>NC_092788.1:52404120-53762303 GCF_047496795.1 Chiloscyllium punctatum | reverse complement strand
TCCCTCCCTAACCGTCTCCCTCCCCCAATCTCACCCCCACTCTCTCCCCGCACTCTCTCTTCCCACTCTATCCCCCACGCTGTCCCCACACTCTCTCTCCCCCTCCCTCTCTCCCCCTCTCTCTCTCACTCCACTCTCTGTCCCCTTCCTTCTGTCCAACTCTCTCTCCTCTCTGTCCCCCACTCTCCCCCTTTCTCCGCCTCCCCTTCTCTCCGCCTCCCTCTCCCCTCTCTCTCTATACCCGACTCTCTCACCACATCTCTCTACCCTCTCTCTCTCTACCCTGCTCACCCCCTCTCTCGACTCCCAATCTCTCTCTCTCCCCTTCTCTCTTCCCTAACTCTCTCTCCCATTCTGTCGCCTAAATCTCTCCCACTCTCACTCCCTGCCTCTCTCATGCTCTCACTCTCTCCTCTCTCACCCCCACTCTCTTTCCCCCCTCTCTCCCCCACTCTCTTCACCCACTCTCACACCATCTCTCTCCCCTTTCTCTCTCGCCCTCTCTCTCGTCCCCCTCTCTCTCCCCCATCTCTCCACTCTCTCTCCCCTCCCTCTCTCACAATCTCACTTTCATCCTCTCTTTCCCACTCTTTCTCTATTGTCTCCCCCAATCTCACTCCCCCTCTTCCTCTCCTCCTTTCTCTGCTCCCTTCTCTCCCCACGCCCCCCTGTCTTTCCCCTTTTCCCAACCACCACTCTCCCCCTCACTCTCTCCCCCACCCTCTCCCCCCTCTCTTTCCCCCCTCTCGCCTCTCCTTCTCACCTCTCTCTATCACCCTTTCTCTCTCCTCCCACTCTCTCCCCTCTGTCTAACCCCTCTCTCTCCCCACCTTCCTTTCCCCCCTCTCTGTCCTCTCTCTCTCACCCCCTCTCTCTCCTCCACTCTCTCCCCCACTCTCTCTGCCCCACACTCTCTCCCCCTCTCTCTCCCACTCTCTCTCTCCCCCTCTTTCACCCCTCTCTCCAGCCTCTCTCTCCCCTCTCTCTCTCACCTCTTCTCTCTCCCGTCTCTCTCTCTCCCCTACTCTCTACCCCTCTCTATCCCCCTCTCTCCAACCCTCTCTCTCCCCTTCTCTCCCCCCCCGTCTCTCCACATCTCTCTCCCCCGTCTCTCTACTCTCCTCTCTCTTCCCCCGTCTTTCCCTCCCTCTGTCTCTCTCCCCTCTCTCTCTCTAACCTCTCTTGCGATCCCTCTCCCCTCCCCAACTCCCCTTTCCATCTCCCCTCTCCAATCTCCACTCTCTTACCTTCTCCCCCTCCCCTGTCACACCCCCTCTCCCCACTTTCTCCCCACTCTCTCTCTCTCCCCATGCTCTCTCCCCTCTCTCTCACCCCTCTCTACCCCCCTCCCCTCTCTCTCCCCTCACCCCCTCCACTCTCTCGCCCCCTGTCTTGCCCCCCTCTCTCGCCCGCCTCCATCGATCTCATCCCTCTGTCCCCTCCCTCTGCCCCCTCTCTACTCCCCTCTCCCTGCCCCCTCTCCCTGCAGCTCTCTCTCCTCCCCTCCCTCCCCCTCACTCTGTCCAGCTCACTCTCTCCCCCTCACTCCCCCTCTTCCCCTCTCTCTCCCTCGCCCCTCATTCTCCCCGCTCTCCCACTTGCTCTCTACACCCTCTCTCTCTTCCCCTTCTCTCTCCGCCCTCTCTCTCCACACCTCTCTCTCTATCCCATCTCTCCTCCTCCCCCTGCCTTTCCCCCTCACTCCCTCTCTCTCTACCCCTCACTCTCTCTCCCCCAACTCTCTCTTCATTAACGCTCTCACCCAATTCTGTCACCGAACTCTCTCCCCTCTCTCTCTCCCTCTCTGTCCCCCTCTCTCTCCGTTCCACTCTCTCTGTGCCCCCTCTCTCTGTCCCCCCTCTCTCTCCATTCCCCTCTCTCTATTCCCCTCTCTCTGTCCCCCTCTCTGTTCCCCCTCTCTCTCCGTTCCTCACTCTCTGTCCCCCCTCTCTCTGTCCCCCCTCTCTCTGTCCCCATCCTGTCTGTCCCCCCCTCCTCTCTGTCCCCCTCCTCTCTGTCCTCCCTCTCTCTGAACCATCCTCTCCCTCTGTCCCAATCTCTCTGTCCACCCTCTCTCTCCCCCCTCTTTTTACCCCCCTCCCTCTCCCCATCTCTCCCCTCCCTCCCTCCCCCTCTCTCTCTGTCCCCTCTCTCTCTGACCGCCCCTCTCTCTGTCACCCAATCTCTCTCTCTGTCCCTCCATCTCTCTGTCCCCCTCTCTCAATGCCCCCTCTCTATCCGTTGCCCTCGCTCTGTTCCCCTCTTTCTGTCCTCCTCCTCTCTGTCACTCACTCTCTGTCCTCCCTCTCTCTGTCTTCCCTCTCTCTCCGGGGCCCTCTCTCTGTCCCCTTTCTCTGTCCACCCTCTCTCTGTCCCCCCTCTCACTCCGTTCCCCGCTCTCTTCCCCCCTCTCTCTGTCCCCCCTCTCTCTCCGTCCTCCTTTCTCTGTCCACCCTCTCTCTGTCACCCCTCTCTCTCCGTTCCCTTCTCTCTCTGTCCCCACTCTCTCTGTCACCCTCTGACTCTGTGCCTCCCTCTCCCTCTTCCCATTTCTCTGTCCCCCTCTCTCTCTTCCCTCTATCTCTACCCCCCTCTCTATCCCCTATCACTCCACCGTCTCTCTCCCCCCACTCTCTTGTCCCCCTCTCTCTCTGTTCCACCCCCCTGACCCCATCACTCTCTGTCCCCCGCTCTCTCTGTTCTCTCTCTCTCTCTGTCCCCCTCTCTCTCTGTCCCCCCTCTCTCTGTCCCCCCCGTTCCCTCTCTCTCCCCCTCTGCCGCTCTCTCTCTGTGACCCCCACTATCTCTGTCCCCCACCTCTCTCTCTGTCTCTCCCGCTGTCTGTCCCCCTCTCTCGGTCCCCTCTCTCTCGGCCCCTCCTTCTCTCTGTCCCCCTCTCTCTTCCCCCTCTCTCTATCCCCTCTCTCCCTCTGTCCCCCCTCTCTGCCCCGTCTCTCTCTTCCCCCCTCTGTCACCTCTCTCTCTCTGTCCCCCCTCTCTCAATCCCCCCTGCCCCCTCTCTCTGTCCCCCCTCTCTCTGTTCCCCCCTCTCTCTGACCCTCTCTCTCTGTCCGACCCCTCTGTCCCCCTCTCTCTTTCCTCCTCTTTCTTTCCTCCGCTCTCTGCCCCCCACTTTCTGTCCCCCATTTCTCTTTGCACCTGTCTCTCTGACCCCCTCTCTCAATGTCCTCCTCTCTCTGTCCCCACTCTCTCTCTGTACCTCCCGCTCTGTCATCCTCCTCTCTGTCCCCACTGTCTCCGTCACCCTCTCACTCTTTCCTTCCCTCTCCCTCTGTCCCCATCTCTCTGTCCACCTCTCTCTCTGTTACCCTCTCTCTGTCCCCCTCTCTCCGTCCCCCCACTCTCTGCATCACTCTCTCTGTCCCCCTCTCCCTGTTGCCCTCTCTCTGTCCCCCCACTCTCTGCACCCCTCTCTCTGTCCCCCTCTCTCTCTTCCCCCTCTCTCCACCTCCCTCTCTCCCCATCACTCCACCCTCTCTCTCCCCCCACTCTCTTGTCCCCCACTCTCTTGTCCCCTCTCTCTCTGTCCCCCTTTCTCTTTGACCCCCTCTCTCTCTCTCTGACCACCCCCTCTCTGTCCCCCTTCTCTCTGTCTCCCCTCTCTCTGTTCCCTCTTTCTTTGCCCTTCCCTCTCTCGGTACCCCTCTCTCTCTCTCCATCCCCCCCTCTCTCTTTCTCCCCTCTCTCTGGCACCCCCACTCTCTGTCCCCACTCTCTCTGTCACCCCTCTCTCTTCCCCCTCTGACCCCCTCTCTCTCACCCTTCTCCCTCTGTTCCCTCCTCTCTCTGTCCCCACTCTCTCTGTCCGACCCCTCTGACCCCCTCTCTCTTTCCTCCTCTTTCTTTCCTCCGCGCTCTCTGCCCCCCACGTTCTGTCCCCCCTTTCTCTTTGCCCCCGTCTCTCTGACCCCCTCTCTCAATGTCCTCCTCTCTCTGTCCCCAATCTCTCTCTGTACCTACCGCTCTGTCATCCTCCTCTCTGTCCCCACTGTCTCCGTCACCCTCTCACTCTTTCCTTCCCTCTCCCTCTGTCCCCATCTCTCTGTCCACCCCTCTCTCTCTGTTGCCCTCTCTCTGTCCCCCCACTCTCTGCACCCCTCTCTCTGTCCCCTCTCTCTGTTGCCCTCTCTCTGTTGCCCTCTCTCTGTCCCCCCACTCTCTGCACCCCTCTCTCTGTCCCCCTCTCTCTCTTCCCCCTCTCTCCACCTCCCTCTCTCCCCATCACTCCACCCTCTCTCTCCCCCCACTCTCTTGTCCCCCAGTCTCTTGTCCCCTCTCTCTCTTATCCCCTTTCTTTTTGACCCCCTCTCTCTCTCTCTCTGACCACCCCCTCTCTGTCCCCCTTCTCTCTGTCCCCCCTCTCTCTGTCCCCTCTTTCTTTGCCCTTCCCTCTCTCGGTACCCCTCACTCTCTCTCCATCCCCCCTCTCTCTTTCTCCCCTCTCTCTGGCACCCCCTCTCTCTGTCCCCACTCTCTCTGTCACCCCTCTCTCTTCCCCCTCTGTCCCCCTCTCTCTGTCCCCCTCTCTCTATCACCACTGTCTCTGTCCCCCACTTTCTCTGTCCCCCCCTCTCTCTCTGTCCCCCCTCTGTCTGTCCCCCTCTCTGTACCCCTCTCTCTGTACATCTCTATCTGCTGCCCTTACTCTGTGAACCCCACTCTCTCTATCCCCCCACCTCTCTCTGTCTCTCCCGCTTTCTGTCCCCTTCTCTCGGTCCCTTCTCTCTCTGTCCCTACTTCTCTCTGTTCCCCCTGCTCTCAGTCCGCCCCCTCTGTCCCCTTCTCTCTTTCCCTCTCTCTCTGTCCCCCCTTTCTCCATCCCCCTGCCCCCACCTCTACTGTGCCTCCGTCTCTCTGTCTCCCCTCTCTTACTGTCCCCACTCTCTCTGCCCCCTCTTTCTGTCCCCGTTGTCCCTGTACCCCCCTCTGTTCCCCCTCTCTCTGTCCCCCTCTCTCTCTGTCCCCTCCCTGTCTGTCCCCCTCTCTCTGTCCCACCCTCTCTCTGTCCCCACTCTCTCTGTCACCCTCACACTCTGTTCCTCCCTCTCCCTCGGTCCCCATCTATCTGTCCACCCCTCTCTCTCTGTACCCCTCTCTCACAATGTCCCCCCTCTCTCTGTCTCCCCCTCTGTAACCCCCGCTCCGTCACCCTTCTCTCTGTCCCCACTCTCTCTGTCACCCTCTGACTCTGTCCCTCCCTCTCTCTCTGTCCTCCTCGGTTCCCCCTCTCTCTGTTCCCCCTCTCTCTGTCCACCCTCTCTCTGTCCTCCCTCTCTCTCTGTCATCTCTCTCTGTCCCCCTCTCTCTGCCCCACTCTCTTTCTGTACCACCTCTCTCTGTCCTCCCTCTCTCTCTGTGCCCTCTCTCTGTCTCCCTCTCCCTCTGCCCCCCTCTCGCTGTCCCCCCTCTCTCTGTCCCCCCTGCTCAGTCCCCCTCTCTGTCCCCCCCCCCCTTCTCGGTCCCAGCCCTCTCTATGTTCCCCGCTCTCTGTCTTTCTCTCGGTCCCCTTCTATCTCTGTGCCTCTCTCTCACTGTCCCCCCTCTCTTTCCCCCCTTCCTCTGTCCCCCTCTCTCTCTGACCCCCCTCTCACTGTCTCCCCTCTCTCTGCCCCCCTCTCTCTGTGTCTCCCATCTCACTGTCCCCCCTCTCTCTGTCCTCCCCTCTCTCTTCCCCCCTTCCTCTGTTCCCCTCTCTCTGTCCCCCTCTCTTTGACCCCCCTCTCTCTGACAGCCGTCTCTCAGTCCCCTTCTCTCTCTGTCACACTCTCTCTGTGTCTCCCATCTCACTGTCCCCCCTCTCTCTGTCCTCCCCTCTCTCTTCCCCCCTTCCTCTGTCCCCCTCTCTCTCAGTCCCCCCTCTCTCAGTCCCCCTCTCTCTGACCCCCCTCTCTCCACCCCACTCTCTCTGAACCTCTCTCTCTCTCTGTCCCCCTTTCTGCCCCCCCTCTCTGTCCACCGTCTCTGTACCCATCTCTCTCTCCCCTCTCTCTGTTCCCCCCTTCCTGTCACCCCCTTCTCGGTCCCAGCCCTCTCTCTGTCCCTCCCACTCTCTGTCCCCCTTCTCTCTGTCCCCCTTCTCTCTCGCCCCCCGCTCTCAGTCCGCCCCCTCTGTATTCGGCTCTCTTTACCCCTCCCTCTGCCACCCCTCTATCTGTCCCCCCTCTCTGTGTCCCCACGTCTCTCTGTCCCCTTCACTCTCTGTCCCCCTTTTCCCTGTCCCCACTCTCTGTTCACCCACTCTCTGCCCCCATCTCTGTCCCTCATCTCCGCCCCTCCCGTCTCTGTCCCCCTCTCTCTGTCTGACCTCTCTCTGACCCCCCCTCTGTTCCCTCCGTCCCGCCTTCTCGGTCCCAGCCCTCTCTATGTACCCCCTCTTTCTGTCCCCTCACTCTCTCTGTCCCCCTTCTCTCTGTGTCCCTCTCTCTGTCCCCACGCTCTCTCTGTCCCCCTCCCTCTGTGTCCCCCCTCACTCCGTCCTCTCTCTGTCACCTCCCTCTCTGTCCCCCCGTCCTCCCCCCTCTGCCCCCACTCTCTCCGTCCCCCACTCTCTGTCCCCCTCTCTCTATCCCCCTGCTCTCTGTCCCCCTCACTCTGTCTCCCTCTCTCTATCCCCCTGCTCTCTGTCCCCCTCTGTCTGTCCCCCTCTCTCTGTCCCCCTCTCTCTGTTGCCCTCTCCCTGTCCCCCTGCTCTCTGTCCCCCTCTCTCTGTCCCCCTCTGTGTGTTGCCCTCTCACTGTCCCCCTCTCTCTGTCCCCCTCTCTCTCCCGTTCTCTCTGTCCCCTACTCTCTGTGCCCCCTTTCTCTCTGCTCCCCTCTATCTGTCCCCCTCTTTGTCCCACTCTCTCTGTCCCCCCTCTCTCTGTCCCCCTCTCTCTGTTCCACTCTCTCTGTCCCCCTCTCTCTGTCGTTCTCTCTGTCCTCATCTCTCTCTCCCACTCTCTCTGCCCCTCTTTCGCTCTATCCCTCTCTCTTTGTCCCTCTCTCTCTCTGTCCCCCTCTCTGTCCCCAGGCTCTCTCTGTCCCCCCTCTCTCTTTGTCCCCCTCTCACTCCCTCCTCTCTCTGTCACCTCCCCCTCTGTCCCCCTGTCCCCCCTCTGTCCCCCATTCTCTCCATTCCCCACTCTATGACCCCCTCTCTGTCGCCCACTCTCTCCAGCCCCCACTCTCTGTCTCCCTCTCTCTATCCCCCTGCTCTTTGTCCCCATCTCTCTGTCCCCCTCTCTCTGACCCGCATCTCTCTCCCGTTCTCTGTCCCCCTCTATCTGTGCCCCCTTTCTCTCTGTCCGCTCTCTCTCTGTCCCCCTCTCTTTGTCCCCCACTCTCTGTCCGCCCCTCTCTGTCCCCCTCTCTCAGTATCCCCTCTCTCTGTCCCGCTCTCTCTGTCCCCTTCTCTCTCCCGTTCTCTCTGTCCTTATCTCTCTGCCCCCTCTCTCTGTCCCCCCTTTCTCTCTCTCCCTCTCTTTGTCCCCCTCACTCTCTGTCCCTCTCTCTGTCCCCACACTCTCTCTGCTCCCCCTCTGTGTCCCCCTATTACTCCCTTCTTCTCTCTATCACCTCCCTCTCTGTCCCCCCGTCCCCTCCCGTCCCCCACTCTCTCCATCCCCCACTCTCTGTCCCCCTCTCTCTGTCCCCCACTCTCTGTCCCCCTCTCTCTCTGTTCCCCCTCTGTTTGTCCCCTTCTCTCTGTCCCCCTCTCTCTCTGTCTCCGTCTCTCTGTTCACCCTCTCTCTCTTCCCCCTCTCTATACCCCCCTCTCTCTCCCCATCTCTCCCCTACCTCGTTCCCCCCACTCTCTGGTCCCCCTCTCTCTCTGTCCCCTGTCTGTCTGTCCTCCCTCTCTCTGTCCCCACTCTCTCTGTCCGTCCCCTCTGTCCGCCTCTCTCTTTCCTCCTCTTTGTTTCCCCCGCTCTCTCTGCCCCCCTCTTTCTGGCCCCCTCTCTTTGCCCCCCTCTCTCTCTGTCCCCCTCTCTCTGTCACCCTCTGACTCTGTCCCTCCCTCTCCGTCTGTCCCCCCTCTCTCTACCACCTCTCCCTACCCCCTGTCTCTTCCCTATCACTCCACCCTCTCTCTCCCCCCACTCTCTTGTCCCCCACTCTCTTGTCCCCCTCTCTCTCTGACCCCCTCTCTCTCTCTGACCATCCCCCTCTGTCCCCCTTCTCTCTGTCCCCCTCTCTCTCTCTCCCCTCTTTCATTGCCCTTCCCTCTCCCTGTCCCCCTCTCTATCCGTCCCCTCTCTCTCTCTTTCTCCCCTCTCTCTGGCACCCCCTCTCTCTGTCCCCACTCTCTCTCTGTCCTTCTCTCTCTGTCCCCACTCTCTCTCTGTCACCCCTCTCTCGTCCCCTCTGCCCATCTCTCTCTGACCCCCTCTCCCTCTGTTCCCTCCTCTCTCTGTCCCCTTTTCTCTGACCCCCGTCCCCCCGCTCTCTGTCGCCCTCTCTCTGCCCCCTCTCTGTTTTCCCCTCTCTCTATCCCCACTCTCTCTGTCCCACTCTCTCTCTCTCTGTCCCCCCTCTCTCTCTGTCCCCCCCTCTCTCTCGGTCCCCACCCCCCCCCGTCTGTCCCCCCTGTTCCCCTCTCTCTGTACACCTCTCTCTGCCACCTCTGCTGCCCTTACTCTGTGACCCCCACTCTCTCTGTCCCCCCACCTCTCTCTGTCTCTCCCGCTCTCTGTTCCCCCTGCTCTCAGTCCGCCCCCTCTGTCCCCTTCTTTCTTTCCCCCTCTCTCTGTCCCCCCTCTCTCCGTACCCCTGTCCCCCCTCTACTGCCGCCCCGTCTATCTGTCTTCCCTCGCTTACTGTCCCCACTCTCTCTGCCCCCTCTCTCTGTCCCCTTCTCCCTGTACCCCCCTCTGTTTCCCCTCTCTCTGCCCCCTCTCTCTCTGTCGCCCTCTCTCTGTCCCCCTCTCTCTCTGTCCCCCTCTCTCTGTCCCCCACCCCCTTTCTGTCCCCCTCTCTCAGTCTCCCGCTCTGTCCCCCGCTTCTCGGTCCCAGCCCTCTCTCTGTCCCCCCTCTTTGTGTCCCTCCTCTTCCTCTGTCCTCCTCTCTCTGTCTCCCCCTCTCTCTGTCCCCTCTCTCTGCCCCCCGTTCGCCCCTTCTCGGTCCCAGCCGTCTCTCTTTCTCTCCCGCTCTCAGTCCCCCCGCTCTCAGTCTGCCCCCTCTGTCCCCGTCTCTCTTTACCACTCTCTCTGCCCCCCTATCTGTCCCCCCTCTCTCTGTCCCCCTGTCTCTCCCCTTCACTCTCTGTCCCCCTTCTCCCTGTCCCCACTGTCTCTGTTCCCCCCTCTCTCTGCCCCCATCTCAGTCCCCCATCTCCGTCCCTCCCCTCTCTGTCCCCCTCTGTGTCCCCCCACTCTCTGACACCCCTCTGTGCACCACCCCCGTCCCGCCTTCTATGTCCCCCTCTCTCTCCCTTTTTCTCTCTCTCCCTCTCTCTCTGTCCCCACTTTCTCTCTGCCCCCTCTCTCTGCCCCCTTCTCTTTGGCCCCCTCTCTCTGTCCCCCTCTCTCTCTGTCCCCCCCTTTCTGTCCCACCCTTTCTGTCCCCCTCTCTTTGTCCTCATCTCTCTGTCCCCCCCTCTCTGTCCCCCATTTCTCTGTATCCCTCTCTCTCTGTCCCCCTCTCTCTGTCCCCTCTCTGTCCCCACGCTCTCTGTCCCCCGTCTCTCTGTGTCCCCCTCACTCCCTCCTCTCTCTGTCACCTCCCTCTCTGTCCCCCCTGTCCCCCCGTCCACCACTCTCTCCATCCTCCACTCTCTGTTCCCCTTCTCTGTCCCGCACTCTCTGACCCCTCTGTCATTATGTCCTCCCCTATTTCTCTCTCTCCCTCACCTTATCTCTCCCTTGCCTCTCTCTCTCTGTCTCTCCCTGCTCCTTCTCTCTCTGTCCACCTCTCTCACTCTCGATCCCCCTACCTCGGTCTCTCTTTCTCCCCACCTCCCTGTTCCTCTCTGACTAAATCTCTCTCCCTCCTGCCCCTCCCTCCCTCTGAGACGCAGTCTGTCTCCCTGACGCGCCCCTCTCCCTCTGATCCAGAGACTGGGGAGAGTAGTAGTGGTTGGTGCTGTGGCTGCATGTGGTTGGAGGGGTGGTTGTAAGATGATAGAGAGATGTGGGAAGTGGGAGGAGGGGGAAAAATGGAGTAGAGACAGAATTGGGGAAGGGAGACAGATGGCAGGAGAGAGAGAGGGTGCAAGGGAGGGGTAGAGGAAAGAGTGGAGGCAGGTGGAGAGAGTGGGGGAGAGGAAATGGGGAGGCCAGGTTGGAGTGGGGGTACAGAGGGAGTTAAACCCAGCTCCTGAGCTCAGGGCGTGGTGCCCTCCCCTTCCCTGAGGACCAGGACTTGGGGCTGAGTCTGTCTCTCTCCAGCTCAGCTTCTCCAACACAAAGACACACAACAACATCGGTCACTCTGCTGCTCGGCACGCTTTAATCAACATTTTTATTGGTTACAAATGGAAGTGATGGATACAGTCAGTGGGATGGTGCCTTTTCTCACTGGTCCCTGAGTTGTGAGAAACATTGAAATGTTTCCCTGTAACCCCCCTGTGGGATAAGGATGGACAAACCAGCCCTACCCTCAGTCTGTTACCATAGCGACAGGCTGCTCCATCGATGAAACACTGAACTGAAATGAGAAAATCCCGGATGGATTGATTAATGTGGGAATTTGATGGATGGATGGATTTGGGTGAAGGGATATTTCAGCACATTCTTCAGCTGCTGCCTGAACTTAGTCTGGGTCACGGCATAAATCGCGGTGTTTGTGCAGCAACTGAGGAGCTGCAGCATGAAGCCCAAATCCTGCACAAAGGGATCGAGATACACAGAGTAATACCCAATCAACCACATCCGGTACCATATAGAATACAGCATTAACGTTGACCATAACAGGATGAAATTGGCCGAGATCACAAACAGTAAAATGATAGATATTTTTCGGTTTCTCATTTCAGTGTCAGACTGAGCGTCCCCATTGGTGTGAGCGCGGAGTCTCCTGCGGGCTCTGCTGGTCACTAAAATGTGTCTGACGGTGAGAACATTGAGCAGCAGAATCAGGAGAAATGGGACACACGGGGTTAGAATGTGGTGGAGGGACTCGATTGTGACCCAGACAATGGAGAACAGAGCAGCGTCTGTTACATCACAAAACCAGGGGTCGTTCATCAGCCGATACCGAGCCTCGAGCATAAAATACCAGGAAATGTTCTTTAAACAGCTCAGCACAGTCACTGCTCCCAGAACCACAGCCGCCGTTTTCTCACTGCAATATTTACTTTTCAGCTTCTGGCAACAAATGGCCACAAACCGATCAAAGGTGAAAGTAACGGTGAACCAGACAGAGCAGTCAGTGGCTGCATAAAGCAGGACCCCGTGGATATTACACACGGGGACGGAGTCCTTCAGGAAATAAAACTGTTCCCCATAAACAATGGGAATGTGTCTCAGGATCAGGTCGAGGATAATGACCAGGAGATCCGCCGCTGCCATGGCCCCCAGGTAACGTCTGACACATGGAGACAATCCACAATCTTTATAAAGCAGGACGTAGATGGTCACTACGTTGACTGTGAGGAAGGAAAACAAACCCATTATCCATCAGCCTGGAGGCAAAGGGACCCGTTTGATCGGGGACCCAGTGAGATTTTCAAATGTGTCCCTGTGTTCAGGGATTTATTAAAATAATTGGAGCTGGAATAACAAATGGGAAGGTCTGAATTATTGACGAAAATGTGACATAAGCCACAAGAAACCCTTCCTCCCCAAACACAGAGACAAATCCATAAGGACAGATGGTTTCTAGAACATTCCCACACACTTGATCACTCGAGAGCAGACACAGGTCACTCCTTCCCAGTTCCTAATACAGAGGGTGGGAACGTTGCTGTCCTGAAGGATTCTCTCCCAGTTTCCTGAAGACAAATGGAGTTTGGGAATTTCTGTATTTTGGTCTAAATTGTGGTCGATCCTGTGTCGTGGAGAAATGTAAACTCAGGGAAAACGTATTCACCCCTTTAACTGCCTGAGGGACCTTCGGAACAGTGTCTCCTTCTCCCTGGAACGGGATCTCTTCCCTCGGGATCTTATCGTTTGTTCAATTCACTGACGTCCGGCCGTTCACAAACAATGTCAGGGACAGAACATTCCGGGGAATGTCAGTTATAGAATGTTGGGGACAGAACGTTCCGGGGAATGTCAGTTATAGAATGTCAGGGACAGAACGTTCCGGGGAATGTCAGTTATAGAATGTCAGGGACAGAACGTTCCGGGGAATGTCAGTTATAGAATGTCAGGGACAGAACGTTCCGGGGAATGTTAGTTATAGAATGTCAGGGACAGAACGTTCCGGGGAATGGCAGTTACAGAATGTTGGGGACAGAACATTCCGGGTAACCCCTTGACCTGTCCATGACCTTTCCACCCTACTCACCCCACCAACCTGATGTCCTGTGCCTGGACACACTGTAACATTAATGGGATGAGAGACGGAGCGTCCAATCACAGGAATGGGAACTAAAGGCATTGCCAGATCAGCTGAAATGGTGAGATATGCCACATTCTCAATCCACCTCCCAGAACCAGCCCAGACACCATACACCCACATGAGATATCTGTTCACCGGGGAACACTGTGCAGACCAGGCCAGTGTACTGCTCAGTACAACCCAGCAATCTGTCCAGATTCATCCATTACACTGGTCAATACAACCCAACAATCTGGCCAGAGTGGAACACTGCATAGATCATGTCACATCACTTATCTTCAAACGCAGGCTCGACATCTGTCCAGTTTGGGAAGCTGTGATAGAGACAGAAAAGCTGCAGATGCTGCAGTCCAAAGAAGACAGGCAGGAAGCTGTGAGAACACAGCAATCCTGACACCATCAGGAGGTGTAACCATTCTGTAAGAGACCTGAAGGAGGGCTACACCTGAAACATCAAATTCTATATCTCCTGATACTGCCTGGATTGCGATGTTCCTTCAGCGAGTATTCAGCATGGGAAGCAATGCAGACCACAGCAGTGCATTGATCTATAAACCCGGACTAGATATCTGTCCAGGACGGGGAGCTGTGCAGACCACAGCAGTGCATTGATCTATAAACCCGGACTAGATATCTGTCCAGGACAGGGAGCTGTGTAGACCACAGCAGGGCATTGATCTATAAACCCGGACTAGATATCTGTCCAGAGCTGAAAATGTGCGGCTGGAAAACCGCAGCAGGTCAGGCAGCATCCAAGGACCAGGAGAATCGGCGTTTCAGGCATCAGCCCTTCTTCAGCAACCGGCTATCTGTCCAGTACGGGGGGCTGTGTAAACCACAGCAGTGCATTGATCTATAAACCCGGACTAGATATCTGTCCAGGACAGGGAGCTGTGTAAACCACAGCAGTGCATTTATCTATAAACCCGGACTAGATATCTGTCCAGGACGGGGAGCTGTGCAGAACACAACAGGGCACTAATGTCTAAACCTGAAACAAATATCCATCCTGCATTGGGAGCTGCACAAACCACATCATTGTATTATCTATAAACCTCAACTGGATAGTCTGACCAGCACAGCGACCTGTGCAGTTATCACCCATGAATTCATCTGTAAACCAGGAGCAGCTACCCTCCCAGAATGTAGGATTATGCACACCTCCGCATTGCATAAATCTGTAACCCAGGAGCAGTTACCCTCCCAGCGTGTAGAGCTGTGTACCCCACCCCAGTGCATTAATCTGTAACCCAGGAGCAGTTACCCTCCCAGCATGGAGGACTGTGTGTACCACCCCAGTGCATTAATCTGTAACCCAGGAGCAGTTACCCTCCCAGCATGTAGGACTGTGTGTACCACCCCAGTGCATTAATCTGTAACCCAGGAGCAGTTACCCTCCCAGCATGTAGGACTGTGTGTACCACCCCAGTGCATTGATCTGTAACCCAGGAGCAGTTACCCTCCCAGCATGTAGGACTGTGTATACCACCCCAGTGCATTCCTCAGTAACACTGAGATTCCTGCCCAGTGTGGGGAAACTTGCAGCCCGGGCTGGAAGTGACAGGATGTGCAGCTCCCTCCGATTTACAGCTCGAACTCTCCATTGTGCCCTGACAAGGGGGTGCTGTGGGTGTGAACATCACTGCCACAGAGACACGGCGGGGGAATCAGTTTAAATATCACCACATGGGACGGGTTTGGTGTATAGACAGAGAGGGGGACACTGAGACACAGTGTCATGGAAGGATGTGTTCCCAGGTTGCAGAATGCTGAAATGTAGACACTTCGATAGCATCCTGTAACAAGAGCCTGTCTTCCCAGGAAAGATGGGAAAAAAGGATTTTGGTGTGAGGTCAGATGAAACAACAGCTGCTGTGTGGTTTTGAAATTACGTTTATGTAATTGCTGTAGAGTTGGAATGGGGAAATAAGCAGATTAGAGAAATAGGGTCTCAGAGTTGTGAACAGTTGATGTAAAATGTTAACTTTCAGAGTTAAAAAATAAATTGATATTTTTGTTTAAACAGTGGAATTTGGGAGTTTTCTGTCACTCATATTTTAACAGTTTACAAGACAAATTGAGCATTTCTTTATGTTTAGTTTATATTACCAGATGAACTCACTGTTGTGTCCTAACAATTGCTGTGTGTATCTGTGTGTCTCTGTGTGGGGCAGGTCTGCCAGTCTCTGTGGTGCCTAAAGTGATGCAATGCCACCCTCCGCTGGCCTCCCCACGCCACTGCACAGGCATTTCCAGAGGGTGAAAACCAACAGGGATACATTCAGAGAGGGGGAGGGAGAGGGCAGCTGCTCACAGCACCATCCAAACTGATGTATTATCCATGGACTGATCTAAATGTCCTTTAAACGTTGTAACTGTTCCTGCTTTCACCACTTCATCTGGAAGTTCATTCCACACACAAGCCAGATTCTGTCTTACATAATTACCTCTCCTGACTTTTGTAAATCTTTTTCCTCGCACCTTAAAATATCCCTCAGTTTTGAATCCCCAACTCTAGGGAAAAGACATCAGCCCTTCGGCTTATCTGTACCCCTCAGTATTTTATAAACCTCCGTAAAGTTACCGCTTAATTTCATATTCATCAGTGAAAAAATCCCAGCCTACACAGCCTCTCCTTATAGCTCAATCCCTCCTTTCCCAGCAACATCCAGGTTAAACTCTTCTGAACCCTTTCCAGTTTAATAATATCAAGGTCAGTAATATTAAAGTGAAGAGTCAAGGTATTTTCTTAGGGCACAGGGAGTCCAAAACTAGAGGACATAGACTTAAGGTGAGAGGGGAAACATTTAAAAGTGATCTTCGGGGCAGCTTTTTCACCCAGAGGGAGGTGTGCCTATGGAATGGGCGGGCAGGATGACCAGACTGGACACAGTATTCCAGAAGAGGTCTCACTAATGTCCTGTACAACCACAAGATTTGACGTCCCAATTCCGATACTGAAAGGTCTGACCAATGAAGACAAGTGTGTTAAACACCTCCTTAATCGCACTATCTATATGAGATGAAAATTTTAAAGAATTATACCTGACGGCCTAGGTTTCTGTTCTACAACATTGCCAAAGACCCTACTTTTAATTGTATAGGTCCTGTTCTTGTTTGATTTACCAAATCCAATGCCTCGCATTAATCCAAACTAAACTCCATCTGCCACCCCTCAGCCCAGTGTGTGATATTACTGCCACCTCCCCCTCCCCCTTCAATTTTAAAACGCCCATCCCTGTCCAGGAGGCCTGCACACTCCAGCCTTGATTGTCACAAAGACCCTGAGCTTGGGTTGTCTTGTGTGGTTAGGGGGAGGAGGGACAGATTACAGACACAGTCAGTGGGGAGGAGAGGCCGGACAGTAATCAGCGGCCTGGTGTCGCTTCATGGTTTTAGGAAGAGGGCAGTCGCACGTTAGAGGTGGGTAAGAGTGATCGGTGTTTTGGGACCAGAAATTAAGCTCTACCTTCGTCTCTGGTGTTCAGTAATAAATATCTGTTTGAGACTCTTCATTGGGCAGAGTGTGTCTGCAGGATTTCTTTCCTTAATATTGCAGACTACAGATAATAGTGATTAAAGATGTTTATAGCAATGGTAACCTGATTATAATAAATCCACACTGAACTGAAAGTGGTCACTAAAATATGACCCAAAATCTGGGTATGATAGTGTGGTGGGTAGTGTCCCTGTCTCTGAGCCAGAGCTCTGGATTTGATTTCAATTCCTGAACTTGTGTGGGAGTGTTCCTAGCTCTGGACTAGAAGGCCCGGATTCAAATCCTACCTGTTGCAGAGGTATGTCCCAGCATGACAGAACAGTCTGATGAACAAACACACAGGAGAATACTGTTCCAGCTTTATGGGTATTGTCGAGTGATGCTAGTGTCCCTTTCTCTGGGCACAAAGGTCTCGGTGTAAAGCCCACAGAAGTGTCTCATGATACATCTGAACAAACTG
This sequence comes from Chiloscyllium punctatum, assembly GCF_047496795.1. NCBI lineage: Eukaryota > Metazoa > Chordata > Chondrichthyes > Orectolobiformes > Hemiscylliidae > Chiloscyllium > Chiloscyllium punctatum. Next base: position 53,745,843 of record NC_092788.1, on the reverse strand, counting down.
TTTAAAATGGATTTAGAATTGTGACTTGATGGAGAAGGAAGAGGTGTCAGTATTGAATTTCAGAATTTAGGCCCAGGATGACTGAAAGTACAGCCATTCGTGTTGATTGGGGTCACATTTCGCAGCAGTAAAGGTTTATAAAATCAAAATGGCCATAGATAGGATGAGTAGTCAGGGGTTTTTCCCCAGGTTTGGGGCGTCCAAAACTAGAGGGCATTGGTGGAAATTGAGAGGGAAAAGGTTTTGATGCGGCCGAAAGGGCACCATTTCACACAGAGGGTGGTGTGCTTATGGAATGAGCTGCCAGAGGAAGTGGTGGAGGCTGGTACAACTACAGCATGTAAAAGACATCTGGATGCTGACAGACCTGCCGAGCTTTTCCAGCAATTTCTGTATTTCTCTTAAAAATGCATTCAGTTTAACACAAGTATTCTGAATAACTTAAACAATTTTAATTCTTAATGACGCAGCGTTATATAAACATATCTTCAAATCGACCAAGATCATTTTCTGCTACGGGTCTGTCTCTGTACATGACAGCAGCAATGATGCACCTACATGGAACAGGGAGTGTGATGGAGACATCGTTTGGACAATGTACAAGGAAGTTTGGACAATGTACAAGGAGACCTCCCATGGTCCAGTTTGGGAGAAGATGACATTACTGTGTGATTCAGCTCAGAGAGGGAGAAAATGTAATCTGCCTGAGAAGGAATGGCCTATTGCACTCTCTCTCCTTCAATGTTCCTCATCACAGCAATGTGTGCGAGCTAAAAAAATACTCTAAACTCATCGTTACCATTCTTATTTTTATGGAATCCCTGCAGTGTTGAAACAGGTCCTTCGGCCCAACAAGTCCATACTAACCTTCCCAAAAAATTCCCCTACATTTACCCCTGACTAATGCACCGAACCTAGAAATCCTTGATCACTACAACAATTTAGCATGACCAATCAACCTAACCTACACACTTTGAGCTGTGGTAGGAAACTGGAGCACCTACTAGAAGCTCACACAGACACGGGGAGAACGTACAAACTCCACACACCCAGGCTAGAGTCGAACCAAAGTCCCTGGTGTTGTGAGGCAGCAGTGCTAACCATCGTGCAACCCTTTGGGTGCTCCCTGACCAGAATTCATTGGAATCTACTCACTGCCTAAAGCAAAGGGAATTCAGCCAAATTCAATTCTCCCAGGATGAAATCCCATTGCTAGCAGCTGTGTGAGTACAATATCTTCAGAAGCAGAATACTGTTTTGAACAATCTTGCAATTTTTCCTTTGTCGTGAGTTCCATGAATATCTGGACAACGTTCTTTCAAGTTAAAATTGGAGTGTGTGTGTGTGTGTGTGTGTGTGTGTGTAATATTGATTATATTATGGCAATACACAAACGGTTTACCATTCATCTGTTAAAATTGCCCATGGTATTCAGGGATGTGTATGTTAGGTGCATTAGTCAGGGGTAAATGTGGGGAAATGGGTCTGGATGGGTTATTCTTCTGTGGGTCAGTGTGGTCTTGTTGGGCTAAAGGGCTTGTTTCCCCACTGTCGGGATTATATGAATCACCCGGAACCCTCTCGATTCGATTCCAACGTGTAACTCACTTCCATGTATGTGTGACTGGCATGTTTCAAAAACACCCCAAAACCTTCACTTCTATTCCACTTGATGGAGTTCAATTTAGATAAATATGAGGTGCTGCATTTTGGGAAAGCAAATTTGAGCAGGACTTATACACTTAATGGTCAGGTCTGAGGGAGTGTTGCTGAACAAAGATACTTTGAAGTGCAGGTTCGTAGCTCCGTGAGAGTAGAGTGGCAGGTGGATAAGATAATGGAGGCAGCGTTTGGTATGCTTTCCTTTATTGGTCAGAGTTTTGAGTATAGGCATTGAGAGGTCATGTTGTGTCTGGACTGGACATGGGTTAGGCCACTGTTGGAATATGGCATGCAATTCTGGTCTCCTTCCTATCGGAAGGATGTTGTGAAATTTGGAAGGGTTCAGAAAAGATTTAAAAGGAGGTTGCCAGGATTGGAGGATTTGAGCCACAGGGAGAGGCTGAACAGGCTGGGGCTGTTTTCCCTGGAGCATCAGAGGCTGAGGGGTGACTTTATCAAGGTTTATAAAATCATGACGGGCATGGATAGGATAAATAGACAAAGTGTTTTCCTTGGGTAGGGAGTCCAGAACTAGAGGGCAGAGGTTTAGTGTGAGAGGGGAAAGATATGGAAGAGACCTAAGGGGCAACTTGTTCACTCAGAGGGTGGTCCAGTAATGGAATGAACTGTCAGAGGAAGTGGTGGAGGGTAGTACAATTGCAACATTTAAAATTCAGCTCGATGGGTATATGAATGGGAAGGTTTGGAGGGAGATGGGCCAAGTGCTTGAAAAAGAGACTAGAGTAGGTTAGGATATCTGGTCTGCATAGACGGGTTGGACCAAAGGGTCTGTTTCCATGATGTACATCTCTATGACTGTATAACTCTGCGATTTTGTGACTCACGACTTGTTATCTGTTATTCTGTATGTAAACCACCCTGAACCCCTCGATTCGATTCCAGTCGGTCCCTCACTCCTGGGTATCTCATATGCTGTATGTAAACCCTAAACCCCTCAATTAGATTCCAGTCTGGAACTCACTCCTGGGGATCTGTTATTGATCTGTGTAGTGATCCTTGTTGGATGTTTGACCGAAGACAAGATAAACTAAATGGTCAAATGTTACATTGGGAGCAGGAACACAGAAAGCTGCTGTACATTTGTGTCCTGTTGCATATCTCCAAGTTTCAGATTGGGGCTGAATTCCTGTCACAATGGGGAAAGTCTCAAAAGCTGTTTCTTGTCCTGCATGAATGCATCATTATAACATGAATTCCATTGTAAGGTAGGAAATGGAGACAGCTTCTGGAAGGAGTCTGTATCTCTCTGTGTGTGATTCTGTGTGTCTGTGTATGCACGTTTATGTGTGATTTTGTGTGCGTGTTCAATGTTTTATGTTGTTGTGGTTCTGGTCGCTGAGCTGGGAATTTGTCTTACAAACGTTTTGTCCCCTGTCTAGGTGACATCCTCAGTGCTTGGGAGCCTTCTGTGAAGCGCTTCTGTGCTGTTTCCTCCGGCATTTATAGTGGCCTGTCTCTGCTGCTTCCGGTTGTCAGTCCCAGCTGTCCGCTGCAGTGGCCGGTATATTGGGTCCAGGTCGATGTGTTTGTTGATAGAGTCTGTGGATGAGTGCCATGCCTCTAGGAATTCCCTGGCTGTTCTCTGTTTGGCTTGCCCTATAATGGTAGTGTTGTCCCAGTCGAATTCATGTTGCTTGTCGTCTGTGTGTGTGGCTACTAAGGATAGCTGGTCGTGTCGTTTTGTGGCTAGTTGGTGTTCATGTATACGGATCGTTAACTGTCTTCCTGTTTGTCCGATGTAGTGTTTTGTGCAGTCCTTGCATAGGATTTTGTACACTACAGTAGTTTTGCTCATGTTGGGTATCGGGTCCTTCGGTCTGGTGAGTTGTTGTCTGAGAGTGGCTGTTGGTTTGTGTGCTGTTATGAGTCCTAGTGATCGCAGTAGTCTGGCTGTCAGTTCAGAAATGCTCCTGATGTATGGTAGTGTGGCTAGTCCTTTGGGTTGCGGCATGTCCTCGTTCTGTTGTCTCTCCCTTAGGCATCTGTTGATGAAATTGCGAGGGTGTCCGTTTTTGGTGAATACTTTGTATAGGTGTTCCTCTTCCTCTTTTTGTCGTTCTGGTGTGCTGCAGTGTGTTGTGGTCCTTTTGAATAGTGTCCTGATGCAACTTCGTTTGTGTGTGTTTGGGTGGTTGCTTTCATAGTTTAGGACTTGGTGAATTCTCCGTTCGGTGTTCTCTGTACCATCACGTCTAGGAATCGGAGTTGGTTGTCCTTTTCTTCCTCTCTAGTGAATCGTTTTATGTATTTTCGAACTGTATTGATGTTGCCAGTCTCTCTTGCTTTTCCTTATTTATAAACTCAATGTCATCGTTTTGCTGATATAAAATGGTGGCTGTGGACAAATCTAAAATGACTGCCTGACTGATTTGTGTCCGGAATACTTTCAGCAAGGGAGAGGGGGCAATGTGTCAAAAGTCATTTCCATTCATTGATGCCAGCAGAGATAGGAAATGGAGACAGCTCTTTGAAGGTGGTTAAAATGTAAATCCCAGAACCTGTTTACAGTGAATGCCGAGAGACAATGTGACATTCCAGTAAGGTCTGCCTTACTTTCCAAGCTCCTAATGTATGAAGAAACATAATATACAAAACCTGATAGAGCTTAGTCACTGAATTGTAGATTTGCAGATTTGGATCAGAAGCCTGCCTGGCTAGGCCTCATCCCAAAGTGAAGAGTTTCTCAAATCCCACACTGACCTTCTATGGGTTCAAATTGTGTGTTGTCTACAAATCAAAGAAAGTAATGCACCTGCAATTGAACAAATCTCTTTCTGGAACTTTGTGTGTCTTTGGTTTACGTATCTTTCAACAGGATTGAAGATAAATGAGACAGTGAGAGATAGGTAGCACTGTAACCAGAATGGCAGTGCAGTATAAAAGGTATATTAATACTTTCAGTGAAAGGGGAAAACAGAGGAGGATAGTCCTCAAACAAGTAAAGTTGGGAGTCAGTAAAGTTGTGTAGTTTGTGACTGCATTCTGTTTATGTGAGTCAAGATTTGAAACCGCTTGGCCAATAGTGCACTTTGTGAGTCACTCCCAGTTACAAGTTATTTCATATAAAAAGGTGAACATATCCCTCGATTAGATTCCAGGCTGTAACTCACTCCGGGATCTCTGTTATTCTGTTTATAAACGACCCTGAACTCCTCGATTAGATTCCAGTCTGTAACTCACTCCGGGCTATCTGTTATTCTGTATCTAAAACTCCCTGAACCCCTCGATTAGATTCCAGGCTGGAACTCACTGTGGGCTCTCTGTTATTCTGTATATAAACGACCCTGAACTCCTCGATTAGATTCCAGTCTGTAACTCACTCCGGGCTATCTGTTATTCTGTATCTAAAACTCCCTGAACCCCTCGATTAGATTCCAGTCTGTAATTCACTCCATGGCATCTGTTATTCTGTACATAAACCATGCTAAACCCCTCGACTAGTTTCCAACCTGTAACACATTCCAGGCTATCTGTTATTCTGCAAATAAACCACCCTGAATCCCTTGATTAGATTCCAGGCTGTAACTCACTCTGGACTATCTGTTATTCTGTATATAAACCACCCTGAACCCTGCAATTAGATTCCAGGCTGTAACTCACTGCGGGCTACCTGTTATTCCGCATATAAACCACTCTGAAACCCGAGATTAGATTCTATGCTGTAACTCACTCTGAAATATCTGTTATTCGTACATAAACCACCCTGAACCCCTAGATTAGATTCCAGATTGTAACTCGTTCCGGGGTATCTGGTATTCTGTATATTAATCACCCGAACCCCTCCATTAGATTCCAGTCTGTAAATCACTCCGGGCTATCTGTTATTTTGTGTATTAACTACCCTGAAACCATTGATTTGATTTCACTTCCTGACATGTTAAGCTCATGTTCCCAACACAATCTAATCTCAATAATGATTAATGTATCACTGGTCCTCCTATCTGCTGGCACTACCATCATGTTAACTTTCTGATGTTTACGTACATGATTACCTCTAGCAGTGAGTCGCAGGTGGACGGAGTGGTGCTGAACACATTTGGCACATTTGCCTTAATCAGTCAGAGTATTGAGTATAGGAGTTGTGGTGATATGTTACATCTGTACAGGACGTTGGTGAGGCCACTTTCAGAATACTGCGTACAACTCGGTTTTCTGCAGAAATGACTTACACGAATGTTCCAGGACTGGAGGCTTGAGCTTTAGGGAGAGGTTGATTAGGTTGAGGTGTTTCCCCCTGGAGTGTGAGAGGTTGAGAGGCAACATTATAGAGGTTTATAAAATCATCAGGGGCATGGATATTCTGAACAGCCATGTTCTGCTCCCAATGATAGGGGAGTCCAGAACAAGACAGCATAGGTTGAAGGGGAGAGGGCGAATGATTTAGAAGGGACCTGAAGGTAAATATTTCACACAGAGAGTGGTGTGTGGACCGAAAGAGCAGTCAGAGGAAGTGGTCAAGGCCGATACAATCAAAGGAGGAATATTGGCCAAATGCTGGCAAATGGGACTAAATCAGATTTGATATCTGATCGGAGAGAACAGATTGGATTAATGGGTCTGTTTCCGTTCTGCATGACTCTCTGATTCGATAAGATGGATGACGAATAATTCTGAAAGGACTTTTCAAGTCGGAATTCTTTTCAGTGGAAGGTTATCGTGTCTCTATGTTCACATTGATTGAAAGCTGCGTTAGTTAAATATTTGACAGAGAAGTGAGTCATGCATAATGGGATATAGACAGGAAAGTGGAACTGAGACCACAACCTGATCGGCTACAATTTTAGTGCCTGGTGGAGAAGGCTCAAAGTATGTAATGACCCACTCCTGCTCCTCAGTCCCATGTTCCTGTGTTCCATTCAGCCCCTCAAACCTGCTAGACAGGAGCAGTTGGAGGTTACTTACTCCTATAACCTGTTGCACAGAAACACAGGAGACATTTCAGCCCCTCTGTACTGTCCCACACGGTTTGAAGTGAATTGGGAAATGTAATTGGAAAACCCAGGCTGGGTACGAAAGAGACCCCTCATCTCTCTTCACAGAGCTTCCCCTCTCTGCAACTTGTGCTTCATTTGTTGGTCATGTTGTAGACCCAGATTCAGTGTGAATACAGCCCCCATACCTCACTCAGGGATGGCTCACAAAATCCTCTGGTCTCCCTGTCTGCAACATTCAATAACAGAACATTAATGAAAATAACACCCACCAACTTTCCAATAACAGAATGGGAGAACATCAGAAACAGGGGCATGTTGTTCACCCCCCAAGCCTGCCTTGCCCTTCTTTAAGATCATGACTGATCTGCTATTGGTCTCAAATCCTCTTTCATATCCAATTCTTCATAGGCCTCAACTCTCTGACAGGTCAATTTCCATCTACCTCATCTTCAAATACGTTCAGTCATCTAGCTCCCCGAACACCCTTGAGGAGAGAAATCCTGACATTCAATCCCACCTGTTTGAAGAAAACTCTTGCTGCTCCTATATCATGGCTTATTGATGTGAACAAAAGAGATTGAGACAAGGGTTCAAGTAAAAATGACTGGCCCTGATATCAAGGCAGTGGTTGACATCTGTTGACATCAAGGAACTGGACTTATTGGGAATCAGATCAAACTCTCCAGTGTTTGTTGTCAAACATGACACAAAGCAAGATGTTCATCATCTCTGTCCTGGGTCACCCCTGTGGGAGATCCTCAGGGTAGCTTCATCTTCACAATTACCTTCAGCTGCTTCATCAATGTCTCCCCACCCTCACCCTCCTCACCATAAGATCCGAAGTGGGGATGGTCACTGAAGATTCAACAATGTTCAGAACGTTTTGTCCCCCGTCAGCTCCTGAATTGGTCTGTATCCATGTGCAGCAAGACCCAGGCTCCATTCAGGCTTGTGCTGTTAAAGTATCAGTAACATTCATGTAACAGCACTGCCTGACACTGCACATTCCCACAGTAAAATAAGAATTCATTCATCACCTAACACTGGTTTCACAGAAATATGAGGAAGCCATTCAGCCCATTGACATTATTGGAGAAGAACAGGGACAGCCCATTCAGTGCTTCCAGCCTATTACTCAGGAAGAGAAGGAGTCTAGTGTGATGGAGCTCACCAGAGCCCCTCGAAAATATTTGACGGCAATAGCCTAGACTCGAATGTTTTCTTATTTTAAAGGAAATGTAAAGTGTCTGTTCCAGATGCAATGTGACTGGTCAGACTACTCGGTGTGAAACAAAACACCATCTACTTAAATACGAAAGAAGAAATAAAACCACAGAAAGAGGAATTTAGAATAACGTAATTCTATTGGATAGTTTAACAGAATAATAGATCTAGGAACTATTACTAATGAACTGTTCCAATATAGGGAAATCCCATAAACACAGCCCTTGGCAAAAAGGAATATTCAGACACGGAATGTCACAAATATTTCTCCAATCCAGGAATTAAAAACAGCATCAAGAGAACTTTCAGAGAGGGTAGCAACCAGGAAACATTCACTGAAGTTTCCAACTCTGTGGCGACCCCAATAGTTTCTGAAGTCACTGAGAAATTAAAACCCAAAGATCCTAATCTGTGAGAGCTGGCCACACTCATTCAGGCTGCATTAAAATTAACCTAAGGCCTCCCTCGCTGTTTACTCAAGTGGTCTTAACTACCCAGCTTGGTAAAGATCGTTCAATCTCTCTCATCAAAGAAACCCCGACCAAATAACCTCTTAAAGCTGCAGTATTGTCATACTAGTCAGTACAATGAGCTGTCAAACAGGAACCAGGGGTAACCCAGTCAGGCCCTTGGCCCTGTCCAATTGGACGAGGAAGAAGCCAGTCATTCCCTTGAGTCACTTACACAGGAACAGTAGGAGGCCATTCGCACCTCAATGCACTTACACAGGGGCAGAATGAGGGAATTGATGCTGATTCCTGATGAATGTCTTATGCCCAATACGTCAATTCACCTGCTTCAAGGATGCTGCCTGACCTGCTGTGCTTTTCCAGCAATCGACTCTCTACTCTGATCTCCAGCATCAGCAGTCCTCACTGTCTCTTAATTGATGCTCTAACATGATGCAGAAGCTGCACAGACAGACTGCTCCACGTTGTTCCTCCTGGCTCCGTTGCTCATGATACACATGTGGGACTTTAACATGGTTTTCTTTTGGTGAGGAGGGAAGACATATGTCTAGTGCAAAGTCTCAAGAAGGCATCTTCCATCTCCAAGAAGACAGCCTGGTGTTCTCTATGTAGGGCGGAAGCTGGTGGGAATGGCTACCTGTTTCAGATGGAAGATATTGTGGCTGCTGTTGGGGATTATGAATAACCTGATGTTCAGTCCAGGGTTCACACGCCGACTGCACAATAACGTGGGGAGAGTTAGTAAAGGCATATAAACTATTAGGAAAGTCACGTTAGACTGATGAATGGATGCTCTCAGTTCAAATAATGGTGATCTTCTTCATGTTGATCTTGTCTAGTGCATGTCCTGTTCAGTGTAACCTGTATGCCTTACTCTGTCCAAGTCTATTTCCACCCTATGATCTGTCTGGCCATGCTTACTATGATCTGCCTCCACTGCTCATAAATAAAGTGTTTCCCTGTACTGAGGTACACGTGACAATAAATCACACCAATCAATCCTGGGTAAAGTATGGAATTTCTCTCCCTGTCAATGTCTATTTTGGAAATAAGTGATCGCTGCCACTCCTCGTGTTTCAGCGTCACCATTTCTTCATCTCTCACAGCACTACCGATTAAACACTCAGCTTCTTCACTCTATCCTCATGTTACCATCACCCGTGTCTGTGGTAAGGAGATCATTCCTTACAAAGGAGATCAAATCTGTAGAGAGTGCCCCAAATGCTCTCTCAGGAAGGCTCTACAACAGCAGGAAAATGGCTTTACTTATGTACTCGGATCAGCTTACAATGAAGCACAGCATACCATTGACTGCACCCATTACTTTCACAGGGTTTGATTCAGAGCAGTCAGCATAGACTTGTGATTGGGAGATCAATTCCCAAATTTCTTAGAGTCCTCTGGTGAAGTGACCAAGAATGTTGAGGAGGGCAGTGTGGTAAATGTAGTCTCTATGGATTTCAGTAAGGCCTTTGATAATGTTTCACATGGCAGGCTGCTCTGGAAGGTTCCATCACGTAGAATATTGGGGGAACTGGCCAATTGGATACACAGTTGGCTTGTTGATGGGAAGCAGAGGGTTTAGTGGAAGGATGCTTGTTAGACTGGAGGTTGGGTCCATAGCTTTTTGTTATCTATGATTTGGTTGAGAATGTACAAGGTATGATTAGTAAGTTTGCAGATGACACTAAAATAAGTGGGAGCATGATCAGTGAGGAAGTTTCTCAGAAATTGCAGCAGGACCTTAATCAGGTGGGCAAGTGGGCTGAGAAATGGCAAATGGAATTTAATATAGATGTGTGAGGTCTTGCAGCGTGGAATCTCAACTCAAGGTAGGAGTCTCATGGTGAATGGGCGGGCCTTATGGGGTGTAGTGGGCAGAGAGACCTTGGAATTCAGGTGCAAGGTTCCCTGAGAGTGGAGTCACAGGTAGACAGGCCAGTGAAGAAGGCTTTTGACACACTGGCCTTCATCAGGCAGGACATTGAGTATAGAAGTTGGGAATTTATGTTACAGTTACACAGGACTTTGGTAAGGCCGCACTTGGAGTATTGTGTTCAGTTTTGTCAACTTGTTATAGGGAGGATATAATGAAATTAGAAAGAGTGTAGAAGAAATTTACAAAGACGTTGCCGGGACCCAAAGGTCTGAGTTATAGGGAGAGGTTGGACAAGCTCGGAACTTTTCTTTAGAGTGGAGGAGACTGAGGGGGGACCTTATAGAGCTGTATAAGATCATGAGGGACATGGATAGGGTGAATGCTCTCAGTCTTTCTCCAAAGTTTAGAGAATCGAGGGGAGATCAGTTTAAGGTTAAAGGGGAAGGAATAAAAGGGAACCTGAGGGGCCACTTCTTTACACAGAGGGCTGGTACATGGATGAGCTGCCAGCAGATGTGGCTGAGGGGGGGGGGGGTGTATTAACAACATTTCAAAAGCATAGAACATAGAACATAGAAAAGTACAGCGCAGTACAGGCCCTTCGGCCCTCGATGTTGTGCCGACCGAAGCCTACCTAACCTACACTTGCCCAATAACCTCCATATGCTTGTCCAATGCCCGCTTAAATGCCCATAAAGAGGGAGAGTCCACCACTGCTACTGGCAGGGCATTCCATGAACTCACAACCCGCTGAGTAAAAAATCTCCCCCGAACATCTGTCCCATACCTACCACCCCTTAATTTAAAACTGTGTCCTCTAGTAACAGCTGACTTCATTCGTGGAAAAAGGTTCTCACTATCTAAACCCCTAATCATCTTGTACACCTCTATCAAATCACCCCTAAACCTTCTTTTCTCCAATGAGAACAGCCCCAAGTGCCTCAGCCTTTCCTCATACGATCTTCCTACCATACCAGGCAACATCCTGGTAAACCTCCTCTGCACCCGTTCCAGTGCCTCCACATCCTTCCTATAGTATGGCGACCAAAACTGCACACAATACTCCAGATGAGGCCGCACCAGAGTCTTATAAAACTGCAACATGACCTCAGGACTCCGGAACTCAATTCCTCTACCAATAAAGCCCAGTACACCATATGCCTTCTTCACTGCACTATTTACCTGGGTGGCAACTTTCAGAGATCTGCGTACATGGAGACCAAGATCCCTCTGCTCATCCACACTACAAAGTATCCAACCATTAGCCCAGTAATCCATCTTCTTATTACTCCTACCAAAGTGAATGACTTCACACTTAGCTACATTGAATTCCATTTGCCACCTTTCTGCCCAGCTCTGCAACTTATCTATATCCCACTGTAACCTGCCACATCCTTCTTCACTGTCCACCACTCCACCGACTTTCGTGTCATCCGTAAACTTGCTCACTGAGCCTTCAAGCCCCTCTTCCAGGTCATTTATAAAAATGACAAACAGCAATGGTCCCAAAACAGATCCTTGTGGAACACCGCTAGTAACTGCACTCCAAGATGAACTTTTACCATCAACTACTACCCTCTGTCTTCTTCCAGCCAGCCAATTCCTAATCCAAACCTCTAATGCACCCTCAATGCCATACCTCCGGAATTTTTGCAGTAGCCTACCATGGGGTACCTTATCGAACGCCTTGCTAAAATCCATATACACCACATCTACTGCTTTCCCCTCGTCCACCTCCTTAGTCACCTTCTCGAAGAATTCAATAAAGTTTGTGAGGCACGACCTGCCCTTCACAAAACCATGCTGACTATCCTTGATCACATTATTCCTATCCAGATGTTCATAAATCCTATCCCTTACAATTCTCTGTAAGACTTTGCCCACAACAGAAGTGAGACTCACTGGCCTATAGTTACTCGGGCTGTCCCTGCTCCCTTTCTTGAACAAGGGGAACCACATTCACTATCCTCCAGTCTTCTGGCACTATTCACGGAGACAACGACGACATAAAAATCAAGGCCAATGGCTCCGCTATCTCCTCCCTAGCTTCCCAGAGGATCCTAGGATAAATGCCATCAGGCCCAGGGGACTTATCTATTTTCATCCTTTCCAGTATTCCCCAGACCTCTTCCCTACGTACCTCAAGGCCATCCCTTCTAATCACTTGTGACTCAATATTCACATCAGCAACAGTGTCCTTTGGATAAATATGTCGATAGGAAAGGACTTGAAGGATATGGGCCAACTGCAGGGAAATGGGGTTAGTGTGAATGGACATTTACAAGGTGGAGTCAAATCCCTTTGTTAATTAAAACCAAACACCCAGAAAAGCTGGCCTCACGTCGTAATCTGTTAAAATATGAGTGACACAGATCTCCTACATTCCACTATTTAAACAAAAATTAGCAAGTTAGTTTCTTAACTTTAATAGTGAACACTAAACAACAACTATTCACAAATACAAGCCCCTCTTTTCTTAACTACTTACTATCTGACTCCAACTCTGTTAAAAATATACTGTTCTTCCAACCTACATATTAAACGTTACAATCTCAAGACCACACAGTCTCTATCTTCCCCGCTGTGTTCACTCTTTCAGCTGCTGGTGTCCCTGGGTCATGTTTTATTTTTAATGCAAGTATGTTTTACATGAACATGTGTCTTTGTTAGAGAGTGTTTGAGATGGTCAGTTAGCATTCCTGCTCTACAGCAGTTGCTCTATGTTGGATGGCAGCAGCTCTCCCTCTATTTTCAAAATGCTAGGTTTATTTACTTCCCATGATACAATAATTCTCATAATTTGATTGATTTCCAGGTGTACGAACAATAATATTCAAATTCCATTGGCTTCTGATATTATGAGCATTATTTAAAGTCTTTGATTGCAGTTGAATTGCTGTCAAAACAGCAACCAAAACTCAGGCTTCCATTTCCCAGTTAATTGTTACATTTGGAACAGTCTGACCATTAGCTGGCATCTGTGGCTGTACTTTCGATTCAGCAAAATCCGTCCTATCTGAACAGACATTGATTAGATTCCAGGCAGTAACACACCCTGGGCTATCTATAATTCTGTATACTAACCTCCTTGAACCCCTCGATTAGATTCCAGGCCGTAACTCACTCTGAGCTAATGTTATTCTGTATATAACCCACCCTGAACACCTCAATTTGATTCCAGGCTGTAAATCACTCCGGGGTATCCGTTATTCTGTTTATAAACCACTCTGAACCCCTCAATTAGATTCCAGGCTGTACCTCAGTCCGGAGTATCTGTTATTCTGCATATAAACCACCCTGAACCCCTCAATTAGATTCCAGGCTGTAACTCAGTCCGGGGTATCTGTTATTCTGCATATAAACCACCCTGAACCCCTCAATTCGATTCCAGGCTGTAACTCACTCTGGGCTACCTGTTGTTCTGTATATAAACCACCCTGAATACCTCGATTCGATTCCAGGCTGTAACTCACTGTGGGCTATCTGTTATTCTGTATATAAACCACTCTGAACCCCTTGATTCGATTCCAGGCAGTAACGTCCTGTCAGAGTTGAAAGGGAAGGCTGGTAGTTATAGGGAATGCTGGCTGACTAAAGAAATTGAGGGTTTGGTTCAGAAAAAGAAGGAAGCATATGTCAGGTATAGACAGGATAGATCCTAACCCATGTCCATGGATTCCAGGCTGTAACTCACTCCAGGCTATCTGTTATTCTGAATATAAACCATCATGAACCCCTTGATTAGATTCCAGATTGTAACTCACTCCGGGGTATCTGGTATTCTGTATATGAACCACCCGAAACCCTCGATTAGATTCCAATCTGGAACTCAGTCCGGGCTATCTGTTATTTTGCATATAACCCACCCTGAACGAATTGATTTGATTTCACTTCCTGACATGTTAAGCTCATGTTTCTAACACAATCTAATCTCAATAATGATCAATGTATCACTCCTCCGATCTGCTGGCACTACCATCATGTTAACTTTCTGATGTTTATGTACATGATTACCTGTAGCAGTGAGTCGCAGGTAGACAGAGTGGTGCTGAACACATTTGGCACATTTGCCTTAATCAATCAGAGTATTGAGTATAGGAGTTGTGGTGGTATGGTGCATCTGTACAGGATGTTGGTGAGACCATTTTAAGAATACTGCGTACACCTCTGTTTTCTGCAGAAATGACTTACCCGCATGTTCCAGGACTGGAGGCTTGAGCTATAGGGAGAGGCTGATTACGTTGAGGTGTTTCCCCCTGGAGTGTGAGAGGTTGAGAGGCAACATTATAGAGGTTTATAAAATCATCAGGGGCAAGGATATTCTGAACAGCCACGTTCTGCTCCCAAGGATAGGGGAGTCCAGAACAAGAGGGCATAGGTTGGAGGGGAGAGGGCGAATGATTTAGAAGGGACCTGAAGGTAAATAATTCACACAGAGAGTGGTGTGTGCACAGAAAGTGCAGTCAGAGGAAGTGGTCAAGGCCGGTACAATCACAGGAGGAATATTGGCCAAATGCTGGCAAATGGGACTAAATCAGATTTGATATCTGATCGGAGAGAACAGATTGGATTAATGGGTCTGTTTCCATTCTGCATGACTCTCTGATTCTATAAGAGGGATGATGAAAAATTCTGAAAGGACCATTCCAGTCAGAATTCTCTTCAGTGGAAGGTTATCGTTTCTCTATGTTCACATTGATTGAAAGCTGCGTTAGTTAAATATTTGACAGAGAAGTGAGTCATGCACAATGGGACGCAGACAGGAAAGTGGGGCTGAGACCACAACCTGATCAGCCACGAACTTAGTGCCTGGTGGAGAATGCTCAAAGTATCTAATGACCCACTCCTGCTCCTCAGTCCAATGTTCCTGTGTTCCATTCAGCCCCTCAAACCTGCTAGACAGGAGCAGTTGGAGGTTACTTACTCCTATAAGATGTTGCACAGAAACACAGGAGACCATTCAGCCCCTCAGTACTGTCCCACGCGGTTTGAAGTGAGTTGGGAAATGTAATTGGAAAACCCAGGCTGGGTACGAAAGAGACCCCTCATCTCTCTTCACAGAGCTTCCCCTCTCTGCAACTTGTGCTTCATTTGTTGGTCATGTTGTACACTCAGATTCAGTGTGAATACAGCCTCCCCCCGCCTCCCCAATACCTCACTCAGGGATGGCTCACAAAATCCTCTGGTCTCCCTGTCTGCAACATTAAATAACAGAACATTCATGAAAATAACACTCACTAACTTTCCAATAACAGAATGGGAGAACATCAGAAACAGGGGCAGGTTGTTCACTCCCCAAGCCTGCCTTGCCCTTCTTTCAGATCGTGACTGATCTGCTCTTCGTCTCAAATTTTCTTTCATATCCAATTCTTCATAGCCCTCAACTCTCTGACAGGTTAATGTCCATACACCTTCTCTTCAAATACGTTTAGTCATCTAGCTTCCCGAACACCCTTGAGGAGGGAAATCCTGACATTCAATCCCACCTGTTTGAAGAAAACACTTGCTGCTCCTATATCATGGCCTATTGATGTGAACAAAAGAGATTGAGACAAGGGTTCAGGTAAAAATGACTGGCCCCGATATCAAGGCAGTGGTTGACTTCTGCTGACATCAAGGAGCTTAACAAAACTGAACTTAATGGGAATCAGAGTAACCTCTCCAGTGTTTGGGGTCAAACATGGCACAAAGGAAGATGGTCATTATCTCAGTCCTGGGTCACCTCTGTGCGAGATCCTCAGGGGAGCTTCCTCTTCACAAACTCCTTCAGCTGCTTCATCAATGTCTCCCCGCCCCCACCTTCCCCACCATAAGATCAGAACTGGGGATGGTCGCTGAAGATTCCACAATGTTCAGAACTTTTTGGAAATAAGTGATCGCTGCCACTCCTCGTGTTTCAGCGTCACCATTTCTTCGTATCTCACAGCTCTACAGATTAAACACTCAGCTTATTCACTCTATTCTCATGTTACCATCACCAGTGTCTGTGGTAAGGGAATCATTCCTTACAAAGGACATCAAATCTGTACAGAGTGTCCCAAATGCTCTCTCAGCAAGGCTCTACAACAGCAGGAAGATGGCTTTACTTATGTACTCGAATCATCTTACAATGAAGGACAGCATACCATTTACTGCACCCATTACTTACCCAGGGTTTGATTCGGAGCAGTCAGCATAGACTTGTGAGTGGCAGATCATGCTTCCCAAATTTCTTAAAGTCCTTTGATGAAGTTACCATGATGTTTGATGAGGGCAGAATAGTAGATGTCGTCTCTGTGGATTTCAGTAAGGCCTTTGATAAGGTTCCACATGGCAGCTGCTCAGGAAGGTAACATCTCGTAGAATGCGGGGGGGAACTGGCCAATTGGAGACACAGTTGGCTTGATGGTAGGAAGCAGAGGGTTGAGTGGAAGGATGTTTGTCAGACCGGAGGCTTGGTCCATTGCTGTTTGTTATCTATGATTTGGTTGAGAATGTACAAGGTATGATTAGTAAGTTTGCAGATGACACTAAAGTAAGTGGGAGCATGGTCAGTGAGGAAGTTTATCAGAAATTGCAGCAGGACCTTAATCAGGTGGGAAAGTGGGCCGAGAAATGGCAAATGGAATTTAATATCGATACGTGATGTCTTACATTTTGGGAACTCAAATCAAGGTAGGAGTCTCATGGTGAATGGGAGGATCTTCAAGGGTGTAGTGGGCAGAGAGACCTTGGAGTTCAGGTGCACGGTACTCTGAGAGTGGAGTCACAGGTAGACAGGGCAGTGAAGAAGGCTTTTGGCACATTGGCCTTCATCAGGGAGGATATTGAGTATAGAAGTTGGGAATTTATGTTGCAGTTACACAGGACTTTGGTAAGTCCGCACTTGGAGTATTGTGTTCAGTTTTGTCATGTTTTTATAGGGAGGATGCTATTAAATTAGAAAGAATGCAGAAGAAATTTACAAAGACGTTCCCAGGACCCAATGGTCTGAGTTATAGGGAGAGTTTGGACAAGCTAGGACCTTTTCTTGAGCATGTAGGAAACTGAGGGAGTCCTTATAGAGCTGAATCAGATCATGATGGTGGGGTTAATGATCTCAGTCTTTTTCCAAGTTTTAGAGAATCGAGGACGAGGGAGGATCAGATTAAGGTTAGAGGGGAAGGAATAAAAGGGAACTTGAGGGGCCAGTTCTTTACACAGAGGCTGGTACGTAGATGAGCTGCCCGCAGGTGTGATTGAAGGAGATACATTAACAACATTTCAAAAGCATTTGGATAAATATGTTGATAGGAAAGGACTGGAAGGATATGGGCCAACTGCAGGGAATTGGGGTTAGCGTGGATGGACATTTACAAGGTAGAGTCGAAACCCCTTTGTTAATTAAAACCAAACACCCAGAAAAGCTCGCCCCACCTTGTAATGTGTTAAAATATGAGTGATACAGATCTCCTACATTCCACTATTTAAACAAAAATTAACAAGTTAGTTTCTTAACCTTAATAGTGAACACTAAACAACAACTATTCACAATTACAAGCTCCTCTTTTCTTAGCTACTTACTATCTGACTCCAACTCTGTAAAAATATTCTGTTCCAACAGCCCACATATGAAACATTACAATCTCAAGACCACACAGTCTCTATCTTCCCTGCTGTGTTCACTCTTCCAGCTGCTGATCTCCCTGGGTCATGTTTTTTCTATTGCAAGTAAGTTTGACATGAACATGTATCTTTGATAGAGAGTGTTTGAGATGGTCAGTTATCACTCCTGCTCTACAGCAGTTACTCTGCTGTTGGATGGCAATGGCTCTCCCTCTAGTGTTCAAATGCTGGGTTTATATAGTCCCCATGATAGAACAATTCTCATAACTTGATTGCTTTCCAGATGTCCAAACAATAATATTCAAGTTCCGTTGGCTTCTGGTATCCCGATCATTATTTAAACTCTTTGGTTGTATTTGAATTCTTGTGAAAACAGCAACCAAAACTCAGGTCTCCATTTCCCAGCTAATTGTGACATATGGAACAATCTGACATTTAGCTGGCATCTGTGCTGTACTTTCTATTCAACAAAACCCGTTCTATTTTAAAGTGGCCATACATACTTTCGGCTTCATAAGACCTCCCTTCTTCAGAAAAAAAAATTAACCATCAGAATGAAAAGATGGCTTCGTTTCTTTTCCTCTAATTCTTAATCCCATTATTATGAAATACAAAAGTATTAATCTCAGTTATGTCATTGATATTAATTTTGTACACCTATTTAAACTGGAATAAGTCAAATCTTATCTAAACTTTTTCCTTTAAATCCGCGATAACCCATCTGCTATCACATTTTAGGACCCACAGCATGTACATTTTGTAAATTTAAAGTTGGTGTGATACGACCCCAATGGAATCCTCTCATATTCTGGTCTTTAAATAGTCCAAAAAACGTGAGAGGTTTGTCGTTGTCCACAACCATCTCCGACAATTTATTTGTCACATAAACATTGAAATATTGTCAGGTCAGTGCAAAACTTAATCATTATTTTTCAATAATGGAGAATGTTGTATTTTTCTTTCTGGTGGATATTGTGTTTTTTCGACAAGTAGCCAATTAGCCATTCAAATCCATCATAACCTTTCTGTATCAATACATTTCCAAGCCCTATATCCCTAGAAGCAAATATAACTTTCAAAGGGTTTCAAAATATTTGGTGTAGCTGAAACTGGTGCGGTGATTAATCCTGCTTTAAAATTCTCAAATGCCTCCTGGCATTGTTCTGTCCACCACAATTCTGTGTTCTCCTTTAATAAATCCATCAGTGGTGCCAATACGCTGCTGAAGTTTGGAACAAACTTCCGATAGAATCCACTCGGTTCCAAAAATCGAAGCATCTCTATCTTCGAGGATGGTTGTGGAAATTCCTCAAAGCCCTTTGTCTTTGTGTTCCATGGGGTCAATCTTCCATTTCCAATATAATGTCCCTAGAACGTCACCTCTGCCTTTGCGAATTCTGTTTTCTTTAAGTTTATTACCAAGTTTGCTTCTTGTAATCGTTCAACATGCTCTGCCAACTGTAACATGTGAGCTTTCAATCACTTGCTAATGATCACTACATCATACAGATAAACTATACAATTTATTCATCTGACCAGCACTCTGTTCCTGAGTCACTAAACATGGCTGTGAAGGGAATTCCTATCACTGGTGGCAATACTAATACGTCATCCCCACAGGAAATCGTCAAAATTTCAGAGTTTTTATCTGCCACGTGCTTCATTCTATGCTGTGCCCTTCAGGTGCTGTTTAGCGAACTCACCTACTCTATCTAATCTCTCCCTCACCTCACATACATAATCCGAGTGTGAGATCTCTGACTTCGGTCCTGTCAATTTATATTCAATTTATTCCAAAGGACCTCTCACTTCAAATATTAACTCAAAGGAAGTAAACTGAGTAGATTTATTTGGGACAAATAATTTTTGTCTAATGGCAAACAATTCAATGAGACACCTTCATTCCAATCATTCCGGTGATCCTGACAGTACACTGTTAATATGGTCTTCAGCGTCTGATGCTAACTTTCAAAGGCTCCCTGGGATTCAGGATGGGATGCCCTTGATTTAAACTGCTGTATGCCGAAGCTATCCATGACTTCCTTAAACAACTGAGCGGTAAAATGAGACCTTGGTCTGACTGAATCTCTCTGCAGAGCCCACAGTGAGTAAAGAAAGCTACCAACTCCTCCACCTCCCTTTAATCTTCACACTCCATAATAGAATTGCCTTTGGAAATCTGGTAGACACATCCATTATGGCTAACAAATAATGGTTTCCACTTTTATTTTAGATAGGGGAGCTACACAACTCATCATAACCTACGTGAAATGTTCGTCGAAAGCAGGAATTGGTAACAAAGGTGCTGGCTTTATTACTGCCTGTGACTTACCTACCATTTAGAATGTTTGACATGTACATAAACAAATAACCACGTCCGTGTGCATTCCAGGCCACTAGAAATGCCTCTGTACCTTAACCTGATTCTTCAGTACACCTAGGTGACCCCCTGCAGTTAGTTTATGTGCTACTCGTAACACTGTACGCTACCTCTAACACAATCTGGTGTACTTCTGCCCATTTCCCTTCTGCACTAACCTATCGGGGTCGCCATTTTAAATTTAGCATTCTATCTTTAAGTTAATTACGTTCGACAATATATTCTGATTCCTTTTCTGTGTGTGTGCATGTGTATGTGTGTGTGAATGTGTGTGTATATATCTGTTGTAAGTCTATTAGCCTTTCAGGACTAAACCCCTCTGCCTGACCCTCTGCCTGTTCAGGTTTTTCCTGCACCGTGACATCAAACAGGGGGTCAGTTCACTGCACATCAACTCCTTTGGCTTTTTATTACGGTTTTCCTTCCTGCTCTAACTTATGACAGTGGAATCTTGTTACTATACAGTCTGGAAAAATCCTGGGTATTTTTCTTTTAACTCCCCAATTCCTTAGTTTTCCTTTTGCCTTCTCCAATACAAGGGGTGCCACTCCCACCTTGGATCCTGTTAAATCGTTCCCAAGAACAAACTGTATTCCTGGAACTGACACTCTGTTACTCACTGTCACTGTTACTTCCCCAACCTTGAATTGGCATTCCATCCTGATGTTACACAAGGGAATACTTAATTTCTAACCCCATTCCACAAATTGTTACCATCTTGATTAATATGACAGAAAGAGTGAAAATACTTTCATCTCTCACCATTAGAGGCCGAGAGAAATTGAGGGCTACAGATGCTGGAGGTGAGAGTTGAAAATTGTGGGGATGGAAAAGCATAGCCAACCAGGCAGCATCTGAGGGGCAGAAGAGTTGACGTTTCAGGCATAAATCCTTCATCAGGAAAGTGGGAGGTGGGGTAAGGGAGGGGGAAGGGGCCGAGAAATAAATAGGAGGTTGGGAGTGGAGCTGGGTGGAAGATAGTTTGGAAGGCGATAGGTAGACGCAGGTGGGGTGTGATGGTGATAGGTCGGAGAGGAGGGTGTTGTGGATAGGTGGTAGGACAACTAGAACCCTCAAACTAGAACCATCATCAACGTTGACTTCACCAAATTACAAATCTCCTCTCCACCAAACTCTCGCAGATCCAACCATTCAACCTAGCACTGCCGTCGTGAACTGCCCTAACTGGCCATCTTCCTTCCCACCTACCGACTCCACCCTCCCCTCTGACATATCACTATTACTCCCACCGACATCTTCTTATTGCCTTCCCAGTGACCCTCCCACCAGCCCAGCTACTACCCTCATATTTATCTTTCAGCCCCCTTGTCTCCCCCCCCAAATTCCTGACGATGGGTTTCTGCCTGATATTCGATTGTCCTGCTGTTTGGATGCTGCCTGATCTGTTGTGCTTTTCTGGCACCTCACTTATCAACTATTAGAGACTGAGCAGATCCCGTATCTAACAAAATTATAACTTCTTGTCCTTCTCCCCCTGTTCTTTCTAAGTAAACATTATCTACAGCGGTGAATTCTTTCAGAGATCAGGTACCGACTCCATACCCAGCCCTTGCCTAGGCTGAGCACTCTTTTGCAGCTCCTCAGCTCTACTTGGAGTCGCCTTTTCCAGTTTCACTAATGCCACTGGGCTTAGCCTCTTCTGCCACATCTTTCCCAAAGTGCCTTCCTTCAACGACCATCACAGTGTGTCCCAGCTTACTTCAGTGAAAACACCTTTTCCTAGTGCCCTTCTTAAACCATCGGCACTGTCATATTATGTGTTCCACTCGCTTATACTGAGAACACCTGAGGCTTTTCACCTCCTTTCAACCCCTTTGGGCTTCTTTTTTCACCTGTGGTAAACTATTGTGCGCTACTGTTTGCTTTGTAATGTGTGAACTTCCCTTCTCCCAATTTCTATCCCTCATTGCATGTAAATTCTACCGGAAGCTACATTTCATCTCATGCACCAATGCATATTTACCTGCTATTTCTGCCACGCTTCTCGCTTCTTGAACTTTCTGTTCGTGCACATGAATTCTTACCATCTCTGGAAGTGAGTCTTTAAACTTCTCCAGCAGATTAATCTCCCTTCGAGCCTCACAGGTCTTATCTATTTTTAAGTCCAACACCCATCTAACAAAATGACTGTAGTTAATTCTTTCAAACTTAACATAAGTCTGACCTGGTTCCATCTCTATTTTTATGAATCTCTGTCTATAGGCTTCTGACACCAATTCATAACCAATCAAAATAGCCAATTTGACATCTGCATAATCTCTTGATCCCTCATCTGACAGCGCTGTACATACCTCACCAGCTGTGCCCATCAGCTTAGTCTGAACGAGCATTACCCACAAGTTCACTGGACACGTCATCTGCCGAGTCATTTTTTTCAAATTAAATAAAAAAGGTTTTGACATTTTTCTCATCGAAATATGACAAGGCACTAACATAGTTGTATACATCCCGACGTTCTCCCTTCATCTCAATCCTGTTAATTTAACTTTCTTGTCTAATTCCCAAATTCTGAATCTCAAATTCTCTCTCTCTTTCTTTTTCCTCTCCTTCTCTTTTTTCTCTTTCTGTTTCCGTCTCTTTCTTTATCTTCTAACTTCAGTTGCCATATCTGCAATT
Organism: Chiloscyllium punctatum; assembly: GCF_047496795.1. Taxonomy (NCBI): domain Eukaryota; kingdom Metazoa; phylum Chordata; class Chondrichthyes; order Orectolobiformes; family Hemiscylliidae; genus Chiloscyllium; species Chiloscyllium punctatum. The sequence goes on along the minus strand of NC_092788.1, from coordinate 53,723,052 downwards.
TAAGTTTTTTCTAACTCGACTACAGTTGTCTGTTTCTTTGATACATCAAAGTGCTTGACCAAGTCCATTACAATTTCAGCTTTCCTTTTGTCCCTGGTTAAACCCAATTCCAACCTATTTGCTAATTCTAAAAAATGTCCTGCTTCTGTCTTTCTAAACTTTCTTGGCAAATCTGGGAACCTCTTTAGTAATGTTAAAAGCCATTTCCCTCACTTTTAATTTAAACAACCACAAGTAAACAAAATTAAACACATTTTCCGACTGGTTTTATTTGAAGATCTAAGTCACTAATTGCAACGTGTTGGAATTTACTGGGACAGTTTGTACCCGAAATCTGTTCAAATCTGTCCAAGTCCCTTACAGCAGGGCCCCAAACTGTAAAGACATCTATTTCCAGCCCTTCTGTTAATTAAAACCACAAACCCAAAAAAGCTCACCTCACCTCGTAATCTGTTAATACATGAGTGACAAAGAACTCCCAAATTCCATTAATAAAAGAAAAATAACAGTTTTTATATATGCAAATTAGCTCGCTGTGCTTGAAGGTTTGTTTTCTGAGGATTCGATACTATGACTCGGTAACATCATCAGTGAGAGTCTCTGCTGAAGTGCTGGTGGTATGTTGCGCATCTCTATTTATAGGTCTTGGATTCTTAAGATGGGGGATGTCATTTCCAGTTCTTTTGTTTACAAGAGAAGGTAGACAGGATCTAAATTGATGCGTTTATTGATGGACTTCTGTTCAGACTGCCATTCCTCTAAGAACATCCTTGCGTGTCTTAGTATGTGTGTGTGCATTGTCCCAATCAAAGTGGTGCCCTTCTTTGTCTGTATGTATGGAACATAGTGATAATGGGTCATGTCTTTTGGTGGCCAGCTGGTGTTCGTGTATCCTGGTAACATGACAACAGGACAATTTCAATGCCGGAAAATGATTTTATATACACTGTTTAATGAATGTGTGGGTGCAGATATGGAACATTTTTCATATGTGCACAACACATTCTAAATGAAAAACGGAGACACACGAAAAGTGATGCATATGATGTATAAAATTTATAAAACATTATTGGAACCTCATCTAAAGTGATATGTTTCCCCTTCTCTCAACGTTCCCTTCTTTTCTAGAATTCTCTACTCCAATCTCTCCTTCTTATCAGGATGTGTGTTATAAATTCTTGCTTCTGGTGTCCCAAATTATTTCAGTTAATCCCCTTTCTATCAGAATTCAATATATTGGCCTGTTGGGTTCTTTTCAAAGCTAGTGTCTGTCATATTATTGGAGATAAAAAGTCTGGCATCAGAGCCAGCATTTGAACACATTACTCTGTTGTCCATGCACTGTACAAAGGACCACAGCACACAGGAATTGGCAAAACATTGAGGGATGTACATCTAATTCTTTCAATGATCTAGTTTTCTCATTTTTCACATTTCCTCATCTATGTTGTCGCACTCTTTCTCTCTTTGTATCTAGTTAAGAAATTTACCAATTATTCTTTGCGTCTCTTCTCTCAAAGCTCCTTCTTTCGGTTTATGTCTATTGCAATCTTCCAGATGTAATGTGATTATAATTGAGCAATGTAACTGCAAAGACATTCAGGAGGAGCTGGCCAGAGTTAATTGGAAAGGGAGCTGAGCAGGGCAGACCATGGAGCAGCAAAAGCAGAAATTTCTGGGGATATTTCGGAGGATATCAGAAATTCTCCCAAAGGAGATGAAACATACTCATGGGAGGACAAGGCAGCCATGAGTGATAAGGCATCAAACCAAAAGAGGAAACATACAATGTGGTGAAGATGATTGGGAATCCAGAGAATTCATTGGCTCGGAAACTACATAAGGCTGGCATCACTGACACTGCAGAGCTCTTAATCATGGTCAGGGAGAGAAACAGAGGAAAAACATTTACTTTAAACACAGAAGATGTTATTACTCAAGGAAAAAAATTGAGGTGAATTAAACAATTGAACTAAAATCAGTTACTTGGTTTTGCAGAATGTGTCAGATTGAAAGCCTGATCCGGGGAGAGACCCTCAGGAGAATGACAGTATGAAAATGGAAGTGTTACCACATCAGAAACCAGAGTAGGTCACTGAGTACATGACTGATGGGTGAATGGGTCTCGATGTGAACTAAGGGACAGACAGCAGAATTGCATTGCAGATATTGCAGCTCAAAACTGCGCATTTATGTAGTGCTGTAGACTACATCAGCATTGAACCACAACCTGTAACTTTTAGCCTCGAATAACTGTCACATTCTGTCATAAATGGTGATGGATGATTAAACAAATGATGATGGAAAGGGCTCCACAAATATTCCCATCCTAAATAATCGAACAGCTCTGTCCATCAGTGTAAAAGACCAGGATGTGGTAGCTGCACCAACCTCAGCCAAAAGTGTTGAGTTGATGATCCACCTCGCCCTCACCATGATAGCCACAGAATCACAAATGCCCGTCTTCAACCAATTCAATTTGATGTTCGTGACAAGAAGAAACAGCTGAACACAGTACATACAAAAAAGGCAATGGTCCCTGACACCATTCCTGCAATAGGAGTGAAGACTTGTGCTGCACAACAAGCCGTGTCCCTGGGGAAGCTCTTTCATTCCAGATCCAACTCTGACATCTCCCTGGTAATGTGGAAAATTACTCAACTATGTCCAGTTCCTAAGAGGATTATAATTACAATCTGGCCAGTTACCTCCCCCTCAGACCCACCTCGACAGTCAAATTGGTGGGAGTTCTTTTTGACAGAGTTATTAAGCAGCACAGAAATAACCTGCTCAGTATGATTTCTGATAGGTCCCCATGTAGATATGGTGCTGCTGTGGAAAGGTCACTGGATTACTAATCCAGACCAGGCTAATGCTCTGGCAGCTGGTGTAAGTTAAACACAATTGACAAAATATTAAGATGCAAAATCTGGTGTCCGTAAATAGTGACCTTCAAGCCAATGTCGATTGTTCACACCAATTTCCTTCACAAATGTCCTTTCAGGAAGTGAATCTCCCGTGCTTTCCTGGTCTGGCCTAAACGTGACTGCAGACACAGAGACATGTGATAAACTTTGCAATGGTCTCTGAATCCGCCAAACAAGACATTCTATTGTATCAAACTGTTCCGAGGTCTAAAGGATTAAACCAGACAGGACACCAGGCCCCAGCCTCGGTATCGGAAAAAGGGAATGAGAAACACTTTCCTGTTGACCCTGCAGAGACCTCCTGCCGAACATCTGAGAGCTTGTGATTAACCTTGGGAAGCTATAAAATAGGATGTGCAGTAGTCCATTTGGTCTGTCGATTTTGCTACCCAATTCAATATAATGAAACCTGGCCCTTTATTTCCATATCGTTCTCCGTCTCTCCCACCATTCCTTTACTGTCTCTAAATCCTTATTTATATTCAGTGTCTTGGCTTTCAGGTTCGAGCGCATTCCCCAGGTTCACCAGTCACTGAGTGCAGACATTTATTGTCATCTCATTGCAGAATGGTCTGTCTGTACCTAATACTATGGACCCTTGTTTGAGACACCACATCCAGGGGAATTATCATCCCTGCTTCCAATCCGTCTCACCCTGTAAGAGCTTTATATATCTCATTGAGATCTCCACCCATTTTCCTAAACCCCATGGAATACAGGCTCAGTCGCCCCAAACTCTGCTCCCACAACAAGCCTGTCATCCCAGAGATCAGTCTGGTCATCCTTCACTGCTCTCCCTCAATGTCAGGTTTGTCCTTTATTATGTCCTGAGACCAAATCCGCACAGAATACTGCACAGTGTTTGAGATAGGGTCTCACCAAAGCCCTCTACAGCTGCAGTAAGACACGCTTACCCCTGGACTCAAATCCCCCTGAAATGAAGGTCAGTTGATCTTCCTAACTGCATTCTGCTCCTGCAATATTGCTTTCATTGACTGGTCTACAGGGAGATCCAGATTCTTTGCAATGTTACAGCTCCCCACTTGGTAGGTCTATGTACACTGGGCAGTGTGTGAATGCCATTCCCAGTATTGCCTTGTGGGTTCAGACCTCACTGTGCTGCAGGGACCTCGAAGGGCCGCGCAGAAGGAAAAACAAAAAGGCCCATACGTCGCTTTTCAGATCAACATGTTTCAAACAATCACTTTTCAAACGAAAAACTGCCAATCTCTTGTTCCAACCAAAGGGCACACTGTCACCTCAACTCACCTTGCTCTCCATCTGCCACGTATTTGCCCATTCACTCCACTTTTCTTAGTCACCTTGAAGCATTTTTACAACCTTCTCACCCACTCGCAATCCAACATCCTTTAGTTCTCTCAGCAGGTTGGGATATATTGTATTTGATTCCGACAATCAAATGTTTAATGGGTATTGTGAACAGTTGGGACCTGAGTACTGATCTCTGTGATATCCCAGCAACATTCCTCTGTTATCTTTTTAAAAATGATATTTATTTCCTGAATCTGGGTGTGACTAGCTGGGCCGGCATTTATTTCCTGTCCCTGGTTGCCCCTTGAGAAGGTGGCGGTGAGCTGCCTTGTTGAACCGCTGCAGTCCACTGTGGATTCAGTGACAGTAACACCATTGAATGCCAAGGGCAGTGTTTAGATTATATTTTATTGGTGATGGTCACGGTCTGGCATTTGTGTGACGTGAATATTATTTGCCACTTGTCAGTCTGGATACTGTCCAGATCTTGTTGTATTTGAACATGGGCTGCTTCAGTATCTGAGGAGCAACAAACATTGCTGAACATTGTGCAATCATTGGCAAACATCTCCACTTCTGACCTTATAATAGAGGCAAGGTCATTGATGAAACAGCCCTGAAGATGTTTGGGCCTAGGCCACTGCCCGAGGGACTCCTACAGACTTGTCCTGGAGCTGAGTTGACTGACCTTTATCAACCATGACCATCTTCCTACATGTCAGGTATGATTCCAACCAGCGGGGAGTTTGCCCCTGATACCCATTGATTTCAGTTTTGCTAAGACCCCTTGATATCACACTTGGGCGAAGGCAGCCTTGATTTAAAGGGCTGTCACTCTCACCCCACCTCTGGAATTCAGCTCTTTTGTCCATGTTTGAACCACGGTAATGAGGTCAGGAGCTGAGTGGCCCTGGTGGAGCCCAAACTGGGCGACATTGACCAGGTTATTGCTGAACACGTGCTGCTTAAAAGTACTGAGACCTTCCACCACTTTACTGATGATCGAGAGTAGACTGATGGGGTGGGAATTGGCCGGATTGGATTTGTTCTGCTTTTTATATACAGGAGATACTTGGGGTAATTTTTGACGTAATCGGGGAAATGTTGTTGTAACGGTATTGGAACAGCTTGGTGAGGGCAGTGACAAGGTCTGGAGAAAAACTTTTCAGTACTATTGCCAGAATGTTGTCAGGGTATGTACCCTCTGAGGTATCCAGTGTCTCCAACTGAATCTGGATATCGTGTGGAGTGAATAAAATTGGCTGATGACTGGTAACTGAATTGTTGAGGGCCACTGGAGGAGGCCGAGATGGATCATCCACTCAGCACTTCTGACTGAAGATTGTTGTGAATGCATGAACGTTATCTTTTGCACTGAAGTGCTGGGCGCTTCCATCATTCAGGATGGAGATACTTGTGGAATCTCCTACTCCGATGACTTGTTTAATTGCCCATAACTATTCTCAACTAGAAGTAGAAGGACTGCAGAGCTTAGATCTGAACCGTTGCTTGTGGGATCACTTAGCTCTGTCGATGACGAACTGCTTATGCTGTTTGGTACGCAGGTAGTCATGGTTGGTGACTTCATCAGGCAGACACCTCATTTTCAGGTATTCCCAGTGCTGCTCCCTGCCCTCCTGCACACTCCATTGAATCAAGGTGGATCCTCTGGCTTGATGATAATTGTTGTGAGGGGGATATGCCATGCCATGAGGTTGTGGGGGTGTACAATTCTGCTGCTACGAATGACCCACAACATATTATCAAAACCCAGACTTGAGCTGCTAGATCTGTTCAAAGTCTGTCCTATTTAGCATGGTGACAGTGCCACCTAAAATGGTGGAGGTTATTCTCAATATGCAAGTGTGACTTTATCTCCACAATGACTATGCAGTGGTCACTCTTACCCGATACTGTCATGGACAGATACTTCTGCAGCTGGCAGATTAGTAAGGCTGTGGTCAAATATGGCTTTTCCCTCTTGTGGGTTCCTTCACCACCTGCCGCAGACCGAGTCGAGAAGTTATATCCTTTCGGACCCAACCAGCTCAATCAGTAATGCTGCTGCTGAACCACCCTTTTTGTGGACATTGACGTCCCTAACCCAGAGTACATTTTGTGCCTTTGCCACCCTCAGCGCTTCCTCAAAGTGTTGTTCAGCTTGGAGGAGTACTGATTCATCAGTTGGGAGAGGCTGGTACATGGTAATCAGCAGGACGTTTCCTTTCCCATGTGTAAACTAACGCCATGAGACTTCATGGGATACAGAGTCACTGTTGAGGACTCCAAGAGCAATTCCCTTCCAGCTGTATCCCACTGTGCCACCACTTCTGCCTTGTCTGTCCTGCTGGTGAAACAGGAGATATCCGGGGAAGGTGATGGGGTGTCTGGGACATAGTCATACTCACAGAATCAGACTTTAAATACAATGTCAGGCTGTTGCTTCACAAGTCTGTTTATTTCTATTCACTGTTTCCTGCCAGCTGTCCCATTCTAGAAGGATGGCCATATATTCGCTCCAATCCACTAAGATTTGATTTTGCAAACTAGGCTGGGAGCTTTACCAAAATCTTTCTGAAAATCCACATGTTTTACATCCATTGCTTCTCTTTCATTTGTCTCCCAGTCTGTTTCTCAAACATAATTACCATTTTACAAATCTATATTAGTGTTGTCTATGACCATTACTTTCAGCTTCAATAATTTCTCCCAAACGATTTACTTACTATGTTCTATGTTCCATGTACTATTTCATTTTCCACGCAAGAATTGGTTTTCCTGGTATTGTCAGAAAGTTCTGTGAAGACAGAACTGAAGTAGTGGATTCATAGTTTTGCCATTTCCCTGTTTCCCATTCTCCATTCTCTGGTTTCAAACTAGAAGGAACCCGCACTGTCTTTTTTTTCATACTACTCACATTGACATAATTTGACAAGCTATAACAGTTCACTCTTATAACCTTTGTGAACATTATCTTTAGAAACCTATCAATTCCTGTCTTAAGCTGCTCAGCTCCACATCATACACGCATAGAAGCATAGTCTCTGTACCAACAGAAATACAGCACGATCTATATTAGTCCCACTTTCCAACACCAGGCACATAGCCTGGAATGTTATGACACGTCCAAGTGCTCGTCCAAGTATATTTAACGATTGAGAGGTTAGCCGTGATAACTCCCCTCTCAGGAAGTACATTCCAAACCTCAACACCCTCTGGGTGAAAAAAAAGTAATCTTTAACTCCTCTCTGAACGTCAAACTCTTCACTTTAAGGTGTGCTCCCTTGTTCTTGACTCTCTGTCAAAAAGGAACAGCTACTGTCTATCCACCCTGTCCATGCCCTTGTTATCTTATCCTTCTGAATCACATCTCCCTCAGCCTCCTCTGCTCCAAAGTAAACAACCTGAGCTTATCCAGCCTCTCTCCATAGCTGATATGCTCCATCCCAGGGAACAACCTGGTGAATCTCCTCTGCAACCACTCCAGTACAATCACATCCTTACTGTAATGAGGCTCCCAGACCGACATACAGTACTCCATCATGGACTAAACCAAGCCCTGTATAGCACTTATAATCTACTCCCTGATTAATAAACACAAACTTACTTATCACAACTCCCACCCCTCCACCCACTCCCCCTCCAGATTCACATCTATACGATTTATGAATGCTACAAAAAATAAGGGACACAGCACTGATCCCTGTGGTACACCACGGGACACTGGTCTCCAGTCACACAAACAGCCTTCTCCCACCATCCTCTGCCTCCTGACACTAAGACAATTTTCGTTGTAACTTGTCAAGGTATCCTTGATTCTGTGAGATTTTACTTTATATTTTTCAGTTTCCCATGTGGAACTTTGTCAAAGACCTTGCTGCAAAACTAAATAAGCGACCTCCTCAAACTAATTCAATCAAATTCATTAGGTGTGACTTCACTCTGATAAAGTCATGATGATTATCCCTGATCAAACCTTGCGACTCTGATTGGAGTTCGATTTTCTCCTTCTTTATTTTCTCCAGTAGTTTCCTGAACAGTGATTTAATACTCGCTCGTCCATAGTTACCTTGGCAAATCTCTACCACCCTTACTGTGAAGTGGAATCATATTAGTTCCTCTCCAGTCCTCTGGTACCTCCCCTATAGTCAGATTCTAATTAAAATTTCCAGTCGGCGTCTTTCCTCCCTTGACTCCAAGAGTATCCAGATCTGCCGATTGGTCCAATTTTATACCAGACAAAGCCTCAAACTCCTGCTCGTATTTTACATCAATCTCTTCAAGAGCTTTCCCGTCCATCTTCTCGAATTCTGTACCTGCATCCTCCTTCTCCCAAGTAAAACAGCTGTGATGTTTACATGTAACAATCTATCAATGTTCTCCGGGTTGACACACTGATTGCCCCCCTTTGGTTTCTAATGGACACTAGCTGTTTGCTGATTATTCTGTTCTACTTGTATGTGTAGAATATAGCGGGATTCTGCCTAATCTCACCTGCTTGCAATTCTCCAAGTCTCTCTGTTATTCAGTTCCCTCTCTATTCCTAAGTTTCTAAGTTTCACTACAATCACCTCTCATCTTTAGAAATTCGAGATCACAGGCTGAATGTCCCCCATTAGACAATCTTGCCATTTTATGGATTAATCTGGAGAATACCTTTTGCCGTTCCTCTGTAGTCAGTATATTCTATCTTAAATTGGGACTCCAAACAGTAAAAATACTCTAAGTTTAGTCTCAGCAACACTATATGCAGCTGGTGCACGACATCTTCTATATTGCAATTACATACACATGAATGTAAACCTAATTTTTAGTTTCCTATTTGCTTGTGTTTAGATTACATTGCGTTACAGTGTGGAAACAGGACCTTCGGCCCAACAAGTCCACACCAACCCGCCGAAACGCAACCCACCCATACCCCGACATTTACCCCTTACCTAACCCTACGGACAAGTTAGCATGGCCAATTCACCTGACCTGCACATCTTTGAACTGTGGGAGTAAACCGGAACACCCAGAGGAAACCCACACAGACACGGGGAGAATGTGCAAACTCCACACAGTGAGTCACCTGAGGCGGGAGTTGAACCTGTGTCTCTGGCGGTGTGAGGTAGCAGTGCTAACCACTGTGCCACCCAATTCTTCCCAATTCCTTTCACTTTAACTTTTCTTATGATGTTAGTGGGAGAGTTCTTAAAAAAGATCCTCTTGAATATCCAACTATACGTTATCCATTAGCTCCTCATTGCCTACGTCCACAAGAATCATCTTCAAACCATTCCAAAAAATGTTTGCCACTTATGGTTTTCGTTTCATCGATGCATTATCATCCTCCCCAGTTTTCCCATTACCTTCTATATATCCAGTAACACGTTCTTTATAATCCAGCCCAACAGACACCCGACCGCGGATGACAAGTTACTGATCTGTATTTCACCACTCTCCATCTTCATCCTTTCTTCAACTGTTGGATAATATTTGTAACCTTTGCCTTATCCAGATTGGCTAAATATCTTTCGGGAATGTATTGGAAAACAACGTGATAATCTGCGATGCAATCAATATGCCTATTGCTGCTTCCTCTGAAATTCTTGTATGAAGTACATCTGATCTGTCAGATTTATAAATACTCAATCCAGCTTTCTTTTAAAACATGAACTCAACACTTTTAAGAATGATCTTAGACTTTACTTACACAAGTCCCATGGTCACTTGATATTTCTGGGAGAATTTCTGGATATTCTGCCTTGAAGATAGACACAAAGAAACTGTTTCTTTTCCCTGTGATTTCTCTGTTGTCTTCAATAAATTATTCTGTCCGCACAACCACTGTTCCATATTTGACCTTGTTTTTATTTTTGTTTCGTACACTGATGTACTTTTTTTTTGCAGTCTTTATGTTTTTCTTTTGTTTGTATGCTTTTTCGCTTTTTGATTTTCTTTTCTTGGTCATCCGTTGCTGGGTCCTATATTTCTCCGAATCCACTGGCTTACTACGGGACTTGGCACTTTTCTAAGCTACTTCCTGTGATCTACTAGATAGTTGAAGGTGAGGCTGAAAGGGTTAGGTCGGAGAGGCGGGTGGCCCAGATTGATCGGAAGGAAGATGAACACATAGGAATGTTCAAAAGGGGGGAGGATGCTGAGTTGGAAGATTGGACTTGGATAAGGTGGAGTTAGGGTAAATGGGGAAACGGGTGAAACGGGTAATCCCACGGTAGAAGAGGAACCTTTATTCATCCATGCTTCGGGTGGTTAGGGTTTGGCGATGGAGGAGGCCCAGGACTCTCACGTCCTTGGCAGAGTGGAAAGGAGAGTTAAAGTGTTCAGCCACAAGGCAGTGGAGTTGGTCAATGTGGCTATCCCAGATATGTTCTCTGAAATGATCCACCTGCCTTACCAATGTAGAGAAGACCACACTGGCTTTAATGTATGTAGTAGATGAAGCGTTCTGTCTCCCTTCATCACCTTTCACTTTCAACCCCACCTTCATCTACCTATCGCATTCCTCACTACCTCCCTCCTGCCGCACCGCCTTCTCATTTATCTCTCAGCCCCCTTCATCATAAGCCTCATTCCTGATGAAGGGCTTATGCCCAGAACGTCAATTCTCCTTCTCCTAGTACGCTGCCTGACTGTGCTTTTCCAGCACCACACTCTTCGACTCTGATCTTCCAGCACCACACTCTTCAACTCTGATCTCCAGCATCTGCAATCCACAATTTCACCTCACACCTTCAGGACTTGCATGATTCAGATTTATGACATTTACTTCAAATAAAACAAAAACTACCGTGTACTCAAACAGCATAAAAGAAAACCAAAGCATTGTGGTCACTGTTCCCAAAAGGTCCTTTACAGCAAAGTTTTCAATTAGTTTTTTTGATCATTCAACATCAATTCCTAAATCACCTGATCTCTAGCTCAGTGCTCGACAAAATGTTAATGCCAGCTATCAAACACATGCTCATGAAATCCATTTTTCCCAGCATTAGCATTCAGTTGGGTTATCACAGTTTAGATATAATGTAAACAGGACATTATTACTGCAGTAGCCACAAATGTGTATATCTCATTTCCCGTTTTATAACATGTCCAGCATTTGTATTGCAGCTTTCACTTTGATATATGACTCCCATCAATGCTTCCTTCTCCTTGCTGTTTTTGCACTCCACCTTATAGATTCTGGAGAATCTGAGCGATGTGGGATTTGGGGAGATTAATGGTAGAGATCATCTCGCCACATCATTTATGATCTTCTTAAGCATCATTGTGACATTTTCTCCAGATCTCCCGTTATGCTAGTGGGGTAGAGAAGGACAATGATCGTTCATAACTGCTCTGTATTTCCCCCAGAGAGCTGAGACTGCTCTAACCAGGGTGGGAACCTTACAGCAGGCTGGTAAAGTGATGCTGCTGCTGTACAGGATCTTAGTGAGATCACATCTGGAGTAGTGTGTACAGATTTAGTCTCTTCAATGAAGAAAAGATGTTGTTATATTGGAAGCAGCTCAGAGATGGATCCCTCAGCTGATTCCTGCAATGAAGGTGCGAGCTTATAACGAAAGGATGATCAGGTTGATCCAATAGCCATTGGAGTTTACAAAAATAAAGGATGATCTTATTTCAACATAGATGACAGGAAGGAGTCAACAACTGAAGAGAATTACACAGATAGTGGGGGAATCCATTCCGTTCTCCAGCCTGTTACACAGGAACAACAGGAGGATATTCAGGCCTTCGAGCCTGTTACACCAGAATAGGACGAGGCTGTTCAGCCCCTCGAGCCTGATATATATTCGAGACCAATCAGCCCCTCGAATCTATAACACTGGACCCAGAGTAGGCCATGCTGCACCAGTATCCTGTTACACAGCAACAGGATCAGTCCATTCAGCCTCCTCAAGTCTGCAAATAGGAACTGGAAGTGGTCACACAGTGACTGGAGATTGTTACACTGGGATAACAGGAGGCTATTCAGACCCACCGAGTCTGTTGCAAGGGAAATGTGTTAGGATAAAAACTATCTGAGCCTTATTTCGTGAGGAAGGAGGAGGTAATTCAGACACGTGTCTGTTGTATAGGAACAAGAGAAGACCAATCGCTCCCTTCGTCCCATCTCTGGGATACATGAGGAGACCGTTCAGTATCTCCACTGATTATGGAGAAATATGAGAAGACCCATCAGACCCTCAAAATGTTACACAGTAACGGGAAGATTCCATAATCCCCCACCCCTCTAACGCATCAACAGGAGGTGGTCATTCTGGCCTTGGAGATGACAACATGGGAACGCCAGAAAGACTTCATCCCATCGATTTTGTACACCATCAGGATGATGAGTCCAGTCAGCCACACATCCCGCTTATTCAGCAATTGGAGCACATCTGTTAAAACCCTTTTGCCCATCAAACAGGAATTCAAAGAAAACGTAAAGGTTTTAGAAAGGGAAGAACTTATAATAACTGAATACATTAGGGAGTAAAATGCAACAATAAAGTATTGTAATTTAAGGCAAATTATTAGAATCCATTGTTGAGGACATTTGCAAACGTAAACCACAATCCATCGGACTCAACATGGTTTTACAAAAGATAAACCATGATTGAAGTGTTTTCTTGAGTTATTTAAAGATGTGACAAACAAGGTGGATAGTGGGAATCCTGGAGATGGAATATATCTGGTCTTCGTGAAGGATTCAGATACGTCCCTTCTCCAAAGTGTGAGTGGTAAGATCACACAGCATCAGTTTAGGAGTAATTTATTGGCTTGGATCGAGGCTTGGTTAACTAACAAAATGCAGTCAGGTTAATTAAATGTATCATTTTATATTGGAAAATGCAATATGTTTGGTGCCATAGATTTCAGTTCTCATGCCTCAACCATTTGGGATCGATATTATTACTCGGTTGACGGGATAGAAAATACTGTAGCTACATTTTCAGATGACAGTAACATAGGTGGGAAATTGCTTCGGAATGACGATGCATGATATTTAAAAAGTATCTAAATAGGTTGGATGAATGGGCAAACATTTGGCAAGGAAAATTAAATTGGATAAATATGGGGTTATTCAAGTTGACCAGCCTAATAAAAAGGCAAATTATTATCTAAATGGAGAGAAAGTTCAAAGTGCTTAAGTGCACAGAGATCTGGGTGACTGCTTTCACATCACAGAAAACTTGCTTGCGGGTACTTCAAATACTGAGAAATGCAAGCATAACTTCATTGTTTATTTGTAAAAGGATAGAGTAGAAAGGTAGGGAGTGTTGCTGTAGCTATGCAAGGCATTAGTGAGGCTGTAACTGGAGTACAGTTTGGGTGTCCTGCAGAATGAGGTATTTCTATTGGAGGAAATTCAGAAGAGCTTCATTAGAATGATTCCATATTTTAAGTGTTTGTCTTATGAAGAGAAATTGAGCAGTTCAGGCCTATACTCTCGATTTTATAAGAACGATAGGAGAGCTCATTGAGGTCTGTAAGATGTGAAATATAATTGAAAGTGTAGATGTGGAGTGGATATTTTTTTCATCAGCCGCAATCTCCAACAAGAGACTAGAGTTTGACGATCGAGAGATAGCAGGGATGAGGAACAGAGGCCGCGATGACATCAGCCATGATTGTATTCCATGGCGGAGCAGATTCGAGGGTTTGGATTCCTGACTGATTCTCCTCGTTCATATTCAGCTTTTCCACTGTGTTACACAGTAATGGGAGAGGACTGTGTATCAAATAGGAAGCAGGTGCTCTGGATAAATCAGTCTTAATCAGTTTGACGGAACGTCACCAGTGGAGTCACACAGTGACCAGTGCAGGGCCCTCCACTATTTACAATCTATATCAATGATCAGGAGGATTGAACAGATATAGAGATACTGAGTTTGGTCATGTTGCTGTGATAAGCAAGAGATTAAATTATCAAGAGAGGTAAAGGCAATGGATAATAATTTGGCAGGTGAAATATAACATGATACAACCTGTCATTTCATTTACAGTAATAATGGAAGGCAGTATGTTACTGAAATGGAGAGGGATTACAGGACTTAATGATACTGTGTACTGGGGGGTTCACTCAGACCCGTTCAGACATGGGAGGTTTTGCTCCGTCCCTGATCGTCTGCTCCTTCACACTCCAAGTGACCCCATTGCTCTCCGTACACATGGAATGTTTTGCAGTGTTTGGCATGCTGTTTTCAAACATGTATTAAGGGGACGGCCTTTATCCAAGATACATTCATTCCTTTCTACATGGAGACCCGAAGACGATGGGAATGCTGTCTGCTTGTGAATGAAGGAACTGTGGCTGCTGTCAGGAAAGAGGTATTCACCAACATCGTGTACTGTGCATGGACACACGGTAACATTAACAGAGAGAGAGCTCCTTCACTTCCTCTACCTCTCCCCATTGACATGGGTACGCTGCAGATGCCATGTACACCATCAGGAATCCCATTATACTGGATACACCCGGCAGCTCCCTGCTGTGGGTGAAACGATGTATTTACCTCATCCACCATATATATCCTCCATTACCGAATGGTTACATTGATGGCAACATACTGGGAGATGATGGCTATTTCACCCAGTCCTGTTTGGAAAGTTCCAGAACATAGAAGCTGAATGAAACTGTGACCCGAACAGCCACTGGCAGCACCGTCCTTTCCCCTGGGGTGAAGCTGCAGGACGCGTTAAAGGAGGTGACACCGCTCTGTGACCAGCTGCTTTTTCAATAAGTGTCCCCTCACACTCTGCTCCTGGGTTAAGTGTAGCTTGCGAGGCTGTTAATCGAAAACTCGGGTGGGTCCAACAGATCCCTTTCCACACATACACTAACTCTGTGTTTTCAGAGTTTCCCCGCTCTGTAACCTTTGCTCCATTTGTTGCTCATGTTACTGACCCAGATGCTGTAACTACAGTCCCCAGGCTCCACCCAAAGATGGGTCAGCAAATCCTCATGTCTCCCTGAATGTCTCAGGCAGCTCACAGCACAACCTCCAGCAAACCATCCCCAACCCCTCCACTACATTTTCAAGAAGAGTCAGTCAGAAACTCCTCATCTATAAGTGTTGTGGACCAGACCAGATCCCTGCAAAATATTTTAAGAAGGTCGCTTAGACCCAAACCTTTCCTTATTTTGAAAATAGATGTGAAGTTTGCGTTCCAGATATGTTGTGACTGGTCAAACCACTCGACATTAAGCAAAATATAATCTATTCAAATGCTTTAGTTAAAATACAATTAAAGAAAAGAACATTTTGAAATAGCTTATATGTTTGAACACTTACACAAACAATAGATACCGTACCTTCTTGGTATACACTGCTTGGCACAAAGATATATTCAAATACAGATCCTTACATGCAGTTTTCCGATCGAAGAGATATCAACATCAACAGAGATCTCAGAGAGAAAAGCAGCTGGGGATCATGTATTGAAACTTCCAAACCTTTCCGGGATCCCCAACAGCTTCTGAATGCTGCAGCTAAAAGCAAACCGAGAAAACCTGGTCTGGGAGAGCTGGCCGCTGCCCTTCCATTGTTACCAATGTTTTAATAAAACCTAAAGGCTTTCTCAATTATTTACTTAAACTGTTTTCAGACAGCAGTTCTGCACCTCTGTCTTTATAACCTCTCTTCAAAAAAAAAAATCCCAAGATAAAATAACCTTTTTATCGTGATAGTATACTCACAACTCCACCTTTAATAAAATGATCCATCAATATACAAAAAGGGATTCATTTTAGACCTCCTAATCTTCCTCTATGAGTAGACTGGCGGGAATGGCGGAATTTCCTTTCACTGAAAGACTGAAGTGACTTGGCTTGTATACCCTTGAGTTTAGAAGACTAAGAGGGGATTTGATTGAGACATATAAGATTATGAAAGGATTGGACACTCTGGCAGCAGGAAACATGTTTCTGCTGATGGTTGAGTACTGAACCAGAGGACACAGCTTACAAATACGGGGTAGACCATTTAGGACAGAGATGAGGAGAAACTTCTTCACCCAGACAGTGGTGGCTGTGTGGAATGCTCTGCCCCAGCGGGCAGTGGAGGTCCAGTCTCTGGATTAATTTAAGAAAGCGTTGGATAGAGCTCTCAAAGATAGTGGAATCAAGGGTTATGGAGATAAGGCAGGAAGAGGATACTGATTAGGAATGATCAGCTATGATCATATTGAATGGTGGTGCAGGCTCGAAGGGCAGAATGGCCTACTCCTGCACCTACTGTCTATAGTCTATTGACTGCAATGCATATATATTACATTGACTCTGAGCATACAAATGTTCACAACGAGATTCGATTTCAGTCATTTTACTCCTGCCACAGAATGCCTTTGACTTTCTTCACTCAAGTTTCCACAACGTGTCAAAACTTAGGTTTTCTAACCCCGTCACATGTATAATTTCATATTGAATGGCGGAAATAATAAGCTCAGTCGACACAGACTGGTATTTTTCTCCCAAAACTTCTCCAAAAACTTTAATGGGTCACGATCAGTGAAAACGATTTGTCTCAGATACGTTATTTGCAATGTAAATGCTGAAATGTTGTAACACCAACACCGAGCTCAAGGCCTCCTTCCCCATTGTGGAATAAACCTGTTGATGTTTCCACTGGACACTCCAACCACACGTTACATAATGGAGCACTTCTCATCTCTCCAATAGTCCTTCTGAATGACATAGCTCCTCATGTCTCAGCATAAAAGGATTACATACTTCTGTACTTCTTAATGCTGTAACCTCTTTACCTGCTACTCCTGGCCTATGCCAGTAAACCTTACTCTCACAGGGATATGTTCTAAGAAAACCGCACACATTCTTCTCAATCTCTCACAGAAATCAAACTTTGATTTCTGAACTCAATCATCATCATCAGCCATTTTAGCTTCTAACCTTCCCATTGTTACTCTCTGCTCTTCCACATGAGTTCTCATGAATGCAGGAAGTAAATTGTTGAACTTCTCGAAAATAAGAATCTCTCTAAGGGTCATAGGTTTGCTCTGTTTTAATACCATTCCCCACCTTTCAAAATTTGTTTGATCCTTTCAAACACAACGTGCGTTTAACCAGGCATGCTATTTTAGATTCCTGAAACACTGTCTGTCAGCTTCTGGCACAAGCTCATATGCACTTCAAATGGCTTTCTTTACCTCCTCATACTCAGCAGATACCTCCTCTGATAGGGATACAAATGCCTATCAGCTTTGTTTGAATCAACTAAATCCACATGTTCTCTGGCAACTGCATTTCTTTAGCCACTTTCTGAAATGATATTAAAAAGGCTCCCTCCATCATTCTCATCAAATTTAGATAATACCTGGATGTATTTAAACAGATCCCCATCAGTCCTTTGGCGATATAGGGTTGCTCATCCTCACTATCCTCCTTATCCAGCCGACTGTCTGCCTTCATCACCATCTATGTCAACTTTCCTCTCGAATTACTAACTTTTGAAGTTGAAACTCTCTGCTTTTCTTCTCTCTTTCTTCTCTCTTTCGTCTTCATTTCCTTTTCTTTTATTTCTACTTTTCATCATAATTCAAACTGTTTCAATTCCTTTTCATGTTCAAGGTGCCTCATTTGAAATTGAATTCTAGCCATTTCCTAAGACTCTGATGGCGGTTCCACCAAATGTAATTGCCGAGCTATAGCTGTAATTATCTCTCATTTTCTCACAGACAAACACAGCCCCAACTCCAGCTTGTCTGCCAATTTCTACAGCTTCCCTTCATTACCCATAACTTTACTTCTTCCACACCGAGAGAACTCTTAGTTACTGAAACTGTCATTATACTCAACGCACTGTTTAAACCAACCGAATTCAACATCCAGAACCAAAGACACTAACAACTACCATACGGGACCTTTGAACCCAATAGCCTCCCAGTGCATACTCTCCAGTGTTTGCATGAGCTGATTCTGGATTCTCGAGTTTCCTCCCACAATCCAAAAGTGTGCATGTCAGGTGAATTGGCCATGCTAAATTGTTTGTAGTTTTCAGGGATGTGTGGGTTAGGTGCCTTAGTCGAGGGAAATGTGTAATAATAGGGTAATGGAATGGGTCTGGGTAGGTTACTCCTCGGAGGGTCGGTGTGGACTTGTTGGGTCAAATGGCCTTTTTGCAGACTGTAGGGATTGTAATTCTAAACCCAATTTGGTATTATCAATTTTGAACCAGACAAGAGACCCCAGTTTGTTATAGACCAACCAGACTGACTCAAACTAGTTTAAGAGGGTAGCTTGGATGCCTACTTTTTCTTATTTTGAAGGTAGATGTGAAGTGGGTGTTCCAGATGCGATGGTACTAGTCAAACCACTCACCATAAAGCAAAACACAATGTATTTAAACACGCTAATCGAAATCCATTCACAATGAAGAGGAATTTAGACTAACTTAACTATTGGAAACCTTAACAGAATAATGGATACAGTACCTTCTACAAATGAACTGTTCCAATATACTACAATCACCTAAACACACCCCTTGGCAAAAAGGAACATTCAAACATGCATTCTTGCATGCAGTTCTCCAATCCAGGAGGAATGAGCATCATCAAGTGTGCTTCCAGAGAGAATAGCAGCTAGGGATAATTTACTAAAACTTACACCCGTTCTGGGACCCCAAGCACCTGGTGATTATTATTGCTACAATGAAAAGAAACCTAGAAAGCCTGGTCGATGCGAGCTGGCCATGGTTACTACTATTTATTAAAAACCTAAAACCCCCATAAGTTATTTACTTGAGCCGTTTTCAGTAGGAAGTTTGGCCTTTAAGAGCTCTTACTAAAAATAAGGAGAAAATAACCTTTTATTAAAAAAGTGACAGCATTGTCAGGCAATTTGATGCCTGGTCCTTTACTCAGTGGTCTTCCTCGTGTTACTGATCGCAAGGTCACCTGAGAGGGATAGCCACAGGTACACACCACGTTACAAGGATGTGTCTCATAACATCTGTAACGCCCCTGTCCATGAACCATCACATGGGACACACCGGGAAGTGAACAACAGCCTGACACACGCCATTTCATTATTTCTGAGCTACACAATGCCAGCACTCGATACACTAGGGAGACAAAACCCAAGGCCAGGAAAAGATACAGAGGGACAGAGAGATTCACATTAAAGACAGAAACAGACAGTTAATTAACTGAAAAGATGTTGTGTACATAAGGGGAAAAAGACAGGGCAGTGGGACTAACTGCAGAAGTGAGATCTTCGTGAGTAAAATTACAAGAATGAGAACATTGAATAAAGGCATTGTCAGATCAGCTGAAATGGTTTGTTACATCAAATTCTGAATCTGCTTCACAGAACACCACAAACAACATAAACTGGGACAAGATGACAGCCCAGCATGGAGAGCTGTGCACACCATGCTAGTGTGTTGCTCAGTGAACTGCACTATCTGGAGAGTATTGAAAACAATACTCACATATGCTAACTATACTCGCATCAGATTACTGCCTATAATGGAAAGGTTTGCTCTCTCTCTCTGTTCATCAGAGACTGAGAGAGTGTGCGCGATAGGCGTGGTTGAATACGAAACTCATTGTTTGAGAAGGAACGCACATGGAGAAAACAATTTTAAATAAGAACAGCTGGCAGGCTTTTTGTTTATCAATAGAGAGAACGAGGGAAGTTTCATGGACAGATGAGGTAAAGTATTGGAGAATGTTAAAATAAAGGCATTGCCAGACAAAACAGCAATATACATGGGTGTGCACATGAATGACAGATCGATGGGAGTTTGGTGTGAGTTCGAATCAGATTTGCTTCGGAAGGTTTGAAGCCGGGAGCATCAGCAGCAGATTATTGGCTTCATTAAGCCTGTACTTCATAGCTCAAGGTTCAAACAGCAGATGGAATAAACCAGTGAGATATATTCTGGAGTGGTGAGTATTTCAAGTTATAAATGTCAGAGAATGGTGTCAAGAATCAGCTCATTGTCAAAGGGATCTCCCACAGTTGTGATATGTCTGCTTCAGCCGCAGATATTGGCCAGGGATGGGATGGAAACAGTGGAAGGAAGTGGAGTTTGTAACCAGAACAGTCGACTGTGACCTCCATGCTCTTAACAGCAAAGGCAATGATACGATGCATTATGATTCTCCCCTGAAACTGAATAGTTCAACATAGAGATCCATGAGTAACACTGCCAGAGCAGAGAGCGAGACAGTAATTGAACACCTTCATTGATGCAGTTAGCAGTGGTCTGTAGAGTGAATATCTAGATTGAGAGATTGGATTGGATTGGAACAATAATAGTGGCAGGAAGTGTAGACGATATGAAATAACTAGAATACAGTCATAGCTGGTTTATAAAAAACAAAATCTGGATAGTGACACTCACCAGGAACACCAACGATAGCCAGGAAGGGATAATAAAAGTATTGAATAATGAGAAGAGCGTTATAGATCCGCAATGATAATGACATCCAATCAAATTCAGAAAGATACCAAACATAATCGGCTAAGCTCCTGTCTATTGTTGGAATATTCCTGTTTAATGTTCTCTGATTCTGATCCATTGTTGGAATATTTCAGTCTCATGTTCTCAAATTCTGATCCATTGTTGGCACATTCCAGTCTCATGTTCTCAGATTCTGATCTCTCCTCACCCTCTCTCTGGATCTGCTGATCCCTGTCAGTGCTGTCGGTGATGCTCCCGCTCATGTTATGGAATAACACATTGAACGGAGCCCATTTATCATTAAAAGATGGAAACTCTCCACTGGGATAATTAGAATCCATGGAGATTGGCATTAATCACAGTCACTGAACAAACAGGCTCAGTTAACCTGTTCAATAAATCACTTTTCATATACTGGATGCAATGGATGAGGTTTGCTGAGGGATGGACCATAAATCTTTCAATATTTTATATCTTTTTTTCCTTGTATATGAGAGTATTAACAGAACACTGCAGGAGTCTATGTACGTTCCATTCTGTTTATGAAAGGAGGCAGTTCTAAAATAACAGATCGGCTGCATAAAAAAGGGGGCGGGGTGATGGGCAAGTTTCGAGAAACCTGAACACAAAGTACGGTGCTTATTGAACAGTGTGCGGCCACTCCTGATTTTAATGTCCTGTTATCAAATCCTTTCATAACCTTGAGATAGAGCATTGAGACTGCTGCTCAGGTACAAGCCGAAGAAATTCTCTCCCAATGGGCCTCTTACAGAGGGAGAAGAGAAGACCAATCAGCTCATATTAGCCTGTTGCTACTTGAAAAGGTGGAAAGCTGGAATATTGGCACATTTTGTCAACAGAATCATTCAGAACAAAGAGATGCGTTGCTGCAGCTGCATAAAGTGTAACTGAGAGAGCACTTGCAGTACATTGTATTGTCTGTGTTTCTGTATCTGAGAAAGGATGGACCTCCATCAGATAAAGTTTAATAGCTGCTCGTAATCCACGGGTTGCTGTGTCTCGGATCTGTTACACAGGGACAGGAGGAGGCCGTGCAGCCTCTCGAGTGTGTTTAGAAGAACTGGAGGAGGCCATTAAGCCTCTTGAGTCTATTACAGAGGGACAGGAGGAGCCTAGTCAGACTTTCGAGCCCGTTATAGAGGAGCAGGAAGTGTTGATTTAACTTTCAAGTCTGTTACGCATAAATATTGGTTTTAAATTAGTTGTGGAATAGGAAATACCTGATGTCAACATTAAAGTTCTAACTTTGAACAAGGCCAATTTTGAAAATGTTAGGCGTGCCCTGTGAAAGGCTGATTGGAATACCCTATTCACAGGTAAAGGGATGGTTGGTAAATGCAAGGCCAACAAAATGTGGTTTCAGAGAGGCCAGAGCCAACGTGTTCCTATTAGTGAGATGGGCAAGGCTGGTGAGTGCAGGGAGTGCTGGATGGTTAGATATATTGATGCTCTGGTCAAGGTAAGGAAGGAGGCATATGTCCGGTAAACAGAGCTGAGATCAAGTGAATCCCGAGAGGTGTATAAGGGCAATAAGTGTATCATCAATCGGGAAATTCGGGCCAGAAAAATGTGGACATGAGATGGCTTTAGAAATAGGGTTAACGAGGCATTGAAGAAATTCTACAAATCCTTTAATGGTAAAAGATTAACTAGGGGGAGAACTGGGCCCCTTAAAGATCAGTAAGACGACCTATGTATGGAACCACCCGAGATTGGAGGGATATGAAACAAAACCTTCTCCTCGGTATTTAATGAGGAGGAGGTTACAAGAGCGAGAGAATGAATAAATATACAGTGATACATTGAAAGGTGTCTATATTACAAGGAGGTGTTTGACATTTTAAAACACATAAAGGTGAACTAATCCCTGGGACCTGATCATTTGTATCCCAAATGTTTGTGAGAAGCAAGGAAAGAAATTGGTCAGCATTTTGCTGATATATTTGTATCATTGATTTCCATAGGTGAGGTGTCAAAAGACTGGAGGGCTGCTAACATAGTGACATTATTTAAAAAGTAAGGGAAAAAAAAGGTAACCATAGATCGCTGAGCCTGACGTCAATGGTGACTAAATTGTTGGAGTGGATTTTGTTGGAAAGGTTGTAAATGCATTTGAAAAGACAAGGACTGAAGAGGGCTTTGTACATTGGAGATCACGTCTCACTGACTCGGTGTAATCTTTTGAGGAAGTGATGAAGATGACTGATGAAGACAGGCCAGTGGATGTTGTCTTTATGGAATTCAGTAAGATTACCAAACTGTTCTACATGGTAGACTGGTTAGCAAGGTTAGACTTCCTCAGATCCAGGGAGAACTCGTCATTTAGATCCGAAATTTTCTTGAATATTGGAGACAGGCCGTGACAGTGGACATTTGTTCATGAAACTTGGAGACCTGTGACCAGTGGCGTGCCACAAAGATCAATAGTGGGTCCACTGCCTTTTGTCACTGATACAAATCATTTACATTTGAGTTTATGAAGTATGTTCAGTAAGTTTGTAGATAATTCCAAATTTGGTGGTGTTGTCGACAGTGAAGAATGATCTCTCAGACTATAATGGGACCTTTTTAGGTGAGCCGAGGAGTGGCAGATAGAGTATATTTTAGTTACATATGAGGTGTTGCATTTTGGCAAGACAAATCAAGGTAAGAATTACAGGTAGTGCCCTGTCGAAAGCTGCCAGTGAAGGAGAACTCCATTGAAAGTATCGAATCCCTACAGTGAGGAAACAGGCGTTTCGGCCCATCGAGGCCACACTGAACCTCTAAACAGTATCCCACTGGACAAACACCTGCCATATCCCTCTGAGCCTGCATTTCCCATGGGTAATCCACATACCCTACACATCCCTGGGTACGGTGCGCAATTTAGCTTGGCCAATCTACCCTTATCTGTACATCTTTATACAGTTGGAGTAAAACATAGCACCCGGAGGAAACTCACACAGACAGGGGAGAATGTACAAACTCCACACAGCGAGTCATTCAAGGATGGATTTAACCCAGGTCGCTGCCCTGTGAGGCAGCAAAGCTAAACTAGTGGTGTAGGTTTTCCATTCCTTGAAAGTGCTGTCACAGGTAGACAGCGCAGTGATGAAGGCATTTGGTGATCTTCCCTTTATTGGTGCGTGCTTTGAGTCGAAGCATTTGCATGACATGTTAAATCTGTACAGGACATGCGTTTGGCCACTTTTGTAATATTGCCTTTAATTCTGGTCTCTCTACTGTCGGAAAGATGTTGTCAAACTTGAAAGGATGCAGAAGAGATTTAAAAGAATGTTGCAGGTGTTGGAGGGTTAGAGTTACAGGGAGAGTTTTAATAGGTTGGGGCTATTTTCAAGTGTTGAGGCTGGGGAGGGGGAGGATCCTTAAAGGGGTTTATAAAATCATGAGGGGCATAGATAAGGTAAACAGTCAATGTCTTCCCAGGATAGACGAGTCCAAACTTAGAAGACAAAAGTTTAAGGTGAGAGGAGAAAGATTTAAAAAGGGACATGAGGGACAACATTTTCACACAGAGACTGCTGTGTGTATGGATTGAACAGACAAAAGAGGTGGTGGGGGCAGGTACAGTTACACCATTTAAAAAGCATTTGGATGGATACATGCATGGGAAGGGTTTAGAGGGAGATGGGCCAAGTGCTGGCAAGGGGGACGAGGTTAATTTAGAATATTTGGCGGTATAGATGACCAGACAGAATGACCTTTTTCCGTGTTGTACATCTCTGAGAGTCTATTGACTCTTCAGTGTTTAACACGGGAACAGGAGGAGGCTATTCAGCATCTGAATTTTGCCAATCGGCTTGTTTGCTCAATCACAGAGAGTCAAATACTAAAATACATCATTCAGAATTTTATGGTGTTTTACAGAAACGGGAGAAAGGCCTTTAATCAAGAAAAAGCTGTGAAGAATGTGAAGAGGCCATTCAGTCCCTCACCTCCATTCCACAGGAGCAGCAGGTGAGCACAGAGCTATTGGAGCCTGTTACTCAGGAGCAGGAGGGGGACATCTACTTTCACAAACTTGGGATCAGGAGGGAGTCATTCAACTGCTTGAAACTGGGACACAGGGACAGGAGACAGTTACTCAACTGTTCGAGGCTGGGACACAGGAACAGGAGCCAGTCACTCAACTGCTCAAAACTGGGGCACAGGGAAATCTGGAGGATAGTGAGGCTCAAGGATCCTATTACGCAGGGACAGGAGGAGGTGACTCACTCCCCAATAGTATGGGACACTGGGAGAGAAGGGGAGTTTGCTTGGAACAAACAGAAATATATGAATATGTTGCATCAGTGGTCCATTCAATCCTGCCCCACCATTCACTAAGACCACGGCTGATCTGATGGTGATTCCCTCATTCCATTTTACAGAGCTTCCCCTCTCTGCAGCCTCTGCTCCATTGTTGGTCATGTTGCAGACAGAGATGCTGTAACAACAGTTACCATGACTCATCAAGAGGGTCGGGTCTAACTGGATGAGTCACGATTTGAGGAGTTCAATCACAATAATTAAAACAAAAATAAAGGCATAGCCAGATATTTAGTTCTCTCACATTCGCAATCTAACTCACATGTTCAGGATGGAGCACTGTGTAGATCCGGCTCGTGTCTGCTGAATGCAACCCAGCTCTGTGCGGAGTGAAACTCTGTGCAGCCCACACCAATGCTGGATCTATAATCCCGGGCTAAATGTCGAGCGTGGGGGGCTGTGCAGTCCGCACTGGTTCATTCATATATAAACCCAGATTGTTGCATTGTTCGGTAACACTGTGTTAGATCGCAGCTCAGTGTGGGGAAACTGGCAACCAATGTTGGAACTGACAGGATGTGCAGCTCCCATCCATTTACAGCTCCATATCTCCACTGTGCCTTGACAAGGGATGCTGAAATGTGAAAGTCACTACGAGGAAGAGATGTAAATGGAAACAATTTAAATACCAATAGTTCTGATTAAGGCGATTATCACTCTAGTATTTAAAGATGAAATAACTGAGATAATATCCAATGAGATTTTGTAAATGATGCAAACAATAAGAGGGGTTGGTGACGTTATAGTGGTTGTACTATAAGCCTTCAAATAATCAATGGGAATTAGAGGAACAAATATGCAGGAAGACTGGCGTGACTTGCAGGAGCAATAGGGTTGTCATAATAGGTGATTTTAATTATCCTAACATAGACTGGGACTTCCAGAGGGTTAAGAACTTAGGTGGAACGTAATTTGTTAAGTGTGTTCAGGAAAGCTTCCACAAGCAGCATGTACAGGGTCCACCTCGGGAAGGGACAAACTCGACCTACTGTTGGGAAACAGGGCAGGATAGGTGACGGAGGTAAAGTGGGGGAGCATTTTGGGAAAAGTGACCAGAGATGTATTAATGTTAAAATAGGTATGGTAGGGAAAAAAAATGGCCCACAGATTCAAGTTCTAAATTGGGGCAAGGCGAATTTTGTTGACATTAGACAGGGGATTTCATGGCTTGATTGGAGTAGTGTGTTTCCAGACAAAAGGATCCCGGGAAAGTGGGAGGGCTTCAAAAGTGAGGTAGCTCGAGTTCAAGGTCTGCATGTTCCTGTGAGGGTGAAGGGAAAGTGAGGCTGGAAGAGAGAACCCTGGATAACAAGAGATATTGCGGCTCTGAGCAGAAAGAAAGGAGGCATCGCTCAGGTACAGGCAGCTGGTTCCAAGGGAATCACTGGAGGTACACATGGGTTAAAGGAGTTTACTGAAGAAGGAAATCAGCAGGGCTAAAATGGGGTATGAGATGGCCTTGGCTGAGCAGATGAAGATGAATCCAGATTCAGTATAGTAAATAAAAAGAACAACTAGAGAGAGATAGGACGCCTTAAAATCCAAAATGGGCATGCATGTGTAAAACCTCAAGAGATGGGTGAGGTCCTCAATTTCCCCTCTGTGTTTATCATGAAGAAAGACATGAAGACCTGTGACCTTTGGGAGGTTAGTTGCGATATCTTGGCACAGTCAATATCACAGTAGAGGTGTTGTTGGAAATATTAGAATGCATAAAGTCAGATAAATCTCTTGGTCCTGACCAGATATATCTAAGAGCACTGCACAAGGCGAGAAAAGGTAGTTCAGGGGCAAGGTCCCGGAAGACTGGGCAGTAGCAAATGTAGTGCCCTTATTCAGAAGGGCTGCAAAGAAAGGCCTGGGAAATATAGACCAGTAAGCTTCACATCTGTATTCGGTAAACCGCTTGAGAAGGTTCGGAGATATAAGATATGGATGCATTTGGGAAGACAGAGTTTGACTTGGAGCAGTCAGCATAGCTTTGTGCGTGGCAGATCATGCCTGACAAAGTTTGATAGAGATTTTTGAGGAAGTGACCTGGAAGGTTGATGAGGAAAGATGGTGGACATCGTCTATATGGATTTCAGTAAGGTCTTTGATAAGGTTCCACATGGTAGGCCGCTCTAGAAGGTTAGATCGCATGGACTCCAATGTAAACTGGCAAATTGGCGACACAATTGGCTTAATGTTCTGAAACAAATGGCTTTGGTGGAGGTATGCTTGTCAGACTGGAGGCCTGTAACTAGTGGAGTGCCTTAGTGGTCGGTCCTGGGCCCATTGCTGTTTGTTATCTATATCAATGATTTGGACCAGAGTGCACAACGCAACGTTAGTAGGTTTGCAGATGACACTAAATTAGGAGACATCACTTACAGTGAGGAACGTTATCAGAAATTGCAGCAGTACCTTGATCAGCTGGGGAAGTGGGCTGAGAAATAGCAAATGGAGTTTAATTTAGATAAGTGTGACGTCTTGCATTTTGGAAAGTCAAATCCAGGGAGGAGTTTAATGACGAATGATAGTGCCTTAAGACGTGTAGTGGAACAAAAGGTCGTTGGAGATCAGGTGCACGGTTGTCTGAAATTTGAGTCACAGATACACAGGACAGTGAAGAAGGCTGTTGGCACATTGGCCTTCATCAACGCATTGAGTATAGAAGTTGGGACGTTATGCTGCAATTGTACAGGATGTTGGTAAGGCTGCAGTTGGAGTATTGTGTTCAGTTTTGTTCATCTTGCTCTAGAATGGATATTATTGAACTAGAAAGTATGCAGAACAAATTTCCAGTGATGTTTCCTGGGCTATAAGCTCTAAGTTATAGGCAGAGGTTGGAGAGGTTAGAACTTATTTCTTTACAGCTAAGGAAACTGAGGGGGTTCTTATAGAAGTGTAGCCCTTATAAAATCATGAGAGGCGTGCATGGAGTGAATACTTCAACCTTCTTTCTCAAGTTTGGTGAATCGTTGACTAGAGGACATCCATTAATGTTTGGAAAGGATAAAAAATATAAAAAGGAAACTGAGGGGCAACTTTTTTACATAGAGTGTGGTACACATATGGACTGAGCTGTCAGTGGAAGTGATTGAGGTGGGTACAATAACAACATTGAAAAGGCAATTGGACAAATACACAGATAGGAAAGGATTAGAGGGATACAGAACAAGGGCAGGGAAATGGGGTGAGTCTGGATGTACATTTTGGTTGCCATGGACCAGCTAGGCCAAATGACTAGTCATACTGGCAGTCTCGTGCAATATGACTGTAAATGAGTGTGTTTTGGGGTGGAGATAGGATGCGGGGGGGAGACTGAGATAAAATATCATGGAAGGATATGTTCACAGGTTTCAGAATGAAGACATTTCGATAGTATCATGCAACACGGGTCAGTATTTCGAAGAATTATGAGTGAAAGGGATATTGCTGTGAGTTCAGGCGATGGAGAGTTTTGGATGAGCATTTGTTCTGCAGCTTTGTAACTGGGAGTGAGGACAGCAGAGTCTTCGCCTCACTGGGCTGAATCTAACAAAAAACTGTCGCAGTGACATTTAAATTAGGTGTGACAGAGGGGTTGTCTGCACGAGGCCGAGCTAGTTTCCTGGTGCTATCTTACCAAACTCATCTCATTAACTAGCCACCCCACTCCATAGTGTCCCTCTCATACAATGCCAACCCGATTCTGCCACCCATCATGACTGGAGGTACTCACAATCGCCTGGATGCCCCTGGATATTCTGTGATCACTGACACTGGTGCCATCTTGAAAAGGCCGATGGGCACACGGTTGCGCTTTCTCACTTTGGAGCTTCCCTGCACATTTTCCCCAAACATGGCAGCGAAGGGGAAATTACACCACGGTTTGTCGACAGCAACATGGAGACCCTGGTGGATGGGCAAGTACAAAAGGGTACCATTCTCTTCCCAGAGGGGGCCATACTACCAGACCCACCGAGCATGGTCTGCTATCTCCACCTACCTCAGTGCAGTATCTACGGTCTGAAGAAATGTCCAGCAATACAGGAAAAGCATCAATAACCTTCCCCACTCTGGAGGGTTAAGGGTCACCGTGTTCTCTCTGCTCCCTCACACTCACTGTATGTCTGTTATAGCACCGACCCCCGAACAAGGCTCATGCTCCACCAATCTCACTACTGCATACAGCACCTTCCCTCTCTTTCTCTCTTGCCTTTCTAATGCCACCCACATAGTTATAGAATAGTCCTGGGAATGCCAATTATGGAATTTTCCAGGTATTGTTCCAACTTATTCCCAGTTTCAGGAAAACGGCTGTGCCCCAGTGTGTAACATGTAAGAGGATGGAGTAGAGATGTACGTTTCTCAAATCACACACAATTAAAATCCATCATGAGGCCATTCAGTATTTCAAACATGCTCCAACATTCAATACGTTTGGGGGTGATCTGATGGTTTTCTCAGCTCCATGTTACAGGAACTTTTAGTCATTCAACCCCCAGGTTCCTGTTACTGAGCATTCGATTCTCAGACACTTCATACCCCGGGATTCTTCTAGCATGTGTTCAGAAGGCATTTCTCATGGGGACGGACTCTGCTTACAATATATTTCATCTGATTTATAAATTCATACAACAGTCAGCATGCTTTCCACAGACCAATCAAAAACATGCACTTATTTTATGCTTATCGATATCCAATCACAATTAGTCATTCTGGTTATTTCACTGGTCTCACCTTATTGTATTCAGCCAAAGACAGCTTCCAAACACTTGCCTCATTATAAAATATGATCTCTAGCAGAGAACGTTTTTGTCTGAAATACACCTTTTCCCTTGTCATTAAAATTTCTCTTGCCCTTTGTCTGTGACTGATTCTGTGTGTAACAGTTACACAGTCTCCCGCTCAGTTGGCTGGATGGTTGGTTTGTGATGCAGAGGGAGGCCACCAGCGCAGGTTCAATTCCCCACACCGACAGAGGTTACCATGAAGGGGATGCTCTCTCAACCTCACCCCATCACCCGTGTTGGGACCTTCAATGTAAAGCATGAGTGATCTCTCTAAAAAAGAGTTATTTGGGACTCTAATCTATCAATGTTTGCATTTGAATTTTTTAACATTTATTTTATTGAAAAAGATATTTTATTATTTATATTAAACCAATAACAAAACAACTCAAATAACTGAACAAAATTACACCCATGTGCATGTATATACAAAATAAGTTAAAGTCTCTAAACGGACAGAAGAAAAACAAAAATAAACAATAAATAATCAATAAATAATATGGCTCAGCATAACAAAGTGATAGCTCTCGTTCTTCGAGAGCATGAACTGATCCACATTCATACATTCACAATTTTTAATATGTGGTTCATTAGACAATATCGTCATGGCTATACAAAAGCCCTGTTTAGATTGTCAGATCAGCCTGTATCGCGGTAATCCAAAAAGGGTTGCCATATCTTATATAAATCTCTGCTTTTCGGTGCACTATATTTGTGAGAATGTCCAAAGGGATATTCCCCATGACGAGCTTATGATGACACAACAGACCCGGAGGTTTTTCAGACATCCAACACAACAGAATATTTTTACTAGCACAGGAAGTATGTGGCAGATACTAAAGGAGTATTGTGCATCAGTATTTACTGTGGAAAAGGATATGGAAGATATAAAATGTAGAGAAATGGATGGTGACACCTTGCAAAATGTCGATATTACAGAGGAGGAAGTGCTGGTTGTCTTGAAACGGGTAAAGGTGGAAAAATCCCCAGGACCTGATCAGGTGTACCCTAGAACTCTGTGGGAAGCTAGAGAACTGATTGCTGGGCCTCTTGCTGAGATATTTATAGTATGGATAGTCACAGGTGTGGTGCTGGAAGACTGGAGGTTGACTAACGTAGTGCCATTGTATGAGAAGGATGTTAAGGACAAGCCAGGGAACTATAGACCAGTGAGCCTGACGTTGGTGGTGGGCAGGTTGTTGGAGGGAATCCTGAGGGACAGGATGTGCATGTATTTGGAAAGGCAAGGACTGATTAAGGATAGTCAACATGTCTTTGTGCGTGAGAAATCATGTCTCATAAACTTGATTGAGTTTTTTAAGCAAGTAACAAAGAGGATTGAAGAGGGTAGAGGGGTAGATGTGATCTATACGGATTTCAGCAAGGGTTTTGATGAGGTTCCCCATGGGAGACTGAATGGCATGGTTAGATCTCATGGAATACAGGGAGAACTAGCCATTTGGATACAGAACTGGCTCAAAGGTAGAAGAAGAGGGTGGTGGGGGAGGGTTGTTTTTCAGACTGGAGGCCTGTGACAAGTGCAGCGCCACAAGGATCCGTGTTGGATTCAGTACTTTTTGTCATTGACATAAATGATTCAGATGCGAGCATAAGAGGTACAATTAGTAAGTTTGCAGATGACTCCAAAATTGGAGGTGTAGTGGAGAGCGAAGAGGGTCACCTCAGATTGACCAAATTGCCAATGGGCTGAGAAGTGGCAGATGGGGTTTAATTCAGATAAATATGAGGTGCTGCATTTTGGGAAAGAAAATCTTAGCAGGACTTATACACTTAATGGTAAGGTCGCAGGGAGTGTTGCTGAACAAAGAGACCTTGGAGTGCAGGTTCATAGCTCCTTGAAAGTGGAATCACAGGTAGATAGAACAGTGAAGAAGGCGTTTCCTTTATTGGTCAGAGTATTGAGTACAGGAGTTGTAAGATCATGTTGCGGCTGTACAGGACACTGGTTCGGCCAGTGTTGAAATTTTGCGTGCAATTCTGGTCTCCTTCCTATCGGAAATATGTTGTGAAACTTGAAAGGGTTCCGAAAAGATTTCAAGGATGTTTCCAGCTTTGGAGGATTTGAGCTAGAGAGAGAGGCTGAACAGGTTGGGGCTGTTTTCCTTAGAGCGTCAGAGACTGAGGGGTGACATTATCGAGGTTTACAAAATTATGAGGGGCATGGATAGGGTAAATAGGTAAAGTCTTTTCCCTGGGGTCAGGGAGTCAGAATGAGAGGGTATAAGTTTAGGATGAAAGTGGAAATATATAATAGAGAACTACGGTGCAACTATTTCACACAGAGAGTGGTACGTGTATGGAATGAACTACTAGGTGATGTCAGGGAGGCTGATACAAGTGCAACATTTAAGAGGCATTTGGATGGGGAAATGAATAAGAAGAGTTTGGAGTGTTATGAGCCAGGGATTGGATTGGTTTGGGATATGTGGTCGGCATGGATGGGTTGGACTGAAGGGACTGTTTCCATGCTGTATATCTCCATGACTCGATGATTCTATGACTTATATTATTATCTATTTTTTGGTGCACCATACTGGTGAGAAAGTTCAAAGGGATATTCTCCATGATAAGGTTACAAAGTCTCAACAGACCCGTGGAGTTTTCAGACATACAACACAACATAATATCTTTCCTAGCATACAAAGTAAGGATGTATTTTTTTCCCATGTGCACCTGTGTAAGATACTCTGGGCAGGTCCAGGAAAAGACAAACCAGGTCCATCTCCAATTCGGTCCCCATGACCCACTCTACCACACCTAACACAGTTCTCCAATATATACAAAGCCTGCAGCAGGACCTCATGCAATGAGTAAGAGTGCCTGTAGTCATTCTGCATTTAGGACACGCTGAAGATAATCCCACTTTGAATTTTGAGAGAAAATCTGTGGTCAGATAGAACCTATGAAGATTTTTCAACTGCATGGAATGGGTTCTATTACAGATCAAACTCCTTCGAGCATTTTCACAAATATCCTCCCATGTCTCCGAAGAGATCTAAAATCCCAACTCTCTCGCACAGACGTCACAAAGCTGCACAGCATTGTCTGCGGGGACACTCTCCAACAAATGGTAAAGGGTCCTGACAAAGAGTGTATTCTTTACAATAATCCCCTGCTTCTCTGTATCGGATCTATATGTGGTTTTTAAAATTGTGTTTTTTAATCAAATCTATAAGCTGGAAAAAAAAGTCTCTACTAGGTAGTTCATACTTACGTGTTATTTGATCAAACGGTATCATTGTTTCTCCTTCAAGTAACACGTGGTGGCTCAGTGGTTTGCACTGCTGACTCAGCGCACCAGGGGCACGGGTTTAGTTCCAGCCTTGGGTGACTCGCTATGTGGTGTTAGTATATTCTCAACTGTGTCTGCGTAGGTTTCCTCCCACAGTCACAAACATGTGCAGGTTAGATGACTTGGCCATTGCTCAATCGCTCATAGTGTTCCAGGATCTGTAAGTAGTGGCATTAATCAGGGTAAATATAGGATGGTAGGGGAATGGGTGTGGGTGGGTTACTCTTCAGAGGATCGAAGTGGACTTGCTGGGCCCAAGGACCTGTTTCCATACTGTAGGGATACTAATAATTCTAAATCACCCAAGCAAGGTATCCCCTTCACTGCCCACAGTTTAAACCTGGAATCCATTATCCCCGGTATACCAATTAAAGAGGTAAGAAACATGGTTTTGGCTGTATTGCTTCGATCTGACGCTTTGTCCTTGAAATTTTAACAGTATTGATAATCATTATTTTATGACAATATTCCAAAATGTTGTCATAACAACAGACTAATAAGGGTTCACTTTGTCTGAGAGGGCTCAATGTCTAGCCATATCGATTCCGAGACCTCAGCGGCCCAGGCACTAACATACGATGAAAAAAAAAACTTAATTGATTGTTTTTAATCGGGGAGATCTAACCGACACATCCCGGGTACTGCGGGCAATTCAGCAAGGCCAATCCACTCTCAGCTGCATATCTATGGACGATAGGAGGAAACGAGAACACTGGGAGGAAATCCACACAGGCATGGGGAGAATGTTCAAAATCCACATAGAGGGTTGCTCGAGGTTCGAACTGAACGCAGCTCCTTGGTGACGGGAGGTATCAGTGCTAACCACAGATCCACCATGCGCATTTGTTAGTGCTGTTAGTTACTTGTGGCTAACTAAAGAAACCTTGCCTGACTTGTTCCTGTCACTGAACCTGACTCAGTCTGAGAACTTTATCATCGGCCATATCACCAATCTGGTTACATTTAAAATTTGGTGTCAGCAGTGGAGGAATGGGGCGAGAAAAGGAAACAGTGACACCCTCCAACATCTGTCAGAGCAGGAATTAGGATAAATCATCAAAGTGGGATTTTAGTCAAGTGGGAATTCTCTTTCCCAGAAGTTTGGCGTGGCTGGACCTTTATATTACATCGAAGCTGGCTTTGTCTGATTTTCCATGGACAGGTGAATCAGGGATAATGGTGCATGGAAAGAAACGTGCAGCTGGGATCACAATGTGATGAGCCATGACCTTATTTACTGATGGAGTAGTGTGAAAGGGCCGAATGGCCCACTTGTGTCCCTCAGCCCTATGTTCTGATGTTCCATTCAGCCCTCTAACATGCTAAACAGGGAGAGATCGAGGCCAATCCGATGGTTAGGTGTAGTTTTGGACATGTACTTGGAAAATCCAGGCTGGATCAGGAAGTGACCACCACCCCACCCCCCAGTCCCTGTTTACAGGCTTCCCTTCTCTGTAACTTCTGCTCCAGATGTGGGTCATGTTGCAGACCCAGATACGCTGGGAATACAGCCACATATCCCACCCAGGGTTAAAACAACAAATCCTCTGCTCTCCCTGAATGCAACATTGTACAACACGATTTCCAGCAAAATAATCCGTTACTTTCCAAAAGCATAACATGTGAAATTAATAAATAGGAACAAGAGTAGGTCAATCAGTCCCTCAAGCTAACCCTGTCATTTAATAAGAACATGGCTAATCTACTCCAGGGCTCAACTCCACTCTCTTGCCGACTCCTTGTATCCCTCCACACCATCTGAGAAAGGGAATTCCAGACATTCACTACCTTCGGAGAGAAGACATTACTCTGAATCTCAGATTGAAATTGATGTTCCTTATTCAGTATCTATATCATCGAGTTCGACACTTTGCTCAAGAATGGAAAAAACTTCTCAACCTCTACCTTCTCCAACCCCTTCAGTGTCTTGTAGCTTT
Organism: Chiloscyllium punctatum; assembly: GCF_047496795.1. Classification (NCBI taxonomy): domain Eukaryota; kingdom Metazoa; phylum Chordata; class Chondrichthyes; order Orectolobiformes; family Hemiscylliidae; genus Chiloscyllium; species Chiloscyllium punctatum. The sequence continues at coordinate 53,688,099 of NC_092788.1, read as the reverse complement.
CAGCAGGATTTACTCCTCATTCATTTAAAACCCAATGAATTAACGCCTCACCATCCTAGAGATTCTCAATAACACAACCCTTTCATCCCAGGAAACCACCTAATGTACCAACCGAGTTACTTGCTGCATCATCATGCTGACTTTATGTTTCATACCCAGGAAGACTCCAATGCCTTTCCTGTTCCTTTTCTGGAAGTCCTCTCCATTAAGTAACAGCCTGCCTTTTGATTCTCAGTGTCATTCTCAAACTCGGATGTGCATTGCACTCAGCTCCCTCCTTCAGGCTGTCAGCATAGATTGTAAATAACTGATGCCATCAGACTGATATTTGTGGTACTCCAGCAGATAAACCTTTACCATAAAGATCCATTAATCCTGACTCTCCGATTTCTGTGTTAAACAATCATCATCCCATGTTAATACAGTATCCGACGTCCTGGAGCTCCTGTTTTGTGTAAGAACCTTTATTTTGTAATACCTTGTGGAAAATCTCTGGAAAGCCTCGTGTCCACCAGATCCCCTTTATCAAGTCCGCTTGTTACATTTACAGGAATCTCCAGAAATACTTTGCATGATTTTACAGGGCAAAGTATCATTTCCCTTTCACAAAACCACCCTGACTCTGCGTGAAGATTTTCTAAATGCCCATGCTTCCCAGGTTTTCCAAACTATACTAGTCCTATCTGTTTTCATTAGGTCCATGTGCCTCTAAATGTTTCCCATTCATATGTTTGTCCAAATGAGTTTTAAATGTTGTTGATGTCCTTGCATCTCCCACTCTTCCTCTGGAAGCTCATTCCATACCCACACCGCCCTCTGTGTATAAAAGCTGCCCCTTAGTCCCTTTTAAATCTACCCTCTTTCACCTTAAACCTATTCCCTCTATGTTTGGATTCCCCTACCCTTTGGAAAAGACTTTGGCTATTCACCCTATCCATACCTCTCATGATTTTATATGTTTCTATAATGTCACTCCTCAACATCCTACACTCCATCTGATGCTAACTTCAAGAACAAGCGTTTAAAGATAAGCACTGCAAAATTGAAACAATATTAAAAACGACAGGTAACCAACACTCAGCCCAAATGTCATGCTGTGATTTGTTTTTCTCCATGTTACAATACTAAGGCAGCATGAAACGCTTACTAGTGCCAATAAGAAGGCAAGCACCTGAATTCCTTTGTCTAAAGGGGGTGGTGATCACGACAGTGAAAACGTTTCTGTGGCCAGATTTATATAATACGACATGGTCAACATTCTCCCTCCTGGCCTCCGTATGACTTTGTGTTGTTGTGTCTTCTTTATCTGGCATTCAATAGAGAGAACCCCTTTCCTCCATTAACACCTTAAATTCGACCCGTTATACAGAATCTTTCCTTTCACCACTGCTAAAAGCCCGTTTTTCTTTTGCCACACACTCTTTTCCCTGCCACCCATCCTCCACTTCCGGCAAGGGATTAAAAGACCATTTTGCAATTTGAAGAATTGTCACACTGGACTGGAAACGCTAACACTGTTTCTCTTTCTCTACAGATAGTGACAGACCTGCAGAGTTTCTCCAGAAATGAATAGGCGCAGAACAATTTTTCAATTAAATAAATAAATATGGAATACTGGAAATAAAAATAAAAAACCTTTATAGAAGGTTCACTGGACCTGAAAGTTTAACTCTGCAGTCACTCCAGAAAATTCTGCAACATCTTTAGCAATTTCTTCTCCAATTTCTGTTTAAGAACAATTTCCAAAGACATATTGTCAAAGATGCCCAAACATCCTGTCCAACATGGAGTGTTGTACACTGGGAACTGAACAGGAACACATGGTGACAAGTTCCTTAACTCTGAAACTGCATAAGGCTGGCATCACTGACACTGCAGAGTTCTGAATCATGGTCACGGAGAAAAACAGAAGGAAACACATTCACTTCAAATACAGAAGATGGCATTACTGAAAGGAAAAGATTCAGATTAGTACCTTAAATGGATATTGTTTATGTAACAAATTGGAGGCGTGACACCAAGGAAAGACTTCCAGCAGAATGAGAATATGAAAGTGGAAGTATTTCCGCATCAGAAACCAGAGTCGGTCACTGAATACAGGGCTGATGGGTGAATGGGTCTCGGTGTGAACTGGGGGCAGTCAGAAGCATTGAATTGTAGATATTGCAGCTAAAACTTGGTTATCATCTGATGCTGTAGATTTCAATGACAATCTGTAACTTTTCCCCCAGGATAGTCCATCCGTCTACCATTACCATCAAGCCGATCCATGGGTCAGTGACGAATGTAGGTGAACATGGTCGGGTCGGAATCACGTGCACTTAATCCTGATGACAATCCATGAAAACTACTGCACTTGACTGGTTACACTACAAACATCAGGACTAACATCTGATACAGAGAGAGAGATGATCCCAAGACCTACAAATCAGATATAAGCTCTGTCGTCCTGTCAAATCCATGCATAAAAGTCGATGGACCATTTAACAACTTACTGGAGGAGAGGACTCCACAAATATCCCCATCCCAAATAATGCAACAGCCCGGTGCATCCATGTAGACGATACAGTATCTGCACCATCCTCATCCAGAAGTGTTGTGTCGATTACCCACCTCACCCTCAATATGATACCCTCAGAATCACTGATGCCCGTCTTCAACCAATTCAATTCACTGCACGTGACATGAAGCAACAGCTGGACACTGTAGGTACGACAAAGGCATTTGGCCCTGACACCATTCCTGCAATAGGACTGAGGGCTTTTGCTACACAACCAACCGTGTCCCTGAGGAAGCTGTTTCATTCCAGCTCCAACTCTGACAACTTCCTGGCAATGTGGGTAAATACTCAACTATGTCCCATCCCCTAAGAAGGGAATAATTACAATTAGACCAATTGCCACGTCCTCAGTCCCATCACGATGGCCAAATTGGTTGGGGTTATTTTTGATAGAGCTGTCAAAGAGTACAGAAATAATCGGTTCAGTGTGGTTTCCGATAGACCCCCATGTGGAGATGGTGTTGTTGTGGAATTGTCATTGGATTGCTAATCCAGACCAGGATAATTCTCTGGAAACTGGTGCAAGTTAAAAACAATTAATAAAATATCGTGATCTATTATCTGGTGTCAGTCATATTGATCTTGTGTTCAATGTCGATTATAGATGTCGATCTCATTCCCCAGTGTACTTTCAGGAAGTGAATCCCCCGTGCTTTCCTGTCTGGCCCTAAAGTGACTCCAGACACACAGATATGTGATACACTCTTCAATGGTCTCTGAAACGGCCAAGCAAGGCACTCAATTGTATCAAACTGCTCCGAGGTCTTAAAGGATAAACCCGGAGAGAACAGCCGGCACCAGACTCGTTATCAGAAAAGGGAATGGGAAACACAATCCTGTTGACCCTGCAGAGACCTCCTTCCTAACAGCTGAGAGCTTGTGACAACATTTACATAGCTTTCCCACACACTGCACAGAAGCATCGGGAAAGGAATATGTCATACAACTCATTGAGCTTTCCCTATTCTAGTTAATGGCCGAACATCTCCTCAACGCAGTTTTCCCCATACAATATACATATCTCTTAATATGTTTAAACATTGTGAAACATAAAATGAGAACTGCTGTAATCCATTCAGCCCATCAGTTTTGCGCCTCCATTCTATGTACAGGCAGTTCACCAATAACACGTGTTGATTAAATACATTTCGGCTGCAATGCAATTCATGAACCTTTTTCTATAAAGTGAACTGGCATTCACTGTGACGCGATTCCTTGTCGGGCACCAGCTGACCAGCAAATCCTGCCTCAGAAACCCTCTGTCTACAAAAGGTACAATCAATGTGTTCAGCAAAAACAGGAATGCAATCCGCTCTGCAGGCCTTGAAACTGAGCCTGAAACTGGGAATTGTAGTCTATGTTTCGAAAGAAATCTATTTCAAACTGTGGGGAGAATGTTGGAGAGAACTGCAATTCCCCATCGGCATCACATGGTCAGGCAGCCCCCGCGCGCTTTCTGGTGAAGATTGTCGTGAAAGATATCGTGCACCAGTGAGTGACTGTCGTGTGAAAGCGTTGCATTTACAGCACTGTTCCATTACAACATGTAATTTAAAGATTTATTTAGACTGTCCTATTGCTTGTTAGATCAAATTTAATGTTTGGTTTTTACTGATATTTTTGGGGGTTCGCCAATTACCCTCTTTTTTCCATAGACGCCATTATTAATATTGCACGATTTTGTACACCACAGTGTTGCACAGGAACACAGTTATTGCGTTATTTGAGAACAACCTGGAATGATAGCTGATTTTCTATCTTCACACCATACTCCTGCTCTCTCCCAGTCCCTTTAGTTTCCACAAATCCTTATTTATATTCAGCCCCTTGAATTCCACAGCCTGATCTGGGAGAGAGTACCCCTGGTTCTCCAGTCTCCGAGTGCAGTCATTTATTCTCATCTCAATGCAAAGTGGCCTGTCTGTACCTAATATTGTCGCCCTTTGGTTTAGACGTCCCAGCCACGGGAATTACCATCCCTGTTTCTAATCTGTCTCGCCCTGTCAGAGTGTTATATATTTCACTGAGATTTCCATTCATTTTCCTAATCCCCATGGAATACAGGTCCAGTCGCTGCAAACTGTGCTCCCACAAGAAGTCTGTCATCCCAGAGATCAGTCTGGCCATCCTTTACTGCTCTCCCTCAATGTCAGGTTTGTCCTCTGTTAGGAAAAGAGACCAAAACTGCACACAATACTGCACAATGTTCGGGATGGGGTCTCACCAAGGCCCTGAACAGCTGCAGTAAGATACATTTACTCCTGTACTCAAATCCCCCTGAAATGAAGGTGAATACAGCATTTTTCTTCCTTCCTGCTTTCTGCTCCTGCAATATTGCTTTAAGTGATTGGTGTACAGAGAGATCCAGATTCATTTCAAGGTTACAGTTCCCCACGTGCTGGGCCTACATACAATGGTCAGCGTGCCAATGCCATTCCCAGTATTGACTTCTGGCTTCAGAACTCACTGACACACATGGACTCGGAGGGCTACGCAGAAATAAACAAAAATGCAGTTTAAGTTCATTTATAGTGCAACATTTTTCAACCACTCCTTTTTCAAATGAGAGGCTGCCAGTCCATTGTTCCCATCAATGTACACAACATCTCACCTCTCCCCCATTACTCTCCATCTGCCACGTATTTGCCCAGTCACTCCACTTGTCTCAGTCACCTTGGAGCTTTTTTATATCCTCCTCATCCACTCACAGTCTGACATTGTTTAGTGCTGTCAGCAGACTTGGGAATTTTGCATTTGCACCCATCATCCAAAGATATGATGTGTATTGGGAATAGCTGGAGCCCAAGACACGATCCGTACAATATCCGCTCAGCCTTCCATTTAAAAATAAAATATGGTTTTATTCCGACTCACTCTTTCCTGCAAACTCTCCCATTCTAAATCTATGACCATATATTAGGCCGAGTCCCATAGGATTCGAATTTGTGCAATAGGCTTGGGGCTTTATCAAAAATCTTTCTGTTAATCCACTCGTATTGCATTGATACCTCCTACATAAATTTCCAAAAAGCCACTTTCTCAAATATGATTCCCATTTCATAAATCTCTGATGACATTGTCAATGCCCATTAATTTAAGTCCAATACTTTCTCTAAACTGTTTAGTTGCTATTTACATTCTATTCCCCTTTTCTCATAAGACTGAAATTCCCTAGTATTGCTCGGAATTTTTCTTTTTGGTTTTGTTTTCTTCTGTGAAGGCATAATTAAAGTATTTGCTCCATAGTTCTGCTATTTCCCGGTTCTCAATTATCTGGTATCAGACTGTCAGAAATCTGCAACTTTTTTTCCCTTAATTTTACCATTGACATATTTCCAGAAAATATTACAAGTTCTCTCTTATCAACTTTGTGAAGATAATCTTCAGAAACCCATCAATTCCTACTTTAAGCTACTCAATGATTGACCTTCCACAGCCATACAATCACCTAAGCACAGACTCTGTACTACCAGAAATACAGCACAGTCTACATTCGGCCCACTTTCCGACACAAGACCTTAGCCGTCAATCTTAAAGCATTTGAAGTGCACAACAGTGTCGTTTCTAATGGCTTGAGGTTAGCATGACAACTGCTCAAGAAGTGCATTCCAGACCCCAACACGCTCTGGTTGAAAAACAATTCTCAAATCTTCACTAAACCGTAAATCCTTCACATTTAAAGTGTGTCACTTTGAGTAACAGCAACGGCAACTATCTATCCACCCTGTCCATGTACCTCGTAATCCTATCCTTCTGAATCACAGACCTCGCAGCCTTCTCTCCTCCAAACTAAACAACCTGAGGTTATCCAGCCTCTCTCCATAGCTGATATGCTCCATCCAAGGGACCATCTCTGCACCCCCTCCATGACAATCACATCCTTCCTGTAATGTTGTTCCCAGACCTACACACAGTATTCCATCTTGCCCTCACCAAAGTTCCGCATAGTTCTTATAATCTAGGCCTCGATGAATAAAGGCTATGTTTACATTCCCCCAGCCTTTCCCAGATTGTGTATTAGCCTGTGCAGACACATTCAGCGATGTCTGGAGAAGCACCCCTGAGCTTTCTAGTGTGCTGCCATTCATTGAGTACTCCCCTGTCTGGGTCTTTCTTCCAAAGTGCATCACCTCATAGTTATCAGGGTTACATTCCATCTGCCATTGATCAACCCATCTGACCATTCCATCAGTATCTACCTGTAACATAAGGCCTTCCTCCTCACTGCCAACCACCCGGCCAATCTTTGTATCAAATCCAAACTTATTTATTACACACCCCACCCCTCGTCCATATTCACAGCTGCATCATTTATGAATACCACAAATAATAAGGTTAAAAATCTCTCAACATCAGTTACATCACGTGGTTGTGCACTTGATGAAGAAGCAGCGTATCGAGAGCTCGTGCTGCCGAATAAACCTGTTAGACTATGGCCTGGTGTTATGCTATTTTTACATTTGTCCAATGCAGCCCAACAGTAGCACCTCCGAATCACAAATAATAAGGGACGCAGCACTGATGCCCATTGGTACAACATTGGACACAAGCCTCCAGTCACACAAACAGCCTTCTACCACTCCCCTCTTTCTCCTACTACTAAAGTTGATTTAGATGCAACATGGCAAGTTACTAATGAGTCCCACGTGTTCACTGGTTTTCTGTTCCACTTGACACACTTGTAGATTATCTGGGGATTCACTGTAATCTTGTCCATAAGGCCATAAGACATAGGAGCGGAAGTAAGGCCATTCGGCCCATCGAGTCCACTCCGCCATTCAATCATGGCTGATGGGCATTTCAACTCCACTTACTCGCATTCTCCCCGTAGCCCTTAATTCCTTGTGACATCAAGAATTTATCAATCTCTGCCTTGAAGACATTTAGCGTCCCGGCCTCCACTGCACTCTGTGGCAATGAATTCCACAGGCCCACCACTCTCTGGCTGAAGAAATGTCTCCGCATTTCTGTTCTGAATTTACCCCCTCTAATTCTAAGGCTGTGTCCACGGGTCCTCGTCTCCTCGTCTAACAGAAACAATTTCATAGCGTCCACCCTTTCCAATCCATGTATTATCTAGTAACTTTCTATTAGATCTCCCATTAATCTTCTAGACTCCAATGAATACAATCCCAGGATCCTCAGTCGTTCCTCATATGTTAGACCTACTATTCCTGGGATCATCCGTGTGAATCTCTGCTGGACACGCTCCAGTGCCAGTATGTCCTTCCTGAGGTGTGGGGCCCAAAACTGGACACATTACTCCAAATGAGGCCTAACCAGAGCTTTATAAAGTCTCAGTAGTACAAGGGTGCTTTTATATTCCAACCCTCTTGAGATAATTGAAAACATTGCATTCGCTTTCTTAATCACGGACTCAAACTGCATGTTTACCTTTGGAGAATCCGCAACTAGCACTCCCAGATCCCTTTGTACTTTGGCTTTATGAATTTTCTCACCGTTTAGAAAGTACTCCATGCTTGTATTCTTTTTTCTTTATTTCTTTTGTCCTGCCTTGCTCCTGTGTTAGTCAGTCCTCTCCACACGCAGACTTTCCTCCTTATTGCAGTCTTCAATGGTTTGTCCCTTATCCTGTCATTATTTGCCTTGAATGTGGATTAGACAGCCTGATAAATTTTCTGTTAATTTCCAATTTGCCGTATGTTTTGTGAGTTTTCTAAGTTCACAGTGACCCACCGCTGATTCATTGAAACTCTAGAGAACATAGGCCGAGCTTCCTCATCACGCAATCTCGCCATCTGAGGGATTTATTTGGATAATGTCCATTACACTTCCTCTGTGGTCAGTATATTCTTTCTTTGATTTAGTCACCAAAACTGTTCTCAATACTCTAGGTACAATCTCACCAACACTCTGTGAAACTGCTTCAAAGTGTCTTTACATCTATATTCTGACTCCCTTAAAGGAAGGCAAACCAAACTTTAAGTCTCCACTGACATATATTCCTCCAAATACCCTTCACATCATTGTAGTTTCAAACTCACTGTGTGAGTTCTTATAGAAAGCCTTCTGATAACCTAAAATATGCCTATTCTACTGGATCCTCATTGTCTATGCTGTAAGAATCAACTTCAAACAATTCCAAAGTTTGTCAAGTATGATTTCCTTTTCAGAAATGCATACTGAGTCTCTCAAAGTTTGCTGTTAATGTCTAAATATCCAATATCACATCCTATATAATATATTCCAACAGTTTCCCAACAAATGTCAAGTTAATTGGTCTGCAGTTCTCCACACTATCTCTTCTTCTCTTTGTAGATTCTTCGATCATTCATCTATCGTGCTTGGATCATGTTTACGAATGTACATTTATCTACATCAGCTTCTGGACTCTGCAGAATGTACAGGAAAATAGAACGCAGTCATCGACAATGCAATCAATACTTCTATTTGTGATTTATTTCTGAAGATTTTGGTATGAAGTACATCTGGTTTGTCAAGTTTAGCAATGCTCAATCCAGCTGCATGTTCAATATTGCCTTGTTACTGATATGAATTGACTTTATGCCTTTACTTCCACAAGTCCTATACAATCACTTCGTATTTCTGGGTGATTTAGTGGATCTTACTCCATTAAGACAGATGGAAAGTAACTGGGCATTTGTTTTGCCATTCCCCTGTTATTCACCACAAACATGTCTCCCCCGATTGCAAATTTCCACATTTGACTATGTTTTTTTTTCTTTTGAATTATAGATCATCGATGTTTGCAGTCCTTGTGTTCCTGTTTGTTTGCATGCATGTTCGCTTTTTGATTTCCTGATCAGTTTCATGACCCTCCTTTTCTGGATTGCAATTTTCTGAGAATTCTTTGGATTCCACAATGTCTGGAATTCTTCTGAAGTCGCTTCCTGTGATTAATATATTCTTTAATTTGTTATGTTAATCATCGAGTCACTTACTCACTCTTTGGTATTTTCACCTGAAATAAGTCGACATATCTTTCAGACTATGCAGTATTTCTATAAATCTCCTGGTCCTGACCAGATATATTCAGGAACACTGCAGGAGGACAGAGAAGTAATAGTGGTGGCCCTGGTCGGTACTTTTGAACAATCAGTAGCCAACGGGTGAGGTCCCGGAGGATTGGAGGGTAGCGAATGCTGTGCCCTTATTCAAGAAGAGCTACAAAGAAAAACCTGGGAATGAGAGACCAGTAAACCTAACATCTCTACTAGGTACGTTTCTTGAGAAGACTCTGAGAGAGACGATATACGTGCATTTGGCAAGGCAGGGTGTGATTATGAGCAGTCAGCACGTCTTTGTGCGTGGGGGAATCATGGCTCAAAAATTTGTGAGAGTGCTTTGGTGAAATGACCAGTAACTTTGACAAGGGCCTGGTGGTATACGTAGTGTATATGGATTTCAGTAAGGCCTTCAGTAAGGTTCCACATGGTAGGCTGCTCTGGAAGTTTAGATCATATGGAATTGAGGGGGAGCTGGCAAATCAGATCCACAATTTGCTTGATGGTAGGAAACATACAGTTAAAGTGGAAGGATGCTTGTCGGACTGAATGCCTGTGATGAGTGGAATGCCTCAGGGGTCGGTTCTGGGGCAATTACTGTTAGTTTTATCCATGTATATTGTATGTACATATATATTTTTTCATATTACACACATCTATGATTTAGATCAGAATGTACAGGCATGAATTATAAGTTTCAAGGTGACACAAAAATAGGTGGTATCGTGGACAGTGCGGAAGATTATCAGAAATTTCAGAAATTACAGCAGTGCCTTAATCAAGTGAGGAAGTGGGCCGAGAAATTGCAAATGGAGATTAATACGGATAAGTGTCAGTTCTTGCATTTTAGAAAGTCAAATCAAGGTTGGAGTTTCATGTTGAATGACAGGGTCTTAAGGAGTGTATTGAGACAAAGGGACCTTGGAATTCAGGTTCACGGTTCTCTGAAAGTGGAGTCGCAGGTAGATAGGGCAGTGAAAAAAGGCATTTGGCAAACTGACCTTCATAAGTCAGAGTAATGAGTATCGAGATTAGGGAGTTATGTTGCAGTTATACAGGATGGTGGTGAGGCAATACTGGTACTGTTATGTTCAGTGTAATTCACTTTGCTATAGGAAGGATGTTATTAAACTGGAAATAGTGCAGAAGAAAATTACAAGGATGTTGCCCGGACTCTATGGTCTGAGATATAATGAGAGGTTGGGCAAGCTAGGAGTTTTTACTTTAGAGTGTATGAGACTGAGGGGGATCTGATAGAAGTGTATAAGATCATGGGAAGCATGGATAGAGTGAATGCACTCAGTCTTTTTTTCCACATGATTGAACAACCCACGAACTAGAGGGCATCAATTTAAGATTCGAGGGGAAAGAGTAAAAGGGAACCTGAGGGGCAATTTCTTTGACACACAGGGTGGTATGCACATGGAATGAGCTGCCAGCAGAAGTGGTTGAGGGCGGTACATTCACAAGATTTAAAATGCATTTGGACAAATACACGGATAGGAAAGAAGAAGAAGGATATGGGGCAAGTGCAGGGAAATGGGGTTAATGTGAATGGACATTTTGTTCGGAATGGACCAGTTTGGGCTGAAGGGCCTTTCTCTGAGCTGTCGGACTCTATGACTCTCACAATCATTGCTTCTCCCATTGAATGTTATATCATACTTCCCCAATTCACTGGAGCGTAATTAACCCTCTAGCCTCCAGGCTTCCATGATGCGTGACCAGAATGTTCAAACATTCGATATTGTATTCAGACGCTGTGTAAAAATGCAACATATTGATGTCACTATTCCTCCAAAGCTGCTTCAGAGCAAGGTTATTAATTAGTCCTCCTGACAACACAACACCAAATCTGAAATAACCTCCTGTCTAGTTTGGTTCACAACATACTGTTCAACCGACCTGATACACACTTACGGAAGTTTATCTTCACAGTATTAGTAGTCACTGCAGTTTCGGTGCAACTTGAGACCATCCATTATTACTGCAGCACACACGATTATTTGTTACTCATTCACAGGATGAGGGTGTCGCTGGATAACCAGCATTTATTGCCCATGCCAGAGGGCAGATAAGAGTCAGCAGTGTTGCCTTGAGTCTGGAGTCACTTGCAGGCCACACCAGGTAAGGACAGCAGTATCCTTCCCTCAAGGACATCAGTGAACCAGATGAGTTTTTCCAACAATCGACAATGGATTCCTGGTCATCATAAACCCTTGATTCCAGATACATATTGAATTCAAATTCCACCATCTGCCTTGTCAGGATTTGAATTCATGTCCCCAGAATATTACCTGGGTCTCTGGGTTAAGAGCCCAGTGATAATATCACTGTGTCATTGCTCCCCCTTGAATATATTTGCATACATAATTTCCAGAGCATATGTTGTAAAGTATTTATGTGACAGATTTTGTTTTGATATATTTTACACTAATGTTTGCTTCCCCTTGCTATTTGTAAGATCCACCCAAACTGATTCTGTGGGAAGCGAGGGAAAGGGTCTGAGGCGTTATTCCTGATAGACTTGGACAAGACGTTCAGGGAGACTCAACTCAACACTGAGATGATCTGAAGAATTGGTCAGCAATACAGGACAGGCATCAATATTCTTTCCCCTCACTTTGCCAGGATAAGTGTCACCATATTCTTCTGCTCCATCACACTCACTGTATATCTTGGTATAACACCTACCCCCGAACAAGGCTCACACTCTATCTCCAAATAAGGCTCAAGCACGACCACACTCACTGTTGAATTCAGCACCTACCTTCCCTCGGTTTTTCTGTCACTGACACAATAGCCCCGCACACTAATACCACTGCATTGATACAACACTGTGGTCAGACTCCATCCGGACATCTCACCCTTCCCCCTTCCCCTATACCAGCATTTACAGCAGGGACACACACTCACACCTTCCCTCCTCTTCTCTCATTCCAGGAGAAACATCCTGGAATAGGACATAAAGGGCCACGCAGGGTGTTAGAGGGCCCGATATCCGTTCCCTCACCCTCTACCTCGACATGTGGGGAGGATCCTGGAAAGAGCCAGAGAGGACCAGGGCACCTTGTGTGGAGATTCTGAAACATAGACATCCCACCAGCCAAGTAAGCTGCAATGTTCAGTAAAGAGCAATTATCTATTTAAACTCACTGGCAGTTCCAATCACATCTCTCTCACTTTTCAGGCTTAGTTAAAAGATGTCAGATGGAGAAAGAGCGTCTGCAATGGGATACAGACAGAGGAGGGCAGGGCATCTGCAATGGGATACAGACAGGGGGAAGGGCAGAGGGTCTGCAATGGGATATAGACAGGGGGATGGCAGAGCGTCTGCAATGGGATACAGACAGGGGAGGGCAGAGCGTCTGCAATGGGATACAGACAGGGGAGGGCAGAGCGTCTGCAATGGGATACAGACAGGGGAGGGCAGAGCGTCTGCAATGGGATACAGACAGGGGAGGGCAGAGCGTCTGCAATGGAATACAGACAGGGGAAGGACAAATCAAATGCAATTGGATACAGCCGGGGGGAGGGCAAAGTGTCTGCAATGGTATACAGACAGTGGAGGCAAGACTGTGTGCAGTGGGATACAGACGGGGCAGGGCAGAGCGTCTGCAATGGGATACAGACAGGGGGAGGGCAGGGCATCTGCAATGGGATACAGACAGGGAAGCCAGAGCGTTTGCCATGGGATACAGACAGGGCAGGGGCAGTGTGTCTGCAATGGAAGACAGACTGGGGGAGGGATGCAGCTCTGCAATGGGATACTGACAGGGGAAGGGCAGAGCATCTGCAATGTGATATAGACAGCTGAAGGCAGTGCGTCTGTAATGGGATACAGACGGGGAGGGCAGAGCGTCTGCAATGGGATACGGACAGGAGGAGGGGAGCGCGTCTGCAATGAGATACAGATAGGAGGAGGGCAGAGCATCTGCAATGTGATACAGACAGGGGGAGGGCAGAGCAAGGGCAGTGCGTCTGCAATGGGATACAGACAGGGGGAGGCAGAGTGTCTGCAATGGGATACAGACAGGGGAGGGTAGAGCGTCTGCAATGTGATACAGACAGGGGAGGGCAGAGCATCTGCAATGGTATACTGATGGGAGAGGGCAGAGGGTCTGCTATTGGATCCAGATGGGGAGGCAGAGCATCAGCAATGGGATACAGACGGAGGAGGGCAGTGCTTCTGCAATGGGACACAGACAGGGGGAGTGCAGAACATCTGCAATGAGACACACACTGGGGGAGGGAATAGCAGCAAGCAATGGCATACAGACAGAGGATGGCCGTGAGCAAAGCTTCAACAGAAAAAAAAACAGTACAATATATATGTGATGGAAATTTTCTGTTTTGTGGAAAAGACGAAACAGCAGAAATTTATTTAAATGCAAGGAGAATGCAGAACTCAGTGTTACAGAGGGATATGTGTGTCTTAGTACATGAATCACATCAAATTAACCTGAAGAAGTAGCAAGTGATTTGGAAGGTAAATGTCGTGATCCTGTTTCGTGCAAGGGGTGTTGGGTATGATCGTAGTGATGTTTTCTGCATCAGTACAGGACATTGCTGAGATTACATGTGTTGCATTATGTGTAGTTATAACAGCCTAAACTGAAAAAAAAACAAAATTGCTTTCGAAACGTCTCAAAGATGTTTCTCTTTACGCATTCTTGGAATGAAGGCATTACGTTGTGAAGAATGAACAGTTCGGCCTGAGAATGAGGGATGTTTTATTGGCCATATGAGATCTTGAGAAGAATGTAGTTGGTGAATACCAGATGGATATTTCTCATTGTGTGGGAGAATAAAACTGGGGAAATAATTTAAGAATAAGTCAGTTTCAAAGGAAAGGTCATTAGACAGTAAAATTGAACTGTTAATTCTCTTCCTACATGCTGATAGTCAAGCTGAGCTTTTTCAGCAATTACTGTATATGTTTAAGAATATTCATTTTAACACAGATATTGTGAAGACATGAAACACTTATTTTTACATTATGCAAGCACATATTAACAGATCTTCAAAACAAGTAGAACCATTTATTGTTAATTAATTGATACTGCAATAATGCACTGACCTGGAGTCGAGAATGTGATGGAGTCATATAGTTCAGACAATGTTCAAGAAGAGCTCACAGAGTCCAGTGTGGGACTGATAACGTTACTGATTTAACTTACAGATGGAAAATGTAGCCAATCTTTGGAGAAGCATTCTGTTGCTCCCTTTCTGTTTCCCAATCGCTAATCACAGCAATGTGTGGGAGTTAAAAAGAGCCCAGTCGTCTTTCCCACTAATGGAGGATTCCTGATGAGGATTCATTGGAATCTCCCCATTACCTGAAGCAAAGCAATTCAGCCAAATTCAACAGTTTCAAGAAGAAATCCCATTGTCAGAAGGCTGTGCAAGCAGAATAATAACAGAAGTAATTATCCGACTCGATAGTGAGGGGAACAGACAGGAGATTCTGTGGCTGCAAATGGGAATCCGGAATGGTGTGTAGCCTCCCACATGCCCAGGGTCCAGGATGTCTCAGAGTGGCTGCAGAACGTTCTCACTGGGGGCTGGGGGGCAGTGGGGGAAGCATCCAGAAGTCATTGGGCACTTTGGTACAAAGGACAGAATGACACAGGTAGAAATAGTGATGACATCCTGCAGAGTTATTGTAGAGAGCTAGGGAAGAAGGATAAAAGGCAGGGCTAATATCTAGTTTACTTCCAGTTCTCCGTGCTAGTGAGGGTAAGAATAGGATGATATGGCAGATGAAGGGGTGTCTAAAGAATTGGTGCAGGGGGCAGAGATTTTTGCATTACTGTGAACTTTTGTGGGGAAAGGTGACGTGTTCAGGAAGGACGGGTTGTACCTGAGCTGGAAGGGGACCAATATCCTGGCAGGCAGGTTTGCAACTGCTGCAAGGGAGGGTTTCAACTAGATTGGCTGGGGTTGGGGAGTGGTGGGATCCTCAACAGCAGGGAGACAAGTGCGAGGCTGGAAGGAGATACAGTAATCAGAAACAGTAAAATGAAGAGACAGGTCAGGCTAGACAACGACAGGGAGCAAGGAATGCCTGTTGGATTCAATGCAACTGTTTCAATGCAAGATGGCTGACAGGTAATGCCGATGAACTCAGGGCATGGATCGGTGCGTGGGACTGGGATATTATAGCCATTACTGAAACATGGATAAGGGAGGGACAGCACTGGCAGCTTGAAGTACCAGGGTACAGGTGCTTTATACGGGACAGAGATGGTGAAAAGACGAGACAGGGAGTTTCATTTTTGATTAAGGCGAGTAACACAGCAGTAATCAGAGATAAAATAACTGATGGATCATCCTGTGAGGATTTGTCTGGGGAGCTAATAAATAAGAAGGGAATAGTGGTAGTATTTGGATTGTACTATAGGCCCCCAAATAGTATACGAGGAATTAGGGGAACAAAAATATGTAGACAGACTGGGGAGACTTGCAAGGCCAATAGGATTGCATTGGTCGGAGATTTTAATTTTCCGAACATAGTCTGGGAATGACAGAGAATTAAGGACTGAGATGGGGTGTATCTATTAAGTGGGTTCAGAATAGTATCCTCAAGCAATATGTAGAGGGTGCAAATCGGGAAGGGACAATACGTGACCTACTCTAAGATCTAGGGCAGGGCAGGTGACTGAGGTGACAGTGGGGGAGCCCTCTGGGACCCATGACCATAGTTCTATTAATTTTTAAATAGTAATGGAGAAGGACAAAACTGGCCCACATGTTCAAGTTCAAACTTGGGGCAAGGCGAATTTTGATGGAATGAGACAGGAGCTTGTAGGGGTTGGTTGGAGGAGTTTGTTTGCAGGCGAAGGGACCTCCTGCAAGTGGGAGGCCTTTAAAAGTGAAATGTCTACAGTTCAAGGTCTATATGTTACTGTGAGGGTAAAAGGCAACATTGGTAGGAAGAGGGAACCTCGGATGGCAGGAGATAATGAGACTTTGACCAGCAAAAAGGAGGCGTGGCTCAGGTCCAGGCAGCTGGGATCGAGGGAATACCTGGAGATGTACAGGGGATACAGGAGTTTACTGAAGATGGAAATCAGGAGGGCGAAAATGGGGCACAAGATAGCTTTGGCTGTGAAGATTAGGGTGAATGCAAAGAGGTTAATTAAGTATATTAAAGTATAAGGAATAACTAAATGAGAATTTGACCACTCAAGATCCAAAGTAGACATGCATGTTTAGAACCATAGGAGATTGCGAGATTCTCAATGAATATTTCTCCTCTGTCTTTACCGTGGAGAAATACATGAAACTTGGGAGGTTAACAAAAGTCGAAGTGTTATCTTGGGGTGAGTCAGCATCACAGGAGAACATGTGTTGGATGCATTAGAATGTCTGAAGGTGGATAAATCTCCGGGTCCTAAACAGATGCATCCAAGAATACTGCAAGAGGTTACAAAAGGAACTACGGGGACCCTGGTTGATATTTGTGAATCATCGTTAGCGACAGGTTAGGTTCCAGAATATTGGAGATTAGTAAATGTTGTGCCATTATTCAAAAAGGGAAGCAAAGAAAAATCTGGGATCGATAGACCAGGAAGTCTCACATCTGTGGTACATAGGCTGCTTGAGAAGAGTCTGAGGGATGAGATATGCATGCATTTGGAAAGATAAGGTTTGTTTAGAAATAGCTTTTTTGAAAGATTCCCTACAGTATGGAAACAGGCCATCTGTAACAACAAGACCATACCGACCCTCCAAACACTAACCCACCCAGTCCCATTCCCTTAACCTATATTACCCCTGACGAATGCACATAATACTATGGGTAACTTAGCATGGCCAATTCACCTGACCTATAGATCTTTGGGTTGTGGAAGGAAAATGGAGCACCCAGAGGAAACATACACAAACACAGTGAGAATGTGCAGTCTCCACACAGAGAGTCACCGGAAGCTGGAACCAAACCCGGATCCATGGCACTATGAGGCAGCAGTACTAGCCACTGAACTACCATGTCACCCTTGCTTTTTTTCAACACAGTTCAATTACACAGGTACAAAATCTATTCTGCCCTTCACCCATGATGCACGTTCCAATATCACATACCATGAATAATTTATTGACCACTGAAAGTGTCATATTATTATTATTTATTAATTTTATATTATTAATTTTAATAATTATTATTAATAGTTGTTTTTAGACTGGAAAGATTGCATGGCTTTGTGAGTGGGAGATCATGCCTCTCAAATTTGTTTGAGTTCATTGATGAATTGACCAGGGTTGATGAGGGTAGGGCGGTAGACTGTGTGGTTTTCAGGAAGGCCTTTGACAAGTTTGCCATTGATAGGCTGGTCTGGAAGGTTAAAATCACATGGAATCCAGAGGGAGCTGGCAAATTGGACACACAATTGGCTTGATGGTACTAAGCAGAGGTTAATAGTGGAACGATGCTCTCGGACTGGAGGCATGTGACACATGAAGTGCCTCAGGGGTCTCTGCTGGGCCCGGTGCTGTTTGTTATCTGTATCAATGATATTCTTGCGAATGTACAAGGCATGTACAAGGCATGTACAAGGTTAGGAAATTTGAAGATGACACTAAGATAAGTTAAAAATCACACAACACCAGGTTATAGTCCAACAGGTTTAATTGGAAGCACACTAGATTTAGGAGCGACGCTCCTTCATCAGATAATTGACAATCACCTGATGAAGGAGCGTCGCACCGAAAGCTGGTGTGCTTCCAATTAAACCTGTTGGACTATAACCCGGTGTTGTGTGATTTTTAACTTTGTACACCCCAGTCCAACACCGGCATCTCCGAATCATGACTAAAATAGGTGGTATCGTGGACAGTGAGAAAGTATATCAGAAATTGCAGCAGGACCTTGATCAAACTGGAGAAGTGGACTGAGAAATATTTTGGCAACGTTAGATCAAGGTAGGAGTTTCATGGTGATTGGTAGGACCTTAAGGAGTGTAGTTGAGCAGAGGGACCATGGAGTTTAGGTCCACCATTCTCTGAAAGTAGGGTCATAGTTAGACATGGTAGTGAAGAAGGGTTTTGTCACACGAGCAAGCATTGGTCAGGACATGGAGGAGAGCCGTTGGGAAGTTATGTTACAGTTATACAGGATGTTCGTGAGGCTGCACTTGTAGTGTTGTGTTCAGTTTAGTCACTTTGTGACCGGAAGGATGTTTTTAATTTGGAATGTATGCAGACGGAATTTACAAAAATGTTGCCAGGACCCAACAGTATGAATTATAGGGAGAGGTTGGACAAGCGAGGACTTTTTTCTTTAGAGTACAGGAGAGGGGTCTTATAGAAGTTTACATGGTTAGGGTGAATGGACCCAACCTCTTTTTCCTAGAGTTGGGGATTCAAGGAGGGGAGAGCATCAGTTTAAGGTGAGAGGGGAAAGAATAAAAGGGAAACTAATGGAAACTGTTTTACACAGAGAGTGGCACACAAGGAGTTGAATCATTTATATTAACGATATTTAAATGGCATTTGGGCAAGAACATGGACAGGAAAGTTCGAGAATGCTATGGGCCAAGTGCTGGGAAATGAGTTTTGTGTGTTTTGATATTTGGGTCAGCATGGACGAGTGTGGGCCAAAGGGCCTCTCTGCCTCTCTCCATGCTGTAGGACTTGATGACTGTACAAATAGAACAGCATTTGGGTCAAACTCTCATTTTTCCTTAGGTCATAAGTTCGAATCAGATTTGGACAATGTTCTTTCAAGTTAACATTGCAGATATTTTGCTTTTCAGTTTGTTATCAATAATACGAATGTGTGTGCGCATGCGTGCGTGTGTCTGTCTGTCTGTCTGTCTGTGCGTGTGTGTGTCTGTGTGTGTGCGTGTGTGTGTGTGTGTTTCTCAGTATTTTTCAAAGGGAAATATCACTGTACATATTTGCAATATCCTCTCGTCATTCCTCTTTCCATCATAGTTTGTTTTGGTCATAGACATGTTGTTTTAGTAAATTAAAGAAATCTGCCTGACTTGTTCCTAACACTGACCCTGAAACACTCTGAGAACTATATCATCGGCCATATCACCAACATAGTTATAATTATTTTTTGTGGGCAGTGGAGGAGTGGGGCGAGAAAAGGTAGAAGGGAGCCAAAACAACACAGGGAATTATCGACTCAATCAGCCAACGTCAGAGACGATGGAGAGGATTCTGAGGGATAGAATTTGCATTTATTTAGAAAGACAAGGAATGATTAGGGATAGTCAATATGGAATTGTGAAATCATGTCTAATTAATGTGATTGAGTATTATGAAGAGGTGACAAAGAAGATTGAAGAATACACTATGGTGTACAATTTTTACACAAACTTCAGCAAGGCATTTAATAAAGTTCCCCATCGTAGACAGATTACTAAAATTAGGTTATATGTAATCTAGGAAAAGCTAACCAATTGGATACAAAATTGGATTGAAGGTAATGGATTGTTTTCCAAACTGAAGACCTGTGGCCAGCGGTGTTCTGAAAGAAACAGTGCTGAGCTCACTGCTTTTCATCACGGATATAAACAACTTTGATGTGATTATCGGAGGCATGGTTAGTAAGTTTACAGATAACATCACCAAATTGGTTCAGTGGACAGTGAAGAAGATTATCTCAGAATATAACGGGATCCTTGAACATCAATGAGCCAAGGACTGGCAGATGGATTTTAATTTAGATATTTGTGAGGTTTTACATTTTGGTAAGTTAAAGCGGAGTAGTGCCCTCGGAAATGTTGCTTAACAAAGAGACCTACGGGTCAAGATTCATAGTTCCTTGTAAGTGGAGTTTAGAACGGTACAGTGGTGAGGAATGTGGTTGACATGCTTGCCTTAATTGGTCAGAATATTGAGAATAGGAGTTGGAGTAACGTGTTGCGCTTGCACAGGACGGAGGTGAGGCCACTTTAAGAATACTGCGTACATATCACTTGACTCTTTTTAAGCTTGAAAGGGTGCAGAAAAGATTTACAAAGATTTTCTGGCACCTGAGGGTTTGAGCTACAGGGAGATGATGAACAGGATGAGGCTTTTCCCCCTGGACTGTCAGAGACTGAATGGTGACATGACAGAGGTTTAATAAAGTCCTGAGGGGCATGGATAGTCTGATTGGACAAGATCTTTTTCCCAGAGTAGGGGCGTCCAGAACTAGACAGCATAGGGTGAAGGTGACAGGGCAAAGACTTAGAAGGGACCTGAGGGGAAACCTTTTCATACAGAGGCTGGTGGGTGTACTGTCAGAGAAAGTAGTGAAAGCGTGTACAATTACATGTTTACAATGTAACTGGATAGGAACATAAATAGGAATGGATCATGTGATGTCGGCCAAATGCTGCCAAGTGGGACGAGATCTGATTAAGATGCCTGATCGGCATGGACAAATTTAACAAAAGGATCTTTTTCCACGCTGTATGATTCTCTTATTCTCACAGCGGGATGAGGAAGAATTCTAAAAGGGCCATTCGAATGGGAATTCTCTTCCCCGGAAGTTTGTGGTGCCTCTCTGATTACAAGTATTCACAGCTGAGTTAGCTAAAGATTTGACAGAAAAATGAGTCACGGATAATGGGACACAGACAGGACGATGAGGCTGAGACCACAATCTGATCAGCCACAATCTTAATGTCTGGTGGAGAAGGCTCAAATTCTCTAATGACCCACTCCTGCTCCTCAGTCCCATGTTTCTTTGTTCCATTCAACCCCTCTAACCTGCTAGACAGGAGCAGTTAGAGTCCACTTATTGTTATAGCATGGTGCACAGAAATAGAGGAAACAGTTCGGTCCATCGAGACTGTCCCACTCGGTTTGGGAGATTTGGAAAATGTAATTGGAAGACCCAGGCTGGATATGGAAGATGTTGCTCATTTCTCTTTACAAAACCTCCCCTCTCTGTATCTTGTGCTTCATTTGTTGATCATGTTGTAGACCCAGATTCACTGTGAATACAGCCCCCAAATCTCACCCCGTGATGGCTCACAAAATCCACGGGTCTCCCTGATTGCAATATTCCATAAAAGACCTTCCAGGAAAATAACACATATGAACTTTCCAATAACAGAATGGGAGAGCATCAGAAACAGGGGCAGGTCATTCACATCCCAAGCCTGCCTTGCCCTTCACTAAGATTAAGGCTGATCTTCTCCAAGTCTCAAATCTTCTTAATGTCCAAGTCTTCTTGAGCACTTCCATAGAACACAGAACAAAGAACAGTACTGATTTGGAGATGTCGGTGTGCGACTGGGGTGTACAAAGTTAGAAATCACATAGCACCAGGTTATAGTCCAACGGGTTTAATTGGAAGCACACTAGCTTTTGGATTATCGGTCCTTCATCAGGTGATAGTTGAGGGTTCGATCGTAACACAGAATTTATAGCAAACATTTACAGTGTGATGTAACTGAAATTATACATGGAAAACCTGATTGTCTGTTAAGCCTTTCATCTGTTAAAATACCATGATAGTTTCACTTCTTTTATGTGTAAATCACAAAACCTTTATTTTAAAAAATGTTGCATTCTCAGGTGAGCTGTGAACAATGGTGATAGCAAGGTAAAATGTTGAAGATGTTGGCCCCCTGTGTTCTCTGATGTTTAGATTGATTCTAAGCTAAAAAGTGAGATAACGGAATTTTATATGAATTCATGCAGATTTTGAGCTCAAGGTTCTACATGAATGCATGCAGTTAGGACCTTCAGTCCTCGATGTTGTGTTGTTTGTCCTATTCTAACCTACATGCTTCCGTTCACTTTGTTCCATGTGCCTGTCCAAGAGTCTCTTAAGTTTCCCTCACGTATTTGACTCTACTACACTGATGGTAGTGCATTCAACACACCCACCACTCTCTGTGTAAAGAATCTACCTCTGATATCTCCCCTAAAACTTCCTCCAATTACCTTAAAAAATGCCACCTAGTGATAGACATTTCTGCCATTGGAAAATGTCTCTGGCTATTCACTCTCTATCTGCCTCTCATCATCTTGTACACCTCTATCAAGTCCCCTCTCATCTATTTTTCCTACAATGAGAAAAACCCTTACTCCCTCGTGGTTTTTTCGTAAGACTTCTAGTCCAGGCAGCATCCTGGTCAATCTCCTCTTTACACTCTCAAAAGCTTCATTATCCTTCCTATAATGAGGAGACCAGAACTGAACACAATATTCCCTGTGCGGTCTGAGCAGGGCTCTATCGAGCTGCAGCATAACCTCGCGGCTCTTAAACTCAATCCCCCTGCAACTGAAAGCCAGCACACCATACGCCTTCTTAACAACCCGATCAACTTGGGTGGCAGCTTTGAGGGATCTGTGGACACGGATGACAGGATCCCTCTGTTTCTCCACACTGCCAAGAATTCTGTCTTTAACCATGTATTCTGCGTTCACATTCCAGCTTGCAAAGTGAATTACTTCAGTTTGAAGTCCATGTGCCACTTCTCATCCCAGCTCTGCATTCTGTCGATGTCCCATTGCAACCTACAATAGCCCTCCACATTCTGTACCACTCCAACCACCTTTGTGTCATCGGCAAACTTACTAGCCAACTCTTCAACACCCATATCCAAGTCATTTTGAAAATAACAGAGAGCAGAGGTCACTGAACTGATCCCAGCGGGACACCGCTGGTCCCTTTCAGTGATCTAGCTCCCCTCGATCTCTGTGTAAGTAAGTTCCTGAGATTCACTACCTTCTGTTTGAAGAAAACCTTCTCTGCTTCTGCACCATGACCTATTGATATGAACGAAAGAGGTAACGCAGGGGCTCAGGTAAGAGAGACTGACACTGAATTCAAGGCAGTATTTGACTGAGGATGCCATCAAGGAACCTGAACAAAATCACACTTACTGAGAATTAATTATGACCTCTACACCGCTTGGAGTCATTCATTGCACAAGGGAACGTGATTATCATTGGTGGGCATTAATCATCTCAGCCGTGGGGCACATCTGCAGGAGATCCTCAGCATAGCTTCCTCAGCTCAGGCATCTCCGGTTTGTCATCACATAATCCCTACAGTGTGGAAGGAGGCTATTCATCCCACTGAGTCCGATCTGAGCAGATTAGATTCCCCACAATGTGGAAACAGGCACTTCGGCCCAACCAGTCCACACCGACCCTCCGAAGAGTAACTCGCCCAAACACATTTCCATCTGACTAATACACCTAACATGATGGACAATTTTGTCTGGCCAATTCACCCTGCGTGCACATCTTCGGACTGTGAGAGGAAACCGGAGCACTCGAAGGAAACTCATGCAGACAAGTGGGGAATGTGCAAACTCCACACAGACAGTTGACCAAGGATCGAATCAAACCTGGGACCCTGGTGCTGTGAGGCAGCAGTGTAAGCTACTGAGCCACCGTGCCAGCAGAAGAGGGGCATTCACTGAAGTCTACTAAGTTTTCAGGACAGGTTGTCCCTATTCAGCTCTTGAAACAATCTGTGACCATGGATAGCAAGACTCGGATAACATTCAAGACCGTGTTGTTAAAGTCTGGTTGACATTTATGTAACAGCACAGTACATTTCCATAGTAAAAGGCCAATTTCATTCAGCAGCCCAATCTGGTTTCACGAGAATGTGGGGCAGCCATTCATCCCATCAAAACTACTGGGCAAAAGAAGGATAGCCCTTTCAGTGCCTCCTGCCTGTTGCACAGGAACGTGGGAGTCTGCTCTCTCCCACATGTCACGTACATGGGATCAGAAAGAACCATTTCACACCCGGAGTCACTTACAAAGGAACAGGAAGAGGTTATTCAGCTTGTCAAGCCACTAACACAGGAACAGGAAAGTGTCAGAGATGCTCCAACATCACAAACAAATGGAGCAGGGGCTGCACAGACAGACTGCTCCAAATTGATCCAAATGGTTCATATGTGTTACTTTAACATGCGTTTTCTGGCAGTTGGAATGGAGCCAACATTTTTTAGCCATTCTCCAAGTTATCTTCCATCTCCAAGAAGGCAGACCCATGGTCTCCGTGGAGGTGGGAAACCGGTGGGGAATAACTAACTGTTTCAGAATGATGGCATTTTGGCTGCTGACAGGATTGTGTACAAAGTGACATTCAATGCAGTGTCACACAGTAACTGTGCATTAAAGTGCTCAGAGTTCATTCAGAGCCTGCACCTCTCTGTCAATCGACATGATGGTTCTGCCGAGGCATGTAAACTGTCGTGAATCAAATATCCAATGAAAAGTATGACATTGACACCCCATTCAGCTGTTTGGGTCATAATGAGTTTCTGTCCATACCCATCAAGCTTCAACTTCGTATTCTCTCACAGCGCTACAGATTAAGCACATCGTTACTGCACTCTCTCCTCATGGTAACATCATGCTAGTGTTTAGTCTGGTCAAACTTCTTTGCACTGTCTCGGTGACAAGGAGATCATTGATTATAAAGCAGACCAAATCTTTACACAAAGCACCAAATACTACCTCAACAAAACACGATCACTGGGAAAGATATTCTAACTTTTGTACTTCAATCATTTTGCCTGAAGAGCCACATATCATTTACTTCCTGCCCCTGTATGAATTCTGTCAGTGACTTATGACCAAGGACATTCAGGTCTTTTTCAACAAAAGCACTCGCCAACCTCTGTACCATTTAATAAATATAAATGTACATGATGGTATTTGTTGTTCACACCTGAATCATTGTTATACCTTGTGAACAGCTGTTGCCCAAACACTGATCCTGCTGCCACCCATCAACCCTTCAGTCCAGAGAAAAACAGTATTCTTCTTGTATCTCCGTTACTCAAATTTTAATCCATGTGGTATATATTCCACCCTACCTACCCATGGACTCCATTATTCCCCACTCACCTGTATGCAAACATGTCAAGCGTCTTCTAAAAATACAAATACTCCAATCCCATTGCTTCTCAACTTTCGATGTCACAACGGACAATCTCCACAAACAGGTTTATCAAAGATCATTTCCCTTTCCTGAATCTAGGCCGAATGTACCAAATCATATCATTATTCCCCAAGTATCTAGTCGTCATGTTCCTTCTAAAAGGTTCCAATTTTTTTTCTCACAGCTGACATCAAATTATTTAGTTTTCTGTTTTCCCTCTCCATCCTGTTTTAAATATTTAGGTTGACAATAGCTGCTGTCCAGTCTGCAGGTTCCTTTCCAGAATCTAATTAGCTTTGAAGAATAATCAATAATTATTACACTAGCTCTGTTCTCATCTCAATCACTCTGAGATGTAACTCATCAGATGCAGCAACTTATGAAACTTCAATTCAATTAGATTTTCAATAACATACACTTCATTAATTCTGATTTCCTTCAGTTTCCAATTTTTACCAGTCCCTCTTTTCCCTAATATTTGTGGAAAGTAGTTTCTGTACCTTCCCCTGCGGAGATAGAACCAATGCATTCCTCTCAGCAGGCAGACGGTTTCAGTCAACTCGTGAATACACTGGAGGACTGCACTTCAGAGATGGTGGATATATTACCCAATGCTGCCTGAAAAGATCCAGAATCAATCCAGTTTAATTCATCGTGAGTGTCAGCGCAGTCTTGCTACTGGCGTGAGAACACATTATACTGAAAGAGAGCATACAGCTCAGTGATCACCTCAATTTTGAGACAAGCTGGTTTTACACTTTACACCTGAATGGATGCAGCTTAGACAAATCTTCCTGGAAATCCCAGAGAGGAAAATATAGTGCCTCGCTCCTCCCTGTTTATACAGCTTCCCTTCTTTGTAGTCTCAGCTTCATTTGTTTATCATGGACCCAGACACACTGCAAATGCAGTATCCAGTGTGGGGTTCCCAGACCATCAGGGCTCCCTGAATGAACCCAGTAGCTGACATCACTATTCTGAGAACACCACCCACAGAGACTCCACTGACTTTCCAGAAGGCAGCAGCAAGTGAATTCCCCAAATTCCCCTACAATGCATCCATTCACTACTGAAAATGCCTCGGTCTCCTCAGTTTCTCTAGGAGACAGTGAGGACTGCAGATACTGGAGATCAGAGCTGAAAAAATGTATTGCTGGAAAAGCACAGCAGGTCAGGCAGCATCCAAAGATCTGGAGAATCGACATTTCGGGCATAAGCCCTTCTTCAGGAATGCGGAAAGTGTGCCAAGCAGGCTAAGATAAAAGGTAAGGAGGAGGGACTTGGGGGAGGGGTGTTGGAAATGCGAGAGTTGGAAAGAGGTTAAAGTGAGGGTGATAGGCCGGAGAGGGGGTGGGGGCGGAGAGGTCAGGAAGGAAATTGCAGGTCAGGAAGGTGGTGCTGAGTTCAAGGATTGGGATTGAGACAAGGTGGGAGGAGGGGAAATGAGGAAGCTGGAGAAATCTGAATTCATCCCTTGTGGTTGGAGGGTTCCCAGACGGAAGATGAGGCATTCTTCCAGCTGGAGGAAGAACTCCTCATCTTCCACCTACGAACCCTCCAACCACAAGGGATGAATTCAGATGTCTCCAGCTTCCTCATTTCCCCTCCCCCACCTTGTCTCAATCCCAATCCTTGAACTCAGCACCACCTTCCTGACCTGCAATTTTTTCCTGACCTCTCCGCCCCCACTCCCTCTCCGGCCTATCACCCTCACTTTCACCTCTTTTCACCTATCGCATTTCCAACACCCCTTCCCCAAGTCCCTCCTCCCTACCTTTTATCTTAACCTGCTTGGCACACTTTCCTCATTCCTGAAGAAGGGCATGCACGAAACGTCGATTCTCCTGATCTTTGGATGCTGCCTGACCTGCTGTGCTTTTCCAGCAATACATTTTTTAGCTGCTCAGTTTCTCTTCCTGGCTGAGAAAGCTCTTACATCTCCATAAAGTCGCACAGTAACAGTTCCTGTCTCCAAATAAACAGTTGACAATGGCACATTACGTTTCTCTATATCTCAGCGACTATAAGTATTGCTGATGGAGTTGATCACCACACTCAGAGACAAGAGATAGAGGGAAAATAACTCACGGTAAGCAGGGAGATCCTATAATAAACATGATATTCAGGAATATGTGAAAAGGGGAAATGGTAGAATAACTTCCAATTCTGTTTTCCTTCCAGTCCATCATCAGCAATCCTTTTGCTTGCTTTTCCTTTCTCTCTCTCTCTCTCTCTCTTCATCTCTCTCTCTTTCTCTCTCTCTCTCTGTCTTGATGGACATCATCCCCTCAACACAAACCTCCCGCTCACCCTTCCTACCATCCCTGATATAATACTATTATTTCTCAGCTGCATTCAGTTTTGATAGGTTCACTGAACTCGAAACATTTTTTTTCCGACAGACTGCCATACCTGCTGAGATTCTCCAACATTCTTTCCGAAGGGGAGAATTTTATTTCAGATCACCAGCATCCACATTTCCTTGGTTATTTCACCTTTAATGTTGTTGCTTCGCAGGATGCCAGCATCACTGGCAAGGGCAGTATTTATTGTCCATCCTAGCTGCCCTTGACCACGCGGACATTTGTCAAGGCAATATGGAGGCAACTAAATTGTTGTGGATCTGAGGTGACACTTAGTTCAGACTGGGGAAATATGTTAGGCTTCTTTACCAAAGGTTATCAATAAAATAAGAAAATAAATCCTGATGGTTTATGCTTGCCATGAGTGAAATTAGGTTTTATTCCAATTTTTGATATTGGAATTTAACTTTAGTCATCGGCTGTGGTAGGATTTCAGACATTGCTTTTTGAGTCATGACTTGCGCCTCTGAATTACACAGTAAATGACGTTATTACTCTGTTTACGAATCTCTGTTGTGAAGTAACTGTAGAGACAAGAACAAGCTTGTGGTCAAACTATTTGTAACTGGAAGAGAGGTCAGAAGAGAACTGGAGCCATAAAATCTGTCATTAACGAAGGGGTAGATGATGGCGAAGTCAGCAACACAACACAGGCAGAGGTGGAGATTGGGGATATTATGAAGGTGGGTGGCGGCGGGTTTGATCACACAGAGAGAATATGGAGATATAAAACAGTTCACTGTATAAAGGAAACTCAAGGTTCCGTACAGTCTTATTCCTTCTCACATGTTTATGAGTAAGTACTTTGGAAATGCATGAGAAGGACGTGGCGTTTGTGACTCCAAGTTTATGTATTTGTTAAATATAATCAACCAGAATAGCAATAACATTCAGCATTATTTATAGAATCGACAGAGATAGACTTACCAGGAACACCAATAATAGCGAGGATGGGATAGTCCCCAGCTTGACTAATCAGCAGTACGGCTCGTATTCGCAACTGTAACCATGCCCAATCCTGAGAAAGCCAGGAAAGACCCAATAATAAACTCCTGTCCATTGTTATAACATTCAAGTCTAATGTTCTCAGATTCGGATCCATTGTTGGAACATTCTAGTCTAAAATTCTCAAATTAAATCAATTGTTGGACCATTTTAATGTTCTCAGAGTCTGATTTCTCTCTCTTCCTCTGTAGCTGCTGATCTCAATCTTGTTGAGGTTGACTCTGCGCCGAATACTATGACATAAAGTTTGAAAGAAGGCTCTAATTATGGAAGAGGGAAAGCTTCCAGTGACCCAGGTGGGTCCAGAAAGACTGATATTAATCACAGTCACTGAACAAACAGATCAAGTTAACCCATTTCACGGCACCTCTGATATATCACAATAATTGGTGTGGGTGGGATTTTAATATCGATGATTATTGGGCTCATGGCACATCTCCAGTTGTAAACATCGAGGTGGGGGAGAGACATCATTCTTTCTCTTTACAAGCTCGATTATTCTGCTGTGTTTTGGTAGTATAGGAATTGCTGGGCTCCCGAGGCCGTCTGTGTCTGATCACCAGGCCCGCTGCATCTTTTTGTTTATTTATGTTTAACTTTGACTTTTGTCTGTCCAGCATTTAACGGCTGAGGTGGGTTTAGGCATTTTGGAGAGATGCCTACAGAGCCATAGACGGTGTAGATACAGTCCATTCCTTGTGTTCTTGCAGCCACGGCCTGGTCCTGTGGAGTGATGGTCAAACTCTCACAGAACCAGGACTCTTAATTTTACCTTTCACCAATTATTGCTGGGGTCTCAGCAGGGTTGGAAGGCAGGAAATCTCTCCCCGATTCTACACACTCTGTCTGTGATTTCTCTCGGAACTGTCTTTTGATGTTCTTTCCTCCTGGATTGGAGAACTGCATGTCAGACAATGTTTTCTGCATATGTTTTTTGACCTTTGTGTGCTTATTGGATGATACCATATTGGAGCAGTTACTGTATAGTAGTTAAATAAACTATTATTCTGCTAAGTTTTCGAACAGAATTAAGTTATTGCAAGTTCGTCTTCCTTTTGTTGTCTTTTATCGACAGTCTTCGAATAAATTGTGTTTTGCTTAATGTCGAATATTTTGACCAAGTAAATTCTATCTCAAACACAGCACCTTACATTTACCAGCGGAATGGGCCGAGCTGGAGGAGTGATAATCATGTTAAGAATTATAGTGGTTACCCAATCCACCTCTCAGAACCAGCCAAGACACGTATAAGCCCAGATGAGGTACCTCCTCAACATGAAGCGCTGCGTAGACCAGGCTAGTGTACTGCTCAGCAATCCGTTCAGGATCGAACACTGTTTAGAGCTCACAAGTTCACTACTTATGTGTCCAACAGTGTACTGATCTATAAATTTGGACTAAATGATCTGTTCAACACAGGGCGCTGTGCAGAACACACAAAGGCATTGTTCTATACACACAGACTGGATATCTGTGTAGCATGGGGAGCTGTGCAGTAAATAGCAGTGAATTTATCTTTTAATCTGGAGCAGTTACCTTCCCAGCACACGCAGCTGTGTGCACCAATTGATGCATTGCTGTGTAACACTGTACTAGATCACTGCCCAGCGTGGGGAACCTTGCAGCTCATGGTGGAAGCGACAGGATGTGCAGCACCTCTCCATTTACAGCTCCATACGTCCAATGTGGCATGACACAGAAGTGCTATGGGTGTGAAACTCACTGCCAGAGCGGGATGGTGGGGGAATCAGTTTAAATACCAACAAATGGTGGAACTTTGTTAAAAGCGAGGGGAAGATTGAGAGAGAATTTCAGAGAATGATCTGATGGTAGGTTTTAAAATTGTGAAATGAGAACATTTTGATAGCATCTTGCAATATAAGCCACAGTTTCTAGGAATGATGGGTGAGCAGGATATTTGTGTAAGTTAAGATGATTGAGAATTTTGGATAAGCATTTATCCTGCAGCGTTGTAACTGGGAGTAGGATCAGCAGAGTTTTCGACTCACTGGGGTGAATCGAACAATAATTTGTCTCAGTGCCATTTTCATTGAATGAGACAGAAGGAATGTCTGCACGAGGCAGTTAGTTTCCTGGTGTTATCTTATCGAACTCACCTCATTAACTACCCACCCCACCCCATGGTGTCCCTCTCATTCAACGCCAGCAAGATTTTCCCACCCATTATGGCTGGAGGTGCTCACCATCGCCCGGATGCCCCTGGATATTCAGTGATCCCTGGTACTGCTGCCATCATGAAAAGGCCAATGGGCACACGGTTGAGTTTTGTCAGTTTGGAGCTGCCCTGCACAGTTTACCCGAGCATGGCAGATAAAGGGAAATTACACCACAGCTTGACGACAGAGGCATGGAGGTCATGGTGAATGGTCTAGTATAGAGGGGGACTATTCTCTTCCCAGACCATGGTCTGAGCAAACCACCCAACTCAGTGCAGTGGAAGTTAGGAACAGCAAGGGAACAGTCGCCGCATTTGGGGGTTTTCTATAGACCATCTAAAAGCAGTAGAGAGATTGAAGATCTCATAGGCGGGCATATTACAGAAAAATGCAAAAGTAGTAGGGTTAATGTTATGGGCGATTTCAACTTTTCCAATATCGACTGGAACCTCCTAAGTGCAGATGATATGGATGAAGCCGTTTTTGTCAGGTGTGTTCAAGATGGTTTCCTTGCTCAGTATGGAGACAGACCAACAAGGGGAGAGGCCATTTTGGATTTGGTGTTCGGCAAAGAGCCAGGACAGGTGTTAGAACTAATGTTGGGAGAGCACTTTGGTGAAAGTGATCACAACTGCCTCACATGGAGCATAGTCTGCGAGAGTGAAAGGAGCAGTTTCTGATGGGAAGATATTTAATTGTGGAAAAGGAAATTATGATGCTATCAGACAGGAGTTGGGAAGTACAGACTGGGAGCAATTGTTCCACAGAAAGGGCACAGTGGGCATGTGGAGACTGTTTAAGGAGCAGTTGTTGCGAGTGATACACAAATTTGTTCCTCTGAGACAGGTAAGAAGGGGTAAGATTAAGGAACCTTGGATGACGAGAACAGAGGAACGTCTCGTCAAAATGAAGCAGGCAGCTTACGGAAGATGGAGGAAGCAAGAATCTAACACAGCTTTAGAGGATTACAGGCTTACTAGAAAGGAGCTCATAAATGGGCCGAGGCGAGCCATGATGGGGCACGAAAAAGGCTTGGCAAGAAGGATTAGGGAGAATCCAAAAGCATTTTTCTCATACGTGAGGAATTAGAGAATAACCAGGGAGAAGGGAGGGCCAATCAGGGATAGCATAGGGAACTTATGCGTGGAGTCTGAGCAGATAGGGGAAGCCCTAAATGAGTTTTTTGCTTCAATTTTCACCAGGGAAAGGGAACTTGTTGTAAATGAAAACTTAGAGGAGCTGGTCCTGATCAAGATTGATGAAATTGATGTGCTAGAAATTTTGGAAAACATTAAGATAGATACGTCCCCAGGGCCAGATTTATCCTAGAGAGCTCCGGGAAGCGAGAAAGGCGTTAGCTAAGCTGCTGGTGAGGATAATTGCTTCCTCAGTCTTCACAGGAGACATACCGGAGGATTGGAAGGAGGCGAATGCTGTTCCTTACTTCAAGAAGGGTAATAAGGAAATCCCTGGCAATTAGAGACCAGTCAGTCTTACGTCAGCTGTCAGCAAAGTTTGGAAAAAATTCTGAGGGATAGGATGTATGACTATTTGACAAAGAATTGTGTGATTAAAGCAGTCAGCATGGCTTTGTGGGGGGCAGGTCATTCCTCACAAATCTGATTGATTTCTTTGAGGAGGTGTCAAGACAGGTCGACGACAGTCGAGCAGTGGACGTGGTGCATGTGAACTTCAGCAAGGTATTTGATAGGGTTCCCCATGGAAGGCTCATTCATAAAGTCAGGAAGTATGGGATACAGGGAGATTTGGTTATCTGGATTCAGAATTGTCTGGCTAGCAGAAGGCAGACAGTGGTTGTAGATGGAAAATATTCTGCTTGGAGGAGTATTGAGAGGGATCCCACAGCGCTATGTCCTTGGGCCTCTGCTCTTTGTAGTTTTTATAAATGACTTGGATAAGGAGGTTATGGGGTGGGTTAGTAAATTTGCTTATGACACAAAGATTGGAGGCGTCGTCGAAAGTATAGAGGGCTACTGTAGGCTGCAGCGTGACATAGATAGGATGCAGAGCTGGGCTGAGAAATGGCAGATGGAGTTCAACCTGGGTAAATGCGAAGTGATTCATTTTGTATGGTCAAATTCGAATCCTGAATATAGCATTAAATACAGGATTCTTGGCAGTGTGGAAGAACAGAGGGATCTGGGTGCGCAAGTGCATAGATCCCTCAAAGTTGCCACGCAAGTGGATAGGGTGTCAAGAAAGCATATGATGTTTTGGTTTTCATTAACAGGGGGATTGAGCTTAAGAGCCGCAAAGTTTTTCTGCAGCTCCACAAGTCCCTGGTGAGACCACACTTGGAATATTGTGTCCAGTTGTGGACCCACTATTATAGGAACGATACAGGGGCTATAGAGAGGGTGCAAAGAAAGTTTACCAGGATGCTGCCTGGCCTGGAGGGCTTGCTTTATGAAGAAAGGTTGAACAAGCTTGGACCTTTCTCTCTGGAGACAAGGAGGAGAGAGGAGATCTGGTCGAGGTGAACAAAATAATGAGAGGAATAGATAGAGTCAATACCCAGAGACTTTTCCCCAGGGTAGGATTGACTAGTATGATAAGTCATAGTCTGAAGACATTAGGAGGAAGGTAAAAGGGAGACGTCAGAGGTAGGTTCTTTATGCAGAGAGTTATGATTGTATGGAATGCATTGCCAGCTCTGTTGGTGGAAGCGGAGTCATTGGGAACATTTAAGCGACTGATGAACATGCACGTGGATAGCAGTGAGTTGAGGGGTGTGTAGGTTAAATTACTACATTTTACATTAGGATTAAATCTCAGGACAACATCGTGGTCCAACTGGCCCGTTCTGTGCTGTACTGTTCTATGTTCTATGTTCTATTTAGTATATTTAAAACAGACACAGATAAGTTCTTGATTGACAAGGGGATCCAAGATAACTGACAGGAAGCAGGGAAATGGGGTTGAAAATCTATCATTCGTGATCAAATGGCGGAGCAGACTTGATGGTCCAAATGGCTTCATTTCTGCTCGTATAGAGTTGTGGCCTTATAATATTTCGGTCCTGGATGGCACGGTGTCTCAGTGGTTTGCACTGGTGCCTCACAACATCAGGTAACTGGGTTCGATTTCCTCTGGGTGTTCTAGTTTCCTGCCACACTTCAAAGTTGTGCAGGTTAGGTGAACTGGTCATGCTGCATTGCCGATTGTATTCAGGGATGTTGATGTAAGGTGCAATAATCAAGGGTCTACGTATAGTATTAGGGTAGAGAATGGGATTGGTTTGCATACTCTTTGGAGGGTCAGTATAAACCTGTTGGGCTGAAGGGCCTGTTTTCACACAGTAGGGATTCTAAGAAAATGCAGACTGCTGCAATGATCCAATGAAGTACAACCCAAGCTCGAGTAACAGCTCACTTTACACTTTGATGCGTTACAGTCTGTAGGAGTTAATATGCAATTCCATAAATTCAAAGCCTGAACCCATTGTGCTTGTTCTCCACTTTCTGTACACTCTCCCTCCTGGGGTCCCTAAGCTCGTGTCTTGTTTATGTTCCATTCTACAGAGAAAATCAATTGCTAATATTTACACATTTATTTACACCCATTATATACCTGTGTCTCTTTCACCACAATTTCAAGCCCATTTGTCTTTCACACTGGGCCTCCAAACACTCTTTCCCACCTCTGCCAAGATACTAAAGCGCTCACTTTCCAATCCTTTACACGTTTGAAGAAGATTTAAACTGGACTTGAAACATTAACATTGTTTCTCTTTCTCTGCAGATGTTGCCAGACCCCTAAGTTGCTTCAAAAATGAAAAGTTACAAACACATTTTCAACAGAGCAAAGATCATTGGATACAGGAAATCTGAAACAAAAACAAAAATTGTTGGACTTACTGGGTGCTTTGAGGAACAGTCATAGAACGCGAAATATTAACTCTGCTTTCACTCCACAGATGCTGTCAGACTGGTCAGTATCTTCAGAAATTTCTGTTTTTGAACAAGTTTCAAGCATGTGTGTCAAAGCTGCTCACACGCCCTGTCCAACATGGAGAGCCATACACCGGGAAGTGAATTCATTTACTCTGAAACTACATAAGGCTGTCATCACCGACACTACAGAGCTCTTAATCATGGTCATGGAGAGAAACGGCGGGAAACACATTCGCTTTAAACAGAAGATGGCATTACTAGAGCGGAAAATATTCAGGTGAAAACGTTAAATGCTTTTGAGGATTGCGACAACTGGAGGCATGGCATCATGAAGATACCCAAACAGGATGAGAATTTTTAAAAAAGGAAGTGTTCCCACATGAGAAACTGGGATAGGGCACTGTGTACAGGGGAGGAGGACGACCGTGTCCCCGTGCGAATGAGGACAGGCAGCAGAATTGTATTGCAGATATTGCATCTCAAACTGGGCATTCATGTGATGCTGTAAATCATAGCAGCCGTTGTAGCACCAGCAGAATCATATTCAACCACAATATAATCTCTCAGTCTACCATTACCATGAAGCTGATCTCCGCTTCAGTGATGAGTGTGGGTGAACATGCTACGGTCAGAACCGTGTGTACCTAAACCTGATGATAACCCAATCAAGCTACTGCACTTACTGCTTACATTAACAAACAGCAGAGGTAACATCTGATAGAGAGGGCGCCATGATCCCAAGACTGTGACCAGTTCTTTTAAAACCAGCTATGAATTACTGCTGGCCTGTCTACTCTTCCTCTTTTCTGTTAGAAAAATCCTTGATCCTTTTGTTAGAGACAGTTCAAGAACTTCCCTCCTATTACCATTTTGTTTACGTCTTTAAAATACTTACTGTGCCTTCCCCTGTGAGGAAAGATGTAAAACATGGGTGTAAATTATCTGTCTGCCGTGCAGCCAATTCTTCAGTCACACCCTCCAATTATCCTCAGTATACTTTCCTAATTAATTTCACCTAAGATCGCACACTCATCTTGAACTTTTTTTATATGCTCGGAAAAGATCGTGCTGCTTGTTTTTGTATTTCTTGCCAATTTACTACATCATGTGTTTTCTCCCCTTTTCCTCGCTTTCTTGATTGATACAGCCATATAGTGCACAAACAGACCCTTTGGTCCAACTTGTCCATGCTGACAGGGTTTTCCAAACTAAACTAGTCCCATCTGATTGCATTTTGTCCATATGCCTCGAAACCTTTCCCATTCATATGTTTGTCCTAATGAGTTTTCAATGTTGTAGCTGTACTTGCACCTCCCACTCTTTCTCTGCCAGCTCATTCCATATACACACATCGCCCTCTGTGTGAAAACATTGACCCTTCGTCCATTCCAAATCTCCCCTTTTTTACCTTAAACCTCTGCCTTCTATGGTTGAACTCCCCCGTCCCCAGGAAAAGACCTTAGCTGGTAACTCTATTCATACCTCTCATGATTTTATAAACTTCTACCATGTCACCCCTCAACCTCCGACACGCTGTCTGACACTAACTTTACAAACAAACATTTACAGATAAAGCACTGCAAATTTGAAACAGTATTCAAATGACAGGTAAACAACCTTCAGCCCAAGCTTCATACTGTGATTTATTTTTCTCCATGTTATAATACTAAGGCAGCAGGAAACTGTGACGAGTACCAGTAAGAGGTCAAACACCTGAATTGCTTTGTCCAAATGGGGTGATGATCTCTACAGTGAAAGCACATCACTGGCCTGAACCATATAAGAAGGGCAATTTTTGTACCACACTGTCAGCGTCTACCTTTAGCAGAGTGAGATGAAGGCTGAGTATAACTTTTGAAATTTGGATCACAGTGTGAATTCAGTGCAAAGGGGGAGAGGTCTTTTCAATAAGGTTTACTCAAAGAAGGAAACTTTCCTGAGTGAGATGTGAGTGGGAGGGTGTAAAACAGCATGAATGGAGAGGTCGAGCCACACTGGGACCAGAGGCCAAGTGGCAGCACAAAACGCAGCTTGATGCTACTGCAGAGTAGGTAGACTTGATCAAAGAGTTTCAGGTGAAGTGGGGAGGGGCCATAATGTAAGAGAATGTACTCTGTAATTTGAGAGGGAGAACCTGGAATCAGGAAGGGGACACGAGCAGGGAAGAAGATGGAACAGCAATGGCAGCAGTTTCTGGGGGGAATTCAGGAAGCACAGCTGAAATTCATACCCAGCATCTGCTTCTGGTCCCTGAAATAAACATCCTAAATCTGACCCTCCACTCATGCTCATCCATAGTATCCTTGAGAGCCTTTGTCAACCATGGGTGCTTCATCTTCTTATTGAGTTCTTCTTTTGAACAGAAACAATAATTTCTGGGCTGTTTGGGATATCTGCTTGAATGTCTGCTCACGTATACTCACTGACCTTCCTATTTTCACATTCCGCTTCAGACCAGATGTGAGGCAGAAATCCTCAATTTAGATGTCTGGTTATTTTCAATCATTCAGGAGGAACTTCTGCCTGTGGCTGAACACAAGATCAGCGGAGGCTGACTCAATTCTCCAAGTTTCTGCATCTCTGTTGTTTCTGTTTAACGACGCCACATTCCTGTGAGCTGGGTCTAACGTGACCTCCTTTTCCATCAAACCAGAAATCCCCGAACTCTGGTGGACAGGGCCTTCAGCTATGACTGTCCCATCTTCCACGGTGTTGCCCTCAATCCGTCCCCTCCATCCCAGAACAATGATAGATTCCTCCTTGTCCACACTTCCTCCTGCGCGAGAATCCACATTCACATATTCATCTTACGCCATTTCCACCATCTCCAACAGGACAGCACCATCAAACACAACTCCCCCTCCCGCCCACTTTCAGTATTTCACAGCGACCGTTCCCTCTGTGTGACCGTCCATCACCCCGAACGTTTCCCCACTCCTCCATCGCACCATCCCATGCAATTGGAGAAGCTGCAACACTTGCCCATTCATCTCTTCCCTCCTCACTATCCAAGGCCCCAAACATAGCTTCCAGGTGAAGCAGCATTTCACTTGTAACCTTTCAATCTGATCTCCCGTCATTGCTGCTCATAATGAAGTCCTTTTTATTGGCGAGACCAAATAGAGATTGCTTTGAGGAACACACCCACTCTGTCTGTAGAAATAACTCTGACCTTCTCATTGCTTCCCATTTCAATAACTTACATTGCTCTCATGATAACATTTCGGCCCTGGGTTGCTGCAATGTCCCAAGACAGCACAACCCAAGCTCGAGTAACAACGCACTTTAAAGTTGCGTACGTTACAGCCTGTAGGAGTTAATGTACAATTTCATAACTTCACAGTCTGACCCCATTATAACTGTTCTCTAGTTTACGTACAATCTCCCTCCTGGCCTCCCTATGACCTTGTGTGGTTGTATCTTCTTTATCTTTCACTCAATAGAGAGAACCCCTTTTCCCCATTCACATCTTAATTTAAAGCTATTTCACATGATCTACTCGTTCACCACTACTAAAAGCATGTTTATCTTTTGCCACACCCTCTTTTACCCGTCAAACCACTCCCCACATCTATCAAGGGATTATAAAGCTTATTTTCCAATCCTTTTTCAGTTCTGAAGAAGTGTCATACTGGACTTGAAACGCTAACTCTATTTCTCTGTCTCTGCAGATGATGCCAGACCTGTTGAGTTTCTCTAGAAATGAATAGGCTCAGAACAAATTTTCAATTAAACAAATAACTATGGAGACTGGAAATGAAAATGCAAAAATTGCTGGAGAAAATGGGAGCTTTGTAGAAGGATCACTGGTCCTGAAAGATTAACTCTGCTTTCACTCCACAAGATGCTGCCAGACCTGCTGAATTTCATCAGCAATTTCTTTTTTTGAACAAGTTCCATAGACGTGTGTTAAAGCTGCTCAAACGCTCTGTCTCACATGGAATCCACTGGGATGTTACCGATAATGCAAGGTGCACAGATTACTTGATCTGAAACTGCATAAGGCTGGCATCACTGACACTGCAGAGCTCTTAATCATGCTCAGCTAGAAAAACAGAGAGGAACACATTCACATCAAACACAGAAGATAGCATTGGGGGAATGGAAAAGATTCAGATGCATAGGTTAAGGGTTTGAGTAAAGTAACAAATTGGAGGCGTAACACCAGGGAGAGACCTTCAGCAGAATGAGAATAGGAAAATGGAAGTGTTACCACATCAGAAACCAGGTTAAGACATTGAGTACAGAGCTGATGGGTGAATGGGTCTTGGTGTGAACTGAGGGATAGTTAGTAGAATTGAATTGAACATATTGGAGCTCAAAGTGGGCATTCATGTAGTGTGGTAGAATCAAAGCAGCAGCAGAATTGTATTCAACTACAATGCGTTTCTTTCAAGTCCTGCCTGGAGATACCTTCAGGTATTATCAATGTAAAGGAGGTGACCCCTCCAGTCAGACATTGTATTTTAGGCATGCGGTCTTGTTTGAAGTCTGCATATGTCTTCACCTGGAATCAGACTAGGTTTATTTACAAAGTAGGAGTTAATAAAATATCATTTTGACTGACTGTCTATAAATCATACTTTTTTGAGAAAATATAATGCATCTGGAAATACGAACCGGCAAATGAAAATTCATCTTACAGATTAGATGTGTGTGTGTGTGTGTGTGTGTGTGTGTTTTCACGCACGTGCGAGTGTGTGATTGAAAACAAGGTGGAGTGTCTGTGGGAGGGAGAGAGAGAGTGTGTGTTTGTCAGAGAGTGAGGGGGAGTGTGTGTGTCTTTGGGAGGGAGAGAGAGTGTATGCGTGCGTGTGAGAGAGGGGAGAGTGTGTTTGTGTGCGGGAAGTAGAGGGTGAATTTGCATGGGTGTATTTAAAGGGGAGAGGGAAAGGATGTGTGTCTCCTCGTTAAAACACAGGCAGGTTTGGCAGATCTCTTTCCACACAAACACACTGTGGTTCCAGTTCTCCCCCCTCTCTGCAGCCTCTGATCCATTTGTAGTTCATGTTGCAGACCCAGATTCTGTAACTACAGTCCCCATTCTCCATCCAGAGTTGGTTCACCAAATCCTCAGGTCTCCCTGAATGTCTAAGGCAGCTCTCAGCACAACCTCCAGTAAACCATCTCCATCACCTCCACTAACCTTTCCATGACAGGAGGCAGTCAGATACTCCTCAGTTCCTGTTCCTTGACAATAATACTCGAGGGGTTTCCTCATGGTATGGACTGCACAATCAACTTAGAGGGACAAACACAGGCCATCAGAGGTCAGGCACAGGCCAAGTTTCAAAGACGTGTCTCAAAGCTGCTGGAACCCCCTTTCCAACTTGGAGCAACAGCCCGCCACATACCATTGCATTTTTTCTGAGATTCACAATGCCAGCACTCGATACACTCGGGAGTGAAAAAAAACAACACCAGGGAAAGGTACAGAAAAACAAACAATTAATTAACTGATAACATATTGTGAAAATATGGATACGGAGACAGCGGAGTAGGAGTAACGGGAGAAGTGAGACAACAGTGGGTCCAATCACAAGAATAGGAGCATTCAAAAAAATTATTGCCAGCTCAGTTGAAATGGTTAGTTACATCAAATTGTGAATCTGCCTCCCAGAACCATCCAAGACACCATAAACTGGGACAAGGCACCAGCCAGAATGGAGAGCTGTGCAGACCATGCTACTGGACTGCTCTATAAACTGGACTACCTGCCCAGCATGGGGAACAGTGCAAACCTTTGCCAGTATATGGCTACTATACTTGGACTACAGAAATGTCTTGTACGGGAAGATGCGTAACCCATGCAGTAAGTGACAGTAAATGGACTCACACAAATGTATGGCACAATATCTCCACTGCCGAAATATAAGATAAGAGATTGTGTCTGTGTGTGTGTATGTGTGTGTGTCTGTGTGTGTTGGTGGTAGTAGATATGAAAAGTATTATTTGAGAGAGAATAGACATAGAGGAAATCAGTTCAAATGTGAACAACTGACAGGGCTTTGTGTCATTAACAGAGGGAGACTGAGGACCGTGTTATAGACAGAGGTGACGATGTGCTTGTGAATATTAAAGTAAAGGCTTTCCCAGACCCAACAACAATATAAAGCAATCCGTACAGGAATGATGGGATTTTGGTCTGCGTTTAGATACAAGCCATGGAATACCGACTCAGATTTAGTTAAGCAACAGCAGATTATTGGCTTTAATAAGATTGTGTTTCATAGCTGAAGGTTCAAACAGCAGATGGGATGAACCAGTGAAGTATATCGTGCAGATGACAATAGTTAAAATTAGGAATGGTCAGGATATGGTAATCAGCTTGTGGCCAAAGGGATCACCGTAGTTGTGACTCGTCTGTTTCAGCCTCAGTTATTGGCCAGGGATGAGATGTAGTCAGAGGAAGGAAATGGAATTTGCATCCAGAACAGAAGACAGTGACCTCCAAGCACTCAATATTTAAATAGCAAGGGCAGTGATGCAATGCATCCTGGTTCATACCTGAAAGTGAGTAGGTCAACCAACAAGGCCCAGTACCAGAACTAAAGGAGATAAAGAATGAACAATATTGCTTTGTTGTGGTTTGGAGCATGAATACTTACAGAGTAGAGTAAATGAAAAGAACAGTAATACAGTCGCACATGGTTAATGCAAATAATATATCAACAGTGAAACTTACCATGGACACCAACAATAGCCAGGATAGGATAATAAAAACATTGAATAAGGTAAAGTACAAATCTGATCCGCGATGATAACGGCCACCAATAATATGTAGAAAAAAACCAAACATAATAGGATAAACCCTTGTCCATTGTTGTAACTTTCCAGTCTATTGTTCTCAGATTCTCATCCATTGTTGTAACATTCCAGTATAACATTCTCAGATTCTGATCCACTGTGAGAACTGTCCAGTCTAATGTTCTCAGTTTCTGATCTCTCCCTGTCTCTGGAGCAACCGATCCCTGTTAGTGCTATCGGTGGTGCTCCCGCCCATACTATGGGATAACATATTGAATCGAGCCCTTTTATCATTAAAAGATGGAAACTGTCCACTGGGATAATTAGAATCCATGGAGACTAACATTATTCACAGTTAGCAAACAAACACGTTCAGTTAACCAGTTCCTTACATCATTATACAGAACACAATGAAAGGGAACATTTACTCGGTTTGGATTGAATGGATGAGAGTTGCTGAGGGATAGATCATAAATCTTGCAATCTTTTTAATCTGTCTTTCCTATATATGGGAGTATTGTCAGAACACGGCACTGTTGTATATGATTCACCCTGTTTATAAAAGGAGACAGGAATAAAATAACAGACGAGCTGCATAAAATGTTTGGTGGAGACGTTTCTAGATACCTTTGCGTAATGCTGCTCCAAGTTTGAAATTCCCTGTTCTCAAGTCCTTTCTTAACCTTGTGACATCATTCAGAGCATTCAAACTGCTGCTCAGGAACAGGGAGAAACAGGAGGTAGTCACTCAATTGCTCGATTCTGGGCAGAGGAACAGGAGGCAGTCTTTGAACTTTTCCAGACTGGAACACAGGCACAGGAGGATTCACTCAACTGCTCGGGACTGGGACACAGGAACAGGAGGGAGTCATTCAACTGCTCGAGACTGGGATACAGGAACAGGAGTCAGTCACTGAACTGCTCGTGACTGGGACACAGGAACAGGAGGCAGTCACTCAACTGCTCGAGACTGCGATACAGGGAAATCTGGAAGCTAGTGAGGCCCAGATTTCTGTTCCCCAGGAACAGGAAGAGGTGACTCACTGTCCACCACTGTGAGACACTGGAAGAGAAGAGGAATTGGCTTGGTACTAACAGAAATATCTGAATAATTTGCATGAACGAGCCATTCAATCCTGCTCCAACATTCTTCAAAACCATGGCTGATCTGATTGTAATTCACCCATTCCAGTTTACAGAGATTTCCCTCTCTGCAGTCTCTGATCCATTTGTTGGTCATGTTGCAGATCCAGATACTGTAACTACAGTCACCATGCTTCATCCAGAGTTGGGTCACTAAAGCCTCTGGTCTTCCTGAATTTCCACAGCAGCTTAAAACACAGCCTCCAGAAAACAATCCCCGAACGTACAAAAACTAGAGTTAAGTTAAATGTCAGTCAAAGGCAAATGAGAAGGCTGGTCTGAATCACTAACAGTTGTGAGGAATCCTCATGTAACTGAGCACATGATCAGCCGATAGTGATTAACACAGGCGTTCAACGAATAGGAACAGAGCAAGTTACAAAGGTGTGCCTCGAAACTGTTAAAACCCCAATATCCAACATGGAGTACAGGGCAGGACACTGGGAAGTCAACGAAAATGCAAGCAATGCTTTTTTGAACACTGTTTCACAGCTTCTTAGTGTTGGAAGCTGATGCTCTTGAGTGAGCAACATTCAAGGGCAGGAAAAGATATCGGACAGTTATTCACATTGAAACTGGACAGTTAAAACTAGATGGTGGGGAAGCAGTTTCAACACCAACAAATGGGAGGGATTTGGGCAATAGACAGAGGGAGAGAGACTCTGAGTCAGTGTTATGGAAGGATGTGTTTGCAGGTTTCAGAATGCTGAAATGAAGACATTTCGTTCATATCTAGCAACATAGGTTAGCATGTCCGGGAATGATGAATTAATACGATATTGGTGCAAGGTCAGATAGAGTCAGAGTCTCGGAGATGTACAGCACAGAATAAAATGCTTCAGTCTAACTCGTCCATGCTGATGGGATATCCTAAATTAAACTAATCGCATTTGGCCAATATTGATGTAAACCCTTCCTCTTCATGTACCCATCCAGATATCATTTACATGTTATAATTGTAAAAATCCTCCACCATCTCCTCTGGCAGCTCATTCCACGCATGCACCACCCTCTGTGGGAAAAAGTTGCTCCTTAGGTCTTTTTTAAAATCTTTTCCCTCTCATCGGAAATCCATGCCCTCTAGTTTTGGGGAAAAAGACCTTAGCTATGCACACTATAAATGCTCCTCACGCTACAGGAATAAAATAACCCAATCATCAAAGTTTGTGAGAACCCAATCTACTCGAACTCTCCCTATAGATCCAATCCTGGCAACATCCTTGTAAATCTTTACTGACTCCCTTCAACTTTCACAATATATTTCCAAAAGGAAGGAGACCAGAATTGAATGCAGTACACCAAAAGTGGCCAAAGTAATGTGCTGTACAGCAACAACATGACCACCCAATTCATATAGTCAAAGCACTGGCCAATAAAGGCAAGCATACCAAATGCCTTCTTCACAATCCTACCTAACTGCGACTCTACTTTCAAGAAATTATGAACCTGCATTCTAAGGTCTCTTTGTTCAGCAACACTCCCCAGGACGTTAGCATGAAGTGTACATGCCCTGCCCTGATTTGCATTTCCAACATGCAGCACCTCCCATTTGTCTAGATTAAAAACCACCTGCCAATTGTCAGCCCATCTGCCCTTCTGATCAAGATTCCATTGTACTCTGAGGTAAACCTTCTTTGCTGTCCACTGCACCATCATTTTTGGTTTCATCTGCAAACTTAGCAACTATTGCTGCAATGATCACATTCAAATGATTTATGTGAATAGTGAAAAGCAGTGGAGCCAGCACTAACCCTTGTGGTACACCAACGGTAACAACCCTCCTTTTCGAAAAACAATCCTTTACCACCACCCTCTGTCTCCTGCCTTCGGGCTAATTCTGTATACATATGGCTAGTTCTCCCTGTATTCCATATGAACTAAACTTGTTAACCAATCTACCATGCAGGAAGTTGGCAAATACCTTACTGAAGTCCATACCAACAATATACACCTCTGCCTCTTAGTCACTTCTTCAAACATACTCAGTCAATTTAGTGCTTCGA
This sequence comes from Chiloscyllium punctatum, assembly GCF_047496795.1. Lineage (NCBI taxonomy): Eukaryota > Metazoa > Chordata > Chondrichthyes > Orectolobiformes > Hemiscylliidae > Chiloscyllium > Chiloscyllium punctatum. The sequence goes on along the minus strand of NC_092788.1, from coordinate 53,643,336 downwards.
TCCATGTGGCCTATCACTTATGAGTCCTTGCTTTTCAAAATCCAGGCAAACCTTGTGCCTCATAATCCTTACCAACAACTTGCCCTCCACTGAATCTGGCTCACTAGCTTTTCCTTACCATCCTTCTTAAACATTGTCAATAATCGCATCAAGTTCACAAGCCTCCTATCTTCTGGTACCTCATCTGTGACAATTGACGGTACAAATATCTCAGCAAGGGGCCCAGCATTCACTTCACTCGCTTCCCACAGAGTTCTCGGGTCCATCTGATCAGGTGCTGAAGATTTTCCCAACTTAACGGGTTTACGAACTCCAGCATCTCCTTCTCTGTAATACAGGCACTTTTCAACATGTCAAGATTTATTTCCAAAGTTCTTTAGCTTGCATATCTTTCTGCCCAGCCAATACTGACGCACGATGCTTGTTTAGTATCGCCTCCATATCCTGCAGTTTTGCACATCGGCAACCTTGCTGATCTTTAAGTGGCCCAAAACTCTCCTGAGTTATTCTTTTGTCCTTAATGTATGTGTAGAGTCCCTTTGGATTCTCCCTAACCCTATTTGCCAGAACTATCTCATGTCCCTTTTATGTCCTCCGGATTTCCCTCTAATGTATATTCCTACTGGGTTTAGACCTTTATCGACAGTCACTTTAAATTTGGAATTAAGTGCCAAATGACGATGATGAATCCATCGACATCCTAGACAGGAAGTGTAGACTTCTCTGAATGTTCCTGTCACTGCTCTAATACAGAAACGTTGGACCTTCCGTACAACATATGCTTCAGTAATTAATTTACATAAAAATTGACAAACATCTTAATGCAGGTTTATTTGCTGTAAAGCAGTATTTTTTATGCTGGGAGATCGGGCGGAATGGGACAGCGGCTGTGGAGACTGCATGGGCAGTACAATGATATTCCCCAGTCATCATCACTCTTAACGTCAGATCGAATTAAATATAATTCATAACAAGGAACGAGCCAACGTTTTGAAGATGCAATGCTGAATGACAATGTGAACTTAACAGAATAATTTTAAATGTGATAAAGTGAACTATATTTAGTATACACACAATTTAATCATTGGGAGTAGGGTCACCACACCTGAAGGATTAAATTTGATTTCTCTTCACAGATACAGCCAGACTTGCTGAGCTTTCCTTCCAACGTCTGTTTTTGTGTGAGATTGATCATATTGTTCATATCTGGCAGGATGCTTACAATTAAAAGCTCATACTAATAACAAAATGCGCAGGGCTACGGGGACAATACAGGAGAATAATAGTAGAGATATCGCTCATTCCAAACTGGAAGAGACAATGGGCTGAGGTTTCACCACTTTTGTTTTAATAATTCTATGTTATGCATTGAAAGCTTTTGGAGATTGGGGAGACAAGCTAGTTCAATGAAGGACACAGAATGTTCCATCATCAAAAACCTATCCCTATTATTTCATGAAGTTCAACTGCATCTAAAATGTATTTTCAAACAAAATATATTTCCTGAGATTTACAAGATGTTCAGATTTTCTTTTTACTTTCTATCTTAAAGAAGAAACAGATTTCGGCTGTAATTCAGGTGTCACAGACACACCAACTGTAATAGAAACATGAAAGGACCACATTGTCCAAATATTACCAAGGTCAACATGTAGACCTGTCAAGAAACATGAAATATAGAGATAATGGAAACATGAAAAATAAACAGAAAATGCTGGAGAAATGAAAAATATGAGGAAGTATCTGCAGAGAGCAACAGAATTAACATATGTAATATGATGTGACACTGTTCTGAAAAGTCCTATTAGAATCAAAGGGAATTTTTTTTGCATATCTGCTCAGATGTTGCCAGATCGACTGAGTTTCGCACCAGCTCTTTTGATTTCTTTCTTCTTTCTGAACTGTGGCAAAGTGTCTGATCTGAATGACAACAGCAAAGTTGTTATCTCAGATGAATCTCGAATAATTTGTTATGGACATTAAATGAGAAATTACAAAGTTCCTATGTTTGACAGGGCTCTAAATATCGGTGACGTATTGCAGTGTGAGAACTTGCGATGAAAATGTTGAAACAAAACAGAAGTTGCTGTAAACGCTCAGCAGGTCTGGCATCATCTGTGCAAAGAAATCAGAGTTAACGTTTCAGGTCCAGTGCCCCTTCCTCAGAACTGATGTTAACACGGAAAATGTTGGTTTATATGCAGAAGAGACTGGATAGCTCTTAATGGAGACTGTTTGTAGCTAACAATAGGGTGTGAGTAATGGAAGGCGATGTGAGAACTAAGCCTGGTGTATGGATAGGGGGCTAGGACATTGGGGAGTTCAGGCCCGAAAATTATTGAACTTGATTTTGAATCTAAAGGGCTGCAAGGTCCGCACATGGAAAATGAGGTGTTGTTCTTCCAGCTTGCGCTGAACTTGCCTGGAACACTGCAGCAAGCCTGACACAGAGAAATTGGTCAGGGAACAGGACGGACTGTTAAACTGGCAGGCAACAGAAAGCTCAGGGTGTTTTGCAGCGGTACAACTTGGATGTTCTGTGAAGAGGTCACCCAGTCTACCCTTCATTTCCCCAATGTAGAGGAGACCACATTGTGAGCAGCGCATGCAGTTGACTGGATTGTGGGAAACGTTGGTAAGGGGCTGCTTCACATGGAATTTATGGCTGGGCCCTTTGATACTGATGAGGAGGGAGGTAAATGGGAAAGTGTTACACCTCCAGCAGGGGAAAGTGAAGTGGACCTGTGGTGGGAGTGAATAAAGAGTAGACCAGTGTATCCTGGAGGGAATGATTCCTCCAGAGGGTGGACAATGGAGGAGAGGTGAATATGTGCAGGTGGGGGCATCTCGCTAGAGGTGGGGGAAATGCAGGCTGATGATCCTCTGCAAGTGAATGCGGCTGAGATAGTAGGGAAACTCTGTTGCGAGAGAGAAGGGGAGGGGCAGGCTAGAAGTGCAGGAGATGGGTCAGACTCGGTTGAGGACCCTGTTGACAACAATGATGGGGAATCCTTTGATTGAGGAACAAGGTGGACATTTCAAAGGCTACCTTGTTGAATTTAGTATCATCAGAAGCAATGCGGTGGAGATTGAGGAACTGGGGGAATGGAATTGAGTCTACAACAGGAAACCAGATGTGAGGACATATTCTCCAGGAAGCTGTGGGAGTCGGTGTGTTAATACTGGATATCAGTGGCTTGTCTATCCACAGAAATGGAAGCAGAGATGTTGAGGAAAGGAAGGGAGTAGTCAAAGAGAGACCAGGTGAAAGTGATGGAGGGCTTCAAATTCCAAGCGAAATCAATGAACCTTTCCAATTCCAGACAAGAGATAAAAGTCGCAGCGATGATATCATCTGTGTATCGGAGAAAGAGTTGTGGGTGGGTGCTAGAATAGAACAGGAACAGTGAATAGTCGATGTACTCCAAGAAAAGAACAGACATAACTGGGGCCCACGTGTGTATCCATGCAGTTCCTCTGTGCGGCAAGTGCAGGCTGAAGCAATGGGTATGTCCTGGTAGCTCTGTTTGTGAATTTTTGTAAGGAGATAGAAGCGAGATCTGCTATCAGAGGACCATCAGCTCGGGGGCAGTTAGGGGGAAGGGGGCGAATGGGGCAGGAATCTCCAGATGAAAGGTGGTCAAGTTATCATAGTTGATATAATGGTTTGATGTGCCATGGTAGGGTCATGGTCCAGGGGAGATTAGAGGAGGTATCTGAGAGTGGGCGTTCAAACTCTGCAATGTCGAGGTCAGTCCACCAGGCTACAGCAGCATCACCCTTATCGGCACAGGTTGAATAACACAGTTATGGTTGGATCTAAGCACATGGAGTGTCGGCTGTTCAGGCAGTGATAGGTTGGATTTGGTGAGGGGAGTGCAGAATAATTAAGACAACCAATGTCATGTTGAGATTTCTCAATGAACCGATTTAGTTCAGGTAAAGACTAGAAGGAGGGGTGATTCCAGGAGGAGGGAGAGTGTTGCAACTGGGTAACGGGGTCTATGGGGCAGGGAGAGGAATCTTGCTGAAAGAAATGTGCATTGAGGCGAAGACAGCGGAAGAGCTCAACTAAATGTCATGCCTAAAATTCATTAAAGTGGGGGCAGAGAGGTAAATTTCAGACATTTGATTAGAACAGAACATTCAGCATCAGAGAGTGAAAGTTCAGTAGGGATGGTGAATAAACGACAGGAGGTGGAATTGGAGGAGGGGATGGAGTCAGAGGCAGGGTATGTGATGTCAGGAAGGTTCCAGAGGGTCAAGGGCATCTCCACGTTGTTGCAAATTGTGTGCCCGGTACATCTGGTCAGTACGGCGAATGAGCCGATGAATAAATTAGAATTGTGGAGTGGCGCAGCCTTGAGTTAATGTGATGCGATACTGCTGGACAGAGAAACTGTTGAACTCAGTAGCACTGAAATCGTTCGATCAGTCCTCAGAAATTAACTGATTGAAAATAATTGGGAAGGTAATCTTACTGTAACTTCCTGATTTCACTGAAGTGACACTCAAGCAGCAAGATCTTACTTTTCGGAGACTTTCGATCAACCTGTGAAAATATAATATGTCTTGATGTTTTTATCAAGACAAATTTATCCATGGTTTTGGAAGGCACTAGCAAGGGCAGAGTTTATTTGTCATTCCCAATAACTCTGGGGAAAGTGTCATTCTTCAGTGAGGAAATTACCAGCGCTGAATTTCCTGCGATTCCCAGTGACCACAGTTTCCTCAGGATCCCTGATGTCACAAGAGTCAAATACTAATTTAATGCAACGCAAGTTACTCTGACCTCACCTCAACTGACATTGGAAAATTAGTTAAATGAATAAAGAACAAAAGGACAGTACACGGCCTGATTGAGCAATGTGCGCACTCTACTCACAATGTTTAAGGGAAAACTGATGCATTGACTTCTGATTCTGAGGAGAGGTTTATCCTATTTGTGATGAGGCCATTTGGCTAAGTGCTGTTAAGAGATAACAAGACACTCCACTCTGTACCATGGGGAACAAAACTAGCCTGTGCACGGTGCATCAGACAATGACAGAAATGCACTATTGTCTGTTCCTATTGGTCATTGATCATCTCAATCTCATCATTGACTGATGACAAATAGCAGCATAGAAGCCAGTGGCTCCCATCATCCCAGTTGGAAAGCAAAAAGGGGAAGGGATGGCCAGAAAAAGTGGGAGTAACTGGGGAATTTGTGTAACTTACAGTGGGAGTGGCAGAAGAAGAGTGTGAAGGGAGATTATCAGTGGAAGAGTATGTAGCAGCAGAAGGGGCAGTGCAAACGAAATAGGAGTGCAAGAAAAGAGTAGGACCGCGGAGGACGAATGGCAGATGAAATTTTAGTGACAGTGAAAAGCTTGTTTTCGAGGAAGTGAGATTGGATGAGAAAAAAAATCACTGTTCAAGAAAATCGGGATCTGGATTCCATTCAAATTAAGTAAGGATTTCTTGTACTTTTCCTTCTATAACTTGATTCTTGTACACGTTGTACATGTACTGTATATTTCGATATCTTCATCAACAGCAGACAACATGTTTTTTTCTCCCCTACTGTGGTGTTTCAACATTTTTGATTTTTTTTCACAGTATGTATTTGCTTCCAATTCAAGGTAGACATGAGAATATGATTTGATCTTCTGCAGTTTGCCCCAACATAGAACTTAATTGAACATTTATCCTCATCACACTCGCTGATTTAAACAAACAATGAATGAGTCCATGTCCATCCTGCAGATGAAACATTTCTTCAGCTTTGGCTATTGTAGGGAATGTTAGAAAGAACAGTGCCACGCAAAATACTAATGTTCCAGCGCAAGGTGCCAAAACGCACTTTTTTCCGAAATTATTTAGAAGGTTTAGAAATAAAATATGCAGAGGGACAGAGTGTAAAAGGTGAATTCAACTCTGTGTCGAAACTACTATTTATCGAAACTCCCTCATAAAATATGTTACCTACATCACTCATAAATTCACCAAAATAGGAAAGGCAAGAGACTGGAATTGTCAAATCATCCTCTGAATAACATTTGGAGAACAGGAAGGAAATCACGATTTGTTTGCGATATTCAGAAATGACGATTGTGAGAATGTGGAAGGTGGGGAGCAGTGGAATTATGATCAATGTTGTGGATGACACAAAAATAAGCTGGGTGGATCACAGCCAGGAGTAAAATGTAAGGCTACAAGAGGATATAAACAGATTATTCAGATAGCTAGATCAACGGTCAATGAAATTTAACACCGATAAATTGGGAAGATGAAAGTCAGAAGTAACAAGACAAGTGAGTATGAAAGAGGAGGGCTAAATTTGCTCGTTTCTTTCTTTGCAGCAGGGAAGGTTGAGGAGGGAACCTAGTTCAGATGTACAAGAACATATGGGGTATGGAGAGGATGAACAGACAGCAGTTGTGTTCCTCAGTCAAATGATCAAAAACAAAGGGACATACTTTTAAAGTGAAAGGCAGGGGATTGAGAGAGAATTTGTGGAATGTGTTTCGAACTGAGAGGGTGGTATGAATCTGGAATGCATTATCTAGTAGAGTGGTTGAGGCAGGTAACCTCACAAACGTTGAAAAAGCCTTTGGATATGCACTTGCTGGCACAGGCGTGTTAGGCCTGGTTTTCATTGCATGATTGTGTGCAGTGGCAGCCATGGACACTCTGATATATTCTGAAGCAATAAACAATGATAGTTGCTGCTTTGTTCCTTTGACTGAACTCAGTAAGTGGCTACATCACAAAACAGCATCATCCCATGGAGCTTCAGCACTTACTCAGCCAAAGGCAGCCCAGCCATCTCAGGGAACATTCAGGGTAATTCATATGCTCAGTGCAAGCATTGTCCCATAATAGCACCAATATTATTCTAGCTGTTTGCCACCATTATTATAGCGTCAGCCATGACATGAACACAGCTTTCCCTTCATTATAATACAGACCTCTAGCAATAAGATTGCTATTTCTCTGAAGCATAATAAATTCTTTCCCAGGTATTCACTTTGACAAACAAGTTTTCCTGAGTTTTGCTGCCAGTTGTTTATCACAGAATTCCTCAACTCACTCCACCTCAACCTCTTTCCCTTTGAATATTTTCTTGTTCACTGTCTCCATTATCCCATACTCCTCACTCTCTCACATCCCCCACACTCTCTATCCTTATTTGTTAATTCCTGAAAAACCTGTGCCTCATCTCGATCATTTATTCCAACTCCCAACTCACATTTTGGACTGACTTGATTCCTTCTCTCGGCATGGTCATTAGACTGGCCATGCCTGATGTCCTAATCATCTCGACCTTCTGCTCAGTTCCTGATCTGCTGTTTGGTTCTCACCCTCCTGGTTTATTCAAATCCATCTAACTTGCACTAGCAAACCTCCCCACAAGGATGTTGGTGCTTGTCCAGTTAAGATGCAACCTGTCTTTTTTATACAGGTCCCACCTGTCCTGGAAGAGATCTCCATGATCCAAAAATCTGAAACCATTAACCCTGAACGAGGTTTTTAACAACATGTTAAGCTATACTGTGTTCCTCATCCTTCCCTCTTTTCCACATGGCTCGGAAAGTAATCCAGAGATTACAGATGATTGTTTTCTCTCTCTGTCTCTCTCTCTCTCTTGCTGTCTCTCTCACGCACACACATATTCTCTCACACACACAGAGACAGACACCACATTACTTTGCAGAAGAATATAAATAACTGGAACGATAACTGGAATGAAGGATTTAGTTAAAGGGAGAATGAGAGAAATTGCGCTTCTTCTGGATGTCAGTTTGCTCGCTGAGTTGGAGAGTTCATTTTCAGATGGTTCATCACTGTACTAGGGAACATTATCAGTGAGCCTCTGGTGAAGTGCTGGTATTATGTCCCACTTGCTATTTACGTGTTTAGGTTTCCTTGAGTCAGTGATGTAATTTCCAGTATTGGTGATTTTATGTCCGGTTCTTTTTCTCAGAGAGTGTTAGGTGGAATCAAAATCTATTTGTTTGTTGATTGATTTCCGTTTGGAATGCTATGCTTCTAGCAATTCTGGATTAGTGGTACTGGAAGAGCACAGCAGTTCAGGCAGCATCCGGGGAGCAGTAAAATAGACATTTCGGGCAAAAGCCCTTCATCAGGAATTTTTTCTAGGAATTCTCGTGCATGTCTATGTTTGGCTTGTCCTAGATTGAAGTTCAGACCCAGTCGAAATGGTGTACTTCCTCATCTGTATGTAACGATGCTGGTAATAGTGGGTCATGTCATTTTTCTGGCTAGTTGTTGCTCATGTATCCAGATGGCTAGTTTTCTGCCTGTTTTTCCGATGTAGTGCCTGTTACAGTGCTTGCAAGGCTTATTCTTCCTGGGGGAAAACAGATAAATGTGTGAACATATTGCGGTGCTCAAAAGTATGAAAAAAAGTTGAAGAGTAAAACAGGAATACTCTGTTTCCGTAAGTTTGCATTACAGCATCAAGCAGTTCTAATTTTTTAACTTGTCGGCAAAAGAGCCAGGAGTGAGAAAAGGAAAAACTTCTTTATTGAGAGGCTTGTTAGGATTTGGAATGGAAATGCCTGGGAGAGTTGTGGATGAAGATTAAAAAGAGAACTGGTAATGCATTTGAAATTATCAATTCAACAGGCTGCAGCGATAGAGTTGGCAAATGGCGGGGGGGGGGGGGGGGGTGGGCTTGGGAGACGTTCCTGGAGCTGATGTACACACAGTGGCCAATGGCCTCCTCCTGTACTTTAAAGTTTTGTACTCTATCATGTGTCTGATTAGAATAAAAGTCAGTATCAGATTATTTCCCATTGAAAATGCTCAAAAATATCTGATTATTTTAGTGCAGCATAAGCATTTAAAATGCAAGTATTACAAGACCAGCCTCATTTTGTAGTCTAATTATTGCTCAGAACACGAATATATTAATTGTTGTATTCCTATTGCTAAAACAAATCTGTCATCGCTTTGGCACAAACCTCTTTGAAAAGGTCTGACTTTTCTCTCACACGATAATATGTTCATCGTTTTTTGTTTACTGTCTACATTTCATATTAAATAACATTCTTTCTAAAAACTAAAAGTTTTCAAATTATTGTTCACTAAAATTTGATAGCACAAATCATTTATTTAGGTTAATATTCACAGTCCATTTTTGATTATGGCCATTTTTAATTCGCTGGCAAATGGCTGAAGCTTGTACATTTCAGTGAGAAATTAAACAAATTGATTATATATAAATGTATAAGAACGCAAATTCTATTTGATTGTTCAACCATTTGCTCACCCTAAACATGTAATCATTCAGAATCCAACCACTTTCAAAATGTTGGAGTGACAATGCATTATTTTGAATCCTGACATTGTGTATGTAATTCTGATCGCCAAAAGAGTTACATCCATGTTGTTTGTTCGATACAAAATAAAATGCACATTCTTTATTTCTGTGTTAGAAAATCATGACAGGAGTCTATATTTTTGTTCCATAAATATAGAATCAACCTAATGCTTTTCAGAGATTATAGTACAGTTGAAAAATCATAGTTGACATCTTACTTTTGCCCAATTCACGAAACATAGTAAACATCTGATGAATACATGGGTCACCCAACAAATTGTACCTGATTAAAACAGCAGTAAATGACAAGTCAAGAATCACGTTAATAACTGAAGTTGGCGGAGCCTGCCTGGTGTAGGACACCACACAGACTGGCATTCAGGTGAATGGAACAATGGACAACATCACTGGAAGTTTTGGGCTAACGCCCCTCCCCAGGTTCCTAATCTCATACCCACCACTCTCTCACACATTTAGCAATTGATAAGAATCCACAGACTGGGTGAACATAAAACACAGAGCAGTACAGGACAGTGGAGACCCTTCGACCCTTGACGTCCTGCTGAACTTTTATCCTACTCGAAGATCAGAATAACTGACATACCCTTCATGTGCCTATCCAATACTCACTTAAATATCCCCTAATGCAGGCGACTCTACTAACGCTGCTGGCAGTGCATTCCAAGAACACACCACTCTCTGTGTAAAGAACCTACCTCTGACATCTCCTCAAACCTTCTTCCGATCACCTTAAAATTATGCTCACTCGAGATAGCCATTTCCACCCTGCGAGAAAGTCTCTGGCAACCCATTCTACCAATGCCTCTCATCATTTTATACACCTCTATCATGTCACCTCTCATTCTTTATTGCTCCAAGGAGAAAGCCCTAGCTCCCTCATCTTTTCTTTGTAAGACATGCCCTCCAGTCCAGGCAGCATCCTGGTAAATCTCCCCGGCATCCTCTCCAACGCATCAATGTCTTTCCAGTCATGCGACAACTAGAACTGAACACAATATACGAGGTGCAGTCTCACCAGACCTTTTTGGCGTTGCAGCATAAACTTGCGGCTCTTAAACTCAATCCCTGGCTCATGAAAACACCATCCATCTTAATAACCTTATCAGCTTGGGTGACAACATTGAGCGTCCTATGATATGGAACACACCATCCCTATGGTCCTCCACACAGCCAATAATCCTGCCTTTAACCCTGTATTGTGCATTCAATTTCAACCTTCCAAAATGAGTCACTTCACACTTATCCAGGTTGAACTCCATCTGTCATTTACCAGCCCAGTTCTGCATCCTGTCAATGTCCAATTACAACCTACAACAGCCCTCCACACTCTCCATAACTCCAACATTTTTGTTACATCGTAAAACTTACTAACGCACCCTTTCACTTTATCATCCAAGTCATTTGTAAAAATCACAAAGAACAACAGTCCCAGAACTGATTCCTGAAGAACGCCACTGGTCACCAAGCTCCAGGCTGAAAACTTTCCATGTTCTACCACCATCAGTCTTCTACAGGCCAGACAATTTTGTATCCACACAGACAGATTTCCCTATTTCCCTGTATCCCATGCCTCCTTATTTTCTGAATGAGCCGATTTTATGGTAACCTTGCTGAAATCCATGTACATCACATCCACTGCTCTACTTTCATCAATGTGTTTGATCCCATCCTGAAAGAATTCAATAAGTTGTGTGAGGCATTACGTGCCCGTCAAAAAGCCATGCTGACGACCTCTAATCAAACTATGATTTTCCAAGTAATCATAAATTCTGTCTCTCAGAATCCTTTCCAATAATTTGCCCAAAACAGAAGTAAGATTGACTGGCCTGTATTTCGCAGGATTATCCCTATTGCCTTTCCTGAGCAAGGGAATAACTTTTGCCACCATCCGATCATCATGCAGTACTTCATTGGACACTGGGGACACAAGGATCATCGCCAAAGGTGCAGCAATCTCTTCCCTCAGTTCCTCTGGTAACCTCGAATGCTTCCTGTATGGTCCAGGGGACTTATCTATCCTTCTGTTTGGACTTCACTCATTCTGTACTTCACCTCACTTTATCTACTCCCTGTCCAACCACTGATTGACTGCTTTCCATTTCAGGGCTATATACAGTGCTGCCCTCCTGAGCAAGTACAATTCCAAATATTCCACGAATCATGGAATGGAAAATAAAATTGAACACACCAATGCCATCCTGATGAAGGGCTTATGCCCAAAGCTTTCACTCTCCTGCTCCTCGGATGCTGCTTGACTCGTTGTGCTTTACCAGCACCACACTTTTCGACCCTGATCTCCAGCATCTGCAGTCCTTACTTTCTCCATTACTGAGGGCTGATCCCGCTGCACACTGAGCAGGGAATTAATCAGCAGGAATTCATTCTATTTGAAGCTGACTGTTCAGTTCTGGAACGTTGTATTTGATTAAGACGTTAATTAACAATAAATTGCAAATCAACGATTATTCATTCAGTCCCAGAGTTACATTTTTAGTTCATGGAAAGGCAACTTGATAACAAAAAGTAAATGGCTGAAGAACTCCGAGGTACGAAATATTCCAGGTGCTATATTCCAGGCTGGATGTCCTTTACCATGATGCTGGTAATATTATCAGATCTTCAGATTTGATAAGAGAACAAGGTGACATGGGGAAGTGGATATTTTTGCCATCACGTAGATGCGTTTGAGAGAGGTCAGAGCTGACAACTCGATATTCTGTGGTACAAGAACTATAGGCAGCAGAGGAGAGGGGTAAAAGACAAGGTGGTGTTGCCTTATTAATTATGGAGTCAAAGACTGCAGTAAGGAAGGATGATATCTTGGAAGGGCATTCAAATGACGGTTTGTGGGTTGGAATTAGGTTCAAATCAATGACGGACACACTACTGGGGACATATAATAGGCCCCCAGATAAAATAAAATACAGGGGCAGGTACATAACCAATTCGCTGAGGTGTGTCAATGCAATAATAGGATCATTATATTCAGGCATTTCAATTACAAACATTGATTAGGGCAGCGATAATTATTTTTAAGAGGGCAAAAATGTCTTGACATTTATTCCAGAGAGCTCCTCATATAAACATGTAGCAGATACAACAATGGGTGGGGCTATGCCGAGCCTCACTGTGGAATGAAGCCAGTCAGGTGTTGCAGGCAGGATTGGCTGAGCATTTCAGGATCAGTGACCATGACTCAAGCATTTTTAGCTTATTAAGGAAAAGACCAAAAGAAAAAAGGCTTGAAAAATAAAAATAATTTGGATGATAGAGGCAGATCTTATCAAAAGAAAGACAGGGTCTGGCCACCGAATAATTACTTCTGGGTGAAACTTGAGCAGAACAGCGTGGGCGTGGTGGGGATCACATGCTCAAAATGGAATTGATGAAGGTGTCACCACAACATGTTACAATAAAGATAAAAATGAGGAAAACAAGCCCAGAGAGTATGGAATGTCTACAAATATTCAGAACAGAATTAAAAATGAAAGAGAAGCTTAAAGCACGCATAAAGTGAGCAGGTCAATGGAGGTCCCAGAAGAGTAGAGAACGTGTTGGGCTAAATTCAAGAAAGTAAGTAGAAGAGCAAAAAGCGGGGTGATAAAAACATTAATGGGCAATATTATCAAGAATTCAAAGACATTCTATCGGTATATTAAGGGTAAGAGGGTAACAAGAGAAAGAATAGGGGGTATTAGGGACCGAGGAGGCAAACTGTGCATAGAACCTGAGAATGTCAAACACGTCTTCACTTTGGAGAAGCAGTTCCTGATAGAAGCTGAGGAATAATTGGAAGTTGATGCAGGATAAAAAGTGGGAAAATCTCTAGATCTGGATGAACTGTCTCTTAGACTGATGTGAAAGATGAGGGAGGAGATTACAGGCTCTTACATTTTGTGCTTTATTTTGTTTTGCCTTTGGCCAGCGAGGTGGTGTGATCAAACAGAACAACATCTAATGTAGGTTCAACTTCCACACAGAGTGCTAGAAAAAAAAAGCCATGGGATGAAAGACCACTAAGTCTCACATCAGTGGGAGGGAAACAATTGCAGAAAATTGTGAAGGTTGTTAAGAAATGATCACTAAATATCTTCAAGGCTGAGATCCACAGATTTTAAAAAAAGGGTTACAGGGGAAACGCAGGAAAATGGAATGGAATGTTATCAGAATAAATGTACCCTAATTGAAAGTAAACGCAGAGTTAGAGAGCGGATGGACATACTGTCGCTCGTATGTCCATTGGCAAACCTTTTTTAATAGGCTGTACTTACTGGAATATCAACATCTCTCACTCCGGAGTGAGACATAGTTTCGAATACAATCAGTAGTTACAAGGAATTCATAAATGCAGTACTAGGAGACCGAAAAAAACAGAGGTCTGCGCCAACGCGGATGGGCTGTCAGGGTGAATATTTGCATCAGCGCAGTCACCACTACTAGGAGGAAGACCTCAGCAAGACAACCCCACCCCCACCCCCCATGTCCAAGCATGGGCCTGGTGTTTAGGAGTGCTTAAGGCCCAAACAATACATCACTGTAGTGTCTCCATCCTACCCTAACCAAACCTAAATGTGGAGTGGTCTATTAACGTACTGTGAGTGGAAGAATAGGTAGTAATGCTTTGGTTCCAGAGAAATCGGTGAGCAGCAGTTCAGCAAAAGGTAAAGGTAAGCTCAGATAAACTCTTTTTTAACGCTAGTCTGACAGCAGTGGAGATGGCAGTTAGGGCAGTTGTATGTTCCTCCTGCGGTTTGTGGGAGCTCAGGGAGATTTCCATTATCCCCGATGACTACACGTGTGGGCAGTGCACCCTGCTGCAGCTCCTGGGAGACGGTGTTCAGGAGCATTCTGGATCATCCGAGATATGGAACACTTCATAGATAAAAGCTTTAGTGAGGTGATCACACCCAAGTCCCTCCCTTAGCCATGTTTCTGTAAGGACTATAATATTCCAGTCTCATGTAAAGATCCACGCCCTGAGTTCATCTGCGTTACCTGTCAGCCCAGTTCCATTTAATTAAAAGCAATTTAATCCAACAGGCTTTCCTTGCTTCCTGTCGTGTTCCAAGAAGAGAGTATCTGGGCAACCACCAGGAATGGCGAAGGGAGTAGGCAGAAAGTGCAGCAATCCCCTGTGGCTATTCCTCTCGAAACCAAGTATACCATTCTGGATACTGATTTTGTGTATGTTGGGAGATGGGAGATAGGTGTCAGGGAATGACTGTTCAGGGGAAAGCAGCAGTAGCCAAGATGGATGCGCTGGATCTGGGGGGCAGCAGGAAAGGATAAAGGTAAACAGGGTCTTAGAGATAGGAGATTTGATTGTTAGGGGGCACAGATCGGAGATTCTGTGGCCTCAAATGGGAAACTAGGATGTTGTGTTGGCTCTCAGATTTCAGGATCCAGGATGTTTCTGAGTGGCTGCTGAATGTTCTCAAGAGGGCGGGTGAGCAGCCAGAAGTCATTGTGCACGATGGTACAAATGACACGGTTAGATATAGGAATGTGTTTCTATAGAATGATTAACTGAGAACTAGGAGAAAAGTTAAAAACCAGGACCTCGGTAGTGATAATTTCCAGATTACTTCCAGTGTCATGAGCTAGTGAAGGTAAGAATAGGAGGATATCAAGATAAATATATGACTAAAGAATTGGTGGGAGGGATTCATATTTTTAGACCATTAGGAGCTTTTCTGTGACAGAGTTGACCTGTTCAAGAGGGACTGGTGACAGATCCACTTGAGGGGGAATCAATATCTTCGCAGTCAGTTTTGCTAGTACAACAGGGGAGTGTTTAAACAAGATTGGCAGGAGGTGGAATCCTCAGCAGCAGGGAGGCAAGTGAGAGGCTGGATGGAGATACAGTAATCAAACATAGTACATTGAGGAACCATATCAGGCTGGACCACGATAGGGAACAAGAAATGCCCATGGATTAAATTGTGTTTATTTCAGAGCAAAAGAGCTGACAGTTAAGGCCGATGAATTCAGGGTGTGGATAGGTTATAGGTGCTCGATAGTTTAGCTATTACAGAAACATGGCTGAGGGATGGATAGGACTGACAGCTTAATGTACCAGGGTCAAATGCATTCGAAGGAACAGAGATTGTGGAACAGGAGGAGGTGAGTTGCATTTCTGAATAAAGGGTGTATCGCAGCAGTGATCAGAGATAAAATAACTGATGGATCATCCAATGAGGCTTTGTGGGTGGAACTAAGAAATAAGAAGGGGATGGTGACATTATTGGGGTTGTACGGTAGGCCCCCAAATTGTAAACAGAAATTGCAGGAACAAAAATATGTAGAGATATTGCGGAGACTTTCAGGAATATTTTGGTTGTCATAATGGGGGCTTTAATATTTTTTATAACACAGACTTGCACTGCCAGAGCATTAAGGGATTTGATGGGATGGAATCAATTAAGTGCGTCAGGAAAATTTCCCCAAGCAGAATGTCGAGGGTCCTAATCGGGAAGGAGCAATATTTGTCCTACTCTTAAGAAATAGGTCAGGACAGGTGAGTGAGGTGACAGTAGATGTGCACTTTGGGACCAGTGACCATAGATCTATTAATTTTAAAATAGTTATGGAGAGGGAAGAAATTGGTCCACAGATTCTAGTTCTAAATCGGGGCAAGGTTAATTTTGATGGACTCAGGCAGGAGTTTGCAGGGGTTGATTGGAGTAGTATGTTTGCAAGCAAAGGGACCTCCAGCAAGTGGGAGCTTACGATCTATATGTTCCTGTGAGTGTGAATGGAAAGTTTACAGGAATGAGGTACCCTGAATTACAAGAGATGTTTAGGCTTTTACCAAAAGATATGTGGAGGCGTGGCTCAGGTAGAGGCAGCTGGGATCAAGCGAATCCCTGAAGGTGTACAGGGGATACAGGAGTTTACTGAAGAAGGAAATCAGAAGGGAGAAAAGGGCGTATGAGATAACTTTGCCTGAGAAGATCAGGGTGAATCCAAAGAGATGCTTTAAGTATATTAAAGGAAAAGCAGTAGCTAGAGAGAGAATAGGACCCCTCAATGGATATGTATGTTGGGAACCATAAGAGATGAGCGATATCCTCAACAAATATTTCTCAGAGCAGGGGCTAGAGAAGAACTTACGGGGGCCCTGGCTGATAATTTTGATCATCAGTTACCACAAGTGAGATCCCAGAAGACTGGAGGAAAGCAAGAAGGACTGAAAAATAAAGTCTGGGAAATATAGACCAGTAAGCTTAATACCTGTGTTAGGTAAATTAATTGAGAAGATTCTGAGGGATAAAATGTATATGCATTGGGAAAACAGGGTTTCATTAGTAATAGTAAGAATGGCTTTGTCAGTGGAAGTTCATGCCTGTTCTTTGATGATGTGACCAGGAAGGTTGAGTAGGGCGGGCCGGTTGACATCTAAACGTGTGGTGGTGGAAAAGCACAGCAGGTCAGGTAGCATTTGAGGGGCCGGAGAATCGACGTTTTGGGCACAACTCTATCATCAGGAATGTTCAAGACATCGATATTCCTGGTTCTCGGATGCTGGCTGACCAGCCGAGCTTTTCCAGCGCCACACTTCTCAATTCTGATCACCGGCATCTGCAGTGATGACTTTCTCCAAGCGTGGTCGATCTGGTGTATATGGATTTCAGTTCCACCAGAACAGGATGTGGCTTCTCAGCCCCTGGACCATGATATACATTTACAGGAAGAGACCAATCAGCCCTTCCAATCTATAGAACTAGACCCAGTTTAGATCATGCAGCAACAATGTCAACCTATTCAGCTACTTGAAGTACCACAGGATATGGAAGAGGCAATAAAGTGACTGGGCTATAGGGTTTATTGTAATAATACCAGGCTATATAGCCCGTCAAGCCTGTCCTTCCTTCAGTAAGGTCAGGGCTGATCTCTCTTGGCCGCAATTTCTCTTTCATGCCCAATTCTTTGTAGCCTTAACTCCCTGATGTGTCAACATTCATTAACACCACCCTGCTCCCTCAAACATTCAGAGCTGTAGTTGTCTGGGATAGAGAGGTCCCAACAGTCACTACCCTCTGAGAGAAGGAAACAGTCCCCACATATTTACCTTGGCCGTTGACATGAACAAAAGCTATGAAGTTAAAAATCTCACAACACCAGGTTATAGTCCAACAGGGTTAATTGGAAGCACACTAGCTTTCGGAGCATCGCTCCTTCATTAGTTGATGGTGGAGGGCTCAATCGTAACACACAGAATTTAGAGCAAAACTTTAGTGTGATGTAAATGAAATTATAACATTGAAAAATTGATAGTCTGTTGAGTCTTTCATCTGTTTGAATACCATGATATTTAATTTTGTACACCCCAGTCCAACACCCATCGCCAAATCAAAAGATATGAACACAGCGTCAGAATGACTGGCCCTGAAAGGACATGACTGAACAAGATGTCAAGGAGGCTGAATAAAATTGCACCTAATTGGAATCAGTTGTAAATATCCCAAGCTGTTGGGCCATTTGGAGCACCATGTGGCTGATGGAGATCAATCCTCTCAGTCCCTGGATATCTCTGTTGGCGGTCCTCAGGGTAGCTTCCTCGGCACAAACATCTTCAGCTGCTTCAGCAACGTCTTACTCTCCGTCATTCGATCAAAAGTGAGGATGCTCAGAAAAGATCGCATAAAACAGCAAAACATGGACAACATTCAAGCTCATGCTGTTAATGTGTAGGCAACATTCATGTAACAGCACTGCTGGACCCTGAACATTTCCACAGGACTAAAAATGAGGAGCTCATTCAGCATCTCAAGCTGGTTTCACAGAAATATGAGAATGCCATTCAGCCCATAGAAGCTATTGGATAAGTAGAGGCACAGCGCACTCACTCTCTCTTACCTATTACACCAGAAGAGATTTTTAAAAAAAAACTACAAATGTTGGAATTCAGGAAACTGGAAGACCACAACAAGCCAGGCAGCATCAGGAGAAAAAGTCCACATCTTGGGTATAACCTTCCTTCATGTCTGGGGGTGGGGGCAAGGGTGTGTACTGATAATGAGGCGAGGTGGGGAAATAGGAGGAGACGGCGTGTTGTGGTGGCGAACACAGGTAAAGGGTACCACAGGGTTGGCCAATGGGAAGAATGAATC
The DNA here is from genome assembly GCF_047496795.1 of Chiloscyllium punctatum. Taxonomy (NCBI): domain Eukaryota; kingdom Metazoa; phylum Chordata; class Chondrichthyes; order Orectolobiformes; family Hemiscylliidae; genus Chiloscyllium; species Chiloscyllium punctatum. The sequence continues at coordinate 53,624,871 of NC_092788.1, read as the reverse complement.
CAGTTGACAGTTGGAAGATGGGTTGATCAGAGGAATGGAAAGGGGAGGGGCTAAGCAGGAGATCTGGGGATTGGAAGGGAGGTTACTAGAAATTGGAGAACTCAGTGTTGAGACCCCTGGCTGTAGGCTACACAGGTGGAATATGAAGCGTTGTTCCTCCAATTTGTGCTTTGGTTCTTTGTGGCAATGGATGAGGTCAATGATGTCATGTCGGAATGGGATTGGTAGGTGTAATTGAAATAGGCAGTGACTCGGAGGTCAGGTCAGCCCTTACAGGACCAGCTGAGATGCTCAGCAAACCATTCCCCTTAGTTTGCATTTCGTCTCCCCGATATAGAGAAGACCACATCAGGAATGGCAGACACAGTAAACTAGGTTGGATCCCATTACCTGGCACATCTTCCACAAGGACTGATCCCTTCACAAATTTTGTTTCGTGCCATACTCCCCACCAAACCTGTCGATCCCCATGGGCAACTGACACTTGCAGATGAAAAATAAAATACATCACCTGCTGGCACACACCTCCCTCACCTCTATCCAGCGCCCCAAACAGTCCTTCCAGGTGAAACAGAGGTTCACCTGCCTCTCCTTCAACCTAGTTTACTGCAGTAGGTTCTCCTGATGTGATCTTGTCTACATCGGGGAGAGCAACGTAAACTAAGTGCACATTTCACCGAGCATCACAGCCCGGTCCAAAGGGGCTGGCCTGAGCTCCCAGTCACCACCCATTTCAATTCCCCTTCCCAATTCCTTTCCAACATGACCTCCTTGGCTTCCTCTGTTGCCACAGTGAGTCAGACCGCAAATTGGACGAACAACATCTTACCTTCTGCATGGTTAGCCTACAGCCTGGAGGACTCCACATTGAGTTCTCCTATTTTAAATAACCATTCCAGCCCCGCCTCCTCCCTTCCATTCCACCAAATGACCCCACCTTCTAGTTCCCAACTATATTCATCCCTCCCATCGACCAACCACGTTGCACCCACCACTTGTGTCCACCTATCCCCTACCTCACCATCCTTCTGCTCTCCACACCCCAACCACTCCTTTCCCTCTTTATCTGCAGTTCCCCCTACCCCCACCTGCAATCCTGAAGAATGGGTATACTTGAACTGTTGACTTCTTCACCTCCTGATGCTACCTGACTTGCTGTTTCTTCCAACCTCCTGTTTGTCTAATGTTACACAGGAATATAAGGAATCTAGTCAGCACAGCACGCAGGTAAGCAGCTACCACGGGTCACCCAATAATAAGCCTCTTCCCTGGAACGAAGAAGAGGACATTCAGCCACCCGAGACACTGACACACGAACAGAAGAGGCCATTCAGCCCCTCCAAACTGTTACACGGAAATAGGAGGTTGTCATCGATGCTGTAACCTTACAAACCAATGAAGCAGAGAATGCACAAACAGACTGTTCCATGCTGTGCCTTCTGGCTCCATTGCTAATGTTTCATGCGTGTTGCATTAACGTGGTTTGCTGATGGTAAGGAGGCACAGCGGATGATTTGTGCCATGTCTCAAGGAGGCATCTTCCATCTCTGAGAAGACAGTCTAGTCTTCTGCATGGAGGTCAGAAGCTTTTGAGATAGGGGATTAAAAAGAGAGGAGAAGGTTCTCAGCTGAGCAAAGGGAGAGTGAATTTAAACTTGATAAGTTGTGATTTAGTAAGCAAAGTCAAGTGAACAGGCTGGAGAGTAAAAGGGACATTAGTGATGTATACAACTATGTCAAAATTCTGACACATTTTGATGAGAAAGATGTTGAAGCCTTCTTTATTTCTTTTTTAAAAATGGCTAGGCAGGTAGAGTGGTGAGAGGATGTATGGGTAATGGTAGTTCAGGCTAAGCTGGTCGGCACAGTTAGTGAGGTATTTGCTGCCCTGCCAGTTGAGGGGTCAAGAGATTATGAAGACGTGAAACAAGGTATTTTATGTGCTTACGAATTGGTACTGGAAGCATACAGATAGCAATTCAGAAACATAAAGAAGGAACAAGATCAGCCTTATGTTGAGATCCGGGTTCAATTCCCGCCTCAGGCGACTAACTGTGTGGAGTTTGCACGTTCTCCCCGTGTCTGCGTGGGTTTTCTCCGGGTGCTCCGGTTTCCTCCCACAGTCCAAAAATGTGCAGGTCAGGTGAATTGGCCATGCTAAATTGCCCGTAGTGTTAGATAAGGGGTAAATGTAGGGGTATGGGTGGGTTGCGCTTCGGCGGGGCGGTGTGGACTTGTTGGGCCGAAGGGCCTGTTTCCACACTGTAAGTAATCTAATCTAATCTAAAAATAAGACCTATGAAGCTCTAAGGGAGATTATTCTGCTGGAGGAGTTTAAAACCTCACTTCCAGATAATAATTCATGTGGAGGAAAAGAAAGTTCAGAAATTGAGAAGGGCAGGAGAATTAATAGATGAATACATGCTGCTGCATAAGACAAGCTTCCAGCCAGAATTTTGTCCTGTGAGGGATAGAGTTTGGGAGAAGGGGAGATGCTACACTATAAAAGAAAGAGTAGAACATATGAGTTTATCACAGGTTAAAGAAGCTGCCCAAGAGAGTGAAAAGGAGGTGAAAGGCCTCAGGTGTTTTCACTGTAATGGAGTGGAACACAGAAAATTACAGTGCCGGTGGTTTCCGAAGGGCATTGGGAAAAGGTGTTTTCACCAACATAAGGAGGTTAATGTATGGTCACAGTGCTGATTGTTAAGAAAAGGACTGTGGGAAAAGATGTGGTAAAGAAGCTAAGCCAGTGGCATTAGTGAAAGATTTAAAGGAAACCCCAACAAGACCGAAGAGCTGCAGGAAAGTGCACAGCCAAGGCAGGGGCTGGGTATGGAGTTGGTACCTGATCTCTATAAAGAATTTGCGTCTGTGAGTAAAGTTTACTCAGAACTAACGGGGGTAGAAGAGCAAGAAGTTACCATTTTGAGAGATACATGATCTAACCAGACGATAATAGGAAGAGATGAATGAATTTGCAGTCTTTCTGATCTGTTACCCGGGAATGCATTAATTTATGGGAAGGATGGACAGAAATTTAGCATTTCCCAATGTAAGATCAGGTTGGAGTGCCTAATCAAGACTGGGGAAGTTATAGCGGGAAAGTTTGACAGACTGTCACGTCCAGGAATGCAGTTTGTTCTTGGGAACGGTTTAGCAGGGTCCAAGTTGGGAGTGACATCGCTTGTTGTGGAGAAGCCCAAGGAAGACAAAGAAACGGAAGTGTTAAATCGGAAATATCCTGGTATTTTCCCAGGCTGTGCAGTAACCATATTACACTATTATAAGTCACAGCACGAAGGACAAACTATAGACAAAGATGAAGGAGTTGAGATTCAGTTAATGGACACCCTGTTTGCCGTAATGGTGCAGGGAAAACCTGAACAGGCAGTGGGTCAGACAGAGGTGTTTTGTCCTGAAAGGCTAAAGGACTTGAAACAGACAGACAAGACGATAAAAGATATATATGTGGATGTGTACTCTGAAAAGGAGGCAGAGGATATTCATGAGGGTTATTATCTGAAAGATAGACCTTAAGACAGAAATAGAGACCACATCAGGTTAGTGCAGAGGAGAAATGTGCTGAGGTGCACCAGATTGTGTTGCTGATAGCATAGAGACAGGAGGTTTTACAGGTAGGATATGAACTACCTGAAGGAGGTCACTGAGGGGTACGAAAGACTCGGGCTAAGGGACAAAAATATTTTTATTGACCTGAAATGCACAAAGATGTGGTTAACGTTTGGCATACATGTCATTCATGCCAGATGGTAGGTAGGACACGGACAGTAATGAAACTAGCACCTCTGTTGCCAATTCCCACATTTGAAGACCACTTCATGTGACTTATAAATGAGTGTGCAGGTCCCCTCCTGAAAAGTAGAGGAGAGAAAGAATTGGAGAAACAGGTGTTATTTACTCGCCCACAGAGTGAAGAATCAATTCCAAATGTCGTGGATTTTGATGTGCCTCAAAATATGTCAAAAACGTAGAAGTCCTTGAGCAGTGGGGTAGATTCGTAAACTATCTGTCTCAGGAGCATAGAACACAGTTGAAAGGTTTGTTATTGCAATATGAGGACATATGTTAGAATCATATGGTGGGCACTATTGTATATGAAGTTGTTGTAGAGAGTACTGTTCCGATAAAACAATCCATATCGGCTTTATCCCTCAAAGCCAGACAGGTCCAGAAGGAGGTGGAGGTTATGCTCAATGAGGACATCATCGAACCAAGCCCGAGCGAGTGGAGCTCGCCGATCATCTTAGTTCCCAAACCGGATGGGTCTCAATGATTTTGCTTGGATTATTGGAAGATCGAGACTGTTACAAAATCAGACTTACATCCAATACCGACATTGGAGGACTGTATCGAGAAAGTTGGACAAGTCAGTTACATCACGAAGTTGGATTTAATGCGTGGTTTCTGGCAGGTACCTTTATCAGAGACAGTGAAATAAATTTCTGGATTGTAACAGCAAATGGTCTGTATCAATTCAAAGTGATGCCCTTTGGAATGACAAACACACCCAACACATTCCAAAGACTCATGAACAGAGTTGTAGCCTGATTAATAAACTGTGCAGTCCGTTTAGGCGATGTCGTGATCTTCACTAAGTCCTGGAAAGATCACTTGGTACAGTTGGCAGAGCTTTTTGAACGAATACGAGAAACAAAACTGCTGATAAAATTAAACAAAACACAATTTGTGAAAGCAGACATGATGTTCTAGGGACAAAATATCTGTCATGGAAGGTTGATACCATGGAACGCAAAGACAAAAGCAACCGAGGAATTTCCACGGCCAACCTCGAAGAAAAAAGGTGCTTCGCTCCTTCGGAGTCAGCGGATTCTATCGGAAGTTTGTTCCAAATGTCAGCAGTGTAGTAGCACCGTTTACCGACTTGCTGAAGAAAAACACAAAGTATTGGATGACAGAACAATGCCAGGAGACATTCGACCATTAAAAAGAAATATTGAGCACCAAACCAGTTTCAGCTACACCAAACGCTTGAAAACATTTCAAAGTTGCCGTCGATGTGAGTGACATAGGAGTTGGAGCTGCACTGTGATGAGATGGCATCGTCCTTTTCAAAGAAGCTCAACATTCACCAGAGAAAATATTCCACGATTGAGAAAGGACTGTTGAGTTTGGTATTACAGTTATAACATTTTAATGTGTACTCACAAACAGAGTGTTGGAGATGGTTGTGTACACGGACCCCAATCTGCTGACATTTTTTGAACGCTTTAAAGGCTATTTCATTGGAGTCTTATGTTACAGACTTTTAATTTAAAAATCGTACACGTAGCGTGTCGTAAGTATGTAATCTCAGATGCGTTCTCACAGATTTAACTGAAAGATTAGACGAGATTTGAAATTATCCAATGTTACATATAGGATAAGGGGAAGAAGTTAAGGTGAACTTAGATTTAGGTTATCGGTGTGTTATGGTAATGTGTTGAAAGAATAGAAAAACAAATGAGACCGTGTTTTCATTATGATTGTTCTTTTTTGAGAGAGAAGGGGTTATGAATGTGTAAAGGGTATTGTACCTTTAAGAGAGTTGAAGGATTTCCAAGCACAGTGAGTTCTGGAAAATTTACAATGTAACATGTGGTCCAGCAGCTTGCAGTACCTGGGTTACTATGAGACAAAAAATAAAATCAAATTTGATCAATTCATTTAACTTATGTCCCAAGAAGCTAAACTACAATCGAGTTTACATTTGGCATTTGGCAATATTATAAAAAAATGGAAATTACCCGATGATTTGGGATAGAAAGCTGAAAAGGAATTTGACCAGTTCGGGGAGAACTGCCACGGCACCAACATCGGCAGACTGACCGGAGAATAGGTCACCAAAATGTACCTTTATTTATCAATGACCTGTGAAACAGAAGCTCTAAGGAGAAGAAGCGAAGACAGAGGACGATACAAAGAGAAGATTCGACAGCTGGCTGGTTCTGAAATTTGAATGTTTTGGTATATCTTAATTGGGGGAGGGGTGGGGTGGGGGGATTATCGGACCAGTATTATAGAAGAGTAAGTAAAAGATTGGTCAGAGAAAGGAGTTGCAAAAAGTTGTTAGGTAATTATTCCCTGTTAGACATTTTTTTAAAAAAATGTTAATTCTTGCTTTAAATAGTGACCTTTAGGATGGTTATTGGCCTTCCGAATTTTTACAAATTACAGAATGGGTTAAATCTTTTCTGTGTTGCAAGTTTAAATTAGCGTCGGGTGGTGGAGATGGTGGGAGGGGGGGAAGGTTTCCCCCGTGTTGTAACATATTAAATCGGATTTCTCTGCACAGATGCTGCCAGACCTGCAGAGCTTTTCCAGCACATTTCTGTCTTAGTTTCTGGTTTACGAAATCTGAAGTTCTCTTGACTTTCTTATGTGTATCATTGACAGCCACGGTTGAGGTCCTGGAGGACAGGAAGACAGCTAATGTTGTTACATTATTTGTAATTTGGCTGCAAAGAAAACCCAGGGAACTATAGACCAGTGAGTTTGATGTCAAGGGTGAATAAGTGTTTGTAGGAGATTCTGGGAGGCAGGATTTACATGCATTTGGAAAGGCAAGGACTGATTAGGGATATTCAGCACGTCTTTTTGTCTGGGAATCCATGTCTCACAAACTAGATTGGAGTTTTTGAAGAAGTGATCAGGAAGATAGATGAAGGTAAAGCAACATACGTTGTCTATGTGGACCTTATTAAGGCCCAACAAGGTTCCACATGGTAGTTTGTTTAATAAGGTTAGATCGCAGGAGATCAGGGAGAGTGATCCACTTAGATACAAACAGACTTGACTGTAGTAGACAGAGGGTGCTGGGAGAGATCTGCTGTTCCAATTGGAGGCCTGTGTTCAGCGTTGTGCCACAAGGACCAGGCTGCTGTTGTTCATGGTTTTTGTAAATGGTTTGGATGAGCATATTGGAACCGTGGATAGGAATTTGGAGGTGAAACCCCCAAATATGAGTTATGGTGGACAGTGAAGAAGGCTGTCTTAGAGAACAAAGATATCTTGATCTACTTGACAAGTGGGCTGAGGATTGGCTGATGGATCTTCATGCAGATAAATGCGAGATTTTGCATTTTGTTCGACAAAAGTGTGTAGGATTTATTCAGAAAATGGTAGCGCGCTGGGGGGAGTGTTGCCAAACAGGGAAACCTCGGGTCCAGGTACATAGTTCCGTGAAAGTTGAGTCGCAGATTGACAGGACAGTGAATAAGGCGTAAGGCAAGCTGACTTCCAATGGTCAGAGGATTGATTATAGGAATTGGCACATCATGTTGTGGCTCTACAAGAGAATGGTAAGGCCACATTTGAAGCAATTCTTGTTGTCCTGTTATTGGAAGAATGTTATAAACTGAGAAGGGGACAAAAGTATTTAAAATTATGTGACAGAGACGGGAAGTTTTAAGATATAAGGATAGGCTGGGATTTTGTTCCTTTTGCGTTGGAGGCTTAGAGGTGACCTTTATTATATCATGAGATGCATGGATAGGATAAATAGACAAGATCATTTCCTCCAGGTGGGTGTGTCCAGAACCAGACAGGATAGGTTTAAGGTGAGAGTGAAGACATTTAAAAGAGATCTAAGGGACAGTTGTTTCTCACAGAGGGTGGCGTGTATATGTAGCGAGCTTTCAGAGGAAGTAGCATTGGGGAGTACAGTTACAACATTTGAAAGACAATTGGATGTGTACATGAATACCAAAGGTTTGGAGGGGTGTGCGTCTAAAGAAGAAAAATAGTAATCATTCAGTTTAGGAAACCAGGTGAGTATGGACGAGTTGAGCCAAAATGTCTGTTTGAATATTGTATTATTCTAAGAGTCTATGACTTTTTCACGCCTCCTTCATCACTAGTCTTTAATTGCATTCAATTCATTTCCAGGTCAAAGCTCATCTGTAGATATTTTAAATGATCTAACTCTCCAAACCTTCTGAAATAGAGAATTCCTGATATTGATGTGGTTCTGCAGACCACAGCAGCAGCAGAATCAGAATTAAATTCTGTTTAAATTAACGTTTTTCCTGGGATAATCCCTCAGTCTACCATGCCAACCAAGTTGATCTATGGTTTAGTGATGTATAGGTGAACGTGCCAGTGTCCCAATCGTGTGTACCTAAACCTGATGACAACCCGTTAAAGCTACCATAACTAACTGTCTGCATTCCAAACTGCAGCAATAACATGTGATAGAGAGGGTGTAATGATCACAACACCAACAAACCAACAGTACTGTCACATCCAGCCATAAATGGTGATGGACGGTTAAACAATTTCATGGAGGAGAGGGCTCACTATTATCCCCATCCTAAATAATGGAACAATCCTGTACATCAGTGTAAAAGATAATGATGTATTTTTGGCAAGATACTCCGCCAGACGTGTTGAGTGGATGATCCACCTCACCCTCGCCATGATGCCCACAGAATCACAGATGCCAGTCTTCAATCAATTCGATTTGCTTCAAGTGAAATGAAGAAACAGCTGAACAGAGTAGATACGACAAGGGCAAAGGGCCCTGACACGATTCCTGCAACAGGACTGAAGTCTTGTGCTGCACAACAACCGTGTCCCTGGGAGAAGCTGTTTTATTCCAGCTCCAACTCTGACATCTTCTTGGCAATGTGGAAAATTACTCAACTATGTCCAGTCCGCGAAGCGGAGAATAATTACAATCTGACCATTTGCCACCCCCTCAGTCCCATCACGATAGTTAAACTGGTAGAAATTCTTTTGGACTGATCTGTCAATCCGCACAGAAATAACCAGCTCAGTGTGGTTTCCAATAGGTCCCTACGTGGAGATGGTGCTGTTGTGGAAATATCACTGGGTTACTAATCCGGGCCAGGCTAATGCCCTGGATAGCTGATGGAATTGAAAAGCAATTAACAACATATCGAGATCTAAAATCTGGTATCAGTAATGATGATGCTGAAATCAATGCCGATTGCAAACTCCAATTTGCTTCATCAATGTACATTCAGGAAGTGAATTCTGGCCTGGTGAATTCCATGCATTCCTGGTCTGGCCTAAACGATACTCTGTACACACATGCATGTGATAAACTTTTCAATGGTCTCGAAAACGGCAAAGTAGGAAACAAAATTGTATCAAACTGCTCTGAAGTTTGTAAGGATAAAACTGACAGAATTCCCGGCACCAGCCTCAGTATCGGAAAAGGGAATGGGAAACACATTTCTGTTGACCCTGCAGAGGCCTACTTCCTATCGGCTGAGAGCTTGTGACCGCCATACTCCAGATGCCTCCCGCTCCCTTTCGTGTCGAGAAATCCTTACTCATATTCAGTGCCTTGTGTTCCACTGCTTATGTGGCAGAGAAATTCCCAGAGTCACCAGTCACTGAGTGCAGACATTTATTCTCATCTCAATGCAGAGTGGCCTGTCTGTACCTAATACGGTGGCCTCTTGTTCTAGACGTCCCAGGTAGGGGAATTATCATCTTCCAATATGTCTCACACTGTTATAGTTTTATATGTTTCACTGAGATCTCCACTCATTTTCCTGAAGCCCATTGAACACAGGCCCAAACGCCCCAAACTCTGCTCTCACAACAAGCCTGTCATTCCAGAGATCAGTCTGGTCATCCTTCACTGCACTCCCTCAATGTCAGGTTTGTCACTTATTAGGTAAGGAGACCAGTACTGCACACAATACTGCACAATGTTCGAGATGGGCTCTCACCGAGGCCCTGTACAGCTGCAGTAAGACACCCTTACTTCTGTCAGTCAATCCCCTAGAAATTAAGGTCAACACACCATTTATCTTCCTGCCTGCTTTCTGCTCTTGCAATATTGCTTTCAGTGATTGGTGTACAAGGAAATACAGATCCTTTAAAATGTTACAGCTCCCCACTTGCTGGGTTTATGTACACTGGTCAGCGTGTCAATGCCATTCCCAGTATTGACTTCTGGGTTCAGAACTCACTGCGCTGCACTGACTTCGGAGGGCTGCGCAACAGGAAAAAGAAAGAAAGAACATAAATCCCTTTAAAGACCAACATGTTTCATACAATCCCTTTTGAAATGATAGTTTGCTGTTCTATTGTACCTATCAAAGTACACACCATCACATCCACCCCCATTGATCTTCATCTGCCACATATTTGCCCATTCACTCCACTTGTCTCAATCAGAATGGAGCTTTTTTTTAAAAATCCTCCTCACCCACTAACAATCCGACATCATTTAGTGCTGTCAGCAGACTGAGAAATATTGCATTTGATTCCCTCATCTAAATGATGGTAAGCATTGAGAATAGCTCTGTCACAATCACTAATCCCTACGACACGCCATGATCCTTCAACTTCAAAACAGATTGTTTTATTCCTGTTCACTGTTTCGTGTCAGTTCTCCTATTCTAAAATCATGTTCATATTTTAGTCCCAATGCCGTAACATTTGAATTTGCACACTCAGCCATAGTCTTTATCAAGATCTTTCTGAAAATCTAAATGCATTGCATCCATGTCTTTTCTGTATGCATCGACCAGTCAGTTTGTCAAATATAATTCCCATTTCATGTTGACCCATTACATAAGAACGTACAAACTAGGAGCAGGAGTAGGCCATCGGGCCCTTCAAGCCTGCGCCACCATTCAATAAGATAATGGCTGATCATTTCATAGCCTCAGCTCCACTTACCCGCCCACTCACCATAATCCATCATTCCTTTAATCTTCAAACAATTATCTATAAGAGTTCAAACACATTCAATGACAAATCTCAAGAATTCTTCAGGTTCACAAGCTTCTTGATCAAGACGTTCCTTCTCAATTCAATCCTAAATCTGCTCCATATAGTTTTGAGGCTTTGCCCTGTTATCTAATTTCCCATGCTTCTGGAATCATCCTTTATATTTCTATCGTACCTACTCCCTTCACAATTATAAATGTTTCTATTCCTTCCTCCCTCAATCTTTCAAATTCCAATCAATGTATAATTCCAATGTATTCAGTCTCTCCTCATAACCAAACCCCTCACCTCTGTAACCAACCTAACGAGCCTCCTCTGCATACATTGTAGTGCGAGTATTTCCTTTCTCAGACGGGGAGACCAAAACTGCACGTACTACAGGTGTGGTCTCCTCAGCACCCTTTAAATCTGCAACATAACTCCCTACTTTTACACTCAATCCCTTTCGCAATGAAGGACAAAATTCAATTTGCCTTGTTAATTACCTGTTGCCCCTACAGACCAGCTTCTGTGATTGATGCACAAGGACACCCAGGTCCCTCTGCACAAGAGCATGCTGCATTTTTAAACAATTCAAATAAGAGTCCTCTTTAGTATTTGTCCTACCAAAATGGATGATTTTACATTTATTATAATTGCACTCCATCTGCCAGACCTTGACCCACTCACTTCAACTCTTTATGTCTCTTTGTAAAGTTTAACCATCCTCTCCACATTTTACTCTGCCAGTCATGTTAGTATCGTCTGCAACCTTTGAGACACTACACGTGCTCCCCTACTCCAAATTATCTATGTAAGCTGTGAATAATTGCAGTCCCAGCACCGATCCCTGAGGCACTCCACTAGTCACTGATCAGCAACCAGAAAAACAATCATGTATTCCCACTCGTTGCTTCATGTTAGTTAACCAATCCTCTCTCCATGCTAATACATTGCCCGTAATGCCACACCTTACACAGCAGCCTTTTTGGCGTCACTATATTGAATGTCTTTTGGAAATCTCAGTACACCACACCTACTGGGCTCCTGTAGATTAGATTAGATTAGATTACTTACAGTGTGGAAACAGGCCCTTCGGCCCAACAAGTCCACACCGCCCCGCCGAAGCGTAACCCACCCATACCCCTACATCTACATCTACCCCTTACCTAACACTACGGGCAATTTAGCATAGCCAATTCACCTGGCCTGCACATCTTTGGACTGTGGGAGGAAATCGGAGCACCCGGAGGAAACCCATGCAGACACGGGGAGAACGTGCAAACTCCACACAGTCAGTCGCCTGAGGCGGGAATTGAACCCGGGTCTCAGGCGCTGTGAGGCAGCAGTGCTAACCATTGTGCCACCGTGTAATGTCTTCATAGAATTCCAGTAGGTTAGTTACACGTGGCCTGCCTTTCATTAACCAACACTGTGTCTCCCCAACGGGACAATTTCTATCAAGATGCATTGCCATTTATTCCTTGATTATAGATTGAAATATTTTCTCCTACAGATGTTCGGCTTACCAGTCTATAATTCCCGTCATGTTGTCTATCTCCCTTTTTAAACAGTGGTGTCTGTACTCCTGTTTTCCAATTTGCTGGAATTGTGTCAGAGTCCAGTGAAATCAGAAAAATTTCCAAAAGTGCATTTGTTATTTCTCTCATCACCTCTGTTAGTACCTTGGGATACATTCCATCAGGGCCAGTAGACTTATCGACCTTTGGCTCCATGAGCTTGCCCAACAATATATCTCTCTCTTGGGAATGGTTGTTTCCAGGTACTCACTTATCTTCCTGTCTTTGACAATTACTGACATGTTATTAGTGTCCTTCATTGTGTAGACCAACTAAATAACTCTTCAATTCCTTGTCCATTTCCTCATATCTCATTACTGGATCCCACTTCTCACATTCTAAAGGACAATTGCTTACCTTAGCCATTCATTTCGTTTTGTATATTTATAGAATATTTTGCTATCTGTCTTTATATTCTGAGGTAGTTTACTCTTGTAACCTATCGGATGTGACTTGATAACTTTTTTGTTGCTTTATTTTGACATTTAAAGGTTTTGACATTATTTCGACATTTAAAGTTTTCCCAATCTTTTATTCCCCACTGGTCTTTGCCATTATTTATGCCATTTATTTTAATTAGATAGCCTCCCTTATTTCCTGAGACATTCATGGCAGATTACGCTTTTCCTATAGTCCTTCCTTTTCACCATTATATGCTGTTGCTGAGAACGTTGAAAAATTGTTTTGAAAGCCTTCCACTGTTCATCAACGGTTCCACCATAAAGTCTTCACTTCCAGCCATCTTTATCCAAGATCAAAGGGTTGTACAAGTCATGCACATGAATTGTACACACCTAAGATGGCTCTTAAGTACTTAATCAGTCAGAATGGAGAGGCGGGTTTGATTGATTAAAATGCAAATCACAGAATTTATTTCAAGTCACTGCCTGGAGACACCTTCAGGTACTATCGATGTAAATGAAGTAACAGTTGCGGTCAGATAATGTATTCTAAGCTTGAGGCCTTGTTTGGACTCTGTCTGTGTCTTGCCCTGGAGTCAGACTGGTTTTATTTACAAAGTAGGAGTAGCGCGCATGTGTATGTGTGAGAGAGAGGGCGTGTCTGCGTGAAGGGGAGTGAGAGACACCCATTCTGTATGTGAGAGAGAGTGAGGCGGATTGTGCGTGTGTGCGGGGGAGGGAGAGAGAGAGCGGGTCTGTGTTCATCCGTGTGTGTGACAGAGTGGAGTGCATGTGTGGATCGTGAGAGAGGGGCAGTGTGAATGTGTGTGAGGGGCAGATAGGGAGAGTGTGCATCAGTGTATGTAACGGGGAGAGTGAGAATGTGTACTTGTCCAGACTAAGGCACAGACAAATACAGCATGTCCCTTTCCCCACATACACTCAGTCTGTGGTTTCAGAGCTTCCCCTCTCTGTAGCCTCTGCTCCATTTGTTGTTCATGTTGCAGACCCAGATGCTGTAACTACAGTACCCATGTTCCATTCAGAGTTGCGTCACCAAATCATCAGGTTTTCCGGGATATCTGAGGCAGCTCACAGCACAACCTTCTGCAAACCATCCCCAGCAGCTCCACTAAGTGGAGGTGAGAGAGAGGGGCGAGAGAGAAAGGAAGAGACATGAGAGAGAGAGAGAGAGGGGATGGGCAAGAGAGAGAGAGGTGGGTGGTTGAGAGAGAGAGAGGGAGCAGCGAGAGCGAGAGGGAGGGCGGGCGACAGAGAGGGGGGAGCAAGAGAGAGAAGGAGGAGGTAAGAGAGAGGGAGGGGAGCGAGGTAGAGAGGGACGTGCGAGAGAGAAAGGGAGAAGGGTGAGAGAGAGAGGCGGCGGGCATGAGAGACAGGAGGGTGGGTGAGAGAGAGAGGGAGGGGCGAGAGAGAGGGGGGGTGCGGGACGAGAGAGGGTGGGGTGATACAGAGAGAGGCAGGGGGCGAGAGAGAGAGGTGGGCGGGAGAGGGAGAGAGAGGGAGGGTGATAGGGGGGTGAGAGAGAGGGAGAGGGTGTGAGAGAGAGGGATGGGGTGAGAGAGAGGGAGGGGGCGAGAGAGAGAGGGAGGGGGCGAGAGAGAGAGGGAGGGGGCGGGAGAGAGAGAGGGAGGGGGCGGGAGAGAGAGAGGGAGGTGACGAGAGAGAGAGGGAGGGGGACGAGTGAGAGAGGGAGGGGGACGAGAGAGAGAGGGAGGGGGCGGGAGAGAGAGAGGGAGGGGGCGGGAGAGAGAGAGGGAGGTGACGAGAGAGAGAGGGAGGGGGACGAGTGAGAGAGGGAGGGGGACGAGAGAGAGAGGGAGGGGGACGAGAGAGTGAAGGGAGCGAGAGAGAGAGTGGGTGAGAGAGAGAGGGAGGGGGCGGGAGAGAGAGGGGGGCGGGAACGAGAGAGGGAGGGGGCGGGAGAGAGAGAGGGAGGGGGCGGAAGAGAGAGAGGGAGGTGACGAGAGAGAGAGGGAGGGGGACGAGTGAGAGAGGGAGGGGGACGAGAGAGAGAGGGAGGGGGACGAGAGAGTGAGGGAGGGGGACGAGAGAGTGAAGGGGGCGAGAGAGAGAGTAGGTGAGAGAGAGAGGGAGGGGGTGAAAGAGAGGGATAGGGAGGCGATAGAGAGAGAGAGGGCGGCTTACAGATGCTGTAACGAAGTAGAGGGCCCGATATCCGTTCCCTCACTGTCTACCTCGACATATGGGGAGGATCCTTCAAAAAGCCAGAGAGGACCAGGACACCTTGTGTGGAGATTCTGAAACATCGACGTCCCACCAACCAAGTAAGTATCAAGGTTCAGTAACGAGCAATTCTCAATTTAAACTCGCTGGCAGTTCCAATCTAATCTCTCTCACTTTTCAGGCTTAGTTAACAGCATTAATGAAAGACTAAAAATAAAAATAATGTTTCTTCTCTTCAGTAAAAATGTTAAAAAGAAAAAAAGTAAATGATATAAGTTCATTCCGAAAAATCTAAAACATGACGTTCATTCAAAATTATGGGCAATCCTCGTAAATACTCGACATCATTTCTCTCACGAAATCTTCTTACGAGTGTTTGTAATCTAGCATCTGCTTCTTTAATTTCAACGGACTATCGTGCCCTGCTATCAAATGCTCATTGTAAATGTCCCTTCCTCTCTGAACCTTTGGTAAACTGTCAATATATTTCCAAATAACTGGATGTTCCACATCAAGTTCGCATTGTCATCTCCTGTGGGCAGCTTCTGCATTATTGTCTGTTTTGTCGTCATTGTTTAAAGTTCTTTCATATAAATTCCACATTCCAACTGGAAAAAGCGGTGAACGCCGACCATTTCCACTGCGTAATCTTCTACCTCCATAGTTATCCTCGAACCAGTCCAGCAGCGGTTGCAGTTCATCTGGAAGCGTATCAGTCAAATGTTCAATAGCTTCATGAATGTTTTCAATGTGAATAAATGCAAGACAGATTATCATTTTAGCTCTGAAATAAAACTCTGAGTCAATGTTATACTTACTCAGGTGTCTTTTTAACATTTTTACTAAAGGCAATAAACATTATTTTTATTTTTATTGCTTTGATTAATGCTTTTACCTAAGCCTGAAAAGGAATAAATATGAGCTGCGCTGAAATAGTTCTGTGCCTAAATGCGTCTGCGGCAAAATGGGCTGCACCAAACAGACCCCACCAAACAGAATGAAGTATTCAGTAAATTACCGCACAGGGGGACGCCCTATAACCATCCCAGGCTGTTATGCAGAAGAGGGCGAGCCCTAGGTAGCTGTCAGGAAATGCAGAGTATAGATCATTACTCATTTTGTGTTTGGAAAGCTGTAACGAGTGGAATTCTTCAGGGATCTGTATGAGGTCATCAACAAATTACAATCTATTCTAATGAACCGGATGAAGGAGATGGAGCTCAATTTGCTCATGCACCAGGCTAGTCATTCAATAAGATGTCAAATGGAGACAGAGCGTCTGCAATGGGATACAGACAGGGGGAGGGTAGAGCGTCTGCAAGGGAATGCAGACAGTGGAAGGACAGATCACCTGCAATTGGAGACAGACGGGGAGAGGGCAGAGCGTCTGCAATGGGATACAGACAGTGGAGGGAAGACTGTCTGCAATGGGATACAGACAGCGGAGGGCAGAGTGAGGACAGTGCGTCTACAATGGGATACAGACAAGGAAGGGCAGTGTGTCTGCAATGGGAGACGGACTGGGGGAGATATGCACCTCTGCAATGGGATACAGACAGGGGGAGGGAAGAGCGTGTGCGATGGGAGACAGACAGGGGAAGGGTAGAGCGTCTGCAATGGGATACAGACAGGGGAGGTCGGACCGTCTGCAATGGGATACAGACAGGGGAAGGGAAGAGCGTCTGCAATGGGATACAGACAGGGGGAGGGGAGAGCGTCTGCAATGGGATACAGACAGGGGAAGGGTAGAGTGTCTGCAATGGGATACAGACAGGGGGAGGGGAGAGCGTCTGCAATGGGATACAGACAGGGGGAGGGGAGAGCGTCTGCAATGGGATATAGACAGGGGAGGTCGGACCGTCTGCAATGGGATAGAGACAGGGCAGCGGCAGAGCGTCTGAAATGGGATACAGTCGGGGGAGGGAAGAGCGTCTGCAATGGGATACAGACAGGGGGAGGGAAGAGTGCCTGTAATGGGATACTGATGGGTGAGGTCAGAGCTTCTGCAGTGGGATATAGGCAGGGGTGGCATAACGTCTGCAGTGGGATACAGATGGGGTGGGCAGAGCACCTGCATTGGGATCCAGACAGGGGGAGAGCAGAGCGTCTGCAATGGGATACAGACAGGGGGAGAGAAGAGCGTCTGCAATGGGATCCAGACAGGGGAGGGGAGAGCATCTACAATGCGATACAGACAGCTGAAGGCAGTGCGTCTGTAATGGGATACAGACGGGGAAGGTTAGAGCGTCTGCAATGGGATACAGACAGGGGAGGGCAGAGCATCTGCAATGTGATAC
Organism: Chiloscyllium punctatum; assembly: GCF_047496795.1. NCBI lineage: Eukaryota > Metazoa > Chordata > Chondrichthyes > Orectolobiformes > Hemiscylliidae > Chiloscyllium > Chiloscyllium punctatum. Next base: position 53,607,675 of record NC_092788.1, on the reverse strand, counting down.
TGACAGAGGGAGGGCCGAGCGTCTGCAATGGGATACAGACAGGGGAGGGCAGAGCATCAGCAATGGGATACAGACGCGGGGAGGCAGAGCATTAGCAATGTGATACGACAGGGGGAGGGCCGAGCATCTGCAATGGGATACAGACAGGGGAGGGCAGAGCATCAGCAATGGGATACAGACGGGGGGAGGCAGAGCATCTGCAATGGGATACAGACAGTGGGAGGGCAGAGCATCTACAATGGGATACAGACAGGGGAGGGCAGAGCATCAGCAATGGGATACAGACAGTGGAGGGCAGAGCATCAGCAATGGGATACAGACAGGGGGAGGGCCGAGCATCTGCAATGGGATACGGACAGGGGAAGGCAGAATAAGCAATGGCATAAAGACAGAGGATGGCTGTGATCAAAGCTTCAGCAGAAAACAAAAACAGTACAATATATATGTGATGGAAATTTTCTGTTTTGTGGAAAAGACGAAACAGCAGAAATTTATTTAACTGTAAGGAGAATGCAGAACTCAGTGTTACAGAGAGATTTGTGGGTCGTAGTACATGAATCATATCAAATTAACCTGAAGATGTAGCAAGTGATTTGGAAGGTAAATGTCATGATCCTGTTTCGTGCAAGGGGTGTTGGGTATGATCTTAGTGATGTTTTTTGCATCAGTACAGGGCATTGCTGAGATTACATCTGTTGTATAATGTGTAGTTATAACTGCCTAAACTGCAAAAAAAATTGCTTTCGAAATGTCTCAAAGATGTTTCTCTTTATGCATTCTTGGGATGAAGACATTACGTTCTGAAGAATTAACAGTTAGGCCTGAGAATGAGGGATGGTTTATTGACCATATAAGATCTGGAGAAGAGTGTAGTTGGTGAATACTGGATGGATATTTCTTATGGTGTGGGAGAATAAAACTGGGGAAATAATTTAAGAATAAGTCAGTTTCAAAGGAAAGGTCATTGGACAGTAAAATTGAACTGTGAATTCTCTTCCCACATATTCTGACGGACAAGCTGAGCTTTTCCAGCAATTACTGTACATGTTTAAGAATATTCATTTTAACACAGACTTTGTGAAGACATGAAACGCTTATTTTTACATTATACAAGCACATAGTAATACATCTTCAAAACAAGTAGGACCATTTATTGTGAATGAATTGATTCTGCAATAACACACTGACCTGGAGTCGAGAATGTTATGGAGTCATATAGTTCGGACAATGTTCAAGAAGAGCTCACAGAGTCCAGTGTGGGACTGGAAACGTTACTGATTTAACTTACAGATGGAAAATATAGCCTATCTGTGGAGAAACATTCTATTGCTCCCTTTCTGCTTCCCAATCGCTCATCACAGCAATGTGTGGGAGTGAAAAAAAGCCCAGTCGTCTTTCCCACTAATGGAGGATTCCTGATGAGGATTCATTGGAATCTCCCCATTACCTGAAGCAAAACAATTCTGCCAAATTCAACTGTTTCATGAAGAAATACCATTGTCAGAAGGCTGTGCAAGTAGAATAACAACAGAAGTAATTATTCGACTCGATAGTGAACAGACAGGAGATTCTGTGGCAGCAAATGGGAATCCGGAATGGTGTGTAGCCACCCACATGCCCAGGGTCCAGGATGTCTCAGAGTGGCTGCAGAACGTTCTCACCGGGAGTAGGGGGAGGGTGGTGGGAGCGGGAAGCAGCCAGAAGTCATTGTGCACATTGGTACAAAGGACAGAATGACACAGGTAGAAATAGTGATGACATCCTACAGAGTGATTGTGGAGAGCTACAGAAAAGGATAAAATGCACGGTAATATCCAGTTTACTTCCAGTTCTCCGTGCTAGTGAGGGTAAGAATAGGAGGATATGGCAGATGAAGGGGTGGCTAAAGAATTGGTGCAGGGGGCAGAGATTTCTGGATTACTGGGATCTTTTGTGGGGCAAGGTGGCGTGTTCAGGAAGGACAAGTTGTACCTGAGCTGGAAGGGGACCAGTATCCTGGCAGGCAGGTTTGCAACTGCTGCAAGGGAGGGTTTCAACGAGATTGGCTGGGGTTGGGGAGTGGTGAGATCCTCAACAGCAGGAAGGCAAGTGCGAGGCTGGAAGGAGATACAGTAATCAGAAACAGTAAAATGAAGAGACAGGTCAGGCTAGACAACGACAGGGAGCAAGGAATGTCTGTTGGATTAAATCGCAACTGTTTCAATGCAAGATGGCTGACAGGTAAGGCTGATGAACTGTGGACATGGATCGCTGCGTGAGACTGGGACATTATAGCCATTACTGAAACATGGATAAGGGAGGGACAGCACTGACAGCTTAAAGTACCAGGGGACAGGTGCTTTATACGGGACAGAGATGGTGGAAAGAGGGGACAGAGAGTTTCATTTTTGATTCAGGCGAGTAACACAGCAGTAATCAGAGATAAAATAACTGATGAATCATCCTGTGAGGATTTGTCTGGGGAGCTAATAAATAAGAAGGGAATGGTGATAGGATTTAGATTGTACTATAGGCCCCCAAATAATAAACGAGGAATTAATGGAACAAAAATATGTAGACAGACTGGGGAGACGCACAGGGCCAATAGGATTGCATTAGTAGGAGATTTTAATTTTCCTAACATAGACTGGGAATGACATAGAATTAAGGACTAAAATGGGGTGAATTTATTAAGTGTGTTCAGAATAGTTTCCTCAAGCAGTAAGTAGAGAGTGCAAATCGGGAAGGGACGAAGCGTGACCTACTCTAAGATCGAGGGCAGGACAGGTGTCTGAGGTGATAGTGGGGGAGCCCTCTGGGACCCGCGAAAATAGTTCTATTAATTTTTAAATAGTTATGCAGAAGGATAAAATTGGTCCACATGTTCAAGTTCAAACTTGCGGCAAGGCGAATTTTGATGGAATGAGACAGGAGCTTGTAGGGGTTGGTTGGAGGGGTTTCTTTGCAGGCGAAGGGACCTCCTGCAAGTGGGAGGACTTTAAAAGTGAAATGTCGACAGTTCAAGGTCTATGTGTTACTGTGAGGGTAAAAGGCAAGGTTGGTAGGAAGAGGGAACCTCGGATGTCAGGAGATATTGAGGCTTTGACCAGCAAAAAGGAGGCGTGGCTCAGATCCAGGCAGCTGGGATCGAGGGAATACCTGGAGGTGTACACGGGGTACAGTAGTTTACTGAAAAAGGAAATCAGGAGGGTGAAAAGGGGGCACAAAATAGCTTTGGCTGATAAGATTAGTGTGAATCCAAAGAGGTTCATTAAGTATATTAAAGTCAAAAGAATAGCTAAATGAGAATATGACCCCTCAAAGTCCAAAATGGACGTGCATGTCCTGAAGATTTGCGAGATCCTCAATGAATATTTCTCCTCTGTCTTTACCGTGGAGTAATACATGAACCTTGGGAGGCTGACAAAAGTCGGAGTGTTATCTTGGGGTGAGTCAATATCACAGGAGAAGGTGTGTTGGATGCGTTAGACTGTATGAAGGTGGATAAATCTCCTGGTTGTAAACAGATGCATCCAAGAACACTGCAAGAGGCTACAGAAGAAACTACGGGGACCCTGGTTGATATTTTTGCATCATCGTTAGCAACAGGTTAGGTTCCAGAATATTGGAGATTAGCAAATGTTGTGCCATTATTCAGAAAGGGAAGCAAAGAAAAATCTGGGATCGATAGACCAGGAAGTCTAATATCTGTGGTACGAAGGTTGCTTGAGAAGACTCTGAGGTGTGCGATATGCATGCATTTGGAAATATAAGGTTTGTTTAGAAATAGTTTTTTTGACAGATTCCCTACAGTATGGAAACAGACCGTCTGGCACAACAAGACCACACTAACCCTCCAAACAGTCACCCACCCAGTTCCATTTCTCTACCCTATATTTACCCCTGACGAATGCACATAACACGATAGGTAACTTAGCATGGCCAATTCACCTGACCTATAGATCTTTGGATTGTGTAAGGAAAATGGAGCACCCAGAGGAAACACACACAAACACAGTGAGAATGTGCAAACTCCATACAGAGCGTCACCCGAAGCTGGAACCAAACCCGGATCCATGACATTATGAGGCAGCAGTACTAGCCACTGAACTACCATGTCACCCTTGCTTTTTTTCAACACAGTTCAATGACACAGGTACAAAATCTATTCTGCCCTTCACCCATGATGCACGTTCGAATATCACATACCATGGTTAATTTATTCTCCACTGAAAGTGTCATCTTATTATTAGTTTGATATTAGTTTTATATCTTATTAGTTTGATATTATTAATTTTAATAATTATTATTAATAGTTGTTTTTATACTGGAAAGATCACATGGCTTTGTGAGTGGGAGATCATGCCTCTCAAATTTGTTTGAGTTCATTGATGAAGTGACCAGGAATGTTGATGAGGGTAGGGCGGTAGAGTGTGTGGTTTTCAGTAAGGCCTTTTACAAGGTTGCCATTGATAGGCTGGTCTGGAAGGTTAGAATCGCATGGAATCCAGAGGGACCTGGCAAATTAGATATACAATTGGCTTCATGGTAGTAAGCAGAGGGTAATAGTGGAAGGGTTCTCTCGGACTGGAGGCCTGTGACACATGAAGTGCCTCAGGGGTCGCTGCTGGGCCCGTTGCTATTTGTTATCTGTATCAATGATATTCTTGCGAATGTGCAAGGCATGGCTAGGAAACTTGAAGATGACACTAAGATAGGTGGTATCGTGGACAATGAGGAAGTATATCAGAAATTGCAGCAGGACGTTGATCAAACTGGAGAAGTGGGCCGAGGAATATTTTGGCAATGTTAGATCAAGGTAGGAGTTTCATGTTGATTGGTAGGACCTTAAGGAGTGTAGTTGAGCAGAGGGGCCATGGAGTTTAGGTCCACCGTTCTCTGAAAGTGGGGTCATAGTTAGATATGGTAGTGAAGTAGGCTTTTGCCACACTAGCAAGCATCGGTCAGGACATGGAGGAGAGCAGTTGGGAAGTTATGTTATAGTCAAACAGGATGTTGGTGAGGCTGCACTTGTAGTGTTGTGTTCAGTTTTGGTCACATTGCGATCGGAAGGATGTTTTTAATTTGGAATGTGTGCAGACGGAATTTATAAAAATGTTGCCAGGACTCAACAGTATGAATTAATGGGAGAGGTTGGACAAGCGAGGACTTTTTTTCTTTAGAGCACAGGAGAGGGGCCTATCGAAGTTTACATGGATAGGGTGAATGGACCCAACAAATTTTTCCTAGAGTTGGGGAAGCAAGGAGGGGAGAGCATCAGTTTAAGGTCAGAGGGGAAAGAATAAAAGGGAAACTGATGGAAACTGTTTTACACAGAGAGTGGCACACAAAGGGAATGAGCTGTCAACAGAAGTGGTTGATGCATTTATATTAAGGATACGTAAATGGCATTTGGGCAAGTACATGGACAGGAAAGGACGAGAATGCTATTGGCCAAGTGCTGGGAAATGAGGTTAGTGTGGTTGGATATTTGGGTCAGCATGGACGAGTTTGAGCCAAAGGGCCTCTCTGCCTCTCTCCATGATCTAGGACTTGATGACTCTACACATAGAACAGTATTTGGGTCAAACTCTCATTTTTCCTTAGGTCATAAGTTCGAATCATATTTGGACAATATTCTTTCAAGTTAACTTTGCAGATATTTTGCTTTTCAGTTTGTTATCGACAATACGTGTGTGTGTGTGTGTGTGTGTGTGTGTGTGTGTGTGTGTGTGTGTGTGTGTGTATGTGTGTGTGTGTGTGTGTGTGTCTGTCTGTCTGTGTGTGCGTGTGTGTCTTTGTGTGTGTGTGTGTGTTTCTCAGTATTTTTCAAAGGGAAATATCACTGTACATATTTGCAATATCCTCTCGTCATTCCACTTTCCATCATAGTTTGTTTTGGTCATAGACATGTTGTTTTAGTAGATTAAAGAAATCTGCCTGACTTGTTCCGAACACTGACCCTGACACACTCTGAGAACTATATCTTTGGCCATATCACCAACATAGTTATAATTATTTTTTGTGGGCAGTGGAGGAGTGGGGCCAGAAAAGGGAGAAGTGAGACAAAACAACACAGGGAATTATCGACTCAATCAGCCAAGGTCAGAGACGAGGAGTTCCTTGGAGGGGATTCTGAGGGATGGAATTTGCATTTATTTAGAAAGACAAGGAATGATTAGGGATAGTCAATATGGATTTGTGAAATCATGTCTAATTAATGTGATTGAGTATTATAAAGAGATGACAAAGAAGATTGAAGAATACACTGTGGTGTACAATTTTTACATAAATTTCAGCAAGGCATATAATAAGGTTCCCCATCGTAGACAGATTACTAAAATTAGATTATATGTAATCTAGTAAAAGCTAACCAATTGGATACAAAATTGGATTGAAGGTAATGGATTGTTTTCCAAACTGAAGTCCTGTGGCCAGCGGTGTGCTGAAAGAATCAGTGCTGAGCTCACTGCTTTTCATCACGGATATAAACAACTTTGATGTGATTATCGGAGGCATGGTTAGTAAGTTTACAGATAACATCACCGAATTGGTTCAGTGGACAGTGAAGAAGATTATCTCAGATTATAACGGGATCCTTGACCAACAATGAGCCAAGGACTGGCAGATGGAGTTTAATTTAGATATTGGTGAGGTTTGACATTTCGGTAAGTTAAAGCGGGGTAGTGCCCTGGGAAATGTTGCTTAACAAAGAGAACTACGGGTGAAGATTCATAGTTCCTTGAAAGTGGAGTTTAGGTCGGTAGAGTAGTGAGGAACCTGGTTGACATGCTTGTCTTAATCGGTCAGAACATTGAGAATTGGAGTCGGGGTAGCGTGAGGGGCTTGGACAGGACGGAGGTGAGGCCACTTTAATAAAACTGCGTACATATCAGTTGACTCTTTTAAAGGATGGATGTTGTTAAGCTTGAAAGGGTGCAGAAAAGATTTACAAAGATTATCTGGCACCTGAGGGTTTGAGCTACAGGGAGATGATGAACAGGATGAGGCTTTTACCCCTGGACTGTCAGAGACTGAATGGTGACATGACAGAGGTTTAATAAAGTCCTGAGGGGCATGGATAGTCTGATTGGACAAGATCTTTTTTCCCAGAGTAGGGGCGTCCAGAACTAGACAGCATAGGGTGAAGGTGACAGGGCAAAGACTGAGAAGGGACCTGAGGGGAAACCTTTTCATACAGAGGCTGGTGGGTGTACTGCCAGAGAAAGTAGTGAAAGCGGGTACAATTACACGTTTAAAATGTAACTGGATAGTTACATAAATGGGAATGGATCATGTGATGTGGGCCAAATGCTGCCAAGTGGGACGAGATCTGATTAAGATGCCTGATCGGCATGGACAAATTGGACAAAAGGATCTTTTTCTACGCTGTATGATTCTCTTATTCTCACAGCGGGATGAGGAAGAATTCTAAAAGGGTCATTCGAATGGGAATTCTCTTCCCCGGAAGTTTGTGGTGCCTCTCTGATTACAAGTATTCACAGCTGAGTTAGCAAAAGATTTGACAGAAAAGTGAGTCACAGATAATGGGACACAGACAGGACGATGAGGCTGAGACCACAATCTGATCAGCCACAATCTTAATGCCTGGTGGAGAAGGCTCAAATTCTCTAATGACCCACTCCTGCTCCTCAGTCCCATGTTTCTGTGTTCCATTCAACCCCTTTAACCTGCTAGACAGGAGCAGTTAGAGTCCACTTATTGTTATAGCATGGTGCACAGAAATAGAGGAGTCAGTTCGGTCCCTGGAGACTGTCCCACTCGGTTTGGGAGATTTGGAAAATGTAATTGGAAGACCCAGGCTGGATATGGAAGAGGTTGCTCATTTCTCTTTACAAAACTTCCCCTCTCTGTATCTTGTGCTTCATTTGTTGATCATATTGTAGACCCAGATTCACTGTGAATACAGCCCCCAAATCTCACCCAGTGATGGCTCACAAAGTCCACGCGTCTCCCTGATTGCAACATTCCATAAAAGACCTTCCAGGAAAATAACACATACGAACTTTCCAATAACAGAAGGGGAGAGCATCAGGAACAGGGGCAAGGCATTCACATCCCAAGCCTGCCTTGCCCTTCACTAAGATCAAGGCTGACCTGCTCCAAGTCTCAAATCTTCTTAATGTCCAAGTATTATTGAGCACTTCCATAGAACACAGAACAAAGAACAGTACTGATTTGGAGATGTCGGTGTGCGACTGGGGTGTACAAAGTTAGAAATCACATAGCACCAGGTTATAGTCCAACGGGTTTAATTGGAAGCACACTAGCTTTTGGAGCATCGCTCCTTCATCAGGTGATAGTGGAGGGCTCGATCATAACACAGAATTTAGAGCAAAAATTTACAGTATGATGTAACTGAAATTATACATGGAAAAATTGATTCTCTGTTAAGCCTTTCATCTGTTAGAATACCATGATAGTTTCACTTCTTTCATGTGTAAATCCCAAAACCTTTTTTTAAAAAAAAGTTGCATTCTCAGGTGAGCTGTGAACAATGGTGATAGCAAAACAAAATGTTGAAAGTGTTGGCCCCCTGTGTTCTCTGACTATGCCATGATGTTTAGATTGATTCTAAGCTAAAAATTGAGATAACGGAGTTTTACATGAATTCATGCAGATTTTCAGCTCCTGGGGAAAAACCTTGTCTATTGACCCGATCGATGATCATCATGATTTTAAACACCTTTATCTATTAACTTCTCAGCTTCCCATATTCAAGTGAAAACAACCCCAGCTTATTCAGCATTTCCCTAACGCGCAAACCCTCCAATCCTGGCAACATCCTTGTTCATTTTTTCTGAACCCTTTCATGTTTCACGACATCCTTCCTGTGGCATTGAGAACAGAATTGCACACAGTATTCGAATAGTAGTCGGGCCAAACACTGTTTAGTTCCCTGAGCGCCCCAGTCTTTATCCAAAGTAAGTTCCAAAATGAAATATTTGTTTTGGATCTTGTAGTTTCACACATCGTTGCCTTCATTGATCATTAAGGAGACCGGATTTGTCCCGAGCTCTTCTTTTGCCCTTAATACCCTTGTAGAGTCTCTTTTGATTCTCTTTAACTTTCTCTGCCAAAGCTATCTCGTGTCCCCTTTTTACATTCCTGATTTCCATCCTAAGTGTATTCCAACAGACCGGATGCTCCTGAAGGGATTCCCTTGAGTCAGCCAGTTATATCTGACATGTGACCCCTTTTTTCTTGACCACAGCCTCGAAACTCAGCCAGTGTTTCCTAATTCAGTCAGCATTGAGCTGCACACTAACAGGAACACGCTGGCGCTGAACGCTCCTTTTATCTCGGTTTTAAGATATTCCTACTTGCCAGAATTCCCTTTACCTGTAAATATCCTCCCCAGATCTACTTTAAAAAGTCCTGTCTAATACTATCTTGCTCCATTGAATAACTTGAACTTGTGGACCAGGCCTGTCCCTTTCCATCGCTATTTTCAAACTAATACAATTGTGGTAACTTTCCAAAGTGCTCCCCCACTAACACCTCAGTCCCGTTCCCGACCTTGTTCACTCCAGCTGTAACCGTCTGTCAGAGAATGTCACATTCATTCAGAAAGGGTCACAGTCTGTCTCAGAGAGGGTCAGAGATTGTCACAATGTGCCTCGGAGAGTCAGAGATAGTCAGAGAATGTCACAGTGTGTCATAATGTGTCTCAGAGAGTGTCACAGTGTGTCTCATAGAGTGTTATAGTGTGTCTCAGAGAGTGTCACAGTGTGTTTCAGAGAGTGTCACACAGTGTCACAGTCCGTCAGAAATGGTGACATGTATTTCAGAGTTTGTCAGAGAGAATCCGAGAGTGTCACTGTGAGTCGTACTTTGTCTCAGAGAGTGTCAGAGAGGGTCAGCATTTGTCTCAGAGAGGGTCACAGTCTGTGAGAGAGTGTCATGGTGTGTTTCAGAGAAAGACAGAATAACTCAGAAAGAGTCACAATGTGTCTCAGAGAGGGTCAGAGAGAGTCAGAGAGTATCACAGTGTGCCTAAGAGCATGTCAGAGAGTGTCATGCTGTGCCTCAGAGAGAGAGAGAGAGAGAGAGAGAGAGAGAGAGAGGCACAGTCGGTCTCAGAGAGGGTCAGAGAGTGTCACTGTGTGTCTCAGAGAGTGTCACAGTGTCTCAGAGAGTCAGAGAGAGTCGGAAAGTGTAACAGTGTGTCTCAGAAAGTGTCATAGAGTGACACAGTGTGTCACAGTCTGTCAGAGCGAGTCACAGTGTGCCTCAGAGTGGGTCAGAGTGTGTAACAGTCTGTTAGAGAGTGTCACAGTGTGTTTCAGAGAGTCAGATAGGATCAGAGAGTGTCACGGTGTGTTTCAGAGAGAGTCAGAGTGAGTCAGAGAGTGTCACAGTGTCTTTCAGAGAGAATCAGAGAGTGTCACAATGTGTTTCAGAGAGTGTCAGCTAGGATCAGAGAGTGTCACAGTGCGTCTCACAGTGTCAGAGAGAGTCAGAGAGTGTCACAGTGTGTCTCAGAGAGGGTCAGAGAGAATCAGAGAGTATCACAGTGTGCCTAAGAGCGTGTCAGAGAAAGTCAGCGAGTGTTACAGTGTGTCGTGCTGTGCCTCAGAGAGTGTCAGAGAGAGAGTGAGAGAGAGAGACACACAGTCGGTCTCAGAGAGGGTCAGAGAGTGTCACTGTGTGTCCCAGAGAGTCAGAGAGAGTCAGAAAGTGTAACAGTGTGTCTCAGAAAGTGTCAGAGAGTGACACAGTGTGTCAGAGTCTGTCAGAGCGAGTCACGGTGTGTTTCAGAGAGAGTCAGATCGAGTCACAGGGTGTCTCAGAGTGCGTCAGAGAGTGTCACACTGTGTTTCAGAGAGTTCCAGATAGGACCAGAGAGTGTCACAATGTATCTCAAAGTGTCAGAGAGAGTCAGCGAGTGTCACAGTGTGTCTAAGAGAGTCTCAGTGAGAGTCATAGAGTTACAGTCTGTCAGAGAGTGTCACAGTGAGTCTCAGTGAGTCTCAGTGAGTGTCACAGTGTGTCTCAGAGAGTCAGAGAGAGTCACAGTCTGTTTTTGAGAGTGTCACTGTGTGCCACAGAGAGTATCAGAGAGTGTCACAGTGTGTTCAAGAGTGTCAGAGAGAGTCACAGTGTGTCTATGAGAGAGTCTCAGCGTGTTTCAGAGAGTCAGAGAGAGTCGGAACGTGTCACAGTCTGTCTCTGAGAGTGTCACAGTGTGTCACAATCTGTCAGAGAAGGTGTCAGTATATTTCGGAGTGAGTCAGAGAGAGTCAGAGAGTGTCACAGTTTGTCAAAATCTGTCAGAGAGGGTCACAGATGTCGTGCTGTGCCTCAGAGAGTGTCAGGGAGAGTCAGAGAGTGTCACAGTCAGTGTCAGAGAGGGTCAGAGTGTGTCACAGTGTTTCACAGTCTGTCAGAGTGTGTCACATTGTGCTGCAGAGTGTGTCAGAGAGTTTCACAGTCTGTTAGAGAGTGTCACAGTGGGTTTCAGAGAGTGTCTCGGTGTGTCTCAGAGAGTGTCAGATAAGATCAGAGAGTGTCACAGTGAGTTTTTTTTAATGTTATCAGCCTTTCGGTGACAATAAGAAGTATAAATGGATGGAAGGTTGCCTTCCGTGATGGTCTGTGCTGTGCACACAACCGTCTGTAGTTTCTTATGGTCCTGGGTAGAGCAATTACCATGTCACATGAATAGAATGCTTTCGGTTGCCAGTATACAGAATAACAATAAGAGAGACAGCTCATTCTAAGCTGGAAGAGACAATGGGTTGAGTTTCCGCAACCTTTGCTTTAATAATTCTGTGATATGTATTTAAAGCCTATGGAGGGGGGGTGAGACAAGCTTGTTCAATAAAGGACACAGACTGTTCCATCAACAAAAATCGATTCGTATTGTGTCATGAAGTTCAGTTGCAATGAAAAGTTTTTTAAAACAAAGTGGTTTTCTGAGATTTCCAGGATATTCAGAAACGTTTTTTTTTCTCTTTGAATCTTATAAAAGAAACAGATTTCGGCCTTAATACACGTGTCACAGACACACCATCTGTTATTGGACCACAGTGTCCACATATAACCAAGGTCAGCAAATGGACCAGTCAAGAAACATGAGACAGAATGATATGCAAACATGAGATACAAACTGAAAATGGTGGAGAAACGAAATAAAAACATGAAGAAGTATCTGCAGATAGAAACAGAGTGAACATATTGATTATGATGTGACATTTCTGAAAAGTCAAAGGTTAATGCTATGCAACTCTGCTCAAATTCTGCCAGATTGGTTGAGTTTTGCTCCAGCTCTTTCAATTTCTTTTTCTTTCTGAACTGTGACAAATTGTCTGATCTGAACGATAACAGCAAAGCCCCTGTCTCACTTGGATCTCGAGTAATTCGTTATTGATATTAAATGAGAAATTACAAAGTTCCTATGTTTGACAAGGCTCTAAATATTGATGACGTATTAGATTGTGAAAACGTGCCATGAAAATGTTGAAACAAAAACTGAAGTTGGTTTTAAAGCTCAGTAGGTCTGGCAGAATCTGTGAAGAGAAATCACAGTTAACATTTCGGGTTCAGTGACCCTTCATCAGAAATGATGCTAGCTAGGAAAATGTTGGTTGATATGAAGAAGGGGATGGACAGCTGTTAATGGAGATTGTTCGTGGCTAAACATAGAGGGTGTGTAATGGAAGGCGATGTGAGAACTAGGCCTGGTGTATTATTGGTCGGGGGCGAGGACATTGTGGAGTTCAGGGCCGAAAATTATTGAACTTGATTTTGAGTCTGAAGGGCTGTAGGATCCTCACACGGTAAATGAGGTGTTGTCGTGTCAGTTTGCATAGACTTTTCCTGGAACACTGCAGCAAGCCTGACATAGAGATATTGGTCAGGGAACAGGATGCGGTATTAAACTGGCAGGGAACTGGAAGCTCAGGACCATTTGTATAGATACACTTTGGATGTTCAGAGAAGCGGTCACCCAGGCTACTGTTAGTTTCCCCAATGTAGAGAAGACCACATTGTGAGAAGTGAATCGAGTAGACTAATTGTGGAAAATGTTGGTAAGGTGCTGCTTCATCGGTACGGTGTGGTTGGGCCCTTGGATAGTGAGAAAGGAGGACAGAAGTGCGAACATGTTACACTTTCGGCAGGGGCAAGTGAAGTGGGCCTGTGGTGGGGGTGAGGGCGGGGTAATGGGAGTGAATAAAGAGTGAACCAGGGTGTCCTGGTCCCTCCAGAAGGTGGACAATTTTGAGGAGGAAAATATGTGTCTGGTGATGGCATCTTGCTGGAGGTGGGGGAAATGGCGGCTGATAATCCACTTCATGTGAATGCAGGTGGGATGGTCGGCCAGGACAAGAGGAATTCTCTCGCTGTTGCAGGAAGGTAGAGAGACGGTGAAAATAGAAATGCAAGAGGTGGGTCAGACCTGGTTGAGGGCCCTCTCGAAAACAGTGCTGGGATATTCTCAGTTGAGGAAGAAGATGGACATTTTGGAAATTGACATCATTAGAAGCAATGCGGTGGAGACAGAAAAATTGGTGGAATGGAATGGAGTATTAGCAAGAAACAGGTTGTGAGGGTGTATACTCCAGGTAGCAGTGGCAGTCGGTTGGTTAATACTGGATATTAGTGGCCTGTCGACCCCAGAAATGGAAACAGAGATACCGAGGAAAGGAAGTGATGAGTCAGAGAAAGACGAGGTGAAAGTGAGGGAGGAGGGGTGACTTGATAGAGGTGTACAAGATGATTAGGGGGTTAGATAGGGTTGACAGTGAGAACCTTTTTCCACGTATGGAGTCAGCTATTACAAGGGGGCATAGCTTTAAATTAAGGGGTGGTAGATATAGGACTGATGTTAGGGGTAGGTTCTTCACTCAGCGAGTCGTAAGCTCATGGAATGCCCTGCCAGTAGCAGTAGTGGACTCTCCCTCTTTATGGGTATTTAAGCGGGCATTGGATAGGTATATGGAGGATAGTGGGTTAGTGTAGGTAAGTTCCGACAGCAACATGGTGCCAGAGAGATAAATGGGAGGGGCTGGTGCTGGGAGGAAGGTCGCTTGGAAGGTGACAGCTAGATGAAGGTGGGTGGTGATAGTGATAGTTCAGATTGGAAGGTGGAGTGGCTAGATGGGAAGGAAGATGGACAGCTAGGACAGTTCAAGAGGGCGGTTCTGAGTTGGAGGGTTTGATCTGGGATAAGGTGGAGGGGAGATGAGGAAACTGGTAAGATTGTCCTTGATACGGTGTATTTGAAGGGTCCCAAGGCAGAAGATGATGCGTTCTTCCTTCAGACGTCAGGTGGCTAGAATTTGACAGTGCATGAGGCCACAAACCTGCAAAGCCTTGGCGGAATCGGAGGGGGAGTTGAAGTATTTAGCCACTGGTCAGGGGGGTTGTTGGGTGTGTGTGTCTGAGAGTGTTCCCTGAACTGTTCTGCAAGTTGACGTCTTGTCTCGCCAATGTAGTGGAGACCAGGAGCAATGGACACACTAGAAGAGGTATTTGGATGCACAGGATGCTATCTGGCTGATGTGGAAGGATCCTTTGGGGCCTTGGGTGGAGGTGAGGAGGGAGGTGTTGGCACAGGTTTCATACCTGTTGTAGTGGCAAGGGAAAGTGCTGGGAGTGGAAGGTGGCTTGTTGGGGTTGCGTGGACCTGATGAGGGAGCTGTGAGGGAATGGTCTCAGCAGTATGATGTTAGGGGTAGGGAGGGAAGTATATCTCTGGTGGTGGGGTCTGACTGTTGGTGGCAGAAATGGCGGAGGATGATGCGTTGTATACTGAGGTTGGTGGGGTGGAAGGCATTCACCAGAGAGGTTCTAACTTGTTGTAGTTGGAAGGGTGAAGCTCAAGGCCGGAGTTTTGGGCAGTTGAGGAGATGCGCCAGAGCACCCTCCTGCAGCCAAACCACCTCTTCAATGCTACCTGTCCCTATATCTATCTTTGCACAGTTTGAAAGCTTAACCCAAATGCCCTCAGTTCTGTCATATAGATAATGAATGCACAAAGTGAAAAGTTGTGGTCCCAAAACTGAGTCTTGTGGAACACCACTTGTCACTGGCTGCCATCCTGAGAAGGACACTTTAATCCACACTCTCTGTTTTCTGTCAGACAGCCAAACTTCAACTTCCACCTTGCCTCGAACACCATGGACGCATATCTTTCTCAATAGCCTCATGCATGACACCTTGTCAAAGGATTCTTGAGGTGCAGATGGATAACATCTATTGGTTCTCCTTCATCAAATCTGCACATTACTCCCTCAATGTATTCTAGCAGGTTTGTCAGGCATGACCTCCCCTTGATGAAACCATGCTGACTCTGTCCTATTTTACCAAAGACCTCCAAGTATTCAGAAATCCCATTCTTCACGATTAATTCCATGATGTTACCCACAACCAAGTCTGCAAATCAGTCTGCAGTTTTCCATCTTCTGCCTAACTCCCTTATTAAACCGGGTGTCATGTTAGCAATTATACAGCCACTTGGCCCTTTCCTGATTTTAGTCATTCCTGAAAGATTACCACTTTCGCTTGTACTAACGCTTCAGCGATCTCCCTTACAAGGCTGGGGTGTAATCCATCTGGTCCAGGTGAGTTATCCACATTCAGGCCATTCCGTTTTCTAACATGTTCTTCTTGGTGATGGCCACTGTATTTAGGACTTCCCTCTCACTCTCTTCAATTCTTGGGTAATTACTCGTGTATTCCACCGTGAAGACTGATGCAAAATTCCTCAGCCATGCCTTTGCTTCCCACTACTGTCTCTCCAGCATCATTTCCCAGTGGTCCATATTCACATTTATGTCTCTTTTGCATTTTATATATCTAAAGAATCTCTTGCAGTTTCCTTTATATTACTGGTTAGCTTAGCCCCATACTTAATGTTCTCCCTCCTTATTTATTTTTTCTTGTCTTCTGTTGGCCTCAATTCTCCAGTTCCCCACTGCCCTTCACTCTGCTTGCTCTTTTGCTTATATGCAATCCCTGACTTCCCTTGTCAGCCCTGGTTGCCTCATCCTCCCTGTACCATACCTCTATTACTCAGCACGCATCTCTGCAGTGTCTTTTAAATTATCATGGAATCTCCAGCCATTGCTGTTACCCTGTCTTTCCGGCTAGACGCCTGTCCAGGTCAATTCTACCCAGCTTCTCCCTTATGCCTCTCCAGTTGCCTTTATTCAGCTGAAATACTGTTATCTCTGATTCTATCTTCTCTCTCAAATTTCAGAATAAATTCAACCATGTTCTGATCAATGCTTCTGAAGTTTTCCTTCACCTTAAGCTCCCTTGTCTAGCCTGCGTCATTAAATCCAGTGTCATCTGTTCCCGAGTGGGCTCCACCACATGATGCTCCAAAAAGCCATCCCGTAGATATTCCTCAAATTCCTTTTCTTGCGATTCACTACCAACTTGGTTTCCCATTCCACTTGCATATTGAAATCCCCCATGATCCCTGTAACGATGTCTTTCCTACAGATCTTTTCTATCTCCTGGTTTATCTTGTGCCCCAGCTCCTGACTACTCTTTGGAGGCCTGTGCAAGTCTCCAACTGTGGTTGTCTTACCTTTGTGGTTCCTCAATTCTACCATGCAGATTCCACACTATCTGACCTTACTTTCTTTCTTATTGTTGATTAAATTTCATTTCTTATTAATAATGTAAATCCACTGTCTCGATCTTTTCGATACGATATATGTCCTTGAATATCCTGATCCCCTTGCAGCCACTTCTCTGTAATGCCCATTGCGTCATACCTACCAATTTCAATCTATGCCACAAGCTCGTATGCCCTATTCCTTATACTGCTCGCATTCAGATATAACCCTTCAATCTTGTGTTAACGTTCCCTCTTCTATTGCCATTTGTTTGTTCAGTGTGATTGAAGTTTGATTGCTTACACTTCCCATACACTCTGTTCTATTTGCGTCTATGCTGAAGATTTTAATAACCTCTCTTGAGCTCTGTGCTCATACCTCCTCTTTTCTTATTAAACCCTTTCAGGAAACCCCTAACCCGCACGCGCACACACACACACTCCTAATCAGTTTAAAGCTCTGTCGACATCCTTGGTTAGGATTCACTTGGACTCTGGTCCCAGCACGGTTCATACGAAGACTGTCCCATCAGAACAGGTTATTTCTTCCTCAGTAATAAAATGTGTTTAAAGTTTGTGAGAAGATTTGTAGCTCGGGTGCTCATTGTTGTATTTCTGTTCGCCGAGCTGGGAATTTGTGTTGCAGACGTTTCATCGCCTCTCCAGGTGACATTCTCAGTGCTTTGGAGCCTCCTGTGAAGCGCTTCTGTGATGTTTCCTTCGGCATTTATAGTGGTTTGAATCTGTCGCTTCCGGTTGTCAGTTCCAGCTGTCCATTGCAGTGGTCGGTATATTGGGTGCAGGTCGATGTGCTTATTGATTGAATCTGTGGATGAGTGCCATGCCTCTTGGAATTCCCTGGCTGCTCTCTGTTTGGTTTGTCCTATAATAGTAGTGTTGTCCCAGTCGAATTCATGTTGCTTGTCATCTGTGTGTGTGGCTACTCAGGACAGCTGGTCGTGTCGTTTCATGGCTAGTTGGTGTTCATGGATGCGGATCGTTAGCTGTCTTCCTCTTTGTCCTACGTAGTGTTTTGTGCAGTCTTTGCATGGCGTTTTGTACACTACATTGGTTTTGCTCATGCTGGCTATCGGGTCCTTCGTTCTGGTGAGTTGTTGTCTGAGAGTGGCTGTTGGTTTGTGTGCTGTTATGAGTCCGAGTGTTCGCAGTAGTCTGGCTGTCAGTTCGGAAATGCTCTTGATGTATGGTAGTGTGGCTAGTCCTTTGGGTCGTGACATGTCGTCGTTCCATCGTCTTTCCCTTAGACATCTGTTGATGAAATTGCGGGGGCATCCGTTTTTGGCGAATACCTTGTATAAGTGTTCCTCTTCCTCTTTTTGCAGTTCTGGTGTACTGCAGTGTGTCTGGCCCTTTTGAATAGTGTCTTGATGCAACTTATTTTGTGTGTGTTGGGGTGGTTGCTTTCGTAGTTCAGGACTTGGTCTGTGTGTGTGTCTTTCCTGTAAACCTTTGTGGTGAATTCTCCATTTGGTGTTCTCTGTACCATCACGTCTAGGAATGGGAGTTGGTTGCCCTTTTCTTCCTCTCTAGTGAATCGGATTCCTGAGAGTGTGGCGTTAATGATCCAGTGCAATTTCAACAACAGATGCCTAGGGGAAAGACAACGGAACGAGGACATTCCGCAACCCAAAGGACTAGCCACACTACCATACATAAAAACACATTTCTGAACTGACAGCCAGACTACTGCGACCACTAGGACTCATAACAGCACACAAACCAACAGCAACTCTCAGACAACTGACCAGGACGAAGGACCCGATACCCAGCATGAGCAAAACCAATGTAGTGTACAAAACCCCATGGAAAGACTGCACAAAACACTACATAGGACAAACAGGAAGACAGCTAACGATCCGCATCCATGAACACCAACTCGCCACGAAACGACACGACCAGCTATCCATAGTGGCCACACACGCAGATAACAAGCAACATGAATTCGACTGGGAGAACACGACTATTATAGGTCAAGCCAAACAGAGAACAGCCAGGGAATTCCGAGAGGAATGGCACTCATCCACAGATTCAAACAATAAGCACATCGACCTGGACCCAATATACCGACCACTGCAATGGACAGCTGGAACTGACAACCGGAAGCGGCAGATTCAAACCACTATAAATGCCAGAGGAAAGATCACAGACGCGCTTCACAGGATGCTCCCAAGCACTGAGGATATCACTGAGACAGGGGACAAAACGTCTGCAACATAAATTCCCAGCTCGGCGAACAGAACCACAACAATAAAATGTGTTTATTCAACACAAAATACTGGGACAAAAAACAAGCGTTTCAGCACATACCAAAACATGAAAAATACAAAGAGACAAGTCTGTTAAAATTCACTTACGATGTGGAGCTATATGAATTGAAATGTGAATTACAAAACCACGGACGAGGTATTCAAGCTTTATTGGTCATTATCTGACCCACAGCTGAGGTACTGATTTCCCCCCAGTCAGTGATCCACCTCACTGAGTCTCTCTCGCCCTGACTCACACATTGTCTCGTTGGCCCAAAATTTTTAAATTAATTCACCTTCTCCCTGGAACCAATCTATTGTTATTTTGGAACTTGTTCAGCGTCAGCAACCCGGCTCTGTGAAATTATTGGCGATAAATGATCTGGGATGACAGCATAGTGCTCACAGGGTACGGCACCAGACAAAGGGCTTGCAGTCTGCGGGAATTTCTAAATAAAATTTCTGTATGTTTGTCCTCATGCTGTCTTCTGATCTAACTTCATACTCGTCTGACACCCCTTGCTCTCACTCACTCTGTCGCTCCATTTTCCCTCCATTCCTTTTATCTCTCTTCACTTCCTTTTTCTCTGTTAATTTTTCTCTCTCTCACGCACACACAGTTCACTCTGTTTTCAAATTGTGATGTTGGAGAGCTCATCGTTGTACAATTGGCGAAACGGCTTCGTTCAGTGCACTATTAATTCTGAAGCTCTCTGAACCACTATGAAGACTTCAGCACAATAAAGACATCAGGTGCCTGGAGAGACAAGCTGGTTCTGCGAAGGACACAGTGCAGAATCATCCTTTATCTCTTCCTGTTGCCTGTTGTGCAGTGGCCTTGAAATATCTGTTCAAACAAAATAGATTGAAATTCGTGCAGGCGGGAGGACGATCACCAGATGATTATGCTGTCAGGATTTAACAAGCAGATCCCACATACAAAATGTGGATTTCCCCATAAAAAAAAACAAAATGTGGATTTGCCTGATAGCAGCTCCTCCCAATTGAGACGGCCGAGCTCTGCCTGATGCTCACGTAATTTGCCTTCCGCCAATTCAGTAGCTTCACACAATGTCCTGACTTATCCATGTTCGTAACTATCTTAAATCTGAAGGAGCTGTGACCACTGTTTCTAATATTATGTCCCACTGAAAGGTCAGTCACCTGGCCAGGCTCATTAGCCGATACGAGGTCCAGTATGGCGCTTCCTCTGGTTGGACAATCCACAAACTGTTGCAGTTAATAAATTCTGCCCCGTCGAAGCCTCTTGCTCCAAGGGGCTCCCAGTCATTATTGGGGATATTAAAGTCACTTACTATGACCACTCTGTTTTTAATACACCTTTCGTTAATCGACGTACATTTCTGTTCCTCAATCCCTCCGTGGCTGTTGGAGGGATTATAGTAACGCAGTGCTTGCAGCCATCTTATTTTTGAGCTTTAACCATATTGCTGCAGTGGATAGTCCCTCCTGTATGTCCTCTTCAAGTACAGATGTAGCATTCTCCCGATTATTAAAACACCTCGTCCACCTCTTTTTCCTTTCTCTCCATCTCGCATAAAACAATGAAACCCTGGAATGTTAAATGGCTAGTCCTTTCCCTCTCTCAACCAAGTCTCTGTAAAGCTGCAACATTATAGTCCAATGCACGGATTCAGGCTGTCAGTTCATCGGTCTTAACCATAATAATTCTTCCATTGAAATAAAAACACTTCAGCCCAACTCCATCAGATCCTGACCTGATATTTGGTTTGAGTTTCCCTGATGTAAATTCTCGTTGTCTATTCTCTGGTAATAGGAGATTAGAAAAGACTGTCAGTAAAGCAGAAAATATTGCAAACAGACAATTTCTGTTTCCTCCATTGTCCCTTCTATATGAACATTTCATCACACACTGTCCAATTCCAATAAACTACTGGATAATTATTATGCTTCAAACAACACTCTCCAGCCTCTCAATGCACATTCTTCAACTCTCTCTGGACCCATTGGATTGACAGTTTTCTGTTCCCTCTCTCAACCAAATCTCTGTAATAGTTATATCATAGTTATATATACTCATTCAAACTCCAAACTCCAAGCTCATCTGTCTTGCCTGTGATACTGCTCATATTAAAATCAGCATACTTCCGACTGCCAGTCCCATTGTGTTCACTCCACACTGCCAGTTTGTTGCTGGTCTTAGCTGTACTGGGATTAGTCGCCACCTACTCTTCAGTCATGTGCTTGTGGACGTACTCCCCCCCCCCCCCCACCACCACCCCCCCCCCCACCACACTAGTTTAAACCCTCCTGAGTGACAATAACAAACCTGCCTGCCAGGAGATTGCTGCCAGTTCACGTCCATCCCATCCTTCTTGTGTATTTCATACTGACCCAGGATTCCCAATGACCCACATATCGGAGATTGCTGCCAGTTCAGATGCATCCAGTCCTTCCTGTCTATATCCTACCGACCCGGGAATCCCAATGATCCACATATTGCAAGTGCTGCCTACCCTACCAGCTCTTTGGCCATGTTTTTAACTATACTGCCTTCCTATTCCTAACTTCACTGACACGTGGCATAATCTAGTCTCTCCAACATTCAAAAATCCTTTCAGCATAACTCCGGCACGATCTTTACTTTGAAATGGATAGACTTGACAATAAAAACTTAGTGTGATCTCATTAACTATGAAAGTGGAGCCCAACGAATCAGTCGCAATGACCATAGGATCTGATATCTTTCACCTTCACCAAACCTGTGTGACAAGGTATACATATGGAGTATCTATTTGTAGATGAACGAGGATAAACAGAAATTAGTCTAAAAGACCTGAAAATGTCATAACAGATGGCTGTCATTCAGCCTGTTTACTCTGCTTTGCTGTTCAATTGGATTTTAGCTATCCTGTTCGTTTTTTAATGGCTGGGGCTTTACCCCAGATCCCTAGTGTGTCAGAAAGTGCCCAGTGTCTTTGTGCGCCCCTTGCGTAGGGAGCATCCAGTGCCAGGCGATGGGGGTTTGGGGAACCCCGGGATGGCTCGGTGAAAGGCTGCATGCAATAACGGATGGACTCAGGGGTCGAGAGAGACGGAGTAGGTAATCAAAGACATGCACTCACATCAGTAGCTGGGCAAGATTCCCATGTACTCGGGGAGCCCGAGCACCAGTGCCACTTTTACAATAAACCCGTCATATTTGCATCAATTCTCCATCAAATACACGTAAATATACTGCAGATGGCAGAAACCTGAAACAAACATAAAAACATACTGTGAAGAGAGAAACGAGTTAATTCTCCCAATGCAGACACGGGGAGATTGTAAAAAACTCCACAAAGACAGGGTCCAGAGATTGGAATCATTCTTATTTGAATGAAAATAGTCTTATCAGTGATAGGCAACATGGTTTTGTGCAGAGAAGATCATGTCTTACCAATTCAATAGATTGTTTGAGGAAGTGACAAAGTTGATTGATGAAGGAGGCACTGTAGATTTCATGTACGTGGACTTCAGGAAGGCGTTTGGTATATTTCCCCATGGTCGGGGTATGTCGAAAGTGAAGTCACATGGTGCACGAGCTGATGGATAAAGAACTGGCTGGGGAACAGGAGGCAGAGAATAGTAAGGGGAGGGAGTTTCGCAAAATTGAGAACTGTGACCAGTGGTTTATTTTAAGATGTTTCTGGAAAGATACATGAATGGCCTGGGAACAAAGGGATACAGATCCTTAGAAAATAGGCGACAGGTTTAGATAGAGGATTTGGATTGGCGCAGGCTCGGACCACCGAATGGCCTGTTTCTGTGCTGGAATGTTCTTTGTTATAAGATTAGCAATGACCCATCAGACCCCAGTAATGGTCTCCTCCAACCTCTTCCCTCAGACTAAAAGGTACAGAAGCTTGAAAACACTGAGCAGCTGGTTCAGGAACAGCATCTTCCTGACTGTTATTAGACTGATGAGTGGACTCCCTAATCTCAGATAATGCTGATCTTGTTCCTGCTGATCTCGCCTCGCACACGCCCTGTGCATCGTAACCTGCATGGCTCTCAAACATATTTTATAGCCATTGTTCTGTACATCATTGTTTACTATGCTTTGTCTGCATTTCTTGGTAAAGGTCAAAGTAAATCCTCACCTCCCTTCCCCCAGTTACTACAGTGCTCACTTCCACCTGTCTCTGGTCCACAGCCCCAGAACCTCCCATTCACCACCCCCAGCACACTGTGACCCCATCCCCACTCCCTGTGTATTTCTCTCACACTGTCTGTTTCCTAGTATTTTCCTCTAATCTGTCTTCTGTTTCTTTCCCATAACTTACTATCTCCCCTTCTCCCTGTTCTTGTGAATGTTTGTTTCTTGTTTTGTTTCCTTTCTCTGTTTTACTGACTGTCCTTCAGTTTGCCTCGCTGTGTTCTCTCTCTCCTTCTACATGTCCATCTCTTTCTCTCTCGTTGTGATAGTGATGGCTTCTCTATTCTTTTGAAGCATGTGATGGCTCTTTGGTTGGATGTTGGCAATACAATAAATTCACTTATGTTTTGGTATCTTAAACATAATTTAAATTTATTGGTTAAATTTCAATTGTTGTCAAAACAGCAACCAGAACTTGGATCTCCATTGAACAACCAATTCTTACATCTAAATATTTTGGAACTGCCTTCTCCCAGTGCTCTGCATACTGGCAACTGAAAGCATTCTATTCACGTGCATAATAGTGTGACGGTAACTGCTCTTCCCAGGACCATAAGAAACTACAGACGGTTTTGTGCACAGCCCATACTATCATGGAGGACAACCTTCCATCCATTTATACTTCTCATTGTCAGCGAAAGTCTGGCAACATCAAATATCTCTCCCAAACTGGTAATGATCTCCCACAACCTCTTCCAAAAGGGAGGAGATACAGAGACTTGAAAACATGGACCAGTATGCTCAGGAACACTTTCTTCCCTACCGTAATTAGACTGACGAATTGAAATCTCTAACTTTTCAAATAATACTAATCTTGCTAAATTCGATCTTGAATCGCACTGCTCCTGTGTTGCTGTCACCTTGTGTGCCTCACTCTGTGTAAGTGCCCTGTGAGGCTCAAGGTCTTCTCAAGGGCGATCAAAACAGTGAACTAATACTGGCCCACCCAGCGATACCTATATCCCATTAATAAATATAAGAACATGACGACACTCAGGGAACACAGACAGGTGGGATCAAATCGCTTTAAACATGATCTTAGATAGATAGAGATATCCCTCGGTATCTGAAAGTAGAGTGTTCCGACAAAGCCTTTCATAAGCTGATATGGCATAAAGTGAGGTATCATTAATTTATGTGGGGAAAATTTACTTTTCTTGTTAAAAGTGAAAATCCTCTTCGGATTTATTTTGATTAGTGAAAACAGGACGTAATGGAGGTTTTTCGGAAAGGGAAATGGCAAAATGCGAATTTTTTAAAAGCGGGGGATACGTGTAGCAGCATGGGCGTGATATTCAGGAAGATTTGAAAAGTTAAAAATAAATGAGGTGATTCTCACATTTTATTTCCATCCCAGCTGATCATCATTCCCTTTGTTTGCTCTTTGTCTTCTATCTCTTTCTCTATCGATTCAACTCACTCCTCCTGCCCTTCAAAGCAGACTTCCCTGTCACCAGCATTGTTCACACTATTTTCCAGCTGCTTTCAGTTCAGAAAAGCTTCCCAGCACATTCTGATCTTTTCCTTGCATTATTTATGCAATTTCAGATCTCCAGCATCTTTCAAATTTGTTTAACCTTCAAATTTGTTATTCCATGGGAAGTCGGCATCTCTGCCCAGGGCAACATTTGTTAATCATCACTAATTGTCCTGACTCTGACGACATTCCACAAGCCAATAGAAAGTCAAGCACATTGATATGGGTCTGAAGTCACACTTAACCCAGAACGGGAAGTAACATTAGATTTCTTTACCGAAGGTCATCAGTGAAACAGGAAACTGTTCAGACAAAATGTGGTTTTATAGTTGTTTTTCGTGAAATTCACTTTTATTCCAATTCTTATCATTTTTATTTACTTCTGCCATCAGCTGTGGTAGGACCTGAAACAAATGGCTTGAAACCATGTCTTTCGTTTAATAAGCTTTGCTCCTGAATTACATCCAGCGACATTCCTACTCTGATACATCGTCCTAATCATGAAGTAACGTCCGAGACAAGAACAATTTTGTGATTGAAATACTTGTAACTGGAAAAGTGGCCAGGAGAGAGCTTGAAACATAAAGTCTGAATTTTACCAACGAGCAGACAATGGTTTATTCAGCCACAGCACTGACGCAGAGATGGAGACTGGGGATATTATGACCTGGTCGTGGACAGGGTTCGTGACAGAGAGAACAAGATACATAAATCAGTTCAGGGCAATAAGAGATCTCGAGGTTGTGCACAGTTTTGTTCTCAGATGTTTGTAAGGGAGTGGTCTGCAATTCAGATGAATGGAAACTGCAATTGAAATTGAAGATAAAAGTTTTTTTCATTGGCAAATATAGATAATAGAAATTGCAATGAAGTTCAAAATTGTTTATGGGCTTAATGAATGGACAGAGGTAGAGAACACCAACAATAGCGAGAATAGGTTATGATTTGGAGATGCCGCTGTTAGACTGGGGTGTACAAAGTTAAAAATCACGCAACACCAGGTTATAGTCCAACAGGTTTAATTGGAAGCACACTAGATTTCGGAGCGTCGCTCCTCCACCAGGAGTAACACACTCTCCACTCCGCCCAATCAGCACCACTAATATCCGATAAGGTAGACATTTCCGACAGAGGGAAATGTTGAAAAGACCCAAGGAAAGCCTCCTCTCCATTTGTGTAATTATCCAGTCCATTATTCGCAGATTCAGATCTGTCTTCTCCACGTCTCTCCAGCTGCTGATCCCTGTTACTGTTGGAGCTGATGCATCGGCTCCTACACTGGGACAGCGCACTGAGTGAAGCCCCTCAACAATAGGGCACAGATACAATGCATGGAGACTGACATCAATCGCGGTCACTGAGCAAACAGGTCTAGCTTTCAATACAGCACATTCAGTTCACAATATAACTGGACTGGACTGGACTGGATTCTGACATTGCTGGCTATTGGTCACATCTCCCATCGCCAATTCCTCGAGTGAAGTCAGTTGTGAGGGAGAATGATGGAAGTTTTCTGATCGCAGGCTAGAATATCCTGCCTTGATGTACGTTTGCAATGCTGTCGTCATCATACCCGGAATCTCTGCCCCTCCACAAAATAAAGAAACACAGTCAGGATGTTGTTACTGTGCTGATCTCTCCTTCACGGGAACAAACCCCAGCCAACAGACTGTCACTGGGCACAATTGCCCTGAACATAGACAGGAAGTGTGGACTTCTCTAAATGTAACTCTCACTGCTCTAATACAGAAACGTTGGACCTTCCATATAGAATATGCTTCAGTAATTAATTTATACAAATTGACAAACATCTTAATGCAGTTTTATTTGCTGTAAAGCAATAATTTTTCACCTTTTTTCCCCTCAGCCCAAAACCAAAAGTGAACTTATTCATTAAGACTTATGAATTAATAAGTCAGATTTACCGAGTAGATCGGGCGGAATGGGGATAGTGGCTGTAGAGACTGCATGGGGAGTACAATGATATTCCCCAGTCATCATCACTCTTAACGTCAGATAGAATTAAATATAGTTCACAACAAGGAACGAGCCAACGCTTGGGATATGTAATGCTCAATGACAATGTGAACTGAAACGGATAATTGTAAATGTGATAAAGTGAACTATATGATATATACACACCATTTCATCATTGGGAATACAGATTGAGTCGGGTCACCGCAACTTTGATGTCTCTTCACAGATACGGCTAGACCTGCTGAGCTTTCCCTCCAACGTCTGTTTTTGTTTGAGATTGATCATGTTGTTCATATCTGGCAGGATGCTTACAATTAAAAGCAGATGCTAATAACAAAATGTACAGGGGTGTGGTGACAATACAAGAGAATGACTGTAGAAATATCGCTCATTCCAAACTGGAAAAGACATCGGGCTGAGTTTTCACCACCTTTGCTGTAATAATTCTATGTTATGCATTGAAAGCTTTTGGAGATTGGGGAGACAAGCTTGTTCAATGAAGGACACAAGTGTTCCATCATCAAAAATCTATTGCTATTATTTCATGAAGTTCAGCTGCCTCTAAAATGTATTGTCAAACAAAATAGATTTCCTGAGATTTACAAGATGTTGAGATTTTCTTTTTACTTTTGATCTTAAAGAAGAGACAGATTTCGGCTGTAATTCAGGTATCACAGACACACCAACAGTAATAGAAACAGGAAAGTACCACATTGTCCAAACATTACCAAGGTCAACATGTAGACCTGTCAAGAAACATGCAATAAAGTGATAATGGAAACATGAAATGCAAACAGAAAATCCTGGATAAACAAAAAACGTGAGGATGTGTCTGCAGAGAGCAGCACAATTAACATATGTAATATGATGTGACACTGTTCTGAAAAGTCCTATTAGAATCAAAGGTTAATTTTTTGCATCTCTGTTCAGATGTTGCCAGATTTACTGAGTTTCGCTCCAGCTCTTTTGATTTCTTTCTTCTTTCTGAACTGTGACAAAGTGTCTGATCTGAATGATAGCAGCAAAGCTGTTATCTTAGTTGAATCTCGAGTAATTTGTTATTGATTTTAAATGAGAAATTACAAAGTTCCTATGTTTGACAGGGCTCTAAATATCGATGACGTATTGCATTGTGAGACCTTGCCATGACAATGTTGAAACAAAACAGAAGTTGCTGTAAACGCTCAGCAGGTCTGGCATCATCTGTGCAGAGAAATCAGAGTTAACGTTTCAGGTCCAGTGCCCCTTCCTCAGAACTGATAGTAACACGGAAAATGTTGGTTTATATGCAGAAGAGACTGGATAGCTCTTAATGGAGACTGTTAGTAGCTAACAATAGGGTGTGAGTAATGGAAGGCTATGTGACAACTCGGCCTGGTGTATGGATAGGGGGCTAGGACTTTGGGGAGTTCAGGCCCAAAAATTATTGAACTTGATTTTGAGTCTAAAGGACTGCAGAGTCCGCACATGGAAAATGAGGTGTAGTTCTTTTAGCTTGCGTTGAATTTGCCTGGAACACTGCAGCAAGCCTGACACAGCGATATTGGTCAGGAAACAGGATGGGCTGTTAAACTGGCAGGCAACTGAAAGCTCAGAGTCATCTGCAGCGGTCCAACTTGGATGTTCTGTGAAGCGGTCACCCAGTCTACCCTTCATTTCCCCAATGTAGAGGAGACCACATTGTGAGCAGCGCATGAGGTAGACTGGATTGTGGGAAATGTTGGTAAGGTGCTGCTTCACCTCGAAGGTATAGTTGGGCCCTTTGATACTGATGAGGAGGGAGGTAAATGGGCGGCACGGTGGCACAGTGGTTAGCACTGCTGCCTCACAGCACCAGAGACCCGGGTTCAATTCCCGCCTCAGGCGACTGACTGTGTGGAGTTTGCACGTTCTCCCCGTGTCTGCGTGGGTTTCCTCCGGGTGCTCCGGTTTCCTCCCACAGTCCAAAGATGTGCAGGTCAGGTGAATTGGCCATGCTAAATTGCCCGTAGTGTTAGGTTAGGGGTAGATGTAGATCTAGGGGTATGGGTGGGTTACGCTTCGGCGGGGCGGTGTGGACTTGTTGGCCCGAAGGGCCTGTTTCCACACTGTAAGTAATCTAATCTAAATGGGAATGTGTCATACCTCCGGCAGGGGAAAGTGAAGTGGACCTGTGGTGGGAGTGAATAAAGAGTAGACCAGTGTATCCTGGAGGGAATAATCCCTCTAGAAGGTGGACAAGGGAGGAGAGGTGAATATGTGCAGGTGGGGCATCTCGCTGAAGGTGGGGGAAATGTGGGCTGATGATCCTCTGCATGTGAATGCTGCTGGGATAGTAGGCAAGTGCAAGGGAAACTCCGTTGCGAGAGGGAAGGGGAGGGGCAGGCTAGAAGTGCAGGAGATGGATCAGACTCAGTTGAGGACCCTGTTGTCAACAGTGATGGGGAATCCCTTGATTGAGGAACAAGGTGGACATTTCAAAGGCTTCCTTGTTGAATTTAGTATCATCAGAAGCAATGCGGTGGAGATTGAGGAACTGGGGGAATGGAATTGAGTCTACAACAGGAAACCAGATGTGAGGATGAATACTCCAGGAACCTGTGGGAGTCGGTGGGTTAATACTGGATATCAGTTGCCTGGCTATCCCCAGAAATGGAAGCAAGAATGTTGAGGAAAGGAAGTAAGGAGCCAGAGATCGACCAGGTGAAAGTGATGGAGAGTTTCAAATTCCAAGTGAAATTGGTGAACTTTTCCAATTCCGGACAAGAGAGAGATGCAGCAGCGATGATATCATCTGTGTATCGGACAAAGATTTGTGGATGGGTGCTGGAGTAGAACTGGAACAGGGAATGGTCGATGTTCCCCAGGAAGAAACAGGCATAACTGGGGCCCAAGTGTGTATCCGTGCACTTCCGCCGTGTAGCAGGAGGAGGCTGAAGCAATGGGTCTGCCTGGGCTGTTCTGTTTGTGAACTTTTGAGAGGAGATAGAAGCGAGCTCTGCTATCAGAGGATTATCAGCTCGGGGGCAGTTAGGGGCGTGGGGCGAGTGGGGCAGAAATCTCCAGATGAAATGTGGTCAGTTATCATAGTTGATACAATTGCCTGATGTGGCATGGTAGGGTCATGGTCGAGGGGGAGATTAGAGGCAGTACCTGAGAGTGGGCGTTCAACCTTTGCAATGTCGAGGTCAGTCCACCAGACTATAGCAGCACCACCCTTGTCAGCACAGGCTGAATAACACAGTCAGAGTTGGACCTAAGCACATGGAGTATAGGCTGTTCGGACATTGATAGTATGGATTTGGTGAGGCAAGTGCAGAGAAATTACGACAACCAATGTCAAGTTGAGATTTATCAACGAACCGATTTAGTTCAGGTAAAGGCCAGAGGGAGGAGTCCAGGTGGAGGGAGAGTGTTGGAGCTGGGTAACGGCGTATTTGGAACAGGGAGAGGAATATTGCTGAAAGAAATGGGCACTGAGGCGAACGCAGTGGAAGAGCTCAACTAAATGTCATGCCTAAAATTCCTTCAAGTGGGGGCACAGAGAGGTAATGTTCAGATATTTGCTGAGTACAGAACATTCAGCATCAGAGAGTGGAAGTTAAGGAGGGACGGTGAATAAACGATAGGAGGTGGAGCTGGGGGAGGGCATGGAGTCAGTGGGCAGGTATGAGAGGGGAGGAAGGTTCCAGAGGGTCAAGGGCATCTCTACCTTGTTGCAAATTGTGTGACCAGTGCATCTGTTTAGCATGACGAATGAGCCGGTGAATAAATTAGAATTGTAGAGTGGTGCAGTCTTTAGACAATATAATGCGATTCTGCTGGACAGAGAAAACGTTGATCTCAGTGGTACTGATATCGCACGATCAGACCTCAGAAAGTAAATGATTGACTATAATTGGGTAGGTATACTTATTGTAACATCCTTATTTCAATGGAGTGACACTCAAGCAGCAAGGTCTTTTTTTTTCGGACACTTTAGACCAAACTTTAAAATATAATAAGTCTTGATGTTATTAACAAGAAAAAATTATCAATGGTTTTGGAAGGCACTAGCAAGGGCAGAGTTTATTTGGCATTCCCAATAGCTCTGGGGAAGGTGTTATTGTTTAGTGAGGAAATTACCAGCGCAAAATCTCCTGCGATTCCCAGTGACCACAGTTTACTCAGGATCTCTGATGTCACAGGAGTCAAATACTACTTTAATGCAATGCAAGTTACTCTGATCTCACCTCAACTGATATTGGAAGATCAGTTAAATGAATAAAGAATAAAAGGCCAGTACACAGCCTGTTAGAACAATGTGCTCACTCTACTCACAATGTTTAAGGTAAAACTGATGCATGGATTTCTGACTGTGAGGAGAGGTTTGTCCTATTTGTGATGAGGCTGTTTGGTTAAGCGCTGTGACAGAGAGACAGAAAGACACTCCACTCTGTACCATGGGGAACAAAACCACCCTGTTTACGGTGCATCAGACAGTGACAGAAACAACTATTGTCAGTTCCTATTGGACATTGATCATCTCAATTTCATCATTCACTGATGCTCAATAGCAGCCCAAAAGCCAGCAGCTCCCATCAACCCAGTTGGAAAGCAAAATGGGGAAGGAATAGCCAGAGAAAGTGGGAGTAACTGGGGAATTGGTGTAACTTACAGTGGGAGTGGCAGAAGAAGAGTGTGAAGGGAGATCATCAGTGGAAGAGAATGTAGCAGCAGGAGGGGCAATGCAAGGGAAGTAGGACTGTAAGAAAAGAGTAGGACAGAGGAGGAAGAAAGGCAGATGAAGTTTTAGTGACAGGGAAAAGCTTGCTTTTGAGGAAGTGAGATTGGATGAGAAAACATCACTGTACAAGAAAATCGGGATCTGGTTTCCATTCAAAATTAAGAAAGGATTTCTTGTACTTTCTCTTCTATCACTTGATTCTTGTTCAGGTTGTACATGTACTATATATTTCTATATCTCCATCAAGTACAGAAGACATGTTTCTTTCTCCCCTACGGTGGTGTTTCAATATTTTTGATTTTATTTTTACAGTATATATTTGCTTCCAATTCAAGGTGGATATGAGAATATGATTTGATCTTCTGCAGTTTGCCCATAATATAGAATTTATTTGAATATTTATCCTCATCACACTCGCTGATTAAAACAAACAATGAATGAGTGCATGTCCATCCTGCAGATGAAAAATTTCTTCAGCTCTGGCTCTTGCAGGGAATGTTACAAAGAACAGTGCCACGCAAAATGCTAATGTTCTAACGCAAAATGCCAAATCCTAGTTTATCCTAAATTATTTACAATGTTTATAAACAAAACATGCAGAGGGGCGGAGTGTAAAAGGTGAATTCAAATCTGTGTCGAAAATGTTAATAGTGGATCCCTCATAAAATGCGTTAACTACATCACTCATAAATTCACCAAAATAGGAAAAGCAAGAGACTGTAATTGTCCAATCATCATCTAAATAATATCTGGCGAACAGGAAGGAAATCACTGGTTGTTTGTGATATTCAGAAATGACGATTGTGAGAATGTGGAGGTGGGGAGCAGTGAAATGGTGATCAATGTTGTGGATGACACAAAGATGGGCTGGGTGGATCACAGTCAGGAGGGAGGTGTTAGGCTACAGAAGAACAGAAACAGATTATTCAGATAGCCAGATCAATGGCCTGATGAAATTTAACACCGATAATTTGGGAAGATGCAAGTCAGAAGTAACAAGACAAGTGAGTACTCAAAAGTGAGTATGAAAGAGGAGGGCTAAATTTGCTCCTTTTTTCTTTGCAGCAGGGAAAGTTAAGGAGGGAATATGGTACAGCTGCACAAGAGCAAATGGGGTATGGAGGGGATGAACAGACAGCAGCTGTTTTCCTTCGTCAAAGGATCAAAAACAAAGAGACACACTTTTAAAGTGAATGTCAGGGGATTGAGAGAGGATTTGTGGAATGTGTTTCGAACTGAGAGGATGGTATGAATCTGGAATGCTTTGTCTCGATGGGTGGTTGAGGCAGGTAACCTCACAAACGGTTAAAATGTCTTTGGATATGCACTTGCTGGCACAGACGTGATAGGCCTATTTTTCATTGCATGATTCTTTGCAGTGGCAGCCATGAACACTCTGGAATATTCTGAAACAATTGACAATGGCAGTTGCTGCTTTGTTCCTTTGACTGTACTCAGTAAGTGGTTATATTACAAACCAGCATCATATCATGCATCTTCAGCACTCACTCAACCAAAGGCAGCCCAGCCATCTCTGGGACCATCCAGTGGAATTCATATTCTCAGTGGATGCTGTCTAACAACAACACTGACACTATTCTAGCTGTATGCAACCATTAGTAAAGCTACAGTCATAATATGAAGACAGTTTTTCCTCCATTATAATACAGACCTCTAGCAATAAGGGTGTTCTTTATCTGAAGCATAATAAATTCTTTCCCAGGTATTCACTTTTACAAGCAGCAAGATTTCCTGTGTTTTGCTGCCAGTCGTTTATCATGGAATTTCCCAGCCAACCTCTTTCCCATTTAACATTTTCTTGTGCACTGTCTCCCTGATCCCACACACCTCACTCCTCACATCCCCCACACTCTCCATCCTTACTTGTTAATCTCTGAAAAACCTGCGCCTCCTCTCTATAATTTATTCCAACTCCCAACTCACTGTTTTGATTCCTTCTCTCGGCATGGTCATTAGACTGGCCGTGCCTGATGTCCTATTCACCTAACCTTCTGCTCAGTTCCTGATATTCTGCTTTGGTTCTCACTCTCCTGGTTTATTCAAATCCATCTGACTTGTACTAGAAAACATCCCCACAAGGATGATGGTGCTTGTACAGTTAAGATACAATGTGTCTTTTTTCTGCAGGTCCCCACCTGTCCTGGAAGAGATCCCAATGATACAACAATCTGGAACTCTCACCCCTGAACTAGATTTTTAACAACATGTTAAGCTTTAGTGTCTTCCTCATCCTTGTCTCTTTTCCACATGGCACGGGGAGTAATCCAGGGATTACAGAGGATTATTCTTTCTCTTTCTCGCTCGCTGTCTCTCTCTCTCTATCATATACACACACACATTCAAACACACACAGAAAGACACTATATTACTTTGCAAAAGAATGCAAATAACCTTAAAATAATCGGAATGACAAGTGGAATGAAGTATTTAGTTAAAGGGAGGATGAGAGAAATTGCGCTTCTTCTGGATGTCAGTTTGCTCGCTGAGTTGGAGAGTTCATTTTCAGATGGTTCATCACTGTACTAGGGAACATTATCAGTGAGCCTTCGGTGAAGTGCTGGTATTATGTCCCATTTGCTATTTATGTGTTTAGGTTTCCTTGAGTCAGTGATGTAATTTCCAGTATTGGTGATTTTATGGCCAGTTCTTTTTGTCAGGGAGTGTTCGATGGAATCAAAATCGATATGTTTGTTGATAGAGTTCAGGTTGGAATGCTATTTTTCTAGGAATTCTCGTGCGTGTCTCTGTTTGGCTTGTCCTAGATGGATATGCAGACCCAGTCTATATCGTGTACTTCCTCATCTCTAAGTAAGGATACTAGTGATAGTGGGTCATGTCTTTTTCTTCTGGCCAGTTGTTGTTCATGTATCCAGGTGGCTAGTTTTCTGACTGTTTTTCCGATGTAGTGCTTGTAACAGTTCTTGCAAGGATTATTTTTGCTTGAGCAGAACAGACAAATATGTGAACTTATTGCAGTGCTCAAAAGTATGAAAAAACGTTGTAGAGTAAAACAGGAATACTCTGTTTCCGTTAGTTGGCATTACAGCATCAAGGAGTTCTAATTTCAAGCTTGTCAGCAAAAGAGCCAGGAATGAAATAAGGAAACACTTCTTTATTGAGAGAGTTGTTAGGATTTGGAATGGAACTGCCTGGGAGAGATGTGGATGAACATTAAAAAATAGAACCGGATATGCATTTGGAAATATGAATTTAACAGGATGCAGAGATAGGGCTGGCAAATGGGAGGGGCTTGGGAGACATTCCTGGAACTGATGCACACACAGTGGCCAATGGCCTCCTCCTGTACTTTAAGGTTTTGCAATCTATCATGTGTCTGATGCGAATAAAAGTCAGGATCCAATTATTTCCCATTGTAAATACTCACAAATATCTGATTATTTAGTGCAGCATAAGCATTTAAAATGCAACTACTGCAAGGTCAGCTTCATTAAATAATCTAATTATTACTCAGAATATGAATATTTGAAATGTTGAATTCCAATTACGAAAACAAATCTGTCATTGCTTTGGCACAAATCTCTTTGAAAAGGTTTGACTTTTCACTTACACAATAATATGCTCATCGTTTTTGTTCACTGCATTTCAAATCAAATGACATTCTTTCTAAAAGTTAAACGTTTTCAAATTGTCGTTCACTAAAATTTGATAGCACAAATCATTTAGTTAGTTTAATATTCACAGAGCATTTTGAACTATAGCCATTTCTAATTCGCTGACAAATAGCTGAAGCTTGTACATTTTAGTGAGAAATTGAACTGATTGATTATATATAAATATATAAGAATGCTAATTCTATTTGATTATTCAATCGTTTGCTCACCCTGAACATGTAATCATTCAGAAGCCAACCGCTTTCAAAATGTTGGAGTGACAATGCATTGTTTTGAATCCTGACATTGTGTGTGTAATTCTGATCACCAAAAGAGTTACGTCCATGTTGTTTGTTTGATACAAAATAAAATGTACATTCTTTATTTCTGTGTTAGAAAATCTTGACAGGAGTTTATAGTTTTGTTCCATAAATATAGAATCAGCCTAATTCTTTTCAGAGATTATAGTTCAGTCGAATAATCATAGTTGACATCTTATTTTTGCGCAATTCACGAAACATAGCAAACATCGGATTAATACATGGGTCACCCAACAGATTGTATCTGAAGAAAACAGCAGCAAATGACAAGTCAAGAATTACATTAATAACTGAACTTGACGGAGCCTGTCTGGTGTAGGACACGTCACATATTGCACTGGCATTCAGGTGAATGGAACAATGAACAACATAACTGGAAGTTTTGGGCTAACGCCCCTCCCCAGCTTCCTTTTCTCACTCAGATCACTCCCTCACACATTCAACAATTGAAAAGAATCCAGAGGCTGGGTGAAACATAAAACACAGAACAGTACAGCTTAGTGCAAACCCTTCAAGCCTTGACGTCCTGCCGAACTTTTATCCTACTCGAAGTTCAGATTAACTGACATACCCTTCATTGTACTATCATTCATGTGTCTATCCAATAGTCACTTAAATATCCGTAATGCAGCTGACTCCACTAACGCTGCTGGCAGTGCATTCCAAGCACCCACCACTCTCTGTTTAAAGAACCTACCTCTGACATCCTCCTTTGTAAGACATGCCATCCAGTCTCGTAAGCATCCTGGTAAATCTCCCCGGCACCCTCTCCGAAGTCTCAACATCTTTGCAGTAATGAGGCGACTAGAACTGAATACAATATTCCAAGTGTAGTCCCAAGAGAGATTCTTGGCGCTGCAGCGTAACGTTGCGGCTCTTAAACGCAATCCCTGGCTAATTTAAACGCCAGACATCTTAACAACCTTATCAGCATGGGTGACAACATTGAGCATCCTATGATATGGACCACACTATCCCTATGGTTCTCCAGTCTACCAATAATCCTGCCTTTAAACCTGTATGCTGCATTCGAATTCGACCTTAAAAAATGAATCGCTTTCCACTTATCCAAGTTGAACTCCATCTTCCATTTACCAGCCAATCCTGTCAATGTCCAATTACAACCTAAGACAGCCCTTAACAATATCCATACCTCTAACATCTTTATTACATTGTAAAACTTACTAAAGCACCCTTTCACTTTATCATCCAAGTCGTTTGTAAAAATCACAAAGAAGAGCAGTCCCAGAACCGATTCCTGAAGAACGCCACTGGTCACCAACCTCCAGGATGAACCCTTTCCATGTTCTACCACCATCAGTCTTCTACAGGTCAGACAATTTGTATCCACACACACAGGTTTCCGTTTCCTTGTACCCCATGCCTCCTTACTTTCTGAATGGGCCGATCTTATGGGAACTTTATCAACCACCTTGCTCAAATCCATGTACATCACATCCACTGCTCTACCTTCATCAATGTGGTTGATCCCATCCTGAAAGAATTCAATAAGTTCTGTGAGGCATGATTGTCCCTCAAAACGCCATGCTCACTACCTCTAATCAAACTATCACTTTCCAAGTAATCATAAATTCTGTTTCTCAGAATCCTCTCCAATACTTTTCCCAATACAGAAGTAAGACTGACTGGCCAGTATTTCGCAGGATTATCCCTATTACCTTTCCTGAACAAGGGAATAACTTTTGCCACCCTCCAATCATCAGGCAATACTTCAGTGGACAGTGGGGACGCAAGGATCATCTCCAAAGGCGCAGCAATCTCTTCCCTCACTTCCTCTGGTAACCTCGGGTGCCTCCTGCCTGGTCCAGGGGACTTATCTATCCTTATGTTTGTACTTCAATCAGTCTGTACTCACCTTACTTTGTCTACCCCCTGTCCAAACAACTGATTGACTGCTTTCCATTTCAGGGCTATATACAGTGCTGCCCTCCTGAGCAAGTACAGTTCCAAATTTCCCATGGAATGGAAAAAATGTGAAAGCACCAATGTCTTCCTGATGAAGGGTCTGTGCTCAAAGTTTTCACTCTCCTGCTCCTCGGATGCTGCCTGACTCGCTGTGCTTTACCAGCACCATACTTTTCGACTCTGATCTCCAGCATCTGCAGTCCTCACTTTTTCCATTACTGAGGGCTGACCCCTCTACACACGAAGCAAAGTAAGGTATTTGGAGCTGACTGTTCAGTTCTGGAACATTGCATTTGATTAACACATAAATTAAAAAAGAAATTACAATTCAACAATTATTCATTCAGTCCCAGAGTTACAGTTTTAGTTTATGGAAAGGCAGTTTGATAACAAACAATAAATGACTGAAGAACTGCGAGGTACAGAGTATTCCGTGTGCTATATTCCAGGCTGGATGTCCTTTACCTTAATGTTGGGAATATTATCAGACTGATAAGCGAATGAGATGACATTTTTGCAGTGTGACATTTTTGCCATCACAGAGATGTGTTTGAGGGTGGTCAGGGCTGACAACTCAATATTCTGTGGTACAAGAACTATGGACAGCACAGGAGAAGGGTAAAAGAGAAGGTGGCGTTGCCTTATTAATTATGGAGTCAATGACTGCATTTAGCTAGCATCATATCTTGGAAGGGTATTCAAATGACGCTTTGTGGGTTGAGGTTAGGATCAAAACGATGACAAATGCACTGCTGGGGATATATTACCGACTCTCAGATAAAAGAAAATACAGCAGCAGATATATAACCAATTCACTGAGGTGTGTAAAAACAATAATAGGATTTTTATATTTAGACATTTCAATTCCAAATATTCATTAGGACTGTGATTTTTTTAAAAGAGGGGAAGATGACTTGACATTTATTCCAGAGAGACTCTTATATCAACATGGAGCAGATACAACGATGGGCGGAGCAGTGCATAGGCGTGACTGTGGGGAGCGAAGCCAGTCAGGTGCCAGGCAGGTTTGGGAGAGCATTGCAGGACCAGTGACCGTGACTCAAGCATTTTTAGCTTGTTAAGGAAAAGACCAAAAGAAAAAGGCTTGAAAATTAAAAATAATTTGGATGATGGAGGCAGATCTTACCAAGAGAAAGACAGGATCTGGCCACAGTACAGTTACTTCTGGGTGAAACTGTAACAGAACAGCGTATAGGTGGGGGCGCGGGGTGGGGGGGGGGGATCACATGCTCACAATGGAATTGATGAGAGTGTCACCACAACATGTTACACCAAAGATGAAATGTAGGAAAACCAGCCCGGAGAGCCTGGGATATCTACACATATTCAGAATGGAATTAACAATGAAAGAGAAGCTTAAAACAGGCATAAAGGGAGCAGGTCAATGGAGGTCCCAGAAGAGGAGAGAACGTGAAGGTCTAAACTCAAGAAAGTAAGTAAAAGAGCAAAAATAGGGTAGGGGTGCAGCGGTGATAAAAATATTAGTGGGCAGTATTTTCAAGACTCCAAAGACATTTTATCGGTTTATTCAGGGTAAGAGGGATAACAAGAGAAAGAATAGGGAGCATTAGGATCCGAGGAGGCAAACTGTGCATCGAGCCAGAGAATATGTCAAAGACCTATTACATATTGGTCTTCAATTTGGAGGAGCAGTTACTGTATTCAATGTCTGTTCCTGACAGTGTGACCTTGAGCAAATTTACACAGAAGCTGAGGAAGAATTGGAAGTTGGTGTATGATAAAATGTGGCCAAATCCCTTGATCTGGATGAACTGTATCTTAGACTGATGTGGAAGATGAGGGAGGAGATTACAGGTTCTTAACCGTTGTGTTTCTTTTTTTTTTAGTTTTGCCTCTGGCCACAAAGTTGGTATTATCGAACATGATAACATCTAATGTAGGTTTAACTTCCACACAGAGTGCTAGAAAAAAAGCCATGGGATTAAAGACCACCAAGTCTCACCTCAGTGGGAGGGAAACAATTGTAGAAAATTGAGATAGCTGTTGAGGAATGATCACTAAATATGTTCAAGGCTGAGATGGACAGAGTTTTAAACAAGGGTTGCAGGGAAAATGCTGGAAAATGGAATTGAAGGTTATCAGAATAAATGTACCCTAATTGAAAGGAAAAACAGAGTCAGCGAGCGGATGGGCATTATATCGCTCATATGTCTAATGGTAAACCTTTTCAAATAGCCTGTATTCACTGGAACACCAGCATCTCTCCCTCCAGAATGAGACACAGTTTGGAAAGCAATCAATAGATTCAAAGAATTCACAAATGCAGTACTAATAGACAGAAAAGATCAGAGGACTGCGACAACGTGGATTGGCTGTCAGGGTGAATATTTGCATCTGTGCAGTCACCACGACGAGAAAGAAAACCTCAGCAAGACACTCTCCATGTCCAAGTATTTTGGTCTGGTGTCAAGGGGTGCTTAAGTCCCAAACAATGCATCACTGTCGTGTTTCCCTCCTGCCTTAACCAAAACTAAATGTGGAGTGGTCTATTGACGTGCTGTTAGTGGCAGAATAGGTAGTAATGCTTTGGTTCCAGAGGCTTTGGTGAGCAGAGGCTCAGCCAAAGGTACAGGTTAGCTCACGTAAAGTCTTTTTAATGCTAGTTTGACAACAGTTGAGCTGGCAGTTAGGGCAGTTGCACGTTCCACCTGCGGGATGTGGAGCTCAGGAAGATTTCCACTGTCCCTGATGACTACACATGTGGGCAGTGCAACCAGCTGCAGCTCCTGGGAGACAGTGTTCAGGATCTGGAGTTGGCTGTTCTCCGGATCATCCAGATACAGAGCACTTCAGAGATAAGAGCTTTCGTGAGGTGGTCACACCCAAGTCCCTCCCTTCGTCGTGTTTCTTTAAAGACTGTCATATCCCAGTCCCATGTAAAGATCCACGCCCTGAGTTCATCAGCCTTACCTGTCAGCCGTGTTGCATTTAAATAAACGCAATTTAATCCAACAGGCGTTCCTTGCTTCCTGTCGTGTTCCAGGCAGAGAGTAGCTGGACGACAACCAGGAATGGGGAAGGGAGTAGGCAGAGAGTGCAGGAATCCCCTGTGGCATTCCTCTCGAAAACAAGTATACCATTTTTGATACTGACTTTGTGGTGTTGGGAAA
Source organism: Chiloscyllium punctatum (assembly GCF_047496795.1). Lineage (NCBI taxonomy): Eukaryota > Metazoa > Chordata > Chondrichthyes > Orectolobiformes > Hemiscylliidae > Chiloscyllium > Chiloscyllium punctatum. The sequence continues at coordinate 53,567,466 of NC_092788.1, read as the reverse complement.
TGGGTATCTGGAAATGACCGTTTAGGGGAAAGCAGCAGTAGCCAGCTGAGTTGCATTACGACTGGGTCTGGGGAGCAATGGGAAAGGATAAAGGTAAACAGGGTCTTCGATATAAGAGATTCTGTGGCCTCAAACGGCAAACCAGGATGGTGTGTTGCCTCTCAGTTGTCAGTGTCCAGGATGTCTCTGAGTGTCTGCTGGAGTTGGAGGGGTGGAGGGTGGGGGAAGGTGTGAACTGTTAGAAGTCATTATGCACGTTGGCACAAATGACACAGGTAGACATAGGAATGTGGTCCTTCAGAGTGATGACTGAAATCTCGAAGAAAAGTTAAAAGAACAGGACCTTGACAGTCACCTGATGACTTCCATTGTCATGAGCTAGTGTAGGTATGAACAGGAAGATATGGCGGATAAGTATGTGACTAAAGAATTGATGCAGGGGGTGGGATTCATATTTTTAGATCATTGGGAGCTTTTCTGTGACAGAGTTGACCTGTTCAAGAGGGACTGGTGGCACATGTACTGGACGGGGGACCAATATCTTCGCAGCCAGTTTTGATCGTGCTACAAGGGAGTGTTTAAACGAGATTGGCAGGAGGTGGTATCCTCAAGAGCAGGGAGGCAAATATGAGGCTGGAAGGAAATACAGTATTCAGAAATAGTACGTTGAAGAGACAGACCAGGCTGGAACATGATAGGGAGCAAGGAATTTCCTGTTGATTAAATTGCATTTATTTCGATGTGAAAGGGCTGACAGGTAAGGCCAATGAATTCAGGGTGTGGATAGATAATCGGCGCTGGATATTCTAGCTATTACAGAAACATGGCTGAGGGATGCATAGGACTGACCTTTAATGTAAAAGGATAAATGCATTAGGAGGGACAGAGATGGTGGAAAGTGGGAGGGGAGTAGCATTTCTAATCAAGGGGAGTAGAAAGCACTGATCAGAGATAAAATAACTGATGAATCATCCAGTGAGGCTTTGTGGGTGGAACTAAGAAATAAGAAGCGGATGGTGACTTTATTGGGGTGGTACTATAGACCCCCTAACAGTCAACAGGAATTACAGTAACAAAAATATCGAGAGAGGTTGGGGAGACTTGCAGGGAACATTCGGGTTGTCATAATAGGGGTTTTAATTTTTATAACACAGACTGGAACTGCCAGAGCATTTAGGGATTTGATGGGATGGAATCAATTCAGTGCGTCAGGGAAGTTTCCTCCAGCAGTATATAGAGGGTCCTAATCAGGAAGGGGCAATATTTGACCTACTCTTACGAAATATATCAGGATAGGTGAGTGAGGTGACAGTAGATGTGCACTTTGGGACCAGTGACCATAGTTCTGTTAATTTGAAAATAGTTATGGAGAGGGAAGAAATTGGTCCACAGATTCAAGTTCTAAATTGGGGCAAGGTTAATTTTGATAAACTCAGACAGGCATTTGCAGGGGTTGATCGAAGTAGTCAGTTTGCAAGCAAATGAACCTCCAGCAACTGGGAGCTTAAGATCTATATGTTCCTGTGAGGATGAAAGGAACGTTGACAGGAATGAGGAACACTGGATAACAAGAAATGTTTATGCTTTGACCATACAAAATGTGGAGGCGTGGCTCAGGTAGAGGCAGCTTGGATCACAGAAATCCCTGGAGGTGTACAGGGGATATCGGAGTTCACTGAAGAAGGAAATCAGGAGGGCGAAAAAGGGGGTATGAGATAACCTTGACTGAGAAAATCAGGGTGAATCCAAAGAGGCACTTTAAGTATATTAAAGGAAAATCATTAACTAAAGAGAGAATAACACCCCTCAAAGACCAAAGTGGACATGCATGTGTAGTACCAGAAGAGATAGGTGATGTTCTCAACAAAAATTTCTCCTCTATATTTACATTGGAGAAAGATATGAATATATGGGAATTTGGGGAAATTAGTGGTGATATCTTAGGGACAGTCTGTATCACAGTAGAGAAGGTAATTGATGTACTAGAATCTTTGAAGTTGGAGAAATCTCATGGTCCTTACCAGATATATCCAAGAACACTGAAAGGGGCAAGAGAAGAATTTGCGGGGGCCGTGGCTGATAATTTTGACCATCAGTTACCACAGGTGAGATCCCAGAAGACTGAAGGAGAGCAAATGTGCACTTAATCAAGAAGGACTGAAAAAATAAAGCCTGGGAAATACAGACCAGTCAGCTTAACATCTGTGGTAGGTAAATTACTTGAGAAGATTCTGAAGCATAAGTTTTACATGCATTCGGAAAACAGGGTTTGATTAGGAATAGTGAGCATGGCTTTTTGAGTGGAAGTTCATGCCTGAAGAATTTGTTAAATTTCTTTGATGATGTGACCAGGAAGGTTGACTAGGGCGGGCCAGTAGACGTCCAAATGTGTGGTGCTGGACAAGAACAGCAGGTCAGGCAGCATTGGAGGGGAAGGAAAATCGACGTTTTCGGCATATGTCTATCATCAGGAATGTCCAAGGTTTCGATACTCCTGCTTCTTGAATGCTGCCTGACCAGCTAGGCATTTCCAGTGCCACACTTTGCAACTCTGATCTCCAGCATCTGCAGTGTTCACTTTCTCCGAGGGTGGTAGATCTGGACTATATGGATTTCAGTTACACCAGAACAGGATGAGGCATTTCAGCCCCTGGAGTATGATATACAGTTACAGGAGGAGGCCAATCAGCCCTCAAGGCAATAGAACTAGACCCATTCTAGATCATGCAGCAACATGATCAGGCTATTCAGCTACTTGAAGTCAATAACACAGGAAATGGAAGAGGCAACAAAATGACTGGCCTATGGGGTACACTGGAATAACACCAGACTATATAGCCTGTAAAGCCTGCCCTTCCCTTCAATAAGGTCAGGGCTGATCGCTTCCGGCATTAATTTCTCTTCTCTGCCCAATTCTTTGTCGCCCTCAACTCCCTGATGTGTCAAGATCCATTAACACCATTCTGCTCCCCCAAACAGTTCAGAGATGTAGCTGTCTGGGATAGAGAGGCCAGAATAGTCACTACCCTCTGAGAGAAGGAAACAGTCCCCACGGATTTACTTTGATCTTTGACATGAACAAAATATATGAGCATAGTATCAGAGTGACTGGCCCTGACATCACTGCAGGGCGTGACTGAGGAATGTGTCAAGGAAACTGAATAACATTGAACCTAATGGGAATCAGTTGTAAACTACCAAGTGGTTGGGCCATTCAGGACACCATGTGGCTGGTGCAGATCAATCCTCTCAGTCCCTAGATATCTATGTTGGCGATCTTTAGGGTAGCTTCCTCGGCACAAACATCTTCAGCGGGTTCATTAACGTCTTACCCTCCGTCATTAGATCAGAAAGAGGAAAGAGAAAATATCGCATAAAGCATCAAAACCTGGTCAACATTCAAGCTCATGCTGTTAATATCTAGGTAACATTCATGTAACAGTACTACTAGACCCTGAACATTTCCAAAGAACTAAAAAAGAGGAGCTCATTCTGTATCCCAAGCTGGTGTCACAGAAATGTGAGAACGCCATTCAGCCCATTGAAGCTATTGGATAAGAAGAGGCACAGCCCATTACAAATGTTGGAATGCAGGAGACTGGAAGAACACAACAGGCCAGGCAGCATCAGGAGAAGAAGTCCACTCCTTAGGCATAAGCTTTCTTCATGACTGGGGGTGGGGTAACGGTGTGTACAGATAAAGAGTCGAGGTGCACGAGTCGGAGGAGGCAGTCTGGTGAGGTGGGGAACACAGGTAGAGGGTACCACTGGGTTGGTCAATGGGAGGAATGAATCCAGTTGACAGCTGGAAGATGGGTTGATCAGAGGAAAGGAAGGAGGAGAGGCTGGGAAGGGAGTCGGGGTATTGGAAGGGAGGTTACTAGAACTTGGAAAACTCAATGTTGAGTCTCCCGGGCTTTAGGCTGCACCGGTGGAATATTCAATGTTCCTCCAGATGTGCTTTGGTTCGTTGTGGCAATGGAGGAGGTCAAGGATGACCATGTCGGAAATGGAGTGGGAGGGGGAATTGAAATCGGAGGTGATTGTGAGGTCAAATCAGCCTTTCAGGCCCAGCTGAGATGCTCAGCAAAGCATTCCATTTAGTTTATATTTGGTCTCCCTGACATAGAGAAGACCACATCAGTACCACCAGATACAGTTAACTAGGTTGGATCCCATCACCTGACACATCTTCCACAAGGACCAATCTCTTCGCCAATTTTGGTTCGTGCCACACTCCCCACCAAACCCGCCACGCCCCACTGGCAACTGACCCTGCAGATGAAAATAATGCATCACCTGCTGGCACACCACCTCCCTCATCTCATCCAAGGCCCCAGACAGTCCTTCCACGTGAAACAGAGGTCACATGCCTCTCCTTCAACCTAGTTTACTGCATCAGGTGCACCTGGTGTGGTCTTCTCCACATCGGGGAGAGCAACGTAAACTAAGGGCTCATTTCGCCGAGCATCACGATAGGGCCCACAGCGGCCGACCTGAACTCCCAGGCACCACCCATTTCAATTCCCCTTCCCAATTCCTTTCCAACGTGACCTCCTTGGCCTCCTCTGTTGCCACAGTGAGTCAGACCGCAAATTGGACGAACAACATCTTACCTTCTGCCTGGTTAGCCTACAACCTGAAGGACTCAACATTGGGTTCTCCAATTTGGAATAAACTTCCCAGCCATGGCCCTACTCCCTTTCCAGCCCCGCCTTCTCCCTTTCATTGCACCAAATGACCCACCTTCTAGCTCCCAAACGGATTCATCCCTCCCATCGACCAACCAGGTTGCACCCACCACTTGTGTCCACCTATCTGTTACCTCACCATCCTGCTGCTCTTCCCACCCCAACAACTCCCTTCCCTCTTTATCTGCAGTTCCCCCTACCCCCACCCGCAGTCCTGAAGAACGGGTATACTTGAAGTGTTGACTTCTCCACCTCCTGATGCTGCCTAACTTGCTGTTTCTTCCAGCCTCCTGTTTGTCTAATGTTACACAGGAAGATAAGGAATCTAGTCAGCACAACACGCAGGTAAGCAGCTACCACGGGTCACCCAATAATGAACCTCTTCCCTGGAACGAGGCAGAGGACATTCAGCCACCCGAGACATTGACAAATGAACAGAAGAGGCCATTCAGCCCGACCAAACAGTTACACTGAAATTGGAGGATGTAATTGATGCTGCAACACTACAAACTAATGAAGCAGAGGCTGCATAAACAGATTGCTCCATGTTGTGCCTCCTGGCTCCTTTGCTAATGTTTCACACGTGTTACATTAACATGGTTTGCTGATGGTAAGGAGGCACACCGGATGGTATGTGGCACATCTCAAGGAGGCATCTTCCATCTCCGAGAAGACAGGGCTAGTCTTCTGTATGGATGTCAGAAGCCTTTGAGAATGACCAACCCTGTCAGAATGTGGCTGCTGACAAGTTTGTGAACAACATGATGCTCAGTGCAGGGTCTCACTCCAACTGTGCGTTGAGACGGAGAGAGTTTGGTCAGAGCCTGGAGCTGTCTCTCAACCAACATGTGGGCTCCACAGGGACATGTAAACTATCACAGAGTCATAGAGTTCAACAGGCCCTTTAGCCCAAACTGGTCAATTCAGACTAAAATGTCCATCCATGCTAACTCCATTTTCCTGTACTTGGCCCATGTCCTTCTTAACATTCCCTATCATATATTTGTCCAAATGAGAAAACATAAATTGCGGGAAACACGGAATATTTAACGGTATCAATGCTTAGTTTTGAAAATAATGAATACTGGTCCATAACGCTCAAGTTTTATTGCAATCACTTTTTATTCTTTTTACGCATTACAGATTAATCACTCATTTCCTTCACACTCTCCTTGTGGTACCTTCAACGCAGGGATTACTCTGGCGCATTGCCTGTATTCTGTCTCATTGTGGCAAGGAGATAATTCCTCATAAAGGAGAGAAAATCTGTTCACAGCGTCCCAAGTACTGTTTCAATAACACTTTACCAATTCAGTAAGGTGTATTCATACTTATACTTCCATCATTTTACAATGAAGGACACTGTACATTACTGTGCTGATTACCTACTGCTCCGTATGAATTCTATCAGTGGCTCATGACCAAGGACACCCACCTCCTTTTCACCAAGAACACTTCCCATCATCTCACCTTCGCATAAATACAAACTGGGAAGGATGGTATGTTTTGCCAAATCATTTTGTTGCCTTGAAAAACGCTATGCTTTAAGCACAGCCACGCCAACAACAACACCACTATTGCCATTGGAGATGGTTGGAGATGGTTGGAGATGCTGCAGAGGTGATGGCCTAGCTGTATTTTCTCTGGAATAATAACCCAGAGACTCAGGTGATAACCGAGACTCCGGTTTCGAATCCCACCACGGCAAATGTTGGAAATTGCATTCAATAAAATATCAGGAATTGAGAATCTAATGAAACCATTGTGTTTGTCCTACCTGGAACACTAATGCACTTCAGAGAAGGAAATCTACTGTCTTCACCTGGTCGGATTTACCTGTGACTCCAGACCACAGCACTGTGGTTAACATACAGTTGTAGTTTGAAATGGCCAAGCCAGCCGCTCCGTTATATCACTCACTAAAATTTTCAAATAAATGAAACCGGGCGGACCACAACACTGACTACTTACAGCCAACAGGCTGCAGTGGGTCAGGGAGGTGGCTCACCAACACCTTCTCAAGGACAATCAGGAAAGGAATTAATTACTGGCCCAACATCCCATTACTGAATAAACGAAGATGATGACACTCAAGTAAGAGAGACAAAGGGACATAGTTGACTTCAAACTGGGACATGGAGGTACACCTCACATGGGCATGCATTTCAGTAATATGGGAACAGGAGAAAAATAAATAAGATTAGTCTGGACTATTATTTCCATTCCAGCTAATCATCAACATTCCCTCTGTTTGTCTCTTTCTCTCTACCTCTCTCTTTCTCTATCTATTCAACTCACTGCTTCTCCCTTTCACAACAGCCATCCCTGTCATCAACAACAAACACACTATATACCAACTGCATTCAGTTCTGATGTATGGTCATTGGACGCGAAATGTCACTTCTATTATTCTCTCGACCTGAGGCTACCATATCTGTTCAGTTTCTCTGGCACTTACTCGCTCCTTTTGTTTCTAATCTCTAGCAACATTCTTTTTTTTTTGCCTCTACCTTTCATGGGATGTCTGCATCACTGACAGGGCAGCATTTGTGGACCTCACTAAATGCCTTTTACTGTGAGGCCATACCTTAAGGTATTGGGTCTGACGTCAGTTTTAATTCAGACCAGACAATAATGTGAGATTTCTTCACCAAAGGGCAACAGTGAAATAGATAAACTTATTGACAAAGTGCTGGTGGGATTATACTAGTAATATTCACTTTTATTTCCAGTTCCTGTCATTTGAATTTAAGTTCTGTCATCATCTGTGATAGGATTTGAAACAGTGTCCATGGTGTAGTTACCTGGGCCACTGAATTACGTGGCCATCGACATTACTACTCTGACACAGTGTCCCTGTCATGAATTTAATTTACAGACAAGAACAAGATTTTGATGGAAACATTTGTAACGGAAAGACTGATTAGAAGAGAACAGGAACCATAAAGTCTGACTTTTACAAAGGTATAGATAATGGGTTATTTAGCACTCGCACTGACGTCAAGACGGCGTCTGGCGATACCATGGATAGCTTTGGTGATGGAAAGAATACCAAGACATAAATCAATTCGGGGAAAATAGGTACTTTGTGATTGTGAACAGTCTTGTTTTCAGATGTTTATGTGTGCGGGGGTGTGGGCGGTTCTGAATTTGTGGGTAATGAATGCATTTGCATTTAAAACTGAAGATGACAGTTTCAGCATTTACTAAATATAGATAACAGAAATAGCACTGAAGTTCACCATGGGATTAATAAATCGATAGTGATGGGAAGACTTACCAGGAACACCAACAATAGCGAGCATTGGATAGTAACCAGCCTGAATAATCAGCAGTACACCGTATATCCTCTCTGGTAATATGTGCCCATACCAGGAAAGATACAAAAGACCCCAAGATAAACTCCTGTCCATTGTTGCAGCATTCCAGTCTATTTTTCTTAGATTCTGAACCATTGATGCGTCATTCCTGTCGACTGTTCTCAGATTCTGATCCATTGTTGGCATATTCCAGTCTAATGCTGTCAGATTCTGATCCACTGTTGAAACATTCCAGTCTATGGTTCTCAGATTCTGATGTTCGCTGCAACTGCTGATCCTTGTCAGTGTTGCTGCTGATACATCTGCAGCAACAATGGGGTAAAGCATTGGAAGAAGCCCCGTACAAAGAGAAGAAGAAAACCATCCAGTGACATAATTAGAATCCATGGAGACTGACATCAATCACAGTCACTGAACAAACAGATCCAGATAACTCCTTTTGGAATGCGACCTTCAGTTCAAAATAACAACTGGATTGAACTGAATGTTGACATTGCTGGCTAATGGTCACATCTCCCATTTCCAGTTGCTCTCGTGAAGTTAATTGTGAGGGAGAATTATTGACGTTTTCTTATCGCGGGTTAGATGATTCTGCTGTGTTATTCATTTGCAATGCTGTAACTACCTGAACGCTCCACCATGACCATCCACAAAAGAAAAATCACAATCAAGATGTGGTTTCCATGCTGGTCTCTTCTCGACTAGAACAGGCGCTAAGCAACAGATTCTCAGTGGATATATTTGCCCTGACCATACACAGGAAGTGTGGATATTTCTGGACATTCCACTCGTGACAATGCTGAATCTTCAACACACAATATGATTGAGCACTGTTTTATGTAAACTAACAAACACCTTAATACATTATATTGGCTTCAAAGCTGTAAGACTTACATTTTTGGAATTCAGTCCAACGCCAAATGTGCATGTTCTCACAAAGCCAGTCCTTTTACAGGGTTATGTTGTCCTTGGTTTTTTTGAAAGAAGGTCTAAAGGACCCAAGATTCCAAGATGTCAGAATTTTGAAAGGTTCTTTGTGGTCCATTTGTTTATACCTAACAGATAATGCCTCATCCAGAAGCCTTTCAAATCTTTAGAAAGTACCCTGTATAATCAGGAGGACCTGTCCTGCTCCCTCGCTGGACAGGTTGGATCAGTTCGGGGTTAGTTGAGTCAGAGTCACTGGACGCTCTCTGCCTCCTTCTGCACTTCCGACATTTTAACCTGTAAGCAGTTGTGTCAGTTTTATTCTTGGTGCGAAGGCGTTTTGTTTATTGGAATTGTTGCAAGTATATTGGAACAGCATCCTTAAATCGGGATAGACTGTCAGGTTCGGATACGATACGTTATTCAGGTATTCTGTTTTTGGTTCCTTATGTTTAATGGGCGGCACGGTGGCACAGTGGTTAGCACTGCTGCCTCACAGCGCCGGAGACCCGGGTTCAATTCCCGCCTCAGGCGACTGACTGTGTGGAGTTTGCACGTTCTCCCTGTGTCTGCGTGGGTTTTCTCCGGGTGCTCCGGTTTCCTCCCACAGTCCAAAGATGTGCAGGTCAGGTGAATTGGCCATGCTAAATTGCCCGTAGTGTTAGGTAAGGGGTAGATGTAGATGTAGGGGTATGGGTGGGTACGCTTCGGCGGGGCGGTGTGGACTTGTTGGGCCAAAGGGCCTGTTTCCACACTGTAAGTAATCTAATCTAATTTGGCAAATAAATGTCATTTGTTTAAAACTCGGCAGTTTGACCAGCTAATTCACTCTGGGAATATCAGCTATACACTAACCTTCAACAAGTAGCAAATTTACCGTCCGGCTACCTGCTTAAAATGTTTTGAGGGTTCGGGTTTGGTCCATAACAGATTAGGGGCCTTCGCGGGATTTAGACAGCGAGTGGCGGGTATTATGTCTCTTATTTCGTGTGTTGATTTGGTGAGTAAACAGACCTTCAGACAGCAATGGTTCTTGCTGGAACCAAGCTTGTTTTGGAGGTGGAGAAAGTGACCTTGGGGGTTTTACAAAATGCACATAAGTCCAAGCCGTGGGAATTAGAAGACAAAGGGAGTTAAAGCTACCGTCTGATGTGAGGAAAGATGAGATGATTACAGCAGTAGCTCAGCATTCCAATTTGCTGCAAACTCCATCAGGATCTGTGGAGATGACTAAACTTCAATCGCAAAAGAGGCAGCTTGAGTTGGAAGCAGAGGTGAAGCAGTTTGAGCTACGACTAAAATCAGAAGAGGAAGAAAGATAACGAATAGGTTTAACAGAGGAAAGAGAAAAAAATAAATAGCTTCAGCAGGAGAGAAAGAAAAAGAGGGAGCATTTGAGCTTCCGAGGTGGACACTTAGAATGGAAAGTCAGCTGAAAAGGATAAGGATGAAGGTTGAAGGTAAGCTTCATGAGGAACAGACTGAAGATGGGTAAACCCATGGTCGTCCAAAGCCTGGTGAGAAATGTGTTTCAGTATATTCACAGCTTGCCCAGATTAATGAGTAGGGAAGTGGCTGAAGAATTTCAGTGGGCAGTGACCATGTAGGTTTTGTTGACCCAGACAAAACTTGTAGGTAGAGCTAGTGAGGTATGCGCAACACTATCAGAGGAGGGATCTGGGGAGTATGAGGAGAGGAAAATATACGTATGAGCACGTGCCAAAAGCCTACAGACAACGTGAGGAATTTAAGGAAGGATCCTGGTCGAACCCATATTGAGTTGGAAAGAATCAAACAAAGTAATTTTGATAGATGGATAAGAGCTATAAAAAGAGAGCAAACCTACGATGCTCTGAGAGAGACAATTACTTTGGAGGAGTTTCAGCATTCACATAGTGCAAACTCATTTGGAAGATACTAGAGTAATAAAGGCAAGGCTGGCAGCTGAATAGTCTGATGATTATGACTAGTGATTATTGTTATAAAACTTGTTTTGGCTTCCAGAGTCAATTTCAGTCCATGATGGATAAAAATTGGGGCAAAGAGAAATCCCCACGTAGAAAGGGAGACGTAGATCTCGGTGAAGGCAATACTTGAAGGAGGCAGAGAAGATTTTTTTTTAAACTCCAGTGTTTTCATTGTAACAAATTAGGGCACATGAAATCATTGTTTTGGTGGATTCAGAAAAAAACACAGACGTAGGAAAAAGGAATAAATCTGGGAGTTTTGATGGAGTGGTAACAGAAAGCACAGTGGAAACTAGAAAGCTGCATCAGAGCGTATAATCTGATTGGAGGTTTGTTACGGAGGGAGTACCAGATCTGCTTATAAAATATACCTGCAAAGGGAAAGTTTATTCACATAGGGCAGGTAAAGAGAATGCAATATTAAGAGACACCGGATCCTCTGTGAATAGATAAGGAGATATGTACTCCTGAAGGTATATTTCCAGAAAACGTACAGCGAAAGGCAATTCACCATGAGACAAAAGGTGCAAAATCATGTAATGTGAGCATAGCGTGTCCAGAAAAGTGTGGGGAAACTGTGGTAGAGGTATTGGACAAACTCTCAGCTCCAGGAATACAATTTGTTCTTGCGGAAAATATAGCTGATTCATTGGTAGGATTACTGCTACTCTAGTTGAAAAGCCAGTGGATATGCAGGCAACTGAATCAATGTAGGAGTCTTATCCTTGAAATTTTCCTGATTGTGGGTCACAAAGTCCCAATGTCACGAGTTGAAACAGAAAATACCAAAAGTGTAAAGATAAGGAAGCTTCAGTGGCATGAACAGATACATTGTTCCATCAGAAAGTTGAGACAAAACAGGAGCAAATAGGTGATCATGTAAATATTTTTTGCTCAGCTAAACTAATTGAGTCACAGCAGAAAGATAAAAGTTTAAAGCAGTTGTATCAAAAAGCACATACGTTAGGAATTTTGAATGTATCCCTGAGCTTTATTACCTTAAAAATGATGTCCAAATGAGGAAATGGAGACTATCATATATTCAAGGAGATGAGAAATGAGAAGAGATTCATCAAGTCATATTGCCAATGTGGTACAAAAACGAGGTGATGCGAATGGTGGATGATTTACCACCGAGAAGTCAGTTCGGAGTGAGGAAAAAAAACAGACTGAATACAGAGACATTTTACTGGCCTGGACTGCAACAGGATGTAGTTGAATTTTGCCAGATGCATCATACATGTCAGGTAATTGGAAAAACACAAGCGATAATAAAACCTGCACCTGTCATAACTACTCCGGCATTTGAGGAACCTTTTACAGGAGTCTTAATTGATTGGCTAGGTCCCAGACCGCAATCAAAAGAGTGGGCATCAGTATTTTTTTTGACAATAATGGATGCATCGACTAGATTTCCAGAGGCCATCCCAAGGTGCAGTATCACAGCTAAAAGAATTGCAAAGGAATTACTCTTTCTTAAAAAAAATAGATACGGACTACCAATGAAGATACAGTGAGATAAAGGTTCAAAGTTCACATCTAATTAATCACGATAATGTCTTAGGAATGAAGCAATTCAAATCTACTGCAAACCATCCACAATTGCAGGGAGCCCTAGAAATGTGACATTAAACATTAAAGACCATGTTGAGGGCTTATAATCAGGATTATCCAGATGATTAGGGTTAGGGAATTCCATTTGTATTTTTTGTGATCAGGGATGCCCCAAATTAACAGAGCAAATTCGTTCCATTGGAATTATTTTTGGAGCATTAAGTGAGAGGACCATTAAAATTGATTAAGGAGAAAATAGTAAATCAGAGTTCAAAGGCCACACATTTGGACTCGGTCTCAAAATTTAAGGAACGATTAATAGCGATGGGGAGTTGGCTAGACAGCATTTAAAAGAAATGCAACATGCAATAAAACAGGAAGCAGATAGGAAATTTTTAAAAATGCAATTTTGTTATCGGGGATAAGATATTACTGTTAGTTCCAGTTATAGGTGAAACTTGAAAAGCAAGGTTTAGTAGACCTTATCAAACACAACGGATATTGAGTGAGAGTAACTACTTGATAGGGACTCCAGAAAGAAAGAAATCTCACAGCGTATGTCATGTGAATATGCTCAAAATGTACTTTGACAGGTAAGGACAGCCAGAGAACTAGGTGTTAATGATTACGGCACAGAAGGAAAAAACAACTTCAGAGGATTCTGATTCGGACATTCCTCAAATTAAAGTGGACAATGAGGTAGTTGTTTAAAAATGTGTTGCTGGAAAAGCGCAGCAGGTCAGGCAGCATCAAAGGAGAAGAAGAATCAACGTTCCGGGCATAATCCCTTGTTCAGGATTGAGGAGGGTCTGCCAAGCAGGCTAAGATAAAAGGTAGGGAGGAGGGACTTGGGAGAGGGGCATTGGGAATGCGATAGGTGGAAGGAGGTTCAGGTGAGGGTGATAGGCCGGAGAGGGGGTAGGGGGGGGAGAGGTCGAGAAGAAGATTGCAAGTCAAGAAAGCGGTGCTGACTCTGAGGGTTTGGACTGAGAAAAGGTTGGTGGAGGGGAAATGAGGAAGCTGGAGAAATCTGCATTCATCCCTTGTGGTTGGAGGGTTCCTAGGCAGAAGGTGAGTCGCTCTTCCTCCAGGCGTCGTGTTGCCATGGTCTGGTGATGGAGGAGTCCAAGGACCTGCATGTCCTTGGCGGAGTGGGAGGGGGAGTTAAAGTGTTCAGCCACGGTGCAGTTCGGTTGGTTGGTGCTGGTGTCCCAGAGGTGATGTCTGAAACGTTCTGCAAGTAGGTGGCCTGTCTCCCCAATGTATAGGAGGCCACATCGGGTGCATTGGATGCACTAAATGATGTGTGTGGAGGTGCAGGTGAATTTCTGATGGATATTGAAGGATCCCTTGGGGCCTTGGAGGGAAGTGAGGGGGGAGGTGTGGGCGCAAGTTTTTCATTTTTTGCAGTTGCAGGGGAAGGTGCCGGGAGCGGAGGTTGCATTGGTGGAGTGTGTGGATCTGACAAGGGAGTCATGGAAGGAGTGGTCTTTCCGAAACGCTGATAGGGGTGGGGAGAGAAATACATCCTTGGTGGTGGGGTCCGTTTGGAGGTGGCAGAAATGACGAAGGATGAACCGATGTTACTGGAGGTTGAAGGGTGGTAGGTGAGGACTAGTGGGGTTCTGTCCTGGTGGTGATTGGAGGGGCGGGAAGTTTAGGAGATGCGGTGGAGAGCATCGTCAACCACGAATGGGGGGAAATTGCGGTGTTTGAAGAAGGAGGCCAGTGGATTGTTCGGTATTGGAATTGGTCCTCCTGGGAGCAGATGCGGTGAAGGCGAAGGAATTGGGAATATAACCCCACCTTTTCCTCCACTACATTGATGACTGTATCGGCGCTACCTCGTGCTCCCACGAGGAGATTGAACAGTTCATCCACTTTACGAACACCTTCCACCCAGACCTCAAATTTACCTGGAGAATCTCAGACTCCTCCCTCCCCTTCCGAGACCTCTCCATCTCTATCTCGGGCGACCGACTCAATACGGACGTATACTATAAACCGACTGACTCCCACAGCTACCTAGATTAAACCTCTTCCCACCCTGCCCCCTGTGAAAAAGCCATCCCACGTTTCATTCCAGCTCCAACTCTGACATGTCCCTGTAGATGAGGAAAATTACTGAACTATATCCAGTCCCTGAATAGGAGAATAATTACAATCTGGTCAATTACCACACCCTCAGTCCCATCTCGACAGACAAATTGGTGGGAATACGTTTCGATAAAGCTGTCAAGTAGCAACGAAATAATCAGGTCAGTGTGGTTTCTGATAGGTCCCCATGTGGAGATGGTGCTGCAGTGGGCATATCATTGGTTTACGAATCCAGTCCAGGCCAATGATCTGGCAGCTGTTGGAAGTTAAAAATAATTAATAAAATATCGATATCTAAAATCTGGTGTCGGTAATAGTGTCCAATATTGATTGTAAACATCAGTCTCCTTCCCCAAGTGATCTCCCGTGCCTTCTTGGCCTAAAAGTGACTCCAGACACACAAACATGGTCTCTGAATCGGCCAAGTGAGACACTCAATTGTATCAAACTACTCTGAGGTCTTAAAGGATAAAACCTGACAGAACATCTAGCATCAACCTCGTTATCAGAAAAGGGAGTGAGAAACACAGTTCTGTCGACCCTGCATAGACATCCTTCCTAACATTTGAGAGCTTATGACAACATTTACAGAGCTTTCCCACAGACTGAACAGAAACATCAGGAGAGTAGGAGGTCATTCAGCACATTGAGCTTTCCGCATACTATTTCATGGCCGAACATCTCCTCAAAGCAGTTTTCCCCACACAATGTTCATATCCCAAAATATGTTTAAACATTGTGAAATATAGTGCCTTCGGCCCATCAATATATAGGGAGTTCTCAGATAACACATGTTTAGTAAGTATGATTTGACTGCAATGTGATTCGTGAACCATTTTCTAGAAAGTGAACTAACATCCCTGCTTCCAATCTGTCACACCCTGTCAGAGTTTATATATCTCACTGATATCTCCACTCATTTTCCTAAAGCCCATGGAATATAGGCCCAGTCACCCCAAACTCTGCTCCCACAACTAACTGTCATCCCAGAGATCAGTCTGTCATCCTTCACTGCACTCCCTCAATGTCAGATTTGCCCTTTATTAGGTAAGGACACCAAAACTGCACACAATACTGCACAATGTTCGAGATGGGGTCCCACCAAGGCCCTGTACAGTTGCAGTAAATGACCCTTACTCCTGTATTCTAAATCACCCTGAAATGAAGGTGAATAAACCATTTATCTTGCTACCTGCTTTCTGCTCCTGCAATATTGCTTTCAGTGACTAGTGTACAGGGAGATCCAGATTCTTTTCAATGTTACATCTCCCTACTTGCTGAGTCTACGTACACTGTATACAGCTCGCCAATGCCATTCCCAGTATTGACTTCCGTGTTCAGAACTCACTGCCCTACATGGACTCGGAATGCTGCGCAGAAATAAACAAAAATGCAACTTAAGAATATTTATATATCAACAAATTTCAACCAATCCCTTTTCAAATGATAGGCTGCCATTCAATTGATCCCATCAATGTACACAACCTCTCATCTCTGCCATTGCTCTCCATCTGCCAGGTATTTGCCCAGTCACTCCACTTGTCTCAATCAATTTGGAGCCTTTTTTACATCCTCCTCATCCACTCACAAGCTGACATCGTTTAGAGCTGTCAGCAGTCTTGGGAATATTGCAATTGAGCCCCTCAACCAAAGATATGATGTGTATTTGGAATAGTTGTATGCCAAATCTCGATCCTTGTTATATCCTCCAAGCCTTCCATTGAAAAAACATGGTTTTATTCCTACTCACTGTTTCCTGCCAACTCTCCCATTCTAAAACCATGACCATATATTAGCCCCAGTCCCATAGGATTCGAATTTGCACAATAGGCTTGGGGCTTTATCAAAAAATCTTTCTGAAAATCCAATCGTATTGCGTTGATACCTTCTCCATAATTTTGCTAAAAGCCATTTTCCCAAACATGATTCCTATTTCATAAACCTCTGTTGACTTTGCCTATGCCCATTAATTTCAGTCCAATATTTTCTCTAAAACATTTTAGTTACTAATTTCATTCTATTCCCTTTTTCTCACCAGACTAAAGTTCCCGAGTATTGCGAGGAAATGTTATTTTTGTTTTTTCTTCTTCTGTGAAGGCATAACCGAAGTATTTGCTCCATTGATCTGCTATTTACCTGTCCTCAATTAGCTGGTATCAGACTGTAAGGAAGCTGCACCTTTTTCTCTTAATTTTGCCATTGGCGTATTTTCAGAAGATATTACAAGTTCACTCATATACACTGTGATAAGATATTCTTCAGAAAACCATCAATTCCTATCTTAAGCTGCTGAATGATTGACCTTCCACAGCCATATAATCACAGAAGCACAGACTCTGTACTATCAGAAATACAGCACGGTCGACATTAGTCCCACTTTCCAACACAAAACCTGTCGCCGTGAATCTTATGGCATTTGAAGTGCACAACCATGTATTTTCTAATGGTTTTGAGGTTACCATGACAATTCCCTCTCACGAAGTGCATCCCAGACCCAAACACACTTTGCATCAAAAACAGTCCTCAAATCCTCACTAAGCTTCAAACCCTTCACTTCAAAAGTGTGTCCTTTTGATTAAAAGGACCAGCTGCTGTCTATCCACCCCATCCATATCCCTCGTAATCTTATCCTCCTGATTCAGGTCCCCCTTAGCCTTCTCTGCACCAAAGTAAACAATTCGAGCTTATCCAGGCTCTATCCATAGCTGATACGCTCCATCCCAGGGAGCATCCTGGTGAATCTCCTCTGCACCCCCTCCAGTACCATCACATCCTTCCTGTAATGTAGCTCCCAGAATTGCACACAGTATTCCATCTTGGCTAATGAAAGTTCCACATAGCTCTTATAATCTATGCTTCGATATGTGAAGGCTATGTTTACGCTCCCGTACGCTTTCTCAAATTGTGTGTTACCCTGTCCAGCCACATTCAGAGATGTGTGGAGAAGCACCCTCTCAGCTTCCTAGTGTGTTGCCATTCATTGAGTCCTTGCCTGTCTGGTTCCTTCTTCCAAAGTGCATCACCTCATATTTATCAGGGTTACATTCCATCTGCCATTGATCCACCCATCTGACCATTCCATCTGTATCTTCCTGCAACGTAAGCCCTTCCTCTTCACTGCCAACTACCCGGCCAATCTTTGTATCAAACACAAACTTACTTAAGACACTCCCCACCCCTCGTCCATATTCACAGCTGCATCCTTCATGATAAAGTTTAAAATCAGAAAACATCAGGTTGTAGTCCAACAGGTTTATTTGGAGGCACGAGCTTTCAAAACGCTGCTTCTTCATCAGGTGGTTGTACGCTTTGATGAAGCACTTCAAAAACTATTCCCACCGAATATACCTTTTGGAGTATAACCTGGTGTTATGCAATTTTTAGCTTTGTCCACCGCAATCCAACACCAACACCTCCGAATCACAAATATTAAGAGACACAGCACTGATCCCCGTGGTGCACCATTGGACACTAGCCTCCAATCACACAAACAGCCCTCTACCACCACCCTCTGTCTCCTAACAATTAGGTTAATTTGGTTGCAACTTGGCAAGTCACTAATGAGTCCTACCTGTTCCCTAGTTAGAACATAGAACATAGAACATAGAAGAATACAGCGCAGTACAGGCCCTTCGGCCCTCGATGTTGCGCCGATCAAAGCCCACCTAACCTACACTAACCCACTATCCTCCATATACCTATCCAATGCCCGCTTAAATACCCATAAAAAGGGAGAGTCCACCACTGCTACTGGCAGGGCATTCCATGAACTTACGACTCGCTGAGTGAAGAACCTACCCCTAACATCAGTCCTATATCTACCCCCCCTTAATTTAAAGCTTTGCCCCCTTGTAATAGCTGACTCCATACGTGGAAAAAGTTCTCACTGTCAACCCTATCTAACCCCCTAATCATCTTGTACACCTCTATCAAGTCACCCCTAAACCTTCTTTTCTCCAATTAAAACAACCCCAAGTGCCTCAGCCTTTCCTCATAGGATCTTCCTACCATACCAGGCAACATCCTGGTAAACTTCCTCTGCACCCGTTCCAGTGCCTCCACATCCTTCCTATAGTATGGCGACCAAAACTGCACACAATATTCCAGATGCGGCCGCACCAGAGTCTTATACAACTGCAGCATGACCTTAGGACTCCGGAACTAAATTCCTCTACCAATAAGAGCCAGTACGCCATATGCCTTCTTCACTGCACTATTTACCTGGGTGGCAACTTTCAGAGATCTGTGTACATGGACACCAAGATCCCTCTTCTCTTCTACACGACCAAGTATCCGACCATTAGCCCAGTACCCCATCTTTTTGTTACTCTTACCAAAGTGAATCACCTCACACTTAGCTACATTGAACTCCATTTGCCACCTTTCTGCCAAGCTCTGCAGCTTCTCTATATCCCGCTGTAGCCTGCCACATCCTTCCTCACTGTCTACAACTCCTCCGACTTTTGTATCATCCGCAAACTTGCTCACCCAACCTTCTAACCCTTCCTCCATTTAATTTATAAAAATGACAAACAGCAATGGTCCCAAAACAGATCCTTGCGGAACACCGCTAGTGACTGCATTCCAAGATGAACCTTTGCCATCAACTACTACCCTCTGTCTTCTTCCAGCCAGCCAATTCCTAATCCAAACCTCCAACTCAGCCTCAATGCCATATCTCTGTATTTTCTGCAGTAGCCTACCATGGGGGACCTTATCAAACGCCTTACTAAAAGCCATATATACCACATCTACCGCTTTCCCCTCATCCACCTCCTTTGTCACCTTCTCAAAGAATTCAATAAGGTTTGTGAGGCAAAACCTGCCCTTCACAAAACCATGCTGACTATCCTTGATCACATTATTCTTATCTAGATGTGCATAAATCCTATCCCTTACAATTCTCTCTAAGACTTTGCCCACAACAGAAGTGAGACTCACTGGCCTATAGTTACTAGGATTATCCCTACTCCCCTTCTTGAACAAGGGAACCACGTTTGCTAGCCTCCAGTCCTCTGGCACTACTCCTGTAGACAAAGAAGACACAAAAATCAAGGCCAATGGCTCTGCAATCTCCTCCCTTGCTTCCCAGAGAATCCTAGGATAAATGCCATCAGGCCCAGGGGACTTATCTATTTTCACCCTTGCCAGAATTTCCAACACCTCTTCTCTACATATCTCAAAGCCATTCGTGCCTCAGTATTCATATCGACAACAATGTCCTGTTCCTGAGTGAATACTGACGAAATGTATTCATTCAGTGCCTCCCCAATCTCTTCAGCCTCCACACGGAACTTCACATTACTATCCTTGATTGGACCTATTCCTACCCTAGTCATTCTTTTATTCCTAACATACCTATAGAAAGCCTTAGGTTTTTCCCTAATCCTACCAACTAAGGACCTTTCATGTCCCCTCCTTGCTGCTCTTCGCTCTCTCTTCAGGTCCTTCCGGGCTACCTTATAACTCTCAATCGCCCCTATTGAACCTTCACGCCTCATCTTTACAAAGGCCGCCCTCTTCCATTGAACAAGGGATTCCAATTCCTTATTAAACCACGGCTCCCTCACACGACCCTTTCCTCCCTGCCTGATAGGTACGTACTTATCAAGGACACTCAATAGCTGCTCCTTGAACAAGTTCCACATATCAATTACGCTCTTGCCTTGGAATCTACTTTTCCAATCCACACATCCTAAGTCATGCCTCACCGCATCATAATTTCCCTGCCCCCAGCTATAACTCTTGCCCTGTAGTACACACTTATCCCTCTCCATCACTAGAGTAAAAATCACCGAATTGTGGTCACTGTCCCCAAAGTGCTCACCTACCTCTAGTTCTAATACCTGGCCTGGTTCGTTACCCAGAACCAAATCCAGTATGGCCTCACCTCTTGTTGGCTTATCTACATATTGTGTCAGGAAACTCTCCTGCACACATTGGACAAACACTGACCCATCTAACGAACTTGAGCTATAGCTTTCCCAATCAATATCAGGAAAGTTAAAGTCCCCCAGAACAACCACCCTATTACTGTCACTCTTCTCCTGAATCATCTTCGCAATCCTTTCTTCAACGATTCTAGGACTATTAGGAGGCCTGTAAAAGACTCCTAACATTGTGACCTTACCTCTCCTATTCCTAACCAGTTATTCTGTTCTGCTGGAGACACTTGTAGAATATCTGGTGATTCTCCCGAATCTTTCCTACCAGTAGGTTTCCATGCCCCTGTATTAGTCACTCCCATCCAAATGATGAATTTCCTCCTTATTGCAGTCTTAACTGGCCTGTCCCAAATCCTGCCATTATTTGCCTTGAATGTGGAATAGACAGCGAGGGAAACGTTCTGTTAATTTCCAACTTGTCAAATGTTTTGTGAATTATCTAAATTTCACTGTGACCCACCTCTCATTCTTTGAAACTCTAGAGAACACAGGCCGAGTTTCCTCATCAGGCAATCTCACCATCTGAGGGATTAATCTGGAGAATGCCCACTGCACTTCCGCTCAGGTCAGTATATTCTTTCCGTGATTCGGTCACCAAAACTGTGCACAATACTCCAGCTACAGTCCCACCAACACGCTGTGAAACTGTTTCAACATGTCTTTACATCAATGTTCTGACTCCCTTAAATGAAGGCGAACCAAACTTTAACTTTCCACTTCCATATATTCCTCCAAATACCCTTCACATTCATTGCATTTACGAACTCACTGAGATCTTCTCGAAACCCTTCCGAAAATCCAATATATGCCGCTTCTACTCTTTCCCCATTATCTATGCTGTAAGAAACAACTTCAAGCAATTCCGAAGTTTATCAAGTATGATGTCTCTTTCAGAAATGCATGCTGATTCTCTCCATTGTTGCTGCTAATTTCTAAATAGCAAAAATGTCATCCTGTGTGATAGATTCCAACAGTTTCCCTACAAATGTCACGTTACCTGGTCTACAGTTCTCCACACTATGTCTTTTTCCCTTTGTAGCTGATTGGATCCCTTCCATTCACCTATAGTTTATCCACAATAGTTTCCGGTCTCTGCAGAATGTATAGGAAAATAAAACACAGTCATCGACAGTGCAATTAATACTACTATTGGTATTTATTTCTGGCATTTTGATATGAAGTACATCTGTTTCAGCAGACTTAGCAATGCTCAATCCAGCTACATGTTCAAGTACTACCTTGTTACTGATATGAATTGAGTTTGTCTTTAGCTCCAGGAGTCCGATACGATAACTTGGCATTACTGGGTGATTTTCTGAATCTTCCTCCATGAAGACAGATGCGATGTAACTGGTTATTTTGTTGGCCATTTCCCTGTTCTGCACAAGGACCTCTCCTCTCCCGATTACAAATTTCCACATTTGACTTTGCTTTTATTTTGTTTCTTTTGAAATGTAGATTGCAGATTGATGTAGTCTTTGTGGTCCTGTTTGTTAGCAGGTATGTTCTCTTTTTGATTTCCTTTTCAGTTTCATGGCCTTCCATTTTTGTAACGTTAATTGTTGAGAATTCTCAGGTTTTCACAATAGCTGGAATTCTTCTGAAGTCACTTCCTACGATTAATATATTTTCTAATTTGTTATGTTAACCATCACTGAGTCACTTTCTCACTCTTTGGTGTTTGCACCTGAAATAAATAGATGTAATTTTCAGACTTTGCAGTATTTCTAAAAACTCCTGGTCCTGACCAGTTATATTCAGGAACACAGCAGGAGGATAGGGGGATAGAGAA
This sequence comes from Chiloscyllium punctatum, assembly GCF_047496795.1. Taxonomy (NCBI): domain Eukaryota; kingdom Metazoa; phylum Chordata; class Chondrichthyes; order Orectolobiformes; family Hemiscylliidae; genus Chiloscyllium; species Chiloscyllium punctatum. The sequence continues at coordinate 53,545,173 of NC_092788.1, read as the reverse complement.
AATATTGCGGGAGCACTGTTTGACTCTTTTCTATCATCACTGGCCAACGAGTGCCGTCCTGAACAACTGGAGTATAGCGAATACTGAGCCCGTATTCAAGAAATGCTACAAAGATAAACCTGGGAACTAAAGACCAGTAATCCTAAAATCTAGTGGGTAGGTTACTTTAGAAGGTTTAGAGAGATTGGATATACATGCATTTGGAAAGGCAGGGTATGGTTCGGAGTAAGATTAGAATGGTGCTGGAAAAGCAGAGCAGGTCAGGAAACATCCGAGGAGCAAAAAAATCGATGTTTCTGGCAAAAGCCCTTCATCAAATTCAGCACAGGAGTTTGTGCAAGAGAGATCGTGACTCACAATTTTGTGGAGTTCTTTGATAAAGTGCCCAGCAACGTTGAGGAGGTATGGGTGGGAAACGTAGTATAGGTTGATTCCAGTAAGGCCTTCAGTAAGTTTCCACATGGTACTTTGCTCTGGAAGGTTAGATCGCATGGAATTGAGGGGGAGCTGGCAAATTAGCTACAAAATTGCCTTGATGGTAGGAAGGAGAGATTAATACTGGAAACATGCTGGTCAGACTGGCGGCCTGTGAATAGTGGAATGCCTCTGGGGTTGATGCTAGGACCATTACATATTACATATATCTATGATTTACATGAGAATGTACAGGCATGATTTGTAAGTTTGAAGACGGCACTAAAACAAGCGGCATCATGGAGAGTGAGGAAGGTTATCAGAAATTTCAGAAATTACAGCAGTACTTTGATCAGCTGGAGAAGTGGCTGAGAAATGGCAAATGGATTTTAATATAGATCAGTGTAAGTTCTTGCATTTGAGAAAGTCAAATCAAGTTTGGGGTTTCTTGGTGAATGGTTGGGTCCTAAGGAGTGTAGTGGAACAGAGGGACCTTGGAATTCAGGTACATGGTTCTCTGGAAGTTGATTCAGACGTAGACAGTGAAGAAAGCTTTTGGCACACTGGCCTTAATCGGTTTATATCACTGAGTATCGAAATTAGAGAGTTATGATGCAGTTATACAGAATGCTAGTGAGGCCATATTGGTAGCGTTATGTTCAGTTTTGTTCACATTGCTATAGGAAGGATGTTATTAAACTGGAAAGAGTGCAGAAAACATTTACAAGGATATTGCCCAGATCTCAATGTTCTGCGTTATAGAAAGAGGTTGGACAAATTAGGACTTTTTACTTTTGTGTGCATGAGGCTGAGGGAGGATCATATTGAAGTTTATAAGATCATGACAGGCATGGATAGAGTGAATGCACACAGTCTTTTTTTCCCAGGGTTGGGCAATCACAGATTAGAGGGCATCAGTTTAAGGTCAGAGGGGAAAGAATTAAAGGGAACTTGAGGAATAACTTTTTAACACAGGGGCTGTTACACATATGGAATGAGAAGTGGTTGAGACGGATACATTTACAATATTTCAAACGCATTTGAACAAATACACGGATTGTAAAGGATTAGAAAGATACGGGACAATGACAGGGAAATGGGTTTAGCGTGGATGGGCATTTTGGTTGCAATTGACCCATTTGGGCTGAAAGGCCTGTCTCCGTGCTGTCTGTCTCTATGACTCTAACAAACATTGCTTGTCTCCCACTGAATGTTATATTGTACTTTCCAAATTTATGAAGATATCTTGACATTCTAGCCTCCAGTCTTCCGCGATGTTTGACTAGAATATTCAAGCATTCTATATTGTATGCAGACCCCTTGTAAAGTGTACCTTATAAATGCCATTATTCCTTAAAGGCTGCTTCAGACCAAGGTTAATAATTCGTCTTTCTGACCACACCACATCAAATCCGAAATAACCTGCTCTTTAGTTTGCTTCACAACATACTCTTCAACCCACCTCATATACACTTACGGAACTTATTTTTCACAGCTTCAGCAGTCACTTAGTTAACACTGTTAACCATTCAATAAGACTGCGGTATCCAGAATACTTGCCTATCTAATTTCCAGAGCATATGTTGCTCCGGTTTTCTGCTACCGTTTTGTTTTCGATATATAACACACCAATATTTGCTTCTCCTTGCTATCTGTAAACTCTACCTAAACTGATGCAGTGGAAGCTGAGGGACAGGTCTGTGTCGTTATTCGTGATAGACCTGGACAAGACATTTAGGGAAGCTCACCACGACGCTGAGATGATGTGAAGAAATGTCCCACAGTATTGGACAAGCAACAATTTCCTCCTCGCTCTGTTACCATATACTCTTTGCTCCCTCACACTCACTGTATATCTGTTATAGCACCTAACCCCGAACAAGGTTCACGCTCTGTCTCCAAATAATGCTCAGGCACTCCCACTCTCACTATTGAAATCAGCAAATAATAACACTATATGGATTCAAAACTGTCGACTGACTCATTCCAGACACCTCACAACTCCCCCCACCTACACCAGCACAAACAGCAGGGTCACCCATTCACACTCTCCCTCCATCCCTTTCTCCCATTCCAGGAGAAACCGCCTGGAATAGTATAGAAAGGTCCAAGCCTAGTCGTGGAGTGCCTGATATCCGTTCCCTCACTCCCCTCACCCCGCCATGTGGGGAGGACTCTTAAGGAGCTGAAGTGGATCAGGACGCCTCGTGTGGAGAATCTGAAACATCCACGTCCTACTGACCAGTTAAGGAGCAATGTTCAGTGAAAGACAATTCTCAGTTTAAACCCACTGGCAGCTCCCACAACAGTCACAACAGTCCTTTCATTTCCATAAAAAACAGCCACAGATACCTCACTTCACAGAGACGCAGACACAGAAATACACAGACGAACACACACAATACTTACAAGGAGATAGGCATACACACACGTATAAACAGACTGAGACATATATAGTCACATACAAATAGACATAAATACAGATAGCAACACAGGCTGCAACACAGACAGACAGATGTAGACACGGAAACACACAGATAACAAGCACACAGACACACACACACAGGCACACACACACACACACACACACACACGCACGTACAGACACACAAACAGAGGCACAGACACACACACACATACAGATACACGCACAAACACTTACTCACATACAGACACACAGGGGCACAGACAATAGTGTCATTAAGACACAAATCGATATGTTTTTGATTTGTAAGGGGTTCAAGGATTCCAGGGAGAAGGCAGAAGAATGAGGTCGAGGTACTAATAAGACATTATTGAACGGAATTTCAGACTCGATGGGCTGAATAGCCTCAATCTGCTCATTTCCTTAATGCTCCTGCAGTATTATGCTATCAGGCATTCTCTTCCTGAGACAGCAGCAGAGGATCGGCGTGATAAATATTTCATTGGAAAGGGTCAGTGGGAATGTGGGATAGGTTTGGAGTCCATAGTGGTTCATCTTTATTCCTAATTATTCTGTACTTATGTCTGAAAAGAGGTGGTGATTTGATGTTCAGTTAACACAGTTTTAAAATAACAGTTGTCCCACAATGAAATAAGGATGTGCCTTTCACTTTAGTCTTGTGCTACCTGTGGTGTCCTCATCGTCAGGGAGCAGTGAAGACTCGGTTATGGAAGATATTCCAGACTGAGATCTTTACTGGACAGAAGGGTCAGTGTTTATTGGGAACAGACAGGAAATGGATGGTCAGGCACACTCGGACCAGCCATGAGCATTCTGAATGGTGCAGCGGAATGGGCAACTTCTGCCCCTACCCCATGTGTTCCCTCATTCCACCACTCGAGGCTGTTACAGAGATATACTGCTGTCCCTACCCCATGTGTTGTTCCCTCAATCCACCCCTCGATGCTGTTACAGGGTAGGGGACCACTCCATTAAGTCAGACAGGATCGTTACAATGAGACAGGAGGAGGCCATTATGCGCCTCTAAGGAATTACACAGGAATATAGAATGAAGTAATTCAGCTCGTTCAGTGCACTACACAGTCTAGGAGGAGGCCTTTAAACCCACCTGAGCTGCTACACAGGAACAGGGAAGCTGTCGCCAACAGGAAAAAGAGAGTAGAGACAAATGTTTATTTTCAGGCTGCAAAGCTGTAACTGATGGAGTGCCTCAGAGATCACTGTGGGGTCATCAATGATCAATAATCTTTATCAAAGATCTGGAGGAAGGGGAGGGATTGGCTTGGAGCTCAATTAGCTCGTACACCAAGATGGCCATTCAACGTGTCGTCAAATGGAGGTATGAGAGCTGCAAAGTGATACAGGCAGGGACGGTTAGTGAGAAAACCTTCAGCAGAAATAACATAAGGTAAGTTATTTATTTTGGCATGAAAGATGAAACAATGGTAAACAATTTAAATGGAGAGAGATTGCAGAACTCTGTGATACAGGAGGTTTCCATGTTCTTGCGACATGAATCATATGAAGTCAGATGTAGCAAGTGGTTTGGAAGGTAAGTGGAATAATGCTGTTTTTGTCAAAAAAAAGCATCGGGTTTAATTGCAGGAATGTTTTACTGCATCTGTACCTGGTATTTCTGAGACCACACCTAATACACTGTGTGCAGGTTTGATCCCCTAAACTAAAATAAAAAGATATAATTCTTTTCGAAGAATTACTCATTCCTGGAAAGCACGTCTTTTGTTATGGGGGATTATCAGTTTTGATCTTAGCTGAGAAATAGTATTGAACCATCCATGTCTTTATGAAAAGTGTATAAACTGGATTCATATTATCTCCTGTCAGGGAGACTAAAGCTAGAGAATAAATTTTAAGGAAAAGATACATTGATATTAACACACATACTATGAAGACACCTACCAATATTTACAAATTACACAGACACATATAAGCATGCCATCAAATTATAAAGTGGGAATTTTTTGGGACTGGAAGGAATTGTGCACAACAAGAGCAATGACGCACTTGCATATAATCCATAATCAGGTTTTACAGAGAATGTTCCAGGAGATCGCACATGGTCCAGTTTGGTGGTCAGTTGACATAATTGTTTGTTCCAACACAGAAAGGGAGAAAAATGTTCCCTGCCTGAGAAGAAGCAGCCGATTGATCCCTCTCTCGTTTTTTTGTTCCGTCAGATAGCAAAGTGTGAGACCAGCCAATCCCTGAGTTATCTTTACCACATGTGAAGGATTCCTGGTGAGGATTCATTGGAATCTCTTCGCTGCCTGAAACGAAGGGAATTCAGCCAAATCCAACTGTTCCAGAAAGAAATCTCGCTAGCAGTAGCTTGTGTGAGCAGAGTAACTTCAAAGGCAGAATAACATTTGGGGCACTCTGTCATTTTACCATTTGTTATGAGTTCAACTTCCTGTGTCTCACATTTTTTCTCGAAAATGATCTACTCTGAGATCTATATCATTGGCCACATCACTGAACTGGTTGCATTTAAGATTGGTGCAACCAGTGGAGGAGTGGGACTGGAAAAGGACATAGTGACCTTTCAACATTTGTTGGAACACAAATGAGAAATTCTCAAAGAGCTGTTCAAGTGGAAATTCTCTTCCCCAGAGGATTCTGGTTTCTGGATGTTTGCATTTATTCAAAGTTGTTTTTTGTATGTAGTAAAATGGCATACAGACAGAAACGTGCTGCTGAGACCAAAAGCACATGGAACGGTGATAAAGTATCTAATGGATACACCTGCTGCTCAGTCCTATGTTTCTGTGTTCTATTCAACCCGTCACAGCTCCTGCAGGGAGCAGATGGAGGCCACTTGTCCCAGATACCTGGGCAACAGTAACACAGGATCTCATCCAGTCCCTCAAGACTGTCACACATGGTTTGGTGTAGGTTGGAAAATGTTATTTGGTTCAAAAGACGCCTCTGGTCCCATTACAGAGTGTTTCCTCTCTGCAACTTGTGATTTATTTGTTGGTCATATTATAGACCCAGATTCACTGTGAATACAGTCCCCATACCTCAACCAGAGATGAGTTACAAAATACTTCACTCTCTCTGATTGCAAAGTTCAATAAAAGAATATTCAGGAAAATTACAAAACATTAACTTTGCAATTACTGAATAGGAGGACAAAAGGTAATTCGGATGATCAAGCCATTGTATACCATCATGGCTGATCTACTGTTGGCATTAACTCCTCTTTAATGCCCAATTCTTCACCCCTTAGCTCTCTGACAGGTCAAAAATCCATCTACCTCCTCCTTAAATGCTTTCAGTAATGTAGCTCCCCTCGCTCTCTAGCCCAGATAATTTCTAACAGTGATTACCTTCTGTGAGAGGAAAACACTCCCTACACATACATTGTCACCTATTGATATGAGCAAGAGGCGAACACAGGGTCTCAGGAAACAGTGAATGGCTATGATACCAATGCAGTATTTGACTGAGGATGCCATTGAGACCACCTATGTAATTGAGCTGAATGGGAATCAGGTGCAACTTTCCCACTGGACGGGGTCTTTCAGAACACAATAAGGTTTGGGGTCAGTCGCCAACAATCCTCTCAGTCCCGGGACATCTCTGCCGGAGATCCTCACGTTAGCATCCTCAGCACAAACATCTTCAGTTGCTCCATCAATGTATTTTCCCATCATAAGATCGGAAGTGGGACTGAAGATCACACAATGTTCAGAACATTTTGTCCCCCATCAGCTCCTGAACCATTCTGTGCAGCAAGATCCGGTTTGTGCTGTTAAAGTGTCGGTAACATTTATGTACGGCCAGACACTGCCCATTTCGGCAGTTAAAAGAGGAGCTCATTCAGCATTTCAATGTGGTTGCACACGGGTATGAGCTAGCATTCAGGAACAGGAAAAGTGACAGCACATGCAATACTCCTGTCTGTTACACAGGAAGAAGATTGGTCTGTTCAGTGCATCGAGCTGTTAGACAGGAGCAGGTAGAGCACAATCAGACCCTTAAATCTGTTCCATGAGATCAGGAGGAGGCTATTCATCCCCACGAGACAGTTATACAGGAACATGAGGGGGTCATTGATATTCCAACATGACAAACCAAAGAAACCGGGACTGCACTGATAGAGGATTCCATGATGTTAATCATGGTTCCATTGTTTGTAGAACGTGTGCTGCTTTAACAAAGTTTGCTGGCAATGAGGAGGGAAGCCCAATGATTTGTGCCAGTCTCAAGGAGGCATTTTCCATCACCGAGAAGACACACCCATGTACTCCGTGGGTTTCAGAATCTGGTGGAGTAGTTAACAGTTTTAGCCTGAAGGTATTGTGGCTGCTGTAGGGATTGCGGATAACGAGACTTTCAGTGCAGGACTACACAACGAATGCACCGTCTTGATGTGGGGAGGGTTTATTCAAAGACTGGTCCTCTGTCTCTCTCATACAAAATGGGGATTGGGTGTGGCGTGAGGGGAATATTCTCAGATGCTCTTAAACTATTGACAGTCATGTAACCCGAGTAAAAAAGAAGCCATGGAATTTTCACCGTCTCAGTGTCTATTTAGAATATCGTGAGTGGCTGTCCCTTCCCCCAAGGTTCAATGCAATCGCCTCTCATTCTCTCACATAGCTGGAGATTAATTATCATTCTCTCCTCATGGCACCACCATCCCAGGGATTAATCTGGTGAAACCCAATTGCACTCTCTCTGTGGCAATGCGATCATTCCTGAAAAAGGAGAGAAAGTCTGTCCACAATATCCCAAATGCTGCCTCAACAACACTCTCAGCAATGATCACAATAACTCTTTTTCATCTTAGATATCTCTGTTTCTTTCCTGTAGCGTAAAAAGACTTTCCTTCTCTCGACACTGCTGGAAAGAGTTAACTCTTTTATAATGACGGTATTGTTGTTGCAGTCGGGATTATGGATAACATGACGTTCATTGCAGGATCACGCATCAATTGAACTGTATTAATGTTGGGAGAGTTTATTCAAAAGCCTGAACCCCTCTCTCTCCCTCTCTCTCTCTCTCCTCTCTTTCTCCTCTCTTTCTCAGTCGAAATAGGGAGTGGGGGTGGTTAGGTGGAAAGGTCTCAGAGGCTCTTAAACTATCGAGAATCATGTAATCTGACTGAAAAAAAGCCTTGGAACTTATCACCGCATCAGTGTCTGTATACGAGCTCATGAGTGATTGTCCATCCCCCTTAAGGTTCAATGCAATCACCTCTTATTCTCTCACTGAGCTTCACTTACTGTTCATGGTGCCATCATCCCAGGGATTAGTCTGGTGAAACTTGGGAGAAAGTCTTTCCACAGTACCCCAAATACTGCCTCAACAGCACTCTCAGGGATGATCACAAAGCACCTTTTCTCTCACTTAGACATCACCATTTCTTTCCTGTGCCACAGAAAGCCATTCCTTCTCTATGCACTACGACTGACATGGAAAATTATAATTCCCTTACATCTGTACGTCAGCATCAATAAAGCTAGCACCAGAGATACCTATGGAGCTTTGCATCACATTCGGGGAGAATTTCAATGAGATTGAAAACACTTAAAATAGGGATGATCACGGACCTGAATGGAAATGAGATGGAGCAATACAGAAAACAGGCAGAGAAAGGGAGCTACCTTTACTTCTGTTCTTCTCTCACAGGATGTATGAAGCCCTGGTCAGGGCAGCATGTTATGCAGATCTTGAACTGAGTTCAGCTGTTCCACAGTACCATAAAGAGTAAATCGCATAGCTGTGGGTTTGTAGTGTTACAACACAGGATAAATCTTCCTGCTTAATTAAAACCAGCAACAGAGAAAAGATTTATCCAATGCAGTAATCTGTCATAATTCTCGAGACGAAATCTATTTAAAGTATTATTAACAACTTTATTTCTTAAAGTATAACAGAGAATAATAAACGAATGACGATTTACAACTTCTTCCTCTAACCTGTCATTTACCTTCCCCCTCCACAATACTAGTCCTATAAGACTCCTAATTAAGATTTACACATCAAAACGTCTTATCTCAAAATCAGGAAGCTTTCGGTTCTTCTCCATATTCCTGTCTTTTTTTCTTCTTGGGGACTCTGCTTCACCAGTTACTAATCAATAAAAGTGCCAATAGGAGAGCTATTTTTCAGGAAGTCTTTGCATGCTGGTATCTTGGCAGTTCTCCTCTCAACTGTTCAATTTTCCATGGTCTTGTTCCGCCAAATTATTGGGGACTGTATCATTGGCTTTTAAGATTGTCAATATAATAAATTCATACTTGTTTGAAGGTGGGCATTTTGCTCTATGATTTTAAATGTTGTGCTGAATTTGTTTTTGTTTCGAGACAATGAGCTAATCGGGTTGTTCGACTAAATGTAACATTATATCAATTTTTCAGAACACTTGGTGCTGTCAGATAGTTATTGCTGGCTTTTAATTCTCTCAATGGTACAGTACACCCACGTGTTCATCACAGAAGTCACACCGAAAACTGACGAAGGAAGCATGACACATTGACTTCACTAAAGGTCTTGAGGCAAGCAGATTGGTTTTTATAACAAATGATAATGGTTGCTTTTAAACACCCCAATTTCCTTCATGAGATATCAACAGACCATTATCCTGTGGCTCTAGATTATCAGTCAATGGCTTGACCACCATAAACTGTCTTCCCATACGTGCAGATAACAAGTTAAACATTCTCAAGAGCAATTATTTAGTGACGGACATGTGGTTAGAAGGAACGTGAAACTATGGCATTCGGATTGAACAAAGGCACAAATGGTTTATTCAGATATTGCACTGAGACTGAGGACGAGACTGGGATATCATGATGGTGGTATTGGACAGGATGGTGAGTAGGGAGGACATGGAGATGTAAATCTGTGAAGGACAAAATGGATTATGGAGTTTGAGAACAGTCTGGTTACTTTTCGCATATCAGTGAGTAATTTATAAATAATAGTTTGATATTTATAATATATAAGGAAAGGAATTTTTGTTTGGAACTGAAGGCGTTGACTTGCCCTTTCCAAAATTTATATATAATGAGCAGAAATTCAAGCCAACCCGGTTTAGTAGACAAATATAATGACTTGAAAGCTGAAAAATGTGTTGCAGGAAAAGCGCAGCAGGTCAGGCAGCATCCAAGGACCAGGCCAATCGACTTTTCGGACAAAAGCCCTTCTTCAGGAATTTATGCCCCAAACATCGATTGTGCTGCTCCTTGGATGCTGCCTGACCTGCTGCGCTTTTCCAGCAACACATTTTTCAGCTCTGATCTCCAGCATCTGCAGTCCTTACTTTCTCCTATTAAATATAATGACTTACCAGGAACACCAACTATAGCGAGGATGGGATAGTAACCAACTTGAATAATCCAAAGGGTATCCTGGATCCGCCATGCTAATTGTATCCAAGTCCGAGAGAGCCAGTAAAGACCCGAGGATAAGCTCCTGTCCATTGTTGGAACATTCCAGTCTAATGTTCTCAGATTCTGATCTCTCCTCCCCGTCTCTCTCTCTTTCGATCTGCTGATCCCTGTTAGTGCTGTCAGTGATGCTCCTCCTCATACTATGGGATAGCACATTGAACAAAGCCCATTTAGCTTTCAACAATGAAAACTCTCCATTGTGATAATTAGGATCCGCGGAGATTGACATTAATCACAGTCACTGAACAAATAGCTTCAGTTAACCCCTTTGACTTCAATATTGATTTTATTAAAATTCAAAAAAAAGTTTAAAGTTACACATTTGGCATGGGATATGTGTGGGGTGGGGATGACCAGAGGGAAGAAATATTTGAGATGGTAGATTGATTGTATGTAATCATTCAATCTGCCTTAGATATGCGAGTAATGTCAAAGGATTGTCAGAACTTAAAAACGTTTCTCCGTTTATAAATCGAAACATGTAGTCTGTAACTACTGATCAGTGATTATAATGTCAGTAAAATATGGAGAGAAATTTCTAGTCCATAATCTGACAGGAAAATGTGCATACAACAACATGAGTGATAACAGACAAACGGCATGGATATGTTACCATAGAATATGATGTGACACACAATTCAGATGGTTATTCGAGGATCATAGAGGGCAGGTAAGGGTCATGCTGTTCATGTTATCGATGTCAATCAACTATGATGAAGTAAATTTCACTGGATTTCTATTGCAGTGTGATTATGATACTGGGGACATGATTGCTGAGTCTGGAGGGAGGGAATATGATATTTCCCAGCCATCAGCATTGGAATTTTATTCTTCATATATCATATGAAGATCAAATTTCGGGATACAACTCCAATGAGGAATGAGAAGAGCCAATATTAACCATGCAACCAGAAGACATTAGAGCAGAAATTTGGCCATTAGGCCCATTTAGTCTGCTCCGCCATTCAATGATGGCTGTAAAGCTTCTCAACCGCATTCTCCCACTTTCTAAGTGTAACCCTTGATCCCCTTGACAATCAAGAACCTATCTGTCTCACTCTTAAATATACTCAATGACCTGGCTTCGACAGCCTTCTGTGGCGGTGAATTCCATAGATTCACCACTCTATGGCTGAAGAGGATCGTGCATATCTCGTTCTGAAAGGTCTTCTCTTTACTCTGTCCTTTCGGGTCCTAGTCTCTCCTACCATTAGTAATACCTACCCAAACTCCACTCTGTCCAGGCCATTCAGTATCCTATAAGTTTCGGGTAGACCTCCTAACATCTTCTGAATTCTATCATATATAGACCCAGAGCCCTCAAATGTTCTTCATATGTTAAGCTTTTCATTTCTGGGACCATTCTCGTGAATGTCCTTGGAAAACGCTCCAGGGCCAGTACATCCTTCCTGAGATATGGGACCCGAAACTATGCACAATAATCCAAATGTGACCTGACCAAAGCCTTATACAGCCTCAGAAGTACATCCCTGCTTTTTTATTCAAGCCCTCTTGAAATAAATGCCATCATTGTATTTGCCTTCCTAAATATTGACAACCTGCAAGATTACCTTTTGAGACTCCTGGACTGGAACTCCCTCGGTTTTTTGCACTTTTGACTTCAGAACCTGCTCGCTATGTAGAAAATAGTCCATGTCTGTATTCTTCCTGGCAAAGTGCATGATGTCACACTTGGCCACGTTATACTCCATTTGCCACATCTTTGCTCACTCCCCTAACCTGTACAAATCCTTCAGTAGGAGAAAGTGAAGACAGCAGATGCTGGAGATCAGAGTCAAAACGTGTGATGCTAGAAAAGTACAGTCAGTCAGGCGGCATTCGAGGAGCCGGAGATACAATGTTTCAGGCATAAAGTTTAATCAGGAACGAGGGGGTTCGGCGGAAGGGGGCTGAGAGATAAATGGGAGGGGCTGGGGCTGGGAGGAAGCTAGCTTGGACAGCGATAGCTCGATGAAGGTGAGTGGTGATAGTGAAAGTTCAGAGTGGAAGGTGGAGTGGATACATGGGAAGGAAGATGGACAGGTTGGACAGTTCAAGAGGGCGGTACTGAACTAGAGGGTTGGATCTGGGATAAGGTGGTGGGAGGGGAGATGAGGAAATTGGCGAAATTGCCTTTGATACCGTTTGGTTGCAGGGTCCCTCGGTGGAAGATGATGCGTTCTTTCTCCAGACGACTGCTGGCTAGAAATTGGCCATGGAGGAGGCCAAAAACTTGCATGTCCTTGTTGTTGTGGGAGGGAGAGTTGAAGTATTCAAGGATAGGGAAGTGGGGTTGTTGGGTGTGTGTGTCCGAGTGTGTTAACTGAGCCGTTCTGCAAGTTGATGTCCTGTCTTGCCAGTGGAGAGGAGATCCAGTGCAATGAACTGAGTAGATGTGGTGTTTGGATGCACAGGATGTTCTTTGCCTGATGTGGAAGGATCATTTGGGGTCTTGCATGGAGGTGAGGAGGGAGTGTTGACATAAGTTTCATTCCTCTTGTAGTGACAAAGAAGGTGTCAGGAGTGGAAAGTGGCTGGGTGGGGTTGGGGGGCTTGAACCTCACGAGGGAGATGTGAAGTGAATGCTCTCTGTTATTATGCGTGTGGAGGGAATTATACCTCAGGTGGTGGAGTCTGACTGTTGGTGGCTGAAATGGCGGAGGATGATGCATTGTATCCTGTGGTTGGTGGGATGGAAGGCTGAACCAGAGGGGTTCTCTCCTTGTTGTAGTTGGAAGGGTGGAGATCAAGGGCGGAGGTGCGGGAAATTGAGCAGCAGAGCTGGAGCACCCTCCTGCAGCCGAACCACCTCTTTAATGCTACCTGCCCCTCTATCTAGTTTTGCACTGTTTGCAAACCTAGCCAGAATCCCCTCAGTTCCTTCATGTAAATCATTAATGCATAAAGGGAAAGGTTGAGGTCCCAAAATTGAGTCTTGTGGAACACCACTTGTCCCTGGCTGCCATCTTGACTCTTTTATCCCAACTCTCTGCTTTCTGTCAGACAGCCATGCTACTATCAATGTTCGCACGTTGCTTCTAACACCATGGGCCCTTATCTTTCTCAATAGCTCCTGTGTGGCACCTTGTCAAAGGATTCTTGAGGAGCAAGCGGATAACATCTATTGTTCTTCTTGGTCTTATCTGCTCGTTACTCCCTCAATGAATTCTAACAGGTTTGTCAGGCCTGACCTCCTCTTGATGAAACCATGTTGACTCTATTCTATTTTACCAAAGACCTTCAAGTATTCAGAAATCCCATCCTTCACGATGGATTCCAGGTTGTTACCCACAACTAAGGTGAGGCTAATCAGTCTGTAATTTTCCATTTTCTGTTTAACTCCCTTATTAAACGGGGTGTGACATTAGCAATTTCCAGCCTCTTGTCCCTTTCCTGATTTTAGTCATTCCTGAAAGATTACTACTTATACCTGCACTACCTCTTCAGCTATCTCCATTCCAAGGCTGGGGGTGTAGTCCATCTGGTCCAGGTGATTTATCCACATTCAGGCCATTCAGTTTTCTAACATGTTATTCTTGATGATGGCCACCATACTCAGCTCTGCCCTCTCACTCTCTTCAACATTTGTGAAATTATTCATGTCTTCCACCATGAAGACTGACACCAAGTTCCTCATTCATTTCTTTGTTTCCCATTACTGTCTCTCCAGCAGCATTTTCCAGTGTCCAATATTACTTTTACCTCTCTTTTGCACTTCATATATCTAAAGAACCTCTTACAGTCTCCTCTATATTGCTGGTTCGCTTACCCCTATATTTAATCTACTCCCTCCTTATTTTTTTGCCCTCTGTTGGTCTTTATAAGTTTTCCAATTCTCTCGTTTCCCACTGCCCTTCACCACATTATATGCTTGCTCATTTGCTTGTATGCAATCCCTGACTTCCCTCGTCAGCCCTGGTTGCCTTATCCTCCCTGTATCATGCCTCTATTCCTCAGCATGAATCTCTGCAGTGTCTCCTGAATTAATCTTGGAATCACCTGCCATTGCTGTTCCACTGTCTTTCCTGCTAAACCCCTCTCCACATATCAGAGATTGCCGCAAGTTCAGGTCCATCCAGTCCTCCTTGTTTAGGTCCTACCAACTCCGCAATCCGAATGATCCACATATCAGAAGTGCTGCCTCCCCTGCCAGCTATTTGGCCATGTATTTAACTTTGCTACCTTCCTATTCCTAACCTCACTCGCACGTGACATATTCTAGTGTCTCCAAAATTCAAATATCCTTTCAACAGAACTCTCGCAAGGCCTTTTCTTTAAAGTGGATAGTCTTGATAATAAAAACTTAAGTGTGACCTCAGGAAAGTGGAGTCCACTGAATCAGTCCAATGCCCAGAGGATCCGATATCTATCCCCGCCACTAAACCTGTTTGACAAGGTATACATATGGATTAGTGGTGCTGGAAGAGCACCACTGAACTGCTGTACTCTTCCAACACCACTAATCCAGAATCTGGTTTCCAGCATCTGCAGTCATTGTTTTTACCAAGGTATACATATGAACCATATATTTGCAGATGGACGAGGATAAACAGAAAACTAGAAAATGTCAGAGCAGATGGATGTCATGCAGCTTGTTTATTCTACTTTGCTATTCAATTGGACTTCAGTTATTCTGTTCCTTTCAATGGCAGAATCTTTACCCAGCATCCCCAGTGGGTCAGAAAGTGCTCAGTGTCGTTGTGTGCACAGTCCTGCGAAGGGAGTGTCCAGTGCCAGGCAATGGGGTGTGGGGAGTCCCAGGGGTGGCACAAGAAAAGGCTGAATGTAGTGACGATTGACTGAGGGACTGAAAGGGATGGAATGGGTATCCAGGGACACTGCAAACACGGAAGGGGCCGGGCAAGATTCCTAAACAACCAGGGAACTCGCGATGCACGGCTGCTTTTACGAAAACCTGTCACATTGGCTAGATTTCTCTGTCTAACCAAAGCAAAAATACTGTAGATGGTAGAAACCCGAAGCAAACACAGAGACATACTGTGGAGAAATGAAAGAGTTAATGTTCCCAATGTAGACACAGGAAGAATTTACAAAGTCCACATACACAGGGTCCAGAGATTGGAATTGAACCCGAGTCCCTCGCACTTTGAAGCAGCAGTGTTGTGACACCGTGCCGCCCAATGGTGGATAATCAGAGTTAGAGACATAGCTACTGTTCTCTATGATTGGGATTGAGAGTCCTGAATGATGAGTTGCCTACCTGGTGCTTGGGTTTGGGATATATCATCTGGGCTACAGAAGAACTTGGATTGGGCGGGGAATGATCCAGTGGTCAGGGTCCGTGTAGGTACCAACGGCTAGACAAACAAATGACAGTGAAAAGAGCGACGGATAATACAGAACTAAACTATCATATCGAAATGCTTGCAGCAGAAGGAATAAGGTAAACACGCTTGTGACTCATTCACAAATTGGCAGGTACGACATGGGCATTACAGTGATATCACTGCAAGAGGATCAGGATTCGGAGCGGAATATTCAAGGATATTCATCCTGTCGAAAAGATAGGCAGGTGGGCAGAGAGATAGAGCTGTTTCATTATTAAGAATAGAATTGAATCAATAATCAATAATCAGAAATGAAGTAGGGTCAGATCGTGTCGAATCTGTGTCGGTAGAATTGAGGAATCAAAAAGGTGAAAAAATGCAGTTAGAGTTATGTACAGGGAGCAGGGGTGCAAGATACACCAGGAGCTAGAAAGTTCTGTAGGAAAGTCAAAATTACAATGATCATGTGGGATTTCATTCTGCAGGTGGACTGGGAATTCACGTTGGTAGTGGTTTGCAAGGAAAGGAATTTGTGAAAAGTCTATGAGATGGCTTTTTGGAGCAGCTTGTACAAGCGAAATAGATGAAGGAGCTTAAGGTGAAGGAATTCTTAGCAGGCAGTGATCATAATATGATTTAACTTACTCTGCAGTTTCAGATGGAGAAGGTAGAATCAGGAGTAACGGTATTACAGCTGAATAAAGGCAATTACAGATTCATGAGGGAGGAGCTGGTTGGAATTGACTGGGAGACGGGCCCAGCAGGAAAGACAGTGCAACAGCAATGGCAGGAGATTTTTGGAGTAATTCAGGATACAGCAGAGATTTATCCTGAGGAAAAAGAGGCTTGTATAGGGAGGATGAGGCAACCATAGCTGACTAGGGAAGTCAGGTATAGCATAAAAGCAAAAGAGAAAGGATATAATGTGGCAAAGTGCGGAGGGAAATCTGAGAATTGGGAAGCTTCCCAAGATAAAACTGAGGGCAAACAAACTAAAATAAGGAGGGAGATGATTAAGTCTGGGGTAATGTAAAGGAAGACTGTTACAGTTTCTGTCGATATATAAAGTACAAATGAGCGGCAAATGTGAACATTGGATTGCTGGAAAATGATACTGGAGAGATAGTAGTGGGGAACGAGAAAATAGCCAAGGAACTGAAGAATTACTTCGCATCAACTTTAGCGATGGAAGACACGAGTCATACATTAAACATTCAAGCGACTGAGAGGCCAGAGCTGAGTATGTTGGCCACCACCATGGAGAACATGCTAGAAAAGAATTGAAGGTAGTTAAATAACCTTGACCAGATGAACTACATCCCAGCGTTATAAGGGAGATAGCGGAACAGAGAAGGGAGGCGATCGTGGTGATCTTTCAGGAATCACTAGAGTAATGAATAATCTCAGAACACTGGAAACCCACTAACGTGGCACCCCTTTTTAACGAGGGAGTAAGGAAAACGACAAAAGATCCACAATGAATAGCTTAAACTCGGTCGTGGGTAAGATCCTGGAATCCATTGTGAAGGATGAGATTTCTGAATACTTGGAAGTGTTTGGTAAAATAGGGCAAAGTCACTACGGTTTCATCAAGGGAAGGTAATGCTTGATAAATCTGTTGAAATCCTTTAAAGACGAAATGAGTAGGCGCGACCAAACACAGTTATCCACCTTGTCTTCAAGAAGGTCTTGGACAAGGTTTCACACAAGAGATGACTGAGTACGATAAGGATTCATGGTGTTCGAGGCAAAGTAGTGGCATCGGTAGAAGTTTGGCTGTCTGGGAGAAAGCAGAGAGTGGGGATGAAATGGTCCTTATCAGGAAGGCAGTCAGTGACAAGTGATGTTCCATGAAGCTCAGTTTTGGAATCATAATTTTTAATCGTAACGTTTACAGTCTAGATTTGGGAATTGACGGCACTATGGCTAGGTTTGCAGACGATACAAAGATAGGCAAATTGACAGGACATATTGAGGAGGTGGAGAGGCTGAAGAAGGAGTTGGACAGGTAAAGAGATCGGCAGCTGCATTCCAACGTCGCAAAGTGTGAGGTCATGCACTTTGGCACGAAGAATAGAGGCATGGTCTATTTTTTTAAATCGGGAGAAAATTCAGAAATCTGAAGTGCAAAGGGAATTGGGAGTTCTAGTGCACGGTTCTGTCTAGGTAAGCTTGCAGGTTGAGGCAATTGTTAGGAGTACAATTGCATTTATTATTGATGGCATTTATTACGAGAGGAATTGAATACGGTTGCATTCGGCTCTGAATAGACCACATTTTGGGTATTGTGCGTAATTTTGAGACCCATATCTCAGGTAGGATGTACTGGCCCTGGGGTATATTCACAAGAATGGTCGTAGGAATGAAAAGCTTATCGTATGAGGCATGTTTGAGGACTCTGTGTCTATACATGATAAAGTTTAGAAGGATGAGAGGGATTGTAATGGAAGCATGCAGAATACTGAATGACCTGGACGGAGTGGATGTTGGTAAGATGTTTCCATTAGACTAGAAGCAGAGAGCACAGCCTTAGATGAAAGGGAGCACCTTTTAGAACAGTGATATGGAGAAATGTCTTTAACCAGAGAATGGCAAACCTTTGAAATTTGTTGCCACAGAAGGCTGTGGGGGCCACGTCATTGAGTATCTTTGGGACGGAGACAGATAAGCTTTTGATTATCCAGGGGATCAAGGGTTACAAGGAGAAGGTCGGAGAATGAGATTGAGAAACCTTTCAGCGATGATTGAATGGTGGTGCGGACTCAATGGGCTAAATGGCCCAATTTCTGCTCCTATGTCTTATCGTCTTATGGTTTAAACCTCAAGGAGGCAGCTTGCATCTCCAAGAAGATGGATTCACGTTCTTTATGAAGGTCAGAAGCTGGAGGGAATAGTTAACTGTTTTAGAATGAAGGCAGTGTGGTTGCTGTCAGGTTGGTAGATAATATGACATTCAGTGCAGGATCACACACTAATTTCACTGATTTAATGTGGGGAGAGTTTATTCAAAACCTGGACCTCTCCTTCTCTGTCAATTACTGTGGGGAGTTGGAGTTGGGGTGGGAGGACGTAACGTCCTCAGAGCACTTAAACTATCCAGAATTATGCAGCCTGAGTGAAACAACAGTCATGGAATCTATCATCTTCCCATTGTTTGTTTAGAATATAATGAGTGATTGCCCAACCACCCCACCACCACCCCCACACATCCCCCCCCACCAGGGTTCAATGTAATCACCTCGAATTCTCTCACAGCGCTACAGATCAACCTTCACTCACTGCTCATGGTGTCATTATCCCAGAGATTAATCTGGTGGAACTCCTTTTCACATTCTCTGTGGTAAGATCACTTCTTATAAAGGAGAGAAAATCTGTCCATAATGCCCCAAATACGGCCTTAACTACACTCTCAGGTTTGATCGCAAACATTCCTTTCCCTCACTTAGCTGGCTCCGTTCCTTTTGTGTGAAATAGGAAACTATTCATTTACGATGCACTGTCACTGATTTGGAATTTAAAACATCCTTACATCTGTAGGTCAGCATCAATAAAGCCAGCACCGGAGGTGCCTATTCAGATGGACATCACTCTAGGGGAGAGACTCAATCACAAAGAATCCATCTAAAACAGTGAATGGCCACCTACCTGAATGGAAATGAACTGCTGGAATATGGGATACAGGAAGAGGAAGGGAGCTATCTTTCCTTTTGATCTACCCTTGCGGGATCTGCGCAGACCTGGTCAGGCCAGCATCTTATGGCGACCTTGAACTGAGTGGCTAGTGCAGCCTTTCCACAGGACATAAAATGGTAAAACACAGTACTGTGGGTTTGCAGTCACACAGAAACCTGACTAGGGAAGGATGACCCACTGCTTTCTGTAATGGGCATGAGGCAAACCGATAACAATAAATTATAATTCTGTGGCTCTAGATTATGAACCAATGATGTGACCACCATACACTGTCATCCCATCTTTCAGATTCTGTGCAGAGAACAAGTTAAACATCTCAAGTGCAATTGTTTTGCAATGGACACGTGGTAGAAGGGACATGAAGCAGCTGTATCCGGAATTAACAAAGGCACAAACAAAGGTTTATTCAGGAATTGCATGAGGCTGAGGAGGACACTGGATGTCACAACGGTGGTACTGGAAAGGATTGGTGAGAGGGGAAGATATGGAGATGTAAACTGGGCAGGGGAAAATGAATCAAGGAGGTTGAGGACAGTCTGTTCCATCCTCGCATATTGGTGAGCAACTGGTATTGAGTAATTTGTTCGTTATAATTTCTAAGGAATGGAATCTTTGATTGAAAATGGAAACGTTGACTTGCACCTTTCCAAAATTTACATATAATGAGCATAAATTCAGTTCAGACTGTTTCACTAGACAGCTCGAGAGACTTACCAGGAGTACCAACTATAGCAAGGATAGGATAGTAACCAGATTGAATAACCATCAGTACATCTTCAATCCACGATACTGATGATATCCAAGGCTGGGAAAGCCAGTAAAGACCATAGGATAAATTCCTGTCCATTGTTGGAATATTCCAGTCTACTGCTATCTGTTTCTGATCTCTCCCCACCCTCGCTTTGAAGCTGCGGATACCTGTTACTGGTGCGGGTGATGCCCCTGATCATACGATGGGATACAATACTGAAAACATTCCCTTCTTCATAGAAGAGGGAATTTCTCTCCGAACGCATAGGATCCATGGAGACTGACATAATCACAATCGCTGAATAAACAGCTCAGTTAATCCCTTTCAATTGAATACTATTTCATTAAAATTCAAAATAACTTTGCACATTCCTGCATTCTGGGTGTGATATGTGAGTGTGACTGAAGGAAGGAATGTTGAAGATGGAAGATTGATTGTGTGTAATCATTCAGTCTGCCTTCGGTATGGAAATAATGCCAGAGGTTTAACAGACTATAAACATGCTTCTCTGCTCATACATGGAGAAACAAATCCTGTAACTACAGATCAGTCATTGCAATATCAGTAAAACATTGAGAGAACATCTTTCATCCATGATCTGATGGCCAAATGTGCCAGAGAAAATGTGGTTTTATAACAAACAAACGGCAATGATATGTTAATGCAGAATTGTACATGGCAAACACAATTGAGATTGTTATTCCAGAATCAGAGAGGGCAGGTGTGGGTCATGTTGTTGATGTTATCGATGCTAAGGAACTGTGATGAAGTATCATTTACTGGACTTCATTTACATTGTGATTATGACATTGGGGAAAAGAGAGAAGATGGCGAGGACTCGGGGACATGACTGTTCAGTCTGGGTGGAGGGACAGTGATGTTCCCCAATCACTTGCATTGGAACGTTACTCTTTATAACTCATATCAAGAACAGATTCAAGGGTACATCTGCAATGAGGAGTTAGCAGAGACAATATTAATGAAATGCATTTATGCAATACAAAATACAGGGAAAAGTGATTTTCTGTACAGACGGAAATATGCAAACTACAAAGAGATAAGATTGTTAAAATGTGCTCCTGATATGGAGCTAAATAAATTGAAAAGTGGATTACAGACTATGGAAGTGGTGTGTGATATTTATCAATCATTATTTGATCCACAGCTGAGATCCTGATTTCTACTCTGTCAGTGTAATGGAAAATTAACAAACTTAACATTTTCTGTGAAACCTGAAAGAGAATGCTATGCTAATTCAAAAACTTTTCTGAACGTTGCAAACACTTTGCTGAATTCTGCAGTCGAAGAGACAGCTTGTCTTTACTGAACTTTGTATACATTCAACCTGACCTGGCGAGCAGGCGAATTCAGCAGAAAAGCTAAGGAAAACATAAAGACAGTTCTGTCCACGGCAAGGGGATCAGAAAATAAGAACTCAAATGTTTCCCAACTCTTGTCATTGAGCGTGTGATAAGAAGGACATAAAAGGAATATGTTAATAATGTTCAGGGCCCTTACACAAGGTGTGTTTGCCAAGTGTATTGGCTCCCTGCAGTGGTTAAAAATAAAGCTTTTCCTTTGCTCTTGCTCACATCTGAGTCCAGTCAGATTAATTTCCACGACAGTCAGCGATCCACCTGACTGAGATTCTCTGGACCAGTCTCTCACACAGTGGGGGTTATCATTTCCTGCTGTTCCTGGCATAGTCTATTTTTTTAAAAACCCACCTTCTCCATGGTACTAATCTATTGGCCGAATGGATTTTGTTAGCTGTCAGTAACCTAGCTCTATGACATTATTGGGAATAAGTGATCTGGGATGTCAGCCAGTATCAGCACACTGCTCACAGTGTATGACACCCAGACAAAGGGCTTGCAATCCAGAGGAATTTCTAAATAAAACTTCTTACTTCTGTTTGTCCATATCTATCCATCTCATTACAGCCTTGGTTCAAACATAGAAAAAGGAGCTGAATTCCAGCCCTTGACATCATGCTACATTCTTTCAAATGTGGCATCATGGAACCCGAGCAAAAAGGGCATTGCGGGCATATACTCCATTATTGATGTCATACCTGACAGATAGGTAGATGGTCATTGTTGTTGGAGGTCAGTCATCTCTGCTCCAGAACATTTCTGCAGCAGTCTGTCAGGATAATGTGAATGTAGTTTTGCTCGCTGAGTTGGAAAGTTCATTACCAGACGTTTCATCACCATACTAGGTAATATCTTCAGTGACACTTCAGATAAAGCCTCGATCGAAGCATCTTCAGCTGCTTCATCAATGCCCTTCCCTCCATCATAAGGTCAGACATGGGGATATTTGTCAATGACTGCACAATGTTCAGCACCAATCGCAAATGCTCAGATATGGAAGTAGTCCATGCCCAAATGCAACAAGATCTGGACCCTCACCAGGTTTGGGCTGATAAGTGGCAAGTAACATTCAAACCACACAGATGCCAGACAATGACCATTACCAATAAGAAACAATATAACAACTTGGTATTCAGCAGCATTACCATTACTAAATTCCCCACTATCAATATCCTGGGAGTTATCATTGACCAGAAACTCAACTGGACTCGCAACTAAATATAAGCAGATCAGAGTCTAGGAATATTGGGCGAGTAACTCATCTCCTGACTAACCAAAGCCTGTCGATCATCTACTCGGCACAAGTCAGGAATGAGATGGAATTCTCTCACTTGCCTGAATGAGTGCAGGCCCAACAACACCAAGAAGTTTGATACCATCCTGGACAAAACAGTCCATTTGATTGGCATCACATCCACAAGCATTCACTCCCTCCACCACCGTCTCTCAGTAGTTGAAGAGTGTACTATCTACTAGACACAATGCAGAAATTCCCCAAAGATCCTCAGACAGCATCTTCCAATCCCACGAACACTTTCGTCTAGAATGACAAGGGCTGCAGACTTATGGGAATACCACCACTTACAAATTCCCTTCCAAACCAGTCAACATCCTGATGTGGAAATATATCGCCGTTCCTTCACTGTTGCTATGTAAAAATGCTGGAATAATCTCCTTAATAGCATTGCGGGCCAACACACAGCAGGTTGACTGCAGCGGTTCACGAAGGCAGCTCAGCGTCACTTTCTCAAGGGGGCAACGAGGGACGGACAAGAAATGGTGGGCCCATCCAGCAATGCCCGCATCCAAAAAAAGATTTTTTAAAAATAGTTCCAAGTTGAGCATCTCAATGGGAAAGGGTATCTGATTTGAACATGAACAGGAAAGCAGTGTTTCTTATACAGAACATTGTAGACTTTTTGTTATTAGAAGGGTGTTCAGTGTTCGATGACTTATTGTTGCTGAGTGCTGTGATAAATTGCATCTGTTTTGTTTAATTCAACAATACTGGCGTAACAGGATCAATCCTTCGAAAATACCAAACTGAAAATGACAATCATCGGAGAGACAATGTACTCCCGCCAGATGAGACTCACAGATCACTGTTTATATTCAACGTTTAATGGACTACTGACTGACACTGAATACTCCAACCATCCATATCATAGGGGTTACCATTGAACAGAACGTGAAGTAAAATCACCATACAAATACAAGGCTTACAAAAGCAGGTCACAGACTTACAATTCTGCACTGAATAATAGACCCTACTACCTAAAGAGCATGAGATATAGTAATAGATTTAGGCCATTCCGCCTATTCTTTCACTCTGAAACTGTCATTTTGTCATTGTCTGTATGACTAGTGGAACTATCCTCTACACACTGACTGTATCAATCTTTGCAGTGATCAATGAGTTTCTATCGCATATCTCACCTCCCATTCTTCTAAATTCCATCGAGTACACATACGGCCGCCCATAAGACAAATCACCATCCCCAGGATGGATCACCTCCAACACCAGCAGATCTTCCCCCAGAGATAGCGCCCAAAACAACTTCCAAATGCTGTCTGAACATAGCCCATTACATTCTCAGCAGTATGTATCCTCTCTTGTATTCTAGATCCCTTGAAATGAATGCTAACATTGCATTTGGTTTCCTACCTGTCAACTGAACCTGCACATTATCCAAAAAGAGAGGATGAGTGCTTCAAAATCCTTTTGTGCTTCAGATTCAATGGATCCTATTAGAACATAGTGTCTGCCTCTATTCCGCCTATCAAAGTGCATAATCTCACACGATCCTATATTGTCTTCCATCAGCCACGTGTTTGCCCACAGCCCTAAACTTTCCAAGCTTTAATGCAGCCTCCCCACTTCATGAATATCCCCTGCCAATCCAACGATCACTGTATCATCTCCAAACTGAGCAAAACTGCCCTCAGGTCCTTTGTTCAGGTGATTCATGTAAATGGCACTTCCTGACTCCCTAAGAACTGCCCACCATTGAAAAGACACAGCACTCAAGGTGGTTGACTACATTCAGGTTAAAGCAGTGGCTTGACTGGAATTATACCGGTAACATCTTCACTCCCTAGACCACTGACGCCCAGTAGGAGCACACCCTGCCCCCGAATTGTTATGAATTTACCCCGTTATGGTGACACAAGACTTGATGCTGCACAATCCCAATCTAATGATATCACTCTGTCTCAACACTAACTGTGTGTTGCTCACAACAACCAATGTCACTGTGTGTTGATGATGATGGAGAGAGCTGGGGGAGGGAATGTCTATGATGAATGACTGTGTGACTGTCAGTGTGAAACCTGCTCTCACAGCATCAGATGTACCTGTGCCTGATGTCACCACAGCAGACATGATCAGTCTTCCTGCAGGTCAAATCAAAGAAAATGACAGGCCTGCAGAGTATTCCTGGCTGAGCACTCAGATCCTGTGAGGACCAACTGACAGAGGTATTTAAAAGCAACTTCAACTTCTCCCTCCTGAAGCCGAAATCCCAACCCACTTCAAGAAGACCACAATCATCCTTGTAAGTGAGAAATCACATGCAACATTCCTTAATGACTCCCCCACAGTGGCTCTGACTTAAATCAACATAAAGTGCTTTGAGACGCTGGTTATGGCCCACAACACCTTCAGTCTCCCAGCCTGACCTGCTGTCCTATAATGTGCCGACTGTTGTAACGGGTCCACAACAGATGCCATATACCTGCCCTGCCCTCATCCATGGAACACCTGGACTACAAGGACGCCTACACCAGCCTCCTGGTCATTGACTACAACTCCACCTTCAATATCGTTATCCCCTCCAGACTCATCTCAATACTCTGTGACCTTGATCACGGCTCCACCCTCTGCAACTGGATAACCTGGTTTTGGACACACAGACCACAATCTGTGAAGATAGGTGTCTGCACATTCTCCACAATAGAACTCAACACTGGAACTCCTGGAGGATGAGTTCTCAGCCCCCTGTTGTACTCTCCGTGCACCCACAGCAATGTCCTCAGCCCCCTACTGTACTCCCTGTATATCCACAGCTGTGCCCTCAGCCCCCTACTGTACACCTTGTACACACCTGGCTGCGCCCTCAGCCCCCAACTGGACTCCCTGCACTCCCATGGCTGTGTCCTCATCCCAGACTCTGCTCCCTCTACTCCCAAGGCTGTGTCCTCAGCCCCATATCCTACTCCCTCTACTCCCATATCTCTGTCTTCACCCCCTACTGTACGCCCTGTACACACGCGGCTGTGTTGACAAATTCCAAACAACGCCAGCTACAAGTTCGGTTATAACATTACCAAATAAGGAGGGAAATCAAACAACGATGAGTCAGAATATAGAAAGGAGATTGAGGGCTTAGTGGCATGGTGTAATGATAATAACCTCTCTCAAATTCGGCAATAGTAAGGAACTGATCATTGAGTTCAGAAAGAAAGGAGAGGAACACACCGTCATCTACATCAGTGGTTGAGGAAGTACAGAGCATCAACTCCCTTGGAGTGACGATAACTGACAACCTACCCTGGTCTTCTTGCATAGGTGTGACAGTCCAGAAGGTTCAATAACGCCTCTTCTTCCTCAGGAGGCTCAGTAAATTCAGCATGTACTACTTCGACAGATACACCACTGAGAGCATACTGTCTGGGTGTGTCACGGCTTCATACAGCAACGCTCTGCCCAGGAACATAGGAAACTACAGAAGGTTAGGTTCACAGCCAATCTCCCATCCATTGACTCTACTTACACGGCTCGCTGCCGCAGAAAGGCTACCATCATCTAGAGCAAAGAACATAGAACAGTACAGCACAGAACAGGCCCTTCAGGCCACGATGTTGTGCCGACCATTGATCCTCATGTATGGACCCTCAAATTTCTGTGACCATATGCATGTCCAGCAGTCTCTTAAATGTCCCCAATGACCTTGCTTCCACAACTGTTGCTGGCAACGCATTCCATGCTCTCACAACTCTCTGTGTAAAGAACCCGCCTCTGACATCCCCTCTATAGTTTCCTCCTACCAGCTTAAAACTATGACCCCTCGTGTTAGCCATCTCTGCCCTGGGAAATAGTCTCTGGTTATCGACTCTATCTTTGCCTCTTATTATCTTGTATAATCAGTCAGGTCCCATCTCCTCCTCCTTTTCTCCAATGAACAAAGTCGAGCTCAGTCAACCTCTCTTCATAAGATAAGCCCTCCAGTCCAGGCAGCATCCTGGTAAACGTCCTCTGAACCCTCTCCAAAACACTAACATATTTCCTATAATAGGGCGACCAGAACTGGACGCAGTATTCCAAGTGCAGTCAAACCAAAGTTTTATAGAGCTGCAACAAGATCTCAGGACTCTTAAACTCAATCCCCCTGTTAATGAAAGCCAAAACACTATATGCTTTCTAAACAACTCTGTCCACTTCAGTGGCCATGTTAAGGGGACTATATACCTGCACACCAACAACCCTCTGTTGCTCCACACGGCCAAGAATCCTATCCTTAATCCTGTACTCAGTTTTCAAATTCGACCTTCCAAAATTCATCGCCTCGCATTTGTCCAGGTTGAACTCCATCTGCCACCTCTCAGCCCATCTCTGCATCCTGTCAATGTCCCGCTGCAGGCTACAACAGCCCTCTATACTGTCAACGACACCTTCAACCTTTGTGTCATCTGCAAACTTCCTGACCAATCCTTCAATCCCCTCATCCAAGTCATTAATAAAAATTGCAAACAGTTGAGGCCCAAGGAGAAAGCCCTGTGGAACACCAATCACCACTGACTTCTAGGCAGAATATTTTAATTCTACTGCCACTCGCTGTCTTCTGTTGGCCAGCTAATTCTGTATCCAGACAGCTAAGTTCCCCTGTATCCCATTCCTCCGGATCTTCTGAATGAGCCGACCATGGGGAACCTTATCAAATGCCTTGCTGAAGTCGATATACACCATATCCACAGCTCGATCCACATCAAAGTTTATAGTCACATCCTCAAAGAACTCGATAAGGTTTGTGAGGCATGACCTGCCTCTCACAAAGCCGTGTTGACTGCATTTAATCAAGCCATGCTCTTCCAGATGGTCATAAATCCTATCCCTCAGATTCCTTTCTGACACCTTGCAGAAGACAGACATGAGACTTACTGGTACACAATTGCAGAGGATTTCCCTATTTCCTTTCTTGAAGAGAGGAATTACATTTGCCTCTCTCCAGTCCTCAGGTACGACTCTGGTGGAGAGCGAGGATGAAAAGATCTTCGCAAGTGGCGAAGCAATTGCATTTCTCGTTTCCCAAAGCAGCCGTAGACAAATCTGGTCTGGGCCTGACGACTTGTCAATCTTAATGGTTGACAAAATTTTCAGCACATCAGCTTCCTCTATGTCTATCCATTCCAATATACACACCTGCTCTTCAATGGTTTCATTCACTACAAAGTTCGTTTCTTTCGTAAAGACAGAAGCAAAAAACACATTTAGGGCTTCGCTTATCTCCTCAGACTCCATTCAGAAGTTTCCTATGCTATCCCTGATCGGCGCTACTCTTTCTTTGACCATTCTCTTATTCCTCACAGAAGTGTAAAATGCCTTTGTGTTCTCCCTAATCCATTCTGCCAAGCCTTTCTCGTGCCCCTTCCTGGCTCTCATAAGACAATTTCTGAGCTCCTTCCTCGCCTGCCTGTAATCCTCAAGAGCTGAGCTTGACCCTAGCTTCCTCCACCTTATGTAAGCTGCCTTCTTCCTTTTGACGAGAAGCTCCACCGCTATCGCAGATTCCTGAGGGAAGGGAGACAGGAAATAGCTGGGGCAGTAATAGATATCTTTGTAGCATCCTTGAACACAACTGAGGTCCCGGAGGACTGGAAAGTTGTTGTTTAAGAAGGGTAGCATGAATAATCCACTTAATTATAGACCAGTGAGCCTGTCATCAGGGGTAGGGGAGCTGCTAGAAAAGATTTTGAGGGATAGGGTCTTTTCTCATTTGGATGAAAATGGTCTTATCAGTGATAGACAAGATGGTTATGTGCAGGGAAGGTCATGTCTTACCAACTTAATAGAATTCTTTGAGAAAGTGACAAAGTTCATTGATGAGGGAGGGACTGTAGATGTCATGTACATGGACTTCAGGAAGGCGTTTGGTAAGTTTTTCCATGATCGGATTATGGAGAAAGTGAAGTCACATGGTGTCCAGGGTGTGCTAGCGACATGGATAAAGAACTGGCTGGGCAACAGGGTACAGAGCGTAGTAGACGAAGGCAGTTTCTCAAAATGGAGAACTTTGACCAGTGGTGCTCCATTTAAGATGTTTCCAGAAAGGTGCATGAATGGACAGGAAGCAAATGGATAAAGACCCTGAGAAAATATACGACGGAATTAGATAGAGGATATGGATCGGCGCAGAATTTGACCGACGAATGGCCTGTTGTACTGGAATTTTCTTAGTTCTAACATTACCAAAGACCCATCACATGCCTGTAAAGATCTCCCACAATCTTTTCCATCAGGCTAAAACATACAGAAGCTTGAAAACACAGATCAGCTGGTTCAGTAACGGCTTCTTCCTGACTGTTATTAGACTGATGAATGGACTCTGTAATCTCAGATAATGCTGATCTTGTTCATGTTGATCTCACCTAGGGCATGCTCTGTCCAGCGTAACCTCCATGCCTCTCAGAAATGTTTTACAGCCATCGTTCTGTACATCCTTGCATACTATGATCTGCCGGGACATCTTGGTACAGGTCAAAATAAATCCTCACCCCCACCCCCTCCCATCTCCCTCCAGTGCTCACTCCAAGCTCTCTCCGGTCCTCACCCCCAGCTTCTCCCATACACCACAGCTCTCTGTAACCCCATCCCCAGCGCCACGTTCCCTTTGTCTCTCACTGAGTCTCTCACACTGTCTGTTTCCCTCTGTTTTCCTTTTCCCTGCCTTCTGTTTCTTTCCCTGAACTTATTATCTTCCCTACTCCCTCTCCTTGTTTCCTTGTTTTGTTTCCGTTCTCTCTTTGACTGACTGTCCATCTCGTTCCCACGCTGTAATCTCTCTCTTCTTCCCTTCGTATCTGTCTCTTTCTCCCTCGTTGTGATGGTGATGCCTTCTCTATTCGTTTGAAGCCGGTGATGGCTCATTGCTTCGATGCTGGCAATATAATTAACTCAACTGGGTTTTGATATCGAAGACATAATTTAAATTATCGGTTAAATTTCAATTGTTGTCAAAACAGCAACCAGAACATGGGTACCCATTTCACAGCCAATTGTTACATCTGACTATTATAGAACAACCCGTCTCCCAATGTTCCGTACACTGGCAACTGAAAACATTCTAGTCACGTACATAATGGTCTGACATGGTAGCTGCTCTGCCCAGGACCATAAGAAACTACAGACGGCTGTGCCGCAGAAAGGCTGGCAACATCAAAGATCACTCCCAAACCAGTCATGATATCCTACAACCTCTTCCAACAGGGAGGAGACACAGAGGCTTGAAAACATGGACCAGCATGCTCAGGAACACTTCCTTCCCTACTATTATTAGATTGATGAATTGACATCTCTATCTTTTCAAATAATATTAATCTTGCTAATTTCGATTTTGCTTTGCTCACCTCTTGTGAAGCTGTAACCATGTATGCCTCACTCTGTGTAAGCACCCCACGATCTCTGTTTTCTTGTTTACTATGATGTGCCTGCACTACTCGCAAACCAAACCTTTCCATTGTTCATTTGACTAAAATAAATCAAATCAATTCAGATAAATCACGTGAACTGCATTGGCTAAAGGTCTTCTCAAGGGCAACTGTGAAAGTGAACTAATGCTGGCCCAGTGAGAGATACCCATATCCCGTTAACAAATATAAGAAGATGACCACACTCAGGGAATACTGACAAGGGGAATCAGATCGCTTAAAACATGGTCGTGGAAAAATACAGGTTTTCCTCGCTATCTGAAAGAAACCGTCGGCTAGCTGATATGGTGTAAAGTGCAGTAGCACTAATTTATATGGGAAAAGCTTCACCTTTCTTCGTAAAAGTGAAAATCCTCTTCGGATTTCTTTTGGTTAGCGAAACAAGGCCCTAATGTAAGTCATTCAGGAAGGGAAGTGGCGAAAAGCGAACTTTTGAAAAGCGGGGAATAGCTGCATGTACATGGGCATGATATTCAGGAAGATGGGAATGGCGCAAAACAAAAATGAGGTGAATCTCACATTTGATTTCCAGCCCAGCTAATCATCATTCTCTTTGTTTCCTCTTTTTCTTCTATATCCCTCTTTCTCTATTGTTTGCTCCTTCTCTTCAAAGCAAACCTCCCTGTCAATGGTATTAATCACACTCCTTTCCAGATGCTTTCAGTTCAGGAAAGTTCCCCAGCACTTTCTGTTCGTTTCTTTGCATTGCCTTGTATAATTTCAGATTTTCAGCATCCTCCTTTATTTGATTTCACCTTCAATTTTGTTAGTTCGTGGGACGTTGGCATCTCTGCCAAGGGCAGCATTTGGTGACCATCACTAATTGGCCTGACTCTGAGGCCATTCCACTAGCCAATATAAAGTAAAGCACATTGTCATGGGTGTGAAGTCTCACTTAACCCAGACCGGGTAATAACATTAGCTTTCTTTACCGAAGTTGATCAGTGAAACAGGAAGGCTTTCAGCCAAAATGTTGCTTTTATGGTTGTCATTGTGAAATTCACTTCTATTCCAATTCTTATCAGTTTTATTGAAGTTCTGTCATCAGCTGTGGTGGAACTGAAACAAATTACTTGAAACAATATCTTTCATTCAATAAGCTTTGCTTCTGAATAACATCCAGCGACATTCCTATATTCATATATTGTGCTATTCATGAAGTAACGTCTGAGACAAGAACATTTTTCTGTTTGAAATATTTGTAATCGGAAAAGTGGTCAGATGAGAGCTTGAAACATTAAGTCTGAATTTTACCAATGTGTAGGCAATGGATTGTTCAGCAACAACACTGATGCAGAGATGAAGATTGCGGATATTAGGAGCTGGTAGTGGACAGGTTTGGTGACAGAGATAACAGGAGACATAAATCAGTTCAGGGCAAAAATGGGATCCCGGGGTTGTGCACAGTCTTGTTCACAGATGTTGTGAGTGAGTGGTCTTCAATTCACGGATAATGAATGGAGACTGCAAGCGAAACTGAAGACAATAGTTTCTTTCTCTAACAAATATAGACAACTGAAATTGCAACGAAGTTCAAACTTGTTTATGGGATTAATGAATGGTCAGATGCAGAGAACACCAACAATAGCGAGAATATTTAGTAGCACACCCTCCACCCCGCCCAGAATAATCATCAGCACTGCTGATATCTGATATGGTAGAAATTCCCAGCGGGGGAAATCATGAAAAGACGCAAGAGAAACCTCCTCTCCATTGTTGTAATGTTCGAGTCCACTATTCTCAGATTCAGATCTGCCCTCTCTCTGTCTACACAGCTGTTGATCCCTGTTACTGTTGGAATTGATGCATCTGCTCTTACACTGGGATAGCGCACTGAATGAAGCCCTTCACCAATAGGAGAGGGACACCTTCCAGTGACACAGTTGCATTGCATGGAGACTGACATTAATCATAGTCACTGAGCAACCAATCCCAGCTTTCAATACAGCACATTTAGTTCACAATATAACTCGAATGGACTACGTGTTGATATCGCTGGCTATTGGTCAATGCTCCCATCACCAATTCTCTAGTGAAGTCAGTTGTGAGGGAGAATGATGGATGTTATCTTTTCGTAGGCTAGATGATCCTGCTCGGTTGTCCGTTTACTATGCTGTAACCATCTCTCCCCGAATCCCTCCACCCCCACAAAAGAATCACAATCAGGATGTTGTTACTCTGCTAATCTCTCCTCCACGGGAACAAACGCTAGCAAACAGACTGTCATTGGGCACAGTTGCCCTGAACATAGACAGGAAGTGTGGACTTCTCTAAATGTAACTCTCACTGCTGTAATAAGGCAACTTTGGAACTTCCATAGGGAATATGCTTCTGTAATTTATTTATACAAATTGACAAACTTCTAAATGCAGTTTTATTTTCTGTAAAACCGTATTTTTTACGCAATTTGGCCTCAGTCCAAAACCAACAGTGATATTTACAATGAACTTATTCATTAAGACTAATGAATTAATGAGTCAGGTCCGAATGAACATGACATTGGCTGGGAGATAGGACAGAATGGGGATAGAGGCTGTGGAGACTGCAATGTTATTCCCCAGTCATCATCACTCTTTCTGACAAACAGAATTATTTCTAATGCACAACAAGGAAACAGCCAACATTTGGGAGATGCAATGCTGAATGACAATGTGAACTAAACAGGATAATTTTTAATGTGATAAAGTGAACTATATTTTATATACACACCATTTAATCATTGGGAATACAGTTCGATTAGGATCACTGGACCAGAACATTAACTTTGATTTCTCTTCACAGATACTGCCAGACCTGCTGAGCTTGCCCTCTAAGTTCTGTTGTTTTTTTTTTGTTTGAGATTGATTATATTGTTCAAATCTGCCAGGATACTTAAAATTAAAAGCAGATACTAATAACAAAATATGAGGCTATGGAGACAGTACAGCAGACTAAAGTAGAGAGACAGTCGTTCCAAGCTGGAAGAGAAAATGGGCTGAGTTGCCCACACTTTTGCTGTAAATAATTCTGTGATATGTAATCACAGCCTTTGGAGAGGGGGTAGACATGCTAGTTCAACGAAGGACATGTCGTGCTCCACCATCAATAATTTATTCCTGTTATCTCATGAAATTTCAGCTGCCTCTGAAATGTCTTT
This sequence comes from Chiloscyllium punctatum, assembly GCF_047496795.1. Lineage (NCBI taxonomy): Eukaryota > Metazoa > Chordata > Chondrichthyes > Orectolobiformes > Hemiscylliidae > Chiloscyllium > Chiloscyllium punctatum. Next base: position 53,511,942 of record NC_092788.1, on the reverse strand, counting down.
TCAAACAAAGTGGAGTTCCTGACATTTACAGGATATTCAGAAAAATATTCTTTTTTCCTTTGAATCTTAAAGAAGAAACAGATTTCGGCCGTAACACAGGTGTCACAGACACACCAACTATAATAGGAAAGGACTCCATTGTCCATATATAACCAAATTCAGCATGGAACCCTATTAAGAAACATGAAATATAGTGAGGTGGAAGCATGAAACACAAATAAAAATGATGGAGAAGCACAACAGATGAGGAAGTAAACGCAGAGAGAAACAGAGTTAACATATCGAATATGATGTGATACTGTTCTGAAAAAGTCATATTGGAATCAAATGTTAATTCGGTGTATCTTTGCTCAGAGGGTGCCAGACCTGCTGAGGTTCCCTCTATCGATTTTTTTTTCGTTCTGAACTGTGACAAATTGACTGGTCTGAACGATATAAGCAAAGCTGCTGTCTGAGTTGAATCTCGAGTAATTTATAACCAAAAGAGAAAGTGCTGGAAAATCTCAGTAGGTCTGGCAGCATCTGTAAGGAGAGAAAAGAGCTGACGTTTTGAGTCTAAATGTCTCTGTGCAGAGAAATCAGAATTAAAGTTTCTAGTTCAATGGCCCTTCCTCAGAACGGATGGTAACCCTTATAATGTTGATTTCTATACAGAAGACGCTGAATTGCTTTTAATGTAGACTAATAGTAGCTAACAATAGAGGGTGAGTAATGGAAGGCTAAGTGATTACTAGGCCTGGTGGTATGGGTAGGCGGCATTGAGGAGTTCAGTCCCGAAAATTATTGAATGTTTTTTGAGTGTGAAGAGCTACAGGGTCCGCCCACGGAAAATGGGGTGTTGTTCTTCCAGCTTGCGTTGAAATGTCCTGGAACACTGCAGCAAGCCTGACACAGAGATATTGGGCAGGGAGCAGGATGGGGTATTAAACTGGCAGGCAAATGGAAACTCAGGGTCTTTTGCATAGTTACAGCTTGTCTATACTGTGAAGTATTCACCCAGTCTACCTTTAGTTTCCCCAATGTAGAGCAGACCACAATGTGAGCAGCGAATGTAGTAGACCGGATTGTGGGAAATGTTGATAGGATGCTACTTCACCTGGGAGGTATGTTTGGCCCTTGGATAGTGAGGAGAGACGAGATAAATGGGAAAGTGCTACACCTCCGGCAGGACAAAGTGTAGTGGACCCGTGGTGGGGGGTGGGGGAGGTGGGGGAGGTGTGGGCAATGAATAACGCGCGGACCAGGGTGTCCTGGAGGAAATGGTCACTTCAGAAGGCGGAAAAGGGAGAGGAGGCCAATATGTCTCTGGTGGTGGCATCTCGCAGGAGATGGGGGAATGCAGACGGATGATCTTCTGCATGTGAATGTTGGTGGGATGGTAGGTAAGGACAGGGAGAACTCTAACCCTTTTGCACGAGGTAGGAGAGAGAGTGAGGGTAGAAGCGCAGCAGTTGGTTCAGAACTGGTTGAGAGCCCTGTCGACAAAAGTGCTGGGAAATTCTCCGTTGAGGAAGAAGGTGGACATTTCAGAGGAAACATTTTTGAAGTTGACATCATCAGAAGCAATGCAGTTGAGAGGGTGGAACTGAGGGAATGTAATGGAGTCTTTGCAGGAAACAGGGTGAGAGGGTGCATACTCCAGGTAGCTGTGGGAGTCGGTGCTTTAATAGTGGATATCAGTGACCCGTCTATAGCCAGAAATAGAAACAGAGGTGCCGAGGAAAGAAAGGGAGGAGTCAGAGATAGACCAGGTGAAAGTGAGGGAGGAATGCAAATTGGAAACGATGAACTTTTCCAATTCTGGACAAGAGAGAGGAGGAGCAGCTATGATATCATCTATGTATTGGATAAACAGTTGTGGATGGGCGCTGGAATAGAACTGGAACAAGGAATGGTCTACGCATCCCATGAAGGAACAGGTATAACTTGGGCCCACGTGTGCATCCATGCACCCCCTCTGTATGGCAGGAACAGACTGAAACAATGGGTCTGCCCGGGCAGTTCTGTTTGTGGATTTTCAGGAGGACATAAAAGCGAGCTCTGCTTTCAGAGGGCGATCAGCTTCGGGACTGTTACGTAGGGGTGAGTGGGTGGGAATCTCCAGATGAAATGTTGTCAGATTTAGTTAATAACATGGACATGGCCTGATGTGCCATGGCAGGGTTATGGAACAGCATGTGATATATGAAGGTATCTGAGAGCTGGCACTCAGCCTCTGAAATGGAGAGGTGAGTCCACCAGACTACAGCAGCAACACCCTTATCGGCACAGACTGAATACCACAGTCAGGGTTGGATCCATGCGTACAGCGTACAGTCTGCTTAGAGGGTGATAGGTTGGATAGGGTGACAGGGATGCAGAGAAATTACAACAACCAGTATCACATTGAAAGTTCTCAAAGAACAAATTGAGTAAACGCCAGAGGAATGGGTCTAGGTGGAGGGAGAGTGTGGGAGCTGGGGGAAGGGTTTATGGGATGAGGAATGGACTCTTGCCCAAAGAAATGGACACTGAGGGGTAGACGGTGGAAGAGGAATTCAACATTATGTCGTTCCTGAAATTCATTAAAGTGGGGCACAGAGGGATAAAGCTGAGACCTTTGCTGAGTACAGAACATTCAGTATTAGAGCGTGGAAGTTTCAGGAGACTCAACCAGCAAGGTCTTACTTTTCTGAGACTTTAGACCAAATGGTGAAAACAAATGATGTTATTAATAAGACAAGTCCATCCATAGTTTTGGAAGGTACTAGCAAAGGCAGAGTTTAGTTGTCATTCCCAATAACTGTAGGGAAGATGTTCATTGAGGAAATTACCAGCCCAGAATTTTACCTGATTCCCGTTAACCACAGTTTGCTGAGGGTTAATGATGCTACATGAGTCAAATATTACTTTGATGCAAGGGAAGTTACTCTGATCTCATCTCTAATGACATTGGAAAATCAGTTAAAATGGTAAAGAGCAAAATGATAGAACACGGCTTATTTGAACAATGTGGTCACTGTCCTCACAACGTTTCAGGAAAAACTGATGCATGGACGTCTGATTCTGAGGAGAGGTTTGTCCTATTTGTGATGAGGCTGTTTGGTTAAGCGTTGAGACACAGAGACAGAAAAATGTTCCACTCTCTATGGGGAACAAAACCACCCTGTTCACGGTGCATTGGATAGTGACACACACACACACACACACAATTGTCTGTTCCGATTGGATATTGATCATCTCAATGTCATCATTCAACGATGACCAATCGCAGCACAGAAGCCAGCAGTTTTCATCACCCCAGTTGGAAAGCAAACAGGGAAAGGAATGGCCAGTGGAAGTGGGGGTAACTAGGGAACTGGTGTAACTTACAGTGGGAGTGGGAGAAGAAAGATGCGAAGAGATATCATCAGTGGAAGAGTATGTAGCAGCTGAAAGGGTAGTGCAAGGTAAGTTGGAGTGTAAAAAAAGAGTAGGAAGGCGGAGGAAGAATGGCTAATGAAGTTTTAGTGACTGGGAAAAACTTGCTTTAGCAAAAGTGAGATTGGGTGAAAAACATGACTATTGAGGAAAATTGGGATCTGGTTCCACTGAAAATTAAAATTTGATGTACTTCATTTTCCAGCATCTGATTCTTGTTCAGATTGCACATTCACTCTGTATTTCTGTATGTCCATCAATTGCGGATGACTTTTTTTTAGCCGGTATGGTGTCTCAACATTTTTGAATTTTTTAACATGCTAAATTGCCCGTAGTATTAGGTAAGGGGTAGATGTAGATGTAGGGGTATGAGTGGGTTACGCTTCGGCGGGGCGGTGTGGACTTGTTGGGCCGAAGGGCCTGTTTCCACACTGTAAGTAATCTAATCTAATCTAATCTATTCTAATCTAAATCTAATCTAAGTAATCTAATCTAATCTAATGTATTTGCTTCGAATTCAATGTAGACATGAGCAGTAGATTTGATCGCCGGCAGTTTGTCCATAACGTAGAATTTAATTGAGTATTCATCCTCATCACATTTACTGCTTCAAGCAATGAGTCTGTGTCCATCCTGCAGATGAAAAGTTTCTTCAGCACTGACTATTGTTACGAAGAACAGTGCCAGACAAAAGGTTCCAGTGCAATGTGCCAAACCCTAGTTCATCCTAAATTAGGTACAGGCTTTATGAATAAGACATGCTGAGTGGTAAAGTGTAAAAGGTGAATTCAAATCTCTGTCGAAAATGCTATTTGCAGCCCCCTCATAATAGGTGTGAACTACATCACTCTGTAAATGCCCCAAAATAACAAAAGCAAGAGCCTGGAATTCTTAATTCCTCTTCTCTGAATAACATCCGGAGAACAGGAAGGAAATCAAGGTTTGTTTGTGATATTCATAAATGATGATGGTGAGAATGTGGAAGATGGACGGCAGTGGAATGGTAACTAATATTGGGGATGACACAAAGATTAAATGGGTGGTTCACGATGAGGAGGAAATTGTTAGCCTAAGGACGATATTAACAGATGATTTCTATACCCAGATTATTGGCCGATGAAGTTTAACACATCGATGTGAGATGATGCACATCTGAATTAACAAGACAAGTGAGTACTCAAACTGTGAAGTGTGAGGGCTAAATTTGCTCCTTTTTTCATTGCAGCAGGGAAGGTTGAGGAGGAAACCTGGTCCAGTTCTACAAAAGCATCAGGGGAATGGAGAGGATGAACAGACGGCAGCTGTTTACCTTACTCAAAGGATCAAAAACAAAGGGATACATACTTTAAGTGAAAAGCAGGGGATTGAGAGAGGATTTGTGAGTAAATTTTGAACTGAGAGGGTGGCACAGACATGGAATATAAAATTCCTACAGTGTGGAAATAGGCTCTTTGGCCCAACAAATCCACACTGACCCTCCAAAGAATAACCCACACAAACAAGTTCCTCCTATATTTACCCCTGACTAATGCACCTAACCTACACATCCCTGAACACCAGGGGGAATTAAGCATGGCCAATTCACCTAACCTGCACATCTTTGGATTGTGGGAGGAAACCGGAATACCTAGCATAAACCACGCAGACACGGAGAGAATGTGCAAAATGCATACAGGCAGTTATCCAAGGCTGGAATCAATCCTGGGTTCCCGCTTGTCTCTGTTTGGCCTGTCCTAGAATGGATATGCAGACCGAGTCAAAGTGACGTACTTCCTCATCAGTACGTAAGAAATTAGCGTTTGTGTCAAGTATTTTGTGGCTAATTGATGTTCATATATCCTGGTGACTAGTTTTCTGCTTGTTTTTCCGTTGTAGGGTTTGTTACAGTTCTTGCAAGGCTTATTGTTCCTGAAGCAGAACGGAGAAAGATTTGAATTTATTGTGGTGCTCAATAGTATGAAAAAACAGTCAGAGTGAAAAATAATGTTCTATTAGTTGGCATTACAGCATCAAAGAATTCTAATTTCAAGGTTGTCAGCAAAAGAGCTCGGAGTGAAATAAGGAAAAACGTCTTTATTTAGCGAGTTGTTACGAACTGGAATTGACTGGCTGGGGAAGTTGTGGATGAAGAGTCAAAAGAGAACTGTGTATATATTTGGAAATTATTAATTTAACGGGCAACAGAGAGAGGGCTGGCAAATGGGAGGTGCTTAGGAGACAGTTTTGGAACTGATTCATACATAATGGCCAATGGCCTACTCCTGTACTTTAAAGTCTTTTACTCTATCATGTGTCAGCTGTGAATAAAAGTCAGTGTCCAATTATTTCACAGTGTAAATGCTCGCAAATACCTGATTATTTGGTGCAGCATAAGCATTTAAAATGCAAGTATTGCAAGGTCAGCTTCATTATGAAGTCTAATTATTACTCAAAACATGAATATTTTACATTTTGTATTCCAATTGCTAAAGCAAATATATCATTGCTTTGGCACAAAACCCTTTGGAAAGCTCTGACTTCTCACTAACGCGATATTATGTTCGTTGTTTTTTTTCACTATCCACATTTCATATTAAATATCATTCATTCTAAAAATTGGAAGTTTTCAAGTTATTGTTCATTGAAATTTGATAACAAAAATAATTTCTTTAGTTTAATATTCACAGTCCATGTTGAATTATTGCCATTTTAAAATTGTGGCAAATAGCTGAAGATCGTACATTTCAGTGAGAAATTAAACTGATTGATATATATAAATGTATAAGAACGCTAATTCTATTTGTATGTTCAATCTTCTGCTCACTCTGAATATGCAATCACTCAGAAGCCAATCACTTCAAAAATATTGGAGTGGCAAAACATTGCTTTGAATCCTGACATTGAATATCTAATTTTGATAACTACAAGAGTTATGTTCTTTCTTCGATAAAATAAAATGTACATGCTTTATTTCTGTGTTAGAAAATATTGACAGGAGTTTATATTTTCGTTCCATAAATATAGAATCAACAGAATTGATTGAAGAGATTATAATTCAGTTGAATGGTTATCGTTCACATCTTATTGTGGCCCAATTCATGATATATAGCAAACATCCGATTATTGTTCTGGTCAGTAAAGTCAACACCTTGCAATGAGCAACGCTGAAAATTGCTTCCAATTTATCTGAAATCATTTACCGTGTTATTGGACCTCACAGCTGCCTGAGACACAGAGAGACTCAGTGGCCTGTTCCAAAATCTGTGCATTGGGCTTCTAACGTGGTTCAGGGCAGTCAGTCAAACATTACTTCAAAACAAATAATTTGGAATCCTCCTTGGGCAGGGGGATAACCCGCCAACAGACTATCACTGGTCTCAGTGTAGGTACAAATATTGTCCAGGTTAAATACTAATGGCTGACCAGCAACTAGGTTTTGAAATTCATCTTCAGTCAGAGCCTGGACCAGAGAGCAGACGTGTTGACATGGAGAGCCAGAATCACTCCATACAAGTTACCTGTGGTGATGAAATCTGACCTGTCTCCCAGACTCCATATACCTGCACCCCGGACCAGACATGGGTGAAGACGTTAACAAGTTGACAATCTATTGCAGTGCCTTGTGTCTCACAAAGAAACCTCTAAAGCCATGTTCAATACATGTCACCTTCACATTCTCCAGTGTCAAAGTAAAATTGTACATCTCTATGAATGGTCAGAGATTACTACATGGATCACACAGTAGAACGTAAGTAAAGTAACCAGCAGCAAACGGCAATCCACAAATCACATTAATAACTGAACTTGGCGGATTCTGTCTGGTCGAAGTAACCACACAGATTATACTGGCTTTCAGTAACTGTGACAATGCACACCAAAACTGGATGTTTTGGCCTTACACCTCTCCAAAGCTTCGTGATCTCACACACATCACTCCCTCACACATTCAACAGTTGATGAAAATCCACAAGCTGGGTGAAACTGGAAACAGAGAACAGTGCAGCACTGTACAGGCCCTTCGGCCTTTGACGTTCTGTCGACCTTTTATCCTATTCTAAAATCAGACTAAACTACATAACTTTCATTATACTATCATTCATGTGCCTATCCATTTAAATATCCATAATATAGCTGATTTTACTACAACTATTGGCTGTTCATTGCACACACCCACGACTGTCTGTGTAAGGAACTTACCTCTGACATCTCCCCTAAACCTTCCTCCAATTACCTTAAAATCATACCCCATCGAGATAGCCATTTCCACCCTGGGAGAAAGTCTCTGGCTATCCACTCTATCTATGCCTCTCATCATCTTGCATACCACTGTCAAGTCAAGTTCCATTCTTCTTCGTTCCAAAGAGGAAAACAACCTAGCTCCCTCACATTTTCTTTGCACGACATGTCCTTCAGTCCAGGCAGCATCTTGATAAATTTCCTCAGCATTCTCATCAAAGCTTCCACATGTTTTCCATAACGAGGCAACCAGAATTGATCACAATATTCTAAGTGTGGTCTCACAAGAGCTCCATATAGTTGGAGCATAACGTTCCAGCTCTTAAACTCAATCCCTCGGCTAATGAACACATCAAACACCTTCTTAACAACCGTATTAACCTGGGTAGAAACTTTGTGGGAGCTTTGCTATGGCCCATATGATCCTCCATTCCTCCACAATGTAAGAATCCTGCCTCTAACCCTGTATTCTGCATTCAAATTCGACCTTCCAAAATGAATCGTATCCCGCTTTTCCATCTTGAGCACCATCTGCCAGTTAGCAGCCAAGTCCTGCATCCTGTCAATGTCCTGTTGCAAACGACAACAGCCCTCCACACTATCCACAATTCCACCAACCTGTGTTACATCATCAAACTTACTAACCTACCCTTCCACTTCGTCATCCAAGTCATTTATCAAAATCACAAACAGCAGAGGTCCCAGAACCGATCCTTACAGAACACCACTGGTCACCAAGTTCCACACTAAATACTACCCATTTACCACCACCCGCTGTCTTCTATGGGCTTGCCAATTCTGTATCCAGACAGATAGGTCTCCCTGTATGCCATGCTTCCTTACTTTCTGAATGAAACTACCACGGGGAAGTTTATCAAACACCTTGTAAAAATGCATGCACTCCGCATTCACTGCTCTACCTTCTTAAGTGCGATTAATCCAATCCTCAAAGAATCCAATAAGAGTTGTGAGGTATGACCTGCCCCTCACAAAGCCATGCTGACTATTTTAAATCAAACTATGATTTTTCAGAATCCTCTCCAATACTTTGGTCAATACTGATGCAAGACTGACTGGTCTGTCATTCTCAGGACCATCCCTGTTCCCTTGCCTGAACAAGGGAGTAACGTTTGCCACCCTCCAATCAACCGACGCTACTCAAATGGAGAGTGAAGACGCAAAGACCATCGCCAAAAGCACAGAAAGCTCTTCCCTCTCTTCCTGTAGTAACCTAGGGTGTTTCCTGTCTGGCCGAGGGATTTATCTATCCTTATGTTTGTACTTCAATCAGTCTGTATTTCACCTCAACTTGTTTACTCCCTGTCCAACCAACTGATTGACTGCTTTCCATTTCAGGGCTCTGTACAGTGCTGCCTTCCTGAGCAAGTATGGTTCCCAATATCCTGTGTATTATGTAATGGAAAACATGGGAATGCCTTTCTCATGAAGGACAGATGCCAAAACTTTGACTCTGCTGTTCTTCTGATGCTGCCTGAATGGCTGTGCTTTGCCAGCGCCACACTTTTCGACTCTGATCACCAGGATCTGCAGTACTCACGATCTCCATTACTGAGGGCTGTCCTCTCTGCACACTAAGAAGGCAATTAATCAACAGAAACCAGTTGTATTTAGAACTGACTGTTCAGTTCTGGAAAGCTGCATTTGACGAACACTTTTACTAAAAACGAAATTACAATTCAAAAAATTTTCATTCAGTCCCAGAGTTACAGTTTTGGTTCATGAATTGGACAGCTTGATAACTAGCAGTGAATGACTGAAGAACTCCGAGGTACAGAGTATTCCAGGCGATATATTTCACGTTGGATGTGCTTTACTTTAATGCTGCTAATATTATCAGGCAGACGAATAAGACAAGGAAACGAGGTGACATGTGGAAGTGTGGCACTTTTGCCATTACAGAGATGTGTTTGAGGGAGGTCATGGCTAACAACTCAATATTCTGTGGTACCAGAACTTTTGTCAGGACACGAAAGGGGGTAAAAGAGGAGGTAGTGGTGCCTTATTAATTATGGAGTCAGTTACTGGCGTAAGAAGGGACGATATCTTGAAAGGATCTTCTACTGAGGCTTGGTGGTTAAAGGTCAGTCTCAAAACCATGACAGAAACACTGTTTGGGATATATTGTAGACCCCCAGATAAAGGAAAGAACGGGAGCAGGTATATAACCAAGTTATTTGGATGTGTAAAAACAATAATACGATCATTATATTCAGGTATTTTAATTCCAAACATTAGTTCGGTCAGTGATAACTTCTTAAGCGGGGGCAGGTGCTTTGAAATTTATTCCAAACAGCTTCTTATATCAACATAGAGCAGATACAACAATGGGCAGTGCAGTGCTCGGCCTCACTGTGGGGAACGAAGCCACTCAGGTGTTTCAGGCAGAAGTGGGAGACCATTATAGGACCAGTGACCGTGATATCGCACATTTTGACTTTGCTAAGCAAAAGACCCCAAAACTGTTTGAAATATAAAAGCTTTTTGGATTGGGTATACAGATTTTATGAAAAAAAATGACAGGATCTGGGCAAAGTGCAGTTGCTTCTGGGTGAAATCGTAGCAGAACAAGGTGGGGCGAAGGTTGAGGGATCACTTGATTAAAATGGAATTGATGACAGTGTCGGCCCCGCATGTTACACCGAAGATAAAATTTAGGAAAACAAGCCCAGAGAACCTCAGATATCGACGCAAATTCCGAACAGGATGAAAAAAGGAAGAGAAGCTTAACGCAGATACCAAGTGAGCGGGCCAATGACGGTCCTAAAAGAATATAGCAAGTGGAGGGCTAAACTTAAAAACTCAGTAGAAGAGCAGAAGAAGGGTTGATAAAACTTTAGCATGTAAGATTAGCAAGAATCCAAAGTCTTTTTTTTTGGTTTATTAAGGGGAAGACGATAATGTGGAAAAGAATGAGAGTGTTAGGGTCTAAGAGGACAGCCTGTTCACAGAGCCAGAGAATATGTTAAATACATTCTACGAATCGGTCTTCAGTTTGGAGAAGCTGTTTCTGGATTCAGGGAGATTGACCGTTTGACCCTTGAGCAAATTGACACAGGTGCTGAGTAAGAATTGGAAGTTGATGCAAGATAGAGTGGGCAAATAACCAGATTAAAGACCACCAAGTCTCACATCAGTGAGGGGGAAACAATTGTAGAAAATTGGGAAGGCTGTTAAGGCTGGATCATTAAATTTCTTCAAGGCTGAGACAGACAGATTTTTATACAAGTGTTACAGGAAATCATAGGAAAGTGGAATGGGGATTGGCAAAATAAATATAACCTAATCGAAGGAAAAGCAGACTCAGTGAGAGGATAGATATATTGTTTCCCCTTTGTTTAATGGAGTTCTTTTCCAATAGCCCTGTATTCACAAGAACATCAACCTCTCTCACTATGGAGTGAGACTCAGTTTGGAATGCAATTGAGGGATTCAAGGAATTCATAAACGCGATACTAATAGACAGAAAGTACGAGAGGTCTGCAATAACACGGATTGCCTGTCGGGGTGAGGATTTGCATCGACACTGGCACCACTACCAGAAGGAAGACCTCAGCAAGACACCCTCCAAGGCTAAGCAGAGACCTGCACTGGAGAACAGGTAGTCAGGGGCCAGGTGTCAAGGAGTGCTGAAGGCCTAAAGACTATGAAACTATCGTGTCTCCTTCCTTCCCTTCCCTGACCAAAACTATGTGTGGAGGGGTAGAGAGACATGCCGTTGTAGCAGTAGGGCTTTGACATGAAGGGCTTCGGACAGCTCCAGCTCAGCAAAATGTACAGGGAAACTGAAATAAAGTCCTTTTAAATTTATTGCTACAGCAGTCGAGATGGCAGTTAGGGCAGTCTCACTTTCCTCGTGTGGGATGTGGGAGCTCACGGAGATTTTCACTGTCCCTGATGGCTACACGTGTGTCTGTGCACCCAGCTTCAGCTCCTGGGAGACCGTGTTAGGGCGCTGGAGCTGGATGGCACGGTGGCTCAGTGGTTAGCACTGCTGCCTCATAGCACTAAGGGACCAGCGTTCAAATCCTGGCTCAGGCAACTGTCTGCATTGAGTTTGCACGTTTTGCCCATGTCTGCATGTATTTCCTCTGGGTGCTCCGGTTTCCTCCCATAGTTTCAAAGATGTGCAGGTTAGGTGCATTGGTCATGCTAAATTTTCCCGTAGTGTTAGGTGTAGGGTAGTGGGTCTGGGTGGGCTGCTCTTCGATGGGTCGGTGTAGATTTGTTGGGCCGAAGGGCCTGTTTACACGCCGTAGGTAATCTAATTTAGGATGCACTCAGAGTCATCTGAGATACTGAGAACTTCATAGATAAGTGCTTTAGTGTAGTGGCCACGCCCAAGACACGCCCCTAGTTATGTCCCCCCAGTTATGTAATATTCCAGTCCAATGTTCATCGCCCTCAGTTCATTAGCTTTACCTGTCAGTCCTGTTGTAGTTAAATAAACACACTTTATTCCAACAGGCATACCTTGCTTCCTGTCATATTCTAGGTAGAGAGTGGCTGTGCGACCACAAGGAATGGCAAAGGGAGTAGGCAGAGAGTACAGAAATCTCGTGTGGCCATTCCTCTCGATAACAAGTAGACCATTTTGGATTGTTGGGGGCGATGACCGTTCAGAGGAAACCAGCAGTAGCCAAGTTGGTGGTACTACCACTGGCTCTGGGGCACAGCGGGAAAGCGGAAAGGTAAACAGGACGTTAAAGATAGGAGGGTCGATTGTTAGAGAGACAGATCAGAGATTCTGTGGCCACAAACGGGAATCCAGGATGGTGGGTTACCTCCCAGGTGCTAGGGTCCAGGATGTCTCCAAGTGGCTGCAGAACATTCTCAACAGGTTGAGTGAGCATCCAGAAATCATTTGGAAGGTTGGCACAAATGGTACCCGTAGCAACAGGGACGAGTTCCTGCAGCGTGATTGCAGAGAGCGAGGAGAAACATTTAAAAAGAAACCTTGACAGTGGTAATCTCATGAGATGGAGATTACCATCAGAGACTTGTACTAGAGGGGGCACCAATATCTTGGCGGCCAGTTTTTATAGTGTTACAAGGGTGGATCTAAACTGGATTGGCAGGGGGTGATATCCTCAAGAGCAGGGAGGCAAGTGCGAGGCTGGAAGGAGATATAGTAATCAGAAATAGTAAGATTAGGCTGGAAAACGACAGAGAAATGCCTTTTGGATTAAATTGCATCTATGTCAATGCAAGAAGGCCTACAGGTAAGGCCGATGAACTCAGGGAGTGGATTCGTCGGTGGGACTGGGATATTATAGCCATTACAGAAATATGGCTAAGTGATGGAAAGGACTGACAGCTTAATGTGCCAGGGTACACGTGCTTTGGGTGAGACAGAGATGGCGGAAAGAGGGGAGGGCAGTTGCATTTCTGATTAAGGGGAGTTCCACAGCAGTAATCAGAGACAAAATAACTGATGGATCACCCAGTGAGGCTTTGTGGGTGGAGTTAAGAAATAGGAAGGTGTTGGTGAGGTGATTGGGGATGTATTATAGGCCCCGAAATAGTCTACAGGGATGAGAGTAACAAAAATGCAGGGAGAGAGGGGAGACCTGCAGGAGCAATAGGGTTATCATAATAGGAAATATAATTTTTAAAATACAGACTGGAATGGACAGAGCTAAGGGATTTGATGGGATAGAATCGGATAAAAGCGTCATGGAAGTTTCTTCAAGCAGTATACAGAGTGTCCTACTCGGGAAGGGGCAAAACTCGAAATTTTATTCGGAAATAGGGCAGGAAAAGTGACTGAGTTAAAAGTGGGGGAGCACTTTGTGACCAGTAAGCGTAGTTCTATTAATTTTCAAATAGTTATGTAGAGGGGCAAAACTGGTCCTCAGGTTCATGTTCGAACTTGGGGCGTGGGTCAGGTCCAGGCAGCTGGGATCAAGGTAATCCCTGGAGGTATATAAGAGATAACGGAGTTTACTGAAGAAGGAAATCAGTAGGGTGAAAAGGGGACAAGAAAGAGCCTTGGCTGAGAAGATTAAGATGAATCCAAAAAGCTACTTTAAATATGTTAAAAGAAAACTCAATAACTGGATAGAAAATAGGACCCATCAGAGACCAATGTGGACAAGTATGTGTGGAACTATAAGTGAAGTCCTCAACGAATATTTCTACTCTATGTTTACCGTGGAGAAAGACATGTTCACTTGAGAACTTGAGGAAGTTAGTGGTGATATCTTAGGGACAATCCATATCATAGTAGAGGAGATTTTGGACGTACTGGAATGTTTGAAAGTGGATAAATCTCACGGTCCTTACCCGATATATCCAAGAACACCTCAAGGGGCTCCAGAAGAGTTTGCGGGGACACTGGCCTATGATGTTGATCATCATTGACCACAGTGACTTCCCGGAAGACTGGAGGATAGCAAATGTTGTGCCCTTATTCAAGAAGAACTGAACACAAAAAACCTTGGAACTAAAGACCAGTAAATTTCTGAGGGATAAGATTTACTTGCATTTAGAAAGACAGGCTTTGATTAGGAATAGTAAGTGTGGCTTTGTGTGAGGAAGTTTGTACCTGACAATTCTCTTAAAGTTATTGGATGATGTGACTAGGAAAATTGACTTAAGTGGGGCAGTAGATTTCAAAACATGTGGTGTTGAAAAAGCACAGCAGGTCAGGCAGTATTCATCAGGAACGTCCAAACCATCGATTCTCCTGTTCCTATGATGCTGCCTGACCTGCCGTGTTTTTCCAGTGCCACACTTTTCGACACTGATCTCCAACAACTGTCGTGCTCACTTTCTCCATGGACGGTAGATTTAGTCAATATGGATTTCAATTACACCAGAAAAGAATGAGGCTTTTCATCCCCTGGAGCCTGATATACAATTACAGGAGGAGGCAAATAAGCCCCTAGGGCCTATAAAACTGTAACCAGATCATGCAGCACCAGTATCCAGTTGCACAGGATCAATCTATTCAGCTACTTGAATCAGTAACACAAGAAATGGAAGAGGCCACAAAGTGACTGGACTATGGGGTATGCTGGTTTAAAACCAGGCCATATAGCCGCTCAGACCTGCCCTTCCATTCAGTAAGTCAGGGCTGATTTGCACTCGGCCGCAATTTCTCTTTAATGCCCAATTCTTTGTAGCCCTCGACTCTCTCTCGGGTCAAAACCCATTGAAACCCACTCACAACCCCCAAACATTTCAGAGATGTAGCCTCCCCTAACTGTCTGGTCCCAACTATCACTACTCCCTGAGAGAAGGAAACACTCCCCACACATATACCTTGGCCTACTGACATGGATAGAAGATATGAACACAGCGTAAAATGACTGGCCCTGATAACACGGCAGTATTTGATTGAGCGAGATGTCAAAGAGACTGAACAAAATTGAACTTGATGAGAATCAGTTGTAAACTCCCCACTGGTTGAATCATTCAGAGCACAATGGGGCTGGTGGACATAAATCCTCAGTCCCTGGATATCTCTGTGGGCAATCCTCAGGGTAGCTTCTTCGGCACAAACATCTTCAGCTGCTTCCTCAATGTCTTTCGTTCTGTCACACAATCAGAGATGGGGATGTTCTTTGAAGATTATACAATGTTCAGAACAATAAGTAAACTCCTAAGGTACTAAAGTATCAAATCTGGACAACATTCAAGCTTGTGCTGTTAATGTATAGGTAACATGAATCAAAAGCTCTGCTGGGCACTAAACATTTCCACGGTTAAAAGAAAGAGGAACCCCTTCAGCAACTCTAGCTGGTTTCCTAGTAATATAAGAAAGCCATTCAGCCCATCAGATCTATTGGATAACAAGAGGCACAATGCATTCACTCACTCCTGCCTATTATACAAGAAGACAATTTAAAATAAAAGCAGATGTTGGAATCCAAAATACACACGCAGGAATCTGGAAGAACAGAATAAGCAAGGTAGCATCAAGACTTTGAGAAGTGAACGCCTTGGATATAACCCTTCGTCAGGACTGTGGATGGGAGTAAGGGGGTATATAGATAAAGTGGCGGGTGAGGGAGGAGGAGGCAGAGTGGCGAGGTGGGGATAAGTAAACACAGGTAAAGGGTATCAGCGAGTTGTTGATGGGAGCGCTGAATCCAGTTGGTAGCTGGGCAAAAGGTTGCTCAGAGGAATGGAAGGCAGGGGAGGGCTTGGGAAGGGAGTCGGGGATTGGAAGGGAGGTTAATTGAAATTGGAGAATTCAATGTTGCGTCTCCAGGGTATAGGCTGCACAGGTGACAGGTGAAATCTTGTTCCACCAGATTATGGTTTGGTTCATTGTTGCAATGGAGGAGGCCAAGGATGGCCATGTTGGAAAGGGATTGGGGAAGAGACTTGAAATAGGACGTGACTGGGATGTCTTCCATTCCACCTAACGGCGCTAACTTTCAGCTCCCAATGGGATTCACCCCCCCATCGCCCAACCATTTTGTACCCACCACTTGTGTCCACATAGCCGTAACTCACCATCCCCCTGATCTCGCCACCCCAAACCACTCCCTTCCCTCTTTATCTGCAGCTCCCCCTACCCCCCCAACCCAGTTCTGAAGAATGGTTTATACCTGAAATGTTGACTTTCCCAGCTCATGGTGCTGCCTGGCTTGCTGTGTTCTTCCTGCCTTCTGTTTGTCTCCTATAACCCAGGAAGATAAGAGTCTAGTCAGCACAGCGTGCTGGTTGGCAGAAACCACGGGTTGCTCACTGAAGTCTTTGAACCTCTGTCTTCGGGCAAGGAGGAAGATATTCAGTTCCTTGAGACACTGACACATGAACAGAAGAGGCCATTCAGCCCCTCCAAACTGTTAGACTTAAATAGGAGGATGTCATTGTTGCTGCAACACGACAAACCAATGAGGCATAGACTGCACAGACAGACTGCTCCATGTTGTTCCTCCTGGCTCCATTGCTAATGGTACACACGTGCTATGTTAACGTGGTTTGCCGATCATGAGGATGGAAAGTGATTGGTTTGTGCCAAGTCCCAAGGATGCATCTTCTATCTCCGAGATGTTATGGACCAGGCTAGACCACTCAAAACACTTTTAAGCAGGCAGCACAGCGCATGCCTTTGCAATTTGTTTCGGTAAGTGTACAATGAAAATTAGTCGGAGTAATTTAGATAGGTTGACTACTAGATTTCAAAACAGACATAAACTTTATTCATAAAATTACACAATGAAACACAAAGAACAGAATAAAGAATCACGACAGATTTCAACCTATTCAGGTAGACTTAATTATGCTATTCCGGATATACACAACTGTCCCAATAGGCAAACTCCCAATAAAAACCAATATAAATGGAACACAAACTTCCAGATTGAAGTTGAAGTTCAGAAAAGAGAGAGAGTTTCCACACAGCTCTCAGTTGAACTTCCCAGTTCAAGACTCAACTGAAAACTGCTCAGGTAAGCTATTTCAACTAAAATAGCTCACCACTCTCCGTTCATTATACTGGTCACTTATAAAGCATGACCACTTTGGCCTGAAGTCTCATCTGTTTCCAAGTAAACAAAAGGCCTCTGAAAATACTTTTCATCTCTGTACCAAACCAGACTGGTCAGAGCTTGGCCCCGTTTTATTGTACCTCTGAAAAAAATCAAGGACAAAGTCTCCTTGAGCCAAGGAACAGCTTTTAGACAAAAATGGACTTGCTTTGTGACATGTCTCTCCCACCCCTTAAAAAAAAGAACCACCAATACTAAAAGGTGGCTGCATTTTTAACCCTTCCAAACCCAGTTAGTAGTCTCAAAACTGACAGATACACTATATTAATTGTAAACATTGAAACACGCACAAACCCATGCAAATTCAGGCCGCAGTATACCCACTACCGAACACCTCTGTATCTCATTCGAGTCTCAATAACTCATCAGCTTTCACGTTTTCGTGACCTGCCACATACACAATTGTCAGATCGAATGGCTGCAACAACAAACTCTATGTAAACAGTCTGGCATTTTTGTCTTTAAGTTTTTCCACAAATGTCAATGGGTTGTGATCAGTGTATACGATTGTCTCAGATGAATTGCTGATAATATAAACACAGTTATGGTGTAATGCCAACAACAAATTTAAAGTCTTTTTCTCCACCGTTGAAGATTTCTGTTGATGAATGTTCGACTTCCCAGAAAAATACCCGATGGGTCTTTCTATTCCCTCATCATCCTCCTGCACCAACACCGGACCGACACCCACATCACTGGCAACGATAGCCACCTTGAAAGGCTTCATGTAATACAGTGTAGCTAATACTGGGGGCAGTGGCTAACACAGTTTTTAGGCTGCAAAATGCCCTTTGACAGTCCTCTGTCCACTCAGAGTTCTTGCCCTGGACAATTCGGTGAGTGGAGCAGCCACACTGCTTAAAGTTTGGCACAAATTTTCAGTAAAATTCAGTCAATCCCAGGAACCGTAGTATTGCATATTTCTTCTTGTCGACAGTGTGGAACATTCCCATAACGACTATAGTTTTTGTATCTCATGGGGCCATTGGTCCATGTCCAATACCGTGACCCAGGAATGTGACTTGGGTTTTTTCAAATTCGCTTTTAGCTAGGTTTACCACCAAGCCTTCCTTCTGAAGCCAATCAAACAAGTCCGTTAAATGCTGTAAATGTTCTTTCCATGAGTGACTAAAAATCACCAGGTCATCAATGTACATCACATGGTTGGGTAATACGGCAATGACCTTATTATCAGTCTCTGAAATGTGGCTGGATCATTTTACATACCAAATGCAACAACTTTGAACTGATATAGTCCATTTGGCGTTATGAAAGCGGAAATTGCCTTTGCTTTCTCTGTCAGAGGTCCTTGCCAGGAGCCTCTGAGCAAGTTCAACTTAGAACTATAAGTTTCTTCTCCCACTTTTTCGACACAGTTCTCCAAACATGGAATTGGACATGCATCAGTCTTTGTAACGAAGTTGACTTTGTGAAAGTCCACACATGACCGCTGGGTAACATCTGGCTTTGGCACCATGACTATATATGAGCTCCAATCACTGTAACTCACTTCGATTATGCCATCTTGGAGCGTGTGCTCTATCTTCGTCTGAACCTGTACCAACATTAGAGGGTAATGCCTTTAAGGATGTTGCTTAATCAGAACAACATCGCCTGTGTCTACATCATGCACAATTATGTTCGTACTTCCCAGTTTATTTTAGCATATATCTCCACGGTATTGCAATACCTCTTTCAGGTTACTATGCTTTTCTTGAGGAAGGTAACTCAATAATTTATCACAAGTTTTGACAATTTTCTCATTGTTCAATTTGATTTGAGAAATGTCCAATTCAGAATCCTCCGAACTTGGTTCTTCTTTCTGTGCTGTAATCATTAACACCTTCTCCTCTTGCTTTCGTTCCCTATCAAAATACCTGTTGAGTATATTCACATGGCACACTCTGTGAGATTTCTGCCTGTCTGGAGTCCGTACCAAGTAGTTCACTTCATTCAATTTCTTCCCAATTTGATAAGGGACACTAAAACTTGCTTGTACAGGCTCAACTGTTACTGGAAGTAACACCAATACCGTATTCCCAATTGCAAAATTGCAAATTTGTGATTTATGATCCACTTCCTGTTTCATTGTATGCTGCGATACTTTTAAATGCTGTCTACCCAACTCTCCAGCACTATTTTAGCTGCATTTCGGAATGGCAGGCAGTGTCCAGTAGGGTACCACAGGGATCCGTGCTGGGACCGCAGCTTTTTACCATAGATGTTAATGATATAGAAGATGGTATCAGCAATAACATTAGCAAATTTGCTGATGATACAAAGCTGGGTGGCAGAGTGAAATGTGATGAGGATGTTAGGAGATTACAGGGTGACCTGGACAAGTTAGGAGAGTGGGCAGATGCATGGCAGATGCAGTTTAATGTGGATAAATGTATGGTTATCCACTTTGGTGGCAAAACAGGAAGGCAGATTACGACATCAATGGAATCAATTCAGGTAAAGGGGCAATTCAGAGAGATCTGGGTGTTTTTTTACACCAGTCAATGAAGGTAAGCATGCAGGTACAGCAGGTAGTGAAGAAGGCTAATAGCATGTTGGCCTTCATAACAAGAGTGATTGAGTATCGAAGCAAAGAGGTGCTTCTGCAGCTGTACAGGGCCCTGGTGAGACCAGCCATGGAGTACTGTGTGCAGTTCTGGTCTCCAAATTTGAGGAAAAACATTCTGGCTATTGAAGGAGTGCAACGTAGGTTCACCAGGATTATGAAAGGATTGGACACTCTGGCAGCAGGAAACATGTTTCCGCTGATGGGTGAGTGCCGAACCAGAGGACACATTTTAAAAATACAGGGAAGACCATTTAGGACAGAGATGAGGAGAAACTTCTTCAGCCAGAGAGTGGTGGCTGTGTGGAATGCTCTGCCCCAGATGGCAGTGGAGGCTCAGTTTCTGGATTCATTTAAGAAAGAGTTCGATAGAGCTCTCAAAGATAGTGGAATCAAGGGTTATGGAGATAAGCCAGGAAGAGGATACTGATTAGGAATGATCAGCCATGATCATATTGAATGGCGGTGCAGGTTTGACGGCAGAATAGCCTACTCCTGCACTATTGTCTATTGTCTATTGTCTATTTAATCGTTCGCTAAAATTTGACACATCGTCCAAATGGTCTCTGAATTCTGACTTATTAATTTTTCCTTAACTAATGGTAATGGTCCTTACACTTCTTGCCCACAAATTAATTCAAATAGTCTGAATTTGGTCGATTCATTTCGTGCGTCTCTGATCACAAATAGTTCAAAAGGAATTTCCTTATCGCAATCATCTGGATTATCCTGACCATAAACCCTCAACATGGTCTTCCTTGTTTGATGCTCATGCTCACTGTGATTCCGAATACTACATAGTAGATTTGAATTGCTTTATTCCCAAGTAATCAATCACCTGCTTGAATAGTTCGGATGTTAGGCTTGATCTGTCTGGATCTCTATGGGTAGTCCGTACCTAGTTAAAAATAAGTTTTGTTTTCTACAACTGTTTTAGTTGTGATGCTGCATAATGGGTCTGCCTCTGGAAATCGAGTCGACATATCCATTATTGTTAATAAATACTTATTCCAACTTTTTGTTTGAGATAGGGGACCTATAAAATCTGTCAAGACTCTTGTGTAAGGTTCCTCAAATTCTGGAATAGGTATTCAAGTTGTAGGTTTTATTCATGCCCGTGTGACATATTTGAGATGTTCTGGCAATATTCAACTACATCTTTATGTAGTCTAGGCCAGTGAAAATATCTTTGTATTTCAGCCTGTAATGTCCTCACCCCGAAATGATCTCCAAGTGGTAGCTCATGCGCCACTCGCAGCACCTCCTTTCTATACACAACAGGCAAAACAATTTGATGAATTTCTGTCGACGTCTGATCTGCTTTAATGTGTGCTGATCTCCATATCCGCATTAAGACATCATTTGTTAAGTAATAACACACAGGAATGCATTCATTCTCTTTCTTACTAAATATCTTTTGATATAAATTTTGTAACTCCTCATTTTTCAGCTGTAACTCAATCAGCTTATCAGAGCTAAAAATACGCTCATATTTTCCTACTTGTTCCTTCTCTGTTCCACTTATCTGATCAAAAAGAAATTTTCGGATAACTCTACGTCAGCTTCCTTATCTGTGCCTTTATCCTGCTTAGACCTGTGCATCTGTGATCTTCTGGTCATGCAATCAGGGGGAAATTTCTGGACAAACATTCTCCATGTCTTCAGTTGCCTGCATCTCCACTGGCTTTTCAACTAGAATAGGCAGCACGACTACCAAATCAGCTATATTATTTGCAAGGACTGAGAGCTGAGAGTTAGGGGTCCAGTACTCCTACCACACATTCTCCACTCTTCTCTGGACTCCCTAGCCTCACTTTACATAACTGAGCACTTTTTGCCTCACTATGAATTCCTGTTACTAGCACATTTTCTGACAATAGTCTCTCAAGAGTGCATAAACCCTCACCCCTCAGCATTACACACTAAAAAGATCCTGTGTCAATTAATATCGGAACCTCCTTACCAATTACTCCTGGCCTATGTGAATAAACTCTTCCCTTTCATGTAAGTTTTTATGCAGATTTGACACGTCCACTGATCATCTTGTACACACTGAGGCAGTTGC
Organism: Chiloscyllium punctatum; assembly: GCF_047496795.1. Taxonomy (NCBI): domain Eukaryota; kingdom Metazoa; phylum Chordata; class Chondrichthyes; order Orectolobiformes; family Hemiscylliidae; genus Chiloscyllium; species Chiloscyllium punctatum. Next base: position 53,490,173 of record NC_092788.1, on the reverse strand, counting down.
TTAACTCCCCCTATGCTTTATGTTCCGAGTCCAACAAAACTTCCAGGCTTGTCTGTTATCCTACAGCTGTTTTTCTCCCAGCCCATCAACACTGTGATTTTTTGTGGCCCACTTTATTACAATGAAAACACCATAGTATTTTAACTTCTTTGTCCCCTTCAAGGTTTTCTTTATTACTGTCGTACGTTATCCTTATAATCTGCACTGTGATCTACCTTTCCCTTTGCATGTGAGGATATCTCTTTGCTCCAATTTCTGTCCCTCAGGGACTAGAACTGGTTCTGGAAGCCAAACCAAGTTTATGTACCAGTTCATAATCATCAGCTATTTCAACAGCTAAACTTGCTGTTTACATTCTCTGCTCTTCAACCTGAGTTTGCACTACTTCAGGTAGTGAAATTTTGAATTCCTCCAAGTACTAACCTCTCTAAGAGCATGATAGCTTTGCTTGAATTTTAAAGCTCATATCCAACTATCGAAATTAGTCTGTGTGATCGTTAAAAACTCAGTGGTTTGACCAGGATCCCTCATTAGATTCCTGAAAGGTCGCCTATACAGACAAAATGTTTTCTGTAACCTGCTCATACTCCCCAGATACTTCCTCTGATAGGGATGTGAATACCTCACCAGTCCTACCTACAAGTTTCGTTTGGATCAACAAAACCCATATTGCCTCTGGCCACTGCATTTGTTTCGCAAACTTTTCAAATGAGATGAAAAGGGCATCACATTCTTCTCATCAAACTGAGGCAATGCTTGAACATACTCAAACAAATTCTCACTAGGCTTCTGACTACCAGGGGCTCGCTCATCGTCACTCTCATCCTTACTAAGCACATACTCAGCCGTTATCTCCAGCCTTTTACACTGACTTCCCTTTTTATGAGTCAGTTTTTGCTATTCAAAAGCTCTCTCTTTCTCTCTCCCCTGTTGCTCTCTCTTTTGCCATTCTTTCTTTTTACTCTCTGTTCTGCTGCTCTCTCTTTTCCCCCGCTTCTGCATTTTATCAAAAGTCAAATGTTTCATTTTGCTGCCCTTTCCCTACTTCTCGATGTTAACTCAAGATGTTTCATTTGCAACTGAATTCTTGCCATCTCTGATTCTGATGGTTTCTCCAGCAAGTTTAATTGACGAGCTACTGCTGTAATTATCTCTCCTTTCCTCACAGAAGCAGTCAGTTCCAATTCCAGCTTCTCTGCTAATTCTTGCAACTTGGTCTTAGTCACTTTTCGTAAAATTTCCAAAGTCACTGCATGCACACCCAGGAAACTTTTGGCAACTGAAATAGCCATTACTATTCTAAGCTTTGTCAACCCAATCAAACTAATACCCGAAATAAAGACACTAGCATCTCCCACTCGCTGTTAAAAATCCAGCAATGAGCTTACAATCTGTGATGGACGAGGCGCGAACACTCAAAACATTCTTCAGCAAGCAGCCCAGAGAATAACTTTGCAGTTTGTTTTGGTAATTATCCAATGAAAATTACCCGGAGTAATTTAGCTAGGGTGACTACTAGATTTTAAATCAGACAAAAACGTTATTCACAAAGTTACACAATGAAACACAAAGAACAGAATAAAGAGCCCCTACAGAATTCAACCTGTCCAGCAAGACTTAGTTGTGCTATTCCAAATACACAGAATAGTCCTAATAATCAGACTCCCTTGTAAAAACTTTATAATGGAATGCATGCTTGCAGGTAGAAGCTGAAGGGCAGAAAAGAGAGAGTTTCCACACAGCTCCCAGTTGAACTACCCAGTTCAAGACTCAACAGAAAACTGCTCAGCTCCGCTCAACTCAGCTAGCTCAGCTAAAAGAGCTGACAACAACCCGTTCATTATACAGGTCACTTCTAAAGCATGACAACTTTGCCATGTAGTTTAATCTGTTTACATATAAATAAAAGGCCTCTGAAAATCCATTTCGCGTTTGTATCTCACCAGACTGATTGCAGCCTGGCCCCGTTTTATTGACCCTCTGAAAAACATCAAGGACAGAGTCTACTTGAAGCAATGAACAGCTTTTAGCAAGAAAGAAGGATTTGTTTGTGACAGAGAAGACAGGCTAGTTTTCTGTATGGACGTCAGAAACTGGTGGGAATGGCTAATACTATCAGAGTGTGGCTGATGACAGATTTGTGAACAACATGACGTTCAATGCAGGGTCACACACCAACTGTACATCCAGACGGTGAGAGTTCATTCAGAACCTGGAGCTCTCTCTCAAACAACATGGGGGCTTCATAGAGCTTTGTAAACTATCATAGCGTAATAGAATCCTATAGCACAGAGACTGGCCCATTACCACAAACTGGTTCATGCTGATCAAAATGTCCATCCTTGCTAACCCCATTTCCCTGCGCTTGGTCCATATCCTTCTAAACCTTTCCTATCTATATATTGTTCAAATGTGAAGACACGTACCATGGAAAACATGTTATATCTAATGCTATCCGTGTTTTGTTTTGGAAATAATGAGTGTTGATTCAATACACTCCAGTGTTAATGCAATCACTTTTTTTCTCTTTGTAGCGTTCCAGATTAAACACTCATTTCCTTCACACTCTCCTCATGGTACCATCACCGCAGAGATTAGTCTGCTGAAACTCCGTCACACCATCACTCTTTAGCAAGGAGATGATTGATTATAAATTAAAGAAAATACTGTCTCAAGTACACTCCACAACTGCAGGACGGTGTCTTCACTCTTATACTTTAATCAATTTGTAATGAACGATGCTACTCATTTATTGTGCTGAGTCATAGAGTCATTGAGATGCACAGCATGGAAACAGATCCTTCGGTGGGACCTGTCCGTGCCGACCAGATATCCCAACCCAATCTAGTCCCACCTGCCAGTACCCGACTGCTCTGTAGGAAGTCTGTTAGTGCCTCATGATCAAGTACATCCAGCTCCTTTTCACCAAGAGTACTTCCCATCATCTCGCCTTCTCATAAATACAAAATGAGAAGGATGGCACTTTTTCCAAATCATTTATTGCCTTATGAAGCAAAGTCACACCAAAAACAACATCACTATTGCTGTTGTGGTTCTGTTCGCCGAGCTGGGAATTTGTCTTGCAAACGTTTCGTCCCCTGTCTAGGTTGGGAGTCAGTGCTTGGGAGCCTGATGTGAAGCGCTTCTGTGCTGTTTCCTCCTGCATTTATAGTGGCATTGCCATTGCCATTGCCATTGGAATTGATAGGATATACTGAGGAGGCGATGATCTAGCTGTACTATCTATGAATATGAATCCAGGGTATCAGGTAATGATCCAGACACCGAATCCAAATCCCACAATGGCAAATGTTGGAAATTGAATTCCATAAAATATCAGGAATTATGAATCAATTAAACCATTATTGATTGTACTACCTGGCACTCTCATGGCCTTCAGGAAAGGAAATCTACTGTCCTCAGCTGGTCGGGCTTTCATGTAACTCCAGGCCCACAGCAATGTGGTTAACTCTGAGTTGCAGTTTGAAATAGCCAAGCCAGCCACTCAGTTATATCAGTCACTTCAAAGCCTCAAAGAAATGAAACCGTATGGTCCTCAGCACTGACTACTTGCAGCCCACAGACTGCAGTGGGTCAGGAAGGCAGCTCACCAAAACCTTCTTAAAGACAATGGGGAAAGGGGATTAAATGTTGGCCAAGCGTCCCATTAATGAATAAAGAAAGATGTTCCCACTCAGGGAAGAGACATAAATAATTTTAAACAGGGACTTTCACATATACCTTATATGGTCATGATTATCAGTAACATGGGAACAGGAGAAACATAAGCAAGGTTTAATTTTATTTTTTATTTCCATCACAGATGATTATCAGAAATCGCTTTGTTTGCTTCTTTCTCTCTATCTGTCTCTTTCTCCATCTATTCAACTCTGTCCTTCTCCCCTTCATAACAGATGTCGGTGTCACCAACATCAATCACACTATTTCCCAACTGTGTTCCGTTCTGATGTATGGTCATTAGAATCGAATTGCCAATTCTATTTTTCTCCCGACGCGAGGGGGCTGCCAAATCTGTTCAGTTTGTCTCGCACTTTCTCGTTCTTTGTTGTTTCTGATCTGTTGCATCATTCTTTGCTTTATTTAACCTTTAATTTTGTTATTACTTGGAATGTCTGCATTGCTGACAGGGGCAGCATTTGTTATAACCAAATGTCATTTACTGCGAGGTCATTCTTTCAGGCAGTACAGAACCAAGCACCTTGCTGTGGGTCTCACATCAATCTTAAGCCAGACCAGATAATAACGCAAGATCTTTTTATCAAAGGACATCAGTGAAATAGATAAACGTATAGACAAAATTCTGGAGATGTAATGGTTGTTATTTCCAATTCCTGTCTTTTGTATTTACTTTCTGACATCGTCTGTGTTTGGATGTGGAACAGTCTCTTTCTGTGTCATAACCTGTGCATCTGAATTACATTTCTTCCGACATTACTGCTCTGAGAGAATGTTCCTGTCATTAAGTTATTTTAGACAACAAGAACAAAGTTGTGATCGAAATATTTGCAACTGAAAGATTGCTTAGAGGAGGGGTGGAGCCATAACGTCTGAATTTTACCAAAGTATAGATAATGGTCTATTAAGCGTTATCATTGATGCCAAGATGGTGACTGGGCATATAATCGAACTGGTAGTGGATAGGTTTTGTAATGGACAGAATGCCGAGACATAAATGGATTTTATTTATTTAAATTCGGTTTTGAGAACAGTCTCGTTCTCAGATGTTTGTGAGGGCGGGGGTGTGGGCGCTTCTGAAATTTGTGGGTAATCAATGGAATTTGCATTTGAAACTGAAGACAATAGTTTCCGTCTTTGTCAAATATAGATAACAGAAGTAGCAAAGACGTTCGCCATGGTCGAAGAGATTAATAAATGGATAGAGATGAAGAAACTTACCAGGAAAACCAACAATAGCGAGGATAGGATAGTAACCCGCCAGGATAATCATCAGTGCAGCATATATCCGAAATGGCAATGTTGACAAAGACCAGGAAAAATAGAAAAGACCCCAGTATAAACTCCTGTCCATTGTTGCAGCATTCCAGTCTAATGTTCTCAGATTCTGATCCATTAATGGATCATTCCAGACTATTTTCAGATGTTTAAATCTCCATTTTGTGTCTCTGCAGCTGCTGATCCCTTTGAGCGCTGGAGTTGATGCATTTGCTGCTCCAATGGCATAAACCATTGCAATAGGCCCCTTACTAATATGAGACGGAAACCATCCAGTGACACAACTCGGATCCATGGAGACTGGCATCAATCACAATCACCGAATAAACAGTTCCATTTAAACCCTTTCAATATGGTTCCTTCAGTTCACAAAAACTACTGGATTGGATTGAATGCTGGCACCGTTGGCTATTGATCACATCTTCTATCACCCATTGCTCTCGTGAAGTTAGTAGTGAGGGAGAATGATGCATGTTTTCTTATAGCAGGCTAGATCATTCTGCTGCGTTGTCAGTTTGCAATACTGTAACCAGCCGAACCTCCCACCACCACCACCCTCAAAAACCACAATCTACGTGCTGTTACCGGGCAGATCTCTCCTGGACTAGACCAGGCACCATCCAATATATTTACAGTGCATATATTTGCATTCCAATACATAGGAAATGTGAATTTGTCTGGGCATTCCTTTAAATTGATCTAATAAGGCATTTTTGTATCTTCAACACTCAATGTGCTTCAGCACTTTGTTTTAATATAAACTCAAAAACACCTTGACATACTTTATTAAGCGCAAGTTTCTTCACTTTATCCTCATGGTAACATCATGCCGGGGTTTAGTCTGGTGAAACTCTTTTGGACTGAATCGCTGACAAGATCATTCTTTATAAAGCTGATTAAACCTGTACACAATGCACCTAACAGTCTCTCAACAAAACACTATCATTGGGAAAGATACATTTACTCTGATACTTTAATCATTTTGCATGAAGAGTCACATATTATTTACTTCCTGCTGCGTAAAGATTCTGTTTGTGACTTATGACCAAGCACATCCAGGTCTGTTTCCAAGCACTTCCCAGCCTCTCACTATTTAATGAACATTAATGTGAATGATGATATTTGTTGTTCCTATCTGAAATATTTTCTATTTTGCGAATAGCTATTGCCCAAATACTGATCCTTCTGATACCCCAAAGCCTTCACTCCAGAAAATTATATTATTCTCTTCATTCTCTCGATTATCCAACTTTTAATACATTCGGTGTATTCCACCCCTACTTACCCATGGATTCTAACGTTCCCCACTCACCTGTATTCAACCATGTCAAACGTCTGCTGAAAATTCACATACTTCATTTCCATTGGTTTTCAATTGTCCATGTCACAATGGACATCCTCCACAATATCCTGCAGGTTTATCAAAGATCAAGATCTTTTTCCTTTCCTGAATCTAGATTGACTCTACCAAATCATGTCAGTATTTCCAAGTGTCTAGTTATCACATTCCTCACAAAAGGTTCAAATATTTTTTGTCAAAGCTTACAAAGCTTACATTGTTTAGTTTGCTGTTTGCTCTCTCCGTTCTGTTTTAAATATTTAGGTTTACAATCGCTGCATTCCAGTCTGGAGGATCCTTTCCAGAATCTAACCAGCTTCGAAGAATAATCAGTCATTCTTTCACTAGCTCTACTGCCACCTCCTCAATACTCTGGGACGTAGCTCATCAGATGCAGCAATATACCAAACTTAAATTCAATGAGATTTTTAAAAATGTACCTTTTATTAATTCTAATGTCCTGCTGTTCCCCATTTTAACCAATCACTCTGTTCCCTTTTATTTCTGAAAGTTTCGTTCTGAAATTTCCTCAGGGAGATGGACACAACATATTGTTCTCAGCGGACAGATGGTTTCTGTCAGCCAGTGAATATATCAGAGGACTGCACTCCGGTGGTGATGGATATGTTACTCACTCCTGCCTGGAAATTTCCAGAATTAATCCAGTTTAATTCATGATGAGCATCAGCACAGTCCTGTCACTGGTGTGTGAGCTGCACAGTATATTGAAGGAGGGGATACAGCTCAGTGACCACCTCAATTTTGAAACAAACTGGTTTCCTACCTGACACATGGTCCAGGTTAGACAAATGTCCCGGGAAATCCCAGGAGAGATAATGCACTGTCCTGCACCTCCCTATTTATAGAGCTTTCCTTCCGTGGAGCCTCATCTCCATTTGTTTACCATGGACCCAGACACTCTGTAAATGCAGTGTATAGAGTGGGGTCACCAGACCCAGCAGCTGATTATACAAACCAGAGATAAGCATCCACAGAAACTCCACTGATTTTCCAATGACAGGAACAAATCAATTCCCCACACGGAACGTGCACGGGCTCAGTTTTGAAAATTATTTCTGCTCCTCAGTTTCTCTTCCTGAATGAGAAAGCCGTTCCATCTCTACACAATCCCACAGTGACAGTTTCTCTCTCCAAAGAAGCAGTTGACAATGTAACATTCCGTTTCTCTATATCTCAGCAACTATAAGGGCAGCACCAGCATTGCGAATGGATTTAATCATCACACTCAGAGAAGAGAGATACAGGGTACCTAACTCACTTTAAATAGGGACAAATCTAAATGGACACGAAATTCAGGAATATGGGAAAATGGGGAAATGTGAGGATAACTTGCCATTTTGTTTTCCTTTCAGTTCATGATCAGCAGCCCCTTTGCTCACTTTTCATTTCATTTCCTCTTTTTCTTGCCATTTCTCCATCCATTCAATTTAAACCTTGCCCCCATCTCTCTCTCCAACCCAACCGTCCATGATACCAGGATAAATAATATTATTTCCCAGTTTGCTTTCAGTTGTGAAGCAGGGTCACTGGACTCAAACCGTTATCTGCATTTCTCCTGACAGAGGCTTACATACCTGCGAGATTCTCCAACACTTTCATACGCTGGAGAATTTTATTTTCGATCTGTAACAACCACCGTCCCTTGGTTTATTTCACCTTTAATGTTGTTGTTTCACGGGATGCCAGCATCATGGGCAAGGGCAGCATTTGTTGTCCATCACTAATTGTCCTTGAAAACGTGGCCATTTGTCAAGACAAAATGGAGCCAACAATGTTGTTGTGGGTCTGAGTTCACACTGAGCTCAGACTGAGTAATATTGTTAAGCTTCTTTAGCAAAGACAATCGGTGAAATAATAAAAATAATTCTTAACGGTTTCTGGTTTCCACGAAGGAAATTAGGTTTTATTCCAATTTTTATCATTCGAATTTAAGCTCTGTCATCGGCTGTGGTAGGGTTTTAAACACTGCCTTGGAGTCACAACCCGTGCCTTTGAATTATGCTTCTAGTTACATGATCACTCTGATACAGAGTCCTCATTGCCTAGTCCGTATTCCCTAGTTCCTGCCAGAGAGGAATGGCGGTTAAATCAGTTTAACTACCAACAATCAAAATAATTTTGGGGAAAAAAGAGAAAGAGAGATTGAGAGGTAATTTCCAGTAAGATCACAGTTTTCGGAATGCTGAAATGAAGACATTTCGACAGCATCTGCAACATGAGCCAGTATTCCTAGGAATGATAGGTGAAGGGGATACTGGCTTCAATAAAGATGAGGGAGAGTTTTAGATGAACATTTGTTCTGCAACTTTGTAACTAGGTGTGGGGTCAGCAGAGTCTTCGACTCATTGGGCTGAATCTAACAATAGTTTGTCTCAGTAACATTTTCATTGAGTGTGACAGAGGGATTGTCTGTACGAGACTGAACTAGTTTCATGGTGCTATCTTATCGAAATCACCTCATTAACTACCTACTCAATCTCATAGTGTTCCTCGCATTCAATGCCGTCCCGATTCTCCAACCCAACATGGCTGGAGGGAATCACCATCGCACTGATTTCCCTGACTATTCTATGATCACTGACACTGATGCCAGCTTTAAAAGGCCAATGAGCACACTGTTGTAATTCCTCAGTTTGAAGCCACCCTGCACAGTTGACCCCGAGCATGGCAGATAGGGGGAACTGACACCACGACATTTCAACAGGGGCACAGAGGTCCTCGTGGATGGGCCAGAACAGGGGGTCTATTCTCTTCCCAGAGGAGGCCTGAACATGGTCGGAGCTCACCACGCAGCTCAGTACAGTATCTGCGGTCTCTGTCTCTCTCTTTCTCTCTCTCTCTCTCTCTCTCTCTCTCTCTCTCTCACACACACACACACACACTTTGAATATGGAAAATTCCAGATAGTGTTCCAAAGAATTCCCATTTTCAGGTACAGGAACTTTCAATCATTCAACCCCGCGAGGTCCTGCAAAAATATGCACTTATTTTATATCCAATCACAATTAGTAATTCTGGCTATTTCACTTTGTCTCACCTTATTGTATTCAGCCAAACACTGCTTCTAAACACTTGTCCCGTTACGAAATGCAATTTTGAGCAGAGAACTATTTTTCCTCAACTGTTATCTTGACTGTTATCTGAATTGTACCTTTTTTCTTGTTATGAAAGTTTCTCTTGCCCTTTGCCTGTGCCTGTTTCTGTCTGTAACAGTTACACTGTCTCCCAATCAGTTGGCTGGACGGCTGGTTTGTGATGCAGAGGAAGCCCAGCAGTGCAGGTTCAATTCCCCCAAACTGACAGAGGTTGCCATGAAGGGGACACTCTCTCAACAATGGGCAATCGAGCATGGCCAATCCACTCTAAGCTGCACATCTTTGTACTCTGGCAGGAAACTGGAACATTGGGAGAGAACCCACACAGATACGTGGAGAATGTTCAAACTCACTTGAGGTTCGAATTGAACCCAGCTCCTTGGTGATGTGTGGCCGCAGTGCTAACCACATATCCATCATAGTCCTCAGTTAGTTCTGTTAATTACTCGTAGCTGACTGAAGAAATCCAACTGGACTCTTCTGATAACTGACCCTGACCCAGTATGAGACCTTTATCATCGGCCATATCGCCAACCTGGTTACATTTAAAATTTGTTGTGAGCAGTGGAGGAGTGGGACTAGAAATGGAAACAGTGACACCCTCCAACCTCAGTCAGAACCGGAGTGAGGAGAAATTCACAAAGTGGGAATTCATTCAAGTGGGAATTCCCTTGCCCAGAAGGTTGGGAGGGCTGAATCTTCATATTATATCGAGGCTGACTTTGTCAGATTTTCCATAGACAGGTGAATCAGGGATCATTGTGAAATAAGAGAACAGTGCATCTGGGAACACAATGAGATGATCAATGACCTTATTGACTGCTGCAATAGTGTCAAAGTGCCGAATGGCCCAGTCGTGTCCGTTAGCCCTATGTTCTGATGTTCCATTCAGCCCTTCGGTCCTGCTGTGCAGGAGCAGATTGAGGCCACTCTGATGGTTTGGTGTAGTTTGGCAAATGTATTGGAAATCCAGGCTAGGTCAGGCAGTGACCCCCCCTCCCCCATCCCTCTTTTCAGGCTTCCCCTCTCTGTAAGTTCTGCTCCTGATATTGGTCATGTTACAGGCCCAGATTCGCATTGAATACAGCCCCCATGCTCCACACAAGGTCAACTCAGACAAATCCTCTGCTGTCTCTGAATGCAACATTTTACATTATGACTTCCATGAAAATATTCAATTATTTTCCAAAAACATAAATAGGAACGTAAGAAATAGGAACCTGCGCTGTCATTCAGTAAGAGCATGGCTGATCTACTCTACAACTCAACTCCACTTTCCTGCTTACCCCTTGCATCCCTCAACTCGCTGAAATGTCACAAACCAATCCACCCATCTGTAAATACAATCAGTGACCCAACCTCCACAACTCTCGGGGTTAGGAAATTCCAGCCATTCACTACCTTCTGAAAGAAGACATTTCTTTACGTCTCAGTTTGAAATCGATATTCCTTATTCTGTACCGACATCCCTGACTTCGAGGCTCTGCCTGGTGTGGAACCACATCCTCAACACCGACCTTGTCAAGCCTCCTCTGCATCTTGTCCGTTTCAGTAATGACACCCTCATTCATTTAAACCACAATGAGTAATCGCCTCAGCATTTTTGATGTATTCAATAATTTAATCCTTTCATCCCATGAACCAGTCTAATGAACCAACATTTCTGCATCAACATGCTGACGTTATGTTTCATGCAGAGAACATGCCACTACGTTGTACTGCTTCTTTTTTTAAGGAGTCCTCTCCATTTAATAACAGCCTGCCTTTTGGTTGTCAGTGTCATCCTCAAACTCGAATGTATGGCTCTTGTAAGCAGCTGTTGCCATCGGACTGATATTTGCGGTACTCCATTTTGTTCATAAAGATGAATGAATTCTGACTCTCCGATTTCTATGTGTTTACCAAGTGTTATCCCATGCTAATGCTATACCCATCATACTATGAGCTTCTGTCTTGCGTAAGAACCTTTATTTTGTGAAACCTTGTGGAAAATTTCTGAAAAGCCTCATGATTGCCAGTCCCCCTTTGTCAAGGCCACTTGTTACATTCTCATGGATTTCCAGAAAAGCTTTGCATGATTTTACAGGCAAAATGTATTTTGCCTTTAACAAGACCATGCTGACTCTGTGTGAAGCTTTTCTAAATGCTCTGCAGTCTCTTCCTTAATAACAGACTCTCGCAGATTCCCAGCAATAATGGTGAGGCTAAGTGTTTCCTGCTTTCAGTCTCGCTCGTTTCTTGAAGACAGGCGCAACATTGGAGGGTCTCCAGTTTCACTGGATCACTCCTTTAATCCAGAGAGTTATGGAATATTTCACACAGTGCCACCAGCCACTCTGTGACCACTTCTTTTAAAACCAGCTATGAATTGCTGATGACCTGTTTACCCTTGGTCTTATCTGTTTGAGAAATGCCTTGTTCCTTCTGTTAGACACAGCTCAAGATCTTCCCCCCATTACCATTTTGTTTTGTACCATTGAAATATTTACAGCACCTTCACCCGTGAGGATCGTGTAAAATACTGGCGTAAATTATCTGTCTATTTCCTGTATCCAGTTCCCCAGTCACACCCTCCAATTGTCGCAAAAAACCTTCCTGACTTTCTTTCTACCAAAGATCACACAAACCTCTTGAATTCTTCTTATATAAATGGAAAAGCTCGTGCTGCTTGTTAATATATTTCTTGCCAATTTGCTTACATCACATCTTTTCTTTCATTTATTTCGCTTTCTATATTCATACAATCATATCGCATACAAACACAATCTTTGGTCCAACTTGTCCATGCCGGCCAGGTTATACAAACTAAACTATTCCCATCTTCTTGCATTTGGCCCATATGCCTCTAAACGGCCCTCATTCACGTGTTCGTCCAAATGTCTTTTAAACGTTGGAACTGTTCCCCTGGCAGCTCATTCCATAAACCAGTGGAAAAGACCTCGGCTTTTCATCTTGTCCATGCCTCCCCTGATTTTGTAAATTTCTATAATGCCACCCCACAACCTCCTACACTCCATCTGATACTAACTTCAAGAACAAGCATTTAAAGATCAGCACTGCAAATTTGAAACAATGTTAAAAGCGATAGGTAAACAGCACTCAGACCAATCTTCATACGGTGATTTGTTTTCTTCTTAATGTTACAATACTAAACCAGCATGAAAATCTTACTAGTGCCAATAAGCCGTCAAGTGACTTAATTCCTTGGTCTGTTAGCGGTGATCTCTACAGTGAAAATGTATCTCTGGCCAGATCTATATAATACCACATGTTCAACATTCTCCCTCCTGGCCTCCCTATGGCCTTATGTGGTGGTGTCTTCTTTATGTTGCAGTCAATAGAGAGAACCCATTTCCCCCATTCACATCTTAATTTAAACTCATTTTGTATCATCTTCTCGTTTACTGCTAAAAGCCTGGTTATCTTGTGCCACACCCTCTTTTCCCGCCACCTACCCCCCCACCTCTGGCAAGGAACTAAAATGCCCAGTTTCCAATCCTTTTCAGTTCTGAAGAAGTGTCATACTGGACTTGAAACGCTAACTCTGTTTCTCTGTCTCGGCAGATGCTGCCAGACCTGCTGAGTTTCTCCAGAAATAAATAGGCACAGCACGAATTTTCAATTAAACAAATAACTATGAATACTTGAAACAAAAATGCACAAATTGCTGTGAAAACTGGGAGCTTTGTCGAAAGGTCACTGGACCCGAAAGATGAACTTAGCTTTCATTTCACAAGATGCAGCGAAAACAGTTTAGTTCCTTCAGCAATTTCTGCATTTGGAACATTATCCAAAGACGTATGTTGAATCTGCTCAAACACCCTGTCCAGCAGAGAGTGCTGTACATTGGGATTTGAACAAAAATGCAAAGTGCACAAGTTCATTGTCTCTGAAACGACATAAGTCTGGCATCACTGACACGACCGAGGCCTTAATCATGGTCAGGGAGAAAAATACTCGAAAAACATTCATTTCAAACGCAGAAGATATTGTGACGGGAAAGAAAATGATTCAGATTAATATGTTACAAATGTAACAAATTGGAGGCATGACATCAGGGAGAGACCCTCAGCAGAATGAGAATATGAAACTGGAAGTGTTCGCACATCAGAAACGAGGTTAAGTCACTGAGTACAGGGCTGATGGGTGAATGGGTCCTTGTGTGTGAGCTGGGGGAATGTCTGTCGAATTGATTTGCAGATATTGCAGATCAAACTGGGTTATCATGTGATGCTGTAGATCACAGCAGCAGCCGCAGCAGAATTGCATTCAATCACAATCCATAACTTTTCCCCAGGCTAATCCATGACTCTACCATTATCATCAAGCCGAGTGATGGTTCAGTGACGAGTTTGGGTGAACATGCCAGAGTCAGAACTATGTGTATCTAAACCTGATGACAACCCATTAAAGCTACCGCACTTAACTGATTACATTCCAAACAGCAGAACTACCATCTGGTGGAGAAGGGGAAATGATCCCAAGACAAACAGATATGATTGAAACTCTGCAGTCAAGCCACATCCAGTCATCATTGTCGATGGATTAATAAACAACTTACAGGAGGAGATAACTCCACAAATATCCCCAGCTCTGTATATCAGTGTAAAAGACAAGGATAAATACTATCTGCACTATCCTCAGCTAGAAGTGTTGAGTCGATAATCCACCTCAACCTCCTCATGATGCCCACAGAATCACAGATGCCAGTCTTAAACCAATTCGATTCGCTGCACGTGACATGAAGAAACAGCTGAACACAGTAGATATGATAACGACAATGGACCCAGACACCATTCCTGCAATAGGACTGAAGATTGTACTGCACAATAAGCTGTGTCGCTGGGGAAGCTGTTTAAATCCAGCTCCAACTCTGACATCTGCCTGGCCACATGGAAAGTTCCTCAACTATATCCAGTCCCATAACAAGGGAATGAATACTGTCTGATCATTTCCCACGCCTTCAGTCCCGTCGCGATTATTACATTGGTGGGAATTATTTTTGACTGAGCTGTCATACAGTACAAAAATAATGTGCTCAGTGTGGTTTCCGATAGGTCCCCATGTGGAGATGTTGTTGTTGTGCAAATGTCACTGGATTACTGATCCAGACCAGGATAATACTCTGGCAGCTGGTGGAAGTTAAAAACAATTAACAAAATATCGAGACATAAAATCTGGTGCCAGTAATATTGACCTTGAATCTAATGTCCATTGTAAACATCTGTCCCTTCCCAATGTATTTACAGGAAGTGAATCTCCCGTGCTTCCTCTTCTGGTCTACAAGTGTCTCCTGACAAATAGACATGTGATAAACTCTGCAATGGTCAATGGAACGGCCAAGCAAGACACTCGATTGTACAAAATTGCTCTGAGTTCTTAAAGGATAAAACCAGACAGAACACTGGCAACGAGCTTTGGGAAAGGGAACGGCACACACAGTCCTGTCAACTAGACAGATGCTGCCTTCCTAATGTTTAAGAGCTTGTGACACCAATGAAAGAGCTTTCCCGCACACTGCACAGAAACATCAGGAAGGGAGCAGAGCATTAGACATTTTTAGTTTTCCCTGTTCTAGCTTATGGAGACAAGTTCACTTTTATAATCCTAGTTAATGCATTCTTCATAAACTCATTAATTCCTGTCTTATGCTGCTCAATGATTGACAGTCCAACCCATACAATCACAGAAGCACTGACTCTGTACTGTCAGAAATACAGCACAATCTACATTAGTCCCACTATCCGATAAGAGGCCCATAACCATATATGTTATGGCACTTCAATGGCACGACCACGTATTTATTAACGGTTGTGAGGTTACCTGTGCCAGCTGCCCTCTCAGGAAGTACATTCCTGAACCCAACAGCCTCTGGATGAAAACCAATCCTCATATCCTCACTAAACATCAAACCCTTCACTTTAAAATGGTACTCCCTTCTTCTTCGCCCTTTGACTGAAAGGAGCAGCTGCTGTCTATCCATCCTGTTCATGTCCTTGGTAATCTTATCCTTCTGAAGCATGTCCCTCTCAGCCTTCTCTGCCTCAAAGTAAACAACCCGAGCTGATCTACTCCATCGAAGGGAACATCCTGGTGAATCTCCACTGCACCCTCTCCAGTGCAATCACATTCGTCCTGTAATGGGACTCCCAGAACTGTACATAACTCTACAGAACTGTACGTTTGGCCTCATCAAAGTTCCGCATAGCTCTTGTAATCTGTGCTTCCATGAATAAAGGCTATGTTTATGGTCGCTATGCTTTGGCAACTTGTGCATTAACCTGTTTAATCACATTCAGGAATATGTGGCGCAGCACCCTCTGAGCTTCCTAGTTTGCTGCTATTCATTGAGTCCTCCCCTGTCTGGTTCCTTCTTCCAAAGTACATCACCTCATATTTCTCAGGGTTACATTCCATCAGCCATTGATACACCCATTTGATCATTCCATCTGTATCTTCCTATAATATAAGGCCTTCCTCCTCACTGCCAACCAACAAGCCAAACTTTGTGTCAAACTCAAAATGATTTATCACTCACCCCAACACCTCCATAATCACAGCTGCATCATTTATGAATACTACAAATAATAAGGTTAAAAATCACACAACACCAAGTTATAATCCAACAGTTATATTCGCACGCACTAGCTTTCACAGCGCTGCTTCTTCATCACGTGATTATGCTCTTCGAAAGGTCGTGTCTCCAAATAAACTGTTGGACTATCATCTAGTGTTCTGTAATTTTTAAACTTTGCGCAAGCCAGTCCAACACTGGCATCTCCGAACCACAAATAATATGGGACACAGAACTGATCCCTGTGGTACACGATTGGATACTGGTCTCCAGTGAAACAAACGGACTTCTACCAGCAGACCTTCTGTCTCCTACCACTAAGTTGATTTGAA
The DNA here is from genome assembly GCF_047496795.1 of Chiloscyllium punctatum. Taxonomy (NCBI): domain Eukaryota; kingdom Metazoa; phylum Chordata; class Chondrichthyes; order Orectolobiformes; family Hemiscylliidae; genus Chiloscyllium; species Chiloscyllium punctatum. Next base: position 53,473,838 of record NC_092788.1, on the reverse strand, counting down.
TGCAACTTGACAAGTCACTAACGAGTCCTACCTGTTCCAGGGTTATTCTGTTCCACTTGACGTACCTGTAGAATATCTGGGGATTCTCCCTAATCTTGTCCTACCAGAAGGTTTCCATGTCGCTGTGTTAGTCAGTCCTCTTCAAATGAAGAACTGCCTTTTTCTTGCAGTCTGAAATGGTCCATCCTTTACCTGCCATTATTTGCCTTAAATGTAGAGTAGACAACCAGAGAAACATCCTGTTTACTTCCATCTTCTCATATGTTTAGTAACTTTTCTAAATTTCACTGTGATCACCTCTCATTCTTCGAAACTCTAAAGAACACAGGCCGAGTTTCCACATCAGGCAATCTCACCATCTGAGGGATTAATCTGGAGACTGTCCATCGCACATCCTCCATGGTCAGTATATTCTTTCTCAGATTGTGTCAATACTCTATGTACAGTCTCATTAGCAAGCTGTGAAACTGCTTCAACATGACCTTCCAACTGTGTTCTGATTCTCTTAAATGAAGGCGAACTTGACTTAACTTTCCACTTCTATATATTCCTCCAATTACCATTCACATTACTTTATTTAGGAATTCACTGCATGAGTTCTTATAAAAAAGTCTTCTGAAAATCGAAATATGCCATTTCTATGTTGTAATAAACAAGTTCAAATCATTCTAAAGTTTTTCAAGGATGAAGACTCTGTCAGACTCTGTCAGTGTATACTGATTCTCTCCAATGTTGCTGTTAATTTCTAAATATCCAATATCTGATCCTATATAATAGATTCCATCAGTTTCCCTACAGATGTCAAGTTAATTGGTCTGCAGTTCTCCACACTATCTCTTCTTCCCTTTGCAGATGTTTGAATCCCTTCCATTCATCTACAATGCTTGGAACACATTGACTAACTTCCAGCCTCTGCAGAATGTGCAGGAAAATAAAACATTCATCGACAGCACAATTAATGCGTCTATTGCTGATTTATTTCTAATATTTTGATATGAAGTACAACTGGCTCTTCAGACTTAGCAATGCTCAATCCAGCTACAATACTACTATGCTAACCTTCAACTACTACCTTGTTATTGATATGAATTGACTTTATGTCTTTAGTTCCACAGGTTGGACAGGACGCTGGTAAGGCATGCACTTGGAGTATTGTGTTCAGTTGTGTTCACTTTGCCATAGGAAGGATGTGATTAAACTGGAAAGAGGACAGAAGAAATGTACAAGGATGTTGCCAGCACTCAATGGGCTGAGCTGTAGGGAGAGTTTGGACCGACCAGAACATTTTCCTTTGACTGCAAGAAACTGAGGTGAAATCATATGGAATTGTATCAGATCATGAGATGCGTGGATAAGGTGAATGCACTCATTCTTTTTCCCAGTTTTGGGAATCAAGGACTAATCAGGTTAGAGGTGAAAGAATAAAAAGGATCTGAACGGCAACATTTTTACACAGAGGTTGGCGCGCATATGGAATTAGCAGACAGCTAATTTGGTTGAGGCACGTACATTAACAACATTCAAAAGATTTTTTCGACAAATATGCGGATCAGAAAGATTTAGAAGAATAAGGGGCAAGGGCGGGAACTGGAATTAGCAGGATGGACATTTTGGTCGGCACGGACCAGTTTGATCCAAAGGGCCTGAATTCATGCTGCAGGGCTCCATGATTCTATGCCTCTAACAGCCATGGCGTGTCTACTACTTCATGTTCACACATTCTATATTGTATGCTGGTGCCGTGTAAAATATAACATATTAACGTCTCTAGTTCTCAGACCAAGGTTAATAATGAATCCTTCTGACTACACAACACCAAATCCAAAATAACTTGCTCTCTTGTTTGAGTCACAACATAACTCTTCAACCAACCTGTTATACGCTTATGCAACTTATTTTTCACAACATTAGCAGTCACTTAGTTAACGCAGTTTTGATGCAATTTCAGATTATACAGTAATACTGCAGCACCCACAATATTTGCATCTCTAATTTTCGGAGCATGTAATGCACAGAATTTGCACGAGACCATTGGTTTCGATACATGATACACCAATGCTTGCTTCTCCTTCCTATCTGTAAGATCCACCCAAACTGATTCTGTGGAATCTGAGGGACAGAGTCTGTGGCGTTATTACTGATAGACTTGGAAAAGACATTCGGGGACTGTCACCTCGACTCTGACATGATCTGAAGAAATGACCAGCATCACAGGACAAGCATCAATATTCTCCCCACTCTGTCAGGTTAACTGTCACCGTACTCTCTCTGCTCCATCACACACATTACCTGTGAGAGCACCTACCCCCTAACAAGTCTCACACACTACCACTCTCACTATTGAATTCAGCACCTTCCACACAACCCCCACCCCCACCCCCGTGCGATCTCTCCCTTCACTATACTCCCAACACTAATAACCCTGCATGGATACAACACTGTGGAATGACTCCCTCCGGACACCTCAGCATTCCCCCTCCCCCTCCACCTACACCAGCACTAATAGCAGGGCCACTCACTCCCACCATCACTCCCTCCTCTCCCTTTCTCCCATTCCAGGAGAAACGGACTGTAATAGGAGAGAAAGGGCCAAGCTAGATGGTGGAGCACCCGATATCTGATCCCTCCTCCACTCTTCCGCCATGTGGGGAGGACACTGGTATGAGCTGGAGAGGACTGGGACGTGTCATCTGGAGATTCCTCGACATCCATGTCCCTCCAACTGAGTAAAAAAACAATGTTCAGTGAAGGGTAATTCGCACTTTAACCATTCTGTCTGTTCTCACAATTTCTCCCTCCCAAAACAACAAATGTCTCATTGCAGAGTGATACAGACACAAAAATATTCAGAGACATATGTAAACACGCTAATATACTGACACTCACAGAGATAGAACCGCACACGTGAAGTGGCATAGAGAGACATAAACAGTCGCACACAAATAGACACAAGTAAAATGCACAGGCTCATACACAGATGAACCTATGTCACCACATAAATACATAAACACACGGACACATGAACAAACACACACAAGTGGACACACAGACCCACAGAGACACAGACACTAGTGCTGACAAGACAGAGTTAGATAGGTTTTTGCTGAATAAGCATGTCAAGAATAACAGAGAGTAATCAGGAGAATGATGTTGAGAAATCTCTAAGTCAGTATTAAATGGCATTCAGAGTCGAAGGGCCGAATGTCTTAATTCTGTGTTTTTAATGCTCGTGCGGTGTCATGCTGTCAGTTATTCTCTTCCTGGGACAGAAGCAGAGAATGAGTTTAATACATATTTGATTGAAAAGAATCAGTGGTACTATTGGACAGGTTTAGAGGGCTGAATGGTATTATGTCTATGCCTGATTATTCTGTCCTTGTGTTTCAAAAGAGGTGGTGCTTTGATGTTAGGTTAACACAGATTAAAATAACAGGTCCCACACTGAAATAAGGTCGCCCCTTTCACTTTAGTGGTGTACTATCGGTAGGGTCCTCATCCTCAGGGAGCAGTGAAGACTCGGTTATTGAAGATATTCAAGGCTGAGCTCGACTGATCTTCGCTGGACAGGACAGTCAGTGTTTATTGAGAACAGACAGGAGACGGATGGTCAAACACAATCGGATCAGCCATGAACATTCTGACTAGTGGCGCCAAATGGACAACTGCTGCCCCTACCCCATGTGTTGCTCCCTCAATCCACCCTCGAGGCTGTTACTGAGACATGCTGCTGTCCCTACGCCATGTGCTGCTCTCGTAATTCACGGCCAATGCTGTTACAGAGATATACTGTTGTCGCTACCCAATGTGTCGTTCCCTCAAGCCATCCTTCGATGCGGTTACAGAAATATACTGCTGGCCCTACCCAATATGTTGTTCCATCAATCCACCATCGATGCTGTTACAGGGATATACTGCTGCCACTACCCCATGTATAGTGCCCTCCATCCACCCCTCGACGCTGTGACAGAGATCGGGGGCCTTCTCATTCAGCCAGTCATTATCGTTACCATGAGACTGGAGGAGACCATTCTGCCTATTTAATGAGTTACAGAGGAAAATAGAACTAATCATTTTAGCTCATTGAGTACATTGTACTGCACAGGAGGCCATTTAAACTGCGTGAGTTGCTACATAGGAAGCTGTTGCTGACAGGAAATAGAGAATAGAGATAAATGCTTATTTTCACATTACAAAGCTGTAACAGGTGGAGTGCCTCAGAGATCACTATGGGATCATCAACGATCAATATCTGTATCAAAGATCTGGAGGAAGGGACAGGATATTTCAGAGCCTAATTAGTTTAAACACCAAACTGGTCATCCAGTATGTCATCAAATGGAGGTCGTGTGTGATCAATGTGATATAGGTAAAGGGAGGTTAGTGAGCAAACCTTATCCAGATACAGCAAAATGTGAGTTGTCTATTTTGGATGGAAGGATAAAATAATGGTAAACAATTTAAATGGAGAGAGATTGCAGAACTCTGTGATACAGACGGTATTCATGATCCTGGTACACGAATCATATGTAATTAGTCTGCATTTGCTGTAAGTGATTTGAAAGCTAAGTGGAATGATTGTGTTTCTGGCAAAGGGTCCCAGGTTTAATCAGGAATGTTTTACTGCATCTGTACCGGTAAAAGTGAGGAGTGCAGATGCTGGAGATCAGAGTTGAACAGTGTGAGGCTTGAAAAGCACAGACAATCAGGCAGCATCCGAGGAGCAAGAAAATTGGCGTCACGGGTATAAGTCCTTCATCAGGAATATGCCCGAAGCATCGAATCTCCTATTCGTTGGGTGTTGCTGACCTGTTGTGGTTTTCCAGCTTCACGTTTTACGAGTCTACATCTGTAGAGGGCTCTGCTAAGACCACATCTGGTACATTATGTGCAGTTTCGACCCCTTAACCTTAAAAAAAGGTTATAGAAGCTTATCAACAATGTTTTGTTCACACCTTCCTGGAATGAAGGCCTTTTGTTCTGAAACATTATCAGTTTTAGACTTAGATGAGAAATCCTTTTGAAGCAAATATAATTTTGAGAAAAGTCAGCTGGATGCATATTTTCTCTTCTCAGGGAGACAAAAACTATGGAATACATTTTAAGAATAAAGTGTATTATTTAAGCACAGATATTATAATGACATCAAACGATTTTTAAAAATTAAGCATATACATACCAATGATTGCTGGGATCAAGTCCAGCGAGGCAAGGGATCCAGTTGGACCAGTGCAGCTATCAAGTGGATTTGGTGCAGGGATCCTGTACAATGACTGGAGAGATCTCGATCAATTATCACTGAGATCAAGGAGAGCGAGTGAAGGGATCCATTAGGACCAGCGCAGTGATCCAGTGGATTTAGCGCAGGGATTCAGTAGGATGACTGGAGGTATCGAGTTCAATGATCACTGGGATCAAGTCCAGCGAGGGAAGGGATCCAGTTGGACCGGTGCTGTGATCAAGTGCATCTAGCACCGGGATCCAGTATGATGACTGGAGAGATCTAGATCAATTATCACTGAGATCAAGTAGGGCGATTGAAGGGATCCATTAGGACCAGCGCAGTGATCCAGCGGATTTAGCGCAGGGATTCAGTAGGATGACTGGAGGTATCGAGTTCAATGATCACTAGGATCAAGTCCAGCGAGGGAAGGGATCCAGTTGGACCGGTGCTGTGATCAAGTGGATCTAGCACCGGGATCCAGTATGATGATTGGAGGGATCTAGTTCAATGACCACTAGGAACAAGTCCAGCTTCCTCATTTCCCCTCCCCCCAACTTATCTCACCCCACCCAATCTTTATAATCTGGCATTTCCATGACTGATGCGTCTAGCCTGAACATCCCTGGACATTATGGGAAATTTAGCGTGGCCAATCCACCTAACCTGTGCATCTTGGGACTGTGGGAGGAAATTGGAGACTGTAATTGAACACGAATCTCTGGTACTCTGAGGCAGCAGTGTTAACCACTGAGGTACCCAGTGTGGGCAACACAACTTGTCTGCATATTTCAGAGTTTGAAAAGTGGCATTTGAGCAGGGGGATTCCATAAGACACAGACCTGTCATTGAGCGACAAGAGGGGGGCATTGAGATCTTGAATGGCTTGGTCAGGAACAGGAGCAGGGCATGCACGCCATCGACACTATAATGTAGGAATACCAAGAGGACATTCAGACCAGCGAGTGTATAAAGCAGGAACAGAATGTGCCCAATCAGCTACTCATGTCTCTGACACAGCAATTAGCACAGATCTCTTACAGCCTTGTTCCTGTTACCCAGGAATTGTGTAAGGAAATGTAGAGGTTATAGAAAGCAAAGAAATTATAATAACCAAATTCATTAGGGAATGAAAAGTTGTGAGAAATCTATTGGTATTGAAGACAAATTGTTAGAGTCCATTATGAAGGAATTAATAACAAGAAATTTTCAAAGTCAAGCCAAAATCCAGCACAGTCAACATAGTTTTATGAAGAATAAATCATGTTTGAATGATTTAACTAGCTTTCTTAAAAATGCGACAAACAAAGAACAAAGAAAATTTACAACCCAGGAACAGGCCCTTCGGCCTTACAAGCCTGAGCCTATCCAAATGTACTGTCTAAACCTATCGGTCAATTCCTAAGCTCTGTATCCCTCTGCTCCAGACCTACTCATGCATCTGTCCAGACGCATCTTAAATGAATCTACCATGCCTACTTCTTCCACCTCTGCTGACAACGCCCACCACCCATGTATGAAGTACTTGCTGCGAGTATCCCCCTTAAACTTTCCACCTCTCACCATGAAAGCTTGACCTGCCATTATTGAATCCTTCGCCGTGGTAAAAAGAGCTTGTCTCTATCCGCCCTGTCTATACCCTTCATGATTTTGTAAACCTCAATCAGGTCCCCCCTCAATCTCCTTTTTTCTAATGAAAAATAAACCTAACCTACTCAACCTTTCTTCATAGCTAGCACCTTCTATACCAGGCAACATCCTCGAAAACCTTCTCTACACCCTCTCCAAAGCGTCCACATCCTTTTGGTAATGTGTCGACCAGAACTGTACACAGTATTCTAAATGCGGCCGAACCAATGTCTTGCACAATGTAAACATGACTTGTCAGCTCTAATACTCAATACCTCGTCCAATAAAGGCCAGTGTACTATATGCCTTCTTGACCACTCTAGCCACCTGTGCAGCAACCTTCAGGGTACAGTGACCAGCACTCCTAGATCTCTCTGCCCATCAACTTTTCTCAAGGCTCTTCTGTTCATTGTATAATTTGCTCTCGAATTAGTCTTGCCTAAATGCATCACCTCACATTTGTCTGGATTGAATGCCATCTCCCAATTTTCCTCCCAACTCACCAGTCTATCTATATCCTCCTATATTCTCTGGTAGTCCCTTATGCTTTCTGCTACTCCACCAATCTTCGTATCATCTGCAAACTTGCTGATCATACCAACAGTACCCTCTTCCAGATCATTTATATATATTACAAACAACAGTGGCCCCAATACTGACCCCTGTGGTACACCACTGGTCAGCTTTCTCCATTTCGAGAAACTCACTTCAACTACTACTCGGTCTCCTGTTTCTCAACCAGTTCTTTATCCTGGCTAGAACACCATGTGACTACAATTTCTCCATTAGTCTACCACGGGGAACCTTATCAAACGCCTTACTAAAGTCCATGAGTATGACATCAACAACCCTTCCTTCCTCTATCAACTTGGTCACTTCCTCGAAGAACTCTATTAAGTTGGTAAGGCACGGTGTCTCCTGCACAAAATAATGTTGCCTATCACTGATAAGCCCATTCTTTTCTAAATATGAATGGATCCTATTCCTCAGTACATTCTCCAGCAACTTTCCCACCACTGATATCAAGTTCAATGGTCTGTAGTTACCCGGAATATCCCTAGTACCCTTCTTGTACAGGGGGACAACATGAGCAACCCTCCAGTCCTACAGCACCTCATATGTATTCAAGGATGCCACAAAGATACCTGTCAGGGCCTCAGCTATTTCCTCTCTCACCTCCCTCAGCAACCTGGGATAGATCCCATCCAGTCCTGGGGACTTGTCCACCTTAATAACCTCTAGCGTACCCAACACATCTTCCTTACTTATGTCAACATGATGCAGACTAATCAAATTTCTATCTCTAATCTCAACATTCGTCATGTTCCTCTCCTCAGTGAGCACTGATGCAAAGTAATCATTCAGAATCTCACCAATTCTTTCAGGTTCGACACACAGCCTTCCTTCATTATCTTTTAGTGGACCAATCCTTTATCTAGTCACCCGCTTGCTTCTTATATAAGAATAAGACGCTTTGGGATTCTCCTTAATTCTGCTCATTAAAGCTATGTCAAGACAACTTTTAGCCCGCTTGATTCCTCGTTTAAGAGATGGGTAATGGGGCTCACCTAGATGTATTATAACTTGATTGCCAGACAGCAGTGCGTAATGTGCCTCACAATAGATTAATATGCAAGACAAGACCACATGGGGAAAGGAAACATTTATTTACTAAGAGAGATAATGGGATAAGTAATAAATAAGTACGATATGGAGCCGCTGGTTTTGGACTGAGTCGGACAATGTCAAAATTCACATGACAGTCGGTTAGAGTCCAACGGGTTTATTTGAAAACACAAGCTTACATAGCGCTGCTTCCTCATTAAGTGTTAGAGAGAGAGGAAGACCTTCGACCCAGAAGTTATAAGGAAAAGATCAAAGGATTGTACAACTCATGCACATGAATGGTACACACCTAAGATGGCTCTTAAATCCTTAATCACTTAGAATCGAGGTGTAGGTTTTGATTGATTGATATGCAAAACGCAGACATTATCGCTGTAAAGGAGGTGACGCCTCCAATTAGGCAATGTATTTCAGTGGTCAGGTCTTGTTTGGAGTTTGTCTGTGTCTTCATCTGGAGTCAGACTGGGTTTGTTCCGAGTTGAGGAGTTTATAAAATGCCACATTGACTGACTGTCTCCAAATTGTATGTTTTTGGAACAAAATAAAGCGTATCTGCAAATACAAATGCAAATTCACGCTGCAGATTTGTACGTGCATACGTGTGTGTGCGTGTACGTGTGTGTGAGGGGGTGTGCCTGTGTGAGGGGGAGAGAGAGAATGTGTGTACGTGAGAGAGACTGAGGGGGACTGTGTGTGTGAGTGCGGGATGATTATATAGTGGGTATGGGTGTGCATGCATGTGACAGAGCATAGTGTGCATGTGCACATGTGAGACGGGGGAGTGCGTGTGTGTGTGTGTGTGGAGCAGATAGGGCGTGTGTGCATACGTTTATGTAACGGGGAGAGTGAGAGTGTGTGTTTGTCCAGGCGAAAACACAAACAGATACTGCAGATTCCCTTTCCCCACAGGCACTCACTCCATGGTTTCAGAGCTTCCGCTCTCTGCAGCCTCTGCTCCATTTGTTGTGCATGTTACAGACCCACATGCTGTAACTACAGTCCCCATGCTCTATCCCGAGTTGGGTCACCAAATCCTCTGTTCTTTCAGAATGTCTGAGGCAGCTCACAGCACAACCTCCAGCAAACCATCCCCTGCACCTCCACTAACCTTTCAATAACAGGAGTCAGTCAGAAGCCCCACAGCTCCAAGCCTTATGGACAGACCAGACCCCTCAAAATATTTTTTAAAAGGCAGCCGAGACCTTAACCTTTCCTTATTTTAACTGTAGATGTGAATTGTGCATTCCACAAAAGTTGCAACTGGTCAACCGACTCAATGCTAAGTAATATGTAATCCATTCAAACACTCCAATTAAAACACAATCAAACAGATGAACAAATTGAGATAGCTTCTCAATTGGAACACTTACTCAAACAATAGATACAGTGCCTTCTACTATTTAACTGTGCCAATACAGGAACATCCCATAAACATGTTCCTTGACACAAAGGTACATTCAAACACAGAATCTTAGGTGCAGTTCTCCAATCCAGGAGGAAGCATCTTCAAGAGAGGTTTCAGAGAGACGAGCAGCTCGGGATCATGCATTGAAGCTTCCAACCCGCCTGGGACACCGAGCAGCTTCTGAATGCTGCAGCTAAAATCAAAATGAGAAGATCTGGTCTGGGAGAGCTGGCCACTGCCCTACAATTGTTACCACTGTTTTAATAAAACCTAAAGGCCTCGTAAGTTAGTTACTTCAGCCGTTTTCAGTAGGCAGTTCAGCATCTCTGCCTTTAAGACTTCTCTTCAAAAAAAGAGAAAATAACATTTTCAAAATGACAGCATTGTCACATCTCCTCCTTTGACAAAATGAACCATTAACACACAACAGCAGCTTCTTTTTAAACCCATTGTTCTTACTCTATTAGTGGACTACAATACATATATAAGACATTGACAATAAGTATGCAAACATTCACAACTCCATTCTATTTCAGTCTGTATACTCCTGCCGCAGAACGCCTTTGTCTTTCTTCATTCAAGTCTCGACAACTTGTCAGCAAGTACAGTTTCTTGTCCTGTCACCTGTATAACTTCCAAATCGAATGGCAGCAACAAAAAAACCTATATCTGAACAGATCAGATGTTTTCTCCCTAAATTTCTCTAAAGACGTTTAGGCGTTATGATCGTATATAGATTTGTCGGGCAAGTTATTTGCAAGTTAAATACTGAAATGTTGTGACACTAACACCAAGCTCAAAGTCTCCTTCCCAGTTGTGAAATACTTCTGTTGATGATTTCACCGGACACACCAACCACACCTTACATAATGGAGCAATTTGCATCTCTCCAATAGTTCTTCTGAATGACATGTCTCCTCATTTCTCAGCATCAAGAAATTACATGCCTCTGTACCTCTTAAAGTTGTAATGTCTTTTCCTGCTACTCCTGGCCTATGCTAGTCAACCTTACTCTCACAGGTGTATATTTTAAGAAGTTATCAGACATTCTTCTCAATCCATCATGGTATCCCAACTTTGATTTGTGGACGAACTCATAATCATCAGCCATTTCTGCTTCTAATCTTGCCATTGTAACTCTCTCCTCTTCTGCGCGAGTTCTCACTATTGCAGGAAGTGAATTTTTGAATTCCTTCGTAAAAAGAACCTTTCTAAGAGTGTCATAGGTTTGCTCAGCTTTTTACACCCTTTTCCACCTTTCAAAATTACTTTGATTCTTTCAAACTTAATTTGCTTTTTTAGATTCCTGAAACACTGTCTGTCGGCTTCTGACACAAGCTCATATGCTTTCTTCACCTTATACTCCACAGATACCTCCTCCAATAGGGATACAAACAGCCTGAAATACACCCCATTGTCCATGGAGCACCACATGGGACACGCTGGGAAGTGAACAACAGCCTGACATGCACCATTTCATTGTCTCTGCACTTCACCATGCCAGCAGTCGATACACTAGGGAGCCGGAAACCAAGGTCAGGGAAAGGTACAGAGGGACGGAGAGATTCACATTAAAGACAGAAACAGATAGTTAATTACCTGAGAACCTGTTGTGGAAATATGGGGAAAAAGACAGAGCAGTGGGACTAACTGGAGGAGTGAATCCTTCTAGAGAAAAATTATAAGCATGAGAACATTGAATAAAGGTATTTTCAGGTGAATTGAAATGGTTTGTTCAATCAAATTCTGAAACTGATTCACAGAACACTTCAAACAACGAACGCTGGGACAAGATGACAGCCCAGCATGGAGAGCTGTGCACACTATGGTAGTGTATTGCTCAGTAAACTGCACTATCTGCCCAGCATGTGGAGAATTGCAAAACTTGATTATCATTTGGGAATGATACACACAACAGATTACTGCCTAAAAGGGGAGGATTTCCAATATAAGTGAAGGTGTGTGTGTGCATGTGCATGTGCGCGAGTATGCATGTGTTTGTGTCTGTGTGTGTATATGCGTCATGCACGTGGGTGTGTGGGTGGGTGCGTGTGTGTGATGCATTTGGGTGTTGAATGCAAAAATCATTGCAAGAGAGTAAATACACATGAAGGAAAACAGATTAAATATGAACCACTGGCAGGGATTTGGATAAACGACACAGAATGACTGAGGAAAGTTTCATGAACAGATGAGTTAAAGTGCTGAAGAATAGTAAAATAAAGACATTGCCAGACAAAATAGCGATATAGATCAGCGTGCACAGCAATGTCAGATGAATGGAACTTTGGTGTGTTTTCGAATCAGATTTGTTTCTGCAGGTTTCAATCTGAGAGTGTCAGCAGCAGATTGTTGTCATCATTAAGTCTGTATTTCACAGTTCGAGATTCAAACAGCAGATGAGTTAAGAAAGTGAAGCACTTTCTGGAGCAGTGTGTAGTTAAAGGTAATAATGGTCAGGGCATGGTGTCAGGAATCAGCTTATGGCCAAAAGGATCACTAAAGTTGTGATTCGTCTGTTCCAAACACAACCTGCATGTTTCACCTACACGCACCAACCTGCCCCCACTCCCCACGCCCCCCCCCCCCCCCCACACCATGATTTGGAGATATACTGCTGTTGCTTCAGAATCGTTGGGTCAAATTTCCGGAATTCCCTCCCTACTGGCATTGTGGGTAAACCCAAAGCAAGTGGATTGCAACAATTCAAGAAGGCAGCTCACCACCGTTTCAAGGGCAAATAGGAATGGGCCATTAATGCTGGACAGCCAGCGATGCCCAAGACCCAGAAATGAATGAAAAAAGATATTGGCCAGGGATGGGATGGAGCCCCAGGAAGAAAATGGAGTTTGTAAACATAATAGACGACAATGACACCCACACTCCCAATATTTAAATAACAAGGGCAGAGAGACAATGGTTCCTATCTGCAATTGAGTAGGTCAACATAGAGACCCATGAGTAATACTGCCAGATGCAAAGAGGGAGACAGGAATTGAACTGGATTCAAAGTCTCAACAGGAACACTATTGGGGGCAAGAAGTGTAGACTACACGAAAGAACACAAATTCGGCCGTAACTGGCTTATAGAAAAAAAAAATCTGGACAGTGAGACTTACCAGGTACACCAACGATAGACAGGAGAGGATAATAAAAATATTGAATAATGTGAAGTGCACAATAGATCCGCCATGAAATTGACAACCGACCATAATACATAGAAAGACACCAAATATAATAGGATAAACTCCTGTCCATTGTTGGAACATTCCAGTCTAATGTTCTCAGATTCTGATCCATTGTTGGAACATTCCAGACTAATGTTTTCAGGTTCTGATCCATTGTTGGAACATTCCAATCTAATATTCTCAGATTCTCATCTCTCCTCGCTTCTGTCTGGAGCTGCTGATCCCTGTTAGTGCTGTTGGTGATTCTCCGGCTCATACTCTGGCATAACACATTGAACGGCACCCATTTATGATTTAAAGATGGGAACTCTCCACCGGGGTATTTAGAATCCATGGAGACTGACATTAATCACAATCACTGAACAAACAGGTTCAGTTAACCCCTTCCTTACATCACATCTCATATCACAATAAAAGGGAATATTTACTCAGTCTGGATGGAATGGAAGAGGGTTACTGGATGGACTATGAATCGTACATTTTTAAAATATTTTTCCTTGAATGTACGGGTACTGTAAGAGCACTGCAGTATTGTTCATGTACCACTCTGTCTATTAAAGGAGACAGGGTTTAAATGTCAGACTAGCTGCATAAGATATCTGGTGAGGAAATTTCTGGATACACTGACACAAGAAAGTGAGGATTGCAGATGCTGAAGATCTGAGTCGGGAAAGTGGTGCTGGAAAAGCACAGCCAGTCAGGCAGCATCCGAGGAGCAGGAGAATCAACATTTTGTATGTAAACCCTTCAATAGGAAAAAAAGGCTTGAGGCCCAAGGATGTTAAGAGATAACTGGGATGGGGTGAGGTTGGTGGGAAGGTAGCTGTGAATGTGATAGGTCGATGAAGGTGGTATGTTGGAGAGGAGGGTAAAGGGATAGGTGGGAAGGATAATGGACGGGAGGACACATCAACAGTGCCGTGCTGAGTTGGAAGGTTAGATTTGGGATAAGGTGTGGGTCGGGAAATGAGAAAACTGGTGAAAGCATCATTGATCACATGTGGTTTAGGGTCCCAGGGTGGAAGATGAAGCTTTCTTCCTCCAGGCGTCGGGTGGTTAAGGAGTGGAGGTGGAGGAAGCCCAGGACGTGCATGTGCATGGTAGAGTGGGAGCGGGAGTTAAAGTGCTCAGCTTCGGTGCGGTGTGATTGGTTGGTGTGGGTGTCCCACAGATGCTTTGTGGAGTGTTCCGTAAGTTGGTGTCCTGTCTCCCCAATGTAGACGAGTTAACATCGGGAGCAACGGATACAGTAGGTGCCATATGTGGAAGTGCAGGTAAAAATCCAATTGACGTGGAAGGTTCCTTTGGGGTATTGGACAGAGGTGAGGGAGAGGTGAAGGTGAACGTTTTACAACTCCTTCGGTGGCACGGTAATGTGCCAAGATGGCAGGGTGGGTTGGTGGGTGGTGTGGACCTGACAAGAGAGTCGCGCCTGGAATGTTCTTTATGGACCACAGGTAGGGTGGGGAGGGAAATATAACCATGGTGTTGGGGTCTGTTTGGAGGTGGCCCAGATGGGCGACGATAATGCATTGCATCTAGAGGTTTGGTAGGGAGGAAGATGAGGACCAAGGTGTTCTTTCCCTGTTGCATTTGGAAGGGTAGGATTCAAGGGCGGAGGTGCAGGACGTGGATAAGATGCGCTGGAGGGCATTGTCGACCATGTAGGAGGGAAAATTGCGGTCTTCGAAGAAGGAGACCATTTGGGATATACACTGGGTTCAGAGTGCGGTACTAGAAAAGCCTAGCAAGGCTGGCAGCATCCGAGATCGCTTTTGCCTGAAACATCGATTTTCCTGCTCCTCAGATACTGCCTGACCTTCTGTGCTTTTCCAGATTATCGACACTAATCTTCAGTACCTGCAATACTCACTTTCGTAAACACACGAGGCTCAGGGACTTTCATAATACTGCCTTGAATTCAGTTTACCCTGCTTTAGAAAAGATGTTGTTAAATTTGAAAGAGTGAAGAAAACTTTTACAAGTATGTTGCTAGTGTTAGGAGTGGGTGATGTTGAGCTACACGGAGAGTACGAATAGGTTGGGGCTATATTCCCTGGGGTGTTGAGTCTGAGGAGTGACCTTACTGAGGTTTATCGCAGTGAATCCCAATTCTCCAGGGTGAGCAACGTCAAAGGCCAGGGAAATAGAACAGTTTTACTCACATTTGAAATGGACAATAACACATGGGACAACACGTCACTGAACGATGGTGATAGATTGAAGAATGGGACTGGCCAGTGGAGTCAGAATTTGGAGGGTCCAACCACAAGAATGAGAACAAAAGTAAAAGCATTGCCATATCACTTGAAGTCATTAGTTCTATCACATTCTCAATCCACCTCAGAGAACCAGCCCAGACACCATAAACCCAGAGGAGATATCTGTTCAGCATGGAGCACTGTGCAGAACCATGCTCATGTATTGCTGAACACAACCCTGCAATTGGTCCAGAGTATAACACTGTACAGACCTCTGAAGTGATTGATCTATAAACCCAGATGAGATATGTGTTCAGTATGATACACTGTGCAGGCCGGACCGGTGTACTGTACAATAAAATCCCCAATCGACACAGAGTGGAAAGGTATGCAGACCACAGCAGTGTATTGATCTATAAAACCAAATGAGACATGCGACCATGGTGTGGAACTGTGTCCACCACCCCAGTACGTTTCTCAGTAACACTGCATGAGATCACTGTCCTGCGTACAGTATCCTGTAAGATTAGCCAGTGCTTCCAGGAATAATTGGTGAATGGGATATTGGTGTGAGGTCAGGAGAATTTTGGATTAACATTTGTTCTGCAGCCATTGTAACTGGGAGTAGGGTCAGCACAGACTTCGACCCATTGGGCTGAATCTAACAATAATTTGTCTCAGTGACATGTTCGTTGAATGTGATAGAGGGATCGTCAACACGAGGTTGAGCTAGTTTCCTGGTGCTATCGTATCGAACTCACCTCATTAACAACCACCCCTCCCCATGTTGTCCCTCTCATTCAATGCCAGACTGATTCTAACACCCATCATGGCTGGAGGAACTCACCATCGCTGGGATACCCCTGGATATTCTGTGATCCCTGGCACTGTGGCCAGCTTTAAAAGGCCAACGGGCACATGTTTGAGCTTTCTCTATTAGGAACTGCCCTGCAAAGTTTACCCCGAGCATAGCAGATAAGGGGCAATTACACCACAGTTTGTCGACACTGGCACAGAGATCCTGGTGGATGGGTTAGTATAGAGGGGGAACATTCTCTTCCCAGAGGGGCCACACCACCAGACCCACCGAGCATGATCTGAGCTCACCACCCTGTTGAGTGCAGTATCTGCAGTCTGAAGAAATGTCCAGCAATACAGGACAAGCATCAATAACCTTCCCCGTTCTGTCAGGATAAGGGTCACCGTATTCTCTCTGCTCCCTCAGTCTCACTGTATATCTGTTATAGCACCGACCCCCGAACAAGGCTCATGCTCCACCACTCTCACTGATGCATGTAGCATCTTCCCCCTCTCTCTCTGCTTCTCTCAACTCTACTATACCCCCCACCCTAACAACACTGCATGGATACAATACTGTGGACAGACGCCCCTCCGAAAACCTCTTTATTCCCCCCTCACACCTACACCAGCACTAACAGCAGGACCACCCACCCCCCACCCTCCCTCCTTCCCTCCCTCCCTCCCATTTCAGAAGCCTGGAATAGGACAGAAAGGGACAAGCTGGGCGATGGAGTGCCCAATATCCGTTCCCTCACCGGCCATGTGGGGAGGACCCTGGTACGAGTTGGACAGGAACAGAACGCCTCGTGTGGAGATTCTGAAGCATCCACGTCCCACCGACCGAGTCAGCAGCAAAGTTCAGTGAAGGGAAATTCTCACGTTAAATCCATTGGCAGTTCCGTTTCCCCCCGGCACAACTTCGAAGCCGTGACCCTGATGCCATCTCCCTTTTGTATCGAGCTGCTACAAATGGAATCCCCGCGGTGGGCAGGAGGGTGGTCTCACAACACATCGTCACCACCACCTCCCAGGAAGGGAGCACGGAGACTCCGTCTTACGCCTCCCCCTATAAACAGCTCAGATACTGAAGCTAATCGGTGATAGTTACTGCTCTCCCAACTTGTCCTGATGTCTTCAATAATCTGTGCTCATACACACCGAGGTCGCTCTGCTCCTGCACCCACTTTATAACAGCACAGCCTGTTTTCTTCCAAACTTCATCACATCACACTGTCTTGCATTGATCGTCGTATGAAATATACCTGAACTCTACACCAAATTGGCGTTGTCCTGTTGCTGTTGCACTCCATCCTCCACACACTTCACAATTCTTCCAGGTTTGCTGACATCAACAAGCATCGAAGTTGTCATAGTGTCACACGCCAGTCAAAATAACTGAAAGAGAATGTGGTGCTGGAAAAGCACAGCAAGTCAGAAAGTAAGGACTGCAGATGCTGGAGATCAAAGCGGAGAGTTGGTGCTGGAAAAGCACAGTAAATCAGGCCAGAATCGGGATTATACACAGGGCTGATTAAGCGCTTATGCCTACAATGCTAATTCTCCTTGTCTTCGGATGCTGCCTGACCTGCTGTGCTTTTCCAGCACCACACTCTCGGTTTTGATCTCCAGCATCTGCAGTCTTTACTTTCCCCTACAGAACAATTGAAATACTGACAGACTCACTGATGTGATCAAGGTGTACACTGATACCTAAGGAGCGTCAGAAATGACAACACACATCCCAAAGAACCAGAGAAGAAAACTGACATGCTGCAAACAGAGAAATAGAAATAATATTGGACACCATACAGAGTGGGTGAAATAGCGAGAATTTGCCACAGAGAAAGAGATATACCGACTGAATCCCATGTTTGTCTAATGTCAGTGTATCTGTGTGTGTGTATTTATTTGTATGTCTGCATCTTCGTGTATGTAATAGTGCATGTAACTGTGTGTATTAGTGTGTGTGGGTGTACCTCTGTGTGGGAATGGTCTGGTCGTCCGTGTGTTGGTTAAAGTGATGGAATTCCACACTCTGCTGGCCTTTCCACTCCATTGCACAGACAGTGGCGGAGGGTGAAAACCGTCTGGTAGGAGGGAGGGCAGCAGGTCACAGCATCATACAAACTGACACCAACATCAACAGTACACTGATAGACAGACAGACTCAGTCACAGACACACAGACGCAGACACAGACTCTCTGTCTCTCTGTCTCTCTGTCTCTGTCTCTGTCTCTCTCTCTCTCTCTCTCTCTCTCTCTCTCTCTCTCGACTGGTGTGGAGAGATTGCAATTGTACTGAGGATCATATGGAGAAATGTCTGTGCTCCACAGCATTTGTCTTCAGACGTCTATAATTGAACCATTGTGGAAGAAGATGAGATAATTTGATTGCACGTTCTGCACGTTCTGCTACTTGCATTTTATTTGCTCTACACTCTGACAAATGATAAGTGCGAAAGCATTCTTAATGACCCAATGGTGCCAGCAGGTCAATGCTAGTGATGTCCACCTCCTTCTCTAATATCTCAGGACAGCATTGCAAGGGATCAGATAAACTCCTCTCTGTTGCCAAGGCTATTCTTTGAAGCATGAATGTGGGTGATTCACAGTTATTGATACATTCTCAAGCAAACGAGGAGTTCTCTACTTTCCCCCTGTAGTTCAAAGATGTGAGGTTAGATAGATTGGCCGTGCTAAGTAGTCCATAATGCTTAGGGGTGTGCAGCTTAGATAGATTAGCCATGTGAAACACAGGGTTAAAGGGATGGGAATGATTGTGGGACACTCTATGGCTGGTCAGTGTGAACTCGAGGGAATGAATTACAAACTGAATGGATTCTATGAAGCCTACTGCTTGCAAAGTGGAGTTGGTGAACCAGCAGAGGATTATATTACATCATTTTAAACATACGAGGAAACAAGGCGTTATTCCCCATTTCAATTAATCGCCTGTCCCCAAAACAAGAGAGGTCCCATTACACAGTGTTTCAGGACAGAGCAGAACTCTCAAAATAGATTAAGAAGTTAGCCTGGACCCTAATGTTTTCTTATTTTAAACATAAGGTGCCGTGTTCCAGATCCAATTCAGTTGATCAAACTAATTGAAGTTACGCAAATCACAGTTTATTTGAACACTATAGTATAAATATAATCAAAGAAAGATGAATATGGAATAACTCTACTCTATTGGAAATCTTAACGAAACTCAGTAAATCATTTTACTACTAAACAGTAACTGTTCCAATGTGGGAACAGCTCATAAACACACTCTGGGCACAAAATTCAGAAAGACAAACTGCAGGACATGCAATTCCTGCAACCCAGAAAGGAACATTCAGAGAGAGTAGCAGCAAGCGACATGTAGTACAGTGTTCAATCCTGGTGAGATCCCGGCTACAACTGCGCCAAACTGCCGACTATACGCCCCCCTTCTTTGAGACATTGACTGTACTCATTGAGGCTGCTTCTATTGTTCCAACTTGTAAAAAACTAAGGTCCCACAAACTATTTACTCTAGTTGCTCTGGAAGATTGCTCGGTAACTCTGCCTGAAAACTTACATTTAAAAGAGTACAGGATAAAATAATCCCTTAAATCTACAACAGACACATGCACAAACACACATACAGACACTCATATATGAACAAACATGCAAACACAGTAACACAGTAGCGTCTTTGAGATAGAATTTGGTAAACCTTTGATTAATAAGTGAATCAAGGGTAATTGGGAGGAGTGAGGAGTATGTGGTTGAGTAAACAAACCATCCAAGATCAAGCAGCAGAGCAGATTCGATGGAGCTAATTCTGTTTTCGTTTCTTATGATACTTTGATATCTGGAAATGACTTTCTGAGGGTGCTGTGCAGACTGGCTTTGATAGATAATAAACCAAATTATAGTCAGTGGTAAAGTGGGGCATGTTTGGAAGCTGAATGTTTTATGTCTAATCCTAATTATTGTCATTTCCTGTTCCTCAAAAGCAGTGGTGAATTTATTGTGAGGTTTGCACATTTTGCACGTTCTCCCTGTGTCTGCGTGGGTTTCCTCGGGGTGCTCCGGTTTCTCCCACAGTCCAAAGATGTGCAGGTCAAGTGAATTGGCTATGTTAAATTGCCAATAGTGTTAGGTGCATTCGTCAGAGGGAAATGGGTCTGGGTGGGTTACTCTTCAGAAGGTCGGTATGGACTGGTTGGGCCAAAGGATCTGTTTCCACACTGTAGGGAGTTTAATTCACTCTAATTTAAACTAATCTGATCAAATATATTATAAAATAAGCGCCTTCTAATTAAGACTGAGTTAAGGATATTTTTTTCTTCTTGTCGATTTTCACATTCCCAGGGAACAGTGAAGACTGGGTTATTGAAAGTATTCAAGACTGAGCTGAACTGACCATTGATAGACAACAGAGTCAGTGTTTATTGGGAACAGACAGGAAAAGGATGCTCACACACAATCATATCAGCCAAGAGCATTCTGAATGTTGCAGCACGCCTGAGGGGGCGATTGGCCAACTAATAATCCTATCTCCTGTGTTGTTCTCTCAATCCACTCCTCAATGCTGTTACAGAGGGAGAGAAAGACCACATTCAGCCAGGAAGGCAATAAGATAGCGGGAGACCATTATGCCCATCTAAGGAGTTAGACAGAAATGAGGTGATGGTATTCAGCCATCCAGTACACACTACACAGCACAGGACGAGGCCATACAAACTGCCTTCGGTGCTGAGCAATCACAGCAGCCTCCTGAATATAACAGGAAGTAGTGCTTCGAGATTAATATTGGTATGTAGGTTGTAAAACAGATATATATTAATCTCTGAGTTACTCCACTAGTTACAGTTATTTGGATGACCCGATGGATTGAAGCTATATGAGCTAATTTATCAAGATAGTCATACAATGCTTCGTCAACTGGACGCAGGGAGTCAGCAATGGGATACAGACAGGGGTGGTTTAGTGCGAAAATCTTCAGCAGAAACTGTTTAATGTGGATTATGAGAGTGGGTGTTTTGGAAGAAGGATATAAAATCACTAACTGTTTAAATGGTGAGAGATTTCAGAACTCAGTGACACACAAGGATTTGTGAGTCGTGTCGCATGAATCATGTAAAGTTAGTCACCATGTGTAGCAAATGATTAGGAATGTAAATGGAATGATGCTGCTAAGGGTATCGGGTTTAATCGTAGGAATGTTTTACTGCATTCGTACAGGGCATCGCTGAGATCACACCTGATGCAATGTAAAATGTTTTGAATCCTAAACTGACAAAAAGAAAGATTCAAACTGAGGAAGGGCACCATTCAGACCCAAAATGTTAACTTTGATTTCTCTTCACAGAAGTTGCCATATCTGCTGAGATTTTCCAGGAAATTCTGTTTTTGTTCCTGATTTACAACATGAAGTTGTGTGTAGAATTTTATATTGATTTTCAGGTTGAAAAACCGAAACCAGTGGAATGCTCCAGGGATCGGTTTATATCTGTTATCCAACGTGCTTTTGGTTTCTGGAAAAATAGATTCATTTCATTTAGAAACTTCCAAAGATCCTTCACTTTATTGTTTGTGAGTTAAAGGCTTTGTATTATGAAAGCTATGCATTTTAGGTCTCAGTGGAAGTGTTCTTGCTATTGTAATAAACAAGATCTTGAAAACCGTGCATCAGGTGAATACCTGATGGACATTTCCTCTTGTTTGGGAGACTAAAACTAGGGAATTCATTTTAAGAATAAGTATTCACTTTGACACAGATATTAGAAAGTCATTAACTTCTTTTTATAAAAGGTAAAAGGATCATAGTCACAGAATAGAACATCATGGAACCACACCTTTTGTTCAACTAATACTACCAGCCTGCGTTTGGCCCATATCCCTCCAAACCTTTCCTATTTTTGTACCTACCCAAATATCTTTTAAATGTTGTAACTGTACCTGCACGCGCCACTTCCTTTGAAAGTGCATTACACACACTAATATCTCTATGTAAGAACAAATTACCCCGCATGTACTTTTGAAATTTTTCTCTTCTTACTTTAAAATATTCTCGCTGGTTTTGAATTTCTCCGTCCGAAGGAACAGAAACATGCCATTCACCTTATCAATATCCCTGATGATTTTATCATGTAACCCTTGGATTTTCTGCCCTCCAAGGAAATAAGATTCAATCCAATCTCTCCTTATACCCCAATCCCTCCGTTCTTAGTAACATTCTGCTAAATAATTTTTAACTCTAACAAGCTTAATAATACCCTTCCCCTGACTGAGTGATCAGAACTGGACCAAGTACTCCAAAAGAGGCCTTGTCAATGTCTTGTACAACCTCAATATTAAATACCGACACCTATAGTGAAACGTTTGAGTGACGAAGGCAAACGTGCTAAATGCCTTCTAAAATACTTTTTCCACGTGTGATACAAAGTTCAAAGAATTATGTACCAAAATCCCTCGATCTCTATGGCCTGAAGTACTGCCTTGGACCGTATAATTATTTGTTTTACGTCATGCACTTGTTTATTTTACCAAAATGCAGTACCTCACATTTAGTTTATCTAATCTCCATCTGTCACTCCTCAATCCATTGACATAATTGTACAATATCTCTTTGCAATCGCGGACAACAGGTCTCACTGCCCAATATAACCGCACTTTTAGTGTCATCTGTAAACGTACCAACCATGCCTTTGATATTATCATCCTAACCTTTTACATCAATGACAAACGAAAGTCCATCCAGTATTGATCCCGGTGGAACACTGCTTGTTATAAGCTTCCAGGCAAAATCAAAACACTCTATTCTGTCTCCTTCTGTAAAACTGAATTTACAACCAGTTGTCAAGCTTACCCGCAATCCCATGTGCTCTAGCTTTATTAATTGGTCTGCCATGCAGAACCTTATCAAAGGCTTTGCTAATGTTCATTTAAACAACATCTACCATTCTGCTACAATCTTTGTGTTTACTTCATATAAAACAAATTAAAATCATGTTTATAAGAGATGATTACTCTCATACAAAATCTTTCTGACCAACTCAAATCAGCCCTTCTCTCTCCATGCATGTAAATCTTATCTTTCAGAATCTCTTCCAACAACTTACTCATCACCAATGTCAGACACACAGTCTATCGTTTCCATGCTTTTCCTTCCGGCCTTTCTAAAGGTGCAGCATTAGCCACCCCCCAGTACTTCACTTGTGTGTATAAATGATTCAACTAGATTTGCTGGGTTCCCATAGTTTAAAAGAACAAAGAGCAAAGAAAAATAACGAAGACTATTTCAGCACAGGAACAGGCCCTTCATTCCTCCAAGCCTGTGCCGATCCAGTTCTTCTATCAAAGCATACTTTCTAAGGATCTGTATCCCTTTGCTCCCTGCCCGTTCATATATTTGTCTAGATAGATCTTAAATGATGCTATTGTGTCCACCACTAACACCACTACTGGCAACGCGTTCCAGGCACCCCCACCCTCTGCATAATGAATTTACCACATATACCTTCCATCAACATATCCAATCTCACGTTGAACTCGTGGCCACTAGAAATTCAGTACGCCACTCTGGGGAAAATAAAATCTTCTTGCTATCCACCCTATCTATACCGCTCATGATTTTGTAGACCTCATTCTGATTCCCCCTCCCTGACCTCTGTCTTTCGAATGAAAATAATCCTAATCTACTCAACTTTTTTTCATAGCATGCACTCTCCATATCAGGTAATATCCTAGTGAACCCCTTCTGTCCTCTCTCCAAATCATCCACATCGTTTTGGTAATGTGGGCGACCAGAAATGTACCAGATATAATGCTGAACCATAGTCTTATTGAACTGTAACATGACCTGACAAATCCTGTACTCAATACCTAGTTCGATGAAGGAAAACATTTCATATGTTTTCTTGACAAATCTATTGACCTGAATTGCCACCTTCAGGGATCAAAGAACTTGAACACTCAGAGATCTCTCTGTATATTAATTTTCCGCTGGATATTTCAACTTACTGTATAATTCGCTCTTGAATTTGATCTTCCAAAAAGCATGACCTCGCATTTGACAGGATTGAACTCCATTTGCAACTCTCAGCCCAACTCTCGAACCTACATATCTTTCCTTCCACAATGCCCTGGCATACACATGATCCGGTCCTGGAAAATGATCAATCCTTATGGTTCCTCAGACCTTGCACGCACAACAACACCCAAATCTCTCTGCGCTGGTCTTTTGTTTTCACAGTCTCCCTCCATATAAATAACCATTTTTTTGCTATTCCTTCTGAAGTGCTTGATCACACACTTTATTAAAATTAACTCTATCTTCCAATTACACAGTGCAGATTTCTTACATCCTTATCACACCATGCACTCCAACCTATCTTTACCATCATAAAATATGCATTGATTGCATTCTACACCCCCCCCCCCAACAAAAACAACTTTAATACAGAGAATAAGCAACTGGGAGTCCAAGGGCTGACATTTGTGACACTCCACTTATTATGTCTCTCTGAACTCACAGAGACATGTTCATCAAGACTCACTTCTTTGTGTCTTCACAAATGTTCAATCTCTGAATAATAACCCACAAGTTCCTAACTTGTGCAATATACGCTTTATATGGTTCTTTATAAAATGCTTACCAAATCTAATTACACAATCTAAGGGTTCACTTTTATTATCACTGCTTCTCCTTTTCAGATAAAACTATTGAGTCTCTTTGATTCCATTAAATTATCGTAAATCACACTATAATGGACATGAGCAGTTTCCTAATAATAGACAAGGCTACCTGGCCGTTATTTTCCTGGTTTCTGCATTTCTCCCGACTTGAAGACAGGCATCACAGTAAGACTTTTGAATCCACTGAAATTCCCTTGGACTGCAGTGATATTTCAACAAATGCCAAGAATATGTCTGGAGTACATTGTTTCGAAATCCAGGAAATAGACCACTAGGTTTTGGTGGATAGTTTATCCGTAATCATTTCCTTTATCAAAGGGGTTGTCCTGAAGTAAGGCCTGACATCCTTTGGGATATTCTCTGTCGAAACGGTGTCACAACTAATATGACATAGTTGTTTGAGTTATTTGAAAGTTTCCGTTTTTCCTGTGTGGAATTTCCCTATGTCATCTTCCAATTGTTCCAAAAAAGGTTTTAACTATATTTTTATTATTATTTTTATTTCCACATGCAGCCTCGTGCTGTTTTTGTTTATACTTTTCAACAATTGACCTTCCAAAATCAATTGTCCCAAATTTTATTCGCTTTACGTCTTTCAGCTTGTGGTCTCTAAAAATGTAGTCCCAAACTTCTGATCTACCAGCCGTTTTCATCATTTGTGCGCCTTTGTTTTCATTGGGTACTCACCCTGACTATATTTGCTAATCATACAAAGTTTACCATCTCATCAATTCCTTTTTGATGTTTGCAACAATTGACCTTCCTAAATCAATTATCCCCAACTTTATTCGCTTTATGTCTTTCAGCTTGTGGGCTCGAAAAATATTGTCCCAAACCTCTGGTCTAGCAGCAGTTTTCATCATTTGTGCGCCTTTGTTTTCATTGGGTACTCACCCTGACAATATTTGCTAATCATACAAAGTTTACCATCTCATCAATTCCTTTTTGATGGTTTTTAAATTTGTTCACGGAATTAGGGAATCATTGGCTAGGTCAGCATTAGTTGCCGATCCCTAATTGCACAGAGAGCAGTTATGAGTCAACCATATTGCAATGGGATGGAGTCACATGTAGGCCAGACCAGATAAGGATGGCAGATTCCTTCGCGAAAGGGCTTTAGTGATCCAGAGAGGTTTGCTAAAAGTTGACAATGGATTAATGGTCATCATGAGATTCTAAATTCTAGATTGTTTTTATTGAAATGAACTATCACCATCTGCCGTGTCAGGATTTGAACTCGGATCCCAGAACGTTATCGGGATCTATGGATTAACGATCTAGCGATAACACTACAAGGCCATCGTCTCCCCAACATGTTTGATCTATGTGAAATGTTAATTAAATATCTGCCAACGTTATCAACTGAAATTCCTTTCAGTCTATTTTCCAGCTTATTGTTAGCAACAAGTGCTCACGCTATTGACTATAACATAAGAACTAGGAGCAGGAGTAGGCCGTCCAGCCCTTTAACCCTGCTCCATCATTCAATAAGATTATGGCTGATCTTTTTGTGGACTCAGCTCCACTTACTCAACCTCTCACTGTATCCGTTATTTTTTTTCCATTTTTAGAAAAACATATATCTTACTTTAAAACAGTTTCCTGAATAGCGTCAATTACTTCACTGGGCAAAGAATTCCACAGATTAACAACCCTCTGGATGAAGACATTCTATCTCAATTCAAGCCTAAATCTGCTTCCTCTTGCAGCTGTGCCCTCTTATCCTAGCTTCACACATCTGTGAAAACATGCTGTCTATTTCTATCTGATCCATTCCCTTCATTATTTTATATGTTTCTATAAGATCCCCCCATTATTCTGAATTCTAACTAATATAATCCCAATCTACTCAGCCACGCCTCATGAATCAGCCCTCCTCAACGCTGGAAACAACCTCCTCTGCACCTCCTCCAGTGCCTGTACATCCTTTCTTAAGTACGGAGACAAAAACTGCATTTAGTACTGCAGATGTGATCTCACCAGCACCTTGTACAGCTGCAACATTACCTCTCTGTTTATAATCTCAACCTCTTTAGCCATGAAGGAGGAGATTACATTTGCCTTCCTAACCACTTCTTGTACCTGCAGACCAAAAGTCTGTAAATCATGCCTGATTCTTCTCAAACCTCCAAGGGGTTTTCCTATGTGGAATCAATTATGATCAGCTGACAATGAATAACATTGAGATTCAATGGATTGACAAAGAATAATTGTGAAAGTAATGAGTCAAAGTTGAAGACATCCCTGTCTGACAGGGAGCTTCACGTGTGACGCATTGGGAAGTGAATGAAAATACAATCAATGACACAGTACCATCAACTGTACAGGGGCTCAAATCATGGTCAAGGAGGGAAACAGAGAGAAACACATTCATTTTAAGCACAATTCTGAAAGGGAAAACAAATTTGAGGGATCTATGAGAAATGACTTGAGGAATGGTATGCATTGGAGAAGTGATGCCAGAGAGAGACACTGATGAGAATGACAACTTTAAAATGAGATATTATCATACCAGAAGCCACTGTAGGTCAATGATTATAGGGGTGATAAGTGAATTAGACTCCGAGTGAGTTGATGGACAAGCAGCAGAGTTGAGGATAAACTGAGGTTCATGGAGAGTATGAAGTGAGACGCCAATGAGACGATTATTAGAATAGTTGAGACTGGAGCAGACCGAGACATGGATGAAGTTTTCAGAAGCAAAGTGTCTAAGGCAGGGATGCATATCGAGGCTTCAATCGAGCTGGGAAATGGAGAAAATTTTGGTGACAGATAGGAAAATTAGGAAGAAACTCAATACACTTTATAATAGAATGCTGAGATTGTACACAAACTTGTTCAGGCTCAGGTAAAAGCTGGGAGAGGAATAAAGTCAGTACATGTGGGAGATCACAGCAGAGATTGATGATATGGGCTCCTGTGTTATAACAGAACAGTCAGTATTGATTAATGCAGGAATGATCTATGGAGCAGAAAGCAAAAATAGAAATGAATTTATAAAAAATAGAGCATGTCACTAATTCTATCATTGATATGATACTTAGAATAAGTACTTCGCAAATTAAACAATGTTACAGCCTCCAAAAGATTGATCACCAAAACAATTGCTTGGCCTGTGTAAGATGCAGAGCACAGCTCCCTCATTGTATGTGTGCAGAGATGGGGGTGGGGATGAGTGGTATTGAACATTTCAGTAAGGATGCTGGACTACAGTTATGCAGGAATTCGTGAGTTTACATTTTGAATCCTATCTGCAGATTTGGTCAGTCGTTTTTGTAAGTATGCAAATACCTTGTATGCTGCCGGAGGAAGTTTACTCAGTTGAAACTTCACATATTCAGGCTATCCTTTGTGAAAAGGTGATAAGCTGGCCTTGTTTACATGAGTGTGCTCAGGAGAGAGGAATGGATTTATAAAGTACTGTATAATATTCACAATGTGCATATGAAAATGAGGATGTAAATTATTGGTGGCTCCACCTATAGTTTTAACATTACTATTTATCTTTTGATATCATGGATGAGTTGTCTACGATTTTTTAAACACTATGTCAAAGAATGTGCAAACAGAGGCAGCCGAACTGGGAGCAAGCCATTCAGCTCCTTGTGCTTACCCTGATTGAATAAGGTCACGCTGAGCTGATTATAGCATTGAAACTGCATTCCCAACTAATCTGCAAATCTGTTCAACCCTTTCCTAACCTAGAACCTATCTACTCCTGCCTGAAAAGGTGTTTAGGGTCTCTGCTTCCACTAAATTTTCAGCTAGAGTAATCCAAAATACAACCACCTGCAGAAAGGAAAGTTAATTGCTGATTTGAATGGGTGATCCCTCATGTTTAACAAATGAACTATAAGTTTGCATGTTATACGTAAGTCGAAGTGTTCTATCCACAGCTAATCTGTCAGGATCCAACAGGATGTTTATCAGACCTTAAGCTAACATAGTCTATTCAACAAATCAAGTCTGCTCCACAATTCATTACCATCATGGCTGATTGATGATCCTCAAATCCGCCTTCTTGCCTTATCCCCATAGCTCTTGATTCACTCACTGCTTAGAAATCTGTCCACTACCTGCTTTGATTAGACTTAGCGACAGGGTTTCAACAGGCCTATCATTCAGTAACCCTCTCATAGAGAAGGCACTCCTCACCTCCCTCATAAATATATGCTCTCTTTGACTGAGGCTATACCCTTTGGTCCTGGACTCTCCCACAAATGGAGCCAACCTTGTTGGCAATGAGCCTGTCAAGCCGACTGTCAATCTGATTTTGTTTTCATTGAGATCTCCTCTCATTGTTCCAAACTCTAATGTGATTTTGACGAAGCTTCTCAAGCTCACTCCATAAGAAAATACCTCAATTCTCAGGATTAATTCTGTGGAGTTTCTCCCATCTGCTACCAATATGTCTGTTATCTCCTCTACATATTTCCTTTGAAAATTAGACCAGAACCGTTCACATTTTTGCACGTTCAGTCTGCATAGAAACGTGTACATGTTTAGAATGATAATTATACACCACCACATTTGAAATAACTGCTATTAGTGCGTTCGAATTTCCTATAATTGCTGAATTGCATGCCAACTTTTTAACTGTCAAGCCGAGGGCTTGAAATTCCTGAATCTTTTCTCTTGTAAATTAGATTCACTCTTCTATTTTACCTGACAAAGTTAACCAATACAAGCTTTCCAACGCTATATGTCAGATGCCAACTTTTGGTGCAGTCACCTTATTTTTTTCTATCTCATGATAAACTCCTTGCATCATCCTCACCATTTGCCTTCCCACTTCTGTTTGTGTTACTCACAAATATGGAGGTAGTACTTTCATATCTATCACCCAACTCATTGTGCGGTTAATAATTCCGGCCCCAGCACTGATCCTTGTGGCACTGCACTGGTTAAAGCTCATTATCCCAAAAATAGTTCCTAGATGCTTCTCTTTCAGCAACTCTGCAGACATGTTATACTCAATTAAACTATCAAGTGAGAGCAGGAATTAAACACATGCTATTTGTATCATTCTGTTTGATAGACTAGCTATCTCGGCAACTGAACTTGCCAACACCCAGTGCCTGATACAGCTGAAACATTAACATCTACATTGATATTCAATATTGCACACAATAACTGATACAATTCTGTGACGTTGCCTGCATAAAACGTTTTGCAAATAAAGCAGAAGTGCACGCAGCAGATTGCAATGCTTTATATAACTCTGTCATCGCTAATTTTATTTTCTTTCTTCTATTGGACGATTTTGCAATTCCTCATCTCAGACATTTGCTTCATCTTGTTCATCTGACCTCCTCATTGCGTTTGTCAAACCATAAAAATGTAATGGAGATGGATTATTTGCATTAATGTAAGTGTGGGGGGCATGTATTCATATTCCCGTTAATAAGGGGATCAAGCATTTTCGAGGGTAGAGGAGAATGTTGGATACAAATTGGAAAGGAGTCAGTCATGATCTTGTTGAATGTCAGAACGCGAGGGGCCAAATAGCCCACATCGGCTTCTCGTTTCTATGCATATTCCTGTACAATTACTTTCCAGATGACCTCCTTTTCATCAATATTACCTAGAACATGACACTACAGTATAGGCCCTTCGGCCTTCGATGATGTGCCGACCCACATAGCCAACTTCAAAAAACCATCTAACCTATACAGATTAAAAATGAGATGTAAACAATACTCAGCCCAAACCTCATACTGTGATTTGTTTTTCTCCATGTTACAATACCAAGGCAGCAGGAAACTCTTACTAGTGCCAAAAAGGCATCAAACACCTGAATTCCTTTGTCTAAAGGGGGTGATGATCTCGACAGTGAAAACGTGACTCTGGCCAGATCTATGCAATAAAGGGAATTCTTATACCACACGGTAAGAATGCAGTTACTTTTCGCAGAGTGAAATGTAGACTGAGTATACTTTTTGAAATTTGGATCACTGTGTGAATTCAGGGTCGAGGGGGAGAGGTGTTTTCAATAAGGTTTACTCCAAGAAGGAAACTTTCCAGAGTGAGATGTGAGTGGAAGTTGTAAAACAGCGTTAATGGAGAGGCCGAGCCACACTGAGACCAGAGGAAAAGCGGCAGCACAAAATGCACCTTAATGCTCGTGCAGGGAAGGTAGACTGGATCAAAGAGCTTAAGGTGATGTGGGTAGGGACAATAATGTGAGAGAATATGCTTTGTAATTGGAGAGGGAGAACCCGGAATCAGGAAGGGGAGACGAACAGGGAAGTAGATGGAACAGCAATGGCAGGGGTTTCTGGGATAATTCAGGAAGCACAGCTGAAATTCATGCCTAGCATCTGCCAGTTGTCCCTGAAATAAACATCCTAAATCTGGCCCGATATCAATGCTCATCAATTTGTGATTGAATAGTATCTTTGAGAGCTTTAGTCAACCATGGGTGGTTCATCTCCTTATCCAGTCCTTCTTTTTGAGCAGAAACAAATAATTGCTGAGCATAATGGGATATCTGCTTGAACGTCTGTCCATGTATACCTACTGAATTTCCTCTGGGTTTCTATTCACATCACGCTTCTGACCAGATGTGAGTCAGAACTCCTCCATTTAATGTCTGGTTCTTTTCAATCATTCAGAGGGAACTTCTGCATGTGGCTGAACATATGATCAGCGGAGGGTGACTTCTTTCTCCCGGTTTCTCCATCTCTTATGATCCTAATTGATGATGCCATATTCCAGTGAGATGCCTCTGACGTGAGCACTTTTCCTTCAAACCAGAAATCTCCTAACTATGATGGACAGGGCCTTATGCTGTGAC
Source organism: Chiloscyllium punctatum (assembly GCF_047496795.1). Lineage (NCBI taxonomy): Eukaryota > Metazoa > Chordata > Chondrichthyes > Orectolobiformes > Hemiscylliidae > Chiloscyllium > Chiloscyllium punctatum. The sequence continues at coordinate 53,442,304 of NC_092788.1, read as the reverse complement.
TGACCTATCTCCCACATTGCCGCCCCCACTGCACTCTCATTCACTTGTACTGTTTCTAATCAGTCTCCACACAGTTGGAGGTCGGCACGGTGGCTCAGTGGTTAGCACTGCTGCCTCAGAGCACCAGGTACCCGGGTTCATTTAGAGTCTCGGGGAACTGTGTGGAGTTTGCACGTTCTCCCTGTGTCTGCGTGGGTTTCCTCCGGGTGCTCCGTTTTCCTCACACAATCCAAAGATGTGCACGACAGGTGAATTGGCCGTGCTAAATTGCCCATAGTGTTCGATCCATTAGAGCGAAATGGGTCTGGGTGGATAACTCTTCAGAGGGTCGGTATGGACTTGTTGGGCTGAATCGAATCTAATCTAAAAAATCCTGTCATTGCTGCTCACAATGCAGTATCCTTCACACCGGGGAGACAAAACAGAAACGGTTTTGAGGAACACTCCCACTCTGTCTAGAAGAATAACCCTGACCACCTCATTGCTTCCAATTTCAATAACCTTTCTTGCTCTCATGCTAACGTTTCGATCCTGAGCTGCTGCAATGTTCCAGTGAAGAACAACCCAAGCTCGAATAATACCTCACTTTACACTTTGGTACGTTACAGCCTGTAGAGGTTAATATTCAATTCGATAACTTCACAGCCTGACCCCATTATGACTGTTCTCCATTTTCATACATTCTCTCTCCTAGTCTGGCTATGACGTTGTGTGGTTGTAACTTCTTTATCTTGCACTCAATAGAGAGAACCCCTTTCCCCCAATTCGCATCTTTCACACCATCCTCTCGTTCACCACTGTTAAAAGCCTATTTATCTTTTGCCACACTCTCTTTTATGCATCACCCACTCCCCCACCTCTGTCAAGGGATTAAAAATCACATTTTCCAATACCTTTCAGTTCTGAAGAAGTGTCACACTGGACTTGAAAGCCTAACTCGGTTTCTCTGTCCCTGAAGATTCTGCCAGACCTGCTGAGTTTCTCCAGAGTTGAATAGGCACAGCACAAATTTTCAAATAAGCAAATAATTATGGATACTGAAAATAAAAACACAAATATTTCTGGAGAAACTGGACCTGAAAGATGAACTCTGCTTTCATTCCACAAGATGCTGCCAGACCTACTTAGTTTTTTCAGCTATGTCAGTTTTTGAACTCGTTCCACAGATGTCTGTCAAAGTTGCTCAAAAGCTCTGTCCAATACTGAGCGCTGGGTACCAGGGAAGTGAACAGTAACACCAGCTTCACAGATTCATTGGCTCTGAACGTGCATAAGGCTGCATCACGAGCACTGCAGAGCTCTTAATCATGGTCAGGGAGAGAAACAGAGGGAAACACATTCACATTAAATATAGAAGATGTCATTGCGGGAATGAAAAAGATTCACATGAATATGTTAAAGAATTTAAGTAATGTGACAAATTGGAAGCGTGACACCATGGAGAGATCCTTACAGAATGAAAATATGAAAATGGAAATGCCACCACATTAGAAACCAGGTTAGATCACTGAGTACAGTGCTGATGGGTGAATGGGTCGTGGTGTGAATTGGGGGACAGTCAGTTGAATTGAATTACAGATATTGCAGGTCAAACTGGGCTTTCAGGTGATGATGTGGATCACAGCAGCAGCAGCAGCAGAATTGTGTTCAATCACAATCTGTAACTTTTTTCCCTGGGATAATCTCTCAATCTACCATTAACATCAAACTGATCCATGGTTCAGTAAGGCGCGTGGGTGAACATACCAGAGTCAGAACCTAACCCTGATGACAAACCATTAAAGCTATGGTACTTGACCAGTTATATTCCAAATAGCAGGATTAACATCTGATAGAGAGGACAAAATTATCTAAAGACCAACAGATCAGATCTAAGTTTTGCAGTCCTGCAATATCCAATTATAAATGTCAATGGACTATGAAACAACTTACTGGAGGAGAGTACTCCACAAGTATCTCCATCCTAAATAATGGAACTGCTCTATACATCAGTGTAAAGACAAGGATATAGTGTCTAAACCATCCTCAGCCTGGAGTGTTGAGTGGATGATCCAATGGCAATGGCCCCTGACACCATTCCTGCAATAGGACTGAAGACTTGGGCTGCACAACAAGCCGTGTCCCTGGGGAAGCTGTTTCATTGCAGCTCCAACTCTGACATCTCCCTGGCAATGTGAATAATTACTCAACTATATCCAGTCCGCTAAGAGGGAATAACTACAATCTGTCCAATTACCACCCCTTCAGTTCGATCATGATCGTCACATCAGTGGGAGTACTTTTTGAAAGAGTTGTCAAGCAGCACAGGAATAACCACCTCAGTGAGGGTTCTGATAGTGGCGATGGTGCTGTTGTGGAAATGTCACTGGATTACTAATCCAGATCAGGCTCATGCTCTGGCAGCTGGTGGAAGTTAAAAACAATTAATAAAATATCGAGCTCTAAAATCTGGTGTCAGGAATAGTGACTTTGAAGCCAATGTCAATTATGATTACCATTTTCCTTCCCAAGTGTAGTTTCAGGAAGTGAATCTATCGTGCTTTCCTGGTCTGGCCGAAAAGTGACTCCAGAGACACAGACATGTGATACACTCTTCAATGGTCTCTGAAACTTCCAAACAAGACACTCAATTGTATCAAACTGCTCATCATTCTTAAAGGATAAGCCGGGTCAGAACAAACGGTCTCAGCCTTGTTGTTGGAAATGGGAATGGGAAACACAGTCCTGACGTCCCCGCAGAGTCCTCCTTTCGAACGCCTGAGAGCTTGTGACACGACTTGCAGAGCTATCCCACAGACTGCACAGAAACATCGGGAAGGGAGGAGGTCATTCAACCCATTGAGCATCCCCCATTCTAGATAGTGGAGAAAATCTCCTCAGTGCGATTTGCCCCGTACAGTGTTCATATCATTTAACATGTTTAAACATCCGGATATATAAAATGGGAACTGCAGCAGTTGCTTTGATCCATCGATTTTGATCCTCCCTTCAATATACAGGCAGTACTCCGATAGCGCATGTTTATTGAACACAACTTGTCTGCATCACAATTCGTGAATTGTGCATTCTCTTTATAAAGAGATCTCCCATTCACTGTAACGCAATTCCATCCCCGGCACCAGCTGAATAGCAAAACCCAGCCTCAGGATCCTCTGTCTGTAAAATGCACACTCAGTGTGTTCACTAAAGCAGGAATGTAATCCTCTGCAAGCCTTGAAACTGAGACTGAAACTAGGAATTGTCGTCTACATTTAGATGGACATTTATTTCAAACCAGAATTCCATGTCAGCATCATGTGGTCAGTCGGCTCACGCGCTTTCTGGTGAAGAGCTTGGTGAAAGTACAGTGCTGTAGTCAGTGACATTAGGGTGAAAGTGCAACATTTACAGCATTGTTTCATTACAATATATGATTTAAACATTTTCTTAGACTATGCTCGTGTGTGTTAGATTAACTTAAATTTTTGGTTTTTACTGATTTATTTTTTGGGGGGAGGGTTTTGCCCCTTCCCCACTTTTTCCCATAGACCACATTATTGATATTACATGATTTTCTACAACACGGTGTTCCACAGGAATACAACTACTGTGTTATTGGAGAAAAACATGGAATGATATCTGATTCTCTATCTTCACACGATACTCCTGCTCTCTGTCTATAACTTTAATTTCAAGAAATCCTCATTTATATTCAGTGTCTTGGCTTCCACAGCCTTATGTGTCAGAAAATTGACCAAGTTCAGCAGTCTCTGAGTGAAGATATTTATTCTCATCTCAATGCAGAGTGGCCTGACTGTACCTAACGTTGTGGCTCCTTGTTCTTTGACGTCCCAGTCAGGAGAATTATTATCCCTGCTTCCAATCTGTCTCACCCTGTCAGAGTTTTGTATATTTCACTGAGATCACCACTCATTTTCCTAAACCCCATGGAATACTGGCCCAGTCGCCTCAAACTCTGATCGCACAACAAGCCTGTCTTCCCAGAGATCAGTCCGGTCATCCTTCACTGCTCTCCCTCAATGTCAGATTTGTAAGAAGAGCAAAACCGCACAAAATACTGCACAATGTTCGAGATGGGGTCTCACCAAGGGCCTGTACAGCTGCAGTAAGACACCATTATTCCTATACTCAAATACTCCTGAAATGAAGGTCAATGGGCTACTTATCTTACAAACTGCTTTCTGTTCCTGCAATATTGCTTTCAGTGACTGGTGATCAAGAAGATCCAACTCCTTTTCAATGTTACAGCTACCCACTTGGTGGGTCTGTGTACACTGGTCAGTGTGTCAGTGCCATTCCCAGTATTGACTTCTGATTGCAGAACTCAAAGCCCAGCATGGCCTTCACAGGTCAGCGCAGAAGGAAACAAAAATGCAGCTTTAGTTCCTTTATAGATCAACATTTTTCAAACAATCCATTTTCAATTGATCGGCTGGCATTCTATTGTTCCCAACAAAGTGCACAACGTCACATCTCCCCCATTGCTCTCCATCTGCCACGTAGTTGCCCAGTCACTCCAGTTGTCTCAATCACCTTGGAGCTTTTTGACATCCTGCTCACCCACTCACAATCCAACATCGTTTAATGCCATCAGCAGACTTCGGAATATTGCATTTGAGCCCCTCAATCAAAGATATGATGTGTATTGGGAATATCTGGTCCCAAACCCCGATCCTTGCTATATCCTCCAAGCCTTCCTCTCTAAAAAAAGTTTTATTCCGACTCACTGTCCCCGGCCAGCTCTCCCGTTCTAAAACCATTACCATATATTAGCCCCAGTCCCATAGGATTCAAATTTGCACAACAGGCTTGGGGCTTTATTAAAAATCTTTCTGAAAATCCAATCGTAATGCATTGATAGCTTCTCCATAATTTGGCTAAAATTCACTTTCCCAAATATGATTCCCTTTTCATAAATCTATGTTGACTTTGTCTATGCCCATTATGTTCTGTTAGAATACTTTCTCTTGAACTGTTTAGTTGCTAATTTCATTCTATTCTCTTTTTCTCACCAGACTAAAGTTTCATGGTATTGCTGGGAAGCTTGTTTTTTGCTGTGGTATCTTCTGCAAAGACAGAATGAAGTAGTTGCTTCATAGTTCTGCCATTTCCCTGTTCTCCATTCTCCATTCTCTGGGTCAGACTGTACTGAGCTGCAATTGCTTTATCTCACCTTTCACACTGGCATATCTTTAGAAGCTATTACAGTTCACTCGTATAACTCTCATTGATATTCTCTTTGGAAAAACATCAATTCTGTCTTAAACAGTTTAATGATGAGCATTCCATAATCATACAATCATAGAAACACTGTCCCACTTTCTGACAAGAGGCCCAGAACCTGGCATGTTATGCCACTGCGAAAACTCGTCCAAGTACTTTATATTTGTTGTGGAGTTACCCGTAACAACCATTCTGTCTCTTCTGGACCCCAACATCTTCTGGTTGACAAAATATCTTTAAATTCTCTCTAAACCTCAAGCACTTCACTTGTTCCTTTGTTCTTGACTAAACGGAACAGTTGCTGTCTATCCATCTGTCCATGCCCCTCGTAATCTTATCCTTCTGAATCACGTCCCCTCAGCCTTCTCTGCTCCAAAGGAAACAACACGAGCTTATCCAGCCTCTCTCCATAGCTGATACGCTCCAACCCAGGGAACATTCTGGTGAATCCTCACCAAAACCCACCCCCTCAGTGTAATGACATCCTTTCATGATGTGATATCCAGAACTGCACACTGCATACCATCTTGCCCTAAACAAACTCCTGTATAACTCTTATAATCTATGTCTACGACTCCTAAGCCTTTTTAGCTCGACTATTAACCTGTCCACTTACATTCAGGGATGTGAGGAAAAGCACCCTCTGAGATTCCTCGTGTGCTGCCATTCATTGAGTCCTCCCCTGTCTGGTTCCTGCTTCCAAAGTGCATCAACTCATATTTATCAGCGTTACATTCCATCTGCCATCGATCTGCACTTCTGACCATTTCGTCTGCATCTTCCTGCATCAAAAGGCCTTCCTCCTCACTGCCAACCACCCGACCAACTCTTTCCTCCACACTCTCATCTCCATCATCCATGGTAATCATAAATGATAAAGTTAAAAATCACACAAAACCAGCTTACAGTCCAAAAGGTTTATTCGCTCGTATTAGGTTTCGAAGTGCTGCTTCTTCATCAGGTGGTTGTGCACTTTGAAAGCTTGTGCTTCCAATTAAACCTGTTGGACTATAACCTTGAGTTGTGTGATTTTTAACTTTGTTGACCCCAATCCAAAACCAGCTCCTCCGAATCACAAATATTTGCTTGGATCCCTTCCATTCATCTAATATGCTTGGAACATATTTAATACTTACATTGGTGCCTTATTTCTGACATTTTGATGCAAAGTAAGTCTGTTCTGTCAGAATTAGCAATGCTCAATTTAGTTACATTGTCAAGTACTACCCTGTCACTGATATAAATTGACTTTATGTCTTTAGTTCCATAAGCTCCATCTGATCACTTGGTTTTCTGGGTGATTTTATGAATCTTCCTCCAAGAAGACAGATGCAAAGTAACTGGTTATTTTCTTGTCCATTTCCTTGTTCTCCACAATAAACTCTCCTCTCCCAATGACAAATTTCCACATTTGACATTGCTTTTATTTTGTTTCCTTTGAAATATAGATAGTAGATTGATGCAGTCTTTGTGTTCGTGTTTGTTGGCATGCATGTTCGCTTTTAGATTTCCTTATCAGTTTCATGGCCCTCCTTTTCTGGATCATCAATTTCTGAGAATTCCCAGGTTTCCACAATTTCTGGAATTCTTCTGAAGTCACTTCCTATGATTAATATAATCTTTCATTTGTTATTTTAACCATCATTAAATCACTTGCTCACTCTGCGGTGTTTTTAAGTTCAAGAAAGAGACGCATTTTCCGACTTTGCAGTACTTCTATAAATCTCCTGATCCTGTCCAGATGTATTCAGGAACTCTGCAGGAGGACAGAGAAGAAATTACGGGAGCCCTGGTTGGTACTTTGCCAACTTTGCTGGCCAACTGGTGAGGTCCCGGTGGACTGGAGGATAGCGAATGCTGTGCCCTTATTCAAGGAGGACTACAAAGTTAAACCTGGGAACTATAGACAGGTAGAATTAACATCTGTAGTAGGTACTGACTTGAGAAGATACTGAGATAAGATATACAAAGTAACCTCGATTGTCCAATTGAGATGGACGGAGCACTATTTCATTCAGATAATTGATTATTTGGTTAATTGATCTACTCTGGGACTTGGAGTTTACTGTGAAGTCTGCTCCACATTCAGAAGACAAGGCAAAAGCAATCAGCGCGTGAGACCCCACGCCACGTCTGCTCCCACCCCGCTCCCATCTTGCCCCATATGTGCCCCGCCCACCCCGAACCCTTTCCACGCCTACCCCACGTCCCTGTCTGCCGCCACGCACCCCCAAACCGCCTGATCTCACACCCCCACCTGCCCACCAACATCCTAATCCGCTCCCACTCCGTGCCACCACCTGTCCACGCCCGCCCCAACCTTGACTGCTCCCACACCAATCCTGGCCCCCATCAGCCCAGAACCCTGTCCAACGCCACACCTGTCTGTCCATGCCCGTTCCTAACCCTGCAACACCAACATCGGTTCCCTAACCCCGCACAACCAAACATCCCCACCCATCGTCCAAACCCCATCCACACCCCTGCACACCTGTAACCCTGCGCCCCCAACCCCGCACTCCCAAACCCCACACCCCCAACCATCCTCACTCATCTTCGGACTCCCGTCCGCACCCCCAACCGCCTCCCCTTGGGCAGGCGACTGTACACCAACAGAACTGCTGTTGCTGCTCTCTTTGTGGGGTAATCCTTCAAATAGCACACACACACACACACATGCGCGCGCGCGTTTTGGCAAGTTCCACCTTTGCTGTGTACAGGACAATGTTGGCGCAGTTATCTGGGGAAGGGGGATTTAGGGTGAACCTCTGTGTAGAACTCCAGGGAAAGTGTGGGGTGAGAGAGAGAGAGAAGGTGGGAGATCAGTCTTTTGGAGACGGTGCCTGGACTGTTCTTGGCAGTATTTTAGTAAGACAATTTAAAAAAAAAATCATTGTACCTACAAACAAAAGGCGCAATCAAGGTTGAAAGACATAATGTTTCTATCGAGACCTTGAGGTCCTCTTTGGATAATCCAAATTTCGGATAATTAATATTTGGACCATCGTGGTTCCTCTGTACATGCACTTGAAAGACAGGGTTTGATTAGTAGCTGTCAGCAAGGCTTTTGTGCATGAGAGATCATGGCTCTCAAACTTGTTACAGTGCTTTGATGAAGTGACAAGGAACAGTGATGTGGGCAGAATGGTATACATAACCTACATAGATTTCAGTAAAGCCTTTGACAAGGTTACAGAAGATCAGCTCCTCTGGAATGTTTGATCACCTGGAATCCAGGGGGAGCTGGTAAGTTAGATACACAGTTGACTTGGTGGTAGGAAGCAGAGGGTAATATAGGAAAGATGCTTGTTGGACTGGAGGCCTGTGAATAGTGGAATACCTCAGGGGTTGGTGATGGGGACATTGTTTATTTCTATATATATGTGTGTATATTATATTTATGTTCTCTCATCTAGATCATAGATGTATGTAATATGTCTTATATCTATATATATAATTTAACTATTACATACATCTATGATCTAGATGAGAATGCACTGGCATGATTTGCAAGTTTAATGATGACACTAAAATAGGCAGCATCATGGAGAGTGAGGAAGGTTATTAGGAATTTCAGAAATTTCAGCAGTACCTTGAACAGCTGGAGAAGTGGACTGAGAAATGGAAAATGCAGTTCAATAGAGATCGCTGTAAGTACTTGCATTTTACAAAGTCGAGTCAAGGTTGGAGTTTCATGGTGAGTGGTTGGGCCTTCATGAGTGTAGTGAAGGAGAGGGACCTTGGAGTTCAGGTGCACGGTGCTCTGAAAGTTGATTCACAGGTAGACAGGGCAGTGAAGAAGGCTTTAATACACTGGCCTTCATCAGTCGGAGCACTGAGTATTGAAGTTGAGGAGTTACATTGCAGTTATACAGGACGCTGGTAAGGCATTATTTGAAGCGTCATGATCAGTTTTGTTCACTTTGCTATAGAAAGGATGTTATTATACTGGAAAGAGTGCAGAAGAAATTTACAAGAATTTTGCCAAGGTCTTAATGGTCTGCGTTATGGGGAGAGGTTGGACAAGCGAGAACTTTTTACTTTAGAGTATATGAGACTGAGCGGTATCTTATAGACGCTTAAAAGATCACAGGAGGCATGGATGGAGTGAATGCACCCAGTCTTTTCTACCCAGGACAGCAATCACGGACTCGAGGGCATCAGTCTAAGGTCAGAAGGTAAGAATAAAAGGGAAACTGACGAGCAATGATCTTAACACACATCTTGGTATGCATATGGAATGAGCTGCCAGGGGAAGTGGTTGAGGTGGATACATTCACAACACGTAAAAAGCATTTGTACAAATACATGGAGAGGAAAGGATTAGAAGGATACAGGGCAACGGCAGGGAAATGGGTTGGCGTGAGTGGACATTTTGTTCAGAATGGTCCACTTTGAGCTGAAAGACCTGTGTCCGTGCTCGTGTACTCTATGAGTCGAACAACCATTGCTTGTCTCCCACTGAATGTTATATTGTACTTTCCCAATTTACTGGAGCGAGCTTGACCCTCTCCCCTACAGGCTTCCATGATATTTGACCAGAATGTTCACACATTTGATATTGCATGCGGACACCATGTAAAATGCACCTCATTAACGTCACTATTCCTCAAAAGCTGCTTCAGAGTAAAGTTAGTAATTAGTATTTCTTACCACACAACACCAACTCCGAAATAACCTGCTATCTAGTTTGGTTCACAACATACACTTCAACCCATCTGATATACACTTATGGAATTTATTTTTCACAGCATTAGCGATCATTTAGTTAACGCAGGTTAGATACAACTTGAGACCATCCAATAAGACTAAAGTATTCACAATACTTGCATGTGTAATTTCCAGAGCACATGATGTTCAGATTTTCTGCTACCGTTTTGGTTTAGATATATAAAACATCAGTGTTTGCTTCTCCTTGCTATTTGTAAGCTCTACCTGAACTGATTCCGTGAAAGTTGAGGGACATGGTGTGTGTCATTATTGATAGACATGGACAAGACATTCGACGAGGCTCGTCTCGACGCTGGGATGATCCGAATAAATATCCAACAATAAAGCATAAGCATCAATAACCTACCCCGCTCTGCCAGGATAAGTGTCACTGTATTCTGTCTGCTCCCTCACACTCACTGTATACCTGTTATAGCACCTACCCCCGAACAAGGCTCAATCTCTATCTCCAAATAAGCTCAGGCACGAACACTCTCACTATTGAATTCAGCAACTTCCTTCACTCACTTTCTCCGCCACTTATGCAATAGCCTCCACACTAATAACACGACATGGATATAACACTGTAAACTGACTCACTCAGGACTCCTCACCATGGCACCCACCCGTACAAGCACGAACAGCAGGTCCACCCTCACACCCTCCTTCCCTTTCTCCCAATCCAGGAGAATCAGCCTGGAATAGGACAGAAAAAGGCCATCCCTGGGTGGGGTGCCTGAAATCTGTTCCCTCTCCCCTCCCCACGCCATGTGGGGAAGATCTTGGTAGGAGCCAAAGAGGACCGGGATGACTTGTGTGGAGATTCCGAAATATCTACGTCTACCAACCGAGTAAGGAGCAAAGGTCAGCGAAGGGCAATTCTCACTTTAAACCCACTGGCAGTTCCAGTGTCAGCTCTCTCTCAAAGAAAAAGAGATACCGCACTGCACAGAGATGCAGGCATAGAATTACATAGAAATATTGATAAATACCCCAATATACTAACATGTATAATGTGTACAAGGAGAAAAGCATACACACCCATACAAGCACACAAAAACATATACAATCACACACAATAGAAACAAACACAGAGTGAAATACACAGGCGGTTACACAGACAGACGGAGGCAAACAAATACTCATATAACAAGCAGATGGGCACACACACAGACACCTATCTCATTAAGACACAAATAGATCAGTTTTTTTGATTTATAAGGGGATCAACAATTCTAGGCAAAAGGCAGAAGAATGATGTTGAGGAACAAATAAGAAATTAATGAACGGCATATCAGACACGATGGGTTGAATGGCCTAATTCTGCTCCTTGTCAAATTCTCGTGTGGTGTGATGCTATTAGGTATTCTCTTTCTGAGACAGCAGCAGAGGCTGGATTTGATAAGTATTTGATCGGAAAGAGACAGTGGGAATGTGGGACAGGTTTGGAGTGGGGAATGGCGTCTGTCTATTCCTAATTTCTGTACCTTTTTAGCTGTAAAGTGGTGGTGATTTGATGTTGGGTTAACACAGTTTAGAATAACGGGTCTCGCAATGAAATTGTATTGTGCTCTCTGTGGTGTCCTCATCCTCAGGGAGCAGGAACGACTTGGTTATTGAAGATATTCAAGGTTGAGCTCGACTGATCTTTGCCAGACAGGAGAGTCAATGTTTATTGGGAAGAGACAGGAGATGGATGGTCAGACACAATCTGATCAGCCATGAGCATTCTGAATGGTGCAGCCGAATGACCATCTGCTGCCCCTTCCCTATGTATTGTTCCCTCAATCCACCTCTCGAGGCTGTTACAGAGATATACCGCTGCCCCTAATCCATCTGTTGTTCTCTCAATCCACCCCCGGGTCTGTTACAGAGATATACCGCTGCCCCTACCCCAACTGTTGTTCTCTCAATCCACCCTCGAGGGCTGTTACAGAGATATACCGCTGCCCCGACCCCATATGTTGTTCTCTCCATCCACCCTCGAGGCTGTTACAGGGATATTCTGTTGCCTCTACCCCATCTGTTGTTCTCTCAATCCACCCTCGGATCTGTTACAGAGATATACTGCTGTCCTTACCCCATCTGTTGTTCTCTCAATCCACCCTCGATGCTGTTACAGGGATATACTGCTGCCTCTACCCCATCTGTTGTTCTCTCTATCCACTTTCCAGGCTGTTACAGAGATTTACAAGGATGTTGCCAGGGTTGGAGGATCTGAGCTACAGAGAGAGGCTGAACAGGCTGGGGCAGTTTTCCCTGGAGAGTCGGAGGCTGAGGGGAGATCTCATAGAGGTTTACAAAATTATGAGGGGCATGGATATGATAAATAGACAAAGTCTTTTCCCTGGGGTCGGGGGGTCCAGAACTAGAGGGCATAGGTTTAGGGTGAGAGTGGAAAGATATAAAAGAGACCTAAGGGGCAACCTTTTCACGCAGAGGGTGGTACGTGTATGGAATGAGCTGCCAGAGGAAGTGGTGGAGGCTGGTATAATTGCAACATTTAAGAGGCATTTGGATGGGTATATGTATAGAAAGTGTATGGAGGGGTATGGTCCGGCTGCTGGCATTTGGGACTCGATTGGGTTGGGATATCTGGTCGGCATGGACGAGCTGGATCAAAGTATTTGTTTCCATGCTGTACATCTATATGACTCTATGACTCTATGAGATTGGGCTCTTTCCTCATCTCTGGTGTTCGGTATTGATATCTATTTGAGGTACTTCAGAGCGTGCCTGCACGATTTCTTTCCATAATATTGCAGACTACAGATAATCACCATTTAAGCTGAAGATCATAGCCAAGCAATTCAAGATGTTCATAGTTTATCTCGATAGCAGAGAGCATGAAATATCATCCTGTAGTTGAGTCTAATACCTTTTATTTGTTTAACAATGAGAGCTGTTGCCTGTATCTTTCAGTCAAGTTAATCAAAACTTTAAAAATGCATGCAGAGCTGAAAGCTGACGCTTAAAATATGATCCAAATTCTGGGCATGGTTTAAGTATTGTGTTGTGGGAAATGCCCCTGGCCTTATGCCAGAGTTCTCGATTTGATTTCAGTCCATGAACCTGTTTTAATGTCACAATCTCTGGATCAGATGATCTAGATTCATGTCCTGCCTGTTGTAAAGGTGTGATACAGCATGTCAGAACAGGCTGATGAACAAGCACGCAGGACAATCATGTTGCAGCTTTCGAGGCTATTGTTGAGTAGTGGTAGTGCCCCTACCTCTGAGGCTCTAGGTTCAAATCCGACAGAGATCTTTCATTATATGTCTGAACAAGTTGGATTAAAATGATTTTTGTATTGTGACTTGATGGATAAAGAAGTGGTGTCATTATTGAATTTCAGAATTTAGGCCCAGGATGACTGAAAACACAATCATTCGTGTTGATTGGAGTCGCATTTATACCTTCTAGAGGTTTATACAATCATGGGAAGGGTAAATAGTCTCGGTCTATTTCCCAGAGATAGGAAGACCAAAACTAATGGGCATTGGTTTAAGGTGGGAAGAGAAAGATTGAAGAGAGATCTAGTGTGAACTTTTTCACGCAAAGCGTAGTGTATGTATGTAATGAGTTGCCAGAGGAAGTTGAGGAGGATGGTGCAATTATCACATTTAAAAGGCATGGGTATATGAATAGGAAAGGTTCAGAGGGATGTGGGACAAATGTTGGAAAATGGGACAAGATTAATCCAGAATATCTGGCCGACTTGGATGAGTCAGAAGAACTGTTTCCCTGCTGTACAGGTTTACGATTCACATATTCAATTGATCAAGGTATCGTTATAATCACTGACTGTAAATCGTTAAGTCAACATTTTCCACGATACAACCAATCTTGATGTCAGCTGTAAATTTGCTAATCATGTCTTCTACAATTCTCATCCAAGTTATTGATATAAATGTCAAACAAAAGAGGATCCAACACTTTTTCTTGTGAATCACATCTGGTTCAAGGTTTCCAGTTTGAAAACAACCCACCACCTCCACCATGTCTCCTGCCATAAAGCAGACATACACCGAAACACACACACACACACACAACCCTCCACCACTACCCTGTCTCCTGCCATTAAACTGATATGCACAATAAAACACACACAAACCCTCCACCATAAACCTGTCACCAACAGTTATACACAGGAACACACACACATAACCCTCCACCACCACCCCGTGTCCTGCATTAAACAGATATACTCAAAACACGCACACATAACCCTCCTCCACCACCCTGTATCCTGCTATTAAACAGATAAACACAGAAACAGACGCACACACAAACACACATCTATATTGAGACACAGGTACAGTCATGTCTTTAATACAGAGATATATAATTTTTGATGAAAACATGGGTCCAGAGTTACATTGATGATGCAGGGGAATTGTGTTGAGAAACATGTCAGGCAGGTCCCAACAGCAAAGTAGAGCTGATGGGCCAAATGATCTTATTTCAATTTCCTATGCTGTGTGGCCTTCAGATGAAAGGAATATTTTTTGGAGTGTGCAATGGAGGCTGAGCTTGATAAATACTTTACTGAACAGTCAAAGCGATTATGGGATAGGTTTGAGGAACTGATTGGTCTACGTCTGTTCACATTTGTTGTGCTGTTATTTCTCAGAATAGGGGGCGACTTTCTGTGAGGTTAACACACTTTAAAATTAAAGAGTCTCCCATTAACTTTTGAGATAACGTTGTTCTGTTCTCCTTCAGACTGTGCAATCTGTGGCACTGTCATCCTCAGGGAACAATGAAGACTGGGTCATTGAAAATACTCAAGGCTGATCTTGACTGATCTTTGAAGGGACGCAGAATCAATGTTTATTGAGAACAGACAGGAAAGGGGTGTTCAGCTACAGTCAGTGCAGCCATGATGTTTCTAAACTGAGCAGCAGGCTGGAGGGGTCGATTGGCCAAGAGCTGCTCTTATCCCACATGTGGTCCTCCCATTCTCCCCTCGAAGCTGTTACAGAGAGAGAGAGAGGTAGGCCCCTTTCAGCCAGTCAAATGCATTATAATCACAGAGGAGGAGACCATTCTGCCTCTCAATGGAGTTACACAGGAATAGAATATATTCATTCAACCCATTGACTAAGTTACATTGCACAGGAAGAGGCTATACAACCTTTCTGGGCAGCTATACAGGAACAGGGAAGCCCTGGCTAACTAGCTAGAAACACAGAGTAGAGATAAGTTTCAGCTTGGAAAACTGTAACTAGTGGAATTTCTCAGGGATCAGTGTGAGTTTATCAACAGTTTATAATCTAGGTTTATGCCTTGGATGAAGGGGCTGAATGAACTGGAGCTCAGTTTGTTCATACACCAGGACAAACAGTCAATAAGGAGTCAAGTGGAAGCAGAGCTTCTGCAATGGGATACAGACAGGGGAAGGCAGTGAGTAAACCTGCAGCAAAAACAAAGCAGTACAATGTGGGTGACTGGAACTTTGTGTTTTGGGGAATTAACAAAACAGCAGTAAATAATTTAAATGGAGTGAGAATGCAGAACTTGGTGGTATTCAGGGATTTGTGTGTCTTAGTAGATGAATCACATCAAGTTACTGTGAAGATGCGTCTATTGATTTGGAAGGGAAACGGAATGATGCTGTTTCGTGCAATGGGTATCGGGTTTGAACTTAGCGATATTTCCCTGCATTGGTAAAAGGCATTGCGGAGACCACATCTGATGTAAAGTTTGAAGTTATGATCCCCAAAACTGAAAAAAAAAGCGAAGTTGTTTTCAAACATTACAAAGATACTTATCTTTACTCGGCCTTGGAATGAAGGCATTGTGTTATGAAGGATTACCAGTTTAGGCCTGAGAACGAGAGATGTTCTTATTGATCATATACAATCATGAGGTGCGTGCAGCTGGTGAATACCTGATAGATATTTCCTCTTGTGTGGGAGAATAAAAGTGGGGATGTAATTTAAGAATAAGACAGATTCTGAGGCAGGGTCACTGGACCAGAAAGGTTAACTCTCATTTCTCTTCAGACATGCTGCCTGACGTGCTGAGTATTTCCAGCAATCTCTGTATTTCTTCAAGAATAAAACATATTCATTTTAATGCAGATATTGTGAAGATATTAAACGTTTCATTTTTATATTACGCAGGCACATATAAACACATCTTCAGATCAAGTAAGGTAATTATGTGTTAATGAAATGATTCTGTGTATGACAGCACCATAGATGCACCTGCATGCAGCAGGGAATATGATGGCGTCATATCAGTCAAACAATGTTCAGGGAGAGCTCATATGGTCCAGTTTGCGTACTGACAACATCTCTGAATCAATTTAGAGATGGAAAAATGCAACCCATCTGAGAAGAAACAGCTTGTTCCTCCCTTTCTCTTTCCCTGTCCCTCATCACAGCAATGTGTGCGAGCAAAAACAAAAACAGAGTCGGTTTTTATCACTCTCAGAGGAGTCTGGATGAGGATTCATTGAAATTTCCCCACTGCTTGAAGGAAAGGGAATTCAGCCAATTTCATCTGCTCCGGGAAGGAATCACATTTTCAGAAGCTTGTGTGAGCAGAATAACTTCAGAAATAATTATTAAGATTCGATAGTTTGGTGGTGGTGGTGGTGGTGGTGGGGTTGGGGGATGGTGTCAGACAGACAGGAGATTATGTGGCTGCAGATGGGAACCCAGGATTGTGGGATTGTGTGTAACCTCACAAATGCCAGGGTCCAGGATGTCTCAGAGCGGCTGCAAATCGTTCTCAAGGGGGAGGGGCAGCAGCCAGAGGTCATTGTGCACGTTGGTACAAATGACAGAGGTAGAAATAGGGATGGGGTCCTGCAGAGTGATTGTGGAGAACGAGGAAAAATAGATAAAAGCCATGCCCATGACATTGGTAATATCCGGTTTACTTCCAGTGCTACATGCAAGTGACGGTAAGAACAGGAGGACATAGCAGATGAATGTGTGGCTAAAGAATTGGTGCAGCAGGCAGAAATTCAGATTTGTAGATCATTGGTGGGGCAGAGGTAACCTGTTCAAGAGGGACTGGTTATACCTGAACTAGAGGGTGTCCAATATGTTGCCAGGCAAGTTTGCTGGTGTTACAAGGGAGGGTTTAAACTTGATTGACTGGGGCTGGGGATGCTATTGAGAGTGGGATCCTCAACAGTAGGGAGAAAAGTGCGAGGATGGAAGGAGATACAGTAATCAGAAACAGTAAAGTGAAGAGACAGGTCAGGCTGGAACACGACAGAGGGCAAGAAATCTGTTGGATTAAGTTGCATCTGTTTCAATGCAAGATGGCTGACAGCTAAGGCTGATAAACTCAGGGCGGGGATAGGTACGTGGGACTGGGATATCGTAGCCATTACACAAACAGGGCAAAGGGAGTGACAGGACTGGCAGCTTAATGTACCAGGGTACAGCTACTTTAGGCAGGAGAGTGGTGATGGAAGGAACAGAGGGGGAGTTGCATTTTTGATTAAGGTGAGTATCACAGCAGTGACCAGATATAAAATAACATGAAGGATCTTCCAGTGAAGCTTTGTGGGTGGAACTAAGAATTGAGAATGGAATGGTGACATTATTGGGGTTGTACTATAGGCCCCCAAATAGTCAAAAGGAATTCGAGGAAGAAAAATATGTGGAGTGACTGGGGAGACTTGCAAGGTCAGTAGGATTGTCATTGCAGGAGATTTTAACTTTCCTAACATAGACTGGGACTGACACAGAATTAAGGTCTTCGATTGGGTGGACGTATTAATTGTGCTCAGGGAAATTTCCCCCAGCAGTATGTAGAGGAGCCTACTTGGGGAGGGGCAAAACTCGACCTACTCTTGGGAAATAGAGCAGGACAGGTGATTGAGGTGACAGTGGGGGAGCACTTTGAGACCAGTTACCATTGTTCTATTAATTTTATAATAGTTATGGAGAGGGACAAACTGGTTCACAGCTGCAAGATCTAACTTGAGGCAAGGTGAATTTTCATAGAATTAGACAGAAACTTGCAGGGGCTAATTGGAGTAGTTTGTTTGCAGGCAAACAGACGTCCAGCAACTGGGGGGGGGGGGGGGAGAGGGGGCATTTAAAAATAAGATAACAAGAGTTTAAGGTCTATATGCTCCCGTGAGGGTGACGGGCAAAGTTGTCATGAAGAGGGAACACTGGATGACAAGAGATATTGAGGCTTTAACCAAAAGAAGGAGGCGTGGGTGAGGTGCAGGCAGATGGGATCAAAGGAATCCCTGGACATATACAGGGAATACAGGAGTTTACTGAAGAAGGAAATCAGAAGGGTGAGAAGGGGGCACGAGATAACCTTGGCTGAGAAGATCAGGATGAATGCAAAGAGGTTGTTTACATACATTAAAGAAAAGAGAATAACTACTGTGAGAATACGACCCCTCAAGGACCAAAGTGGATATGTATATGCAGAACTGCAGGAAATTCTGAAGGTTCTTAATTAATATTTCTCCTCTGTATTTATCATAGATAAATACATGAAGACTTGATGTGGGAGCTTATGGAAGTTAGTGGTGATATCTTTGGGGACAGTCATCATAGTAGTGGAGGTGTTGGATGTACAGGTATTAGAATGTAAAAAGGTGGAGAAATCTCCTGGTTCTGATCATATACGTCAAAGAACACAGCAGGAGGCTAGAGAAGAAACTACAGGGACTCTGGCTAATATTTTTGCATCATCGCTAGCTACAGGTGGGGTCCCAGAAGACTGGAGGGTGGCGAATGTTGTTCCCTTATTCAAGAAGGGAAGTAAATAAATAACTGGGCACTATAGACCAGTAAGTCTAACAGAATTTGCTGATGACAGTGAGAGAAGTTTTCAGAAATTGTAGCAGGACCTTGACTAGCTGGGGAAGTGGGCCGAAAAATGGGAAAATGTAGTTTAATATAGACAAATGTGTGTTTTGCATTTTGTGAAGTCAAATAAAGGCAGGAATTTCGTGGTGAATTGCAGGGAATTAAATGGTGTAGTGGAACAGAGGGACAGAGTACAGGTGCATGGTTCTCTGAAAGTAAAGTCACAGGCAGACAGTTGAGTGAAATGGTTTTTTGCACACTGGCATTCATCAGTCAGGGCATTGAGTGTGAAAGTTGGGAAGTTCTGTTGCAAGTTTCAGGATGTTGCTGAGGCCGCACTTGCATTGTTGTGTTCAGTTTTGGTCACATTGCTATCAGAAGGATGTTATTAAACTGGAAAGATTGCAGACGAAATTTATAAGGATGTTCACATGACCCAACAGTCTGATTTACAGGGAGAGGTTGGAGAAGCAATGACATTTTTCTTTAGAGCATAGGAGACTGAGGGGGACTGATGGTGCGGAAAGGTACAAGATAATGGGAGGAACGGATATGGTGAATGAACACAGTCTTTTTTTCCCGGAGTTTTGGAATCGAGGACTAGAGTGCATCAGCTAAAGGTTAGAGGGGAAATAATAAAAGAGACCAAGAAGGGGATATGTTTCACAGAGGGTGATATGCATATGGAATGAGCTGTCAGTGGTTGAGACATTTACATTAACAATATTTAAAAGGCAATTGAACAAGAACATGGAGAGGAAAGGTTCAGAAACATATGGGCCAAGTGCAGGGAAATGGGTTTAGCATGGATGGACATTAAGGTCAACATAGACTAATTTGGGGCAAAGTGCCTGTCTTCATGTTGTAGGACTCTCTGACACTACAAGTAGAATAACGTTTGGGCCAAACTCTCATTTTTCCTTTTGTCATGAGTTCCAATAATATTTGGACAACGTTCTTTCAAGTTAACATCGCAGAGATTTTGATTTCCAGGTTGTTTCTTCATCAAACGTGTGTGTGTGTGTGTGTGTGTGTGTGTGTGTGTGTGTGTGTGTGTGTGTGTGTGTGTGTGTGTGTGTGTGTGTGTTCCTCAGTATTTTTGAAAGGGAAAAATTAATGTACATGTTTTCAATACCCACTCATCATTCTTCTTTCGATCATAGTTTGAGTAACATTGTTTTAGTCATAAACATGTTGTTTTAGCAGATGAAAGAAATCTGCCTGACTTGTTCCTAACACTGACGCTGACACACTCTGAGATCTGTATCATTGGCCATTTCATTAACCTGGTAATAATTGAAAATTTTGGGACCAGTAGAAGAGTGGGACTAGAAAAGGAAACAGTGATCTAAAAACACAGTTAACTATCAACTTAGTGAGCCTAACGTCAGCATAGTGTAGGTTGTTGGAGGAGGTTTTGAGGGATATGTTTTACATGCATTTAGAAAGATAATGACTGGTTTGGGGAAGTCAACATGGCTTTGTGCCATGTAAATCAAGTATCATTAATGTGATTGAGTATTTTGAAGACGTGACAAAGAAGGTTGAAGAAGGTAGTCTGATGCACATTGTTTACACTGGCTACAGCTAGGCATTTAATGAGGTTCCTCATTCTAACAGATTACTAAGGTTAGGTCACATGGAATTCAGGGAACGTTAACCAATTAAATACAAAATTGTCTTGAAGGTAAAGGATTGTTTTCCAGACTGGAGGAATGTGGCCAGTGGTGTCCTGAAAGAATCACTGCTGAGCTCACTGCTTTTCAACATGCAGATAAATAATTTGGATGTGAATATCAGAGGCATTGTTAATAAGTTTGCAGATAACATCAACAGAGTGGTGTAGCGGACAGTGAAAAAGATTATCTTAGAGTACAGCGGCATCCTTGACCATCAAAGGGCCAAGGACTGGCAGATAAGTTTAATTTAGATATTTGTGAGGTTTTACATTTTGGTAAATTAAAGCAGGGTCGTGCCCTCGGGAATGTTACTGAACAAAGAGACCTACAGGTGCAGGTTGACAGTTCCTTGAAAGTGGTGTCACAGGTAGACAGGATGGTGAACAACACGTTTGACATGCTTGCCTTAATTGGTCAAAACATTGAGCATAGGAGTTGATGTGGCATGTTACCCCTGTACAGGATGCAGGTGAGGCCACGTTAAGAATACTGCGCACCATGTTGGCTCTGCTGATGGGACGATGTTGAGAGGACGCTGAAATAATTTACAAGGATTTTTCGATACTGGGGGTGGGGTTTGGGGGGGTGGGGGAGTTGAGATTCAGGGAGAAGATGAACAGGTTGAGGCATTTCCCCTGGACAGGAGGAGGGTGAATGGTGACATGAAGTGGCTTATAAAATCTTGAGGGGCATGGATAGCCTGAATGGTCAAGGTCTTTTTCCCAGGGTTAGGGGAGTGCAGTTATAGACGATATAGGTTGAAGGTCTGGGGGAAAGGTTTAGAGCGGACCTTAGGAGTTACATTTTCATGCCAAAGGTGATGCGTGTGCAGAAAGTGCTGTCAGAGAAAATGTTGAAAGCGGGTACAATTACACATTTAAAATATATCGGAATAGGTACATAAATAGGAATGGTTCAGAGGGACATGAGGAATATGATGGCAGATGGGACTAGACCAGATTGGGATATCTGGCCGATGTGGGCAAACTGGAATAAAGGATCTGTTTCCAAGCTGTATGAATCTTTGATTCTATAAGAGGGATGGGGAAAAATTCTAAAAGGGCCTTTCACGTGGGAATTCTCTTCCCAGGAAGTTTGACATTCCTCTTTGTTTACGTTTATTGAAAGCTTTGTAAGGTAAATATTTGGCAGAGCAGTGAGTCACGGATAATGGGATACAGACAGGAAAATGGGATTGCGACCACAACCTGATCAATCACAGTAGGTGCCTGGTGGAGAAGGGTCAAAGTGTCTAATGACCCAGTACTGCTCCTCAGTCCCATGTTCCTGTGTTCCTTTCAGCCCCTTAAACCTGCTAGACAGGAGCAGTTGGAAGCTGCTTACTGCTATAACATGGTGCACAGAAACAGAAGAGACTGTTCAGCCCCTCAAGTCTGTCCCACACGGTTTAGGAGATTTGGAAAATATAATTGGAAAATCCAGGTTTCACATGAAAGAGGCACCGCATCTCTCTATACAGAGCTTCCCCCCTCTGCAACTTGTGCACCATTTGTTGTTCATGTTGTAGACCCAGATTCACTGTGAATACAGACCCCAGACCTCACCTAGTGATTTCTCACAGAGTCCTCTGGTGTCTTTAACCGCAATATTCAACAACAGACGTACCAGGAAAATCACACCCACTAACTTTTCAATAACAGAATGGGAGAACATCAGAAACAGGAACAAATCGTTCAAACCCCAATGCTGCTTTGCTCTTCACTAAGGTCATTGTTGATCTGCTCTCGGTCTCAAATCCTGTTTAATGCCCGATTCCTCATAGCCCTCACGTCTCCGAGGGGTCAAACTCCATCTACCCCCCTTTAAATAGTTTCATAGAAGATAGAGCATAGAACAGTACAGCACAGTACAGGCCCATCGGCCCTCGATGTTCCACCGATCTTTTATCCTACTCTCCGATCAGACTAGACTACATACACAACATTGTACTATCCTCCCATGTGCCTATGTAAGAGTCACTTACATGTCCCTAATATACCTGGCAAAATACAACTGCTGGCAGTGTATTTCATGCACCCACCACTCTCTGTGTAAGGACCTCGAAACCTCACTTCAAATGATGCCCCATCGTGATAGCCATTTCTGACTTGGAAAAAGCCTCTGGCTATCCAATATATATATATATGCCTCTCACCATCTTGTTTATCTCTATCAAGTCACCTCTCATCCTTCTTCACACCAATGTTAAAAGCCCTAACTGTCAACCTTTCTTCATAAGACCTACCCTCCAGTCCAGGCAGCATTCTGGTAAATTTCCTCTACACCCTTTCTAAATTTTCCGTATCTTTCCTTTAATTGGATGACCAAAACTGGACCCAATATGTCAAGTGTGGTCTAACCAGGGCTCTATAGAGCTGCAGCATAACCTCACAGCTCTTAAAATCAATCACCCTGTTAATGAACGCTAACACCATTCGCCTTCTTAAAAACCCGGTCAATTTAGGCCGCAACTTTGAAGGATGTAAGGATATGGACACCAAGATCCCTCTATTACTCCAGACTGGAAAGAATTCTGCCTATAACCCTGCATTCAAATTCAAATTCAAACTTACAAAAATAATCACTTCACACTTTTCCAATTTGAACTCCATCTGCCGCTTCTTAGCCCAGCTCGGCATTATGTCAATATCCCGTTGCAACTTACAACAGCCCCCCACGCTATGTATGATTCTACAAACCTTCATGTTATCAGCAAACTTACTAACCCACCCTTCCACTTCCTCATCTAAGTCATTTATAAAAGTTACAACGAGCAGAGGTCCCAGAATTGATCCCTGAAGTACACCATTGGTCCCTTTCAGTGATCTCGCTCCCTTAACTCTCTGTGCAAGAGAATTCCTGATATTGACTACCCTCTGTTTGAAGAAAACATTCTCTGCTTCTACACCATGACCTATTGATATGAACAAAAGAGTAAACACGGAGGCTCAGGTAAGAGAGACTGGCCCTGATCTCAAGGCAGTATTAGACTAAGGATGACATCAAGGAGTCTGAGCAAAATCGCACTTAATGAGAATCGATTGTGACCTCTCCACTGTTTGGAATCAGTCACATGCACAACGGAAGATGGCTATCACCAGCGGACATCAATCATCTCAGCCATGGGACACATTTGTAGGAGATCCTCGGAGTAGCTCCCTCAGCCCAGGCATCTCCAGTTGGTCATTATAGAATCCCAACAGTGTCGGAGGAGGACATTGAGTCCAAACTGAGAAAGAGTGGGGATATTCACAGACGTTTACATCATGTTCAAAACAAGTTGTCACTACTCAGCTCTTGAAGTAGAGAGTGTCCATGTGCAACTAGAACTGGACACCATTCAAGATCATGCTGTTAAAGCCTGGGTAACATTCATGTAACAGCAATGGCAGACACTGCACATTTCCACAGTAAACGGAGGTGCTCATTCTGCACCACAATCTGGGTTCACAAGAATATGGGGAAGTTACTTAGCCAATCAAACTACTGGACAGGACGTGTGGTAGCTCATTCAGTCCCTCCTGCCTATTACACAGGAAAAGAAGGAATCTACTTACTCCCACATGTCACTTACATGGGATCAGAAAGAGACCATTTCACACCCGGAGTCACGTACATAAGGAACAGGAAGACGTCATGCAGCTTCACAAGTCACTAATACAGGAACAGGAAGGTGCCAGAGATGCTGCAAAATCACAAACAAATGGAGCAGTGACTGAACAGGTGGACTGTTCCAAACAGGTCCACACGGCGAATTACTCATGCTACCTATGTGCTACTTTCACATGCTTTTCTGGTAGTAGGAATGAAGCCAACTTTATTAACCATTTTCCAAGATGTCTTCCATCTTCAAGAAAGCAGACCCATAGTCTCTATGGAGGTCAGAAGCTTGTGCAGAATTGTTAACTCTTTCAAAACGAAGGTATTGTGGCTGCTGACAGGCTTGTGTACAAAGTGACATTTAGTACAGTGTCACACAGTAACTGTGCATTCAAGTGCCCAGAGTGCATTCAGAGCCTGTACCTTTCTGTCAATCGACATGGAGGCTCTGCAGAGACATGCAAACTTTTGGGAATCAAACATCCAATGAATAGTGTGCAATTTTGACCCTATTCAGCTGTTCAGTATGTAATGAGTGTCTGTCCGTAACCATCAAGTATCAACTTCTTATTGTCTCACAGAGCTACAGGTTAAACTCATATTTCCTGCACACTCTCCTTCTGATAACATCATGCCAGGGTTTAGTCTGGTAAAACTCCTTTGGAGTCTCTCAGTGACAAAGAGATCATTATTTATAAAACAGACCAAATCTATACGCAATGCACCAAATACACTCTCAAAAAAACACTACCATTAGGAAAGATATACCAACTCTGGGACTTCAATCATTTTGCATGAAAAGCCACATATTACTTACTTCCTGCAACGCAATAATTCTGTTACTGACTTATGACCAAGGTCATCCAGGTCCTTTTAAACAACAACACTTCCCAATTTCTCACCATTGAAAAAAAAAACATAAATGTGAATGAAGATATTTGTTCACATCTGATTCAGTTTTTAAAACTCGTGAACAGCTATTGGGCAAACACTGATTATTCTGATACCCAACAAGCCTTCAGTCCAGAGAAAAATCCCACTCCCTTCATTGTCTCCAACATCCAATTTTTATACCATGTGGTATATATTTCACATCTACATACCCATGGAATTTAAATTTCCCCACTCAACTGTATTCAACAATGTCAAATATCAGCTGAAAAAATAAATACTCCATTCCTATTGGTTCTCAATTTTCAATGTCACAGCGGACAATCTCCATAATTTCCAGCAAGTTAATCAAAGGTAATTTCCCTTTCCAGAATCTAAGCCGACTCTACCAAATCAGATCACTATTCTCCAAGTGTCTAGTTCTCAAATCCATTACAAAAGGTTACAATGTCTTTTTCTCACAGCTGATACAGAGCTATTTAGTTTTCTGTTTTCCCTCTCCGTTCTGTTGTAAATATTTACGTTTACAATAGCTGCTTTCCAGTCTGCAGGATCCTTTCCAGAATATAACAAGCTTTGAAGAATAATCAGTAGTTTTTTCACGAGCTTTTACAATATATATTAATGATATAGAAGATGGTATTAGTAATAACATTACCAAATTTGCTGATGATATTAAACAGGGTGGCAGGGTGAACGGTGAGGAAGATGTGAGGAGATTACAGGGTGACCTGGACAGGTTAGGTGAGTGGTCAGATGCACGGCAGATGCAGTTTAATGTGGATAAATGCATGGTTATCCACTTTGGTGGCAAGAGCAGGAAGGCAGATTACTACCTAAATGGAATCAATTTAGGTAAAGGGGCAGTACAAAGAGATCTGGGTGTTCTTGTACACCAATCAACGAAGGTAAGCATGCAGGTACAGCAGGTAGTGAAGAAGGTTAATAGCATGGTGGTATTCATAACAAGAGGAATTGAGTATAGAAGAAAAGAGGTTCCTCTACAGCTGTACAGGGCCCTGGTGAGACCACACCTGGAGTACTGTGTGCAGTTCTGGTCTCCATATTTGAGGAAAGACATTCTGGCTATTGAGGGAGTGCAGCGTAGGTCAATTCCTGGAATGGTGGGATTACCTTATGCTGAATGACTCATGCAACTGCGCATGTATACCCTTGAGTTTAGAAGACTGAAAGGGGATCTGTTTGAGACATATAAGATTATTAAAGGATTAGACACTCTGGAGGCAGGAAACATGTTTCTGCTGATGTGTGAGTGCCGAACCAGAGGACACAGCTTAAAAATACAGGGTAGACAATTTAAGACAGAGATGAGGCGAAACATCTTCACCCAGAGAGTGGTGGCTGTGTGGAATGCTCTGCCCCAGAGGGCAGTGGAGGCCCAGTCTCTGGATTCATTTAAGAAAGAATGGATAAAGCTCTCAAAGATAGTGGAATCAAGGGTTATGGAGATAAGGCAGGAACAGGATACTGATTGAGGATTATCAGCCATGATCATATTGAATGGTAGTACAGGCTCGTAGTGCAGATTGGCCTACTCCTGCACCTATTGTCTATTGAGCTCTAATACCACCTCCTGAATACTCTGGGATGCAGCTCTGCAGATTCAGCAACTTATGAAACTTCAATTCAATTTGATTTTCAAAAAACATAGTTTTCATTAATTCTAATTTCCAGCAGTTTCTTATTTTTACCAGTCCCCCTCTTCCCTATTTCTGGAAGTTAGTTTCTGCACCTTCCCCTGTGGAGATGAAACCAATGTATTCTTCTCAACAGGCAGATGGTTTCTGACAGCTCTTGGTACATCGGAGGACTGCACTTCAGAGATGGTGGATACATTATGCACTCCTGCCTGGAAAGTTCCAGAATTGTAACAGTTCACTTCATGGTGAGAGTCAGCACCCTGGTGCGAAGCTGCAGGTTATACTGAATGAGGGGACACAGCTCAGTGACCACCTCATTTTTGAAACAAACTGGTTTTGCACTTGACACTTGGCATGGGTCCATTTTAGACAAATGTTCCTGGAAATCCAAGGGAGGAATGTGCAGTGCCCAGCCCCATCCTGTTTACAGAGCTTCCCTTCTGTGGAGTCTCAGCTCCATTTGTTTCCCATGCACCCAGACACTC
Organism: Chiloscyllium punctatum; assembly: GCF_047496795.1. Taxonomy (NCBI): domain Eukaryota; kingdom Metazoa; phylum Chordata; class Chondrichthyes; order Orectolobiformes; family Hemiscylliidae; genus Chiloscyllium; species Chiloscyllium punctatum. The sequence goes on along the minus strand of NC_092788.1, from coordinate 53,415,254 downwards.
TGTAAATTCACTGTCCAGAGTGGGTTCACCAGAGCATCGGGTCTTCCTGAATGAACGTAGCAGCTGACGATACAAACCCGAGAATCCAATCCAAAAAAACTCCACTGAATTTCTAATGACAGCAGCAAGTCAATTCACCCAACCCATTCAGGGTTGTAAATGCCTCCCTCTCCTCAGTTTCTCTTCCTAGCTAAGAAAGCTATTACGTCTCCACACAGTCTCACGATACCAGTTCATCTGTCTACAGAAGCAGTTGACAATGTAACATTAGGTTTCTCTGCATCTGAGCAACTTGACGTGCAGCACCAGTATTGCTCATGGAGTTGATCACCCCACTCAGAGAAGAGAGATAGAAGGAAAATAACTAACTTTAAACAGGGACATACCGAAATGACATGATATTCAGGAATATCGGAAGGCGAAATGTTAGAATAACTTCCCATTCTATTTTCCTTCCAGTTCATCATCAGCAATCCTTCTGTTTGTGTTGCCTTTCTCTTGCTCTGTCTCTCTTTTTCTGAACGTTTATCAATTCATTCAACACAAACCTCCCACTCACCCTTCTAACCATCCCTGATATAAATAATATTATTTCCCAGTTACATTACGTTTTGATAGGATCACTGCATTCGAAACATTATCTGTGTTTCTCCCGACAGAGAGACATGACTACTGAGATTCTCCAACACTTCTAGATGCTGCAGAATTTTATGTCAAATCTTCAATATCCATTTGTTTATTTCATTTTTAATGTTGTTGTTTCCCAGGATGCCAGCATTACTGGTAAGGGCAGCATTTGTTATCCATCACTAATTGCTATTGACTGTGAGGCCATTTGTCAAGAAAATATGGAGCCAACCACAATGTTGTGGGTCTGAATTCACACTTAGTCCAGACTGGGCAAAAATCTTAAGGTTCTTTACCAAAGGTTATCAGCAAAATGAGGAAAAATAAATCTGGTAGTTTACGGTTGCCATGAGTGAATTTAGGATTCATTCCAATTTTTGCCATTCGAATTTCTGTTCTGTCACCAGCTTTTAGAGTCATAGCCTGTGCCTCTGAAGTACACAGTCAGTGATATTCTTACTCTGATACAGTGTCCCTGGTGTAAAGTAACTGTAGAGACAAGAAAAAGTCTGTGGTCAACATATTTGTAATGTGGAAGGAAGGTCAGAAGAGAAGTGAAGCCATAAAGTTTGAAGTTAACAAAGGGGTAGATGACAAGCTCATTCAGCAACAGCACTGAGACAGAAGTGGAGACTGGGGATATTATAGAGGTTGAATTTGACCGTTTTAATGACAGAGAGAATCCAGAATGGTAAAACAGTTTAGAGTAAAATGGGGACTCAAAGTTCTAATCAGTCTAGTTCCTTCTTATATATTCATAAAGATTTTGAAATGCATGAAAAGGAAGTGGAGCTTATGACTGAAAGTTTATATTTGCTAAATATCAATAACCGAAGTAACAATAACGTTCACCATCATTTATAGAATTGACAGAGGTAGGCTTACCAGGAACACCAACGATAGCGAGGATGGGGTCGTAACCTGCCTGAATAATCATCAGTACGGCTTCTATCTGCAACCATAACCAAGCCCAATCCAGAGAAAACCAGTAAAGACCAAAGGATAAACTCCTGTCTATTGTTGGAATATTCCAGACTAACGTTCTCAGACTCTGATCCATTGTTGGAACATTCCAGTCTAATGTTCTTAGATTCTGATCCATTGTTGGAACATTCCAGTCTAATGTTCTCAGATTCTGATCCATTGTTGGAATAATCCAGTCTAATGTTCTCAGATTCTGATCTCTCCCTCTCTCTGCATCTGCTGATCCCAATCTTGTTGAGGTTGACTCTGCCCTAAATACTATAGCATAACAAGTAGAAAGAAGGCCATAATTATGGAAGAGGGAAAGCCTCCAGTGACCCAGTTAGATCCAGGAAGACTGATATTAATCACAGTCACCGAACAATCAGCTTAAGTTGACTCATTTCATGACAACCCTGACATACCCCAACAATACTTGAACTGGATGGAATATTGACATCGCTGACTGTTGGGTGAATGGTACATCTCTAATTTTGAGGTGAGGGAGGGAGATGATGATTTGTCTCAAAAGCTCAATAATTGTACTTTGTTTTGGCCGGGTAGGAATTTCTGGGCACCTAACGACGTCTGTGTCTGATCACCAGGCCTGTGCATCCTTTCGGTTTATTTATTTATGTTTAACTTTGACATTTATTTGACCATCATTTAACGGCTTAAGTGGAGTTAGGCATTTTGAGAGGCTCCTACAGTGCCATATATTGTGTAGATACAGTCCATTCCTTGTGGTCCTTGCAGCCGTGGCCTGGTCCTGTGGAGTGATGGTCATTTTCTCCCAGAACCAGGATTATTAGTTTTCCCACTCGCCAGTTATTCTGGGGTTCTCAGCAGGGTTGGAAGGCAGGAAATCTCTCCCGGCTGCTACACTCTCTCTCTCTGAGATTTCTCTTTTGATTGTTTCTTGATGTTCTTTCCGCCTGGGTTGGAGAACTGTATGTGAGACAATCTATTTCCTGGATTTGTTTTTAGACAAATTTGTGTTTCTGGGATGTTACCATATTGGTTGGTGAAAAATGCGTTGCTGGAAAAGCGCAGCAGGTCAGGCAGCATCCAAGGAGCAGGAGAATTGACGTTTCAGGCATAAGCCCTTCTTCCTGATGAAGGGCTTATGCCCGAAACGTCGATTCTCCTGCTCCTTGGATGCTGCCTGACCTGCTGCGCTTTTCCAGCAACCCATTTTTCAGCTCTGATCTCCAGCATCTGCAGTCCTCACTTTTTCCCCCGTTACCATATTAGATCAGTTACTGTTAGTTAAATAACCTATTATTCTGTTTAAATTTCCAAAAGAATTAAGTTATTCCAAGATTCACTTATGTTCGTTATATTTTGTGTACTGTGCTTGAATAGATTGTGTTTGGCTTAATGTTATATATTTTGACCAATTAAATTGTAGCTGAAACACAGCACCTGACATTTACCTTTACAATAAGAAAACATTCAGGCCGAGACTACCGTCTCCATGTACTTTGAGGGATTCTGCTCTGCTCCATAACAGAGGGATAGATGTTCTCGTTTTGCTTGGGCAATTGCTTAATGGACAACATATTGCAGAAATATGGGGTTTGACAGCAGAATTGACCCAGCTGGAGGAGTGATAGTTATGTCAGGATTTATATCAGATAATCATTCCTTGTCACAGATCCAGCCCGGACACATATAAGGCAAGATGAGATATCTGTTGATCATGAAATACTGCTAGGTTACAGCGCCACAATCCATCCAGGATCGAACAATGTTCAGAGCTTACCAAGTGAGCACTGGTGCCATTTTTAAAAGGCCAATGGGCACAGGTTTGACCATTCTCAGTTCAGAGCTGCTTTGCACAATTTCCCCTGAGAATGGCATTTAAGGGGCAATTACACCACGGTTTGTTGACAGGGACACGGACGTCCTGGTGGAGAAGAGGTACAGAAGATGACCATTATATTCCCAGAGCAGGCCACACCACCAGACAAACCGAGCATGGTCTGAGCTCCCCCCCCAGCTCAGTGCAGTATCTGTTGTCTGAAGAAATTTCCAGCAATACAGGACAAACATCAATAACATAAGGATAAGGGTCACCATATTCTCTCTGCTCCCTCACACTCACTGTATATCTGTTATAGCACCTACTGCCGAACAAGGCTCACACTCCAAAGCTCTCACTACTGCATGCAGCACCTACTCACTCTCTCACCTATGCAATACCCCTACATGGTGATAAATTCTTCTGGAAAATACTGTAACTAGAATTCTCTGGATAATGTCGTTTTTTACAATATTCCAGATAGTTTCCCAAATAACTCCAAGGTTCAGGCAAATGTTTGTCCCCCAGTTTGTAACACACCAGTAGAAGGAGATATTTGTAATCCCTCAGGATGAAAGCATATCACGAGACCATTCATCCTCTCAAAAATACTGCATCATTCAGACAAACATAGTATCTAAACACTTGAAGACTCACTCCATTCTTGAAGACAGGCGCCACATTGAAGGTTCGCCAGGTTCACTGGAACATTTCTGTAATCCAGAGAATTATGGAATATTTCGCACAGTGCCCCCAGTCACTTTGCAACCACTCTTAAAAGTCCAGCTATGAATTTCTGACGACCTGTCTACCCTTTTTCTTAACTGTTTGTTAAAAAAATCCTTTTGTTAGAGACAGTTCAAGAACTTTCATCTGACTACGGTTTTGTTTATATTATTGAATTACTTTGTGGCTCCGTATGTGGCTGAACACATGATCAGCTGAGAGTGATGCCATTCTCCCAGTTTCTCTGGCTCTGTCATTTCTGTTTGGGGATGTCACATTCCAGTGGGAAACTTCCTACATGACCACCTTTTCTCTCAAATAAGAAATCCTCTCACTCTGATGGACTGACCCTTGAGCTATGACTGCCCCCATCTCCCTCACTTCTGACCTCATACCTTCGCCTCTTTCCCAGAACAATAATAGATCTCCCCTTGCCCTCAATTCCTAATGCACTAGAATCCACTTTCACAGGATCATCCTCCGCTACTTCCACCACCTCCAGTCGAACAGCACCTTCAACACATCTTCCCCTCCCGTCCACTGTCAGCATTTCACAGTAATGATCCCGTTTCTGATACCCTCCATCACCTCGAACACTTGCCCCACTTCCTCGTGGCACCTTCCCATGCAATTGCAGAAGCTGCAAAACTAGCCCATTCACCTCTTCCCTCCTCACTGTCTAAGGCCCCAAACACACCTCCCAGGTGAAGCAACATTTCACTTGTACACTTTCAATCCAGTCTCCTGTCATTGCTGCTCAAAATGCAGTCTACCTTACACTTGGGAGACCAGAGACTGCTTTGAGGAACACTTCCACTCTAGGAATAACCCTGGTGTTGTGATTGCTCCCCATTTCAATAAATACCTTTCCCTCCAGTTAATGAGAATCCTTTGAAGAGGTAACAAGCAGTTTAGATCAAGGAGACAAAATGGAGTTAACAATGTGGACAACCAGTATGCCTCTAATACGGTACTGCACAGGAGGCTGAAGAGTAAGATAAAGACCCATGGTGTTCGCGGCCAAGTACTAACATGGATAAAAGTATGGCTATCTGGCGGGAGGCACAGTGGGGATAAAATGGTCCTTCTCAGGATGGCAGCTGGTGACTAGTAGTGTTCCACAAGGGTCAGTGTTTGGAGCACGATATTTCACTTTGTAGGTTAATGATTTGGACGGCAGAACTGAGGGCATTCTGGCTACTTTTTCAGATGATGCAAAGATAGGTGGATGGGCAGGTAGTATTGAGGAGGCAGGGAGCCTGCAGGAAGATTTAGACAGTTTAGGAGAATGGGAAAAGGAGTAGTAGATGGAGAGTGTGGGGTCATGCATTATGTTATGAAGAATAAAGGCATGGACTATTTACTAAATGGGAAGAAAATTCAGAAATCTAAATTCAAAGAGACTTGGGATTCCAAGTCCAGGATGCGCTGAAGATTGTAGGTTGAGTCATTAGTTCAGAAGGCAAATACGATGTTATCATTCATCTCGAGAGGACTATAATGGAAAGGTAGGGATTTTGAGGCTTTCTCAGGCTCTGGACAGACCACATTTCCAGGATTTACACTTCCTAATGAAGGGCTTGAATCCGCGATTTTCGTGCACTTCAGATGCTGCCTGACCAGCGGTGCTTTTCCATTAACACACACCCATGTCTGTGAGTATCTAAATGTGGGTGCAGTTCTGACAGTCTCTGTGGTGCTTAAAATGACACAATCTCTCCTGCAGCTGGCCTCTCCATCCAACTGCAGTGACAGTGGCAGAGTGTGATAACATACAATGATTCAGTCTGGGTGGGAGAGAGGGCAGCAGCTCACAGCACCATCAACACACACACACAAGCAGACATAAACACAATGCTGGTAGATGGAGGGTAGCAAATATACTTGGGATTGTCAGAATGGAAATGCTCACCTGTGAGTGAACCCTTTTGTACGGAGATGAGAAGAATTTATTTCTCATTCTGTGTCTTGCAATGCTTAAAAAATGTGAGAAAGTATTGAAGAATCCTGACAAAGGCCTAGCAGTAATATTGCTCAATATTGATGAAACTGGTCTGTGTGTTCAAAGATATCATTCGAAAAACTAAACAGCAATGCAGTTTCAGAGATCGACAGTAAAGGATTTGTTATCTTATCACAGAGTTAAAAAAACTCTGCCACCGATGCAGTGGTGTGGGAAGGCCAGCAGAGGGTAGAATTGTATGAATCTAATCATAAAACTCATTGGTTCTCACTGCTGCCTCACAGCACCAGGTACCCAGGTTCAATTTCACCCTCGGGAACTGACTGTGTGGAGTTTGCCTATTATCCCTGTGTCTGCATGGGTTTTCTCTGGATGCTCCAGTTTCCTCCCAAAGTCCAAAGATGTGCAGGTTAGGTGAATTGGCCAAGCGAAATTGCCCATAGTGCCCGGCGGTGTGTAGAATAGGGACATTAGTCATGCATAAAAGTAGGATAGTAGGGGGATGGATCTGGGTGTGTTACTCTTCGAAGGATCAGTGTCGATGTGTTGGGCTGAAGGGCCTGCTTCCACACTGTAGGGATTCCATGAACTCTATGAACAACAGGGACAGACAGAGAGAGAGGAGGAAGGAGACTGATTCCAATTTCAATGTATTTTCTTCAAAAACATTGTATGAAGATGCAGACAGAGGTGCACACAAACGTAGATACTGACACTAACACACATAACACATGCACACAGAGATACGCACATGGATATGGACATTTACACACAAACATCATGAACACAACCCCGCGTGCAGGGACACACAATGTCTTTAATACACATATATTATTAATAAGCGATCAATGGTCAGTCGAAGACAGGATAATGGGGTTGATAAACATTTCAGCCGTGATCAAATACCATGGCAGAGTAGTTGGGCTGAATGGCCTTATTATGCTCCAGTGTCTCATGGTGATATGATCTTGTGGTGCCTGGGATTGTCTTCCCACAAGTTCAGTGGAGACCCAAATTGGTAAGTATGATGATTTAGGAGAGTTAATGGGAATATGAGTAGATTTGGGGGATTGAATGGTCAATATTTGTTCCTAATTATAATCTCCTTGTATCTCAAAAGAGTGGTGATTGGTTTGAGGATAGCACATTTTGAGAATAAGCACCTTCCCATTTCAGACTGAGACAGGGATGTTCCTTTCTCTTTAGGGTTGTGTGATCTGCGATGTTCTCATGCCAAAGTAGCAATGAAGACTGGATTACTGAAAACACTCAAGGTTGATTTCCATAGATCTTTCATGAACAAGAGAGTCCACGTTTAGGGGAACAGACTGGAGAGAGATATTTAGTTACAATCACATCAGCAATGCACATTCTGATCGGTGCAGCAGGCTCGAGGGGCTGAATGGCCAGCTGCTGCTCCTAACCCATGTGTTGTTCTCTGAAGCACTCAGTAATATTACAGAGATAAAGGAAGTTCCCACTCAGCCAGTCAGCATCGTTATAATGAGACCATTCTGCCCTCTAAGGATTTATGCAGGAATAGATTGATGTCATTCAGTCTGCTAAGTACATCATACAATGACCTAAACCCGGACTTCAAACCCACCACAGCAGACGGTGGAACTTGAATTCAATAAAACATTTGGAATTAGCAATCTAATGAAATATTGGTGGTGGTCAAAACTAAAAAGCCCTGGCTCACTAGTGTCCTTAAGAGAAGGAAATTTGCTATCTTCACTGGTCTGACTTACATGCGATTCCAGGCCGTCAGCAATGATAGACTCTCAAATGCCCTTTGCAATGGCCAAGCCAGATAATCAGGCATAATACTACAAGTTCTCATAGAAGTGAAACCAGACAGACCTGAGTACTTGTAGCCGATAGTATGTCTAAGTGCATGGGTTTAGAAAGGCAGTTCCCCAACACCTTCTCAAGAGCATCTCGGAAAGGGAAATAAATGCTGGCCCATTAATGAAGGAAAGATGTCCACACTCAGGAAGGAGAGGTGGAGAGGATAGAACTCACGTGAAACATGGACTTGGAAACATACCTACATGTGCATGATACACAGGAATATGCGAAAAGGTGAAAATTCATGAAAATAATCTCACATTTTAATTCCATCGCAGCTGATTATCAATAATCCATGTTTAATCCTTCTATTTCTCCATATACTCCAATCATTCCACCAACACACATTCCACAATTTCCCAGGTGCTTTCAGATCTGACACATGGTTAGTGGATTTCAAATGCTAACTCTTTTTCTCTCGACAGAGGCTGCCAAAACTACTCTGTTTCCCTAGCACTCTGTTTCTATTTTGTTTCTGATCACCAGTAACTTATTTTGTTTGATGTAACTTTTTTTTTAATTTTGAGGGACATTGGCCCATCGAATCCACACTGACCGTCTGCACAGCATTTCACCCAGAACCACCTCATATCCTACTTCTGCACTTGCATTTGTTAACCCGTTTTCTAGCTTATACAAGCATTTTCCATAGCTAACACACCTAGCTGCACATGGTGGGTAATTTATCATGACCAATACACTGAATCTGTTTGGACTGTAGAAGGAACCATGAGGAAACACTAGCAGACCCGTGGAGAATGTCAAAACTCAATACAGTGTAAACTGTGTTCCTGGGACTGTGAGACAGCTGTCTTCATCACTGAGATACCGTGCTGCCCTCCCTCTCCCGCGCCCCCCCCCCCCCAAATCGGGTCCCTGGTACTGTGAGACAGCCGTGCTAACCACTGAGACACCATGCCCCCTCCCCCTCCCTCCCCACAAACTGGGCCATTGGTACTGTGAAACAGCCGTTCTAAACACTGAGACACCATGGTGGCCTCCCCCTCTCCCCCAAACCGGATCCCTGGTACTGTGAAACAACCATGCTAACCACTGACACACCATACCCCCCCCCCCCTCCCTCAAAACGGAGTCACTGTGCTTGGGAATACTGGGGAAAATGTAAATTTGAAATACAAAGAGTAAACAGTGACAAAACACCACAGATGGGTCAGGATCTGGAGGTAGAAAGAGAGGCAGCATATTGAGTCTGATATGATCCTCTTCCAAAAAAACTCATATTGGACTCAAGAAGTTAATTATGTTGTCTCTCTTCTCAGAACCTGCACATGTTTTCCTGCACTTTCAACTTAGTTACTCTTTTGGACTGTGGATATTTGTCTGATCTGAAAGGGAACAGTGAAGCTGCCATTTCTGTTGACGCTCAAGTTACGGTTTTTGAATGAATAATTAAAAACTCTGTGCCTGACAACTCCCTAAATACCGATAGTTTATTGCCATTGTCATAATGCATCATGAAAATGTTGAACTCTGTGGTCATGACATCACATGAGCAATCCTCTGAATATAACTGATTGAAGTACTGATCCCAATTGTTATCAATGTCTTATCATTCTCCTGTTGTCACTCATCCAGCAAGGTCTTACCTTTCTGATAGTTTGCATATAACTATGAAAACATAAAATATCTTTGTATTTTTAACAAGACATATTCATCCGGGATTTGGAAGGCACCAGCAAGGGCAGACTTTATTTGTCATCCTCAATGGCTCTGGAATAAGCGACACAGAGTTGCCCTGTTTTACCTCTTCAATCTGAACTGAAGCAGATTCAGACAGAGCTGTTTGTAGGGGCATTCCAAGATTTTTTAACAAATACTTGTGAATGAACAGCTAATTAGTCCCTTGTCAGGATGACATGCAACTTGGAAGATACCTTTCAGAGGCTAATTTTTCTCTTGTTCCCATTCCCATTGCAGAATGTTCTCTAATTCCCATTAACTACAGTTTTGCTCAGGGTCCTTGATTCCACCCTCAGTCAAGTCCTGCTTCGATTGAAAGGGAAGTCACTCTGATCTCACCTTGAATTACAGGGAAATATCAGTTGAAAGAATAAGGAGCAAAAGACAAGAACACTGTTTGTTTGAACAATGTCCTCGCAATATTCAAAAGAAAATTGTTGGGTGGTCTTCTTTAATGCATTATATCTACATGACATCACTTTTCAAACAATATTCAGAATGGTGGGTATTTGTTCTTTTTATTTGCTTCCCATTCAACGTAGAAATGACAACGTGAATTATCTTCTATAGTGTGTTTATAATCCAGAATTTAATTCAATCTTTATCATCATTGCTCCAGCTCTTTCAAACAAAATTAATGAATAAGCCTGTGTCCATCCTGCAGATGAAAGGGTTCTTCCAGCTCCGACTATTGCAACGAATGTTGTAAAGAATAAATTACAGGCCCACGTAAATTGAAAATGCTGCAGGACAAGGTGCCAAAAGTTAGTCCAAGGTTAATGATGTCCAAGCATTATGAATAATACATGCAGAGGGGCAGAGTATAAAAGCAGAATTCAACTCCATGTCCAAAATACTGTTTGAGGCTCTCTCACAAAAGACTATAACTGATTCACGCTGTAAATTCACCAAAATTGGAAAAAAAACAAGAGACTGGAATTCCCAATTCTGAAATCACATTGGTAGAACAGGAAGAAAATCAAGTTTTTTTTTCTGAAATTCATAAATGGTGATGATAAGAATGTGGGAGATGGTGGGGGGTGGGTGATATTGGAGGATGATAAACGATGTTGTAGATGACACAATGATTAACCAATGGGTCACAATGAGGTAAAACTGAGATATGTGAGGTGCTGCATTTTGGAAGATGTAACAAGACAAGAGAGAACTCAAACCATGAAGATAGGTTACATTTGCTTTTGGAGCAGAGAAGGGTGAGGGGTGAACCTGACAGAGGTGTACTATAGCATGAGAGGTATGGGACGAGTGAACAGACAACAGCTATTCCCCTTAGTCAAAGGGGAAATACGTTTGAAGTGAAAGAGAGGATACTAAGAGAGAGTTTGTGAAATCTGTTTTGAACCCAGAGCATAATATGTGTCAAAAATGCATTGTCTGGGAGGGTGGTTCAGGAAGGTAACCTCACAAACTTTATATAATTCCAGGATAATTCACATGCTCAGTGCAAGAATTGCCCAACGACAGCATCAGCATTACTTCAGCTGTTTAACACAGTTATTTTAAATTCACCAATAACACAGAAACAGACTTCGTTTCATTATTATATAGACTTCTCGTGTAAGGTTGTTATTTCTCTGAAGACTAATGAATTCCTTCCCATATATTTGTATTGACAAAGAGTCTGTTATCCTGCGAGCTGTTCATCACAACGTGACAATTTGTTTAACACTCCATCCACCACCAGTAATATTTACTCCCAGTTAAACAGCCACATGAGATGCACTGCTGGTACTCCCTCTCAACAGCCACTTGGATGGACCAACATCAACTGGACTGGAAATTCTCAAGGGCAATTAATGCTGGTCTAGCGACGTTAAAATCCCAAATGAACTAAAAAGAAACCCCGATTTTCTAATAATTATTAAACAATGAGGACATTTTATTGATCTGATGGGTTTGACGCTGTCATTGAAATTGTGTGATCTATTTCTGTGAAATCATTTCGTGCATATATTGAAAGAACAAAACAGCTCAGTACACAGATACACGGTAACACAGCATTTAAACGCAAAATGAAAGGGAATAGTAGGCTATAGGTCTTCAGGTAACTGGGAATAACATAGATTGGTGTTTTCTGGCTGATGTATTTGTTTTGGGCTGGAGGGTCGGTTTGTATGCTGTATGATTGTCACTTTAATTGTTGGAAACAGAGAATGTGGTATCACTATTTCCATAGCTTGGGAGCATCAAATAGTGAGGAATACAATCTCCAAGGACACACAGGATTTGAAGCTATATCATTCTCCCTTCACTATCAAATTGTTAAGAACCCTATTTCTCCCTTTGTAACATTCTTGTTAGTGTTTCTGTACCACAATAACCCCTGGGGTTGATCACCCTATTCTGATCAGAAATTAAACACAGGCAACAGAATGCTGGCCTTGCTAATGAAACGCACCTCATAAGAACAACTGAAAGGAATCTGCATTGTTTAAGTTATCCATTCGACCCAATCTGATTCCTAAAGCAGTTTCAAGCGAGGCTTTCCCTTTGTCCTATGCTCCTGATGTCTCTGCAACATCATGAATCTTTCCTGAGTGCTTTTGAGTGCCGATTAAAAGTCACATATGGAAAACTGTGCCCAATAATCTGAAAAGAAAAATCTTCATGTTCATGAGAAACGTGTCATTTTTTTTCAGTATCTGAAGACAACAAAAATGTAGAAACTAGCGTCAGGAATAAGGAATCTAAACAGCTCCGTCATGTGATAAGGTCGTGGATGATCTGATTGTGACCTCAATCACACATCACTCCTTTGCCCTTACAACGTTAGTGCGTCATTCTTAGTCAACAATCTGTTTTAGGATTATTCAATGTCTTATCCCTCAGTGCTATCTGGGAAGAGAGTTGAACAAAGACACAACACTTTGAGAGGATTACATCAAATCACCATCTTCTTTACTGAGATATTCTTCCGTCCACTCGTGGTAATCTCTCACACAAGCTGAAATATTGTTTCAGAATTCAATTTGTAACAACTACTTGGAATATTCTGGAGTTAAACAAGATCACATGTTGTTTGCCTAATCCCCAGCAGATCCAGGGCCGTCAGTTCAAGATTTCCTCCTGAAATAAACGATCCTCACAAGAGTCAGCTGAATGAATCTTCTCTGTACAGCATTTCATATCATTGTGGTCATAGCACTTTCGATGTGGTTACAACCTTACCTTGTAGATCTGTAGAAAATATTCCCTACTTTTAAATGTATTCTATTTCAGAAACTTTCAACATTTAACTTACCTCCCTAAAAATGATGTGCACCAAAAGGTTTTGTTTTGTAATTCAGGTTGCCAGTTCCTCGGTTCCTCTGTGCCTCAAGCCAATCTCTCCATTGAAATAATACCCTGCGTTTCCATTCAACCTTCAGACAACTTTGAGCACAGACATATTTTCCAACTGTGCTCCATACACCAATATTTGGCTGTTCACTTGACTCATCTTAATCTCTTTATAGACTCATGTCGTCGTCATATCTTCATTCTCTCACATTTTCAAAAGTTTGTATTCTTCCATAATACAGACAGAATATTTGGCCAAAGATATACACTCTGGAGACATTTCAAAGTAATTGACAGTTAAATATTTTTTACTCAATGCCTTAGCTAGAAATTTGTGGTAATGCTGGAGTATTTTGCAGTTCCATTACTCAGTTCCCATTACTTGAAGTAGAGTCAGATGGTATGGAATATGTGTGAGCAGAATTGAGGAACCACAAAGGTGCAAAACCATAGTTGGATTTATGTCCAGGCCTAAGAATCGTAGGCAGGAGCTGGGACACAAGACAGAACAGGAGATGGCAAGAAAAAAAGCATGTGTAGGAAAGGCAAAGGTACAGTGACTTGGGGGATTTCAATATGCAGGTGGACTGGGAAAATCACTGGCAGTGGTTTGCAAGAAAAGGAATTTGTGGAATGTCTACGAGATGGATTTTTGGAGCACCTTATGTGCAGGCAACAAGGGAATGGGCAATACTGGAGTTAGTGTTGTGCAATGGGGCAGACTTGAGAAGGAAGCTTAAGGTGAAGGAACCCTTTGAAGGCAGTGATCATAATATGATTGAACCTACTCTTCAGTTTGAGAGGGAGAAGGTAGAACCGGAGTTAATATTACAGCTGAATAAAGGCACCTACCAAGACATGAGGGAGGAGCTAGGCAGAATTGACTGGGAGAGGGGCCGAGCAGGATAGACAGTGGAACAGTTATGGCAGAAGTTTCTCGGAGCAATTTAGAAGTCACAGCAGAGATTCATCCCGAGGTAATAGATGCACTGTACAGGGAGGATGAGGTATCCATGGATGACTGGGGAATGCATGGCTAGGGTAAAAGAAAAAGAGAAAGCAGATAACATGGCAAATGGCAGTGAGAAACCAGAGGATTGGGAAGCTTACAAAGATGAACAGAAGGCAGCAAAATAAGAAATAAGGACGGAGAAGATTAAATACGAAGTTAAGCTATCCAGTGATAGAAAGGACGATTGTAAGAGTCTCTTTCGATATATTAAGGGCAAAAAAGAGAAGCAGAAATGGACACTGGGGCACTGAAAAATGACGCTGGAGAGATAGTAGTGTGGAACAAATAATAGATGAGAAACTGAATAATTATTTCACATCAGATTTCACGGCAGATGACATGAAACATATCCCAAATATTCAAGAGAGTGAGGAGGCAGAGCTGATTAGGAGAAATTGCTCGAATAACTAAATGGATAAATAAACAAGATGGAGGCATTAATAGTGATCTTTCAGGAATCTCTAGAATCAGGGAGGGTCTCAGAAGACGAGAAAATTGCGAACGTGACACCCTGTCTTTTTAGTAGATATTTTTATTGAAAACAGAAGATTTTTGAAATATTTTACAAAATTACAAAAATAGTACAAACTCGTTTATTCTGCTTTACAATATAATAACAACCCCAATATAGAATTTGTAAAAACTACTAATCTGTTCTACAAACTATCAAAACATGAAGTAGGATATCCTGCATTACTAACAATAGACAAAAGGAGTAAAGAAAATAAATAAGTAAATAAATAACTAGATACATATTCAAAGTAAATCTATATTAACTCATAACAGAACCTATATTGGTACAGGATTCCTGATCTCAGGGGCCCCCGAACCAGACAGAACCGTCCCCACAGCTAAACAAAGGCTCTGAACAATGTGGCTTATATATCTGTGCAAATGTAGTTCACAAATGCTCCCATATTCCATAAAATAATTCAATTTTTGGTGCACCATATTCATAAGTAAGTCAGGGGATATATTCCATGACTATCCTGTGCCAATTTGAAACTCCTGCGGGACCTTCGGATACCAAATTCGATAAAATATCTTTCCTCAATCAAAAGGGAAGGATAGTGAATGATTTCCTCCTGTGTACTTCCAAAAAGGGGAAATTTGGGGAGCCCCAAAGTGGAGACATTTGGTCCAACCCAATCTCTGTATCCAAACTCTTTACCAGGGCATTCGCTACTCTGCCCCACTACCTGCAGATCTTATAACAGGTCCACAGACTATGCGTGAGATTACCAACGACTATTTTGCATATGCGACACATTCGAGATGCTCCTGCCTTGAACTTTGCAATCACTCAGGTGCCATCTGAGCCCGACGAATTATCTTTAATTGGATAGCCTGAGTTCTGTTACAGATAGAGATCTTCCTGGCGTTTTCCCAGATACCCTCCCACACGTCGAAGGAGATTTCTATCCCCAATTCTTGTCTTTAGGTTTTATATAACCGTTCCATGTCCTTCAATACCTTATTAAATAGTTAGTGGTAGAGAGTACTGGGCACGGGCGGACGCATCAGCCGAAGCACTCTACTTTCCCTCTCCGATTTATAAGGATTAATTATCAATTTGCAAAAAGTCGCCTATTTGAAAATATCGAAAAAGATCTTTGCTATGCAGCCCAAAATTCTGATGAAGTTGTTCGAAGGACGTCATGACCTCCCCATCGAACAGATCTCCCAAACAGGAGATACTTTTGCACTCCCAGGTTCTGAATACCGCATCACTCAGCCCTGGCTGGAATCACAACGTTCCCACTATAGGAGTATAAGGGAGGTTTTTTGTAGTTTACCCGCATCCTGTCGCATTATCTTCCAGGCTTTGATTGTATTTAATACAATAGAATTTTTACAATGATCCGTAATAACTCTCATCTTGTCCAAAAATTGTAGATTGATGAGGGGATACTTTCCGAGGGAAGCTTCAATATGTAACCAGATTGACTGTGGTTCACAAGAGACCCAATCAGGTACGTACGATAATAGAGAGCTCAAATGGTACCTCCTGAAATCCAGAAAATCCAGCCAACCCCTTACTTGTGGTAGCTGCAGCTTTTCTAATTTAATAAGCGGCTGTCTATGAATCCAAATAAAGGAGTCGAGCCAACCATAAGCTAACGCAGCGCCTGTCTCGGCAGCAACAAGGGGAGCATTCTCATAGCGTATAAAAAGCGAGGTAGGATGGTCATGTTGACCAAAGCTATTCTACCTAGCCAGGATATCAGGAGATCTTCCCAGCGTTGAAGGTCCTATCTTATTTTCTCAAACAAATGTGTATAATTGGTTTTATATAGCTGACCAAATGCCGGAGTATTAAAAATACCAAAATTAAGAAAACCTCCCAGTGACCACGGAAAGGGGAAACGGGATTCATCCGGAAAATTGGATATACTGGCAAGACGTCCCAGCACCCTCTCCAGTCTTAATGCCAACATTTTTGTGAGAACTTTAAAATCCATATTAAACAAGGTATAGGTCTATACGAAGAACAGTCATCTGGGGCCTTTACCTTTTTTAAGAATGAGAGAAATATTTGCTTCTCTCAGAGAAGACGAGAGGCAGCACTGACTATGTGAAGAATTATACATATTTATAAGTGGCCTGGTCAACTCCCCAATAAATTCTTGATAGAACTCAGCCTAGAATCCATCTGGTCTGGGCGCTTTGCAACCCTGGAGCTGCCTTATCGCCTCCTGTATTTCCTGGGTTGCCGGGGGGCATTCAGGAACAACACCTGTTCCAAGGTTAGGCCTGGGAGGGCCATATTATTTTTAAAAATGGATTATATTCGTCGTTCTATCCTCACAGCTCTTTGAACTGTACAATTTGAAACAGAACTTTCTAAAGGCTGCATTGCTCATTTCACGATCACAAGTCAGGGTACCAGCACTCTTTCCAATAGACGTAATGGCTTGGGGAGCCTTTTTCTTTCATGCAAGGTATGCTCGATACCTGCCAGGCTTGTCACCGTATTCAAATAATCTCTGCTTTGCAAGTAATATATCCCTCTTTGCTGTCTGAGTCAGTGTGGCATACAAAGTTGCCCTAAGGGCTGTGATCAGCTGTAGTCTAGTAATGGAGGGTCTACCCACATACGCTGTCTCACCTGCCTTCAGGCGAGTCTCGATCAGATGCTTTTGTTCTCCCTTGTGTCTTTTCCGGGTCACAGAATATGACATGACCAAGCCTCGCACATTTGCCTTACCAGTCTCTCACATCACCGAAGTGCTACCGGCCGTGTTTGAGCTGATATTCCAGAAGGTTTTAAATTCCTGAGAGAAATATGTTATGAACTTACTATCCTTCAATAGGAAAGGGTCCATACACCAATGTCGGGAAGCTATCTCGTCATCACTAGTCTTAGCCTCCATATATAATGCGGCATGTTCTAAAATAGTTATATTACATAGTTTACAAAACAATATTGAGTTCAAAAGGGTCGAGGGGGCAGGCGAATATCAATTCTGGTATGGCACTTGCGTGGGTTAGAATAAAAAGTAAAGTCTCTACCCTGAAGGCGAAGACACGTCCACATACATACCAGCCTTACCTCCCTAATCAGATCCACCAACTGCCTAGATCTCAAAGATATGCCCACAGAGCTCTTAGGTATTCTGTCCACCTCGGGACAATGGTACAATTAAAATCTCCCCCTATAATTGTGTGGCGCACCCCAAGAGCAACCAACTTGTAGATCACTTCCATTACAAATTTAAATGGTGCACCGGCGGGCAATAGCGATTCAAATTCCCATATTCCTCTCCATATATTAGGGCTTTAATTAATATATACCATCCAGACTCATCTTTTATCTGGCTTCGCATTTGGAAGGGAAGATGCTTCCCAGTAAGACTGGCAACTCCCCTACTTTTTGAGCTGAAAGAGGAAAAGAGCACCTGGCCGAATCCACCCTGTTGCAGCCTCGAATGCTCCTTATCAAGTAGATATGTCTCCTGTAGAAGGGCGACATCCACGTTTCTTTTTTTAAGACTTGATAATATTTTTTCCTTTTGATTAATGAGTGGCTCCCCTTGACTTTGCAGGTGTACCACCTAAACGAATGACTAGCCACGATAGTCTAAGCAAGCCTGAGACCCCACAGGAGGGAGAACCCCACCCAAAAGACATTGGTTAAAAACCAAAAATGAATCACACATAAAATACTCTTTAAAAAAGCTAAATCAAAACAACTAAGAACTATTCCTAAAAACAAATAACACAAAACATATTTAAAAGGAAACTTTTCCCCTTGTTCACAAGGGGCATTACTACCTTACAATAATCCCACCATAACATCTCCCAGCCAGAGGCATGCCCTCGGCACAGGCATTACAATATAGAGTAAATAAATTCCAACACCTTATAAGACAGATGTTAGAAGTGTACGAGCTAAACCACCATCACCTCGATACACTTAGCAAAACAACACAAGATGAAAATGTATAAAATTACAAAATTACAATCCCAGCAAGTAATAAGCAACCAAATAAAAATAAATAAACACTCAGCAAAGTCCCCCAATCATCAAATAAACCGCACGATAGATAAGAGTCCATAGAAAGGATAAGGAGCTAGCACTCCCCCTCCCCCACCACCACGGAAAGATGGAGAAGAGAAAAAAGGAAGAAAGGAGGAGAAAAAGAAAAAGAAAAGGGGGGCAAAATTAGGTCATTATCCATACAGTTCAAATCCTGCAGTTTATTTGAGAACATTCAGGAATTCTTTTCCTTTTTTCGGTGATCTGATACAGATCCTCCATGACTGTAGCATAGCATTGCCGGATTTCGCATAGAATATTGAATATATAAATCCCTCAGACGCTTCTTCGCCTCATCAACTGCCTTCCTCTTGCGGACCACAGCCAGAGAACAACATTATCCTGGAGGCTTTATATATCATGGCATGGCGATCCTTCCCCAACATTTGGTGGACTCAAGCAGCATCTGTTTTTCCCTCTAATGCTGAAGTTGAACGAGGACCGGGCAGAGGGGCTGGTCCGAGCCGGGCCGGCGCATAGCAACCCGGTGGGCCCGCTCAACCGGCAACCAGCCCAGCTCCAACTCCAGTTTCAGCAGCTGTGGGAGCCATGGCTCCAGGAAATCAACAAGCTGACATTCCTCCTCCCATTCGGGAAGGCCCAGCAACTGAATATTTTTCCGATGACCTCGATTTTCGAGGTCATCAATATGATCATCTAAGGTCGGATCTCGATGTTCCAGAGCCCAGACCTGACCCATGGATGACTCATCAGTGGTCTCGGAGGCCGAGGCCCATTGCCCCGCCCCACCCCTCCCCCGAAACGCTGCCCGAGTTTCTCGACCTCTCCGTCATGTTTCTGCATCATGACCGAGATCGACTCCCACCTGAACAGTGTCTCTTCAATGGACTCATCAATCTTCTCTCAGAGTTTAAGAAATTCCGAGATTAGGCTTGCCCTTGCAGGTCACGCCCCGGGGTGGACGCAGGCGTCTCTGTTGCTAAGGGGTAGTGGGGGGAAAGTCCCTGCCTGGGCTCTGCCCGTTGTGAACTGTGAGAGACTTTACCTCTGGTCATTTTAAAAAGCATCAGACTGCTAAAGTTTGATGTAGAATGGCTAGGGCTGCTGGGCAAAAGCTATTTTAGCAATTTAGCAGGTGAGGTGAGGGTGGGTACTTCAATTTGCCTGAGGTTTGGGCAGAGCTCTGCAGACTGAGACCTACTGGGCCGCCGCCATCTTGGATCTCACTGGCATCCTTTTTGAAAGGGGAATGAGGCAATAGACAGAAAATTAAAAACTGATTAACCTAACCCCGGTCATGGATACGTTCCTGGAATCCATTGTGATTGATGAGATTTCTGAATAATTGCCAGTGCCTGGTAAAGTACGGCAAAGTCAGTATGGTTTCATCAACGGGAGGTCATGCTAATGAATTTGTTAGAATGCTTTGAGGATGTAACAAGCAGGTTCGACTTAGGAGAGCTAATGGATACTGTGTATCTGTACTTCAAGAAGGACGTTGACAAGGTGCTACACAGGAGATGGCTGAGTAAGACAAGGGCCCATGGTGTCAGAGACTAGGTACTAGTGTGTACAGAAGCTTGACTGTCTGGCAGAAGGTAGAGAGTGGGAATAAAAGGGTCCTTCAAGGATAGCAGCCAATGACAACTGGTATTTTGCAAGGGAACCACAACTTTTTACTTTGTACATGAAGAATCTAGATGAAGAAACGGAGGGAAATACTGTGTTTGAAATCTTATATTCATCAAAAGAACTGAGACATCTCTTATAAACAATGATATTTGTTTATTGAACACAATTAATATTAGAACAATAAAACGTACAATACCGTAATGAAAAACACTACAATCTATCTTATTGTTTAACTGAACTTTGGATGATCACATATCACCCCACTAGAAGTTGACCAGATTCCACGTGGTGAAGTCTTCTTGTTCTTCTGATGGTCTTGTAGATGTCTTGTCTTTCAGTGGTTTTTCTCGAGCTACCAGTCTCTAAGCAGTTTTACGTTGATTCTTATCCTCCCAAGTCTTCACGCCTTTTGGGAGGGTGTGAAGAATCTGCCAATGAAATGATCAGGTTCATTTACCCTGATTAATCAGATCCAACCTGGGGTTGTCACATTGATGGCCCAAAGGCGACATTCCATGGTCCCATTCAGGTCCAATTTCAGGTGTGTATTACAGGGTCTGGAGCTGTCAGGTTTGTTTGCAACCATTTGTGGGTAGCCGCAGCCTGTCTGCATTCTGTAGCATGTGGAAGAGCACAGAGACTTTGGTCAAGGCTAGGTTCTTCTTCCCAGCATGTTTTAATCATTGTTCACTTTTGTCACTCCATGGTAAATGTATTATTGTCCATCGTAAGATTATTATTTAAGGTGGCCTTAAATACAGTGATCGCATTTCTTTTGCAATGTCTTGAATGGATGGACTTCTGTGGCTCGACAAGACTCTGGTCAGACAAAATTTGGTTTGTTGTGTACCGTTTTGGGCCCCATAACTCAGGAAGGATGTACCACCCCGGAGCATGTTCAGAGTAGCTTCATAAGAATGGTCCTAGGAATTACAAGCTCAACATATGAGGTCTCTGGGTCGATAGGTGCTGCAGTTTATAAGGGTGAAAGGGGATCTAATAGAAGCATACAGAGTACTGGTTGCCTGGTCAGAGTAGACATTGGGAAGACGCTTTCACATTGAGGAGAGAAAAGATCAAGGACATAGCCTGAGAGTCAAGAGATAATCTTTAGAATGGAGATAAGGAGGAACGTCTTCAGTCTGAGAGTGGTGAATCTATGGTAGAACGGCAGTTTCCTTCCCTAAAGGACATCAGTGAACCAGGTATGTTTTTCTTGGCAATCGATTCATAACCACCATCAGTCTCTTCATTCCAGATTTGAATTCAAGCTCCGCCACTTGCTGTGGCAGGATTTGGACCCAGGTCACCAGAACATTATCTGGGTTTATCACATAAGAATTCAATGGTAATACCACGAGGCCACTGACTTTCCCAATCCTCCACAGTGTGACTAACATGTGCAGTATGACATGTACTGGGATGTGCCTTCATGTTATCCTTGACTTCCTTATCAAGGTATGGATGATTTTTCTCCGTTATGCAATTCCTCTTCAATCTTTAGTATCTCCCTAACTATTTGCCAAATTTCTTCAGCTGTCCTGCCTTTGACTGATCTTTGCTCCCCCCAGACCATACAGCCTTCCTTCCTTAGGTCAGTATAATTATCATTGCCTAACACTAAAACTCTCATGTATGAGTCAGTCTTCACTCTTTCAATCTGAACGTGAAACTCCAGCATGTTGTGGTAACTTCTTCCAAGATAAAGCTCATTCACCAATCCTTCCATGCTAAATAATATCAAATCTAAATTAGATTAGATGCCCTACAGTATGGAAACAGGCCCTTCGGCCCAACAAGTCCATACCGACCCTCCAAAGAGTAACCCACTCAGTCCCATTTCCCTCTGAGTAATATACCTAACTCTATGGGCAATTTAGCATGGCCAATTCACCTGATCTGCACATCTTTGGACGGTGAGAGGAAACCCACTCAGACAGGGGGAAAATGTGCAAACTACACGCAGACAGTCCCCCGAGGCTGGAATCGAACCTGGGATCCTGGTGCTGTACTAACCACTGAGCCATCGTGCTGCCGCATTCTCTGGTTGTTTCCATATCGTCCTGCTCTCAGAAATACTCTCTCATATACTCTATATTCAAGGATATCACTGTCCAGTTGATTAATTGAGCCAATTTGCATGTTCAAGCCACCCATAGTTACTGTTGTGCCCTTTTTACAAACCCTCACTCTTTTCCACCTCAGAAGTACTTTGGGGGGACAGTGGCTGAAAATTACTGTTCCCAAGAGGTTTCTTCTCTTGCTTTTTATTTGCACTGAGACGGATTTCAAATATTGTTTTTGCACAAAATACTTTGAAAAGGTCTGAGTTACCACTCACACGAACAAATTGTTATTTTTTTTTCACTAGCCACATTTCATCAGTAAATAGCGAGGAATTAAGATGGCTAAAAGTGGTCATGAGATATCGTTAGCAAACAGGGTTGAGGAAAATCCCAAAGAGTTCTTTTCATAGATATGGAGCAAGAGGGTAACTAGAGAAATGTTTGGCCCACACAAGGACAAAGGAAGAAAGGATTAAGAGAAATTGGGTGAGATTCTTAGCGAGTACTTTGCATCTGTATTCACCAAGGAGAGGGACATGACGGATGTTGAGGTGAGGGAGAGATCCCCAAATACTCTGGATGAAGTGGACATAAAGAGGGAGGAAGTTTTGGATACTCTAAAAGGTATTAAAGTAGACAAGCCTCCAAGTCTGGATGGGTTCAACCACAGGTTACTGAGGGATGTGAGTGTGGAAATAACTGGGGCTTTAATATATATCTTTGCAGGATGATAGACCATGGGTGAGGTCCCGTAGGACTGGAGAATTGCTAATATTGTCCCCTTATTTCTTAAGGATAGTGGGATAATCCAGATAATTGTAGACCAGCGAGCCTGACATCAGTGGTAGGGAAGTTGCTGGAGAAGGTACTGGGGGACTTGAGTAAGGCGTTTTATTAGGTTCCCCATGGTCGGCTGATGGAGACGGTGAAGTCGCATGGGGTCCAGGGAGTTCTATCTAGATGGATAGAGAACTGGCTGGTCAACAGGAGACAGAGAGTAATAGTGAAAGGGGATTTCTCAAAATGGTGACCTATGACCAGTGTTGTGCAACAGCGATGCGTGCTGGGACCACTGTTGTTTGTGATATATATCAATGATTTGGAAGAAGGTATCGGCTGCCTGATTAGCAAGTTTGCAGATGACACCAAGATTGTTGGAGTAGCAGACAGTGAAGGGGACTGTCAGAGAATACAGCAGAATATAGATTGATTGGAGAGGTGGGCACTGAAATGGCAGATGGAGTTCAATCTGTGCAAATGTGAGATGATGCATTTTGAAAGATCCAGTTCAAGAGTGAACAATACAGTAAACGGAAAAGTCCTGGGGAAAATTGACTTAGAGCGAGATCTGGGTATTCAGGTCCATTGTTTCCTGAAGATGCCAACATAAGTCAGTAAAGTGGTCAAGGCTGCATATGGCATGCTTTACTTCATTGGATCAGGTGTTGAGGACAAGCGCTGGCAGGACATGTTACAGTTGCATAGGACTGTGGTTTGGCCGCATTTGGAATACTGCATATAGTTCTGGTCACCACATTAACAAAAGGATGTGGATGTTTTGAATAGGGTACAGAGTAGGTTCACCAGGATGCTGCCTGGGATGGACGGTGCTGGTTATGAAGCAAGATTGAGTAGATTAGGACTATTTTCATGACAAAGTCGAAGGTTGAGGTCAACAAAATCAAGACAGATATACACAGGGTGGATAGCAAGAAGTTTTTCCCCCACATTATGGAACTCAAATACTCGGGGTCATGAGTCCAAAGTGAGAGGAGAAAGGTTTGGGGCAGATATATGTGGGAGGCTTTTTACACAAAGGGCGGTGGCAGCCTTGAATGTGTAGCCAGCGGAGGTGGGTTGGGGCATGAACGAAAGCGTTATCTAAGATGTATTTATACAGAAATATAAATGGGTAGGGAGCAGAGGGATACAGGACCTTAGAAAATAGGTGGCAGGTTTAGACAATAGGAGGATCTGGATCAGCACAGGTTTGGAGGGCCGAAGGATCTGTTCCTGTGTTGGAATGTTCTTTATTCTTTATCATTCATTCTAAAAATAGCAACTTTTCAACTTATTGTATGCTACAATTTAATAATATAAACGATTTATTTATTTGATAATGCATGTCAAATTATTATCATTTCTAAATTACAGTCACAGGGTCAAAGAGATAGACAGCATGGAAACAGACTGTCTGGTCATACTTGTCCATGCCAACCAGATATCCCAACCCAATCTATTCCCACCTGCTTGCACTCAGCCCATATCCCTCGAAACACTTTCTATTCATATACCCATCCAGACACCATCTCAATATTATAATTGTACTAACCAGCACCACTTCCTCTGGCAGTTCATTCCAAGCACGTACAACCCTCTGAGTGAGAAAAAAATGCCCCTTACATCTCTTTTACATTTTTCCCTACCCAACCGAAACCTATGCCCTCTAGTTCTGGACTTCCCTATCCCAGAAGAAAAAGACCTTGTCTATTTACCCTATCCATACCCCTCATAATTTTATAAACCTCTATAAGGTCACCTCTCAGTCTCCAACATTCCAGGGAAAACAGTCCCAGCCTGTTCAACCTCCAGCATAGCTCACACCCTCCAACCTTGGCAACATGAATGTAAATCTTTTCTGAACCCTTTCAAGTTTCACCTGATTAATCAGGTTCTGGGGATTTTTCCATCTTCATGCATTTCAAGACATCCAGCACTTCTTCCTCTGTAATATGGACATTTTTCAAGATATCACCATCTATTTCTCCATATATCTACATCTCCCATGTCCTTCTTCTGAGTAAACACTGATATCAAATAGTCGTTTAGTATCTCTCCCATCACCTGTGACTCCACGTAAAGGCACCTTGCTGATCTTTGAGGGCTCTATTCTCTCCCTGTTTATCCTTTTTATCTCATGTATTTGTAAAATCCTTTTGGATTCTCTTTACCTCTATTTGCCAAAGCTATCTCATGTTCCCCTTTTTGCCTTCCTGATTTCCCTCTTTAGTATACTCCTCCTGCCTTTATACTCTTCTAAGGATTCACTCAAACTATTCTGCCTGTATCTGTCATATCCTTCCTTCTTATTCTTAACCAAACCCTCAATTTCTTTAGTCATTCAGCACTCTCTATAACTACCAGCCTTTCCTTTTACCCTAACAAGAATATACTGTCTCTGGACTCCGGCTATCTAACATCTGAAGACTTCCCATTTTCTAGCCGACTGCTTACTTGGGAATATTTGCCGCCCTCAGCTTTTGAAAGATGTTGCCTAATACCGTCAAAATTGGCCTTTCTCCAATTTAGAACTTCAACTTTTAGATCTAGTCTATCCTTTTCCATCATTATTTTAAAACTAATAGAATTGTTGGCAAATAACTGAAGCTCACACATTTCAGAGGAGAAATTAAATCGATTGATTTTATTTAAATGTGTCAGAGTTATAATTCTATTTGATTGTTCAATCATTTGCTCACTCTGAATATTAAATCATGTAGAGGTCAACCATTTTGCAAATGATAGGGTGACAATGTATGCATTTGAATACTGAGATTCAATGTGTAATTGTGATCACCAGCACAGTCAGACAACATGTCCTTTTTCGATACAAATAAAAATGTGATTCCTTACTTTTGTATCATAAAAGATTGTTTGGTGTTTATATTTTAATTCTATCAATATAAAATCAACTTCATTGTTTTCAGAGATGATGCAGTTATTGTTCATTGAATAATTGAAGCTCATACTTTATTATTGCCCAATTCATAAATATGGCAAACTCCTGATCATTGTTCAGGTCAGCAAACCCATCACTTTGCATCATGACCGACATTAAAAGTGGATTCTAAAAGGCCTGAATTCAGGTACAGTGCTACTGGACCTCACAGCTGCATGTAGCGATGACAGAGACCCTGTCCTGGTCCTGAATCTGTGAAGAGAGTTTCCAACCTGTGTCAGGGCAGTCATAGAAACATTCCCTCACAGAGAATCATTTGGAATCCCCATTGAGCAGGAGGAAACTAGCCAACAGTCTATCACTGCTCTCAGTGTAGGCACAAATACTGTCTAAATTAGATACCAATGACTGACCAGGAACCAGGTCTGACAAGTTCATCATCAGTCAGAGCCTGGCCCATGGAGCAGATGTATGGACATGGAGTGTCAGAATCACAATGCACACATTACTTATGGTGATGACATCTGGCATATCACCCAGACTCCCTACATCTGCACCCTGGGCCAGACACTGGGTGAAAACGTTCACATTTGACAGTCTATTGAAGCATTTTGTGTCTTACAGTGAATCCTCTGAAACTACATCCAATAAATGTACCTTCACATTCAACAGTATCAAAACAAAATGAAACATGTCTGTGGATATTCAGATACTAATTCATGGGTCACCCAGCAGAATGTATCTGTAGAAACCAGGAGCAAACAGCAAGCCAAAATCGTTTTAATAACTGAACTTGTGGATTTTGTCTGGTCTTGATAACCACACATATTGTGCTGACACTTAGGTGAATGTAACAATTACATCAAAAATGGAAGTCTTGGTCTAACGTCCCTACCCACCTTCCTGACCTCACACACCTCACTCCCTCACACACTCCATTCCCTCACTCCCTCACCTCCCTCACACATTCACCAACTGACGAAAATCCACAAGCTGAGTGAAATTTGCAACATAGAACAGTACAGCACAGTGCAGGCACTTCATCCCTCAATGTTTTGCCAGCCTTTTATCCCACTCTAAGATCAGACTAACCTATATAACCTTCAATGCACTAACTTTCGTGTGCCTATCCAAGAGTCTTCTTAAATATCCCTAATGGATCTGACTCTACTACTACTGCTGGAGGAAAGCCCTAGCAGCTCAAACTTTCGTTGTAAGATATGCCCTCCAGTCCAGGAAGCACCCTGGTAAGTCTCCTCTGCACACTCTCTGAGGCTTCCACGTGTGGTTGAACCACAGCTTTATAGAGCAAAGAAATAACTTCGCTGCTCATAATCTCTATCTCCCTGATAATGAAAGACAACACACCGTATTCCTTCTGAACAACCCTATCAACTTGGTGGCAACTTTGAGAGATCGATGGACAATGACCCCAAGATCCTTCTGTCACTCCGCACAGCCAAGAATTCTGCCTTCAACCCTGTATGTTTTATGCAAATACAACCTTTTAAAAAAATTGCTTCACATTTTTTTAAAGTTGAGCTCTATCTGCCACTTGTCAGCCCAGCTCTGCATCATGTCAATGTCCTGTTGCAAACTACAATAGCCCTCCACACTATCCACAACCCGATCAACCTTCGTGATATTGGCAAACTTACTAACCTACTTGTCCACTTCCTCATCAAAATCATTGATAAAAATCACAAAGAGCACAGGTCCCAGAGCCGATCCCTGTAGAACACCACTGGTCACTAAGCTCCAGGCTGAATACTTTCCAACTGCTTCCATCTTCTGTCTTCTGTGGGCCAGCCACGCCCGTATCCAGACAGCCAAATGTCTCTGCACCCCATGCTTCTGTACCTTCTGAATGAGCCGACAATGGCGAACGCCTTGTTCACCACATCTACTGGTCTCGCTTCATCAATGTGCTTTTTCCATCTTCAAAGATTTCAATAAGGTTTCTGAGGGATGACCTGCTCCTCACAAAGCCATGCTGACTATGTCTAATCAAACCATTGTTTTCTAAGTAATTGTAAATCCGGCCTCTCAGAAACGTCTGCAATACTTTGCCCACACTGATGTAAGACTGACTGTTCAGTCAATCCCACAGTTATCCCTAATCCATTTGCTGAACAAGGGAGTATCATTTGTAACCTTCCAATCATCTGGCTGGCACTGCTCCAGTGGACTGTGAGGACGCAAAGATCATCACCAAAGGCACGCCAATCTCTCACATCACTTCCTGGAGTAATCTAGGGTAACCCCATCTGGCCCAGGGGATTTACCTATCCTTATGTTTGTAATTCATTCAATCAGTGTATACTTCCCCTCAACTTTTCTGCACCCTGTCCAACCAACTGATTGACTGCTTTCCATTTCAGTGCAATACACAGTGCTGCCTCCCTGAGTAAGTACAGTTCACAACATTCTGTGAATCATGGAATGAAAAAATAAAGGAATGCACCAATGCCTTCCTGATGAAGAATTTATGACCGAAAGATCGACTCTCCTACCCCTCGGATGCTGCCTGACGTGCTGTACTTTTCTAGCACCACACATTTTGACTCTGATCTCCATCAACTGCAGTCCTCACTTTCTCCACTACTGAGGGCTGTCCCCTCTGTACACTGAGTGGGGAATTAACCATCAGAAACTCATTGTATGTGGAGCTGACTGCTCAGTTCTGGAAAGTTGCATTTGATGAATATGTTTTTTTTTAAAAAAAAGAAATTACAATTCCGCATATATTCATTTAGTGCCAGAGTTAGAGTTGTGGTTCATGGTTTGAGCAGCTTGATAAGAAACAGGAAATGACTGAAGAACTCCGAGGTACAGGGTATTCCAGGTATTATATTCCAGCTTAGATTAATGCTGGGAGTATTATCAGACAGGCTGACAGATGCGATAAGGGAATGAGTTGACATGTGGAGGTGTGACAGTTTTACCATCACAGAGGCTCTTTTGAGGGAGGTTAGAGCAAACAACTCAATACTCTGTTGTACTGGAACTATAGACAGGACAAGGCAGGGTGTTAAAGAGGAGGTGATGTTGCTTTATTAATTAACAAGTCAGTTACTGCTGAAAGGATGGACAATAGCTTAGAAGGGTCTTCAAATGAGACTTTGTGGGTTGAGGTTTGAATCAAAATGATAACACACACACTGCTTTTTTCAGCACATTTTAGCTTACATGTGGAACCAGTTCCTTAGGTCCAACAGGTCCACACAGACCCTCTGAAGAGCAATATTAAGACTGACAAGTTGCCAGGCCCGAATCAAATTTGTCCTCCGCTGCTTTGGAAACGAGAAATACAATTGCTTTGGAAACAAGAAATGCAATTGCTTCGCCACTTGCGAAGTTCTTTGCATCCTCGATCTCCACTGGAGTCGTACCTGAGGACTGGAGGGAGGCAAATGTAATTCCTCTCTTCAAGAAAGGAAATAGGGAAATCCCCGACAATTACAGACCAGTAAGCCTCACGACTGTTGTCTGCATGGTGTTAGAAAGGATTCTGAGGGATAGGATTTCTGACCATCGGGAAAAGCATGGCTTGATTAAATGCAGTCAACACGGCTTTGTGAGGGGCAGGTGATGATGAGGATCGAGCAGTGGATGTGGTGTGTATGGACTTCAGCAACGCATTTGATAAGGTTCCACATGGTCGGCTCATTCAGAAGGTCAGGAGGAATGGGACACCGGGGAACTTAGCTGTCTGGGTACAGAATTGGCTGGCCTACAGAAGACAACGAGTGGTTGTAGAAAGAAAATATTCTGCTTGAACGTCCGTGACGAGTGGTGTTCCACAGGGCTCTGTCCTTGGGCCTCTACTGTTTGCAATTTTTCCTAATGACTTGGGTGAGGGGATTGAAGGATGGGTCAGCAAGTTTGCAGATGACACAAAGGTTGGAGGTGTCGTTGACAGTACAGAGGGCTGTTGTAGGCTGCAGCATGACATTGACAGGATGCAGAGATGGGCTGAGAGGTGGAAGATGGAGTTCAACCTGGATAACTGCAAAGTGATGCACTTTGGAAGTTCGAATTTGAAAGTTGAGTACAGGATTAAGGATAGGATTCTTGGCAGTGTGGAGGAACAGAAAGATCTTGGTGTGCAGGTACATAGATCCCTTAAAATGGCCACCCAAGTGGACAGGGTTGTTCAGAAAGCACATGGTATTTTGGCTTTCATTAACAGGGGGATTGAGTTTCAGAGTTGTGAGATCTTGTTGCAGCTCTATAAAACATTGGTGAGATCGCACTTGGAATACTGCATCCATTTCTGGTTGTGCTATTATAGGAAAAATGTGGATTCTTTGGAGACGGTTCAGAGGAGGTTTACCAGGATGCTGCCTGGACTGGAGGGCTTATCTTATGAAGAGAGGTTGACTGAGATCGGACTTTTTTCATTGGAGAAAGGGAGGAGAGGGGACCTAATTGAGGTATACAAGATAATGAGAGGCAGAGATAGAGTCGAAAGCCAGAGACTATTTCCCAGGACAGAAATGGCTAACACGAGGGGTCATAGTTTTAAGCCGGTTGGAGGAAAGTACAGAGGGGATGTCAGAGGCGGGATATTTACACAGAGATTTGTGAGAGCATGGAATACGTTGCCAGCAGCAGTTGTGGAAGCAAGGTCATTGGGGACATTTTAGAGACTGCTGGACATGCATATGGTCACAGAAATTTGAGGGTGCAGACACAAGGATCAGTGGTCGGCACCACATCATGGGCTGAAGGGCCTGTTCTTTGCTGTACTGTTCTATGTTCTATGCTCTATTTCAAAGTCCTTGCACTTAATAATAAATTGCTCTTGGGTGTGGAACTGAGACCCATCATTTCAATGCTCCATACTGTGAGTTGTGCACTGTTTTCATCATATTGTTATAA
Source organism: Chiloscyllium punctatum (assembly GCF_047496795.1). Lineage (NCBI taxonomy): Eukaryota > Metazoa > Chordata > Chondrichthyes > Orectolobiformes > Hemiscylliidae > Chiloscyllium > Chiloscyllium punctatum. The sequence goes on along the minus strand of NC_092788.1, from coordinate 53,384,545 downwards.
AAATGAACTGAATAAAGTGGGGATTTTGTGTTTATTGGACAATTTAAAAGTTCGTATTACGAAAGGATGTCGGACCTTCAGTAATAAGACTTTACTGTTAATGGTTAGAACAATGTTGCAAACATTTACACAGAGATTTCCAGATCAAGTCACACACAAGTACGTTGGGCTGTAAAGCTGCCGGCCATCAATGGCGCTGCACAAATCTGTTTGGACACTGACATTGTAGAGATAACATACACTGGATATGGTTTATGAGGGATTCAATGTAAGATGCCATGTGCTGCAGGAGTCCATCACCTTTATAACACTTTCATTCAGGATTGCGTCCAAGGTACAGAACTACAGAGTTTAGGTCCCACACTGGAAGGGATATACTTCCAAGACATGGCTGTTTACAGGTCATTGTTATAGATGTTGAACTGCATTTTGACCAGTGCCATGTGCTAGTCCATTGACCAGTCTGCCCCACACACATCTCCCTGTTGTTCAGGTATGTCTCTAACCAGTCTATTGTGAGGGATTGTGTCAGTAACTGTCCAGCTCCAGTTAGGAAGCTCTCTGAACAGATCTTGGAGATGGCCAGTGTTTTGGACGTCATGGAGAGGCCCAGTAACACTGTGTCTGAGTTCAGGCTTTTTCTCAATGTCATTTCCAACAGCTTTGCTGCCTGTAAGATGGTGTGTTCACTGAACTGAACATGAATTGGCTGTTTACTACATTCACTGAACTGTAATAGTTAGGTTTGCGCTCTGGTAAATCAATTATTGTTCATTTCAATTGCTTTCAACTGAAAAACAATGATGTTTGTTTAAAAATGTAAGAAATAAATTGAAATTAACTCTTCAATTATACAGAATGTAAAATTGACTTGTTGTATATTTCCCACAGACTAATCAAGCAACAATCAGATATTGTCTGTAAAGCAGGATTCTGTGAACAGGACTATGTCCCAGGCATCACTATTCTCTCTGGTAGGTTCTGTACCACTGAAAGGTACAGGCAGGCAGAAGAGGGCAGCTCCATGGCACATAGTCAATATAGAGTGGCATGGTGGCTCAGTGGTTAGCACTGCTGCCTCACAGCACCAGGGACCCAGGTTTGATTCCAGCCTTGGGCAACTACCTGTGTGGAGTTTGTACATTCTCCCAGTGTCTGCGTGGGTTTCCTCCCACAGTCCCAAGAAATGCAGCTCAGGTGAATTGGCCATGGTAGTGGGTTACTCTTCGGAGGGTGGGCGTGGACTGGTTGGGCAGAAGGGTCTGTTCCCACACTGTACGGAATCTAATATAATCATAGTGCTCAGCATTGATGCTGGACACTGTGGTGGCTTGACTGCTCTGCGGCAGGTTATGGGGAACCAATAAAAGGGAAACCTATAATTGACCACATCATCACTGATCTGCCTGCTGCAGATCACCCCTACATTTCATATATCGGTAACAATGTTCACTGCACAGTCCTTATGGGGAGCAAGGGCTAACCTCACATTTTGCAGACCCTTCACACCATGTTATGTACTGAATTGTACAGACTTTAAACAGGTTAGGGAAACAATCACGATCATCCATGAGGTACAATGGCCCATCAGCAGCAGCAGAATCATATTGTGTATAACTCATACAGTCGGCAGCTTCCTGGACCGACATACCTCCCACTGTACAGTAACCGTCACAGCCCGACATACCTCCCACTGTACAGTAACCATCACACCCCGACATACCTCCCACTGTACAATAACCATCACAGCCCGACATACCTCCCACTGTACAGTAACCATCACAGCCCGACATACCTCCCACTGTACAGTAACCATCACACCCCGACATACCTCCCACTGTACAGTAACCATCACACCCCGACATACCTCCCACTGTACAGAAACCATCACACTCCGACATACCTCCCACTGTACAGTAACCATCACACCCCGACATACCTCCCACTGTACAGTAGCCATCACGGTCCGACATACCACCCACAGTAGAGTAACCATCACACCCCGACATACCTCCCACTGTACAGTAACCATCACACCCCGACATACCTCCCACTGTACAGTAACCACCACAGCCCGACTTACCTCCCACTGTACAGTAACCACCATGGCCGGACATAGCTTCCACTGTACAGTAACCATCACACCCCGACATACCTTCCACTGTACAGTAACCATCACACCCTGACATACCTCCCACAGTACAGTAACCACCATGGCCCGACATAGCTTCCACTGTATAGTAACCATCACACCCCGACATACCTCCCACTGTACAGTAACCACCACAGCCGGACATGCCTCCCACTGTACAGTAACCACCACACCCCGACATACCTCCCACTGTACAGTAACCACCATGGCCGCACATAGCTTCCACTTTATAGTAACCATCACACCCCGACATACCTCCCACTGTACAGTAACCATCACGGCCTGACATACCTCCCACTGTACAGTAACCACCATGGCCGGACATAGCTTCCACTGTATAGTAACCATCACACCCCGACATACCTCCCACTGTCCAGTAACTGTCACAGCCCCCACAATATGTTAACCATCAAGAACGGCACGATGGCTCAGTGCTTAGCACTGCTGCCTCACAGCACCAAGGTCCTAGGTTCAATTCCGGCCTTGGGTGACTGTGTGGAGTTTGCATATTCCCCCCGTGTCTGCGTGGTTTCCTCCCACAGTCCAAAGATGTGCAGGTCAGGTGAATTGGCAATTCTAAGCTGCCCATAGTGATAGGTGCTTTAGTCAGAGGGAAATCGGTCTGGGTGGGTTACTCTTCGGAGGGTTGGTATGGACTAGTTGGGCCAAAGGCCCTGTTTCCATACTGTAAGGAATGTAAGGCCCTGTTTCCACACTGTAAGGAATCGAATCTACTCTCCAAGGTTCAAGTCAGGGACATGATGGAATAATCACTTGTCTGAATGAGTACAGCTCCAACAGTACTCTAATCTGGATTTACTAGCAACCGGCAACACAGTTGTGTGGGGAGGATCATGTCTCACAAACATGACTGAATATTTTGAGGAAGTGACAAAATTGATTGATGAGGGAATGGGGCTGGATGTTGGCCGTTTGGATGTTAGCAAGGCCTTTAATATGCTTCTTTATGGCAGGCTCATACAGAAGGTGAAGTGAAAGGGGATCAGTTGGTAAGATGGATAGAGAACTGCTTGGTCTGAGAAGACAGAGTACTGGTGGGTCAGTGCTTTTGTGATCTGTAAATAGATTGGCGGAGGTGCATATTGTGAGGATGATTGCCAGAGAATACAGCGGGATATAGGTCAGCTGCAGACTTGAACAGAGAAAACATAGATGTAACTTTATCTGGACAGTTGTGACGTGATGCGTTTTAGAAGGTCGAATGCAGGAGAGAAGTATAAATTGTATGGAAAAACTACTGATTGCATCAACATCCGAAGGAATCTAGGTGTACAGCTCCACAGTTCCTTGAAAGGGGTAACACGGGTGGATAGGGTGATCAAGAAAACTGATGGCAAACTTGCAGACATGCATCAGAGCATGCAGTATGAAAACTAACAGGTCATATTGCAGCTGTAGAGAAACTTATTTCGAGGTACATTTAGAATATTGTGTACAGTACTCTTTGCCACACAATGTTGAAGTGTTGGAGAGGGTATGGAAAAATTTTACCAGCATGTTGTCTGGTTTGGAGGGTATTAGTCAGAAGGAGAAATTGAACATATAGGGTTTGTGTGCACCTGGGCATCATTGGATATGGGGCTACCTGACAGATATTTACAGAATTATCAGAGGCATAGATAGAAGGACAGTTAGAGGCTTTTTCCCCCCAGAGTAGAAGTATCAATTACTCAGGACTGTAGGTTTTAGGTAAAAGAGAGAAAGTTCAGGAGATGTGATAGGTAAGTTTCGTTTGCTGTTACAGACAGAATGTAAAGTGCCTGGAATGAAATGATATAGGGGAAGAAGCCAATATAGCAAGGTTTAAGAGGGATCTTGGCACAAGTATAAGCAAGTAGGGAATAGAATGACATAGAGGTTGTTGGAGCAAAAACTTTTGTTTTAACTTTAGAACGGCATCATGCGTCAGTGCGGGCTTGCTGGGCTGAAAGGCCTGTTCCTGTACTGGACTGTTGTTAATGTCAAGATTTGAGCACGGGAGAGGCGAGATCCTCACTGAATGATTACTGATGATCAACAACCACATTATTATAGATCCACCCCCTCATCAACTTGCAGCTTCATATCCTCCCCCACTGTGGGGAAACTCAATATGGAGAATTTGACACGAAAGTCAGACCTGTTACCTGGTGACTCCATCTCGGCGCTTGCTCCTGCAGACTTCTATCCTGAACAGCATCATCTCGGGGGACACTGCACAGAGAGGAGCTGCATGTACACACCCACCAATGATGGCATCTGACACATGCCAGCCTCACCATGCATTCCCAGCACATCCCGGACCCACTGACAGTACGCTTCAGTACTTCAATGCTGCAGCTCAGGGTATACTGACAACTCTCATTGCAATGCTGCTACAAGGACGCTGTGCTCAGGAAACACACTCACAGCTCATGGCTTGTCCCTCTGGGCTGCTCACTCCGTGTTTGTACACACTCACTTTGAACTGACTTGAATGCTCACAGAATTATTGCCTTGCCTTACCCTGCCTTTAGCAGCGTTTCCCCTCAGCTAGAGCTACCTGTTTCACCCGTCTGCTGTATTGTCTTGGTGTTTAGCAGGAACACAAACTCAGGAAGCTTGATATCATTGTCCACAGTCAGTCACGGTGCCCAGCACAGTGAGTCAGGGGGAGTCTCAGATCCCAGTCCGGGAGCTCGGACACGGTCAGTCACGGTGCCCAGCACAGTGAGTCAGGGGGAGTCTCAGATCCCAGTCAGCGAGCTTGGACACAGTCAGTCACGGTGCCCAGCACAGGGAGTCAGGGGGAGTCTCAGAATCCAGTCTGCGAGCTTGGACACGGTCAGTCACGGTGCCCAGCACAGTGAGTCAGGGGGAGTCTCAGATCCCAGTCCGGGAGCTTGGATACGGTCAGTCACGGTGCCCAGCAGAGTGAGTCAGGGGGAGTCTCAGAATCCAGTCTGGGAGCTTGGACACGGTCAGTCAGCCTCTCGTGGTTGTTAGGGTCAGGATCCTTCCCCTGTTAGGGGGTGAGGAGATGAATATTAGGCTGCCCCATATCCCTCTTCGTTCTTTGTGCCCTAGTGCGGGATGGTTCCTTCTGGAATGTGAGAATTACCAAGGAGGATTAGGGAAATGGAAGTGGTTGGTACAGCTGTTAGTGCTGGGACAGTTGGGGGGAAGGTGTCGAGGTGTTCTGAGTGAGTGAGTGGGCAGCACAGACACCAGGCAGAGTTGGGCAGAGGGGCAGAGAAGAGATTACAGAGAGACTGAGAGAAGGTGCTGCATTCACTGACAGTGGGAGAAAATGAGCCTTGGTGGGAGGTGGGTGCAGTAACAGAGAGAGTGAGAGTGAAGTCACAAAGTGCAGATGGTGGCACTTACCCTGGTGCACGGGAGAAGGTCACTGACCTCCTTCCTATACTGATAGATATTCACCCAGAAGGCTGGCACCTCACTGACCCAGGGATCAGCCTCTGACCAAGTTGGCAGGGTCTAGTGTCATAGCTTCCCCTGCAATCCCTGGAGGAAGATAATGTCCCTCTCATGAACCATGTCATACACCAGGACCAGGGCCTTGCCCACAAAGTGGGGCCCCAGTTTACCCCTTCTGCCATGTCCAGGCCAATTTCGACTTCACAATCCAAGAGTAAAATGACTTTTTAAAGATGGCTCCTGGAAACAGGGAGGCTGGTAAATTCTTGGGTATCCAGGCAGAGGGCAATTCTTATGAAGAAGGGGAAAAATCATCACGTTAGTGTCAGATGAGAGGAAGACCACGCAGGCAGGTAGGGTATAAGGCAGATTGGGTATGGTATCATGAGAAAATGCAATTCACCTTGTGGAGAGAAACACTCCATGAAACCCGATTAAAATGAGACTTGACCAAATCATAAGATGGGTTTGGCCTCTGTCTGTCTGAATCAAAATAGGGATGAAATATTGGGAGAAACAAACTTGGAAAGGAGAATTATACAGGAGATTCAATTCCTTAAAAAGGGGTAATACAATGTTCCAGACTGTTAAAAGGTGCCGGGGAAAATTCCCTGCCTTATACTTACCTACATTATATAATCCTCCCTGGATGCAGGGATGGTGCCGGAGGCCTGGAGAACAGCTAATACCGCAACTTTGTTTAATGTGGAGCAAGTGACTGACTGAATAGGTCGAGGTTAGAATTCTGCGACAGTGGATAAACTGTCACTGAGGAAATCCCAGGGACTCCAGGAGAGTCGGTCTTGATTTTTTCAAGGAAGATCGTGTGTAATTAATCTGACTGTGTCGGTTTGAGGCAGTAACTTGGAACTGCATGTGACTTACTTGGATTTGACAAGAGATCCCATGGCAGATTGTTTAAAAACAGAAACTGTGGGGTCCAGGTGAATGGAGCAAACAACCCAGAGAAGTGCAAGGCAAGGCATTTGGGGACATCAACAATAGAGAGGAATACACAATAAATGAGAGTATGGTCAGTGTGGGCAGATAAATGAAGGTAGCTGGACAGATAAATAATCTTTTTAATGCAGCAATTGGCATGATTTTCTCTGTCAGCCAAAATACAGAATTTCAGAGCAGGAAGCTTAGGCAGGAACTGTATAAATAATGAGTTCAGTCACAGCTTGGGGACTGTATACAGTTCTGGTCACCCGATCACATGGAAGGATGGAATTGGACTGGAGAGGGTACAGAGGAGATCCGTTACCCTGTGACAGTGGAAGTGCAGTTATGGGGAAAGATAGGGGAATGGAGGATACTGAGAGGAGATTTGATTGGGGTGCACATATTGTCAGGAGCCTGTGTAGAAAGGGAGAGAACATTTTGCTCTTGTAGAATTGCATTACAAACGGTGAATATTAAACGTAATTAATTGAAATATTAGCGAAGTACTGAGGAAGGTTGTTATTTCACCCAGAGTATGGTTGAGATCTGGGAGTCACGCATGGAAGTGGAGTCGAGGTAGAAACTGTCAAACCATTTTAAAAAGGTGCCGGGAGCTGAACTGGAAGGCCTATCGTCTCTGGGGAGAGAGAACTAGGGCTTCAAAAATAACATGACATCTTGTCCAATGTAGACAGTTTGCAGAGTGATTTCCTCTATACTGTACTATTTTATGAAGTTTTCAAGATTTACCAATATCTGACAGGATCAATACGCAGGAATGAGGGGAGAAAACAGGGAGGAGCAGTGTGTGAATTGATTATCATCACAATAATACTGATCCCAATCTTTATACACAGTGTACTTCACTGAGTTAGCCTTTTTATCCTTCCTGTGTTAATGGTAAACCCCTTTGATATATCCAGTTCTCGGTCATTGTCACACTGGAGCCACATCTCCATTATGACAGCTCCATCTGACCTGGTTCATGTTATTTAAATCTACCATTTCATTGGCCTTGTTCAAACGTTAGGAAGGAATTCAGGGATGGCAGCAAGTGCAAAGTCCAGGATTGCTGTAGGGTCCATAGGTGGTTAGAGAGATAGGAAGTTGTGTGAAAGTTATGGGATATTGCAGGGATATGGGTTGTTCTAGAGGCTGAAGAAGATTACAAAGACAAGAATAGTTTTAGGTTTTGTTTGAAGTGAAAATGAAGCTGGAGCAGCCAGATCAATATTCTGGCTACGAGAGCCTTGTAGAGAGAAACCCTCCCCGACACCTGATGAAAATGTTACCGGGACAATTTATCACATGGTTTATTTATCTTTACCTCTCAGCTCCAGATATAAAAAAAATTCTGTCCACTGTGCCTACATACTACCAGTCTCTGAAACATCCTACATGTTCCATGACCCTTCCCACTTCTGTAAACCCACTAGTTTCTACAAACATTCCTATTTGTGTAAAGGTCTCCATGCCTTATGAAGCTCCCTGTTTCGAATACCCCTTCCTCCTTATGAAGAACGTCACACACAAACGGCAGACCGAGTCTTTGGAACCAGTTAGTGATTAGGAAGAGACATTTTGGGTGGAGAACATTGAGACGGAGAGTTTGTAGAAAACAGGAAAAAAAGCTTGTATTGGTCCTGCAGGAGATTGATAACAGGAGGATCGACTGAAAGGTACAGGACTGTCCTTGGGGAACTTTACAGAGACAGCATTGGTGAAACTGGAGGAGGTTTCAGAGACTAGGGGATTTGTAGGTGTTAATTAACCTTAGAGATACGTAGAGTGTTTTTACAGTGATTGGAACGAGGTCAGTCAGTTAAATCTCATTAATACGTGTTACCTGATTGGGACTGTTAACTGGCTCTAATCAGGGAATCCTGGCTCATAAATAAACAGAAGCTTCAGGGGCTCTGTTAACTATAAGAGCCGGCTCTGAGCTAGCTTGGGTCAGTGCCATGGATCATGCATGAAGACATAAAAGGTGATTTGGTAACAGGATACCAGCCTCTGTGGAGTTATTTCAGTTTGAACATCTGGTAGATATTACAGAGAGGGGGAGGGCTGGGGGCATTTCCACAGATCAGGACGGGTTTAGAATCTGGAGGTTGCAGAGACAGTGAGCTGTGTCGGGGCAGAAGGTGGTTACAGAATCAGGAGCATGGTTGGGACTAGAGGATGTTACACAGCTGGTTAGGCATTGGATTAGGGTACACAACAGGGAAAATTGTAGGAACTGGAGCAAAGAAAATAGATTGGCAGTGTTGTCAGTGCTGGAGAACGTTGGAGATATAATGAACACTGTAGTGGCTGGAGTCTATTGAGATATTGCAATCTGTCAGGGCAGGAGGAGATTAGTAAGGCTGATTGTTGTGTGGATTGGAGGAGATTGCAAAGATTAGGTTTCTATGGATCAGATAGTTGCAGAGAAGGGGAGAGCTGTAAAGACTTGAGAAATATTTTATAGAGAGGAAAGGTTATTGGGGCTGGAGGAGATTCCAGAGAAAGGAGGTTTGTATGGCCTGTATGAGTTACAGAGATAAGGACGGCGACATTGGCTGATGGAGATTTAGAATGTATCATACAGGATCGACGAGGTTATAAAGACGGGATATTTATGGATTTGGAGGACTCTCAAGACATCACACGGAATGACACAGACGCCTTTTGGCACAGAAGGGTATCATTTGGTCAATCATGACTACACCAGCTCTTCAACTGAACTCTTTGCTGAGTAATGATCTCCTCCTTCATTCACATCCTCACATTTGTTTTGTATCAAATATCATCTAATCGCCTCCTGAATGTTTCAGTCAAACATGCATCTACAACGCATCTAAGTGCATCTTAACTACTTGCGAAGATCTTTTTCCAGGTATAAATCCTCTTTCTAATTTTGACGCAGCCTTACTCCATCTTTTGATACGTTCGTTATGAGGGGCCCGCAGGAGGATTCCGGGACAGCTCTATGGTGGCTCTCAGTTTTCCCATAATTCCCCTCTGCTCTACCATCTCCCCTCTGAACCTCCAGCATTCCTCGTGGCTCTTAATTCGATTCTCCATCTGACACAAATTCTATTGTTTATCACACGAAGCAGCATTGGGGTTGTTTATCCTGCTGTTCCTATTTGAGGGACCATTCCTCAACTGGACCCAAGCCATCTTGTCTTTGCAGGGAGCCCATGGTTCAGTTTGTCATTTTCTGACCAAATTGGTGTTCCAGTCAAACCTTCCCAGCTTCATTCTTGCCCCATTGAAGGCTGCTCTCAGTCCACTAATGTTTCTCACTCTCAGTTACTTATATCATTCTCTACCATCATCCTGAACTTTACAATAAAATGATCGCTGTTCCCCAAAATCTTCCCCTACTGACACTGGATCTACTTGCCCCATCTTTTTCCAAGGACCAGGTCCAACAGTACATGTTGTCTTGGGCTGGACACATACTCCGGCAGTAAGCTCTCCTCCATGTAATCTAGGAATACTCGAACCTCGTGACCCTGCAACACCAATAACACAGTTAATATCAGTTAATATTTATTCCCTCCGTCATTTTCTTTTGGTTTCTGCCGACAGACTGTACCTCACAGTGTAATTGTATATTTTTTTGTTCTGTAGCTCCAGCCAAATTAATTGTTTCCTTGGATGGATCATCTTTGTCTTGGACTCCTAAACTAATGCTAATTTAAACCAGTACTTTTCCCTTCATCCTTTCCCTTCACTTCTATCATTTTGGAATTCTTTATCCCCAGCAATATTTGACACCCAGTCCTGCCATTCCTTGAGCCAGATTTAGACACACCAATCTGCACCTGTAACTCTACACACTCCGAGTATTAATGTCTATGCAGAGAACCTCAGATTAAGGCTTTCTTTCTTGCTCCATCTTCCACTGATAAACTTGTTGTTGTAAGTTAGTACCAAATGTATCTCCCAGTATTTTGAGAATCCTGGTAGTCTCCTCTAATATTCCTTTTTGGATCCTAAGCACAGGCCAAGTTATTTTCAATCCCTCCCAAAAAACCCCGTAAGAAATTCAGTCCCGGTTCTGTCACGTTAGCCCATCCACCTTGCACAATTGCTGCCTTCCTCAGAACCAGTCCCAGTGTCGCAGGAATCTGAAGCCCTTCCTGCTGCACCATCGTTCCAGTCACACTCTCATCTACCTAAAACTCAGAGTTCTGTTCTCACTTTGACACGGCACTGGCAGTAACCAAGGGATTGCTACATTTGAGGTCCTGCTTGCTAACTATCCACCTAGCTCCCTAAATTCTGATTCCCAGACCACTTCACCCTTCCTACCCAGATCATTCCTATCAGCATGGACGTGACCTTGGACTGCTCACTGTACCCCAGACGAATGTCCTGCAGACACAGTGACATTCTTAACCCCACTATCCTGAAATTACAGAAACACTGACATCTTCTTCAATTTCCGGAATCTCCTGTTCCTATTGTTCCTTCTTCCTTCTACCTCCGATCCTGTACAGTCAGGCTGCTTGTGGGGCCACAGACATGGCTCTGACTGCCCTCCCTTGAGCAGCCTACACCTTAATCAGATTCCAAACTGGGAAACTGAATTGGGAGGGAGATATCACGGTATTCCTGGATTCCCTGACTGTTTCTCTTCGATTGCCTAGTCCCCCATTCCCTTCCTTATTCCAGGCTGTCATGTCTGCAGGGTGATCTGCTCTCTGTGTGCGCTATCCCCATAACTCTCAGCATCACAGAGTCTCGAGCACTGTCTGATCTCCGAGACCCCGTGTTCATCTAGGACACGAGCAGGGGCTATGAATTCCCAATGTAACAGAACATAATTTCCATCTGACAAATATGTCTTGCCATGTCGTAAAATGCAACAGTCTAGAATAACTTAAATAATTACTTAGAATGAAGTTAACATCCGGGAAATAACAATATGGTTAAGTCCCTTATTCCACTGTGGCTTACTGAGGGTAATTGACTATATTGGCACAGAATTTCACAGTGTCTCTTAATTCTGAGTTCGAACCTTACTTCAGAATTGGAAAATTAACTTTGCAGACTTACAGCAATTAACTGATAGTCGTTAATAACGGTGTATTTATCAGCCAATGAACTTACAGCCTTTTCTGTGATGGCTCTTGCACTTCTTCCAAACTCAGTGCAGGCAGGTCCCAGTAGCAGAAAGTTGTCTCTGTGACTCCCAGATACGTGTAATCCTCCAGCTTCCACTCCACTCTGCTCCCTCACAGGGTCACCGTCTCTGTGACTCCCAGGGATGTGTAATCCTCCAGCTCCCACTCCACTCTGCCCCCTCACAGGGTCACTGTCTCTGTGACTCCCAGGGACGTGTAATCCTCCAGCTCCCACTGCGCTCTGCTCCCTCACTGGGTCACCGTCTCTGTGACTCCCAGGGATGTGTAATCCTCCAGCTCCCACTCCATCCTGCTCCCTCACAGGGTCACTGTCTCGGTGACTCCCAGGGATGTGTATTCCTCCAGCTCCCACTCCACTCTGCTGCCTCACAGGGTCACCGTCTCTGTGACTCCCAGGTCCGTGTAATCCTCCAGCTCCCACTCCACTCTGCTCCCTCACAGGGTCACTGTCTCTGTGACTTCCAGGGACGTGTAATCCTCCAGCTCCCACTCCACCCTGCTCCCTCACAGGGTCACTGTCTCTGTGACTCCCAGGGATGTGTATTCCTCCAGCTCCCACTCCACCCTGCTCCCTCACAGGGTCACTGTCTCGGTGACTCCCAGGGATGTGTATTCCTCCAGCTCCCACTCCACTCTGCTGCCTCACAGGGTCACCGTCTCTGTGACTCCCAGGTCCGTGTAATCCTCCAGCTCCCACTCCACTCTGCTCCCTCACAGGGTCACTGTCTCTGTGACTTCCAGGGACGTGTAATCCTCCAGCTCCCACTCCACCCTGCTCCCTCACAGGGTCACCGTCTCTGTGACTCCCAGGTACGTGTAATCCTCCAGCTCCCACTCCACTCTGCTCCCTCACAGGGTCACCGTCTCTGTGACTCCCAGGTCCGTGTAATCCTCCAGCACCCACTCCACTCTGCTCCCTCACAGGGTCACCATCTCTGTGACTCCCAGGGATGTGTAAACCTCGAGCTCCCACTCCACCCTGCTCCCTCACAGGGTCACTGTCTCTGTGACTCCCAGGTACGTGTATTCCTCCAGCTCCCACTCCACCCTGCTCCCTCACAGTGTCACCGTCTCTGTGACTGCCAGGGATGTGTAATTCTCCAGTTCCGACACCAATCTGCTCCCTCACAGGGGCACTGTCTATGCAACCCCTACTTACGTGTAATCCTCAAGCTCCCACTCCACTCTGCCCCCTCACAGGGTCACCGTCTCTGTGACTCCCAGGTCCGTGTAATCCTCCAGCTCCCACTCCACCCTGCTCCCTCACAGGGTCACTGTCTCTGTGACTCCCAGGTACGTGTATTCCTCCAGCTCCCACTCCACCCTGCTCCCTCACAGTGTCACCGTCTCTGTGACTGCCAGGGATGTGTAATTCTCCAGTTCCGACACCAAACTGCTCCCTCACAGGGGCACTGTCTATGCAACCCCTACTTACGTGTAATCCTCAAGCTCCTACTCCACTCTGCCCCCTCACAGGGTCACCGTCTCTGTGACTCCCAGGTCCGTGTAATCCTCCAGCACCCACTCCACTCTGCTCCCTCATAGGGTCACTGTCGCTGTGACTACCAGGTGTGACTCAGCCTTAATCCTCAGTGCTGATTTATATCCTCCTGCTTTGCTGCCTCTGTAACTCCCAGGTATGTTAGACTCAAGCTCCTGCTCCAAGTTGCTCCCTCATATGGTCACTCCCTCTGTGCCTCAGTGCTGGTTTCAAGCCTCCTGCTCTGCTTTTTCTCCTACTCCAAGTCCCAGTCGGTCCCGACCCTCGCTACTGATTAATATTCTCCCGCACTCTCTCAGGTTCTCTGTCCTTGTGACTCCCAGGTAATGGCAGGCCTCAAGCCTCAGCTGAGATTTATAACGTCCCATTCCGCACTGCTGCCTTACAGAATTACTGTTGTGCCTGGAAAACAGTGGAAAAGAGGAGAATTAGACAGAGCAGAGGGTGTCACAGTGATTGAGCGAGCCATATGGAATGGAACAGGTTATCTAGGGAGCTAGGCTGATCTGCAGCATCTGAAGAAGTTTGCTAGAAGATACACGAGAGTTGCATATACTGATGAAGGCAAAGGACACAGAGAGATAGTGGCTTATTCATGACGGAGCTTTGTACAGTCTAAAGGGCTTTTTCTGAGTTGATTACAGAGATGTGTATTCTTCAACAAATGCAAATTGATAGCCAGAAAGTGGCGTATGGTACTGGAGACTGTTGGATATTACAGAGTTAGAAGACTTGCAGTAACTTGGGGGTAATATAAACTTTTGGAGCACTGGTGGTGTTCAAGGACCCTCAGGACATGAGGAGGTGCAGAGAATGGGAGCATTCCAAATATTGGGATTATAGGGGCTGGAAGTCCTGAGATGTATAAGGAGGAAGAAAATTGCCAATTTAGCACATGCAACCATTGTAATTACAGAGATTTAGGAAGGGAACCTGTGCTATCATTGATTACATTTATATGGAGAGTTACAGCAGCTGAAAGGGTTACACATTTTAAAAGGGAGAGATTTTGGGTGATCAGAAGTTTAAACAAGAATAAATGAATTTCAGTGATCTCTAGCACAGATGGGAATGGAGAAGGTGAGATATTGCGAGGAACTGTCAGATTTATATGGCGGGGAGTATATAGGATATGAAAGGGAGAGCTGCATTGTCTGTATGCAGTTGCAGACATGAGGACAAGCACCTGCTGAATGGGACACAGATAACAACAGTTCCAACGGCTGGTGCAGTGGCTCAAGAAGGCAGCTCACCACCACCTTCTCAGGGACAACTCCATATCACCAATAAATGCTGGCTCAGCCAACAGAGCTCATGTTCATTAATGAATGACGTATTAAAAGATCTACAAGCAGCACTGAGGTCACTCAGGCAGGCCCTTTCAACAGTACTTCACAAACCCGGAACCACTATACCCTGGAAGGACAGGAGCTCCGGGTGCACGGAAACACCAACATTTCCAAGGTGCCCTCCAAGCCATGCTCCATCCTCCCAGCACTGTGTCTGTCCCTACACCCAAAGGACTGCAATGGGTCAGGAAGGCAGCTCCCCACCACCTTCTCCAGGGAATTACAGATGGGAAGGTAATGGAGAAACTCTGCTGTTTACAACCAGACAGAAAAATAAATCCAGCAGTGGGTGTGAAATGACATTTCCGTTTCAGAACAACATGCAGAACATGGATAGAGGATTTGTCTGATTGGCACAAGGCAGAGAGTTGAAGAAAGGGCAAGTTTTCACGATGGGAACTGGTGATGGGGGGAGTACCGCAGGGGTCAGTTTTGGGATGACACTCTGCTCATTATACATTAAGAGTCTGGACAAAGAATGTGAAGGGGTATGAGAAATGGGTTTCCAAGAAAGATCCCAGCGATGAATTTTGTGTCATATGAGGAGCAGGTGAAGTCTCTGGGTCTGCACTTGATGCAGTTTAGGCGGCGGCGGCGTAGAACCTTGTTCAAACTTACAGAATACTGAGGGGCCTGGATGGAGTGGACGGGGGCAAGATGTTTCCACGAGGAAGAGAGACTAGGGGACAAGGGCACAGCTTCAGAGTGAAGGGACGGCCCTTCAGAATAGAGATGTGGAGGAATTTATTCAGCCAGTAGGTGATGGATCAGTGGAACTCACTGCATCATGGGGCTGTGGATGCTAAGTGATTCAGTGTATCTAACTCAGAGATAGCTAGGTTCTTGATGAATAAAGAGATCAAGTGTTACCCGGAGTAAGTGAGCGATTGGGGTTGAGAAACAATTCAGCCATAAGCAAATAGTGGAATAGACCCGATGGACCGAATGGCCTAATTCTGCTCCTATACATGATGGTCTGATGGACTGCCCTTTTTCCGTAGGTTTCCAAGTGTGTAGTTATCATTTCTGGCATATTGTTTACCATACATTCCAGCACTTTCCTGATTATCGCTGTCACCACTTGGTTTCAGATCAACTCCAGAAAGCTACATCACAGAGTAACTTGAGAATCATTGTGTATAAATCTCAGAAAGGTGGCATACAGGGCCAGCAGGACACAGAGAAGGCAAAAGGAATGCTGGCATTGATTTCAAAGGGAATGGAGAATAAAAATACGGAAGGCTTGTAATAAATATAGAGGACTCCAGCCTGCCCACACTGAGAATACTGTGAACAAGTTTGGTCCCCTACCTGGAGGGAAAATGTCCTTGCATTGGAGGCAGCCCAGAGAAGGTTCACTAGGTTGTTCTTCAAAATGGAGGGATATTTATGAGAAGAGGTGGAGAAGGTTGAACTTGCAGTCGTGAAAATTTAGAAAATGAGGCAAATTTATTGATACACCGAAGATTCTTGTGTTCTTACAGATTCGGTACAGAGACATTGTTTCCCTGAGCAAGGATCTGTAACTGGAGATAAAGGGGAATACAGATACCAGAGAAGCTAACAGAGAAAAGCTGGGTTGTAGAGACTGGAGGATGTTAGCGTTCAGGTGGTTTGAGATCACTGTTGGTGGTTAGAAATCAGATAGGTTTTTGGGCTGAAAGATGTCAAGGAGATTTACAGGGTTATCAGTCCTGAAGGAGTTAGAGCGATAGTGAGGAATATAGGGACTAGAGATTACACAGATATGGGTGGTCGTTGGAGCTTCAGGAAATACAGAGATTGGGAGGGTTGTCGGGACTGGAGATTAAATAGAGATTGGTGGTAGTTGGAGCTACAGAAGTTTTAGGAGAAAGGGAGGATTGTAGGCACTGGATATTAGACAGTTGGAGTGGTAGTTGGAGCTGCAGTTTATCGAGCCCGGGAGGATTGTTGGTGCTGGGAGCTACACTGACATGGACAAAAGTTGGAGTTGCAGGAGAGAGGGAGATAGAGAGGGTTGAAGGGTCTGGATCAGTTCACACAGCCAGGGAGAAGTGTAGGGATTGGAGGAGCCAGAGATACTGAGGGTTGTAGGTCTGAAGGAGCTCAGAGAACTTGTGAGGACTGTGAAGGCAGGTTTGCAGCATTCCTATCAGTTACACAGAGATGTGGAGTGCTGTTCTGGAGGAGGTTACAGAAATCAACAGGATTGCAGATTATGGAAGATATTACAAAGACAGTGAGCTGTAGTATTTGAGGAGGTTACAGGGACAGGATGCTTTGAGGAGTTGGAGGCTGCTACTGGTGTTAAACATGCTGCAAGGGATCAATATCCTTACAGCGATCAGGGGGATTGGAAGCTCTGGAGATAAAGAATGAGAAATGCAGTAACTGAAGAATATCACAGAGATGGGGAGGAACATATGAGGGGCATTAATCACTCAGATGTGAAAGCAGAAGTTTTCGTTAGTAGGTTTACAAAAGACGTGAAATGTGAGGCCGTTGTCCACAGTGAGGGGGATGGTCTCAGGCTGCAGTCTGAAGGTTGAGGCTGGGACAGAGTTTCAACAGAGTAATTTCAATTGATAACCAGGTAAGAGCACAGCAGGCAATGAGGGAAAACTGATGAATTAAGCTGCATTTATTTTGATGTAAAATGCCTGACAGGTCAGGCAGATGAACGCACGGCATAGATGGGAACATGGGACTGGGAAATCACAGGAATTACAGAAACACAGCTAAGGGACGGACAGGACTCACAGATCATTGTTCCAGAGGACAGATTCAACAGGAAGGATAGAAGGGGAGACAAGAGAGTAGGGGGAGTGGATCAGTGAAAACATCACTGCAGCACAGAGAGGATATTCCTGAGGATCGCCCACTGAAGCTATGTTAGTGGAACTGAGAAATAAGAATGAATAGTCAGTTTGATATGACGGTATTACGGGCCCGCAGTAGTCAGCGGGAAATTGAGCAGCAAATATGTTGGAGATCTCAGATATCTGTAAGAAGGATCGGGATGTAATGGTCGGGGATTTTAACTTTCCAAACCTAGACTGGGACTGCCACAGTGTTCACAGCTGGGATGGGAGGGATTTGTTCAGTGTGTTCAAGAAAACTCTCTCAATCAGTATGTAACTGGCCCGACTGGAGAAAGGGATAAAACCTGACCTCCCCTTGGGAAACAAAGTAGTAAAAGGGGCTGAAGTGTTTGTGGGGAAGCACTTTTGCAAAGTTACCACAATTCTATTAGTTTGAAAATAGCGATGGAAAAGGACAGGCTTGGTCCACAAGTTAAAGATCAAAACTGGCCTTGCCCCAGTCCAAAAGGTATTAGGCAAGACTGTCCAAAAGTTGATTTGTGGAGGCTGTTTGCTAGTAAAGGAACGTCGGGCAAGTGGGATTCTTTCAAAAGAGAGATAAATTAAGATTTCAGGGCCAGCATATTCCTGTTAGTGTCAAGGACCATGCTGACTCAAGTGGGAAAAATTGGATGACTGGCGATATTGAGGTTTTGGTCAAGACAGAAGGGGACACATGTCATATACAGCCAGCTGGATTAAGTCAATCCCTTGAAGAACATTGTGGATGTAGTATTACTCTAAAGATGGAAACCATGAGGGCGTAAAGGGGAATGACAGGGCTTTGGCAGAAAAGGTTCAGGAAAATCCAGAGAGATTCTACTAGTATATTAACAACAGAAGAATAACTCGGGACAGAATGTGACCCCTTAAAGATTAATGAAGCCATCAGTGTGTGAACCCACAGGAAATGGGTGTGATCCGAAACAAACACTTCGCGACAGAACTTACTGTGGAAAACACACTGGAAAGCAGGGAAATAAACAGTGATGCTTTCAAAAGAGTCCACATTGGAGAACAGGAGGTGGTGAAGGTTTTCAAACACATTAAAATTAGACAACTCCCTAGGAACTAATCAAGTATATCCCAGGAATTTGAGGTAAGTTAGGGAAGAAACAGACAACGATTGTTCTATCACTGACAGCCACGGGTGGTGAGCTGGGAGACTGGAGGTTGCCTAATGTTGTGCCAGTATTTAGGAATGGCTGCGACCGAAAGCTGGGGACATAAACGCCAATTAGCTTGATGTCAGTCGTGCCAATGTCGTCGGAAGCAATTCCACGGGACAGGACTTACATGCATTTGGAAAGGCAACGATTGATTAGGGATAGTCAGCATAGCTTTGTGCATACAAAGTCATGTCTCTCAAACTTGATAGAGTTTGTTGAAGAGGTGACCAAGGAGATGGAAGAAGGCAGAGCAGTAGACGTTGTCTATCCTGACTTCAGCAAGGCCTTAGACAGGGTTTAGCGTGGTGCACTGGTTAGTAAGGTTAGATCACATGGGATCAGGGCTAACGAGACAAACAGACACAAAATGGGCTTGACAGTAGGAGACAGAGGATGGTGGGAGAGGGTTGTTGTGCAGACTGGGGGGCCTCTGACAAGTGGTGTGCCATAAGGATTGGTGCTGGGGTCACGCATGTGTATTATTGACATAAACAAGAATATATGAATTATTGTTAGTAAGTTTGTGGATAGTAAAATAAGAGTTATAGTGGGCAGTGAACACAATTATCAAAGGTGATCTTAACCAATTGAGCAAGTGGGTTAAGAAATAAAAGATGGAGCTGAATTCAGGTATTTGATTTTGTTAAGACAAACCAGAGACGACGAATACAATTAATAGCAGAGCTCTGGACTGTGTAGTCGAACGGAGAGAGACCAAGGGCTGCATTTACATTGTTCCTTGGAAGTGTCATCACAGGTTTTTTTTAGACTATTAGATTAGATTACAGTGTGGAAACAGGCCCTTCGGCCCAACAAGTCCACACCAACCCACCGAAGCGCAACCCACCCAGACCCACTCCCCCACATTTACTCCTTCGCCTAACACTACGGGCAATTTAGCATGGCCAATTCACCTGACCTGCACATTTTTGGATTGTGGGAGGAAACCGGAGCACCCAGAGAAAACCCACGCAGACACGGGGAGAATGTGCAAACTCCACACAGAGAGTCGCCTGAGGCGGGAATTGAGCCCGGGTCTCTGGCGCTATGAGGCTGCAGTCCTAACCACTGTGCCACCATGCCGCCCACGACAGGAAGGAGAAAAGCAGATTAGGCAGACTAGCCCTCATGGGTCAGAGCATTGAGGACATGAGTTGGTCCATCATGATACGGCTATATCAGACATTGCAGGGTCTCCAGCTGGAGTACTGTATCGAATTCTGATCCTCCTGCTTTAGGAAGCATATTCAGAATCTGCAAATGGAGCGAAGATTGATGAAGATGTTACTGATACTGCAGGGTTTGACAGAAACAGAGAGGCTGGATAAGCTGGAAAGCAACATGGGTGAAATTAGATAGATTTGGCAGATAAGGTTAAGGAGAATACAAAAAAGATTCTACAGCATACAAGTACAAAAAAACTACTAGAGAGACAATAAGGCCCCTCAAAGATCAATGAGGCAATCTATGCCTGGAAACACAGGAGATGGCCGCGACCTGAAATGAATATTTCATGTCAGAAAGTACTGGACAAAAACTAGGAAACAAAAGAAAGAAACAGTGATGTGTTGAAAAGAGTCCCCATTACTGAAGAGGTGGTGATGGAGGTCTTAGAACACAAAGGTAGAGAAAGCCCTAGGTCCTGAACAAGTGTATTCCAGAACATTGTGGCAAAGTGGCAGTGGGGAATGTGGCAGAGATTTGTATCATTAGCCTTCATATTCTCATTGGGTGTAGCTGGCTTAGGGGTGACCGTATAAAGGTTTATAAAAACATGAGGGATATACTTAGGGTGAATGGTGAAGGTCTCTACCCCAGGGTAGGGGAATCCATAACTAGAGGCCATAAATATGAGTTGGGAGAGGAAATACTTAAAAACGACCAGAGGAGAACATTTTTACACAGAGAATTGTGCACATATTGAATGAGCTGCTGCTGTAGTGGTAGAGAAAAGTACAATTCCATCACGGAAAAGACATTTGGGCAGGTAAATGGAGAGGAGAAGGTTTGACGGGATAGGGACCAAACGCAGGCAAATGCAAATCCTTCAGGAACTGTGGTCAGCATGGACTAGTTGGATCAAAGGAACCACTTCTGATCTGCATGGTTCTTTCTCCAGTTATTGGAGGAGGAGACTACTGAGATAAGGCATGTTTAGGCATTGAAGCAAGTTACAGCGATGGATATGGTAATCTAGAATGCAGTATATTTCAAATCTGTGGAGGGACTATCAGGAAGGGTCGAGGTTACAGGGACAGGAAATGTTATAGGAGTTAAAAATTATTGAAGAGACTGGTCCATGAGACATTGTAAATGTACAGTGTTGGAGAGAGAACACAGAACAGAAAGATCCCAGGCAGCATTCCCACCCACTCATGGGAAGCCTGCCTTCCCCTCTGTTATACTGATGTTCACTAAGACATCACAGGCCTGGATAGATATCTGTGACACTCCCGATGCTGTCTCAGTTCAACAAAACTTACAGTAGGGGTGGTGATTGTCTTGGGGTGTATCTGTACTGTGCTCCCCCTCCAACACTGTATCTAAGTCATGTCTTGTTAGCCGATGTTTGGAACCCTCTCGTTGCTCTCTGCTCTGTTCACTGTGAGTGATGTTACCTCACTGCAGGATTTATTCAAGGTTCCAGATCTCCCTGCCCTTTGTCTCTGTGGCTGACCACCCATCTTCAATGTGGTGATGAACAAGATACCCAGTAGTTGGGAAGTCTATTTTTCCTGATTACCTGCAGGAGATAGAAAAATAGGCAGAATGGGAAATTAGACTGATGTAGTGAGGATTACACATAGAGAATGGCAGGGAGTCCCCCAGAGATCTGGAAAATCCCAGTCTCCATTCCTGGCCTGTGCTGTTGTGTCTCTGTGGAGTGGAGAATTCTGTTGGCTCAGGATCTGGAGTAGATCTGTAAGAGTGAGAGACACTGACAGAGGCAGAAATTGGACCGACACAATGAGGGATACCACATGGAGAGATACTAAGTGATATCACCAGAGTGCAGGAAGGTATCAGGATCAAACAATCATGAAGGAAAAGCAGGTTTAGCTCCATGATGCACTGGTATCAGTGTTCAGGGATGAGTAGCCTGTGAGCAGGCGAGGTGAAGGTCGAGTGGTGTTATTGCTAGAGCATGTATCCAAAACCTCAGCTAATGTTCGGGGGAGGAAGGTTTAAACCCCACCATCTGAAATGGTGGGATCTGAAATAAATTATTTTAAAAATAGTAATTGACAATCTAAAAATACCATAACAGATGTACAATAGATCCAAATACTTCGCCTTTCAAGAAGGACATCTGCCCATCCTCACGTGGTCTGCATGACATCCCCACAGCAAACGTTTGCCTCTCAATTACCCTCTGAAATGGCCGAGCAAGTTACTCAGCTGAACGGCAGCTAGGGCTGGGCAAGAAAGGCTGGTTAGCCAGAGACATCCATTTCCCATACTTGACTTTTTTAAAAAATCCATTCCGATGGTCCCACTGAAACTGTGCTGGGGCCAGTGTCCTGGCCAATCATGTCGGTAGGTTTATGGACAGGACTTTAAACTGACAGAGAGGACGCAGGGACAGGGTTCAGATGAAAGGAGCTTTCCAGATCCAAAGAGAAAAGTTGACGCATTAGAACAGCATGGGAATGTGGCCGTAAACAAGTAGAAAGGAACAGGATGGGACAGAGTTTAACTAAAACTATACATCAGCGAATCGATTTGTGACAGGAAATTGTGGGAAAGAATAAATTACGTATTTTTTGGAATGGACAAAGTCTCTTCATTAAGGTGGATGGATTTGTGACACAGAGGTTAAAGAGATTTAAACACCAGAGATACGTGGTGACAGGACGAACAAAAGGTGAACAGGAATATTCAATAGTTCACAAACTTGCAGAAACTCGGTCAACATGGGTAAAGCTAACAATAATGGATACCAAAGGCATTACAGAGGAAGCATTTGGCTGCAGATCATGAAGTAGAGTCAGTCTGAATGTAAATTCTGGCTACTACTTGCCAAGGAAACAAGCAGTAGAACAGTTTTAGCCACCGAACAGTATTCCATTGCTCATCACTGCATTAACCAGGAACTCATTGGAATTTTTTTAATAAGGGCATTGTGATTATTTCGGAAAACTTCAATATTTGTATAATCTGGGACAACACACGGTCAACATTGATATTGGAAAAGGAGTTCGGTTAATTTTTTTTCAGTGTTTCTTTGAAAAGCACATTGTGCAACTGTTCAGGGACATAACTATCGCAGAACGACTGTGTAATGAAACTTAGTGAATGAGTAATGTCACCTGCAGAGATCCTTCGGGAAATTGTGATAAAGTGCAGTTTAAAAAAATATAATTTTAAAGCGAATCACAGAAAGGACAAGCTACAACTAGAAACAAAAATAGTCAATGACATGTTTGCGAGAGGAGAACTGACCGAGGTAAGCAGGCTAAACTGACTGAAACATGTGCCTGTAAATGGACAGCAGAATATATTTGAAGGAACAGTGTAAAACACTCAACAGAAGGACATTCCACTTAAACAGTAAAAACCTCAGCAAGAAATCCCCACTAGTCCCGCACTCAGGACATAAGGGATCATACTAGATTATGAGGCTGAGAAGATCACCAAAAAGTACTTAAAATCCTGAAGTGAGAGAGTGTTTTAGGAGTAAATGTTAAATTGTTTGCAAAGGGTCTGCTAGCAGGAGGTGGGCTGTGGGAAGGGGGACCATGGTCTGGGTTTATTGACACGATAGGAACAGGGAGAGGTGAAGGTGCTGGAGGTGGTGAGAGTGTTACAGGGAGTGGTCCAGGGAGTGGTCAGGGTGTTACAAAGCCAGTACGGATTGCTGCAGCTGGAAGTGTTTGCAGAGGTAGGGAGGGACATATGTATTTTTATTTATTCATTCATGGGATGTGGGTGTCACTGCCTGAACTAACATTCTTTGATCCAACTGCTAATTACCCAGAGGGTAGCTCAGAGTCAGCCATATTGCTGTGGGTCTGGAGTCACATGTTGGCCAGACTAGGTTAGAATATTTAATGCTCTTCCTTAAAGGAAGTAAGTGACTAGAGGAGTTCTTCCTCCTGATAAACAATGTTTTTATGGTGGCTCCACCAATATCTTTTACAGATACAACATGACATCCCAACTCTTACTCTTAATGCTCTCCCGAATGAAGGTAACCATCCCAAACGCCTGCTTCACCAGTCTGTCTACCTGTGACACCACATTCAAAGAACTGTGTACCTGCATCCCCGGGTCTCTAACTGACAACACTGCCCAGGGCCCGAACATTAATTGTACAAGTCCCACCCTGGTTTGTTTCACCAAAATGGAACACCCCACCTTTATCTAATTAAACTCCATCTGCTATTCTTCAGCCCACTATCCCAGTAGTACTGTCCATCCTGTTGTATCATAGATAAACTTCTCCACTATCCACTTTACCACCAATTTCAATGACACACAAAACAATTACTTACCAGGAAACCAATATTCGCATCCAAACCATTTATCCAAATGACAAACAACAGGGGACCCACTCCAACGCTGGTGACATGCCTCCAGTCAGAAAAACAACATGTCTCCTACCACCCTCTGTCTCCTACCATCAAGCAAATTTTGTATCCAGTTCACTAGCTCCTCCTGAATGCCATATCCTTTTACACTGATCTGAGCTTATTACCCAGTTTACCAGAAAGAACACAGAACACAGAACAGTTCAGCCCAAGACCCTTCGGCCATGATTTCATGCCAACCTTTTATCCGACTGTAAGATCAAACTAACCTATATATTCTTCATTTTACTATTATCCATGTATCTGTCCAAGAGTCTATTAAATGTCCCGAATGTGTCTAATTTTACCACCACCATTGGCAGTCCATCCAACCACCTACCATTCTCTATCCTCTTATCCATCCTCCATTCACCTTAAAATTACGCCACCTTGTAATAACCATTTATGCCATCGGAGGAAACGTCTCTGACTATTCACTCTCTCTGTGCCTCTTGTCATCTTGTTCACCTCCACAAAGTCGCCCCACCCCCTTCTTCAGTCCAATGAAAAAAGCCTTAGCTCCCTCAACCTTTCTCTGTAAGAACTGCCCTCCATTACAGGCAGCATCTTGGTAAATCTCCTGTGTACACTCTCTAAAATATGCACAGCCTTCCTGTAAACAGGGGACCAGAACCGAACACAATATTCCAAGTGTGGTCTCACCAGGACGCTATAAAGATGCAGGAAAACCTCAAATCTCTAACAGTTAATCCCCTTCGAAGAAAAGCCAACACAACCTATGCCTTTTTAACAACCCTATCAACTTGCGTGGCAACTTTGAGGGATCTATGGACATGGACGCCATGATCTCTCTGTTCCTCCACAATGCCAAGTATTTTGCGTTTTAACGCTGTATTCTATATTCAGGTTCGACCTTCCAGAATGAATCACTTCACACTTTTCCAGATTGAACTCCATCTGTCACTTCCAGCCCAGCTCTGCGTCCTGTCAAAGTCCCATTGCAACCTCCAACAGCCCTCCACATTCCCCACCACTCCATCAACCTTCACGTTATTGGCAAACTTACTAACCCACTCTCCAACCTCCACATCCAAGCCATTTACAAAAATCACAAAGAGCAGAGTCCCAGAGCCGATTGTTACAGAATACCACTGGTCACTGAGCTCCAGGCTCAGTACTGTCCATCTGCCGCCATACTCTGTCTTCACTGGGCCATCCAATTCTGTATCCAGACAGACAGATTTCCCTTTATCCCAATCATCCTTCTTTCCTGAATGAGCCATCAACGTATTCTGTCATATTCTTAAAGAATTCAATAAGGTTTGTGAGGCATGACCTGCCCCTCACAAACCCATGCTGTCTCTAATTTAACTATGGTTTTTTCAAGTAGTCATAAATCCTTTCTTTAGAGTCCTCGCCAATAATCTGCACACCACAGACATTAGACCAAATCTGTCATTTCCAGAATTCTACCTCCGTAATATGGTCCAGACGCTACAAATCTTCTCTCCTCTGCCATGTTCCCCAGAAGGGTACTGGAGGGTGGTAGGGATTACAGAGTCAGGGAGGGATATCAGGACAGGAGGATTTTGCAGACATTAGGAGGGTTGCAGTGCCAAAAGGAGGCTTCAGTAATTGTGAGGTTTCATGGTGATGATGGCATTTGAGGAGGGAGGGTGGGAGGATTGTAGGGAAATGAGAGGTTTCACAGTTTAGGTGCTTTGTTAGGACTGCAAAAGGTTATTGAGTCGGGGAGGTTTAAGCACTGGTGGATATTACAGAAACATGTGGTTTTGGTTGCAATGGCAGGAAGAGGATTCAGGACGCTGGGGAGTATGGGGTCTGAACGAGGTTACACAAATAGGAAGAGTTTTCAGGAGTGTAGATGTTTACAGTGACAGCAATGGTCTGATCTGGAGCAGAGCACCCAGACTGGGAGGGACGTGGGGACCGGAGGTGGTTTCACAGGGTGGGAGGACCATAGACCCACAGGAAGTTACAGAACTGTGGTGAGCTGTAGGGCTGATGGGCTCATGGAGTTGGGAATGCTGGGAGGGATAGAGAGGTTTACAGGGATAAGGATGTTTGTCGGACAGGGCTGGATTACACAGACAGGGACTGTTTTAGGGAGCTGAGCAGATTACAGAGATAAAGAGGTTTGTATCATCTGGCGGAACAAACAGCGATATGGAGGGTCATCGTGACTGAAGATGTTTATAGATATAGGAAGGCTTAGGTTCTGGGGATTATTTAGACATGGAGGCTGTGGAATCTGGATTCTTTTTTTGAGAGATTGGGTAGCAAGATTAGTTGGAGACAGTTTCACAGATAAGGGAGCATAGCACAAACAGAAGGATGTTCCTGCGGTAGGGAGGGTGCGAGTGGAGAGTGATGTTTACACAGATGGGGGTATAAGAGCTTCAGAAGGTTATGGAGACGAGTAAATGTTTAGAGATGCAGGAGGAGCTTACATTGACAGGGTGGGTGATAGTCATGGGAGGATGTTACATTGTTAATGAGTCTTGTAGGAACAGGATCGGGAGATGCACAGGCATTGGAGAGGGATCTACAGATCGGGAGTGTTGCAGGGACCTGAGAGGATAACACAGATTGGGATGGTGTTAGAGTCTCCACAGACTGATAGCGTTTTAGGGACTGGAAGAGGCTTGGTAGAGAGGGAGGGCTGGAAGACTGCAGGAGATTATGGAGAGTTGAAGAGTTGGAGCAGTTCACAGAGGGAGGGTTCTCCAACAGGAGTAGGTCACAGATAGTGAGGAATTTGTGGCCTGAGAATGTTAAAGAGAGGGAGAGCTTTCGGGTCCGGAAGAGATTACAGTGACAGGGACAGTTGAAGAGACTGGAGCAAAAATGCATGCAGAAGGTTACACAGACATGGAGGATTGTATTGTTAGACGGAGCTTAGAGAGAATGGGACTGTTGTAGGGATTTACACAGATAGGGAAGGTTGTGCTTTTGGAGAAGGTTACACTGATACAGACAGTGTTCGGGAGTGTTTAGTGGACGACAGAGGAGCTCAGAGAGAATGTATTATGGGGAGTGGAGGAGATTACAGACACAGAGATGGCTGTCGGTTTGAAAAGAGTTTCTACAGATCCTCAGTGCTGTAAGGCTGGAGGGAGGTTACAATAATAAGGGTTTCCTACACTTAATGACTTTTTTCATATAGAGAAAGTCTCCGAACAGGACTGTCAAAAGGAAGTATAGACAGTCCAGATGAGTTTACAGAGATATAAATGTTTTTTGGGGTTTCAGGATGGAATAGTGATTGAGAGTGCCGTAACGAATGACAATAGTTATATAGAGGGTTCTAAAAGCAGGAAGAGGTGACAGTCATATCGATCTTTGTAAGGACTAGAGAAGCTTACATCGCAAATGAATGTTTTAGAAACTGTTGGAGATTACACATATAAGGACAGTATTGAGGATGAGGCAAGGTTCAAGAGACAGGGATGGTTGACAGGACTGGACAATAACCTGAATAGAATCTCCACAGTGTGGAAACAGGCCATTCGGCCCAACACATCCACACCAACCCCTCTAAAGAGCATCCTAACCAGACACATCCCTCTCCCTGTCCAATAAACCCTGCATTCCTCATGGTGAACTCATTTAAACCACACTTGCCTGAATACTGCAGTCAATTTATGATGGCCAATCATGTATCGTGCAAATGTTGGACTATGGCAGGAAACCAGAGCACCTGGAAGAAACCCACACAGTCGGGGGGAGCACATGCAAAGTCCACACAGACAGTCGGCCAAGGCTGGAATTGAAGCCAGATTCCAGTCACAGTGAGGCTGATTATACAGAGCACTGCAGAGATTGGACTAGGTCACAAAGTTCACA
Source organism: Chiloscyllium punctatum (assembly GCF_047496795.1). Classification (NCBI taxonomy): domain Eukaryota; kingdom Metazoa; phylum Chordata; class Chondrichthyes; order Orectolobiformes; family Hemiscylliidae; genus Chiloscyllium; species Chiloscyllium punctatum. The sequence goes on along the minus strand of NC_092788.1, from coordinate 53,356,630 downwards.
AGGGTTTATTGGAACAGGAGGAAATATAGTCAGGAACAGGAGAAGCTTACATAGATGGTGCCCATGAGAGGGACTGGAGGAGGTTAACGCAATAGGGAGGGTTGTGCATTCTCTCGACAATTAGAGGTAGGGATGATTGGGGAGACTGGATGAAGTTAGTCATACTCAGAGTTGTACACACTCTGAGTAATGGCAGATGGAGTTTACTTCTGATCACTGTGAGGTAATGCACTATGGGAAGTCTCATAAGCGAAGGATATACATCATGAAGGGTAGGTCCTCCTGGAGAACTGAGTAACACAGGGACCTTGGTGGATAAGTCCCTGGATGTCTGAAGGTGTCAGCACAGGTAGACAGGCTGGGGAAGGCACCTGAACTGGGAGAAGGAGGGGGACCCACATCCTGATGGGGCAAATTGTTACAGCTGCTTGAGAGGATATAATCTAATCTGGCAGGGTGTTGCACCTTAAACAGTCATAAGGCCAGAAAGAAGATTGAGGTTGGTGCATAAGTTAAAGACAGCAATTTCAGCAGACAAGGCAGGCAAGAACATAGCAGGAAATGGGGGAGGGGGAAACTGATGATTAAACTGCATTTATTTCAATGCAAGGGGCCTGACAGCTCAGGAAGATGAACTCAAGGCATGGATTGGAACATGGGACTGGGATATTATAGTTAGTACAGAAACACAGCTGATGGAGGGACAGGACTGGCAGCTCATTGTTTCAAGGTGGAGATGCTACAGGAAGCATCGAAGGGGAGACAAGAGAGGACGCGTGGTTGGGGGTTTTCATTGCATGAATCATTACATCAGTACCTCGAGAGGATATTCCTGTGGGATCACGCAGTGACGCTATGTTAGTGGAACTGAGAAATAAGATTGGGTCATCACTCTGACACGATTGTCCTACTGACCCCAAATAATCTGTGGCAGACTGAGGAACAAACATATCAGGAGATCTCAAATATCAATCATAATAATAGGGCTGGTTAATGTTGGGGTTTTTTAACTTTCCAAACCTAGATTGGGACTGCCAGTGTTCAGTTTTTGGAAGAGAGGAATTTGGTAATTGTGTTCCAGAAAACTCCCAATCAAAATGTAAATGGCCTGAAAAGAGAAAGGGGCAAAGCCTGACCTCCCCTTGGGAAACAAGGTCTGGAAAGGGACTGAGGTGTGAGTGGGAAAGCATTTTGCCAAAGTGACTCAAGTCTATTAGTTTGAAAATAGCGATGGAAAAGGACAGGGCTGGTCCACAGGTTCAAGTTATAAAATGGGGCCAGACTAATCTTGACAATATTAGCCAGGAACTCTCAAAAGGTGGTTGGTGAGTCTATTTGCAGGGCAAGAGAAGTCTGGCAAGTGAGAATATTTTAAAAGTGAAATAAATTGAGCGATCACCACCAGCATGTTCTTGTTTGTGTGCAGGCCAATGCTGACAGCATTCGGAAACATTGGCTGTCTATTGAGGGTCTGGTCAAGGAAAAGGGGGCACATGTCAGGTATATCCAGCTGGACCAAGGAAATCCCTGAGGATCACAGGGACTTTAGCAATACACTTTGGGTAGAAATCAGGATTGCAGAAAGTGTACATGCAATAGCCTTGGCAGAGAATGATAAGGAGAATTCAAAAGTGATTGTATAAATATATTGTGTAAAAGAGACACAATGCTGTCCCTTAAAGATCAATGAAACCATTGGTGTGTGGAACTGCAGGATATGTTTAAGACCGTGAACACATTTTTTACTCCCGAACTTATTGTGGACAAAGACTGGGGAACTCAGGGAACAAGAGTAATACGTTAGACCACATTTGGAGTTCTCTGCAATTCCAGTATCCCCGCTATAGGAATGATGCTGTGAAATTTGAAAGTGCTCAGAAAAGATTGACAAGATGTTGCCAGGGTTACTGCTGAATAAGCTGGGCTGGAGGGTGGCATAGTGGACAGTGAAGACGTTGTAATCGAGGATAAAGCGGATGGCCCTCAGGACAACTCCATACAACCCTGTTACGGTGGACGCTGCAAGACGTGTCAGATTGTGGACATAGATACCACTATTATGCGTGGGGACACCTCCCACCTTGTTCATGGTAGGTACTCATGTGACTCAGCCAACATTGTCTCACTAATACATTACAGGCAAGGATGCCCGGAGGCATGGTACATTGGGGAAACCGAGCAAAGGCTACGACAATGGATGAATGGACACCGCACAACAATCAACAGACAGGAGGGCTCCCTCCCAGTTGGGTCCCAGAACATTCAGCCTCGGACCTTCGGGTGACCATCCTCCAAGGTGGACTTCAAGACAGGCAGCAGAGAAAAGTGGCCGAGCAGAGGCTGATAGCTAAGTTCAGTATCCATAGGGAGGGCCTAAACCAGGAACTTGGGTTCATGTCACATTACAGGTGATCACCATTGCACTACACACACACAGATATTCCTACACACACACGCACTCTCACATACACACGGATACAGGTACATACAGACGCGCACACAGACACCCACACACACATTTATAGACACACACACTCCCACACTCACACATGCACCCCCTCACAGACTTAAGACACTCTGCACCCACGACACACACACTTTCTCACACTCACAACCCCCACCCCAGACAGACACACAGACAGACAAAGACCCACAGGCACACATATATTTTGTGGGGTGAATTTGTACTTGCAGGATTACATTGTACTTTGCTCAAAAACTGCATGCATTCATGTAGAACTCTGAGCTCAAAAACTGCATGAATTTATGTCAAACCCTTATCTCACTTTTTAGAGTATAATCAATCTAAATATCATGGCATAGACAGAGAACACAGTGGGCCAACACCTTCAACATATTGTCTAGCTATCACTATTGTTAACAGCTAACCCGAGAATGCAACTTAAAAAAATGTTTTGTGATTTACACATGAAAGAAGTGAAACTATCACTGTATTCTAACCGATGAAAGGCTTAACAGACAATCAATTTTTCAATGTATAATGTCAGTTACATCACACTGTAAAATTTTACTATAAATTCTGTGTTACGATCGAGCCCTCCACTATCACCTGATGAAGGAGCTTCGCTCCGAAAGCTAGTGTGCTTCCAATTAAACCTGTTGGACTATAAACTGGTGTTGTGTGATTTTTAACTCTCTTCAATAAGGTAGATTGATTTGTGACACAGAGATAAAAGAAATTTAGACACCAGAGAGACGTGGTTACAGGACGAACAAAAGGTGGACATAAATATTCAATGGATCACAACCTTGAGGAAACTCAGGCAAAATGGGTAACGCGAACAATAATGGATAACAAAGGCAGTACAGAGAAATCATTAGACCTCAGATCATGAAGTAGAGTCAGTCTGAATGTAAATTCTGGCTACTACTTGCCAAGGACGCAAGGAGCAGAACAGTTTTAGCCACCGAACAGTATTCCATTGCTCATCACTTTTTTACACAGGAACTCATTGGAATTTTTTAACAAACACTTTGTAATAATTTTGGGAAACTTCAATAGTCCCATAATCTGTGACAGTCACACTGACAACAGTGATATTGGAAGAGTAGTTCAGAGAATTTTTTTTCAGTGTTTCTTTGAATAACAAATTGTGCAAGTGTCTCGGGACATAACTATCTCAGAGCCATCTGCGCCAGGAGGATCATCAAATCGGTGAAGGACGCTCTCTGGGCGGTCCGAAACTTGTTGATCTTCCAGCTGAAGGAGTTGACCCCGACTGAGTGTTGCAGACTGGCACATTCCAAGGTCCAGGACTACGTGTTGAGGGACGCGCTGAAGCTTGGGGCAGCTGCCGCCAAGGCGCGGTGGGGAAAGACCACCGTGTAACATCGGCCTGCCTAAAGAAGAACAGGGGGCCCATGGGGACGTTTTTTTGGGGCTCTGCTGATGCCTCAGCCAAATATATGTGCATAAGATTGAGAAATGCACAGACCTGTATATAGCAATGATAAATTCTGATCTGTGCATGTAAATGTTGACATATGTATGGCATGGCCAAATGTACAGACCATCAAATCATTTTATGAAAAAAAAACTCAGATCGACCGTTGTGTGATCAAACTTAGTGAATGAGTAATGTCACCTGGAGAGATCCTCAGGGAAATTGTGATAAAGTGCAGTTTAAAGAAGTATAAAGTTTTAATGTGAATCACAGAAAGGACACGCTACAACTAGAAACAAAAACAGCCAATTACATGGGTTTGAGATGAGAACTGACCAATGTAAAGAGGTGAAACAGACTGAAATATGTGCCTGTATAAGAACAGTGGAAAACATTTGAAAGGACAGTGTAAATCACTCAACAAAAGAACATTCCACTGAAACAGACAAAACCTCAGCAAGAAATTCCCACCGGCCCCTCACTCAGGACAAAATGTATCATATTAGATTATAAGGCTTAGAAGATCACCAAACTGTACTTAAAATCCTGAAGTGAGAGGGCGTTTTAGGAGTAAGTGTTAAAGGGATTGCAAAGGGTCTGCTAGCAGGAGTTGGGCAGTGGGAAGGGGAATCAGTGTCAGGGTTCAATGTCACCAAAGGAACAGGGAGAGGTGAAGGTGCCGGAGGTGGTAAGAGTGTTACTGAGAGTGATTAGATTAGATTACTTACAGTGTGGAAACAGGCCCTTCGGCCCAACAAGTCCACACCGCCCCGCCAAAGCGTAACCCACCCATACCCCTACATCTACCCCTTACCTAACACTACAGGCAATTTAGCATGGCCAATTCACCTAACCTGCACATCTTTGGAGTGTGGGAGGAAACCGGAGCACCCGGAGGAAACCCACGCAGACACGGGGAGAACGTGCAAACTCCACACAGTCAGTCGCCTGAGGCGGGAATTGAACCCGGGTCTCTGGCGCTGTGAGGCAGCAGTGCTAACCACTGTGCCACCATGCCGCCCACTGGTCAGGGCCTGAACGATGTTACAAAACCAGTACGGATTGCTGCAGCTGGAGTGGTTTGCAGATGTAGAGAGGGACATATGTATTGTTATTCATTCATGGGATGTGGGTGTCACTGCTAATTACCCAGAGGACAGCTCAGAGTTAGCCATATTGCAATGAGTCTGGAGTCACATGTTAGCCATGCCAGGTTAAAATGTCAGATGGTCTACACAAAAGGAGGTCAGGGAACCAGATGAGTTCTTCCCACTGATCAACAACGCTTTTATGGTGATCTGACCAATGTCTTGTACAGATACAACATGACATCCCACCTCCTATGCTCAATGCGCTCCCCAATGAAGGTAACCTCTCCAAATGCCTGGTACAATTGCAACATTTAAGTGGTATTTGGATGGGTATATGAAAAGTAGGGGTTTGGAGGGATATGGACCGGGTGCTGGCAGGTGGGACTAGATTGGGTTGGGATATCTGGTCAGCATGGACGGGTTGAACTGAAGTGTTTGTTTCCATGCTGTACATCTCTATGACTCTAACTTCCATACCCTTCATTTTATTATCATCCATGTGCCTATCCAGAAGTATATTAAATGTCCCTAATGCATCTAATTTTACCGCCATGGCTGGCAGTGCATTCCACACAGGCACCACTCTATATGTAACGAACCTACCTCTGAAATCTCCCCTAAACCATCCACTAATCACCCCAAAATTATACCCCATTGTAATAACTATTTATTTGAGGGTAAAAAATATCTCTCTCTATTCACTCTGTCTATGATGCACATCACCTTGTTCACCTCTGCCAAGTCACCCCATCCCCTTCTTCACTCCAATGAGAAAAGCCTTAGCTCCCTCAACCTTTCTTCATAAGTCATGCTCTCCAGTCCAGGCAGCATCCTGGTAAATCTCCTCTTTACCCTCTCTAAAGCTTCCACATCCTTCCTGCAATGATGGGACCAGAACTGAACACAATATTCCAAGTGGGGTCTAACCAGGGCTCTGTACAGCTTCAGCATAACCTTACAGCTTTAAAACTCAATCCCCAAACTAATGAAATCCCACACAATATATTGCTTCTTAACAAGCCAATCAGCTTGGGTGGCTACTTTGAGCGATCTATGGACTTGGAACCCAAGATCCCTCTGTTCCTCCACACTGCCAAAGATCCTGCCTTTAACCCTGTATTCTGCATTCAAATTCAATCTTCAAAGTGAATGACTTCACACTTTTCCCAGATTGAACTCCATCTGCCATTTCTCAGCCCAACTCCGCATCCTGTCAATGTTCCGTTGCAACCTACAACAGCTCTCCACACTATCAACCACTCCACCAACCTTTCTGTCATTGGGAAACTTACTAACGGACTCTTTCATTCACACATCCAGGTCATTCATAAAATCACAAAGAGCAGAGGTCCTGTAACCTCTCCCTGCAGAAAACCACTAGTTACTGAGCTCCAGGATGAATGCTTTCCATCTATCATCACCCTCTGTCTTCTGTGGGCCAGTAATCCTGTATCCAGACAGACAGGTTTCCCTGTACCCCATGCCTCTGCACTTTCTGAATGAGCCATAAAGATGTTTTGTCACATTCTCTAAAGATTCAATAAGACTTGTAAGGCATGATCTGCCCCTTACAAAACCATGCTGACTATCTCTCATCAAACTATGGTTTTCCAAGGAATAATAAATCCTGTCTCCCAGAGTCCTCTGCAATAATCTGCACACCACAGACATAAGACTGACAGGTGTGCAATTCCCAGGATTATCCCTATTCCCTTTCCTGAACAAGGGAATAATATTTTCCTGCCTCCAATCATCTGGTCCGACTCCAGTGGACAGTGAGGGTGCAAATGTCATCACCCAGGTGCTCAGCAATCCACTCCCTCGGTTCCTGTAGTAACTTTGGACGCATACAGTCTGGTTCAGCGACTTATCTATCCTTATCTTTTACAAAATTCTTAGCACATCCTCCTTCGTAACATCCACCTGTTCACGTACATCAGCCTGTTTCACGCTGTCATCACAAATGACAAGAACCTTCTCAGCAGTGAATACTGAGACATAGTATTCATTAAGGACCTCCTCTACCTCCTGTGACTCCAGGCACAAGTTTCTTCCACTATCCCAGTTTGGCCTTATCCTCACTCTGAACATCCTCTTGTTCCTCGCATAAGTGGAGAATGCCTCACGGTTTTCCTTAATCCTTCCCAACAAAGCTTTTTCATGCCCCCTTCTAGTTGCCCTATGTCCATGTCTTGGTTCTTTCCTGGTACCTTCCGAGAATCCCTACAGTGTGGAAACGGGCCATTTGGCCGAACAACTCCATATCAACCCTCTAAACAGTATCCAACCCAGCCCCATCCGCCCACTCTATTACTCTCCATTTGCCCTGACTAATGCACCAAACCTACCCATCCCTGAACACAATGGGTAATTTAGCATGGCTAAGGCACCAAACTGGCACATCTTTGGGCTGTGGGGGGGAAACCGGAGCACCTGGAGGAAACACACAGGGAGAATGCGCAAACACCCCACAGACAGTCGCCTGAGGCTGGAATCGAAATGGAGTCCGTGGTGCTATGAGGTCGCAGTGCTAACCACTGAGACACCGTGCCATCCAATGTAACTCTCTGGAGCCCTGTCTGATCCTTGCTTCCTCAACCTTCAGTAAGTTTCCTTCTTCCTCTTGACTAGATGCTAAAGTCCATGTGGACAACGTTGACTGCTCTGCCTTCATCTATCTTTGGCCTCCTCCTCGAAGAGTCAATCCGGTTTGTGAAACATGGTTTCCCACTCACAAAGCCATGCTGACCATCTCGAATCAGCCCTTGCCTTTGTAAATGTAAGGATCTCTTTTCTCTCAGAATCTCCTCCAACAACTTCCCCATCACTGGTCTCACGAGGCTGTAATTTCCTGGCTTTTCCCTGCAGTCCTTCAGTGATGGAACAGCATTAGACAACCTCCAGACTCTCACTGCGTCTGTTAATAATATACATATCTCTGTTAGGGATACTGCAATCTCTTCCCTAGCTTCCCACAATATTCTAGGATCGACCGAATGAGCTACTGAAGACTGATCGACCTTTATTTGTTGTAAGATTCCAGCACTTTCTCTTCTCTGGTGAGGATTCTTTCCAACACATCACTATTTATTTCCCCACATTCCGAGCTTCCATGTCTTTCTCCACAGTAAATACTGACAAGACTGTTTTGTCTCAACCATCTTCTCTGGTTCTACACATAGGTGACCTTATTGATCTTTAAGGGGCCCTATTCTCTACCAAGTTACTCTTTAGCCCTTATTGAAACTTACATAAAGGCTTCTGATAATTCAAGTACACCATATCCCCTATACTAGTACACCCCTCCTACACCCTTACAATTCTGTCATTTATATTCACACCAACAAATTCAATCCAACAGGCTCGTTGCTGTATCAGTCGGCATGGAGACCACTGTCACACACAGTTACTGTACTGCCCTTGCCATAAGTACATTCAGTGCCCTGACTGTAACCATATTGACATTCCCATCACTGTTTGCTGCCTACAAAAGAATTCCTGCTAACGGTTGCTGCTGTTTGCTTATTCGCAGCTCTACTTTTCATATTCAGATCCACATGACTGTCTCATTAATGTATTAAACTCATCCTTCCTTCATAACTTGTTGGCTTTTTGCCTAGTCTGCCTATTGGGATTAGATTGGGTTGGAATATGTGCTCAGCATAAATGGGTTGAACCGAAGGGTCGGTTTCCATGTTGTACATCTCTCTGACTCGATGACTCTATCTAAACAAACCTTCAGTATTCACTTCCCTGCGATGGACATTCTGCAGCTACATCTCCGGAATGACAGTTCCATTATATCTGTTCACTGTCATTCCATCTTCCTTATGGCGAACGCAGGGAGTCATTCCTCAGTAGTTGGGGTTGGACAGATGGGTAGAGGTTACAGAGATAGGGAGGCTTAGAATTAAACAGAGTTATATCTGGTAAAGAATGTCAATGGGACAAAGGTGTTTGGGGATTGGAGGAATTTACAGAGATAGAGGGAGCTGGATTAGATTCTGGAGATAGGGATAGGATTGGAGAAAGGAAGAGGCAGGCAGTCTCAGAGGCACAGAAAGGGAGCTGTTTCATCTAGGAGAGTAATGTGTATAGTAAGAGATATGGAAGGGTGTTGTGTCTGAATACATTTATAGATATAAGGCGGCTTCTGGGCTCTGGAGGCTACAGAGATAGGAAGGCAATGGAGAATGCCAGGTTACTGGGTTGGAGACAGTTACACAGATGGGGAGGGTTGCACAAACTGAAAGAGGTTCCTGTGGTTGGGAGGGGTATGGTGTCGGGAATGAGGGTGAAATTTAACAAGATAAAGATCAAAGAATTGGAGAAGGATAAGGAGATTACAAATTTTTCACAGCGAAGGAAGGGTTGTAGGAGCTGGAGAAGATTACATAGGTAGGGACCGATTGAGAGGTTAAAGACAAATACATTGACATGGAGGGTGGTATTGGTGGGAGGATCTTACAGGGATAAACAGGGCTGTCAGGGTTTACAGGGATGAAGGAATTTAGTATCTACTGCAGAAGGTTAGGGATTAGGGTGTTAGGGATTGGAGAACCTGACAGAGACAGAGACAGAGACACAGAGAATGATGTGGACTAGAGGAGATTCCAAACAGAGGAAGGATTATCGGGACTGGAGGATATTACAGAGATCACGAACACAGCATGGGCCAGGATTGATGCCTGCGATCCCCTGTGCTGTCGCATTGAGGACCAGTACAGCACAGGTGAAACCAGGACCCTCACAAGATGGTGGGAATGAAACCTAGAATGTTGCTGTTCCTTACCCAGCTCTGTATCTATGTCCGGTCTTCCAGGTCTGAATACAGAAGTCTACTACCTCCACCCTGTGCTGTTTACTGTGAGCGATCTTAACAGCTGCAGGAATTACTGAAGGCTCCAGATTTACCTCTCCATCTCTCTCTCTGGCTGACCAACTGTCTTGAATGAGGTGATGGATGAGACAGGAGTTAGGAACATCCTGATGACCTGCATGCGACTGAAATAGACAGAATGGGAAATTAGACTGATGCAATGAGGATAATTCATGCAGAGTGGCACAGAGTTCAGAAGAGATCTCGAAAATCCCAGTCTCCATCCCTTGCCTATGCTGCTGCATCGCTGTGGAATGAAAAATTCTGTTGACTCAGGATCTCAGACCATCTGTAAGAGGGGGAAATGCTGACAGAGGAAAGAAGAAAGGAAATAGGGAAATCCCCGGCAATTATGGACCAGTAAGTCTCACGTCGGTCGTCTGCAAGGTGTTAGAAAGGATTCTGAGGGATAAGATTTATGACCATCTGGAAGAGCATGGCTTGATTAAATGCAGTCAACATGGCTTTGTGAGGGGCAGGTCATGCCTCACAAACCTTATCGAATTCTTTGAGGATGTGACTAGAAACATTGATGAGGGTCGAGCTGTGGATGTGGTATATATCGACTTCAGCAAGGCATTTGATAAGGTCCTCCATGGTTGGCTCATTCAGAAGGTCCGGAGGATTGGGATACAGGGAAACTTAGCTGTCTGGATACAGAATTAGCTAGCAAACAGAAGACAGCGAGTGGTAGTAGAAGGAAAATATTCTGCCTGGAAGTCAGTGGTGGTTGGTGTTCCACAGGGCTTTCGCCTTGGGCCTCTACTGTTTGTAATTTTTATTAATGACTTGGATGAGGGGATTGAAGGATGGGTCGGCAAGTTTGCAGACGACACAAAGGTTGGAGGTGTCGTTGACAGTATAGAGGTCTGTTCTAGGCTGCAGCGGGACATTGACAGGATGCAGAGATGGGCTGAGAGGTGGCAGATGGAGTTCAACCTGGATAAATGCGAGGTGATGCATTTTGGAAGGTCGAATTTGAAAACTGAGTACAGGATTAAGGATAGGAGTCTTGGCAGTGTGGAGGAACAGAGGGATCTTGGGGTGCAGGTACATAGATCCCTTAAAGTGGCCACCGAAGTGGACAGGTTTATTGAGAAAGCATATGGTGTTTTTGCTTTCATTAACAGGGGGATTGAGTTTAAGAGTCGTGAGATCTTGTTGCAGCTCTATAAAACTTTGGTTAGACCACACTTTGAATACAGCGTCCAGTTCTGGTTGCCCTATCATACGAAAGATGTTGATGCTTTGGAGAGTGTTCAGAGGAGGTTTACCAGGATGTTGCCTGGACTGGAGGGCTTATCTTATGAAGAGAGGTTGACTGAGTTCGGACTTTTTTCATTGGAGAAAAGGAGGAGGAGAGGGGATCTGACTGAGTTTTTCAAGATAATGAGAGGCATAGATAGAGTCGAAAGCCAGAGACTATTTCTAAGGGCGGAGATGGCTAACACGAGTGGTCATAGTTTTAAGCTGGTTAGAGGAAATTATAGAGGGGATGTCTGAGGTGGGTTCTTTACACAGAGAGTTGGGAGAGCATGGAATGCGTTGCCAGCAGCAGTTGTGGAAGCAAGTCATTGGGGACATTTAAGAGACTCCTCGACATGGATATGGTCAAAGAAATTTGAGGGTCCATACATGAGGATCAGTGGTCGGCACAACATCGTGGGCTGAAGGGCCTGTTCTGTGCTGTACTGTTCTATGCTCTATGTTCTTTGTTGTAGATGTTGGCAGCCTTTCTATAGCAACGAGCCATGTAAATAGAGTCAAGGAGATTGGCTGTGCACCCAAACCTCTGTAGTTTCTTGCGGTCCTGGGCAGAGCGTTGCTTTATGAAGCCATGACACACCCAAACAGTATGCTCTCAATGGTGTATCTGTCGAAGTAGTACATGCTGAATTTCCTGAGTCTCCTGAGGAAGAAGAGGCGTTATTGAACCTTCTTGACTGTCACACATATGCAAGAAGACCAGGGTAGGTTGTCAGTTATCGTCACTCTGAGGGAGTTGATGCTCTGCACTTCCTCAACCACAGATGTAGATGATAGTGTGTTCTTCTCCTTTCTTTATGAACTCAATGATCAGTTCCTTACAATTGCTGAATTTGAGAGAGAGGTTATTATCATTACACCATGCCACTAAGCAAGGGATGGAGACTGGGATTTTCGAGATCTCTTCTGGACTCTGTGCCACTCTGCATGATGGTCTGAGATCCTGAGTCAACAGAATTTTCCATTCCACAGCGATGCAGCAGCATAGGCAAGGGGCGGCACGGTGGCACAGTAGTTAGCGCTGCTGCCTCACAGCGCCAGGGACCCGGGTTCAATTCCCGCCTCAGGTGACTGACTGTGTGGAGTTTGCACATTCTCCCCGTGTCTGCGTGGGTTTCCTCCGGGTGCTCCGGTTTCCTCCCACAATCCAAGATGTGCAGGTCAGGTGAATTGGCCATGCTAAATTGCCCGTAGTGTTAGGTATGGGGTAAATGTAGGGGTATGGGTGGGTTGTGCTTCAACGGGTCGGTGTGGACTTGTTGGGCCGAAGGGCCTGTTTCCACTCTGTAAAATAATCTAATCTAATCTCCTTTCTGTATTCTGACTCATCGTTATTTGATATCCCTCCTGATTTGGTGATTTTATCAGCGAACTTGTAGCTGGCGTTGTTTGGAATTTGACAACAGAGCCGCATGTGTTCAGGGCGTACAGTCGGGGTGGAAGACAGAGATATGGGAGTAGAGGAAGTAGGGTATGGGGCTGAGGACTCAACCTTGGGAGTAGAGGGAATCGGGTATGGAGATGAGGACACAGCCATGGGAGTGCAAAAAAAGCGAGGGAGAGACACACACAGCAAGAAAGAGACACATATACACACAGTGAGAGAGAGACACACGCATACACACAACGCAAGGGAGCGACACGTACACACACACACACACACACACACACACACACACACACACACACACACACACACACACAGAGTGAGGGTGGGACACACACATACACAGCAATAGGGACCCACACACACATTGAGAGAGTGACATGCTCAAGCGTATAGACACAGACACAGACACACATACCACATACACATACACACAGCAAGGGAGCATCCTGCACAAACGGCGAGGCCGGGATAATGCACACACACACTGCAATGACCAGGAGTCTGGTATAGGCATCCATGTTGTCCAAATGTTCCATGGATGAGGGCAGGGCAGGTAAATGCATCCGTTGTGGACCCGTTACATCAGTCAGCACATTATAGGACAGCAGGTCAGGCTGGGAGACTGAAGATGGTGTGGGCCATAACCAGCGTCTCAAAGCACTTTATGTTTATTGAATTAAGAGCTACTGGGTGGTAGTCATTAAGGAACGTTGCATGTGATTTCTCACTTACAAGGATGATGGTGGTCTTCTTGAAGTGGGTTGGGATTTCGGCTTCGGGAGGGAGAAGTTGAAGTTGTTTTTAAATACCTCTGCCAGTTGGTCCTCACAGGATCTGAGTGCTCACCCAGGAATACTCTGCAGGCCTGCCAGTTTCCTTGATTTGACCTGCAGGAAGACTGATCATGTCTGCCGTGGTGATAGCAGGCACAGGTACATCCGATGCTGTCAGGGCAGGTTTCACACTGACAGTCACACAGTCATTCATCATAAACATTCCCTCCCCCAGCTCTCTCTATCATCATCAACACATCAGTTACATTGGTTGTTGTGAGCAACACACAGTTAGTGTTGAGACAGAGTGACATCATTAGATTGGGATTGTGCACCATCAAGTCCTGTGTCACCATAACGGGGTAAATTCATAACAATTCGGGGGCAGGGTGTGCTCCTAATGGGCGTCAGTGGTGCAGGGAGTGAAGATGTTACAGGTATAGTTCCAGTCAAGCCACTGATTTAACCTGAATGTAGTCAACCACCTTGAGTGCTGTGTTTTCAATGGTGGACAGTCCTTAGGGAGTCAGGAAGTGCCATTTACATGAACCACCTGAACAAAGGACCTGAGGGCAGTTTTGCTCAGTTTGGAGATGATACAGCGATCATTGGATCGGCAGGCGATATTCATGAAGTGGGGAAGCTGCATTAAAGCTTGGACAGTTTTGGACTGTGGGCAAACACGTGGCAGATTGAACACAATATGGAATCGTGTGAGATTATGCACTTTGATAGGCGGAATAGAGGCAGACACTATGTTCTAATAGGATCCATTGAATCTGAAGCACAAAAGGATTTTGAAGCACTCATCCTCTCTTTTTGGTTAATGTGCAGGTTCAGTTGACAGGTAGGAAACCAAATGTAATGTTAGCATTCATTTCAAGGGATCTAGAATACAAGAGAGGAGACATACTGCCGAGAATGTAATGGGCTATGTTCAGACGGCATTTGGAAGTTGTTTTGGGCACTATCTCTGGGGGAAGATCTGCTGCTGTTGGAGGAGATCCATCCTGGGGAAGGTTATTTGTCATAGACACGGCATTGTGTGTACTCGATGGAATTTAGAAGAATGGGAGGTGATATATCCGAAAAAAACTGATTGATCACTGCAAAGATTGACACAGTCAGTGTGTAGAAGATAGTTCCACTAGTCATACAGACAATGACAAAATGGCAGTTTCAGAGTGAAGGAATGGGCTGAATGGCCTAAAACTATTACTATATCTCATGCTCTTTCGGTAGTAGGGTCTATTATTCAGTGCAGAATTGTAAGTCTCTGACCTGCTTTTGTAAAACTTGTATTTGTATGGTGATTTTACTTCACGTTCTGTTCAATGGTAACCCCTATGATATGGATGGTTGGAGTATTCAGTGTCAGCCAGTAGTCCATTAAACGTTGAATATAAAGTGATCTGTGAGTCTCATCTGGCGGGAGTTCATTGTCTCTCCGATGATTGTCATTTTCAGTTTGGTATTTTCGAAGGATTGATCCTGTTACGCCAGTATTGATGAATTAAACAAAACAGATGCAATTTATCACAGCACACAGCAACAATAAGTCATCGAACACTGAACACCCTTCTAATAACAAAAAGTCTACAATGTTCTGTATAAGAAACACTGCTTTCCTGTTCATGTTCACATCAGATAACCTATCCCATTAAGATGCTCAACTTGGAGCTATTTTTTAAAAATCTTTTTTTTGGATGCAGGCATTGCTGGATGGGCCCACGATTTCTTGTCCGTCCCTCATTGCCCCCTTGAGAAAGTGGCGTTGAGCTGCCTTCGTGAACCGCTGCAGTCCACCTGCTGTGTGTTGACCCGCAATGCTGTTAATGAGGGAATTCCAGCGTTTTTACACAGCAACAGTGAAGGAACGGCGATATATTTCCACATCAGGATGTTGACTGGTTTGGAAGGGAATTTGTAAGTGGCAGTATTCCCATAAGCCTGCAGCCCTTGTCATTCTAAACGAAAGTGTTCGTGGGATTGGAAGATGCTGTCTGAGGATCTTTGGGGAATTTCTGCATTGTGTCTAGTAGATAGTACACACTTCAACTACTGAGAAACGGTGGTGGAGTTTGTGAATGCTTGTGGATGTGATGCCAATCAAATGGACTGTTTTGTCCAGGATGGTGTCAAACTTCTTGGTGTTGTTGGGTCTGCACTCATTCAGGCAAGTGAGAGAATTCCATCTCATTCCTGACTTGTGCCAAGTAGATGATCGACAGGCTTTGGTTAGTCAGGAGGTGAGTTACTCGCACAGTATTCCTAGACTCTGATCTGCTCTTATATTTATGTGGCGAGTCCAGTTGAGTTTCTGGTCAATGATAACTCCCAGGATATTGATAGTGGGGAATTTAGTAATGGTAATGCTGCTGAATACCAAGTTGTTACATTGTTTCTTATGGTGATGGTCATTGTCTGGCATCTGTGTGGTTTGAATGTTACTTGCCACTTATCAGCCCAAACCTGGTGAGGGTCCAGATCTTGTTGCATTTGGGCATGGACTACTTCCATATCTGAGCATTTGCGAATGGTGATGAACATTGTGCAGTCATTGACAAATATCCCCACGTCTGACCTTATGATGGAGGGAAGGGCATTGATGAAGCAGCTGAAGATGCTTGGATTGAGGCTTTATCTGAAATGTCACTGAAGATATTACCTAGTATGGTGATGAAACGTCTGATAATGAACCTTCCAGCTCAGCGAGCAAACCTACATTCACATTATCCTGAGAGACTGCTGCAGAAATGTTCTGGAGCAGAGATGACTGACCTCCAACAACAATGACCATCTTCCTATCTGTCAGGTATGACACCAGTAATGGAGTATTTGCCCGCAATACCCTTTTTGATCGGGTTCCATGATGCCACATTTCAAAGAATGTAGCTTGATGGTAAGGGCTGGAATTCAGCTCCTTTTTCTATGTTTGAACCAAGGCTGTAATGAGATGGATAGATATGGACAAACAGAAGTAAGAAGTTTTATTTAGAAATTCCCCTGGACTGCAAACCCTTTGTCTGGGTATCATACACTGTGAGAAGTGTGTTGATACTGGCTGTCATCCCAGATCACTTATTCCCAATAATGTTACAGAGCTAGGTTACTGACAGCGAACAATATCCATTCGGCCAATAGATCAGTACCATGGAGAAGGTGGGTTTTAAAAAAAAATAGACTATGCGAGGAACAGCAGGGAATGATAAAAAAAACCCACTGTGTGAGAGACTGGTCCAGAGAATCTCAATCAGGTGGATCGCTGACTGTCGTGGAAATTAATCTGACTGGACTCAGATGTGAGCAAGAGCAAAGGAAAAGCTTTATTTTTAACCACTGCAGGGAGCCAATACACTTGGCAAACACACCTTGTGTAAGGGCCCTGAACATTATTAACATATTCCTTTTATGTCCTTCTTATCACACGCTCAATGACAAGAGTTGGGAAACATTCGAGTTCTTATTTTCTCATCCCCTTGCCGTGGACATAACTGTCTTTATATTTTTCTTTGCTTTTCTGCTGAATTCGCCTGCTCGCCAGGCCAGGTTGAATGTATACAAAGTTCAGTAAAGACAAGCTGTCTCTTCGACTGCAGAATTCAGCAAAGTGTTTGCAATGTTCAGAAAAGTTTTAGAATTAGCATAGCATTCTCTTTCAGGTTTCACAGAAAATGTTAAGTTTGTTAATTTTCCATTACACTGACAGAGGGGAAATCAGGATCTCAGCTGTGGATCAAATAATGATTGATAAATATCACACACCACTTCCATAGTCTGTAATCCACTTTTCAATTTATTTAGCTCCATATCAGGAGTACATTTTAACAACCTTATCTCTTTGTAGTTTGCATGTTTCCGTCTGTACAGAAAATCACTTTTCCCTGTATTTTGTATTGCATAAATGCATTTCATTAATATTGTCTCTGCTTACTCCTCATTGCAGATATACCCTTGAATCTCTTCTTCATATGAGTTATAAAGAGTAACGTTCCAATGCTAGTGATTGGGGAACATCACTGTCCCTCCACCCAGACTGAACAGTCATGTCCCCGAGTCCTCGCCATCTTCTCTCTTTTCCCCAATGTCATAATCACAATGTAAATGAAGTCCAGTAAATGATACTTCATCACAGTTCCTTTGCATCGATAACATCAACAACATGACCCACAGCTGCCCTCTCTGATTCTGGAATAACAATCTCAATTGTGTTTGTCATGTACAATTCTGCATTAACATATCCATGCCGTTTGTTTGTTATAAAACCACATTTTCTCAGGCACATTTGGCCATCAGATCATGGATGAAAGATGTTCTTTCAATGTTTTACTGATATTGCAATGACTGATCTGTAGTTACAGGATTTGTTTCTCCATGTATGAGCAGAGAAGCATGTTTATGGTCTGTTAAACCTCTGGCATTATTTCCATATCCAAGGCAGACTGAATGATTACACACAATCAATCTTCCATCTTCAACATTCCTTCCTTCAGTCACACTCACATATCACACCCAGAATGCAGGAATGTGCAAAGTTATTTTGAATTTTAATGAAACAGTATTGAATTGAAAGGGATTAACTGAGCTGTGTATTCAGCGATTGTGATTATGTCAGTCTCCATGGATCCTATGCAATCCGAGAGAAATTCCCTCTTCTATGAAGAAGGGAATGTTTTCAGTGTTTTATCCCATCGTATGATCAGGGGCATCACCCACACCAGTAACAGGGATCTGCAGCTTCAAAGAGAGGGTGAGGAGAGATCAGAAACT
Source organism: Chiloscyllium punctatum (assembly GCF_047496795.1). Lineage (NCBI taxonomy): Eukaryota > Metazoa > Chordata > Chondrichthyes > Orectolobiformes > Hemiscylliidae > Chiloscyllium > Chiloscyllium punctatum. The sequence continues at coordinate 53,338,556 of NC_092788.1, read as the reverse complement.
GATAGCAGTGGACTGGAATATTCCAACAATGGACGGGAGTTTATCCTATGGTCTTTCCTGGCTTTCCCAGCCTTGGATATCATTAGTATCGTGGATTGAAGATATACTGATGGTTATTCAATCTGGTTACTATCCTATCCTTGCTATAGTTGGTACTCCTAGTAAGTCTCTCGAGCTGTCTAGTGGAACAGTCTGAACTGAATTTATGCTCATTATATGTAAATTTTGGAAAGGTGCAAATCAACGTTTCCATTTTCAATCAAAGATTCCATTCCTTAGAAATTATAACGAACAAAGTACTCAATACCAGTTGCTCACCAATATGCGAGGATGAAACCGACTGTTCTCCACCTCCTTGATTCATTTTCCCCTCCCCAGTTTACATCTCCATATCTTCCCCTCTCACCAATCCTTTCCAGTACCACCGTTGAGACATCCAGTGTCCTCCTCAGCCTCATGCAATTCCTGAATAAACCTTTGTTTGTGCCTTTGTTAATTCCGGATACAGCTGTTTCACGTCCCTTCTACCACGTGTCCATTGCAAAACAATTGCACTTGAGATGTTTAACTTGTTCTCTGCACAGAATCTGAAAAATGGGATGACAGTGTATGGTGGTCACATCATTGGTTCATAATCCAGAGCCACAGAATTATAATTTGTTGTTATCGGCTTGCCTCATGCCCATTACAGAAAGCAGTGGGTCATCCTTTCCTCGTCAGGTTTCTGTGTGACTGCAAACCCACAGTACTGTGTTTTACTCTTTTATGTCCTGTGGTAAAGCTGCACTAGCCACTCAGTTCAAGGTCGCCATAAGATGCTGGTCTGACCAGGTCTGCACAGATCCTGCAAGGGTAGATCAAAAGGAAAGAGAGCTCCCTCCCTCTGCCTGTATCCCATATTCCAGCAGTTCATTTCCATTCAGGTAGGTGGCCATTCACTGTTTTAGATGGATTCTTTGTGATTGAGTCTCTCCCCTAGAGTGATGTCCATCTGAATAGGCACCTACGGTGCTTGCTTTATTGATGCTGACCTACAGATGTAAGGATGTTTTAAATTGCAACTCAGTGACAGTGCATCGTAAATGAATAGTTTCCTATTTCACACAAAAGGAACGGAGTCAGCTAAGTGAGGGAAAGGAATGTTTGCGATCAAACCTGAGAGTGTAGTTGAGGCCGTATTTGGAGCATTATGGACAGATTTTCTCTCCTTTATAAGAAGTGATCTTACCAGAGAGAATGTGAAAAGGAGTTCCACCAGATTAATCTCTGGGATAATGGCACCCCGAGGAGTGAGTGAGGGTTGATCTGTAGCGCTGTGAGAGAATTCGAGGTGATTGCATTGAACCCTGGGGGGGTGGGCAATCACTCATTATATTCTAAACAAACAACGGGAAGTTGATAGATCCCATGACTGTTGTTTCACTCAGGATGCATAATTCTGGATAGTTTAAGTGCCTCTGAGGACGTTACGCCCTCCCCCACCCCAACTCGCACTCCCCACTGTAATTGACAGAGAAGGAGAGGTCCAGGTTTTGAATAAACTCTCCCCACATTAAATCAGTGCAATTGGTGTGCGATCCTGCACTGAATGTCATATTATCCACCACCCTGACAGCAGCCACAATGCCTTCATTCTAAAACAGTTAACTATTCCCTCCACCTTCTGACCTTCATGAAGAACATGAATCCATCTTCTCGGAGATGCAAGCTGCCTCCTTGAGGTTTAAACCATAAGACGATAAGACATAGGAGCAGAAATTAGGCCATTTAGCCCATTGAGTCTGCACCACCATTCAATCATCGCTGATGGGTTTCTCAATCTCATTCTCCGACCTTCTCCTTGTAACCCTTGATTCTCTGGATAATCAAAAGCTTATCTGTCTCCGTCACAAATATACTCAATGACCTGGCCCCCACAGCCTTCTGTGGCAACAAATTTAAAAGGTTCACCATTCTCTGGTTAAAGACATTTCTCCTTATCACTGTTCTAAAAGGTGCTCCCTTTCATCTAAGGCTGTGCTCTCTGTTTCTAGTCTAATGGAAACATCTTACCAACATCCACTCCGTCCAGGTCATTCAGTATTCCGCATGCTTCCATTACAATCCCTCTAATCCTTCTAAACTTTATCATGTATAGACCCAGAATCCTCCAACATGCCTCATACGATAAGCTTTTCATTCCTACGACCATTCTTGTGAAGATCTTGTGAACATACCCCAGGGCCAGTACATCCTTCCTGAGATATGTGTCTCAAAATTACGCACAATACTCAAAATATGGTCTATATTGAGCCGAATACAACCGTATTCATTTCCTCTCATAAAAATGCTATCAATAATAAATGCAATTGTACTCCTAACAATTGCCTCAACCTGCAATCTTACCTTGAGAGAACCCTGCACTAGAACTCCCAATTCCCTTTGCACTTCAGATTTCTGAATTTTCTCCCGATTTAAAAAATAGACCATGTCTCTATTCTTCGGGCCAAAATGCATGACCTCACACTTTGCGATGTTGGATTGCAGCTGCCGATCTCTTTACCTGTCCAACTCCTTCTTCAGCCTCTCCACCTCCTCAATATGACCTGTCCATTTGCCTATCTTTGTATCATCTGCAAACTTAGCCAGAGTGCCCTCAATTCCCAAGTCTAGACTGTTAACGTTACGATTAAAAATTATGATTCCAATTCTGAGCCTTATGGAACACCACTTGTCACTGTCTGCCTTCCTGGTAAGGACCATTTCATCCCCACACTCTGCTTTCTACCAGACAGCCAAGCTTCTACCAATGCCACTACGTTGCCTCTAACACCATGGACCCTTATCGTACTCAGTCATCTCTTGTGTGAATCATTGTCCAAGACCTTCTTGAAGACAAGGTGGATAACTGTGTTTGGTCGAGCCTGCTCATTTCGTCTTCAAAGGATTCCAACAGATTTATCAAGCATGACCTTCCCTTGATGAAACCGTAGTGATTTTGCCCTATTTTAACAAACACTTCCAAGTATTCAGAAAACTCATCATTCACAATGGATTCCAGGATCTTACCCACGACCGAGTTTAAGCTATTCATTGTGGATCTTTTGTCTTTTTCCTTACTCCCTCGTTAAAGAGGGGTGTCACGTTAGTGGGTTTCCAGTGATCTGAGATTATTCATTACTCGAGTGATTCCTGAAAGATCACCACGATCGCCTTCCTTCTCTGTTCCGCTATCTCCCTTATAACGCTGGGATGTAGTCCATCTGGTCAAGGTTATTTAACTACCTTCAATTTTTTTCTAGCATGTTCTCCATGGTGGTGGCCAACATATTCAGCTCTGGCCTCTCAATCGCTTGAATGTTTAATGTATTACTCGTGTCTTCCATCGCTAAAGCTGATACGAAGTAATTCTTCATGTCCTTGGCTATTTTCTCGGTCCCCACTACTATCTCTCCAGTATCATTTTCCAGCAATCCAATGTTCACTTTTGCCGCTCATTTGTACTTTATATATCGACAGAAACTGTTACAGTCTTCCTTAACATTACCCCAGACTTAATCATCTCCCTCCTTATTTTAGTTTGTTTGCCCTCAGTTTTATCTTGGTAAGCTTCCCAATCCTCAGATTTCCCTCCGCACTTTGCCACATTATATCCTTTCTCTTTTGCTTTTCTGCTATACCTGACTTCCCTAGTCAGCTATGGTTGCCTCATCCTCCCTATACAAGCCTCTTTTTCCTCAGGATAAATCTCTGTTGTAACCTGAATTACTCCAAAAATCTCCTGCCATTGCTGTTGCACTGTCTTTCCTGCTGGGCCCGTCTCCCAGTCAATTCCAACTACTCCTCCCTCATGTCCCTGTAATTGCCTTTATTCAGCTGTAATACCGTTACTACTGATTCTACCTTCTCCATCTGAAACTGCAGAGTAAGTTACATCATATTATGATCACTGCCTGCTAAGAATTCCTTCACCTTAAGCTCCTTCATCTATTTCGCCTGTACAAGCTGCTCCAAAAAGCCATCTCATACACTTTCCACAAATTCCTTTCCTTGCAAACCATGACCAACCTGAATTCCCAGTCCACCTGCATAAATGAAATCCCACATGATCATTGTAACTTTGACTTTCCTACAGAACTTTCTAGCTCCTGGTGTATCTTGCACCCCAGCTCCCTGTACATAACTCTAAGTGCATTTTTTCACCTTTTTGATTCCTCAATTCTACCGACACAGATTCTACACGATCTGACCTTACTTGATTTCTTATTATTGATTATTGATTCAATTCTATTCTTAATAATGAAACAACTCTATCTCTCTGCCCACCTGCCTATCTTTTCGACAGGATGAATATCCTTGAGTATTCAGCTCCTAATCCTGATCCTGTAATGACCATGTCGTACCTGCCAATTTGTGAATGATTCACAAGCGTGTTTAACTTATTCCTTATGCTGCAAGCATTTCGATATGATAGTTTAGTCCTGTATTATCAGTCGCTCTTTTCACTGTCATTTATTTGTCCAGCCGTTGGTACCTACACAGACCCTGTCCACTGGATCATTCCCCGCCCAATCCAAGTTCTTCTGTAGCCCAGATGATATATCCCAAACTCAAGTACCAAGTAGGCAACTCATCATTCTGGACTCTCAATCCCAATCACAGAGAACAGTAGCTATGTCTCTAACTCTGATTATCCATCATTGGGCGGCACGGTGACACAACACTGCTGCTTCAAAGTGCGAGGGACTCGGGTTCAATTCCAATCTCTGGACCCTGTGTGTGTGGACTTTGTAAATTCTTCCCGTGTCTGCATTGGGAACATTAACTCTTTCGTCTCTCCACAGTATGTCTCTGTGTTTGCTTCGGATTTCTACCATCTACAGTATTTTTGCTTTGGTTCGACAGAGAAATCTAGCAAATGTGACAGGTTTTCGTAAAAGCAGCCGTGCATCGCGAGTTCCCTGGTTGTTTAGGAATCTTGCCCGGCCCCTTCCGTGTGTGCAGTGTCCCTGGATACCCATTCCATCCCTTTAATTCCCTCAGTCCATCGTCACTACATGCAGCCTTTTCTTGTGCCACCCCTGGGACTCCCCACACCCCATTGCCTGGCACTGGACACTCCCTTCGCAGGACTGTGCACACAACGACACTGGGCACTTTGTGACCCATTGGCGATGCTGGGTAAAGATCCTGCCATTGAAAGGAACAGAATAACTAAAGTCCAATTGAATAGCAAAGCAGAGTAAACAAGCTGCATGACATCCATCTGCTCTGACATTTTCTAGTGTTCTGTTTATCCTCGTCCATCTGCAAATATATGGTTCATTTGTATACCTTGGTAAAAACAATGACTGCAGATGCTGGAAACCAGATTCTGGATTAGTGTTGCTGGAAGAGTACAGCCGTTCAGTGGTGCTCTTCCAGCAGCACTAATCCATATGTATACCTTGTCAAATAGGTTTAGTGTCGGGGATAGATATCAGATCCTCTGGGCATTGGACTAATTCAGTGGACTCCACTTTCCTGAGGTCACACTTAAGTTTTTATTATCAAGTTTATCCACTTTAAAGAAAAGGCATTGCGAGAGTTCTGTTGAAAGGATATTTGAATTTGTAGACACTAGAATATGTCACGTGTGAGTGAGGTTAGGACTAGGAAGGTAGCAAAGATAGATACATGGCCAAACAGCTGGCAGGGCAGGCAGCACTTCTGATATGTGGATCATTGGGATTCCCGAGTCGGTAGGACCTAAACAAGAAGGACAGGATGGACCTGAACTGGCAGAAATCTCTGATATGTGGAGAGGTGTATAGCAGGAAAGACAGTGGAACAGCAATGGCAGGTGATTCCAAGATTAATTCAGGAGACACTGCAGAGATCCATGCTGAGGAATAGAGGCATGATACAGGGAGGATAAGGCAACCAGGGCTGACGAGGGAAGTCAGGGATTGCATACAAGCAAAAGGGCAAGCATACAATGTGGTGAAGTGCAGTGGGAAATGAGAGAATTGGAAAACTTATAAAGACCAACAGAGGGCAAAACAATAAGGAGGGAGAAGATTAAATATAGGGGTAACCGAACCAGCAATATAGAGGAGACTGTAAGAGGTTCTTTAGATATATAAAGTGCAAAAGAGAGGTAAAAGTCATATTGGACACTGGAAAATGCTGCTGGAGAGACAGTAGTGGGAAACAAATAAATGAACGAGGAACTTGGCGTCAGTCTTCACGGTGGAAGACAAGAATGATTTCACAAAAGCTGAAGAGAGTGAGAGGGCAGAGCTGAGTATGGTGGCCATCATCAAGAATAACATGTTACAAAACTGAATGGCCTGAATGTGGAGAAATCACCTGGACCAGATGGACTACACCCCCAGTCTTGGAAGGGAGATAGCTGAGGAGGTAGTGCAAGTATAAGTAGTAATCTTTCAGGAATGACTAAAATCAGGAAAGGACCAAGAAGCTGGAAATTGCTCATGTCACACCCCGTTTAATAAGGGAGTTAAATAGAAAATGGAAAATTACAGACGGATTAGCCTTACCTTAGTAATGGGTAACAACCTGGAATCCATCGTGAAGGATGGGATTTCTGAATACTTGGAGGTCTTTGGTAAAATAGAACAGAGTCAACATGGTTTCATCAAGAGGAGGTCAGGCTTGACAAACCTGTTAGAATTCACTGAGGCAGTAACGAGCAGATTAGACCAAGAAAAACTATAGATGTTATCCGCTTGCTCAGCAAGAATCTTTTGACAAGGTGCCCCACAGGAGGCTATTGAGAAAGATAAGGGCCCATGGTGTTAGAAGCCATGTACGAACATGGATAGTAGCATGACTGTCTGACAGAAAGCAGGGAGTTGGGATTACAGTGTCCTTCTCAGAATGGCAGCCAGGGACCAGTGGTGTTCCATAAGACTCAATGTTGGGACCACAACTTTTCCCTTTATGCATTAATGATTTGCATGAAGGAACTGAGGGTATTCTGGCTAAATTTTCAAAAAATGTAAAGATAGATAGAGGGACATTGAAGAGGTGGTTCGGCTGCAGAAGGGTGCTCTAGCGAATCTCCTCAACTTCCCGCACCTCCGCACTTGATCTCCACCATTCCAAATACAACAAGGAGAGAACCCCTCTAGTGTTCGCCTTCCATCCCCCCAACAACAGGATACAACGCATCATCTTCCGCCATTTCCGCCACCAACAGTCAGACCCCACCACCAGAGGTATAATTCCTTCCCCACCCATATCAGCAGAGACCATATCTCCACCCATATCCTTCACAACTCCCTCGTGAGGTTCACGCGCCCCCCAACCCCACCCAGCCACCTTCCACTCCTGACACTTTCTTTGCCACTGCAAGAGGTATGAAACCTATGTCAACATTCTCTCCTCACATCCATCCAAGGCTTCAAAGGATCCTTCCACATCAGGCAAAGAACATCCTGTGCATCCAAACACCACATCTACTCTGTCCATTGCAACGGATCTCCTCCCCATTGGGGAGACAGGGCATCAATTTGCAGAACGGTTCAGGTAACACACTCGGACACACACACCCAACAACCCACTTCCCTATCCTTGAATACTTCAACTCTCCCTTCCACTACAACAAGGACATGCAAGTTTTTGGCCTCCTCCATGGCCAATTTCTAGCCACCAGTCGTCTGGAGAAAGAATGCATCATCTTCCACCGAGAGACCCTCCAATCACACGATATCAAAGGCAATTTCACCAATTTCCTTATCTCCCCTCCCACCACCTTATCCCAGATCCAACCCTCTAGTTCAGTACCGCCCTCTTGAACTGTCCAACCTGTCCATCTCCCTTCCCATTTATCCACTCCACCTTCCACTCTGACTTTTCACTATCACCACTCACCTTCATCTCGCTTCCTCCCAGCCCCAGCCCCTCCCATTTATCTCTCAGCCCCCTTCCGCCCAACCCCTTTGTTCCTGATGAAGACTTTACGCCTGAAACACCGAATCTCCGGCTCCTCGGATGCCGCCTGACTCGCTGTGTTTTTCTATCATCACACTTTTTGACTCTGATCTTCAGCATCTTCTGTCTTTACTTTCTCCTACAGGTTAGGGGAGTGAGAAAAGATGTGGCAGATGGAGTATAATGTGGGCAAGTGTGACATCATGCACTTTGCCAGGAAGAATACTGGCATGGACTATTTCCTAAATAGCAAGCAGGTTCAGAAGTCAAAAGTGCAAAAAGCTGAGGGAGTTCCAGTCCAGGAGTCTCGAAGGGTAATCTTGCAGGTTGTCAAAAGTTAGGAAGGCAAATACAATGATGGCATTTATTTCAAGAGGGCTTGAATATAAAAGCAGGGATGAACTTCTGAGGCTGTATAAGGCTTTGGTCAGGCGACATTTGGACTATTGTGCACACTTTTGTGTCCCATATCTCAGGAAGGATGTACTGGCCCCGGAGCGTTTTCCAAGGAGATTCACGAGAATGGTCCCAGGAATGAAAAGCTTAACATATGAAGAACATCTGAGGGCTCTGGTTCTATCTATGATAGAGTTCAGAACATGTTAGGAGGTCGACTCGAAACTTACAGGATATTGAATGGCCTGGACAGAGTGGATTTTCGGACGATATTTCCAATGGTAGGAGAGACTAGGCCCCGATGGGAAAGAGTAAAGAGAAGACCATTCAGAACAGAGATACGGACGAACCTCTTCAGCCATAGAGTGGTGAATTATGGAATTTACCGCCACAGAAGGATGTCGAAGCCAGGTCACTGAGTATATTTAAGAGTGAGACAAATAGGTTCTTGATTGTAAGGGGGATCAAGGGTTACAGGTAGAAAGCGGGAGAATGCAGTTGAGAAGCTTAACAGCCATCATGGAATGGCGGAGCAGGCTCAAATGTCCTAATGGCCAAATTTCTGCTCCAATGTCTTCTATTTGTATGGTTAATATTGGCTCTCCTCATTCCTCATTGGAGTTGTATCCCGGAATTTGATCTTCATATGTTTTAAGAAGAATCAAATTCCAATACTGATAGTTCGGAAATATCATATTCCGTCCCTCCAGTCTCAGCAGCCATGTCCCCAATATCATAATCACACTGCAATAGAAATCCAGTAAAATTTACTTCATCATAGTTGATTGACATCGATAACATGAACAGTATGACCCTCACCTGCCTTCTCTGATCCTCGAATAACGATCTGAATTGTGTGTCACATCATATTCTCTGTTAACATATCCATGCCATTTGTCTGTTATCCTCATGTTGTTGTAAGCACATTTTCCTGTCAGAGTCTGGACTAGAAAATTTCTCTCCATATTTTACTGACATTATAATCACTGATCAGTAGTTACAGACTATATGTTTCGATTTATCAAAGGAGAAACTTTTTTTAAAGTTCTGACAATCCTTTGACATACTCGCATATCTAAGGCAGATTGAATGATTACATACAATCAATCTACCATCTCAAATATTTCTTCCCTCTGTGCACCCCTCCCCCCCCACACACACACATATCCCATGCCAAATGTGTAGCTTTCAACGTTTTTTTGAATTTTAATAAAATCAATATTGAATTCAAAGGGGTTAACTGAAGCTATTTGTTCAGTGACTGTGATTAATGTCAATCTCCATGGATCTTAATTATCACAATGGAGAGTTTTCATTGTTGAAAGATAAATGGGCTCTGTTCAATGTGTTATCCCATAGTATGAGGAGGAGCATCACTGACAGCACTAACAGGGATCAGCAGATCGAAAGAGAGAGAGAGACGGGGAGGAGAGATCAGAATCTGAGAACATTAGACTGGAATGTTCCATCAATGGACAGGAGTTTATCCTCGGGTCTTTACTGGCTTTCTCGGCCTTGGATATAATTAGCATGGCGATTCCAGGATATCCTTTGGATTATTCAGGGTGGTTACTATCCCATCCTCGCTATAGTTGGTGCTCCTAGTAAGTCATTATATTTAATAGGAGAAAGTGAGGACTACAGTTGCTGGAGATCAGAGCTGAAAAATGTGTTGCTGGAAAAGCGCAGCAGGTCAGGCACCATCCAAGGAGCAGGACAATCGACGTTTCGGGCATAAGTTCCTGAAGAAGGTCTTCAGCCCGAAAAGTCGATTCTCCTGGTCCTTGGATGCTGCCTGACCTGCTGCGCTTCTCCAGCAACACATTTTTCAGCTTTCAAGTCATTATATTGTCGACTAAACCGGGTTGACCTGAATTTCTGCTCATTGTATATGAATTTTGGCAAGTGCTAGTCAATGCCTTCAGTTCCAAACAAACATTCCTTTCCTTATATATTATAACTATCAAACTACTACAAACTACTATTTATAAATTACTCACTGATATGCGAGAAGGAACCAGACTGTTCTCAAACTCCATAATCCATTTTGTCCTTCACAGATTTATATCTCCATGTCCTCCCTACTCACCAATCCTGTCCAATACCACCATGATGATATCCCAGTCTCGTCCTCAGTCTCAGTGCAACTTCTGAATAAAACATTTGTGCCTTTGTTCAATCCGAATGCAATAGTTTCACGTTCCTTCTAACCACATGTCCATCACTAAATAATTGCTCTTGAAGATGTTTAACTTGTTCTCTGCACATACGGGAGGACAGCTTATGGTGGTCAAGCGATTGACTGATAATTTAGAGCCACAGAATAATGTCTGTTGGTATCTCATGAAGGAAATTGGGGTGTTTAAAAGCAACCATTATCATTTGTTATAAAAACCAATATGCTTGCCTCAAGACCTTTAGGGAAGTCAATGTGTCATGCTTACTTTGTCAGGTTTCGGTCTGACTTCTGTGATGAACACATGGGTGTACTGTACCATTGAGAGAATTAAAAGCCAGCAATAACTATCTGACAGCACCAAGTGTTCTGAAAAATAGACATAATGTAACATTTGGTCAAACAACCCGATTAGCTCATTGTCCCAAAACAAAAACAAATTCAGCAAAACATTTTAAATTATACCCCAAAATACCCACCTCCAAACAAGTATGAATTTATTATATTGACAATCTTAAAAGCCAATAATACAATCTCCAATAATTTAGAGGGAAAAGACCATGGGAAAATTGAACAGTTGAGAGGAGAACTGCCAAGCTACCAGCGTTCAAAGACTGCCTGAAAAATAGCTTTCCTATAGGTACCTTTATTGATTAGTAACTGGTGAAGCAGAATACCCAAGAAGAAAAGAACACAGGAATATGGAGAAGAACCGAAAGCTTCCTGATTTTGAGATAAGAAGGTTTGTTTTGTAAATCTTAATTAGGAGTCTTATCGGACTAGTATTGTGGAGGGGGAAGGTAAAAGACAGGTTAGAGGAAGAAGTTATAAATAGTCATTCGTTTATTATTCTCTGTTATACTTTAAGAAATAAAGTTATTAATTTTAACTTTAAATAGATTTGGCCTCGCGAATTATATCAAAATACTGCATGGGATAAATCTTTTCTCTGTTGCTGGTTTAAATTAAGCAGGAAGATTTATCCTGTGTTGTAACACTACAAACCCACAGCTATGCGATTTACTCTTTACTGTCCTGTGGAACAGCTGAACTCAGTTCAAGATCAGCATAACATGCTGCCCTGACCAGAGCTTCATCCATCCTGTGAGAGAAGAACAGAAGGAAAGGTCGCTCCCTTTCTCTGCCTGTTCTCTGTATTGCTCCATCTCATTTCCATTCAGGTCCGTGACCATCCCCCATTTTAGGTTCAATCTCAGTGACTTTCTCCGTGAGGGTGATGCAGAGCTCCATAGGGATCTCTGGTGCTCGCTTTATTGATGCTGACGTACAGATGTAAGGGACTTATAAATTCCATGTCAGTCGTAGTTCATAGAGAAGGAATGGCTTTTTGTGGCACAGGAAAGAAATGGCAATGTCTAAGTGAGAGAAAAGGTGCTTTGTGATCATCCAGGAGAGGGTTGTTGAGGCAGTATTTGTGGGACTGTGGATAGACTTTCTCCCAAGTTTCACCAGACTAATCCCTGGGATGATGGCACCATGACCAGTGAGTGAAGCTCAGTGAGAGAATAAGAGGTGATTGCATTGAACCTTAAGGGGGATGGACAATCACTCATGATGTTAGAAACAGACACTGATACGGTGATAAGTTCCATGGCTTTTTTTCACTCAGATTACATGATTCTCGATAGTTTAAGAGCCTCTGAGAACTTTCCACATAACCACTCCCACTCCCTATTTCGACTAAGAAAGAGAGGAGAAAGAGAGGAGAGAGAGAGAGGGAGAGAGAGGGGTTCAGGCTTTTGAATAAACTCTCCCAACATTAATACAGTTCAATTGATGCGTGATCCTGCAATGAACGTCATGTTATCCATAATCCCGACTGCAACAACAATACCGTCATTATAAAAGAGTTAACTCTTTCCAGCAGTGTCGAGAGAAGGAAAGTCTTTTTACGCTACAGGAAAGAAACAGAGATGTCTAAGATGAAAAAGAGTTATTGTGATCATTGCTGAGAGTGTTGTTGAGGCAGAATTTGGGATATTGTGGACAGACTTTCTCTCCTTTATATGGAATGATCGCCTTGCCACAGAGAGAGTGCAATTGGGTTTCACCAGATTAATCCCTGGGATGGTGGTGGCATGAGGAGAGAATGATAATTAATCTCCAGCGTTGTGAGAGAATGAGACGCGATTGCATTGAACCTTGGGGGAAGGGACAGTCACTCACGATGTTCTAAATAGACACTGATACGGTGAAAATTCCATGGCTTCTTTTTTACTCGGGTTACATGACTGTCAATAGTTTAAGAGCATCTGAGAATATTCCCCTCACGCCACACCCAATCCCCATTTTGTATGAGAGAGACAGAGGACCAGTCTTTGAATAAACCCTCCCCACATCAAGACAGTGCATTCGGTGTTTGGTCCTACATTGAAAGTCTCGTTATCCGCAATCCCTACAGCAGCCACAATACGTTCATGCTAAAACTGTTAACTACTCCACCAGATTCTGACCCCCACGGAGTACATGGGTGTGTCTTCTCGGCGATGGAAAATACCTCCTTGAGACTTGTCACAAATCATTGGGCTTACCTCCGCATTGCCAGCAAACTTTGTTAAACAGCACACGTTCTACGAACAATGGAACCATGATTAACATCATGGAGTCCTCTATCAGTGCAGTCCCGGTTTCTTTGGTTTGTCATGTTGGAATATCAATGACCCCCTCTTGTTCCTGTATAACTGTGTCGTGGGGATGAATAGCCTCCTCCTGGTCTCATGGAACAGATTTAAGGGTCTGATTGGGCTCTACCTGCTCCTGTCTAACAGCTCGATGCACTGAACAGACCAGTCTTCTTCCTGTGTAACAGGCAGCAGTATTGCATGTGCTGTCACTTTTCCTGTTCCTGAATGCTAGCTCATACCCGTGTGCAACTACCTTGAAATGCTGAATGAGCTCCTCTTTTAACTGCCGAAATGGGCAGTGTCTGGCCGTACATAAATGTTACCGACACTTTAACAGCACAAACCGGATCTTGCTGCACAGAATGGTTCAGGAGCTGATGGGGGACAAAATGTTCTGAACATTGTGTGATCTTCAGTCCCACTTCCGATCTTATGATGGGAAAATACATTGATGGAGAAACTGAAGATGTTTGTGCTGAGGATGCTAACGTGAGGATCTCCTGCAGAGATATCCCGGGACTGAGAGGATTGTTGGCGACTGACCCCAAACCTTATTGTGTTCTGAAAGACCCCGTCCAGTGGGAAAGTTGCACCTGATTCCCATTCAGCTCAAATACATAGGTGGTCTCAATGGCATCCTCAGTCAAATACTGCATTGGTATCATAGCCATTCACTCTTTCCTGAGACCCTGTGTTCGCCTCTTGTTCATATCAATAGGTAACAATGTATGTGTAGGGAGTGTTTTCCTCTCACAGAAGGTAATCACTGTTAGAAATTATCTGGGCTAGAGAGCTAGGGAGCAACATTACTGAAAGCATTTAAGTCGGAGGTAGATGGATTTTTGACCTGTCAGAGAGCTAAGGGGTGAAGAATTGGGCATTAAAGAGGAGTTAATGTCAACAGTAGATCAGCCATGATGGTATACAATGGCTTGATCATCCGAATTACCTGATCCTATTCCTTTTGTCCTCCTATTCAGTAATTGCAAAGTTAATGTTTGTAATTTTCCTGAATGTTCTTTTAATGAACTTTGCAATCAGACAGAGTGAAGTATTTTGTGAGTCATCTCTAGTTGAGGTATGGGGACTGTATTCACATTGAATCTGGGTCTATAATATGACCAACAAATGAATCACAAGTTGCAGAGAGGAAACACTCTGTAATGAGACCAGAGGCGTCTTTTCAACCAAATAACATTTTCCAACCTACACCAAACCATGTGTGACAGTCTTGAGGGACTGGATGAGATCCTGCGTTACTGTTGACCAGGTATCTGGGACAAGTGGCCTCCATCTGCTCCTTTCAGGAGCTGTGGGGGGGTGGGGGGGGGGGTTGAATACAACATAGCAACATAGGACTGAGCAGCAGGAGTGGTCCATTAGATACTTTATCACCGCTCCATGTGCTTTTGGTCTCAGCAGCACGTTTCTGTCAGTATGCCACTTTTCTGCATACCAAAAACAACTTTGAATAAATGCAAACATCCAGAAACCACAATCCTCTGGGGAAGGGAATTTCCACTTGAACAGCTCTTTGAGAATTTCTCATTTGTGTTCCAACAAATGTTGGAATGTCACTATGTCCTTTTCCAGTCCCACTCCTCCACTGGTTACACCAATCTTAAGTGCAACCAGTTTAGTGATGTGGCCAATGATATAGATCTCAGAGTAGATCATTTTCGAGAAAAAATGTGAGACACAGGAAGTTGAACTCATAACAAATGGTAAAATGACAGAGTGCCCCAAATGTTATTCTGCCTTTGAAGTTACTCTGCTCACACAAGCTACTGCTAGTGAGATTTCTTTCTGGAACAGTTGGATTTGGCTGAATTCCCTTCGTTTCAGGCAGCGAAGAGATTCCAATGAATCCTCACCAGGAATCATTCACAAGTGGTACAGATAACTCAGGGATTGGCTGGTCTCACACTTTGCTATCGGGCGGAACAAAGTAAGAGAGAGGGATCAATCGCCTGCTGCTTCTCAGGCAGGGAACATTTTTCTCCCTTTCTCTGTTGGAACAAACAATTATGTCAACTGACCGCCAAACTGGACCATGTGCGATCTCCTGGAACATTCTCTGTAAAACCTGATTATGGATTATATGCAAGTGCGTCATTGCTCTTGTTGTGCACAATTCCTTCCAGTCCCAAAAATTTCCCACTTTATAATTTGATGACATGCTTATATGTGTCTGTGTAATTTGTAAATATTGGTAGGTGTCTTCATAGTATGTGTGTTAATATCAATGTATCTTTTCCTTAAAATTTATTCTCTAGCTTTAGTCTCCCTGACAGGAGATAATATGCATCCAGCTGATACACTTTTCATAAAGTCATGGATGGTTCAATACTATTTCTCAGCTAAGATCAAAACTGATAATCCCCCATAACAAAAGACCTGCTTTCCAGGAATGAGTAATTCTTCGAAAAGAATTATATCTTTTTATTTTAGTTTAGGGGATCAAACCTGCACACAGTGCATTAGGTGTGGTCTCAGAAATACACGGTACAGATGCAGTAAAACATTCCTGCAATTAAACCCGATGCTTTTTTTTTGCCAAAAAACAGCATTATTCCACTTACCTTCCAAATCACTTGCTGCATCTGACTTCATATGATTCATGTTGCAAGAACATGGAAACCTCCTTTATCACAGAGTCCGGCAATCTCTCTCCATTTAAATTGTTTACCATTGTTTCATCTTTCATGCCAAAATAGACAACTTACCTTATGTTATTTCTGCTGAAGGTTTGCTCACTAACCGTCCCTGCCTGCATCATTTTGCAGACTCACTACCTCCATTTGACGACACATTGAATGGCCATCTTGGTGTATGAACTAATTGAGCTCCAAGCTATTCCCTCCCCTTCCTCCAGATCTTCGATAAAGATTATTGATCATTGATGACCCCACAGTGATGTCTGAGGCACTCCATCAGTTACAGCTTTGCAGCCTGAAAATACACATTTGTCTCTACTCTCTATTTCCTGTTGTCGACAGCTTCCCTGTTCCTGTGTCGCGGCTCAGACGGGTTGAATGGCCTCCTCCTAGACTGTGTAGTGTACTGAAAGAGCTGAATTGCTTCATTCTATATTCCTGTGTAATTCCTGAGAGGGGCAGAATGGTCTCCTCCTGTGTCATTGTAACGATCTTGACTGACTTAATGGAGTGGTCCCCAACCCTGTAACAGCATCGAGGGGTGGATTGAGGGAACACATTGGGTAGGGGCAGAAGTTGCCCATTCGGCTGCACCATTCAGAATGCTCATGGCTGATTCTAGTGTGCCTGACCATCCATTTCCTGTCTGTTCCCAATAAACACTGAGCCTTCTGTCCAGTAAAGATCTCAGCCTGGAATATCTTCTATAACCGAGTCTTCACTGCTCCCTGAGGATGAGGGCACTACATGTAGCACAAGACTAAAGTGAATGGGACTTCCTTATTTCATTGTGGGACAACTGTTATTTTAAAACTGTGTTAACTGAACATCAAGTCTCCACCTCTTTTCAGACATAAGGTAAGAATAATTAGGAATAAAGACAAACCATTCCAGACTCCAAACCTATCGCACATTCCCACTGACCCTTTCCAATCAAATATCTATCACACCCAGCCTCTGTTGCTGTCTCAGGAACAGAATGCCTGATAGCATAATACCGCAGGAGCATTCAGGAAATGAGCATATTGAGGCCATTCAGCCTATCGAGTCTGAAATTCCGTTCAATAATTTCTTATTAGTACCTCGACCTCATTCTTCTGCCTTCTCCCTGGAATCCTTGATCCACTTACAAATCAAAAACATATCGATTTGTGTCTTAATGACACTATTGTCTGTGCCTCTGTGTGTCTGTATGTGAGCAAGTGTTTGTGCGTGTGTCTGTCTGTGTGTGTGTGTCTGTGCCTCTGTTTGTGTGTGTCTGTATGTGTGTGTGGGGGGGTGTGTGCCTGCGTGTGTGTGTGCATGTGCTTGTTATCTATGTGTTTCCGTGTCTCCGTCTGTCTGTCTGTGTTTCAGCCTGTGTTGCTCTCTGTATTTATGTCGATTTGTATGTGACTTTATATGTCTATCTGTGTTTATACGTGTGTGTATGCCTCTCTCCTTGTAAGTATTGTGTGTGTTCGTCTGTGTATTTCTGTGTCTGCATCTCTATGCAATGAGGTATCTGGGTTTTTTTGGAAGTGAAAGGACTGTTGTGACTGTTGTGGGAGCTGCCAGTGGGTTTAAACTGAGAATTGCCCTTCACTGAACATTGCTCCTTAACTGGTCAGTAGGACGTGGATTTTTCAGGTTCTCCACACGAGGCTTCCTGATCCTCTCCAGCTCTTTAAGAGTCCTCCCCACATGGCGGGGTGAGGGGAGTGAGGGAATGGATATCGGGCACTTCACTACCCGGCTTCGACCTTTCTATCCTATTCCAGGCAGTTTCTCCTGGAATGGGAGAAAGGGATGGAGGGAGAGTGTGAATGGGTGACCCTGCTGTTTGTGCTGGTGTAGGTGGAGGGAGTTGTGAGGTATCTGGAATGAGTCAGTCGACAGTTTTGAATCCATATAGCATGATTAGTTGCTGAATTCAATAGTGAGAGTGGTAGTGCCTGAGCCTTATTTGGAGACAGAGCATGAACCTTGTTCGGCGTTAGGTGCTATAACAGATATACAGTGAGTGTGAGGGAGCAGAGAGTATATGGTAAGTCTTATCCTAACAGAGAGAGGAGGATATTGTTGCTTGTCCAGTATTGTGGGACATTTCTCCAGATCATCTCAGCGTCGAGGTGAGCCTCCCTGAATGTCTTGTCCAGGTTTATCACTAATAAGGACACATACCTGTCCCTCAGATTCCACAGAATCAGTTTATGTAGAGTTTACAGATAGCAAGGAGAAGCAAATATTGGTGTGTTATATATCGAAACCAAAACGGTAGCAGAAAATCGGAGCATCACATGCTCTGGAAATTAGATAGACAAGTATTGTGGATACTGCAATATTATTGAATGGTTAACAGCGTCAACTAAGTGACTCCTGAAGATGTGAAAAATAAGTTCCGTAAGTGTGTATGAGGTGGGTTGAAGAGTATATTGTGAAGCAAACTACAGAGCTGGTAATTTCGGATTTGATGTTGTGTGGTCAGAAGGACGAATTATTAACCTTGGTCTGAAGCAGCTTTTAAAGATTAATGCCATTTATAAGATGCAGTTTACAAGGTGTCTGCATACAGTTTAGAATGTTTGAATATTCCAGTCAAACATCATGGAAGACTGGAGGCTAGAGTGTCATGATATCTTCAGTAAATTGGGAAAGTACAATATTACATTCATTGGGAGACAAGCAATGGTTGTTAGAGTCATAGACGCAGACAGCACGGAGACAGGCCCTTCAGCCCAAACTGATCCATTGCAACCAAAATGCCCATTCACGCTAACACAATTTCCCTGCCATTGTCCCATATCTTTCTAGTCCTTTACTATCCATGTATTTGTTCAAATGCTTTTTAAATATTGTTAATGAATCCGCCTCAACCACTTCTCATTCCATATGCGTAACAGCCCCGGTGTTAAAAAGTTATTCCTCAAGTTCCCTTTAGTTCTGTCCCCTCTGACCTTAAACTGATGCCCTCTTAATCTGTGATTGCCCAACCCTGGGAAAAAAGACTGGGTGCATTCATCCTATCCATGCCTGTCATGATCTTATAAACTGCAATATGATCCTCCCTCAGCCTCATGCATACACAAGTAAAAAGTCCTAGCTTGTCCAACCTTTTTCTGTAACTCAGACCATTGAGACCTTGGCAATATCCTTGTAAATGTTTTCTGCACTCTTTACAGTTTAATAATATCTTCCTATAGCAAAGTGAACAAAACTAAACATAACGCTACCAATATGGCCTCACTAGCATCCTGTATAACTGCATCATAACTTTCTAATTTCGATACTCAGTGATATAAACTGATTAAGGCCAGTGTGTCAAAAGCTTTCTTCACTGTCTACATCTGAATCAACTTCCAGAGAACCATGCACCTGAATTCCAAGGTCCCTCTGTACCACTACACTCCTTAGGACCCAACCATTCACCATGAAACTCCAACCTTGATTTGACTTTCTAAAATGCAAGAACTTACATTGATCTATATTAACATCCATTTGCCATTTCTCAGCCATTTCTCCAGGTGATCGAGGTTCTGCTGTAGTTTCTGAAATTTCTGATAACCTTCCTCACTCTCCGTGATGCAGCTTGTTTTAATGCCGTCTTCAAACTTACAAATCATGCCTGTACATTTTCATGTAATATATTTAATATGTCGTGGTGTCAGCATCAACCCCTGAGGCATTCCACTATTCACAGGCCTCCAGTCTGACCAGCATATTTCCAGTATTAATCTCTCCTTCCTACCATCAAGGCAATTTTGTACCTAATTTGCCAGCTCCCCCTCAATTCCATGCGATCTCACCTTGCAGAGCAACGTACCATGTGGAAACTTACTGAAGGCCTTACTGGAATCAACCTATACTGCATATACCACCCAGACCTCATCAACGTTGCTGGTCACTTTATCAAAGAACTCCAACAAAATTGTGAGTCATGCTCTTCCTTACACAAACTCCTGTGCTGAATTTAATGAAGGGCTTTTGCCAGAAACATCGATTTTTTTCTGCTCCTCGGATGTTGCCTGACCTGCTCTGCTTTTCCAGCACCATTCTAATCTTATTCCGAACCACACCCTGTCTTTCCAAATGCATGCATATCCAATCTCTCCAAATCTTCTACAGTAACCTATCCACTAAATTTTAGGATTACTGGTCTTTAATTCACAGGTTTATTTTGTAGCATTTCTTGAATATGGGCTCAGCATTCGCTACATTCCAGTTGTCCAGGACCTCACTCGTTGGCCAATGATGATAGAAAAGAGCCAAGCAGTGCTGCCGCAATTTCTTCTCTATCCTCCAATCCTCCTGTGGTGTTCCTGAATATAATTGGTCAGGACCAGGAGTTTTTAGAAATACTGCAAAATCTGAAACATACGTCTCTTTATTTCAGGTGCAAACACCAAAGAGTGAGAAAGTGACTCAGTGATGGTTAACATAACAAATTAGAAAATATGTTAATCGTAGGAAGTGACTTCAGAAGAATTCCAGCTATTGTGGAAAGCTGAGACTTCTCAGAAATTAACGAACCAAAAAAGGAAGGTCATGAAACCGAAATTGAAATCAAAAAGCGAACATACATGCTAACAAACAGGAACACAAAGACTACATCAATCTGCGATCTACATTTCAAAGGAAACAAAATAAAAGCAAGGTCAAATGTGGAAATTTGTAATCAGGAGAGGAGAGGTCCTTGTGGAGAACAGGGAAATGGCCGAGAAATAACCAGTTACATCGCATCTGTCTTCATGGAGGAAGATTCAGAAAATCCCCCAGTAATACCAAGTGATCATATTGGACTCCTGGAGCTAAAGATAAAGTCAATTCATATCAGTAACAAGGTATTACGTGAACATGTACTGTATTGAGCATTGCTAAGTCTGCTGAAACAGATGTAATTCATATCAAAATGTCGTAAATTAACCACCAATAGTAGTATTAATTGCACTGTCGATGACTGTGTTTTATTTTCCTGGACATTCTGCAGAGACTGGAAACTTTTGTGGATAAACTATAGATGAATGGAAGGGATCCAAACAGCTACAAAGAGAAAAAGACATATTGTGGAGAACTGTAGACCAGTTAACTTGACATTTGTAGGGAAACTGTTGGAATCTATTACACAGGGTGTCATTTTTGCTATTTAGAAATTAACAGCAACAATGAAGAGAATCAGCATGCATTTCTGAAAGAGACATCATACTTGATAAACTTTGCAATTATTTGAAGTTGTTTCTTACGGCATAGATAATGGGGAAACAGTAGAAGTGGCATATATTGGATTTTCGGAAGGGTTTCTATAAGATTTCAGTGAGTTCGTAAATGCAATGAATGTGAAGGGTATTTGGAAGAATATATGTAAGTGGAAAGTTAAAGTTTGGTTCACCTTCATTTAAGGGAGTCAGAACATTGATGTAGAGACATGTTGAAGCAGTTCCACAGCGTGTTGGTGGGACTGTACATAAAGTTTTGTGTCCAGTTTTGGTGACCGAATCTCAGAAAGAATATACTGACCTGAGAGGAAGTGCAGTGGAAATTATCGAGATTAATCCCTCAGATGGTGAGATTGCCTGATGAGAAAACTCGGCCTGTGTTCTCGAGAGTTTCAAAGAATGAGAGTTGGGTCACAGTGAAATTTATATAATTCACAAAACATCTGACAAGTTGGAAATGAACAGAACGCTTCCCTCGCTTTCTATTCCACATTCAAGGCAAATAATGTCAGGATCTGGGACAGGCCAGTTAAGACTGCAATAACGAGGAAATTCATCACTTGGAGGGGACTTACTAATACAGGGGCATAGAAACCGACTGGTAGGCATGATTCGGGAGAATCTCCAGATATTCTACAAGTGTCTCCAGCGGAACAGAATAACCAGGGAACAGGTAGATCTCATTAGTGACTTGCGAAGTTGCAACCAAATCAACTTTAGTGGTAGGAGTCAGAGGTTGGTGGTAGAAGGCGGTTTGTGCGATTGGAGGATAGTGTCCAATGGTGTACCACGGGGATCAGAGCTGTGTCTCTCATATTTGGGATTCGGAGGTGTTGGTGTTGGACTGGGATGGACAAAGCTAAAAATTGCATAAAACCAGGTTACCGTCCAAAAGGTTTATTCGGTGGCACCAGCTTTCGAAGTGCTTCATCAAAGCGCACAACCACCTGATGAAGAAGCAGCGTTTCGAAAGCTCGTGCCTCCGAATAAACCTGTTGGACGACAAGCTGATGTTTTGTGATTTTAAACCTTATCATAAAGGATGCAGCTGTGAATATGGACGAGGGGTGGGGAGTGTCTTAAGTAAGTTTGTTATTGATACAATGATTGGCCGGGTAGATGTCAGTGAAGAGGAGGCCTTGTGTTACAGGAAGATACAGATGGAATGGTCAGATGGTCACATCAGTACAGGGAAAATGGTCAGATGGGTGGATCAATGGCAGATGGAATGTAACCCTGATAAATATGAGGTGATGCACTTTGGAAGAAGGAACCAGGCAGGCAAGGACTCAATGAATGGCAGCACACTAGGAATCTGAGAGGGTGCTTCTCCACACATCCCTCAATGTGGCTGGACAGGGTAACACACAATTTGAGAAAGCGTACAGGAGCGTAAACATAGCCTTCACATATCGAAGCATAGATTATAAGAGCTATACGGAACTTTCATTAGCCAAGATGGAATATTGTGTGTAATTCTGAGAGCTACATTACAGGAAAGATGTGATTATACTGGAGGGGTTGCAGAGGAGATTCACCAGGATGTTCCCTGGAATAGAGCATCTCAGCTATGGAGAGAGCCTGGATAAGCTCGGATTGTTTACTTCGGAGCAGAGAAGGCTAAGGGGGGACGTGAATCAGGAGGATAAGATTACGAGGGATATGGACGGGGTGGATAGACAGCAGCTGGTCCTTTTAATCAATGGAACACACTTTTAAAGTGAAGGGTTTGAGGCTTCGTGAGGATTTGAGGACTGTTTTTCAAGCAAAGTGTGTTTGGGACTGGGATGCACTTCGTGAGAGGGGAATTGTCATGGTAACCTCAAAACCATTAGAAAAGACATGGTTGTGCACTTGAAATGCCATAAGATTCACAGCGACAGGTTTTGTGTTGGAAAGTGGGGTTACTGTAGACCGTGCTGTATTTCTGATAGTACAGAGTCTTTGCTTCTGTGATTGTATAGCTGTGGAAGGTCAATCATTCAGTAGCTCAAGATAGGAATTGATGGGTTTCTGAAGAATATCTTATCACAGTGTATATGAGTGAACTTGTAATGTCTTCTGAAAATACGCCAATGGCAAAATTAAGAGAAAAAGGTGCAGCTTTCTTACAGTCTGATACCAGAGAATTGAGGACAGGGAAATAGCAGATCAACGGAGCAAATACTTTGGTTATGTCTTCACAGAAGAAGAAAAAAAAAGCAAAAATAAAATTTCCTCGCAATACTAGGGAACTTTAGTCTGGTGAGAAAAAGGGAATAGAATGAAATTAGTAACTAAAACGTTTTAGAGAAAATATTGGACTGAAATTAATGGGCATAGGCAAAGTCAACAGAGGTTTATGAAATAGGAATCAGGTTTGAGAAAATGGCTTTTTGCAAAATTATGGAGAAGGTATCAATGCAATACGATTGGATTATCAGAAAGATTTTTGATAAAGCCCCAAGCCTATTGTGCAAATTCGAATCCTTTGGGACTGGGGCTAATATATGGTCATGGTTTTAGAATGGGAGAGTTGGCAGGAAACAGTGAGTAGGAACAAAACCATGTTTTTTGAATGGAAGGCTTGGAGGATATAACAAGGATCGAGATTTGGCATCCAACTATTCCCAATACACATCATATCTTTGGTTGAGGGGCTCAATTGCAATATTCCCAATACTGCTGACAGCTCTAAACGATGTCAGCTTGTGAGTGGATGAGGAGGATGTAAAAAATGCTCCAAGTTGATTGAGACAAGTGGAGTGACTGGGCAAATACCTGGCAGATGGAGAACAATGGCAGAGATGAGAGGTTCTGTACATTGATGGGATCAATTGAATGGCAGCCTATCATTTGAAAAGGGATTGGTTGAAAATTGTTGATCTATAAATGAACTTAAACTTCATTTTTGGTTATTTCTGCGCAGCCTTCCAAGTCCATGTAGGGCAGTGAGTTCTGAACACGGAAGTCAATACTGGGAATGGCATTGGCAAGCTGTATACAGTGTACACAGACCCAACAAGTAGGGAGCTGTAACATTGAAAAGTATCTGGATCTCCCTGTACACTAGTCACTGAAAGCAATCTTGCAGGAGCAGAAAGCAGGTAGGAAGATAAATGGTTTATTTAACTTCATTTCAGGGTGTTGTAAAATACAGGAGTAAGGGTCATTTACTGCAACTGTACAGGGCCTTGGTGGGACCCCATCTCGAACATTGTGCCGTATTGTGTGCAGTTTTAGTGTCCTTACCTAATAAAGGACAAACCTGACATTGAGGGAGTGCAGTGAAGGATGACAGACTGATATCTGGGATGACAGTTAGTTGTGGAAGCAGAGTTTGGGGCGACTGGGCCTGTATTCTATGGGCTTTAGGAAAATGAGTGGAGATCTCAGAGAGATATATAAAACTCTGACAGGGTGAGACAGATTGGAAGCAGGGATGTTCGTTCGCTTTCTAGAAAATGGTTCACGAATTGCATTGCAGTCAAATCATACTTAATAAACACGTGTTATCAGAGAACTCCCTATATATTGATGGGCCGAAGGCACTATATTTCATAATGTTTAAACATATTTTGGGATATGAACATTGTGTGGGGAAAACTGCATTGAGGAGATGTTCGGCCATGAAATAGCATGGGGAAAGCTCAATGTGCTGCATGACCTCCCCCTCTCCCGATGTTTCTGTTCAGTCTGTGGGAAAGCTCTGTAAATGTTGTCATAATCTCTCAGATGTTAGGAAGGATGTCTATGCAGGGTCGACAGGACTGTGTTTCTCACTCCCTTTTCTGATAACGAGGTTGATGCTAGATGTTCTGTCAGGTTTTATCCTTTAAGACCTCAGAGTAGTTTGATACTATTGAGTGTCTCACTTGGCGATTCAGAGACCATGTTTGTGTATCTGGAGTCACTTTTAGGCCAGGAAACCACGGGAGATCACTTGGGGAAGGAGATCGATGTTTACAATCAACATTGGACACTATTACTGACACCAGATTTTAGATATCGAGATTTTATTAATTATTTTTAACTTCCAACAGCTGCCAGATCATTGGCCTGGACTGGATTCGTAATCCAATGATATGTCCACTGCAGCACCATCTCCACATGGGGACCTATCAGAAACCACACTGACCTGATTATTTCGGTGCTACTTGATAGCTTTATCGAAAAGTATTCCCACCAATTTGACTGTCGAGATGGGACTGAGGGTGTGGTAATTGGTCAGATTGTAATTATTCTCCTATGCAGGAACTGGATATAGTTGAGTAATTTTCCTCATCGCCAGGGACATGTCAGAGTTGGAGCTGGAATGAAACGTAGGATGGCGTTTTTACAGAGGGCAGGGTGGGAAGAGATGTAATCCAGGTAGCTGTGGGAGTCAGTCGGTTTATAGTATACGTCCGTGTTGAGTCGGTCGTCCGAGATAGAGATGGAGAGGTCGAGGAAGGGGAGGGAGGAGTCTGAGACTCTCCAGGTAAATTTGAGGTCTGGGTGGAAGGTGTTCGTAAAGTGGATGAACTGTTCAATCTCCTCGTGGGAGCACGAGGTAGTGCCGATATAGTCATCAATGTAGTCGAGGAAAATGTGGGACTATATTCCCAATTCCTTCGCCTTCACCGCATCTACTCCCAGGAGGACCAATTTCAATACCGAACAATCCACTGGCCTCCTTCTTCAAACACCGCAATTTCCCCTCAGATGTGATTGACGATGCTCTCCACCGCATCTCCTCCACTTCCCGCTCCTCCGCCCTTGAACCCCGCCCCTCCAATCGCCACCAAGACAGAACCCCACTAGTCCTCAACTACCACCCCACCAACCTCCAGTAACATCGGTCATCCTTCGTCATTTACGCCACCTCCAACAGACCCCACTACCAAGGCTATATTTCCTTCCCCACCCCTATCAGCGTTCCTGAAAGACCACTCCCTCCGTGACTCCCTTGTCAGATCCACACACTCCACCAACGCAACCGCCACTCCCGGCACCTTCCCCTGCAACTGCAAAAAATGAAAAACTTACGCCCACACCTCCCCCCTTACTTCCCTCCAAGGCCCCAAGGGATCCTTCCATATCCATCAGAAATTCACCTGCACCTCCACACAAACATCATTTAGTGCATCCACTGCACCCGATGTGGCCTCATATACACTGGGGAGACAGACCGCCTACTTGCAGAATGTTTCGGACAACACCTCTGGGACATCAGCACCAACCAACCCAACGGCCCCGTGGCTGAACACTTTAACTCCCCCTCCCACTCCGCCAAGGACATGCAGGTCCTTCGACTCTTCCATCACCAGACCATGGCAACACGACGCCTGGAGGAAGAGCGACTCACCTTCTGCCTAGGAACCCTCCAACCACAAGGGATGAATGAGGATTTCTCCAGCCTCCTCATTTCCCCTCCACCAACATTTTCTCAGTCCAAACCCTCAGACTCAGCACCGCTTTCTTGACTTGCAATCTTCTTCTCGACCTCACCGCCCCAACGCCCTCTCCGGCCTATCACCCTCACCTTAACCTCCTTCCACCTATCGCATTCCCAATGCCCCTCTCCCAAGTCCCTCCTCCCTACCGTTTATCTTAGCCTGCTTGGCACACCCTCCTCATTCCTGAACAAGGGCTTATGCCCGGAACGTTGATTCTTCTTCTCCTTTGATGCTGCCTGACCTGCTGCGCTTTTCCAGCAACACATTTTTAAACAACTACCTCATTGTCCAAATAATTTGAGGAATGTCCGATTCAGAATCCTCTAAGGTTGTTTTTTCCTTCTGTGCTGTAATCATTAACACCTTGTTCTCGGGCTTTCCTTACCTGTCAAAGTACATTTTGAGTATATTCACTTGACATACGCTGTGAGATTTCTTTCTTTCTGGAGTCCCTATCAAGTAGTTACTCTCACTCAATATCCGTTGTATTTGATAAGGTCTATTAAAACCTTGCTTTTCAAGGTTCACCTATAACTGGAAGTAACAATAATATCTTATCCCCGATAACAAAATTGCATATTTTTAAATTTCCTTTCTGCTTCCTGTTTTATTGCATGCTGCAACACTTTTAAATGCTGTCTAGCCAACTCCCCAGTGCTATAAATCGTTCCTTAAATTTTGAGACCTAGTCCTTTGAACTCTAATTTACTATTTTCTCCTTAATCAATTTTAATGGTCCTCTCACTTAATGCTCCACAAATAATTCCAATGGAACGAATTTGCTCTGTTAATTTGGGGGCATCCCTGATCACAAAAAGTGCAAATGGAATTCCCCGACCCTAATCATCTGGATAATCCTGATTATAAGCCCTCAACATGGTCTTTAATGTTTAATGTCACCTTTCGAGCGCTCCCTGCAATTGTGGAAGGTTTGCAGTAGATTTGAATTGCTTCATTCCGAAGACATTATAGTGATTAATTAGATGTGAACTTTGAACCTTGATCTCACTGCATCTTCATTGCTAGTCCGTATCTATTTTTTAAAAAAGACTAATTCCTTTGCAATTCTTTTAGCTGTGATACTGCACCTTGGGATGGCCTCTGGAAATCTCGTCGATGCATCCATTATTGTTAAAAAAATACTGATGCCCAATCTTTTGATTGTGGTCTGGGACCTAGCCAATCAATTAAGATTCCTGTAAAAGGTTCCTCAACTGCCGGAATAGTTAAGAAAGGTGCAGGTTTTATTATCGCTTGTGTTTTTCCAATTACCTGACATGTATGATGCGTCTGGCATAATTCAACTACATCCTGTTGCAGTCCAGGCCAGTAAAATGTCTCTGTATTCAGTCTGTTTTTTTGCCTCACTCCGAACTGACTTCTCGGTGGTAACTCATGCACCATTCGCATCACCTCCTTTCTGTACCCCATTGGCAATATGATTTGATGAATCTCTTCTCATTTCTCATCTCCTTGAATATATGATAGTCTCCATTTCCTCATTTGGACATCATTTTTAAGGTAATAAAGCTCAGGGATACATTCAAAATTCCTAACATATGTGCTTTTTGATACAACTGCTTTAAACTTTTATCTTTCTGCTGTGACTCAATTAGTTTAGCTGAGCAAAAAATATTTACATGATCACCTATTTGTTCCTGTTTTGTCTCAACTTTCTGATGGAACAAAGTATCTGTTCATGCCACTTAAGCTTCCTTATCTTTATATTTTTGGTATTTTCTGTTTCGACGCGTGACATTGGGACTTTGTTACCCACAATCAGGAAAATTTCAAGGATAAGACTCCTACATTGATTCAGTTGACTGCATATCCACTGGCTTTCCAACCAGACTACCAGTAATCCTACCAATGAATCAGCTATATTTTCCGCAAGGACAAGTTGTATTCCTGGAGCTGAGAGTTTGTCCAATACCTCTACCGCAATTTCCCCACACTTTTCTGGACACGCTATGCTCACTTTACATGATTTTGCTCCTTTTAACTCATGGTGAATTGCCTTTCGCTGTACCTTGTCTGAAAATATTCCTTCAGGAGTATATATCTCCTTACCTATTCACAGAGGATCCTGTGTCTCTTAATATTTCATCCTCTTTAACTGCCCTATGTGAATAAACTTTCCCTTTGCAGGTATATATTATAAGCAGATCTGGTACTCCCTCCGTAACAAACCTCCAATCAGATTATACACTCTGATGCAGCTTTCTAGTTTCCACTGTGCATTCTGTTACTGCTCCATCAAAACTCCCAGATTTATTCCTTTTTCCTACGTCTGTGTTTTTTTCTGAATCCACCAAAACAGTGATTTCATGTGACCTAATTTGTTGCAATGAAAACACCGGAGGCTTTTTAAAAATCTTCTCTGCCTCCTTCAAGTATTGCCTTCACCGAGATCGACGTCTCCCTTTCTACGTGGGGATTTCTCTTTGCCCCAATTTTTATCCATCATGGACTGAAATTGACTCTGGAAGCCAAAACAAGTTTTATAACAATAATCACCAGTCATAATCATCAGCCTCTTCAGCTGCCAGCTTTGCCTTTATTACTCTAGTATCTTCCAAATGAGTTTGCACTATGTGAATGCTTAAACTCCTCCAAGTAATTGTCTCTCTCAGATCATTGTAGGTTTGCTCTCTTTTTAAAGCTCTTATCCATCTATCAAAATTACTTTGTTTGATTCTTTCAAACTCAATATGAGTTCGACCAGGATCCTTCCTTAAATTCCTCATGTTGTCTGTAGGCTTTTGGCACATGCTCATATGTACATTTTCCCCTCCTCATACTCCCTAGATCCCTCCTATAATAGTGTTGCGCATACCTCACTAGCTCTACCTACAAGTTTTGTTTGGGTCAACAAAACCTACATGGTCACGGCCACTGAAATTCTTTAGCCACTTTCCTACTCATTAATTTAGGCAAGCTGTGAATATACTGAAACACATTTCTCACCAGGTTTTGGACGACCATGGGTTTACCCATCTTCTCTCTGTACCTCACTAAGCTGACCTTCAGCCTTCATCCTCATCCTTTTCAGCTGACTTCCCATTCTAAGTGTCCACCTCTGAAGCTCAAATGCTCCCTCTTTTTCTTTCTCTCCTGCTGAAGCAATTTAATTTTTTCTCTTTCCTCTGTTAAACCTATTCGTTATCTTTCTTCCTCTTCTGATTTTAGTAGGAGCTCAAACTGCTTCACCTCTGCTTCCAACTCAAGCTGCCTCTTTTGCCATTGAAGTTTAGTCATCTCCACAGATCCTGATGGAGTTTCCAGCAAATTGGAATGCTGAGCATTCATCTCATCTTTCCTCACATCAGACGGTAGCTTTAACTCCCTTTGTCTACTAATTCCCACGGCTTGGACTTATGTGCATTTTGTAAAACCCCCAAGGTCACTTTCTCCACCTCCAAAACAAGCTTTGTTCCTGCAGGAACCATTGCTATCTGAAGGTCTGTTTACTCACCTAATCAACACACGAAGTAAGAGACAATATCACCTGCCACTCGCTGTCTAAATTCCCCGAAGGCCTCTAATCTGTTATGGACCAGACCCGAACCCTCAAAACATTTTAAGCAGGTAGCCGGACGATAAATTTGCTACTTGTTGAAGGTTAGTGGACAGCTGATATTCCCAGAGTGAATTAGCTGGTCAGACTGCCGAGTTTTAAACAAATGACATTTATTTGCCAAATTACCAAATTAAGCATAAGGAACCGAAAATAGAATACCAGAATAACGTATCGTATCCGAACCTGACAGGCTATCCCGATTTAATGATAATGTTCCAATATACTTGCAACAATCCCAACAAACAAAACCCCTTAGCACCAAGAATAAAACTGACACAACTGTTTACAGGTTATAATGTCGGAAGGGCAGAAGGAGGCAGAGAGCGTCCTGACTCAACTAACACCCGAACTGATGTAACCTGTCCAGTTTTGGGAGTTGGACATGTCCTCTTGATTATACAGGCTACTTTTTAGAGACTTGAAAGGCTTCTGTATGAGGCATTATCTGTTAGGTATAAACAAAAGGACCCCAAAGAACCTTTCAAAATTCTGACATATTGGAATCTTGGGTCCTTTAGACCCTCTTTCAAAAAAACCAAGGACAACATAACCCTGTAAAAGGACTGGCTTTCTGAGAACATGCCACATTTGGCTTTGGACTGAATTCCAAAAATGTAAGTCTTACCGCTTTGAAGCCAATATAATGTATTAAGGTGTTTGTTAGTTTACATAAAACAGTGCTCAATCATGTTGTGTGTTGAAGATTCAGCATTGTCACGAGTGGAATGTCCAGACAGATCCACACTTCCTGTGTATGGTCAGGGCAAATATATCCACTGAGAATCTGTTGCTTGGCGCCTGTTCTAGTCAAGGAGAGACCAGCATGGAAACCAAGTCTAGATTGTGATTTTTTTGTGGATGGTCATGGTGGAGCGTTCAGGTGGTTACAGTATTGCAAATGAATAACACAGCAGAATCATCTAACCCGCGATAAGAAAACGTCAATAATTCTCCCTCACAATTAACTTCACGAGAGCAAATGGAAATGGGAGATTTGACCATTAGCCAGCGATGTCAACATTCAATTCAATCCAGTTGTTATTTTGAACTGAAGGTCGTATTCCAAAAGGAGTAATCTGGGTCTGTTTGTTCAATGACTGTGATTGATGTCACTCTCCATGGATCCTAATTATGTCACTGGATGGTTTTCCTCTTCTATTTGTACGGGGCTTCCTCCAATGCTTTATGCCATTATTGATGCAGATGTATCACCAGCAACACTGACAAGGATCAGCAGTTGCAGCGACAGGGAAAGGAGAGATCAGAATCTGAGAACCATAGACTGGAAAGTTCCAACAATGGGCCATAATCTGAGAACAGTAGATGGAATGTTTCAACAGTGGATCAGAATCTGAGAGCATTAGACTGGAATATGCCAACAATGGATCAGAATCTGAGAACAGTCGACTGGAATGACGCATCAATGGTTCAGAATCTAAGAAAAATAGACTGGAATGCTGCAACAATGGACAGGAGTTTATCTTGGGGTCTTTTGTATCTTTCCTGGTATTGGCACAAATTACCAAATCGGATATACGGTGTACTGCTGATTATTCAGGCTGGTTACTATCCAATGCTCGCTATTGTTGGTGTTCCTGGTAAGTCTCCCCATCACTATCGATTTATTAATCCCATGCTGAACTTCAGTGCTATTTCTGTTATCTATATTTAGTAAATACCGAAACTATTGTCTTCAGTTTTAAATGCAAATGCATTCATTACCCACAAATTTCAGAACCGCCCACACCCCCGCACACGCAAACATCTGAAAACAAGACTGTTCACAATCACAAAGTACCTATTTTCCCCGAATTGATTTATGTCTTGGTATTCTCTCCATCACCAAAGCTACCCACTCCCAGCTCCATGGTATCGCCAGACCCCATCTTGACGTCAGTGCGAGTGCTAAATAAACCATTATCTATACCTTGGTAAAAGTCAGACTTTATGGTTCCTGTTCTCTTCTAATCACTCTTTCCGTTACAAATGTTTCCATCAAAATCTTGTTCTTGTCTGTAAAGTAAATTCATGACAGAGACACGGTGTCAGAGTAGTAATGTCGCTGGCCACGTAATTCAGTGGCCCAGGTAACTACACTGTGGACACTGTTTCAAATCCTATCACAGATGATGACAGAACTTAAATGCAAATGACAGGAACTGGAAATAAAAGTGAATTTTACTAGTATAATCCCACCAGCACTTTGTCAATAAGTTTATCTATTTCACTGTTGTCCTTTGGTGATTAAATCTCACATTATTGCCTGATCTGAATTAAGACTGACGTCAGACCCAATACCTTAAGGAATGGCCTCACAGTAAAAGGCATTTAGTTAGGTCCACAAATGCTGCCCTGTCAATGATGCAGACATCCCATGAAAGGTAGAGGAAAAAAATGCCTCTAGAGATCAGAAACAAAAGGAACGAGTAAATGCCAGAGAAACTGAACAGATTTGGTAGCCTCATGTCGAGAGAAAAATAGAAGTGAAGTTTTGCGTCCAATCACCATACATCAGAACTGAATGCAGCTGGGAAATAGTGTGTTTGATGTTGATGACAGGGATGGCTGTTGTGAAAGGGAGAAGGAGTGAGTTGAATAGATAGAGAAAGAGAGAGGTAGAGAGAAAGAAACAAACAGAGGGACTGTTGATGATTAGCTGGAGTCGAAATAATCGTCCAGACTAATCTTATTTATTTTTCTCATGTTCCCATATTACTGAAATGCATGCCCATGTGAGGTGTACATCAAAGTCCCAGTTTGAAGTGAGCTATGTCCCTTTGTCTCTCTTCCTTGAGTGTCATCATCTTCCTTTATTCAGTCATGGGATGTTGGGCCAGTAATTAATTCCTTTCCTGATTGTCCTTGAGAAGGTGTTGGTGAGCCGCCTCCCTGACCCACTGCAGCCTGTGGGCTGTAAGTAGTCAGTGTTGAGGTCCGCCCGGTTTCATTTCTTTGAAAATTTTAGTGAGTGATATAACGGAGCGGCTGGCTTGGCCATTTCAAACTACAGCTGTGTGTTAACCACAGTGCTGTGGTCTGGAGTTGTATGTAAGTCCGACCGGGTGAAGACAGTACATTTCCTTCTCTGAAGTGCATTAGTGTTCCAGGTAGGACAAACACAATGGTTTCATTAGATTCTCCATTCTGATATTTTATTGAATGCAAATTCCAACATTTGCCGTGGTGGGATTCGAAACCGGGGTCTCGGTTATCACCTGGGTCTCTGGGTTATTATTCCAGAGAAAATACAGCTAGGCCATCACCTCTGTAGCATCTGCAACCATCTCCAATGGCAATAGTGGTGTTGTTGTTGGCGTGGCTGTGCTTAAAGCATGGCGTTTTTCAAGGCAACAAAATGATTTGGCAAAACATACCATCCTTCTCAGTTTGTATTTATGCGAAGGTGAGATGATGGGAAGTGTTCTTGGTGAAAAGGAGGTGGGTGTCCTTCGTCATGAGCCATAGCCACTGATAGAATTCATACGGAGCAGTAGGTAATCAGCACAGTAATGTATAGTGTCCTTCATTGTAAAATGATGGAAGTATAAGTGTGAAGACTCCTGACTGAATTTGTAAAGTGATATTGAAACAGTACTTGGGACGCTGTGAACAGATTTTCTCTCCTTTATGAGGAATGATCTCCTTGCCACAATGAGACAGAATACAGGCAATGCGCCAGAGCAATCCCTGCGTTGAATGTACCACGAGGAGAGTGTGAAGGAAATGAGTGCTTAATCTGTAATGCGAAAAAAGAATAAAAAGAGATTGCAATAAAACTTGAGCGTTATGGAGCAATATTCATTATTTTCAAAACTAAGCATTGATACCATTAAATATTACGTGTTTCCCGCAATTTATGTTTTCTCATTTGGACAAATATATGATAGGGAATGTTAAGAAGTACGTGGGCCAAGTGCAGGAAAATGGAGTTAGCATGGATGGACATTTTAGTCTGAATGGACCAGTTTGGGCTAAAGGGCCTGTTGAACTCTATGACTCTGTGATAGTTTACATGTCCCTGTGGAGCCCCCATGTTGGTTGAGAGACAGCTCCAGGCTCTGACCAAACTCCCTCCGTCTCAATGCACGGTTGGAGTGAGACCCTGCACTGAGCATCATGTTGTTCACAAACTTGTCAGCAGCCACATTCTGACAGGGTTGGTCACTCTCAAAAGCTTCTGACATCCATACAGAAGACTAGCCCTGTCTTCTCGGAGATGGAAGATGCCTCCTTGAGATGTGCCACAAACCATCCGGTGTGCCTCCTTACCATCAGCAAACCATGTTAATGTAACACGTGTGAAACATAAGCAAAGGAGCCAGGAGGCACAACATGGAGCAATCTGTCTATGCAGCCTCTGCTTCATTAGTTTGTAGTGTTGCAGCATCAATTACATCCTCCTATTTCAGTGTAACTGTTTGGACGGGCTGAATGGCCTCTTCTGTTCATTTGTCAATGTCTCGGGTGGCTGAATGTCCTCTTCCTCGTTCCAGGGAAGAGGTTCATTATTGGGTGACCGGTGGTAGCTGCTTACCTGCGTGTTGTGCTGACTAGATTCCTTATCTTCCTGTGTAACATTAGACAAACAGGAGGCTGGAAGAAACAGCAAGTCAGGCAGAATCAGGAGGTGGAGAAGTCAACATTTCAAGTATACCCGTTCTTCAGGACTGCGAGTGGGGGTAGGGGGAACTGCAGATAAAGAGGGAAAGGAGTGGTTGGGGTGGGGAGAGCAGCAGGATGGTGAGGTAGCAGATAGGTGGACACAATTTGTGGGTGCAACCCGGTTGGTCGATGGGAGGGATGAATCCGGTTGGGAGCGAGACGGTGGGGTCATTTGGTGGAATGGAAGAGAGGGGGCGGGGCTGGAAAGGGGGTAGGTCCATGGCTGGGAAGGTTATTCCAAATTGGAGAACCCAATGTTGAGTCCTCCAGGTTCTAGGCTAACCAAGCAGAAGGTAAGATGTTGTTCGTCCAATTTGCGGTCTGACTCACTGTGGCAACAGAGGAGGCCAAGGAGGTCATGTTGGAAAGGAATTGGGAAGGGGAATTGAAATGGGTGGTGCCTGGGAGTTCAGGTCGGCCGCTGTGGGCCCTGTCGTGATGCTCAGCGAAATGAGCCCTTTGTTTCCGTTGCTCTCCCCGATGTAGAGAAGACCACATCAGGTGCACCTGATGCAGTAAACTACGTTGAAGGAGAGGCATGTGACCTCTGTTTCACGTGGAAGGACTGTTTGGGGCCTTGGATGAGATGAGGGCGGTGGTGTGCCAGCAGGTGATGCATTTTTTTCATCTGCAGGGTCAGTTGCCAGTGGGGCTTGGCGGGTTTGGTCGGGAGTGTGGCACAAAACAAAATTAGCGAAGGGATTGGTCCTAGTGGAAGATGTGTCAGGTGATGGGATCCAACCTCGTTAACTGTATCTGGTGCACTTTATGTGGTCTTTTCTATATCAGGGAGACCAAATGTAAACTAAATGGAATGCTTTGCTGAGCATCTCAGCTGGGCCTGTAAGGGCTGATTTGACCTCCCAATCACCTCCGATTTCAATTCCCCGTCCCACTCCATTTCCGACATGGTCATCCTTGACCTCCTCCATTGCCACATCGAACCAAAGCACAAACTGGAGGAACAACACTTCATATTCCACCGGTGCAGCCTACAGCCCGGGAGACTCAACATTGAGTTTTCCAATTTCTCGTAACCTCCCTTCTAATACCCCGACTCCCTTCCCAGCCTCTCCTCCTTCCTTTCCTCTGATCAACACATCTTCCAGCTGTCAACTGGATTCATTCCTCCCATTGACCAACCCGGTGTTAGCCTCTACCTGTGTTCCCCACCTCACCACATCCCCTCCTCCTACTCTTGCACCTCGACTCTTTATCTGTACACACCGTTACCCCACCCCCAGTCACGAAGAAAGCTTATGCCCAAGGAGTGGACTTCTTCTCCTGATGCTGCCTGGCCTGTTTTGTTTTTCCAGTCTACTGCATTCCAACATTTGTAGTTTTTTTAAAAAACTCTTCTTGTGCAATAGGTAAGAGATAGTAAATGGGCTGTGCCTCTTCTTATCCAATAGCTTCAATGGGTTGAATGGCGTTCTCACATTTCTGTGACACCAGCTTGGGATACAGAATGAGTTGCTCTTTTTTAGTTCTTTGGAAATGTTCAGGGTCCAGTAGTACTGTTACATAAATGTTACCTAGATGTTAACAGCATGAGCTTGAATGTTGACCAGGTTTTGATGCTTTATGCGATATTTTCTGAGCATCCTCACTTCTGATCTAATGACGGAGCGTAAGACGTTGATGAACCAGCTGAAGATGTTTGTGCCGAGGAAGCTACCCTAAAGATCGCCAACATAGATATCTAGGGACTGAGAGGATTGATCTGCACCAGCCACATGGTGTCCTGAATGGCCCAAACACCTGGGAGTTTACAACTGATTCCCATTAGGTTCAATGTTATTCAGTTTCCTTGACACATTCCTCAGTCACGCCCTGCAGTGATGTCAGAGTCAGTCACTCTGATACTATGCTTATATATTTTGTTCATGTCAAAGGTCAAGGTAAATCCGTGGGGACTGTTTATTTCTCGGAGGGTAGTGAGTATTCTGGCCTCTCTATCCCAGACAGCTACATCTCTAAACTGTTTGGGGGAGCAGAATGGTGTTAATGGATCTTGACACATCAGGGAGTTGAGGGCTACAAAGAATTGGGCAGGGAAGAGAAATTAATGCCGGAAGAGATCAGCCCTGACCTTACTGAAGGGAAGGGCAGGCTTTACAGGCTATATAGTCTGGTGTTATTCCAGTGTAC
The DNA here is from genome assembly GCF_047496795.1 of Chiloscyllium punctatum. Lineage (NCBI taxonomy): Eukaryota > Metazoa > Chordata > Chondrichthyes > Orectolobiformes > Hemiscylliidae > Chiloscyllium > Chiloscyllium punctatum. The sequence continues at coordinate 53,301,763 of NC_092788.1, read as the reverse complement.
CCCATAGGCCAGTCATTTTGTTGCCTCTTCCATTTCCTGTGTTATTGACTTCAAGTAGCTGAATAGCCTGATCATGTTGCTGCATGATCTAGAATGGGTCTAGTTCTATTGCCTTGAGGGCTGATTGGCCTCCTCCTGTAACTGTATATCATACTCCAGGGGCTGAAAAGCCTTATCCTGTTCTGGTGTAACTGAAATCCATATAGACGAGATCTACCACCCTTGGAGAAAGTGAGCACTGCAGATGCTGGAGATCAGAGTTGCAAAGTGTGGCACTGGAAATGCCTAGCTGGTCAGGCAGCATTCAAGAAGCAAGAGTATCGAACCCTTGGACATTCCTGATGATAGGCATATGCCCAAAACGTCGATTTTCCTTCCCCTCCAATGCTGCCTGATCCGCTGTTCTTGTCCAGCACCACACATTTGGACGTCTACTGGCCCGCCCTAGTCAACCTTCTTGGTCACATCATCAAAGAAATTTAACAAATTCTTCAGGCATGAACTTCCACTCAAAAAGCCATGCTTGCTATTCCTAATCAAACCCTGTTTTCCGAATGCATGTAAAACTTATGCTTCAGAACCTTCTCAAGTAATTTACTTACCACAGATGTTAAGCTAACTGGTCTGTATTTCCCAGGCTTTATTTTTTCAGTCCTTCTTGATTAAGTGCACATTTGCTATCCTTCAGTCTTCTGGGATCTCACCTGTGGTAACTGATGATCAAAATTATCAGCCACGGCCCTCGCAAATTCTTCTCTAGCCCCTTTCAGTGTTCTTGGATATATTTGGTAAGGACCATGAGATTTCTCCAACTTCAAAGATTCTAGTACATCAATTACCTCCTCTACTGTGATACAGACTGTCCCTAAGATATCACCAATAATTTCCCCAAATTCCCATATATTCATATCTTTCTCCACTGTAAATATAGAGGAGAAATATTTGTTGAGGACATTGCCTATCTCTTATGGTACTACACATGCATGTCCACTTTGGTCTTTGAGGGGTCTTATTCTCTCTTTAGTTAATGATTTTCCTTTAATCTACTTAAAGTGCCTCTTCGGATTCACCCTGATTTTCTCAGTCAAGGTTATCTCATACCCCCTTTTCGCCCTCCTAATTTCCTTCTTCAGTAAACTCCGATATCCCCTGTACACCTCCAGGATTTCCGTGATCCAAGCTGCCTCTACCTGAGCCACGCATCCACAATTTGTTTGGTCAAAGCCTAAACATTTCTTGTTATCCAGTGTTCCTCATTCCTGTCAACGTTCCTTTCATCCTCACAGGAACATATAGATCTTAAGCTCCCACTTGCTGGAGGTCCCTTTGCTTGCAAACAGACTACTTCGATCAACCCCTGCAAACGCCTGTCTGTGTCTATCAAAATTAACCTTGCCCCAATTTAGAACTTGAATCTGTGGACCAATTTCTTCCCTCTCCATAACTATTTTCAAATTAACAGAACTATGGTCACTGGTCCCAAAGTGCACATCTACTGTCACCTCACTCACCTATCCTGATATATTTCGTAAGAGTAGGTCAAATATTGCCCCTTCCCGATTAGGACCCTCTATATACTGCTTGAGGAAACTTTCCTGACGCACTTAATTGATTCCATCCCATCAAATCCCTGAATTCTCTGGCAGTTCCAGTCTGTGTTATAAAAATTAAAACCCCTATTATGAAACCCGAATGTTCCTGCAAGTCTCCCCAAACTCTCTAGATATTTTTGTTCCTGTAATTCCTGTTGACTGTTAGGGGGTCTATAGTACCTCCCCAATAATGTAACCATCCCCTTCTTATTTCTTAACTTCTCCCACAAAGCCTCACTGGATGATTCATCAGTTATTTTATCTCTGATCACTGCTGTGATACTCCCCTTGATTAGAAATGCTACTCCCCTCCCTCTTTCCACCATCTCTGTCCCTCCTAATGCATTTTTCCTTTTACATTCAAGGTCAGTCCTACCCATCCCTCAGCCATGTTTCAGTAATAGCTAGACTATCCAGCGCCGATTATCTATCCACACCCTGAATTCATTGGCCTTACCTGTCAGCCCTTTCACATCGAAATAAATGCAATTTAATCAACAGGAAATTCCATGCTCCCTATCATGTTCCAGCCTGGTCTGTCTCTTCAACGTACTATTTCTGAATACTGTAATTCCTTCCAGCCTCACACTTGCCTCCCTGCTCTTGAGGGTACCACCTCCTGCCAATCTCGTTTAAACACTCCCTTGTTAAACGATCAAAACTGGCTGCGAATAAATTGGTCCCCCGTCCAGTGCATGTGCCACCAGTCCCTCTTGAACAGGTCAACTCTGTCACAGAAAAGCTCCCAATGATCAAAAAATATGAATCCCACCCCCTGCACCAATTCTTTAGTCACATACTTATCCGCCATATCTTTCTTTTCTTACCTACACTAGCTCATGACAATGGAAGTCATCAGGTGACTGTCAAGGTCCTGTTTTTTAACTTTTCTTCGAGCTCTCAGTAATCACTCTGAAGGACCACATTCCTATGTCTACCTGTGTCATTTGTGCCAACGTGCACAATGACGTCTAACAGTTCACACCTCCCCCCACGCCCCCCAACTCCAGCAGACACTCAGAGACATCCTGGACACTGACAACTGAGAGGCAACACACCATCTTGGTTTGCCGTTTGAGGCCACAGAATCTCTTATATCGAAGACCCTGTTTACCTTTATCCTTTCCCATTGCTCCCCAGACCCAGTCGTAATGCAACTAAGCTGGCTACTGCTGCTTTCCCCTAAACGGTCATTTCCTGACACCCATTTCCCAACACCACAAAGACAGTATCAAAAATGGTTTACTTGTTTTCGAGAGGAATGGCCACAGGGGATTCCTGCACTCTCTGACTACTCCCTTCCCCATTCCTGGTTGTCGTCCAGCTACTCTCTGCCTGGAACACGACAGGAAGCAAGGAACGCCTGTTGGATTAAATTGCGTTTATTTAAACGCAACACGGCTGACAGGTAACGATGACGAACTCATGAATTAGATCTTTACATGGGACTGGGATATGACAGTCTTTAAAGAAACACGGCTAAGGGAGGGACTTGTGTGTGACCACCTCACTAAAGCTCTTACCTCTGAAGTGCTCTGTATCTGGATGATCCGGAGAACAGCCAACTCCAGATCCTGAACACTGTCTCCCAGGAACTGCAGCTGGTTGTACTGCCCACACGTGTAGTCATCAGGGACAGTGGAAATCTCCCTGAGCTCCCACATCCCGCAGGTGGAACGTGCAACTGCCCTAACTGCCATCTCAACTGTTTTCAAACTGGCATTAAAAAGACATTACGTGAGCTTACCTGTACCTTTTGCTGAGCCTCTGCTCACCAAAGCCTCTGGAACCAAAGCATTACTACCTATTCTGCCACTAACGGCACGTCAATAGACCACTCCATATTGAGTTTTGGTTAGGGCAGGAGGAAAACACTGCAGTGATGCATTCTTTGGGACTTAAGCACCCCTTGACACCAGACCCATACTTGGACTTGGAGAGTGTCTTGCTGAGGTTTTCCTTCTCGTCGTGGTGACTGCGCTGATGCAAATATTCACCCTGACAGCCAATCCACGTTGTCGCAGTCCTCTGATCTTTTCTGTCTATTAATACTGCATTTGTGAATTCCTTGAATCTATTGATTGCTTTCCAAACTGTGTCTCATTCTGGAGGGATAGATGCTGGCGTTCCAGTGAATACAGGCTATTTGAAAAGGTTTACCATTAGACATATGAGTGATATAATGCCCATCCGCTCGCTGACTCTGTTTTTCCTTTCAATTAGGGTACATTTATTCTGATAACCTTCAATTCCATTTTCCAGCATTTTCCCTGTAACCCTTGTTTAAAACTCTGTCCATCGCAGCCTTGAACATATTTAGTGATCATTCCTCAACAGCTATCTCAATTTTCTACAATTGTTTCCCTCCCAGTGAGGTGAGACTTGGTGGTCTTTAATCCAATGGCTTTTTTTCTAGCTTTCTGTGTGGAAGTTGAACCTACATTAGATGTTATCATGTTCGATCATACCAACTTTGTGGCCAGAGGCAAAACAAAAAAAAAGCAACACAAAGTTTAAGAACATGTAAACTCCTCCCTCATCTTCCACATCAGTCTAAGATACAGTTCATCCGGATCAAGGGATTTGGCCACATTTTATCATACACCAACTTCCAATTCTTCCTCAGCTTCTGTGTCAATTTGCTCAAGGTCACACTGTCAGGAACAGACATTGAATACAGTAACTGCTCCTCCAAAGTGAAGACCAATATGTAGTACGTCTTTGACATATTCTCTGGCTCTGTGCACATGCTGCCTCCTCGGATCCTAATACTCTCTATTCTTTCTGTTGTTACCCTCTTACCCTTAATAAACTGATAAAATGTCTTTGGATTCTTGAAAATACTGCCCACTAATATTTTTATCACCGCTGCACCCCCACCCTCTTTTTGCTTTTACTTACTTTCTTGAGTTTAGACCTTCACGTTCTCTCCTCTTCTGGGACCTCCATTGAACTGTTCCCTTTATGCCTGTTTTAAGCTTCTCTTTCATTGTTAATTCCATTCTGAATATGTGTAGATATCCCAGACTCTCTGGGCTGGTTTTTCTACATTTTATCTTTTAGTGTAACATGTTGTGGTGACACTCTCATCAATTCCATTGTGAGCATGTGATCCCCCCCCCCCGCCCCCACCTATACGCTGTTCTGTTACAGTTTCACCCAAAAGCAACTGTACTGTGGCCAGATCCTGTCTTTCTCTTGGTAAGATCTGCCTCCATCATCCAAATTACTTTTAATTTTCAAACCTTTTTCTTTTGGTCTTTTCCTTAACAAGCTAAAAATGTTTGCGTCACGGTCACTGGTCCTGCAATGCTCTCCCAAACCTGCCTGGCACCTGACTGGCTTCACTCCGCACAGTGACGCCTATGCACTGCCCCGCCCATCGTTGTATCTGCTCCATGTTGATATAAGAGTCTCTCTGGAATAAATGTCAAGTCATCTTCCCCTCTTTAAAAAAAATCACTGTCCTAATGAATATTTGGAATTGAAATGTCTAAATATAATAATCCTATTATTGTTTTTACACACCTCAGTGAATTGGTTATATATCTGCTGCTGCATTTTCATTTATCTGAGAGTCGATAATATATCCCCAGCAGTGCATCTGTCATCGTTTTAATCCTAACCTCAACCCACAAAGCGTCATTTGAATACCCTTCCAAGATATGATGCTAGCTAACTGTCGTCATTGACTCCATAACTAATAAGGCAACGCCACCTTCTCTTTTGCCCTTCTCCTGTGCTGCCCATAGTTCTTGTACCACAGAACATTGAGTTGTCAGCCCTGACCACCCTCAAACACATCTCTGTGATGGCAAAAATGTTATTTCATTCCCTTATCACACCTGTCGGTCTGATAATATTCCCAACATTAAGGTAAACGACATCCAGCCTGGAATATAGCACATGGAATACTCTGTACCTCGCAGTTCTTCAGTCATTTACTATTTGTTATCAAACTGCCTTTCCATGAACTAAAACTGTAACTCTGGGACTGAATGAATAATTGTTGAATTGTAGTTTCTTTTTTAATTAATGTGTTAATCAAATGCAACGTTCCAGAACTGAACAGTCAGCTCCAAATACCTTACTTTGCTTAGTGTGCAGAGGGGTCAGCCCTCAGTAATGGAAAAAGTGAGGACTGCAGATGCTGGAGATCAGAGTACGGTGCTGGTAAAGCGCAGCGAGTCAGGCAGCATCCGAGGAGCAGGACAGTGAAAACTTTGAGCACAGTCCCTTCATCAGAAAGACATTGGTGCGTTCACATTTTTTCCATTCCATGGGAAATTTGGAACGGTACCTGCTCAGGAGGGCAGCACTGTATATAGCCCTGAAATGGAAACCAGTCAATCAGTTGTTTGGACAGGGGGTAGACAAAGTAAGGTGAGTACAGACTGATTGAAGTACAAACATAAGGATAGATAAGTCCCTTGGACCAGACAGGAAGCACCCGAGGTTACCAGAGGAAGTGAGGGAAGAGATTGCTGCACCTTTGTAGATGATCCTTGCATCCCCACTATCCACTGAAGTATTGCCTGATGATTGGAGGGTGGCAAAAGTTATTCCCTTGTTCAGGAAAGGCAATAGGGATAATCCTGCGAAATACTGGCCAGTCAGTCTTACTTCTGTATTGGGAAAAGTATTGGAGAGGATTCTGAGAAACAGAATTTATGATTACTTGGAAAGTGATAGTTTGATTAGAGATAGTCAGCATGGCGTTTTGAGGGACAATTATGCCACACAGAACTTATTGAATTCTTTCAGGATGGGATCAAACACGTTGATGAAGGTAGAGCAGTGGATGCGATATACATGGATTTTAGCAAGGTGGTTGATAAAGTTATCATAAGATTGGCTCATTCAGAAAGTAAGGAGGCATGGGGTACAAGGAAACAGGGAAATCTGTGTGTGTGGATACAAATTGTCTGACCTGTAGAAGACTGATGGTGGTAGAACATGGAAAGGATTCATCCTGGAGGTTGGTGACCAGTAGCGTTCTTCAGGAATCGGTTCTGGGACTGCTGTTCTTTGTGAATTTTACAAATGACTTGGATGATAAAGTGAAAGGGTGCTTTAGTAAGTTTTACAATGTAATAAAGATGTTAGGTTTATGGATAGTGTGAAGGGCTGTCTTAGGTTGTAATTGGACATTGACAGGATTGGCTGGTAAATGGAAAATGGAGTTCAACTTGGATAAGTGTAAAGCGATTCATTTTTTAAGGTCGAATTCGAATGCAGCATACAGGTTTAAAAGCAGGATTATTGGCAGATTGGAGGACCATAGGGATCGTGCGGTCCATATCATAGGACGCTCAATGTTGTCACCCAAGCTGATAAGGTTGTTAAGATGTATGGTGTTTTCATTAGCCAGGGATTGAGTTTAAGAGCCGCAAGGTTATGCTGCAGCGCCAAAAATCTCTGGTGGGACTACACTTAGAATATTGTGTTCAGTTCTAGTCGCCTCATTACTGCAAAGATGTTGAGACTTCGGAGAGGGTGCCGGGGAGATTTACCAGGATGCTTCCGAAACTGGATGGCATGTCTTACAAAGAAGCGTTGAGGGAGCTAGGGCTTTTCTCCTTGGAGCAATAAAGAAAGGGAGTTGACTTCATAGACGTGTATAAGATGATGAGAGATATAGGCAGAGTTCGTAGCCAGAGACTTTTTCGCAGGGTGGAAATGGCTATCTCGAGCGGGCATAAGTTTAGTACGATTAGAAAAAGGTTTGAGGAGATGTCAGAGGTAGGTTCTTTAAACAGAGAGTGGTGGGTGCTTGGAATGCACTGCCAGCAGCGTTAGTAGAGTCAGCTGCATTACGGATATTTAAGTGACTATTGGAGAGACACATGAATGATAGTACAATGAAGGGTATGTCAGTTAGTCTGAACTTCGAGTAGGATAAAAGTTCGGCAGGACGTCAAGGCTTGAAGGGTTTGCACTAAGTTGTACTGTCCTGTGTTTTATGTTTCACCCAGCCCGTGGATGCTTATCAATTGTTGGATGTGTGAGGGAGTGATGTATGTGAGATTAGGAAGCTGGGGAGGGGCGTTAGCCCAAAACTTCCAGTTATGTTGTTCATTGTTCCATTCACCTGAATGCCAGTGCAATATGTGACGTGTCCTACACCAGACAGGCTCCGCCAAGTTCAGTTATTAACGTAATTCTTGACTTTTCATTTGCTGCTGTTTTCTTCAGGTACAATCTGTTGGGTGATTGATGTATTAATCAGATGTTTGCTATGTTTCATGAATTGCGCAAAAATAAGACGTCAACTATGATTATTCGACTGAACTATAATCTCTGAAAAGAATTCGGCTGATTCTATATTTATGGAACAAAAATATAAACTCCTGTCAAGATTTTCTAACACAGAAATAAAGAATGTACATTTTATTTTGTATCAAACAAACAACATGGATGTAACTCTTTTGGCGAACAGAATTACACACACGATGTCAGAATTCAAAACAATGCATTGTCACTCCAACATTTTGAAAGTGGTTGGCTTCTGAATGATTACATGTTCAGGGTGAGCAAACGATTGAATAATCAAATAGAATTAGCATTCTTATATATTTATATATAATCAATCAGTTCAATTTCTCAGTGAAATGTACAAGCTTCAGCTATTTGTCAGCGAATTAGAAATGGCTATAGTTCAACATGCTCTGTGAATATTAAACTAACTAAATGATTTGTGTTATCAAATTTTAGTGAACAATAATTTGAAAACGTTTAACTTTTAGAAAGAATGTTGTTTAATTTGAAATGCAGACAGTGAACAAAAACGATGAGCATATTATCGTGTAAGTGAAAAGTCAAACCATTTCGAAGAGATTTGTGCCAAAGCAATGACAGATTTGTTTTCGTAATTGGAATTCAACATTTCAAATATTCATATTCTGAGTAATAACTGGATTATTTAATGAAGCTGACCTTGCAGTAGTTGCATTTTAAATGCTTATGCTGCACTAAATAATCAGATATTCGTGAGTATTTACAATGGGAAATAATCGTATACTGAATTTTATTCGCATCAGACACATGATAGAGTGCAAAACCTTAAAATACAGGAGGAGGCCATTGGCCACTGTGTGTGCATCGGCTCCAGGAATGTCTCCAAAGTCCCTCCCATTTGCCAGCCCTATATCGGCAGCCTGTTAAATTCATATTTCCAAATTCATATCCAGTTCTATTTTTTAATGTTTCATGCACAACTCTCCCAGGCATTTCCATTCAAAATCCTAACAACTCTCTCAATAAAGAAGTTTTTCCTCATCTCATTCCTGGCTCGTTTGCTGACAAGCTTGAAATTAGAACTCCTTGATGCTGTGATGCCAACTAACAGAAACAGAGTATTCCGGTTTTACTCTACAACTTTTTTTCATACGTTTGATCACCGCAACTAGTTCACATATTTTTCTGTTCTGCTCAATCAAGAATAAGCCTTGCAAGAACTGTTACAAGCACGACATCGGAAAAACAGTCAGAAAACTAGCCACCTGGATACATGAACAACAACTGGCCAGAAAAAAAAAAGACATGACCCACTATCACTAGTATCCTTACTTATAGATGAGCAAGTACACGATTTAGACTGGGTCTGCAGATCCATCTAGGACAAGCCAAACAGAGATACGCACGAGAATTCCGAGAAAAATAGCATTCCAACCTGAACTCTATCAACAAACACATCGATTTTGATTCCATCGAACACTCTCTGCCAAAAAGAACCGTACATAAAATCACCAATATTGGAAATTATATCACTGACTCAAGGAAACCTAAACACATAAATAGCAAGTGGGACATAACACTAGCACTTCACCAGAGGCTCACTGATAATGTTCCCTAGTACAGTGATGAACCATCTGAAAATGAACTCTCCAGCTCAGCGAGCAAACTGACATCCAGAAGAAGCACAATTTCTCTCATCCTCCATTTAACTAAATCCTTCATTCCAGTTATCATTCCCATTATTTTAAGGTTATTTGCATTCTTCTGCAAAGTAATACATTGTCTTTCTGTGTGTGTTTGAATGTGTGTGTATGTGTGAGAGAGAGAGAGACAGCGAGCGAGAAAGAGAAAGAATAACCCTCTGTAATCACTGGATTACTCCCCGTGCCATGTGGAAAAGAGAGAAGGATGAGGAAGACACTAAAGCTTAGCATGTTGTTAAAAATCAAGTTCCAGACTGTTGTATCATTGGGATCTCTTCCAGGACAGGTGGGGACCTGTACAAAAATGACAGATTGTATCTTAACTTTACAAGCACCATCATCCTTGTGGGGATGTTTTCTAGTACAAGTCAGATGGATTTGAATAAACCAGGAGAGTGAGAACCAAAGCAGAAGATCAGGAACTGAGCAGAAGGTTAGGTGAATAAGACATCAGGCACGGCCAGTCTAATGACCATGCCGAGAGAAGGAATCAAAACAGTGAGTTGGGAGTTGGAATAAATTATAGAGAGGAGGCGCAGGTTTTTCAGAGATTAAAAAGTAAGGATGGAGAATGTGGGGGATGTGAGGGAGTGAGGTGTGTGGGATCAGGGAGACAGTGCACAAGAAAATGTTAAATGGGAAAGAGGTTGGGCTGGGAAATTCCATGATAAACAACTGGCAGCAAAACACAGGAAAACTTGCTGCTTGTAAAAGTGAATACCTGGGAAAGAATTTATTGTGCTTCAGATGAATAACACCCTTATTGCTAGAGGTCTGTATTATAATGGAGGAAAAGCTGTCTTCATATTATGGCTGTAGCTTTAATAATGGTTGCATACAGCTAGAATAGTGTCAGTGGTGTTGTTGGACAGCATCCACTGAGCATATGAATTACACTGGATGTTCCCAGAGATGGCTGGGCTGCCTTTGGTTGAGTGAGTGCTGAAGTTGCATGAGATGATGCTGGTTTGCAATATAGCCACTTACTGAGTACAGTCAAAGGAACAAAGCAGCAACTGCCATTGTTAATTGTTTCAAAATATACCAGAGTGTTCATGGCTGCCATTGCAAAGAATCATGCAATGAAAAACATGCTCATCACGCCTGTGCCAGCAAGTGTATGTCCAAAGGCTTTTTAAACGTTTGTGAGGTTACCTGCCTCAACCACCTTCCTAGACAACGCATTCCAGATTCATACCACCCACTCAGTTCTAAACACATTCCACAAATCCTCTCTCAATCCCCTGACATTCACTTTAAAAGTGTGTCTCTTTGTTTTTGATCCTTTGACAAAGGAAAACAGCTGCTGTCTGTTAATCCCCTCCATACCCCATTTGATCTTGTGCACCTGTACCATATTCCCTCCTCAACTTTCCCTGCTGCAAAGAAAAAAAGAGCAAATTTAGCCCTCCTCGTTCATACTCACTTTTGAGTACTCACTTGTCTTGTTACTTCTGACTTGCATTTTCCCAAATTATCGGTGTTAAATTTCATCAGGCCATTGATCTGGCTATCTGAATAATCTGTTTCTATCCTTCTGTAGCCTAACACTTTCCTCCTGACTGTGATCCACCCAGCCCATCTTTGAGTCATCCACAACATTGATCATCATTTTACTGCTCGCCACCTCCACATTCACACAATCGTCATTTCTGAATATCACAAACAACCAGTGATTTCCTTCCTGTCGCCAGACGTTATTTAGATGATGATTGGACAATTACAGTCTCTTGATTTTCCTATTTTGGTGAATTTATGAGTGATGTAGTTAACACATTTTATGAGGGATCCACAATTAACATTTTCGACAGAGTTGAATTCACCTTTTACACTCCACCCCTCTGCATGTTTTGTTTATAAATATTGTAAATAATTTAGGATAAACTAGGATTTGGTATTTTGCGGTAGAACATTAGCATTTTGCGTGGCACTGTTCTTTGTAACATTCCCTGCAATAGCCAGAGCTGAAGAAATTTTTCATCTGCAGGATGGACATGCACTAATTCTTTGTTTGTTTTAATCAACGAGTGTGATGAGGATAAATATTCAAATAAATTCTATATTATGGGCAAACTGTAGAAGATCAAATCATATTCTCATATCAACCTTGAACTGGAAGGAAATATATACTGTAAAAAAATCAAAAATATTAAGACACCACCGTAGGGGAGAAAGAAACATGTCGTCTGTACTTGATGGAGATATAGAAATATATAGTACATGTACAACCCGAACAAGAATCAAGTGATAGAAGAGAAAGTACAAGAAATCCTTTCTTAATTTTGAATGGAATCCAGATCCCGATTTTCTTGTACAGTGATGTTTTCTCATCCAATCTCACTTCCTCAAAAGCAAGCTTTTCCCTGTCACTAAAACTTCATCTGCCTTTCTTCCTCCTCCGTCCTACTCTTTTCTTACACTCCTACTTCCCTTGCACTATCCCTCCTGCTGCTACATACTCTTCCACTGATGATCTCCCTTCACACTCTTCTTCTGCCACTCCCCTGTAAGTTACACCAATTCCCCAGTTACTCCCACTTTCTCTGGCCGTTTCTTCCCCATTTTGCTTTTCAACTGGGATGATGGGAGCCGCTGGCTTCTGGGCTGCTATTGATCATCAGTGAATGTTGAGATTGGGATGATCAATGTCCAATAGGAACTGACAATAGTTGTTTCTGTCACTGTCTGATGCACCGTGAACAGGATGGTTTTGTTCCCCATGGTAGAGTGGAGAGTCTTTCTGTCTCTCTGTCACAGTGCTTAACCAAAGAGCCTCATCACAAATAGGACAAACCTCTCCTCACAGTCAGAAATCCATGCATCGGTTTTACCTTAAACATTGTGAGTAGAGTGAGCACATTGTTCTAACAGGCTGTGTACTGGCCTTTTATTCTTTATTCATTTAACTGATCTTCCAATGTCAGTTGAGGTGAGATCAGAGTAACTTGCATTGCATTAAAGTACTATTTGACTCATGTGACATCAGAGATCCTGAGTAAACTGTGGTCACTGGGAATCGCAGGAAATTTTGCGCTGGTAATTTCCTCACTGAACAATAACACCTTCCCCAGAGCTATTGGGAATGCCAAATAAACTCTGCCCTTGCTAGTGCCTTCCAAAACCATGGATAATTTTTTCTTGTTAATAACATCAAGACATATTATATTTTAAAGTTTGGTCTAAAGTCTCCGAAAAAAATAAGACCTTGCTGCTTGAGTGTCACTCCATTGAAATCAGGATGTTACAATAAGTATACCTTCCCAATTATATTCAATCATTTACTTTCTGAGGTCTGATCGTGCGATATCAGTACCACTGAGATCAACGTTTTCTCTGTCCAGCAGAATCGCATTATATTGTCTCAAGGTTGCACCACTCTACAATTCTAATTTATTCACCGGCTCATTCGTGCTAAATAGATGTACTGGGCACACAATTTGCAACAAGGTAGAGATGCCCTTGACCCTCTGGAACCTTCCTCCCCTCCCATACCTGCCCACTGACTCCATGCCCTCCCCCAACTCCACCTCCTTTCGTTTATTCACCATCCCTCCTTAACTTCCACTCTCTGATGCTGAATGTTCTGTACTCAGCAAATAACTGAACGTTACCTCTCTGTGCCCCCACTTTAATGAATTTTACGCATGACATTTAGTTGAGCTCTTCTGCTGCCTTCACCTCAGTGCCCATTTCTTTCGGCAATATTCCTCTCCCTGTCCCATATAAGCCGTTACCCAACTCCAACACTCTCCCTCCACCTGGACCCCTCCCACTGGCCTTTACCTGAACTAAATCGGTTCATTGAGAAATCTCAACATGACATTGGTTGCCTTAATTTCTCTGCACTTGCCTCCCCAAATCCATACTATCACTGTCCGAACAGCCTACACTCCATGTGCTTAGATCCAACCCTGACTGTGTTATTCAGCCTGTGCCGACAAGGGTGGTGCTGCTGTAGTCTGGTGGACTGACCTCGACATTGCAGAGGTTGAACGCCCACTCTCAGGTACCTCCTCTAATCTCCCCCTGGACCATGACCCTACTATGGCACATCAGGCAATTGTATCAACTACGATAACTGACCACATTTCATGTGGAGATTTCTTCCCCGCTCGCCCCACGCCCCTAACTGCCTCCGAGCTGATCGTCCTCTGATAGCAGAGCTCGCTTCTATCTCCTCTCAAAACTTCACAAACAGAACTGCCCGGGCAGACACATTGCTTTAGCCTGCTCCTGTCACACAGACGAAGTTCATGGACACACACCTGAGCCCCAGTTATGCCTGTTTCTTCTTGGGGGATGTCGACCATTCCCTGTTCCAGTTCTACTCCAGCACCCATCCACAAATCTTTGTCCCATACATAGATGATATCATTGCAGATGCATCTCTCTCGTCCGGAATTGGAAAAGTTCACCGATTTAACTTGGAATTTGAAACTCTCCATCACTTTCATCTGGTCGATCTCTGGCTCCTTACTTCCTTTCCTCAACATTTCTGCTTCCATTTCTGGGGATACACAAGCCACTGATATCCAGTAAAATCCCACTGACTCCCACAGATTCCTGGAGTATACATCCTCACACCTGGTTTCCTGCATAGAGTCAATTCCATTCCCCCAGTTCCTCCGTCTCCACCGCATTGCTTCTGACGATACTAAATTCAATAAGGAAGCCTTTCACATGTCCACCTTGTTCCTCAATCAAGGGATTCCCCATCACTGTTGTCAACAGGGTCCGCAACCGAGTCTGACCCATGTCCTGCACTTCTAGCCTACCCCTCCCCTTCCCTCTAGCAACGGAGTTTACCTTGCCCTTACCTACTATCCCAGCCGCATTCACATGCAGAGGATCATCAGCCCACATTTCCCTCACCTCCAGCGAGATGCCCCACCTGTACATATTCACCTCTCCTCCCCTGTCCACCTTCTAGAGGGATCATTCCCTCCAGGACACACTGGTCTACTCTTTATTCACTCCCACCACAGGTCCACTTCACTTTCCCCTGCCGGAGATGTGACACATTCCCATTTACCTCCCTCCTCATCAGTATCAAAGGGCCCAACTATACCTTCCAGGTGAAGCAGCACCTTACCAACAATTCCCATAATGCGGTCTACTACATGCGCTGCTCACAATGTGGTCTCCTCTACATTGGGGAAATGAAGGGTAGACTGGGTGACCGCTTCACAGAACATCCAAGTTGGACGCTGCAAATGACACTGAGCTTTCAGTTGCCTGCCAGTTTAACAGCCCATCCTATTCCCTGGCCAATATCTCTGTGTCAGGCTTGCTGCAGTATTCCAGGCAAATTCAGCGCAAGCTGACAGAACGAGACCTCATTTTCCATGTGCGGACTTTGCAGCCCTTTAGATTCAATATAAAGTTCAATAGTTTTCGGGCCTGAACTCCCCAAAGTCCTAGCCCCCTATCCATACACCAGGCCGAGTTGTCACATAGCCTTCAATTCCTCACACCCTATTGTTAGCTATTAACAGTCTCCATTAAGAGCTATCCAGTCTCTTCTGCATATAAACCAACATATTCCGTGTTACTATCAGTTCTGAGGAAGGGGCACTGGACCTGAAACGTTAACTCTGATTTCTTTGCACAGATGATGCCAGACCTGCTGAGCGTTTACAGCAACTTCTGTTTTGTTTCAACATTTTCATCGCAAGGTCTCACAATGCAATACGTCACCGATATTTAGAGCCCTGTCAAACATAGGAACTTTGTAATTTCTCATTTAATGTCCATAACAAGTTACTCAAGATTCAACTGAGATAACAACTTTGCTGCTATCATTCAGATCAGACACTTTGTCACAGTTCAGAAAGAAGAAAGAAATCAAAAGAGCTGGAGCGAAACTCAGTCGATCTGGCGACATCTGAGCAGAGATGCAAAAAATTAACCTTTGATTCTAATAGGACTTTTCAGAACAGTGTCACATCATATGACATATGTTAATTCTGTTGCTCTCTGCGGACACTTGCCCACCTTTTCCGTTTCTCCAGCATTTTCTGTTTGCATTTGATGTTTCCATTATCTCCATATTTCATGTTTCTTGACAGGTCTCCACGTTGACCTTGGTAATATTTGGACAATGTGGTCCTTTCATCTTTCTATTACAGTTGGTGTGTCTGTGACACCTGAATTACAGCCGAAATCTATTTCTTCTTTAAGATAGAAAGTAAAAAGAAAATCTGAACACCTTGTAAATCTCAGGAAATCTATTTTGTTTGAAAATAGATTTTAGAGGCAGCTAAACTTCATGAAATAATAGGGATAGATTTTGAACACTTGTGTCCTTCATTGAACTAGCTTGTCTCCCCAATCTCCAAAAGCTTTTATGCATAACATCGAATTATAACAGCAAAGGTGGTGAAAACTTAGCCCATTGTCTCTTCCAGTTTGGAGTGAGCGATGTTTCTACTATCATTCTCCTGTATTGTCCCTGTAGCGTGGTACATTTTGTTATTAGCATCTGGTTTTAATTGTAAGCATCCTGCCAGATATGAACAACATGATCAATCTCAAACAAAAACAGACGTTGGAGGGAAAGCTCAGCAGGTCTGGCTGTATCTGTGAAGAGACATCAAAGTTAATGCTTCAGATGCGGTGACACTACTCAATCTGTATTCCCAAGGATTAAATGGTGTGTACATAAAATATAGTTCACTTTATCACATTTAAAATTTTCCGGTTCAGTTCACATTGTCATTGAGCATTACATATCCCAAACGTTGGCTCGTTCCTTGTTGTGAACTATATTTAATTCTATCTGACGTTAAGAGTGAAGATGACTGGGGAATATCATGTACTCCCCATGCAGTCTCCACAGCCACTATCCCCATTCCGCCCTATCTACTAGCTAAACCTGACTCATTAATTCATAAGTCTTAATGAATAAGTTCACTTTTGGTTTTGGACTGAGGGGGAAAACGGTGAAAAATTATTGCTTTACAGCAAATAAAACTGCATTAAGATGTTTATCTATTTGTATAAATTAATTACTGAAACATATTCTATATGGAAAGTCCAACGTTTCTTTATTAGAGCAGTGAGAGGACCATTCAGAGAAGTCCAAACTTCCTGTCTATGTTCAGGGCAATTGTGCCCAGCGACAGTCTGTTGGCTGGGGTTTGTTCCCGTGAAGGAAAGATCAGCACAGTAACAACATCCTGATTGTTTTTTTTTTGTGGAGGGGCAGAAATTCGGGTTACGATGTTCATAGCATTGCAAGCGTACAACAGGGCAGAGTCATCTCGCCTGCGAGAAGAAAACGTCCAACATTCTCCCTCACAACTGACTTCACTAGAGGAATTAGTGATGGGAGATGTGACCAATAGCCAGCAATGTCAGCATCCAGTCCAGTCCAGTTATATTGTGAACTGAATGAGAATTGAAAGCTAGAGCTGTTTGCTCAGTGACTGCGATTGATGTCAGTCTCCATGCATTGTAACTGTGTCTTATTGGTGAGGAGCTTCACTCAGTGCACTGTCCCAGCCTCGGAGCCGATGCATCAGCTCCAACAGTAACAGGGATCAGCAGCTGTACAGACGTGGAGAGGACAGGTCTGAATCTGCGAATAATGGACTGGATAATTACACCAATGGAGAGGAGGCTTTCCTTGGGTCTTTTCAACATTTTCCTCTGTTGGAAGTTTCTACCCTATCGGATATTAGTGGTGCTGATTATTAATTTGGGCGGGGTGGAGAGTGTGTTACTAACTTATGGTGGAGGAGCGATGCTCCGAAAATCTAGTGTGCTTCCAATTAAACCTGTTGGACTATAACCTGGCGTTGTGTGATTTTTAACTTTGTACACCCCTGTCCAACACCGGCATCTCCAAATCATAACCTATTCTCGCTATTGGAGTTCTTTACTTCTGTACATTCATTAATCCCATAAACAATTTTGAACTTCATTGCAATTTCTGTTATCTGTATTTGCCCATGTAAGAAACTTTTATCTTCAATTTCAATTGCAGTTTCCATTCATCTGAATTGCAGACGACTCCCTCACAAACATCTGAGAACAAAACTGTGCACAACCTCGAGATCCCTTTTTGCCCTGAACTGATTTATGTCTCGTGATCTCTCTGTCACAAACCCTGTCCACTACCAGCTCACAATATCCCCCGTCTCCATCTCTGCGTCAGTGCTGTGTCTGCAAAAACCATTGTCTGCACGTTGGTAAAATTCAGACTTTATGTTTCAAGTTCTCTTCTGGCCACATTTCCAGCTATAAGTATTTCAATCACAAAATTGTTCTTGTCTCGGACTTTACTTTATGATTAGGACAATGTATCAGAGTAGGAATGTCGCTGGGATATAATTCAGGAGCAAAGCTTATTAAACGAAAGACTTTGCTTCAAGCGATTTGTTTCAAGTCTTACCACAGCTGATGGCAGAATTTAAATAAAAATGATAAGAATTGGAATAAAAGTGAATTTCACGAAAAACAACTATAAAACCTACATTTTGTCTGAAAGTTTTCCTGTTTCACTGACGACCGTCGGTAAAGAAATCTAATGTTACTACCCAGTCTGGGTTATGTGTGACTTCAGACCCATATCAATGTGCTTGACTTCATATTGGCTTGAGGAATGGCGTCAGAGTCAGGGTAATTAGTGATGAGTAACAAATGCTGCCCTTGGCAGAGATGCCAACTTCCCATGGAATAACAAATTTGAAGGTTAAACCAAATAAAGATAGATCCTGGATATCTGAAATTGCATGAATAACGCAAAGAAAAGATCGGAACGTGCTGGGAAGCTTTTCTGAACAGAAAGCAGCTGGAAAATAATGTGAACAATGCTGGTGACAGGGAAGTCTGCTGTGAAGGGCAGGAGGAGTGAGTTGAATCGATAGAGAAAGAGAGAGATAGAAGACAAAGAGCAAACAAAGGGAACGATGATCAGCTGGGATGGAAATAAAATGTGAGATCCTCCTCATTTATTTTTAACTTTTCCCATCTTCCTGAATACCATGCCCATGCCGGTACATGTATACCCCGCTTTTCAAAACTTCGCTTTTTGCCACTTCCCTTTCCGTAAAAACTCCATTACGTCCTGTTTTCACTAACCAAAAGAAATCCGAAGAGGATTTTCACTTTTAACAAGAAAAGTAAATTTTTCACACATAAATTAATGCTACTTCACTTTATGCCTTTTCAGCTTATGAAAGGCTTTGTAGGAACACTCTACTTTCAGATACCGAGGGAAATCCCGACCTATCTAAGATCATGTTTAAAGCGATTTGATCCGACCTGTCTGTGTTCCCTGAGTGTCGTCATCTTCTTATATTTATCAATGGGATGTAGGAATCGCTGGTTGGGCAGCATTAGTTCACTTTGCTGATTGCCCTTGAGAAGACCTTGAGCCTCACAGGGCACTTACACAGAGTGGGGCACTCAAGGTGACAGCTGCACAGGAGCAGTGGAAGTCAAGATCGACTTTAGCAAGATTAACATTATTTGAAAAATTAGTGATGTCAATTCGTCAGTCTAATTACGAAAGGGAAGAAGGTGTTCCTGAGCATGCTGGTCCATGTTTTCAAGTCTCTGTATCTCCTCCCTTTTGGAAAAGGTTGTTGGAGATCATTACCATTTTGGGAGAGATATTTGATGTTGCCAGTCTTTCACTGACAATGAGAAGCATAAATGGATGGAAGGTTGTCCTCCATGATAGTCTGGGCTGTGCACAAAACCGTCTGTAGTTTATTATGGTTCTGGGAAGAGCAGTTATCGTCACACTATTATGCACATGAATAGAATGCTTTCAGTTGTCAGTATGCAGAGCACTGGGAGAAGGCAGTTCCAAAATGTTTAGATGTAACAATTGACCGTTAAATGGATATCTACATTCTGTTTGCTGTGTTGACAACAATTGAAATTTAACCAATAAATTTAAATTATGTCTAAGTTACCAAATGGAGTTTATTTTATTGCCAACATTCAACCAAAGAGCCATCACATGCTTCAAAAGAATAGAGAAGCCATCACCATGACAATGAGGGAGAAAGAGACGGACGCATATAAGGAGAGAGAGAAAACACAGTGAGGGAAACAGAAGGACAGTCAGGAAAACAGAGAAAGGAAACAAAACAAGAAACAAACAGTCACAAGAACAGGAAGAATGGGAGATAGTAAGTTCTGGGAAAGAAGCAGAAGACAGAGAGAAGGAAAACACGGAAACAGACAGTGTGATATAAAGCACACAGGGAACTGGGGATGGGGTCACAGTGAGCTGGGGGTGAGGATCATAGACAGCTGGGAGTGAGCACTGGAGGAACTGGGGGAAGGGAGGTGAGGATTTACTTTGACCTGTACCAAGATATACAGGCAAAGCATAGTAAAAAATGATGTACAGAACAATGGCTATAAAATATGTTTTAGAGCCATGCAGGTTATGCTGCACAGGGCGTGTGCGAGGCGAGATCAACAGGAACAAGATCAGCATTATCTGAGATTAGAGACTACACTCAACAGTCTAGTAACAGTCAGGAAGAAGCTGTTCCTGAACCAGCTGCTCAGTGTTTTCAAGCTTCTGTACCTTTTAGCCTGATGGAAGAGGTTATCGGAGAATATTACTGGGGTCTGATGGATCATTGAAAATGTTATAACAAAGAACATTCCAGCACAGAGACAGGCCATTCGTTGGGACAAGCCTGTGCCGATCCAAATCCTCTATCTAAGCCTGTCGCCAATTTTCTAAGACTCTTTATCTCTTTGTTACCTGCCCATTTATGTATGTTTCCAGAAACATCTTAAAATAAACCACTGGTCACAGTTCTCCATTTTGAGAAACTCCCTCCCCTTACTATTCTCTGCCTCCTGTTGCCCAGCTAGTTCATTATCCACCAGCTCGCGCACCATGTGACTTCACTTTCGACATACCCCGACCATGGGGAAACATACCAAACGCCTTCCTGAAGTCCACGTACATGACATCTACAGACCCTCCCTCATCAATCAGCTTTGTCACTTCCTCAAAGACTTCCATTCATTTGGTAAGATATGACCTTCTCTGCACAAAACCATGTTGCCTATCACTGATAAGACTATTTTCATTCAAATAAGAATAATTCCAATCTCTGGACCCTGTCTTTGTGGAGTTTTTTACAATCTCCCCGTGTCTGACTTGGGAGAATTAACTCTTTTCTCTCTCCACAGTATGTTTCTGTTTGTTTCAGGTTTCTGCCATCTGCAGTATATTTACTTGTGTTTGATGGAGAATTGCTGCAAATATGACGGGTTTGTTGTAAAAAAGCACTGGTGCTCTGGCTCCTCGAATACATGGGAATCTTGCCCAGCTACTTATGTGAGTGCATGTCTCTGATTACCTACTCTGTCTCTCTCAATCCGAGAGTCCATCCGTCACTGCATGCAACCTTTCATCGAGCCACCCCGGGATTTCCCACACTCCATCGCCTGGCAGTGGATGCTCCCTACGCAGTGAGCGCACAATGTCACTGGTCACTTTCTGACCCACCAGGGATGCGGGGCAAAGACTCTGCCATTAAAAGGAACAGAATAGCTAAAACCCAATTGCACAGCAAAGCAGAGTAAACAGGCTGAATGGCAGCCATCTGTTATGACATTTTCTGGTCTTTTGGACTAATTCTGTTTATCCTCGTCCATCTACAAATAGATGCTCCATATGTATACCTTGTCACACAGGTTTGGTGAAGGTGATAGATATCAGATCCTGTGGTCATTGCGACTGATTCATTGGGCTCCACTTTCCTGGTTAATGAGATCACACTAAGTTTTTATTGTCAAATCCATCCATTTTAAAGTAAAGGTTCTTGCCGGAGTTGTGCAGAAAGGATTTTTGAATGTTGGAGAGACTAGGTTATGCCACGTGCCAGTGAGGTTAGGAATAGGAAGGCAGTGCAGTTAAAAACATGGCCAAAGAGCTGGTAGGATAGGCAGCACTTGTAATATGTGGATCATTGGGATTCCCGGGTCGGTAGGATATACACAAGATGGACGGGATGCATCGGAACTGACAGCAATCTCCGATATGTGGGTAATTGGGAATCCTGGGTCAGTATGAAATACACAAGAAGGACGGGATGGACGTGAACCGGCAGCAATCTCCTGGCAGGCAGGTTTGTTATTGTCACTCAGGAGGTTTTAAACTAGTATGGTGGTGGGGGAGGGAGGGTGGAGCCAGAGCAGTACATCCACAAGCACAGTGACTGAAGAGCAGTTGGAGACTAATCCCAGTACAGCAAAGACCAACAACAAACTGGCAGTGTGGAGTGAACACAATGGGACTGGCAGTCTGAAGTGTGCTGATTTTAATGTGAGCAGTGTGACAGGCAAGCCAGATCGGCTTGGAGCTTGGAGTTTGAAGGAGTATATGTAACTATGATATAAATATTACAGAGATTTGGTTGAGAGAGGGATCAGAAAACAGTCAATCAAATGAGTCAAGAGAGAGTTGAAGAATGTACAGTGAGAGGCTGGAGACTGTTGTTTGAAGCATAATAATAATCCAGCAGTTTATTGGAATTGGACAGTGTGTGATGAAATGTACAGATAGAAGGGACATGGGAGGAAACAGAAATTGTCTGTTTGCAATATTTTCTGCTTTACTGACAGTCTTTTCTAATCTCCTATTACCAGAGAATAGACGAGGAGAATTTACATCAGGGAAACTCAAACCAAATATCAGGTCAGGATCTGATGGAGTTGGGCTGAAGTGTATTTATTTCAATCGAAGAATTATTATGGTTAACACCGATGAACTGACAGCCTGAATCCGTGCATGGGACTATAATGTTGCAGCTTTACAGAGACTTGGTTGAGAGAGGGAAAGGATTGGCCATTCAACATTCCAGGGTTTCATTGTTTTATGTGAGATGGAGAGGAGGGTAAAAGAGGTGGACGAGGAGTTTTACTAATCAGGGAGTACATCTGTACTTGAAGAGGACATACAGGAGGGGTCATCCACTGCAGCAATATGGGTAAAGCTCAAACGTAAGATGGCTGCAAGCACTGCGTTATTATAAGCCCTCCAACAACCACGGAGGGATTGAGGAACAGAAATGTATGTCGATTAAGGAAAGGTGTATTAAAAAAAACAGAGAGGTCATAGTGAGTGACTTTAATATCTCCAGTAATGACTGGGAGTCCCTTGGAGCAAGAGGCTTCGATGGGGCAGAATTTATTAACTGCAACAGTATGTGGATAGTCCAACGAGAGGAAGAGCCATACTGGATCTCGTATTGGCTAATGAGCCTGGACAGGTGAACTGACCTTTCAGTGGGACATAATTTTCGAAACGGTGGTCACAGCTCCTTCAAATTTAAGATAGCTATGAACACGGATATGTCAGGACCTTGTGGGAATCTACTGAATTGGCGGAAGGCAAATTACGTGAGCATCAGGCAGAGCTAGGACATGTCAATTGGGAGGAGATGATGTCAGGGAAATCCACATTTTGTAAGAGGGAACTGCTTGTTAAATCCTGACAGCTGGTGAACGTCTGGTGAACGTCCTCTCGCCTGCACGATTTTCAATCTATTTTGTTTGAACAGATATTTCAAGGCCACTGCATAACAGGCAACAGGAAGAGATAAAGGATGATTCTGCACTGTGTCCTTCGCAGGACCAGCTTGTCTCTTCAGGCACCTGATGTCTTTACTGTGCTGAAGTCTTCATAGTGGTTCAGAGAGCTTCAGAATTAATAGAGCACTGAACGAAGCCGTTTAGCCAATTGTACAACGATGAACTCTCCAACATCACAATTTGAAAACAGAGAGAACTGTGTGTGTGTGTGCGTGAGAGAGAGAAAAATTAACAGAGAAAAAGGAAGTGCTGAGAGATAAAAGGAATGGAGGGAAAATGGAGAGACAGAGTGAGTGAGATCAAGGGGTGTCAGACGAGTGTGAAGTCAGATCAGAAGACAGCATGAGGACAAACATACAGAAATTTTATTTAGAAACTCCCACAGACTGCAAGCCCTTTGTCTGGTGCCGTACCCTGTGAGCACTGTGCTGTCATCCCAGATCATTTATCGCCAATAATTTCACAGAGCCGGGTTGCTGACTGCTGAACAAGGTCCAAAATAGCAATAGATTGGTTCCAGGGAGAAGGTGAATTAATTTAAATGTTCTGGGCCAACAGGAACTTGTAGTCACTCTAGACAATGTGTGAGAGACAGGGCGAGAGAGTCTCAGTGAGGGGGATCACTGACTGGGAGGAAATCAGTGCTTCAGCTGTGGGTCAAATAATGACCAATAAAGCTTGAATACCTCGTCCGTGGTTTTGTAATTCACATTTCCATTCATACAGCTCCACATCGTAAGTTAATTTTAACAGACTTGTCTCTTTGTATTTTTCATGTTTTGGTATGTGCTGAAACGCTTGTTTTTTGTCCCAGTATTTTGTGTTGAATAAACACATTTTATTGTTGTGGTTCTGTTCGCCGAGCTGGGAATTTATGTTGCAGACATTTCGTCCCCTGTCTAGGTGATATCCTCAGTGCTTGGGAGTCTCCTGTGAAGCGCTTCTGCGATGTTTCCACTGGCATTTATAGTGGTTTGAATCTGCCGCTTCCGGTTGTCAGTTCCGGCTGTCCATTGCAGTGGTCGGTATATTGGGTCCAGGTCGATATGCTTATTGTTTGAATCTGTGGATGAGTGCCATGCCTCTTGGAATTCCCTGGCTGTTCTCTGTTTGGCTTGTCCAATAATAGTAGTGTTCTCCCAGTCGAACACATGTTGCTTGTCATCTGCGTGTGTGGCGACTAAGGATAGCTGGTCGTGTCGTTTCGTGGCTAGTTGGTGTTCATGGATGCGGATCGTTAGCTGTATTCCTGTTTGTCCTATGTAGTGTTTTGTACAGTCCTTGCATGGGGTTTTGTACACTACATTGGTTTTGCTCATGCTGGGTATTGTTCCTTCGTCCTGGTGAGTTGTCTGAGAGTGGCTGTTGGTTTGTGTGCTGTTATGAGTCCTAGTGTTCGCAGTAGTCTGGCTGTCAGTTCAGAAATGTTTTTTATGTATGGTAGTGTGGCTAGTCCTTTGGGTTGCGGAATGTCCTCGTTCCGTTGTCTTTCCCTTAGGCATCTGTTGTTGAAATTGCACCGGATCATCAACGCCACACTCACAGGAATCCGATTCACTAGAGCGGAAGAAAAGGACAACCAACTCCCATTCCGAGACGTGATGGGACAGAGAACACCCAACGGAGAATTCACCACACAGGTTTACAGGAAAGCCACACACACAGACCAAATCCTGAACTACGAAAGCAACCACCCCAACACACACAAACGAAGTTGCATCAGGACACTATTCAAAAGGGCCAGAACACACTGCAGTACACCAGAAATGCAAAAATAGGAAGAAGGACACCTATACAATGTATTCGCCAAAAACGGATGCCCCCGCAATTTCATCAACAGATGTCTAAGGGAAAGACAATGGAACGAGGACATGCCACGACCCAAAGGACTAGCCACACTACCATAGATCAAGAGCATTTCTGAACTGACAGCCAGACTACTGCGAACACTAGGACTCATAACAGCACACAAACCAACAGCCACTCTCAGACAACAACTCACCAGAACGAAGGACCCGATACCCAGCATGAGCAAAACCGATGTAGTGTCCAAAACCCTATGCAAGGACTGCACAAAACACTACATAGGACAAAGAGGAAGACAGCTAACGATCCGCATCCATGAACACCAACTAGCCACGGAACGACACGACCAGCTATCCTGAGTAGCCACACACGCAGATGACAAGCAACATGAATTCGACTGGGACAACACTACTATTGTAGGACAAACCAAACAGAGAACAGCCAGAGGATTCCAAGAGGCATGGCACTCATCCACAGATTCAATCAATAAGCACATCGACCTGGACCCAATATACCGACCACTGCAATGGACAGCTGGAACTGACAACCGGAAGCGACAGATTCAAACCACTATAAATGCTGGAGGAAACATCACAGAAGCGCTTCACAGGAGGCTCCCAAGCACTGAGGATGTCACCTGGACAGGCGACGAAATGTCTGCAACACAAATTCCCAGCTCGGCAAACAGAAACACAACAACGAGCACCCAAGCTACAAATCTTCTCACAAACTTTAAACACATTTTATTACTGAGGAAGAAATAACCTGTTCAGTCTTCGTCTGAAACGTGCTGGGACCAGAGTCAAAGTGAATCCTAACCAAGGATGTAGACAGAGCTTTAAACTGATTAGGAGTGTGTGTGTGTGTGCGCGCGGGATAGGGATTCCATTATAGGGTTTAATGAGAAAAGTGGAGGTAAGAGCACAGAGCTCAAGAGAGGTTATTAAAATCTTCAGCAGAGACGCAAATACAACAGAGTGTATGGAAAGTGTAAGCAATCAAACTTCAATCACACTGGACAAACAAATGGCAATAGAAGTGGGATCGTTAACACAAGATTGAAGGGTTATATCTGAATGCGAGCAGTATAACGAATAGAGTAAATGAGCTTGTGGCATAGATTGAAATTGGTAGGTATGACGTAATGGGCATCACAGAGAAGTGGCTGCAAGGGGATCAGGATATTCAAGGACATATATCGTATCGAAAAGATAGAGAGAGTGCATTTACATTATTAATAAGAAATGAAATTTAATCAACAATAAGAAAGGAAGTAAGGTCAGATGGTGTAGAATCTGCATGGTAGAATTGAGGAAGCACAAAGCTAAGACAACCACAGTTGGAGACTTGCACAGGCCTCCAAAGAGTCGTCAGGAGCTGGGGCACAAGATACACCAGGAGATGGAAAAGATCTGTCGGAAAGGCAACGTTACAGTGATCATGGGGGATTTCAATATGCAAGTGAAATGGGAAACCAGTTTGGTAGTGAATCGCAAGAAAAGGAATATGAGGAATATCTACGGGATGGCTTTTTGGAGCATCATGTGGTGGAACCCACTCGGGAACAGATGACACTGGATTTAATGACGCAGGCTAGACAAGGGAGCTTAAGGTGACGGAAAACTTCAGAAGCAGTGGTCAGAACATGGTTGAATTTATTCTGAAATTTGAGAGAGAAGATAGAATCAGAGTTAACAGTATTTCAGCTGAATAAAGGCAACTGGAGAGGCATAAGGGAGAAGCTGGGTAGAATTGACCGGGACAGGTGTCTAGCCGGAAAGACAGGGTAACAGCAATGGCTGGAGATTCCATGATAATTTAAAAGACACTGAAGAGATGCGTGCTAAGTAATAGAGGTATGGTACAGGGAGGATGAGGCAACCTCGGCTGACAAGGGAAGTCAGGGATTGCATATAAGCAAAAGAGCAAGCTGAGTGAAGGGCAGTGGGGAACTGGAGAATTGAGGCCAACAGAAGGCAAGAAAAAATAAATAAGGAGGGAGAACATTAAGTATGGGGGTAAGCTAACCAGTAATATAAAGGAAACTGTAAGAGATTCTTTAGATATATAAAATGCAAAAGAGAGGTAAATGTGAATATGGACCACTGGGAAATGATGCTGGAAAGACAGTAGTGGGAAGCAAAGAAATGGCTGAGGAATTTTGCATCAGTCTTCACGGTGGCATACATAAGTAATTTCCCAAGAATTGAAGAGAGTGAGAGGGCAGTCCTAAATACAGTGGCCATCACCAAGAAGAACATGTTAGAAAACGGAATGGCCTGAATGTGGATAACTCACCTGGAACAGATGGACTACACCCCAGCCTTGTAAGGGACATCGCTGAAGAGTTAGTGGTAATCTTTCAGGAATGACTAAAATCAGGAAAGGGCCAAGTGGCTGTATAATTGCAAATATGACACCCGATTTAATAAGGGAGTTAGGCGGAAGATGGAAAACTGCAGACTGATTAGCAGACTTGGTTGTGGGTAACATCATGGAATTCATCTTGAAGAATGGGATTTC
Organism: Chiloscyllium punctatum; assembly: GCF_047496795.1. Lineage (NCBI taxonomy): Eukaryota > Metazoa > Chordata > Chondrichthyes > Orectolobiformes > Hemiscylliidae > Chiloscyllium > Chiloscyllium punctatum. Next base: position 53,274,324 of record NC_092788.1, on the reverse strand, counting down.
TGAATTCTTGGAGGTCTTTGGTAAAATAGGACAGAGTCAGCATGGTTTCATCAAGGGGAGGTCATGCCTGACAAACCTGCTCGAATACATTGAGGGAGTAATGTGCAGATTTGATCAAGGAGAACCAATAGATGGTATCCATCTGCACCTCAAGAATCCTTTGACAAGGTGTCATGCATGAGGATATTGAGAAAGATATGGGTCCACGGTGTTAGAGGCAAGGTGGAAGTTGAAGTTTGGCTCTCTGACAGAAAGCAGAGAGTGTGGATTAAAGTGTCCTTCTCAGGATGGCAGCCAGTGACAAGTGGTGTTCCACAAGACTGAGTTTTGGGACCACAACTTTTCACTTTGTGCATTCATATCGATATGAAGGAACTGAGGGCATTCTGGCCAAACTTTCAAACTGTGCAAAGATCGATAGAGGGACAGGTAGCATTGAAGAGGTGGTTTGGCTGCAAGAGGGTGCTCTGGCGCATCTCCTCAACTGCCCAAAACTCCGGCCTTGAACTTCACCCTTCCAACTACAACAAGTTAGAACCTCTCTGGTGCATGCCTTCCATCCCACCAACCTCAGGATACAACGCATCATCCTCCGCCATTTCTGCCACCAACAGTCAGACCCCACCACCAGAGATATACTTCCCTCCCTACCCCTATCATCAGACTGCTGAGACCATTCCCTCAGAGCTCCCTCATCATGTCTATGCAACCCCAACAACCCACTTTCCACTCCCGGCACTTTCCCTTGCCACTACAACAGGTATGAAACCTGTGCCAACACCTCCCTCCTCACCTCCACCCAAGGCCCCAAAGGATCCTTCCACATCAGTCAGATAACATCCTGTGCATCCAAATACCTCTTCTAGTCTGTCCATTGCTCCTGGTCTCCACTACATTGGCGACACAAGACGTCAACTTGCAGAACGGTTCAGGGAACACTCTCGGACACACACACCCAACAACCCCACTGCCCTGTGGCTGAATACTTCAACTCCCCCACCGACTCTGCCAAGGCTTTGCAGGTTTGTGGCCTTATCCACTGCCAAATTCTAGCCACCTGATGTCTGAAGGAAGAAAGCATCATCTTCTGCCTTGGGACCCTTCAAACACACGGTATCAAGGACAATCTTACCAGTTTCCTCATCTCCCCTCCCTCCATCTTATCCTAGATCAAACTCTCCAACTCAGCACTGCCCTCTTGAACTGTCCTACCTGTCCATCTTCCTTCCCATTTATCCACTCCACCTTCCACTCTGACCTATCACTATCACTATCACTGACCTATCACTATCACCACCCACCTTCATCGAGCTGTCGCCATCCAAGCTACCTTCCTCCCAGCACGAGCCCCTCTCATTTATCTGTCTGGCCCCTTCCGCCCACCCCACATTCCTGATGAAGGCTTTATGCCTGAAACGTCGAATGTCCTGCTCCTCGGATGCTGCCTGACAGGCTGTACTTTTCTATGACCACACTTTTTGACTCTGATCTCCAGCATCTGCGGTCCTCACTTTCACCTGCTGAAGGATTTTCACAGGTTTGGAGAGTGAGCAAAGAAGTGGTAGATGGAGTACAATGCGGAAAAGTGTGGAAAAGCATTTTACCAGGATGAATAGAGGCATAGACTATTTTATAAATAGCAAGCAAATTCAGAAATCTGAAGTGCAAAAAGACTAGGGCGTTCTAGTCCAGGAGTCTTGAAAGGTAAAGTTGCAGGTTGTCAGTAGTTAGGAAGGCAAATACAATGATGGCATTTATTTCAAGAAGGCTTCAATATAAAACCAGGGATGTACTTCTAAGGCTCTACAAGACTTTGGTCAGGCTACATTTGGATTATTGTGCGCAGCTTTGGGTCCCATATCTCAGGAAGGATGTACTGGTCTTGGAGCGTTTTCAGACGAGATTCACAAGAATGGTGCCAGGAATGAAAAGCTTAACATATGAAGAATATTTGAGGGCTCTGGGTCTGTATTTGATAGAATTCAGAAAGATGTTTGGAGGTCTAATTGAAACTTACAGAATACTACATTTCGTGGGATAGAGTGGATTTTGGGAAGATATATCCAATGGTAGGAGAGACTACTACCCGAAGGCACAAAGTAAAGAGAAGATCTTTTCAAAAAGAGATAAAGAGAAACATCTCCAGCCAGAGAGCGGTGAATCTATGGAATTAACTGCCACAGAGGCCACAGAGGGCTGCCGAGTCCAGATCATTGAGTACTTTTAAGAGTGAGACAGATAGGTTCTTAACTTTAAAGGGGATCAAGGGTTACTGGTAGAAAGCGGGATAATGGGGTTGAGAAGCTTAACAGCTATCATTGAATGGCGGAGCAGGCTCAATGGGCCGAATGGCCAAATTTCTGCTCCAATGTCTTCTGGTTGTATGGTTAATATTGGCTCTCCTCGTTCCTCATTGGAGTTGTATCCTGGAATTTGATCTTCAAATGATTTACAAAGAGTAACGTTTCACTACTGATGAGTGGGAAATATCATGTTCCCTCACTCCAGTCTCAGCAGCCATGACCCCAATATCATAATGACACTGCAATTGAAATCCATTGGTACTTAATCACAGTTGATTGACATAGATAACATTAACAGCATGACCCTCACCTGCCCTCTCTGATTCTCGAATAACCATCTGAATTGTGTGTCATGTCATATTCTCTGTTAACATATCCATGTCAGTTGTCCGTTATCACTCATGTTATATCGTAGGCACATTTTCCTGTCAGATTCTGGACTAGAAAAGTTCTCTCCATATTTTACTGACATTATGATCACTGATCAGTAGTTGCAGATTGTATGTTTCCATTTATAAACGTCGAAACTTGTTTATGTTCAGACAATCCTTTGTCATTACTCCCATATCCAAGGCAGATTGAATGATTGCACGCATTCAATCTACCATCTCCAATATTCCGTCCCACAGTCACTCCCACATATCCCATGCCAAATGTATAAATTTTAAAATTTCTTTTGAATTTTAATAAAATCAATGTTAAATTGGAAGGGGTTAACTGGAGCTATTTGTTCAGTGACTGTGATTAATGTCAATCTCCGTGGATCCTAATTATCCCAGTGGAGCGTTACCATCATTGAATGATAAATTGGCTCTTTACAGTGTGTTATCCCATAGTATGAGTAGGAGCATCACTGACGGCACTAACAGGGATCATCAGCTCGAGAGAGAGGGGGAGTAGAGATCAGAATCTGAGAACATTAGACTGGAACGTTACAATAATGGTTCAGAATGTGAGGACCTTGGATTGGAATGTTCTAATAGTGGATCAGAATCTAAGATCAGTAAACTGGAATGGTACAACAATGGATCAGAATCTGAGAACATTAGACTGGAATGATTCAACAATCTATCAGAATCTGAGAATATTAGACTGGAATATTACAATAACAGACAGGAGTTTATCCTCGGGTCTTTATTATCTTTATCGGCCTTGGATAACATTAGCATCACGGATCCAGGATATCCTTTGGATTATTCAAGGTGGTTACTATCCCATCCTCGCTATAGTTGGTGTACCTGGTAAGTCATTATATTTGTCTAATAAACTGGATTGAACTGAATTTCTGCTCATGATATATAAAATTTGGAAAGTGCAAGACAATGTCTTCAGTTACAAACGGAACCTCCTTTCCTTATATTAATCAGTATCAAATTAATATTTCTAAATTACTCACTGATATGCGAGAAGGAACCACAATGTTCTCAGACTCCATAATCCATTTTGTCCTTCTCAGATTTACATCTCCATCTTGTCCCCACTCACCAATCCTGTCCAATACCACCGTCATGATATCCCAGTCTCGTCTCAGTCTCATTGCAACTTCTGAATAAACCATAATTTATGCCTTTGTTTAATCCAGATGCAACAGTTTCAAGTTCCTTCTAACTATATGTCCGTCACTAAAAAATTGCTCTTGAGGATGTTTAACTTGTTCTCTGAATAAACGGGACGACAGTTTATGGTGTTCAAGACTCATAACCTAGAGCCACAGAATAATAGTCTGTTGATAGCTCATGAGGGAAATTAAAAGCAACTATTTTCATTTGCTATAAAATCCCATCTGCTTGCCCCAAGTCCTCAAGCGAAGTCAATGTGTCATTCTTCCCTAGTCAGGTTTCAGTGTGACTTCTGTGATGAACATGTGGGTGTTCTGCACCTTTAACAGAATTAAAAGCCAGCAATAACTACCTGACAGAACCAAGTCTTCTGAAAAATAGATTTAATGTAACATTTGGTTGAAAGTCTCGATTAGCTTATTTTGTCAAGACAAAAACAAATTCAGCCAAATAGTTTAAGTTATAACCCAAAGTGCCCACCTCCAATCAAGTTTGAATTTAGTATATTGATAAACTTAAAAGCCAATGACACAATCCAATGGTTTGGGGGTACAAGATCGCGGGAAATTGACAGTTGAGAGGAGAACTGCCAAGTTACTGCAAAGACTGCCTGAAAAATAGCTCTCCTCTCGGTACCTTTATTGATGAGTAACTGGTAAAAGCAGAATCTCAAAGAAGAAAAGAAGACAGGAACATGGAGAAGAACCGAAAGCTTCTCGATTTTGAGATAAGAAGTCTTGTTTTGTAAATCTTAATTAGGAGTCTAATCGGACTAGTAAAATGGAGGGGGGGGGAAAATAAAATATAGCTTAGAGGAAGAAGCTGTAAATATTCGTTCGTCTATTATTCTCTGCTATACTTTAAGAAATAAAGTTGTTAATTTTTACTTCAAATAGTTTTGGACTCTAGAATTATCATGGATTACTGCAGTGGATAAATCTTTTCCCTGTTGTTGGTTTTACATTAAGCAGGAGAATGTATCCTGTGTTGTAACACTACAATACCACAGGATTGTGCTTTTCTCTCTACTGTCCTGTGGAACAGCTGAACCAAACACTCACTTCAAGATCGGCATAACATGCTGCCGTGACCAGGGCTGCATACATCCTGTGAGAGAAGATCAGAAGTAAAGATAACTCCCTTCCTCTGCCTGTTTCCCGTATTCCTATAGCTCATTTCTATTCAGGTAGGTGATCATCCCCTATTTTAGGTGTATTCAATCTCTTTGAAATTCTCCCCAAGAGTGATGCACATCTCCTACGCATCTCTGGTGTTGGCTTTATTGATGCTGACGTACAGATGTAAGGAACGTATACATTCCGTGTGAGTCATAGTGCATAGAGTGCATAGTGCATAGTGCAATGGCTTCTTGTGGCACAGGGAAGAAACGGCGATGTTTATGTGAGAGAAAAGGATTATTGCGATCATCCCTGAGAGTGTTGTTGAGGCAGTATTTGGGGTACTGTGGATAGACTTTCTCTCAAGTTTCACCAGACTAATCCCTGGGATGATGGCACCATGAGCAGAGAGTGAAGCTCTGTGAGAGAATAAGAGATGATTGTGTTGAACCTTAAGGGGGTGGACAGTCACTCATGATGTTCTAAACAGGCACTGCTACGATGATAAATTCCATGGCTTTTATTAACTCAGGTTAAATGATTCTCAATAGGTTAAGAGCCTCCGAGGACGTTCCCCTCATCCCACCCCCACTCCATATGTTGTTTGAGAGAGACAGAGGGTCAGTCATTGAATAAACTCTCCCCACATTAATACAGTGCATTTAGTGTGTGATCATGCATTAAACGTCATGTTATCCACAATCCCGACAACAGCCACAATACCTTCATTCTAAAACAGTTAACTATTCCCACCAGTTTCTGACGTCCATGGAGGACATGGGTCTGTCTTCTCAGAGGCGGAAGATGCCTCTCTGAGACTTCAGACAAAGCATCTGGCTACCTTCCTCACTGCCAGCAAACCACGTCAATGTGTCAAGTGTCCCACAGGTAATGAAGCCATGAAGAACATCGTGGATCCGTCTCTGAATGTGTTCTATGCTCCATTGATTTGTCAGGTTGGAGCATCAATGACACCCTCCTGTTCCTGTTTAAGTGTCTTGAGGTGCTGAATGGCCTCCTCCAGGTCCCATTGAACAGGTTCATGGGTCTGACTTGGCCCTGCCTGCTCCTGTTTAACAGCTTGATGTAGTAATCAGACCTCTTCTCTTCCTGTGGAACAGGCAGGAGGATTGAATCGGCTATTCCTCTCTTTGTTCAGTAGTTTCAATGGGCTGAATGGTTTCCACATATCCGTTTCTAATGTGCCTGGGATGCTGAATGAGCTCTTTATTTAACTGTAGAAATGTAGAGTGTCTGGCCTTGCTGTTACATGAATGTTACCGACACTTTAACAGCACAAACCTGAATGCTGTCAGGTCTTACTGCACATGGACACAGACTGTTTCAGGAGCTGAGGTGTGACACATTGTTCTGAACATTGGGTGGTCTTCAGTGACCATCCCCATTTCTGATCTTATGATAAGGTAAGACAGTGATGAAGCAGCTGAAGGTGTTTGTTTTGAGGCAGCTACCCTGAGGATCTCCTGCAGAGATGTCCCAGGACTGAAAGGATTGTTGGTCACCGAACACAAACATCTTCCTTTGTGCTCTGAAAGACCCCAACCAGTGGGGAGGGTACATCTGATTCCCATTAAGCTCAAATAAGTAGGTGGTCCTGATGCCATCCACAGTAAAATGCTACCTTGTCATCAAGGCCATTCACTATTTTCTGAGCCCCTGTGTTCACCTCTTGTTCATATCAATAGATTATGGTGTATGTGTCGGGAGTGTTTTCCTCTCATAGAGGGTAATCAATGCCAGGAAGTATCTGGGCTAGATAGTGAGGGGAGTTACAACACTGAAAGTATTCAAAGAGGTGGTACATGAATTTCCGGCCTGTCAGAGAGTTAAAGGGTGTGAAGAATTGGACATTAAAGACCAGTTATTGATAACAGGATGTCAGCCATGATGGGATACAATGTCTTGATCGTCCGAGTCACCTACTCTTGCTTCTTATGTTCTCAATTTCTTATGTTCTCAATTTCTGTAATTATAAAGTTAATAATTGTAATTTTCCTGAACGTTCTGTTATTGAATGTTGCAGTCACAGAGAGTAAAATATTTTGTGCGTAATCTCAGGGTGAGATATGGGGACTGTATTCACAGTGAATCTGGGTCTCCAACATGACCAACAAATGAAGCACAAGTTGCAGAGAGGAGATACTCTGTCAAGAGACCAGAGCTGTCTTTCGAAACCAGCCTGCTTTTCCAAATAACATTTTCCAACCCACACCAAACCGTGTGTGACAGTCTTGAGGGATTGAATGATATCGTGTGTTACGGTGGACCAGGTATTTGGAGCAGGCGGACTCCGTCTGCTAATATCAGGAGCTGTGAGGAGCTGAATAGAACATAGGGAAATAGGGCTGAGCAGCAGGAGTGGGCTATTAGACACTTTGTCACCGCTCCACCACTCACAAATTCCATGGGTAATGTGATTGTGGTCTCAGAAGCATTTTTCTGTCTGTATACCATTTTCCTAAATTCACTTGTCTGTCAAATGTCACCAAATATAATTTTGAATAAATGCAAGCATCCAGGCACCACAAACTTCTGGGGAAGGGAATTTCCACTTGTACAGCCCTTTGAAAATTTTTCATTTGTGTTTCAACCAATGTTGGAAAGTCACTCCGTCCTTTTCCTGTCCCACTCCTCCACTGGTTACACCAATCTTAAATGGAACCATTTTTGTGATGTGACCAATGATGTAGGTCTCAGTTTAGGTCATTTTCTAGAAAAGTGTGAGACACAGAAAGTTGACCTCATAGCAAATGGTAAAATGATAGAGTGCCCCAAACGTTATTCTGTCTTGGAAGTTATTCTGCTTACACAAACTACTGGTAGTGGGGTTTCACTCTGGAACAGTTGAATTTGGCTGAATTCCTTTTGTTTCAGGCAGTGTAGAGATTCCAGTTAATTCTCACCAGAAATCCTTCACAAGTGGTGAAGATAACACAGGGATTTTATGGTCTCACACTTTGCTATCAGGTGGAACAACGTAAGAGAGAGAGATCAATAGGCTGCTGCTTCTCAGGCAGGGGACATTCTTCTCCCTCTCTGTGTTGAAACATACGATAATGTCAACTGAACACCAAACTGGACCATGTGTGCTCTTCTGGAACATTCTGTGGAAAACCCGATTATAGATTATATGCAAGTGCATTCATTTCAATCGCAAAAAAAGTCCCCACTTTATAATTTGATGACATGCTTACATGTGTCTGTGTAAGTTGTAAATATTGGTAGGTGTCTTCATAGTATGTGTGTTAATATAAATGCATCTTTTTCTTAAAATTTATTCTCTAGCTTTAGTCTCCCTGACAAGAGATAATATGCATCCAGTTGATGCACTCTTCAGAAAGTCATGGATGGTTCAATACTATTTCTCAGCTAAGATAGAAACTGATAATCCCCCATAATAAAAGGCCAGCATTCCAGGAATGAGTAAAGGGAAACCTCTTTGAAAATCTTCGAAAAGAATTAAATCCTTTCATTTTAGTTTCGGGGATCAAAACAGCACACAGTGCATCAAATGTGGTCTCAGCAATGCCCTGTACAGATGCAGTTAAACATTCCTGCGATTAAATCTGATACCTTTTGCCAAAAACAGCATCATTCCACTTATTTTCCAAATCACTTGCTGCATCTGCAGACTGAATTCATATGATTCATGTCCCAGGAACACGGAAACCGCCTGAATCACAGAGTTCTGCATTTACATTGTTTACCATTGTTTTATTCTTCATGCCAAAATACACAACCTACCTTATGTTATTTCTGCTGAAGGTTTGCTCACTAACCTTCCCTGTCTGTTTCACATTGCAGACTCACTAGCTTCATTTGATGACACATTAAATAACCATCTTGGTGTACGAGCTAATTGAGCTCCAAGCAATGCCCTCCCCTTCCTTCAGATCTTTGATACAAATTGTTGATCATTGATGACCCCACAGTGATCTCTGAGGCACTCCATCAGTTACAGCTTTGCAGCCTGAAAATAAACATTTGTCTCTACTCTCGTTTTCCTGTTAGCGACTGATCTTTGCTGGACAGGAGAGTCAATGTTTCCTGCTCCTGGGTAGCCGTTCAGGCGTGTTGAATAGCCTCCTGCTGGGCTGTGTAATGTACTCAACGAGCTGAATGACTTCATTCTATATTGCTGTGCAATTCCTTAGAGTGACAGAATGGTCTCCTCCTGTCTCATTGTATCGATCCTGTCTGATTGAATAGGGTGGTCCCCTACCATGTAATAACCTCGGGGGTGGATTGAGGGAACAACACACGGGGTAGGGGCAACAGTTAGTCATTTGGCTGCAGCATTCAGAATGCTCATGGCTGATCCGATTGCATTTGACCATCCGTCTCCTGTCTGTTCCCAATAAACATTGACTCTCCTGTCCAACAAAGATCAGTCAAGCGAAGACTTATACACTTAATAGCAAGGTCCTTGGGCGTGTAGCTGAACAAAGAAATCTTGGAGTGTAGGTTCATAGCTCTTTGAAAGTGGAGTCGCAGGTAGATAGGATAGTGAAGAAGGCGTTAGGTATGCTTTCCTTTATTGGTCAGAGTATTGAGTACAGGAGTTGGAAGGTCATGTTGCTGCTGTACAGGACATTGTTGAGGCCATTGTTGGAATATTGCGTGCAATTCTGGTCCCGCTCCTATCGAAAAGATGTTGTGAAGCTTGAACGAGTTCAGAAAAGATTTACAAAGATTTTACCAGGGTTAGAGGATTTGAGCTACAGGAAGAGGCTGAACAGGCTGGGGCTGTTTTAACTGGAGCATCGGAGGCTGAGGGGTGACTTTATAGAGGTTAACAAAATTATGAGGGGCATGGATAGTGTAAGTATGCAAAGTCTTTTCCCTGATGTCTGGGAGTCTAGAACGAGAGTGCATAGTTTGAGGATGAGAGGAGAAAGATACAAAAGAGACCTAGGGGACAACGTTTTTCACCCAGAGGGTGTACTTGTATGGAATGAGCTGCCAGAGGAAGTGATGGAGGCTGGTACAATTGCAACATTTGAGAGGCATTTGGAATGGGTATACGAATTGGATGGGTTTGGAGCTATATGGGCCAGTTGCCGGCAGGGGAACTAGATTAGGTTGAGATATCTGGTCGGCATGGACGGGTTCGATTGAAAGGTCTATTTCCATGCTGTACATCTCTATGACTCTATCAACGAGTCTTCACTGGTCCTTGAGGATGAGGACACCACAGGTAGCACACACTAAAGTGAAAGGTACGTCCTTATTTCTCTGAGGGACCTGTTATTTTCAAACTTTGTTAAGTGAACATCAAATCACCACCTCTTTGCAGATATAAGGACAGGAAAATTAGAAATAAACATAAACCATTCCGGACTCCAAACCTGTCCCACATTCCCACTGAATATTTCCAATCGAAAATGTATCAAACCCAGCCTCTGATGCTGTCTCAGGAAGACAATACTTGTTAGCATAACACCACATGAAAAAAGGTGCAGAATGAGACCATTCGGCCCATCGAGACTGATATGCCACTCAATAATTTCTTATATGTTCCTCAACCTCATTCTCCTGCTTTCCCCCAAGAATCCTTGACCCGTTATAAACTAAAAAAAACTTATCAATTTGTACCTGTGTCTTCGTGTGCGTATGTTTGTCCATCTGCTTGTCATCTGTGTATTTGTGCATCTACGTTTGTCTTTCTGTGCATCAGCCTGTGTGTCTCTATCAATGTTTGTGCATATTTGTGTGTGACTCTATATGTCTGCGTGTGTTTCCACGTGTGTGTATGCCTATTCCCTTGTATGTATTATGTTTGTTCGTATATTGGGGTGATACCAATAATTCTGTGTATTTCTGTGTCTGCATCGCTGTGCAGTCAGGTAACTGTATTTACGGGGTGGGGGTGGGAGTTAAAGGACCGTCTTTCGAAATGCCAGTGTATTTACAGTGAGAATTGTCTTTCACTGAGCATTGCTCCTTAATCGATGAGTGGGACATGGATGTTTCAGAAATTTCACGCGAGGCATCCCAGTCCGCTTCATCTTGTATTAGGTTCCTCCCCACATGGCGGGTGTGGGGGGGGGGGGGGTGGGTGGGGTGATGGAATGCATATTGGGCACTCCACCACCCGGCTTGACCATTTCTGTCCTACTCCAGGCTGTTTCTCTTGGAATAGGAGAAAGGGATGAAAGGAGTGAGGGCAGGAGTGGATGGCCTTGCAGTTAGTGCTGGTGGAGGTGTATCTGGGAGGAATTGTGAGGTGTCCGGAATGAGGCAGTCGACAGTTTTGAATCCATATAGTATGATTAATGTGGGGGGTATTGCGTAGGTGATAGAGAAAGTGTGGGAAGGAAGTTGCTGAATTCAATAGTGAGTGAGGTAGTGCCTGAGCCTTATTCGGAGATAGAGCATGAGGATTTTCTAGGGGTAGGTGCTATAACAGATATACAGACAGAGCAGAGAGAATTCGGTGACCATTATCCTGACAGAGCAGGGAGGATATTGATGCTTGCCCTGTATTGATGGAGATATCTTCAGTCCATCTCAGGGTCGAGGTGAGCCTCACCGAATGTCCTGTCCAAGTCTATGACTAATAATGACACAGACCTGTCCCTCAGATTCCACAGAATCAGTTTATGTAGAACTTACAAATAGCAAGGCGCAGCAAATATTGGTGTGTTATATATCGGTTGCAGAAAATCTGAGCATCATCTGCTCTGGAAATCAGATATGCAAGTATCATGGATACTGCAGTTTTGTTGGATATTCTCAAGTTCCATCTAAACTGTATTAACTAAGTGACTGCTTATGCTGTGCAAAATAAAATCTGTACGTGTATGTGAGGTGGGTTGAAGAGTATGTTGTGAAGCAAACTATAGACCAGTTTATTTTGGGTTTGGTGTTGTGTGATCAGAAGGAAGAATTAATAACCTTGCTCTGAATCAGCTTTGAAGGAATAGAGACGTTAATAAGGTACATTTTACACGGGGTCTCCATGAATATAGAATGCCTGAACCTTCTGGTTAAACATCATGGTCGCCTGGAGGCGAGAGGGTCAAGTTCGCTCCAGTGAATTGGGAAAGTACAATATAACATACAGTGGGAGGCAAGCAATGTTTGTTGGAGTCATACAGTCAGACAACACGGAGACAGGCCCTTCGGCCCAAACACGTCCATTCCCACCAAAATGTCCATCCACGCTAACCACATTTCCCTGCTGTTGTCCTGTATCTTTCTAATCCTTTCCTGTCCATGTATTTGGACAAATGCCTTTTAAATGTTGCGAATATTCCCACCTCAACCTCTTCCACTGGCACATCATTCCATATGCGTAACACCCCTGTGTGAAAAGCAGTTGGTCCTCAGGTTCCCTTTGATTGTTTCCCCTCTGACCTTAAACTGATGCCCTCTTGGCCGTGATTGCCTAACCATGGAAAAAAAACTGAGTGCATTCACTCTGTCCGTCCTTCCCATGATCTTATAGACTTCTCTCAGATTCCCCCTCAGCCTCAAGCATCTAAAGTAAAAAGTCCTAACTTGTCCAACCTCTCCCAACAACTCAGACTATTGAATCCTTTGCAACATTCTTGTGATTTCTTCTGTACTCATTCGAGTTTAATACGATCCGTCCCATAGCAAAGTGAACACAGCTGAACATAACACTCCCAGTATGGCCTAACCAGCATTCTGTATAATTGCAACATAACTCCCTAATTTACATACTCAGTGATATACACTGATGAAAGCCAGTGTGCCAAAAGCTTTCCTCACTGCCCTGTCTACCTCTGAATCAAATTTCAGAGAACCATGCACCTGAATTCCAAGGTCCCTCTGTTCCACTACACTCCTTAGGACCCAACCATTCACCAGGAAACTCCAACCTTGAATTGAGTTTCTAAAATGGAAGAACTTACACTGATCTACATTAAAATCCATTTGCCATTTCTCAGCCACTTCTCCAGCTGATCAAGGCACTGCTGTAATTTCTGGAATTTCTGATAACCTTCCTCACTCTCCATGATGCTGCCTATTTTAGTGTTGTCTTCAAACTTACAAATCATGCCTGTTCATTCTCATCTAAACCATCGATATATGTAATATGTAGTGGACCCAGCACTAACCCGTGAGGCTTTCCATTAATCACAGGCTTCCAGGCTGACAAGCATCCTTCCACTATTACCCTCTGCTTCCCACCAACAAGACAATTTTGTATCTAATTTGGCAGCTCCTCCTCAATTTCATGCGATCTAACCAGAGCAGCGTACCATGTGGAACCTTATTGAAGGCTTTACTGGAATCCATAAAGACTACATATACCATCCTGCTCTCCTCAACGTTGCTAGTCACTTAATCAAAGAATTCGAAAAAAATTTGTGAGCCATGATCTCCCATGCACAAAGCCGTGCTGAGTTTGATGATGGGCTTTTGCCTGAAACATTGATTTTCCTGTTCCTCGGATGCTGCTTGAACTGCTGTGCTTTTCTAGCAGCACTCTAATCTTGCTCCTAATCACACCCTGTCTTTCCAAATGCATGTATATCTTATCGCTCAGAACCTGTTCAAGTAAATTACCTGCAACAGATTTTACGTTTACTGGTCTGTAGTTCCCACGTTTTTCTTTGTAGCCCTTCTTGAGTAAGGACACAGCATTCGCTGTCCTCCAGTCCTTCGTGACTTCGCTCGTTGGCCAGCGATGATGCAAAAATATCAGCCAGGGCTCCAGAAATTCCTTCTATGTCCTCCTGCAGTGTTCCTGAATATATCTGATCAAGACCAGGAAATTTATAGAAATATTGCAAAGTCTTTTTATTTCAGGTACAAGCATCAAAGAAAGTGAAAGTGACACAACGATGTTTAACATAACAAATTCGAAAATGTCATAATCATAGGAAATGCCTTCAGAAGAATTTCAGTCATTGTTGAAACCTGAGAATTCTCAGAAATTCACGATCCAGAAACAAGGGCCATGAAACTCATAAGGAAATCAAAAATAGAACATGAATGCTAACAAACAGGAACAAAAACACTGCATAAATCTACAATGTGTATTTCAAAGGAAACAAAGTAAAAGCAAGGTCAAATATGGAAATTGGTAATTGGGAGAGGAGAGTTTATTGTGAAGAACAGGGAAATGGTCAAGAAAATAATCAATTGCTTTGTATCTGTCTTCAAGGAGGAAGATCCATAAAATCAGCCAGTAATACCAAGTGATCATGAACCGCTTGTGCAACTGAAGACAAAAAGTCAATTTATATCAGTAATAAGGTAGTATTTGAAATTGTAACTGGATAGAGCATTGCTCAGCCTGACAAACCTGACGTACTTCATGTTAAAATGGCAGACATAAATCAGCAACAGAAGTATTAATTGCACTGTCGATGACTGTATTATTTTCCTGTGCATTCTGCAGAGGCCGCAAGCCATTCCGGATAAATGGAAGTTATTAAACGTGGTCCAAGCGCTATAGGTTAATGGAAGGGATCCAAACACCTATAAAGGGAAGAAGGCATAGTTTGGAGAACTGCCGACCAATTAAATTGACATATGCAGGGAAACTGTTGGAATCTATTATGCAGCATGTGATATTGGATATTTAGAAATTAATAGGATCAATGGAGAGAATCCACATGTATTTCTGGCAGATGTCTAACTCGATGTGCCATTAGTTGTTAGACCCCATCTACCACCCCCTGAGAAAAGGAACAGAAAGTGACTTCGCCACAGGAAATGACATCAACAACCCAAAGAAACCCTTAAAAAGAAAGCAGGAATGTGTAGCATCGCTTCGCCAGAGGTCCACTGAAGATGTTACCTAGTAAGGTAAGGAAACGTCGGGAAATGAACCTGCCAGCTCAGCGAGCAAACCTGCACCCATTGTGTACAGGGTTGGTGACCCAATCTGAGAAAGAATATACTGACCACAATAAAACTGCAATGGACGTTCTCCAGATTAATCTCACAGATGGCGAGATTGTCTGATGAGGAAACTCGGCCTATGTTCTCTAGTCTTTCAAAGAATGAGTGGTGGATCACAGTGAAGTTTACAAAATTCACAAAACATATGATAAATTGGAAATTAACAGGACACTTCCCTGGCTGCCCAATCCAAATTCAAGGCAAATAATGGCAAGATAAGGGATTGGCCACTTAAGACCATAATTTTGAGGAAATTCATCACTCGGTGAGAACTGCCTAAAACAGGGTCATAGAAACCTGCTGGCAGGGTAAGATTAAGGAAAATCTCCAGATATTCTGCAAGTGTGTCAAGCGGAAATGTATAACAAGGGAACAGGTACGAGTCATTAATGACTTGCCAAGTTGCATCCAAATCATCTTAGTGTTAGGAGACAGAGGGTAGTGGTTGAAGGCTGTTTGTGTGACTCGAGACCGATGTCCAATGGTGTATCACAGGGATCAGTGCTGTGATTTGGAGATGCTGGTGTTGGACTGAGGTGAACAAACCTAAAAATCACATAACACCAAATTATAGTCCAGCAGGTTTATTCAGAGGCACGAGCTTTCAAAGCACACAACCACCTAATGAAGAAGCAGCGCTTCGATGTTAGTGCCTCCGAATAAACCGGTTGGACTGTAACCTGGCGTTGTGTGATCGTTATCCTTATTATTTGGGGTATTCATAAATGATGCAGCTGTGAATATAGGCAGGGGGTGCAGGGAGTGTGACAACTAAGTTTGTGTTTGATACAAAGATTGGCCGGGTGGTTGGCAGTGCAGAGGAAGATCTTATGGTACAGGAAGATAGAGATGGAATGGTCACATGGGCAGAACAATGGCAGATGTAATGTAACCCTGATAAATATGATGTGACACACTTTGGATGAAGAAACTGGACAGGGGTACTCAATGAATGGCAGCAGATGAGGAAGCTCAGAAGGTGTTTCTCCACACTTCCCTGAATGTGACGAAATACGTTAATGAACAATTTTGAGAAAGTATAAGGGACCGTAAACATAATCTTTATTCATCAAGGCATAGATTATAAGAGCTATGCGGAACTTTGGTTTGGCCAAGATGGAGTACTGTGTGTAGTTCTGGGAACCACATTACGGGAAGGATGTGATTGTAGTGCAGGGGGCTCAGATGAGATTCACCAGGATGTTCCCTGTGATGGAGCATATCAGCTATGGAGAGAGGCTGAATAAACTCAGGTCGTTTAGTTTGGAGCAGAGAAGGCTGAGGGGGCCGTGATTCAGAAGGATATGATTCCGAGGGACATGGACAGGGTGGATAGACAGCAGCTGTTCCTTTTAGTCAAAGGGCCAAGAACAATGCAACACAGTTTCAAGTGAAGGGTTTGAGATTTGGAGGGAATTGAGGTTTGTTTTTCATCCAGAGGGTGTTGGGGTCAGGAATGCCCTTCCTGAGAGAGAAGTTGTCATGGTAACTTCACAACCATTAGAAAATACACGGCTGTGCACTTGAAATGCAATAAGATTCACGGCTACGGGACTTGTGTCAGAAAATGGGACGAATGTAGACCGTGCTGTATTGTTGATGGTACAAAGTGTGTGCTTCTGTGTTTGTATGGCTGTGGAAGATCAATCATTGAGTAATTTAAGATAGGAATTGATGGGTCTCTGAAGAGTATATTAACAAGGGTTTTAAGATTGAACTTGTAATATCTTCTGAAAATATGACAATGGCAAAATTAAGTGGAAAAATGTGCAGCTTTCTTACAGTCTGATACCAGAGAATTGAGGACCTGGAAAAGGCAGAACTATGGAGCAAATACTTTAGTTATGTCTTCACAGAAGTAAACAAAACAAAAAAGAAAACTTCCCAACAATCCTAGTGAAAATTAGTCTGTTGAGAAAAAAGGAATAGAATGAAATTAGCAACCAAACAGTCTTAGAGGAAGTATAGGAACTGAAATTAATGAGCACAGATAAAGTCAACCGAGATTGATCAAATGGGAATTATATTTGAGAAAGTGACGTTTAGCATAATTATGGAAAAGGAATCAATGAAATATGATTGCATTTTCAGAAAGATATTTGATAAAGCCCCAAGCCTATTATGCAACATCAAATCCTCTGGGACTGGGACTAATATGGTTTTAGAATGGGAGAGCGGGCAGGAAGCAGTGAGTAGGAATAAAACAATGGGTTTATTTGAAAGGAAGGCTTGGAGGATATAGCAAGGATCGGGGTTTGAGCTCCAGCTATTCCCAATACACAACATATATTTTGTTGAGTGGATCAAATTCAATATTTCCAAGTTTACTGATGGCACTAAACAATATCGGATTGTGAGTGGGTGAGCAGAATGTCAAAAAAACTGCAAGGTGATTGCAACAAGTGGAGTGTCTGGGTAAATACATGGCAGATGGAGAGCAATGGGGGGGGGGGGATATGGTCTATGGAGGATACGTGACCAACAACATTGTGACCTTTGATGGTAAAAACAGAACGGGAGCCTATCATTTGAAAAGGGATTGTTTGAAAAATGTTGATCTGTAAAGGAACTTAAGCTGCATTTTTGTTTCCATCTGTGCAACCCTCCGAGGTCAGTGTAGGGCAGTGAGATCTGAATCCAGAAGTAAATACTGGGAATGGCATTGGCACGCTGATCAGTGTACACAGACCCAACAAGTGGAGAGCTGTAACATTGAAAAGGATCTGGATCTCCCTGTGCACCAGTCACTGAAGGCAATTTTGCAGGAGCAGAAAACAGATAGGCAGATAAATCGTGTATTCACCTTCATTTCAGGGGGATTTGAATTCAGGAGTAAGGGAGTTTTACTGCAGCTGAGCAGGGCCTTGGTGAGACCTCATCTGGAACATTGTGCAGTATTGTGTGCAGTTTTGGTCTCCTTACCTAATAAAGGACAAACCTGACATTGAGGGAGAGCAGTAAAGGATGACCAGACTGATCTCTGGGATGACAGGCTTGTTGTTGGAGCAGTGTTTGCGGAGGCTATGCTTGTATTCCATGGGTTTTAGAAAAATGAGTGGAGATCTCAGTGAAATATATAAAACTCTGTTAGGGCGAGACAGATTGGAAACAGGGGTGACAATTCCCCTGACTGGGACATCAAAACAAGGGGCCACAGTATTATGTACATATAGGCCACTCTGCATTGAGATGAGAATAAATGTCTGCACTCAAAGACTGGCAAACCTGGGGTACTATCTCCCAGATCAGGCTGTGGAAACCAAGGCACTGAATATAAATATGGATTTTTGGAAACTAAAGGGATAGGGAGAGAGCAGGGTATGGTATGAAGATAGAGGATCAGATACCATTACAGGTTGTTCTCCAATAACGTGGTAGCTGTGTTCCTGTGCTTCGCTGTGTTGCAGGAAATCATGCAATATTAATGATGTGGTCTATGGGGAAAAGAGGATAATGGGCGAACTGCAAAATATCAGTAAAAAACAAAAATTAAAGTTTGTCTAACACACACTAGCACAGTCTAATTAAACCTTTAAATCATATATTGTAATGAAATAGTGCTAATAATGACAATGCAGTCACTGGCTATATCCCTGTATCCTTTCACAAAACTCTTCACCAGAAACTCTTCACCACGTGATGCCAACATGGAATTCCAGTTCTCCTGAAGATTCCACCGTGGTTTGAAATAAAGC
The DNA here is from genome assembly GCF_047496795.1 of Chiloscyllium punctatum. Lineage (NCBI taxonomy): Eukaryota > Metazoa > Chordata > Chondrichthyes > Orectolobiformes > Hemiscylliidae > Chiloscyllium > Chiloscyllium punctatum. The sequence goes on along the minus strand of NC_092788.1, from coordinate 53,255,746 downwards.
TCCTTCTAATTGGAGAGAGCAACTCCCCGTTTCAAGTTCACGTTCAAAGCTTGCAGAGCGGATTGCATTCCTGTTTTAGCTGAACACTCACAGGATGCATTTGGCAGACAGAGGATCCTGAAGCTGGGTTTTGTTGTTCAGCTGGTGCCTGGCAAGGAATCGCGTCGCAGTGAGCGGGAGTTCACTTTATAGAAAAAAGGTGCGCAATTCGCGAATCGCACTGCAGTCAAATCACTTTTAATAAGCCCGCGTTATCAGAGAACTGCCTGTATATTGAATCGAGGAGCAAGAGTGATGGACTGAAGGGACGACAACAGTTCTTATTTGATATTTCACAATGTTTAAACCTATTAATAGATATGAACACTGTGTCGAGAATACTGCATTGAGGAGATTTTCTCCATAAACTAGAATGGGGAAGGCTCAATGTGTTGTGTGACCTTTCCCGATGTTTCTGTGCAGTCTGTGGGAAGCACTGTAAGTGTTGTAACAAGCTCTCAGATGTTAGGAAGGAGGTCTCTCAGGATCAACAGGACTGTGATTCCCATTCTCTTTTCTGATATCAAGGCTGGTGCCGAGTATTCTGTCTGTTTTTTTCCTTTAAGACCTCGGAGCAGTGTGATAAAATTAAGTGTCTTGCTTGGCCGTTTCAGGGACCATTGAAGAGTTTATCACATGTCTGTGTGTCTGGAGTCACCTTTAGGCCAGACCAGGAAAACACGGGAAATGCACTTCCTGAAAGTACATTGGGAAAGGAGATCGAAGTTTACAATCAACATTGGATGCAAGGTCACTGTTACCATGACCAGATTACAGATCTTGATATTGTATTAATTGTTTTTAACTTCCACCAGCTGCCAGAGTATTATCCTGTATTGGATTAGTAATCCAGTGACATTTCCACAACAGCACCATCTCCGCATACGAACCTATCGGAAACCACACTGAGCCGGTTATTTCTGGACTGTTTGACAGCTTTGTCAAAAAGAACTCCCACAAATTTGATTATCGTGAAGGGACTGAGGGGGTGTTAAATGGTCAGAATATAATTATTCACCTATTTGGGGACTAGACATAGGTGAGTAATTTTCCACACTGCCAGGCAGATGTCAGAGTTGGAGCTGGAATGAAACAGCTTCCCCAGGGACACGGCTTGTTGTGCAGCACAAGTCTTCAGTCCCATTGCAGGAATGGGGTCAGGGCCCATTGTCTTTGTCGTATCTACTGTGTTCAGCGGTTTCTTCGTGTCACATGCAGCAAATCAATTGGTTGAACACTGCCATCTGTGATTCTGTGGGCATCATGGCGAGGATGAGGTGGATCATCCTTTCAACACCTCTGGCTGAGAATGGTGCAGATACTACATCCTTGTCATTTTCACTGATGTGCAGGGCTGTTCCATTATTTAGGATGGGGGTATTTTGGAGTCCTCTCCTCCAGTAAGTTGTTTAATAGTACACTGACATTTATGCCTGGATGTGGCAGGACTGCAGAGCTTAGATCTGATCTGTTGGCCTTGGGATCATTTCGTCCTCTCTATCAGATGTTAGTTCTGCTGTTTGGAATGAAAGCACTCAAGCGCCGTAGCTGTAATGGTTTGCCATCAGCTTTAGGTACACATGGTTCTGACCTTGGCATGTTCACCCACACTCGTCACTGAACCATCACTCGGTTTGATGGTAATGGTAGACTGATAGAATATCCTGGGGAAAATGTTACAGATTATGTTAGAGTACAATCCTGCTTGTGTTACTGCTGTCGTCTACAGCATCACGTGATAGCCCAGTTTGAGCTGCAATATCTGCAATTCAATTCTACTGACTGTCCCCCAGTTCACATCGCGACCCAGTCACCGATCAGCCGAGTACTCAGTGACCTCACCTGGTGTCTGATGCGGTGATACTTCCATTTTAATATTCTCAATCTGCTTATGGTTCTCCTTGGTGCCATGCTTCCAATTTGTTACATTACTCAAATCCTTTAACATATTCATCTGAATCTTTTCCTTTCTCGTAATGCCATCTTCTGCATTTGAATTGAATGTATTTCCCTCTGGTTTTCTCCCTGATCATGATTAAGAGCTCTCTGGTGTCAGTGATGCCAGCCTAATGCAGTTTCTGAGCGAATGAATGTGTGAACTTTGCGTTATTGTTCAGTACCCAGTGTAGGGCGCTCCGTGTTGGACACGGCGTTTGAGCAGCTTTCACACACGTCATTGGAACTTGTTCAAAAACAGAAATTGCTGAAGAAACCAAGCAGGTCTGGCGGCATCTTGTGTAGTGAACGCAAATTTAATCTTTCGGGTCCAGTGACCCTCTACAAAGCTCGCAGTTTCTCCAGCAAATTTGGTTTTATTTCCAGTATCCATAGTTATTTGTTTAATTGAAAATTTTTGCTGTGCCTATTCGTTTTTGGAGAAACTCAGCAGGTCTGGCAGAATCTGCAGAGACAGCGAAACAGAGATGGCGTTACAAGCCCAGTGTGACTTTTTCAGAACTGAAAAAGGTTCGAAACTGGGCTTTGTAATCCCTTGCCGGAGATGGGGGATGGGTGACTTGGAAAAGAGGGCATGGCAAAGGATAAACGAGCTATTAGCAGTGGTGAACGAGAAGATAATGCAAAATGGGTTGAAATTAAGGTGTGAATGGGGGAAAGGGGTTCTCTCTAACTGAGTGTAAGATAAAGAAGACACAACCACACAAGGTCATAGGGAGAACAGGAGGGTGAATGTTGACCATGTTGCATTAAATAGATCTAGATCTATACGTTTTGATAGTATGCATCATCACTGCCTTCATACAATGGAATTCAGGTGCTTTACCTCTTATTAGCACGAGTCAGAGTTTCATGCTGCCTGAGTTTTGTAACATAGAGCAGAACTAACAGTCTGACATTTAGGTTGTTTTCTTTACCTGTCATTTTTAATATTCTTTCCAATTTGCAGTGCTTATCTTTGATCTTGAAGTTAGTATCAGATGGAGTGTACGAGTTTGAGGGGTGGCATTCTAGAAGTTTATAATATCATGGGAGGCAGGGATAGACAAAAAGCGAAGGTCTTTTCTGCAGGTTCGGGGAGTTCAAACACAAATGCATAGCTTTAAGGTGGAAGGGTGAAACTTGAAAGGGACAAAGTGACAACATTTTTTACACAGAGGTCGATGTATGCATGGAATGAGCTGCCAGAGAAACAGTGGTAGATGCTTGTACAGCTGGAATATTTCAAAGACATTTGGACCAACATATGAATGGGAAACGTTTTAAGGCATATGGGCCAAGTGCAAATAGATGGGATTAGTTTAGTTAAGAAAACCTGGTCAGCATGGACAAATTGGTCCAAAAGGTCTGTTTGTGCACGATATGACTGTATGAATCTAGAAAGTGAGGAAAATGTACGAAAAGATGTGATGTAATAAATTGGAAAGAAATAAAAAAACATGCATCATGAGCTTTCGCATCTACATAAAAAACAGCTTGAAGATTTGTGTGTGAGCTGAAGCAGAAGTGAAGTGAGGAAAGTAAATTGAGGCCATGAGGAGGGTGTGACTGGAGAACTTGCCACAGGGAACAGGCAGATAATGTACACTAGTCATTTAAATCACTCCTCATGGGGAAAGTACTGTAAGCATGTCAATGGTATAAACAAAATGGTGATATGAGGGAAGTTCTTGAACTGTCTCTAACAAAAGGAACAAGGTTTTTGTCTAACAGATAAGAATAAGGGGAGGCAGGTCAGCAATAATTCATAGTTAATTTTAAAAGAAGTGGTCACAGAGTGACTAGTGGCACTGTGTGAAATATTCCATATCTCTCTGGATTACAGGAGTGCTCCAGTGAAACTGGAGAACCTCCAATGTGGCACCGGTCTTTAAGAAAGGAATGAGACAGAAAGCAGGAACAATTTAGCCTAAGCATTATTGCTGGTAATATGCTCGAGCCTGTTATTAATGAAGGAATTTCAGGGCACTTAGAAAAGCGTAATGCAGAGTTGGCATCGTTCTATGACGGGGTAACTATTTTCGCCCTGTAAAATCATGCAAATTATACTTTAGAGATCCCTGAGAATGTCAAGATTAGAGTCATGCTGGAAAAGCATAGCATGTCAGGCAGCATCCAAGCAGCAGGAAAATAAATGTTTCAGGCAGGAGCACTTCATCAGGAACCCCTGAGAATGTGACAGGCAGATTTGATAAAGGGAACTGGTCAACATGAGGCTTTCCAGAGATTTTTCACAAGGTATTACAAAATAAACGTTCTGTCACAAGCCAGAGGCTCGTAGTATGATGAATAATATATTAGCATGGGATGACAGTTGCTTAACACATAGAAATCGGAGATTCAGGATTAATGGATCTTTATGATAAAAACGTATCTACTGGATTATCACAAATATCAGGCCGATGACATCAGATATTTTCAATCTATACTGATAGCCTGACGGCGGGAGCTGACTGCAATTTACATCCGAGTTTGTGGATGACACTGAGAACCAAAATGCAGGCTGTTATTTAATGAAGAGGACTGTCAAAAAATGATCAGTACAAAGGGATTGGAGTGTTTCTGTGTTTGAATCATAACGTCAGCATGCTGATGCAGCAAGTAACTAGGTTGGTTCATGACACAGCTCCTGGGATGGAAGAGTTGAATTATTGAATACATCTAAAATGGTGAGGAGATTATTCATTTCGGTTGAAACGAATGAGGGTGAAATTACTGAAATGTTCAAGATACAGAGAGGGGTGGTCAAGGTAAATGCTGAGAAGGTGTTTCCCCTGAGTCTCGAACTCGAGGTGGTAGATACTGAATAAGGAACATCGATTTCAATCTGAGGTGAAAAATGATGAACTCTCTCAGAAGGTAGTGAATGTCTGGAATTTCCTAACACAGGGAGTTGTGGAGGGATACAGGGAATTGGATAGGAAAGTGGAGTTGAGCCCGGAAGTACATCAGCCATGTTCTTATTGAATGAGAGTTCAGGCTTGAGGGGCCGAATAGCTGACTCATGTTCCTACTTCTTATGTTTTTATATCATGATTTTGGAAAGTCGTGTTGTACAATGTTGCATTCGTGAAAGGAGATAATTTGCCTGAGTTAACCCTGGATGGGATATGGGGGCTTTATTCAGAGCAATTCCAGAGCAGAAGTTACAGAGTGGGGAATCCTGGAAAAAGGGATTGCGGCTGGGGGTCACTTCCTGACCAAGTCTGGAATTTCCAACTGCATTTCAGAAACTACACTTAACCACGTGGCCTCGATCTGCCTGTGTGTAGCAGGTCCGGAGGGCTGAATCGAACATCAGAACAAAGGGCTGAGGGACATGAGTGGGCCAATCGGCCCTTCGACATTACTCCACTAGTAAATAAGGTCATGGCTCCTCTCATTGTTGTCCCAGCTGCACTTTTCTCTCCATGCACCATTATCCCTGATTCACTTGTCTATGGAAAATCAGACAAAGCCATAAAAAGATAATATAATATTATGTAATATTAACATCAAAATTCAGCCATCCCAAACTTCTGGCGAAGGGAATTCCCACTTGAGTGAAATCCGACTTTGTGATTTTTTTCCTCACTCCGGCTCTGACTGAGGATGGAGGGTGTCACTGTTTCCTTTTCTAGTACCGCTCCTCCACTGCTCACAACAAATTTAAATGCAACCAGGTTGGTGATATGACCGATGATAAAGGTCTCAGACTGGGTCAGGTTTAGTGATAGGAACAAGTCAGGCAGATTTCTTTCATCAGCCGCAGCTAACTAATAGGGCTAACGGAGCAGCATGTTAGATTTGTGGTCAGTACTGCTGCCTCATATCAGCAAGGAGCTGAATTTAATTCCAACCTCGTTCGACACTCTGTGTGGAATTTGAACATTCTTCCCGTGTCTGTGTGGGTTTCTTCCCAGTTCTCCAGTTTCCTCCCACAGTTCAAAGATATACAGCTTAGTTTGATTGGCCATGCTAAATTACCCAGAGTGACCAGGAATGTGTAGGTTAAGTGGGTTAGTCATGGGAAATGCAGGGTTACATGCAGAGGGTAAGGGGACAGGTCTGGATAGGATAATGTCCGGTGGGTTGGTGTGGAATCGATGGGTCGAATGTCCTGCTGCCACACTGTAGGGGTTCAATGACAACGGCATCAAAATTGGGCTATACAAACTCCCAGTCAGTATATACCCTATGCACTCGCCTCAAGGCTTTGTATATTTCAATAAGATCAGCTCTCATTCCAAGGGTAGCCTGTTAAAGTCGCCATAATATCAGCCCTTCATGCATGGAATAAATGAAGTGAAACTTCTATGAACTGCTTCCAGTGTTACTATATCCTTGCTCAGAGAAGAATGCAAAAATAATGCTAATCTCACACCCCGATGTGTCGGTTTAATTTTGTTTTCTCAGAGTGCAGTGAGTCAAATGACACTCTTCCCCGCAGAACATGGAAGGCAGAGATATTGAATACTTTTGAGGCAATGTTCAGGAATCACAAAGGAGTCAAGGATTATCGAGTAGCAATGTGCAGTGTTGGGGAAACTGTAGACAGTGGTTCCGAATGACACGGCTCTAGAAAATCCAAGAATTAAACGAAATGGATAAGATCGATAAAGTTTTAAAGGGGAAACAAGATGGCAGCGATCTGAAAGGTCTGCTTTGCTGATCTCTGCATCACAGTAATGCTCTATCCCACCCCACCACAGTCATTTACTTAAAGGTCAACACTAAAAGAGCTACAGAATACTGAATAATGCCAATTTGTCAAGTGGAAATGACAAAACATGGGAAAGGATCGATTAAGTCCCAACACGCAGGGCACCCGTCCGAAGCTGTCTGCATGCCTGTGGCCGCACCTGCAACCCCCTCTGCTCGTTCGATCGACCCAGTTAGTCACCAGGCCTTGGTCACCGAGTTCACCAAGTTACATGAAATGATTGAAGGCATGATTGAAGAAACGTTCAGCAGGAGGCTAGAACCACTCTCAGCCATGCTCCAAAAAATATGAGCAGCAAATTGAAAGCCTTGGAAACAGAACGGATGAGGTCGCGCGTCAAGCTGCAGGGACAGAGTCTGTAATCGATTCCTCGAAGGAGCGGGTCCTCGCCCTTGGAAAACAGGTCCGTACCTTAACTGAACAATTTGACGACTAGGAAACAGGGGCAGAATGAAGAATGTTCATATCATCGGTCTGCTGGAGACATAAGATGTTCAGCCAGTAAGTTTTTTTTCGAGAACTGGCTGCTGTGTTCCTTCACTTCGAAGCTGAAGAGGGATGGGTGAAGAGTGAGACAGTTCATCGGGTTATGGTGCGTAGGTCAGACTCAGACCAACGCCCTCACCCTGTTCTTGTGCGATTACGTAGTTGCAGAGACAATCAAAGACTTATGGAAGCTTGCAGAACACAGGGAAAAGATCCGACGAGGGCTCCAAGATTATGTTCTTCCACCTCTTTTCAGCGGCAGTGATTCAGAAAAGAAAATCTTTTGATGATATCAAGAGAAGATTAAGGGAACTTGAGATTCAGTATTCCTTCATGAACGCAGCGGTGCTCCGTATGCTTTCAATAGTTCTACGCACTGGTGGATCTTTCAATAGATCCATTGACGCTCCAGAGGACGCGAAAACTTTGTGGACACTATACAGCAGGCTGGTTGTTTTATAGATATCGATAATCATTCTTCTCTCGTTTTAAAGAACGTTTGTTGAATCTTTCTTGGTATTAAGTAATGTTAAATTACAGTTAGGGATGGGTAGAGTACACAATTTTAACTTGATTACTATTACTATTCGTTTTTCTCGTGCTGAGTTTGTGTGTCGGGTTCGGCTCAAGCTGGAGGGAGTTATGAAGCTGATCATGAAGACTGAATGCCTACGTTAGGGCAGTTCAATCCCGATGTTTGTGATTAATTGCCCGGAATGCAGTATTGATAATGGGGTAGAAGATAAAGATTTGTGACGTGCAACTGCCCCCAGTGGGGGGAGGAGGGTTAAATGCCCCTCCTGAGTGTCATTGGCATTTTTTGGCCTGTTTTTTGTTTGTTTTTATATGTATTTAGTTGTAGAACATTTTGAAAGCGTGTTAGTTGTTGTAGTTTTAGTTAGTATTTTTTTTTAGGCTCGATGAGTCTTTTTTCGTGGATGCTCAGCGATTTGTCATTCAAGTTCTTCCTCTCCGGAGTTCTAATGTTGTTCCAGTGTGTTATGGCTAATGTCATGCTTCAATGGTATATCTGGAGCATTAAGGGGAGGCAGTTAAGAGGAAAAAGGTACTTTCTAGTCTTAACAAAGAGAGGGTTGATCTTGTCCTATTGCAGCAGATGCACCTCGATCACAAGGAATAATTGAAGTTACAGCAGGGCGGGTTTGAACGGGTTTTTATTTTCGTCTTTTAATACTAGGAGTAGGGGAGAGGCCATACTGAATAAGAAGAATCTTCCATTTAAATTACTAGATTGTATTGGATACTCACGGAAGGATCACAATCTCCCAATCCTTGAACTATGGTAAATAATCCAATATTTTGAACAGTAATTGCGACCCCCACCCCCACCCCGCGACCCTCTTAAAATCCTGGTAGATACATTTTCTTGCATCATGGCACATTATCGTAGAAGGAGATTTCAACTGTCTTATGGACCCCACGATGGACAGAATGTCCGAAGGTCCCTCAATCCCCCCGTTATAATGTAAGGTATTGGTGGATTTGTGTGCAGATCTAGAGCTGGTGGATGTCTGGAGGCACATCTACCTCACAAGGAGGGCTTTTAATATCTTCTTTAACCCGCAGAAATGCCACACCAGGTTTGATTTCTTCCCCATCCCTGAAACAATCTTAGATTCGGTGGCATCCTGTACAATTGGGAATATTACCATTTCTGACCATACTTATTGATAAAGATTTAGGGAAATATAATAGATTCGAGACACTGGCGAATGTATCCCTTTATTGTTTAGACTAGTTAGTTCATTGAGTATTTCTGTAATGAATTCAGATCTTTCTTAGCCATTAATTCAGATTCAACCAGTAAGCCATCCATTCTATGGGAAATTGTTCAGGCTTATGCCAAGGGAATAATTATTCCTTATGATGTAGCAGAAGGGGGAGCAGGAACGCTGGTTTGAGGCACAGCTGAGGGCAGCCGAGAGGACATACTGTGATAGACCCTCAGGGGCTAAGCTGCAGAGGATTACAACACTTCGGTCTACAGTGAATTCCACGCTCACACAGACAACCAAGAAGGAACTTACTTTTGCTAAACAAAGGCTGTTTGAGCATGGTGATAAGTCAGGCAGGTATTTATTCTATCTTGCCAGGAAAACGAGCGCCCCTCTAAGCCATTACCTCAATTAGGGAAGGTATTGGGATCCTTACCTTCAATTCCAAAAAGTTTGGTGTCTCCTGTCCAAGATTTTTCTCCGAATTATTTCAGACTGAGCATTATGAGGACAGATGGATTAAAATGGAGTCACTTTTCATTTTTCAGGAGTAACCCTGAATAAGTGGTGTGCCTTAATGCACCATTGTCTGCGCAGGAGGGTGTGAAGCAGCTTCAGAATGCAAAGGTGCACATTCCTGACAGATTTCCTCGTGAATTTTATAGATAATTTATAAACCTATTGTCAGGGCTGATGTTTAACATGTTCTGTCACTCATACAGTCACGAACCCATCCCTCTATCCTTAAGAGAGGCTCATATCTCTATGATGATGAAGAAAGGAAGACCCTGGAGGATTGTGCTTCTTACACGCCAATCTCAAATTTAAATGTTGGTTTCAAAATCCATTCTGAGACCCGTGCATTAAGGCTGGAAACTTTGCTGCCTTCCGTTACCAAAGAGGACCAAACAGGCTTTATAAAGGGCCGCAGATCTTCCTACAATGTGAAGAGTTTACTCAACATGATCCAAGAGTGTCAACAACAATCTGTCCAGGGATTATTGATCTCTTTTGATGAGGGAAAGCATTTGATTGGGTTGAGTGGCCGGATCTCTTCTGTACATTAGAACGGGTTGGTCTACGCAAAGATTTTATCAAGTGGGTGAGGATCCTTTACCGTGATCCTCTGGCTGCGGTTCTCACTAATAGTGTGGCCAACCAGTAATATTAATATTTCTCCAGGCAGCCGACAAGGTTGACACCTTTCACCATTGTTGTTTACGTAGGGGATTGAGCCACTGGAGGAGTCCATCCGTAGGGATGTCAACACATCTGACCCAGAAGTGGGATAGAAGTCACGAAAGATTACATTGTATGCAGATGAGGGTCTTATGTTTCTTGTCAAATCCCGTAATTTCGGTAGGTCATATGATGCAATGCATGAATTCGCTTGTTGCCTTTCCGGGCAATAAATTAATTTTACAAAGTTGGAGGCCATGCCTATGGGAGATCTTAGGGAAATACCTGATACTAAGGGCAAATCCTGGTTTCCTTTTAAATGGTCACGGGGGTGGTTTCCCTATTTCAGTATAGTCATTACATCTGGCTTTGATCATTTATTTAATGTGAACGGTGTCCATTTGTTTGACAAAATTAAACAAGACCTTCAAAGATGGGAGGCAATTCAAATATCCTGGCTAGATCGGATAGCTGTTATTAAAATGACTGTCCTTCCTCATTTCCGAGACGCCGTGTGAATGTTTTCTTTGATGTTTCCCAGACAGATATTTCGGAAATAGAATGGCTGGTTTAGCTCTTTTATTTGCCACCATAAGCGATTCCTTATCAAGCTAACAAAATTGCAACTGCCCCACAGATTGCGGGGGGTAGATCTCCCAGATTAAAAGCAATCAAGTAAGCTTTTTTAATCATCCGATGTTCGTGCCTTGGATTTATGGAGTATTGTCAAAAACTAATGATTATCAATACTGTTAAAACTTGAAGAACAATGCGTCAGATCGAGAGCAATACAGCCAAAACCATGTTTCTTACCGCTTTAATTGCTATACCAGGGTTGTCAACCGGGGATAATGGATTCCAGGTGTAAACTGTGGGCAGCCAGGGGAGTACCTTGCTTGAGTGATTTAGAATTAGTAGAATCCCTAAAGTGTGGATACAAGCCCTTGGGCCCAGCAAGTCAACTTCGAACCACTGAAGAGTAACCCACCCAGACCCATTCCCCTACCATTCTATACCTACCCTGACTAATGTCTGAACTTACAGATCCTTGAACACTTTGAGTGATTTAGCATTGGCCAATTCATCTAACCTGCACATCTTTGTGACTGTGGGAGGAAACCTACGCAGTCACAGTTGAGAACATACTAACTCCACACAGCCAGTCACCCAAGGCTGGAACCAAACCCGTGACCCTGGTGCGGTGAATCAGCCGTGCAAACCACTGAGCCACCACGTGTTACTTGAGGGAGAAACAATGATATCATTTGATCAAATAACTCGTAAGTATGAACTACCTAGTAGAGATTTCTTCTGTTTTTTTCCAGATTAGAGATTTGATTTTAAAAACACACACTTTTAACAGACTCTTATAGATCCGATACAGAGAAGCGGGTGCTTACTGCTAAGAATACACTCTCTGTCAGTACCCTTTATCATTTGTTGGAGAGTGTCCCCTCAGACAAGACTGTGCAGCTTCGTGATGTCTGTGCGGGAGAGTTAGGGGGTTTAGATCTCTTTGGAGACATGGGAGAATATTTGTGAAAATGCTCGAAGGATTTTGATCTGTAAAAGGACCAATTCCATGCAGTTGCAAATTCTTCATAGGGCCTATCTAACACCACATTTTCTCTCAAAATTCAATGTGGGATTATCTTCAGCATGTCCTAAATGCAGAATGACTACAGGCATTCTTACTCATTGTATGTGGTCCTGCTGCAGGTTTCGTATATATCGGATCACTGTGTTCGGTGCAGTAGAGTGGGTCTTGGGGGACCGAATTGGAGATGGACACGGTTTCTCTTTCCCTGCACCTGCGCAGAGTATCTTACGCAGATGCACATGGGAAAAAATATATCCTCACTTTCTGTGCTAGGAAATAATATTCTGTTGTGTTGGATGTCTGAAACTCCCAGGATGTGTTGGGTCTTTGTAAGCTCATCATAGAGAATATCCCTTTGGACTTTCTCACCAGTATGGTGCACCAAAAAACAGATTAATATAAGTCATAGAGTCATAGAGATGGACAGCATGGAAACAGACCCTTCGGTCCAACCCGTCCATGCCAACCACATATCCGAATACAATCTAGTCCCACCTGCCAGCACCCGGCCCATAACCCTCCAAGCCCTTCCTATTCAATATACTCATCCAAATGCCACTTAAATGTTGCACTTGTGCTAGCCTCCCCCACTTCACCTGGCAGTTCATTACATACACGTACCACCCTCCGTGTGAAATAGTTACCCTGTAGGTCTCTTTTACATCTTACTACTCTCACCTTAAAATTATGCCCTCCACTTCTGGACTCCCTGACCCCAGGGAAAAGACTTTCCCTATATAACCTATCCATGCCCCTTATATTTTTGAAAGCCTCTATAATGTCATCCCTCAGCATCCGAAGCTGCAGCGAAAACAGCCTCAGCCTATTCAGCCTCTCTCTATAGGTCAAATCCTCCAATCCTTATAAATCTTTTCTGAACCCTTTCAAGTTTCTCAACTTTTTCCGATAGGAAGGAGAGCAGAATTGCACGCAATATTCCAACACTGGCCTAACCAATATCCTGTACAGCTGCAACATGACTTCTCAACTCCTGTACTCAATACTCTGACCAATAAAGGAAAGCATACCAAACGCCTTCTTCACTATCGTATCTACTTGCGACTCCACTTTCAAGGAGCTATGAACCTGCACTCCAAGGTCTCTTTGTTCAGCAAAACTCCCTGGGACCTTACAATTAAGTGTATAAGTCCTGCTATGATTTGCTTTCCCAAAATACAGCACCTTGCATTTATCTGAATTAAACTCCATCTGCCACTTCTCAGCCCATTGGCCCATCTTGTCAAGATCCTGTTGTAATCGGAGGTGACCTCTTCGCTGTTCACTGTACCTCCAATTTTGTTGTCATCTGCAAACTTACTAACTGTATCTCATATGCTCGCATCCAAGTCATTTATGTCAATGACAAAAAGTAGTGAATCCAGCACCGATCCTTGTGGCACTCCACTGGTCAGAGGCCTCCAGTCTAAAAAACAACCCTCCACCACCACACTCTGTCTTCTACCTTTGAGCCAGTTCTGTATCCAAATGGCTAGTTCTCCCTGTATTCCATGAGATCTAACCTTGCAAATCAGTCTCCCGAGGGGAACCTTGTCGAAACCCTTACTGAAGTCCATATGGATCACATCTATCCCTCTGCCCTCATCAATCCTCTTTGATACTTCCTCAAAAAACTCAATCAAGTTTGTGAGACATGATTCCCCATGCACAAAGCCATGTTGACTATCCCTAATCAGTCCTTGCCTTTCCAAAAACATGCACATCCTGTCCCTCAGGATTCCCTCCAACACCTTGACCACCACCAACGTCAGGCTCATTGGTCGAGAGTTCCCTGGCTTGTCCTTACCACCCTTCTTAAACAGTGGTGCCACGTTTGCCAATTCCAGTCTTCTGGCACCTCACCAGTGACTATCCATATTACAACAATCTCAGCAAGAGGCCCAGCAAACACTTCTCTAGCTTCCCACAGAGTTCTAGGGTACACCTAATCAGGTCCTGGGGATTTATCCACCTTTAAACGTTTGAAGACACCCAGCACTTCCTCCTCCGTAATATGGACATTTTGGAAGGTGTCACCATCTATTTCCCTACATGTGATATCTTCCGTATCCTTTTCGACAGTAAATACTGATGCAAAATACTCGTTTAGTACCTCCCCCACACTTCCTTTACTAGGAAAAGTATTGTGTTGTGTCTGATGTCTGAAACACCCCCGCCTCCCCCCTCCACCACCCGGGTCTGCTGGCTCGTGGTAAGCTCATCATGGAGAATATCCCTTTGGACGTTTTGACCTGTATGGTGCGCCAGAAAGCAGAGACTTATATAAGATACAGCAATCTTTTTTGGATTATCACGATTAGGCTTAACTGCCAGTCTAAAAATGGCTTTTATATAGCAATGACGATATTGTCTAATGAAATTAATATGAAGAATTGTGAACATATGAATGTATATCAGTTAATGCTCTCGAAGAACAAGAGCTATCGCTTTCTTATTCTGAGCTGTATTATTTATTTATTATTTATTGTTTATTTTTGTTTTTCTTCTGTCCGTTTATAGACTTTAACTTATTTTGTATGTACATGCACATGGGTGAAATATTGTTCAGTTATTTGAGTTGTTTTGCTTTGTTTTAACATAATAATAAAAATCAATTTTTCAGTCAAATTTTTTTAAAAAAAATTAAAATGCTAACATTGATAGAATAGAGTCCCAAAGAGCTCTCATTAGATAGATCACTCATGGTGGTTTACACTGAATGTCACCACACCTTGGGTGACAGGGTGAGGTTGAGAGAGCATCCTCTTCATGGTAACCTCAGTCAGTTTGGGGAATTGAACCTTCGCTGGTGCCCTCCCTCTGCATCACAAACCAACCATCCAGCCAACTGAGTGGGAGACTGTGTAACTGTTACACACAGAATCAGTCACAGACAAAGGGCAAAAGAAACATTCATGACACAAAAAAGGTGTATTTGGGATAATCGTCATGATAAGGGCTGAGGATAAAAACGTTCTCTTCTTGAAATTGTATTTTACATTGAGACAAGTTTTTGGAAGCTTTCTTTTACTGAATACAATAAGGTGAGACAAGTGAAATAACCAGAATGTCTAATTGTGATTGGATATCGATAACCGTAAATTAAGTGCATGTTTTTGATTGGTCTGTGGAAAGCATGCTGACTATTGTATGAATTTCGAAAGCAGATGAAATATATTGTTCGAGGAGTCTGTCCCCATGGGAAATGCCATCGGACACATGCAAGAAGAAACACTGGGTAAAAAGTTTCTGAGAATCGTCTGCTCGGTAACAGGAAGCTGGGAGTTGAATGACTGAAAGTTCCTGTAACGTGGAGCTGAGAAAACTATCATTTCACCTCCAAACGTATTGAATGTTGGAGCATGTTTGCAGTACTGAATGGCCTCATGATGGATTTCAATTGTGTGTGATTTGAAAAACGTACATCTCTACTCCATCCTCTTACATGTCACACACTGGGGCACAGCCGCTTTACTGAAACTGGGAATAAGTTGGAACATGATCTGGAAAATTCCATAATTGGCATTCGCCAGAATATTCTGTAACTCTGTGGGGGGCATTAGAGATGCAGAGAGAAAGAGAGGGATGGTGCTGTATGCAGTAGTGAGAGTGGGAGAGCATGAGCTTTGTTCGGGAACCGGTGCTATAACAGATATACAGTGAGTGTGAGGGAGCAGAGAGAATATGGTGACCCTTATCCTAACAGAGTGGGGAAGGTTATTGAAGCTTGTCCTGTTTTGCTGGACATTTACTCAGACCACAGATACTGCACTGAGCTGGGTGGTGAGCTCAGACCAGGCTCGGTGTGTCTGGTGGAGCGATCCCTCTGGGAAGAGAATGGTCCCCTTTTGTACTCGCTCATCCACCAGGACCTCTGTGACCCTGTCGAAAACCGTGATGTAATTTCCCCTTATCTGCCATGCTCAGAGTAAACTGTGCCGGACAGCTGCAAACTGAGAAAGCTCAACCGTGTGCCCCTTGGCCTTTTAAAGATGGCCCAGTGTCATGGAATATCCAGGAGCATCCGAGCGATTTTGAGTACCTCCAGTCATGATGGGTGGGAGAATCGAGCTGGCATTGTATGAGAGCGACACAATGGAGTGGGGTGGGTAGTTAATGAGATGAGTTTGGTAAGATAGCACCAGGAAAGTAGTTCAGCCTCGTGCAGACAATCCCTGTCACACTTAATGAAAATGGCACTGAGATAGTTTTTTGTTAGATTCAGCCCAGTGAGGCGAAGACTCTGCTGTCCTCACTCCTAGTTACAAAGCTGCAGAACAAATGCTCATCCAAAAGTCTCCATTGCCTGAACTCACAGCAATATCCCTTTCACTCATCATTCTTCAAAGTACTGAGCCGTGTTGCATGATACTATCGAAATGTCTTCATTTCAGCATTCTGAAACCTGTGAACATATCCTTCAATTACATTTTTTCTCAGTCTCCCCCACTCTGTTTTCACTCCAAAACACACTCATTTACAGTCATATTGCACGAGACTCCCAGTATGACTGGACCATGGCAACCAGAATGTCCATCCAGACTCACCCCATTCCCCTGCCCTTGTTCTGTATCCCTCTAATCCTTTCCTATCTGTGTATTTGTCCAAATGCCTTTTCAATGTTGTTATTGTGCCCACCTCAATCACTTCCACTGGCAGCTCAGTCTGTATTCATACCACACTCTATGTAAAAACGTTACCCCTCAGGTTCCTTTTTATATACTTTTTTTTTTCCTTTCCAAACATTAATGGATGTCCTCTAGTCGTCGATTCCCCAACCTTGGGAAAATAATTGAAGTATTCACCCCATGCACGCCTCTCATAATTTTATAAGAGTTACACTTCAATAAGAACCCCCTCAGTATCCTACGCGGAAAAGAAATAAGTTCGAACCTGTCCAACCTCTGCATGTAACTGAGAGCCTTTAGCCCAGGAAACATCTTTGGAAATTTGTTCTACGCTCTTTATCGTTCAATAATATCCTTTCCAGAGCAAGGTGAACAAAACGGAACACAACACTCCAACTGCAGCCTTACCAACATCCTGTACAACTGTAATATAACGTCCCAACGTCTATACCTAATGCCCTGATGAAGGCCAGTATGCCAACAGCCTTCTTCACTGTCCTGTGTATCTGTGACTCAAATTTCAGCCAACCGTGCACCTGATCTCCAACGTCCTTTTGTTCCACTTCACTCCTTAAGGCCCTCTCATTCATCATTAAACTTCTACCTGGATTTGACTTTCCAAAATGTAAGACTTCACACTTATTTCAAATTGCTATTTCTGAGCCCACTTCCTCAGCTGACCAAGGTACTGCTGCAATTTCTGATAATGGTTCTCATTGTAAATGATGCCTCCTAATTTCGAGTCATGTGCAAACTTACTAACCTTGTGTTGTGCACTCTGGTCCAAATCATTGATATAAGACAACGAACAGCAATGGACCCAGGACCGAACACTGAGGCACTCCACTAGTCGCAGGCCTCCAGTCCGACAAGCATACCTCCACCATAGCCATTTGCTTCATAACGTCAAGACAATTGTGTCACCAATTTGCCAGTTTACATTGGAGTTCATGTAATCCAACCTTCCAGAGCGGCCTACTATGTGGAACCTTGTCAAAGGCCTTACTGAAATCCATATAGACTATGTCCACCACTCTGCCCATGTCAACCTTTATGGTCACTTCCTCAAAAACTCTAACAAAAATTCTAAGGCATGATCTGCCACGCACAAAGCTATGCTGACTGCTCCAAGTCAAACTCTGTTTTTCCAAATGCATGCATATCTTATATCTCAGAACCTTCTCAAGTGGTTTACCGAAAACAGATGTGAAGCTTACTGGTCTATATTTCTCAGGTTTTTCTTTGCAACCCCCCTTGAAGAAGGGCACTCCATTTGTTACCGCCCAGTCTTCCGGGTCCTTGGCCCCTGAACTGTCTTCTCTCACCACCTGCAGTGCTCTTGCATATATCTGGTCAGGACCAAGAGATTTATCTGACTTTATGAATTCTAATATATCCATCAGCACCTCTACTGTGATATGGACTGTACCAAGATATCACAACTAACCTCCCAAAGGTCACAGGTCTTTATGATTTTCTTCATGATAAACACAGAGGGGAAATTGAGGACCTCACCCATTTCTTGAGGTTTTACGCATGCATGCCCATTTTGGATTTTAAGGCGTCCTATTCTCTCTCTGGTTGTTCTTTTTCTTTTCTATGCTGAATTTGGATTCGCACTAATCAGCTCAGCCATGGCTATCTCATACCCCCTTTTCGCCTTGCTGATTTCCTTCTTCAGTAAACTCCTCTATCCCCTGAGTACCTCCAGGGATTCCCTTGATACGAACTGCCTGTACCTGAGCCACGCCTCATTTTTTTTCTGGTCAGAGCCTCAATTATTCTTGTTATCCAGGGTTCTCTCTTCCAGCCTCACTTTCCCTTCATCCTCACAGGGACATATAGACCTTGAACTCTAGCTATCTCACTTTTGTAGCCCTCCTACCTGCCCGGGATCATTTTACCTGGAAACAAACTACTCCAATCATCCCCTGCAATCCCCTGTCTAATTCCAACAAAATACGCCTTACCCCAATTTATAACTTGAATCTGTGGACCAATTTTGTCCCTACCATAACTATTTTAATACTAATACAGCTCTAGTCACTATTCCCAAAATGATCCCCGACTTTACCTCCGTCACCTATCCGAACTTATTTCCCAACAGTAGGTCGAGTTTGTCCCTTCCCCAATAGGAACCTCTCTATATTGCTTGTGGAAGCTTTCCTGAACACACTTAACAAATTACATTCCATCGAAGTTCTTAACCCATCTGGAAGTCCCAGTATATGTTAGGAAAATTAAAATCACCTATTATGACAACCCTATTACTCCTGCAAGTCTCGCCAGTGTCCCTGAAATTTTGTTCCTATAATTCCCATTGATTATTTGGAGGCTTATAGTGCAACCATCACCATCCCCCTCTTAATTCTTTGTACCGTTTACAAAACCTCATTGGATATTATCTCAGTTATTTCAACTTTAAATACGAGAGTGATATGCGCCTTAATCAGAACTATTGGTATTTAAATTGTTTCCCTTTATATCTCATCCTCACATTGATTTTCATATTCGTAGCACCCCTTGTCAAGGTACAGTACAGATATGGAGCTGTAAATGGATGGGAACTGCACATTCTGTCACTTCCACCATTGGTTACATTTTTCACCACACTGGGCAGTGATCTAATACAGTGTTACCGAACAATGAAACAGCCTGGGTTTATATATGAATGACCCAGTGCGGACTGCACAGCTCCCCACACTGAACATTTAGTCCAGGATTATAGATCAAGCATTGGTGTGGGCTGCATAGAGTTTCACTCTGGACATTGCTGGGTTGCATACAGCTGTACACTAGCCGGATCTACACAGTGCTCCATCCTGAATATGTAATGGATGGGCTGGTTATGTGTGTTGGATTGTGAATGTAAGAGAATGAAACATCTGACAATACCTTTATTTTGAGTTTTCATTCTTGTCATTGGACCCCTCAAATTCTGACTTATCCTGTTAGACCCATCCATCTTGATGAGTCATGGTGAGTGTTCCTGCAGCATCTGAGTCTACAACATGACCAAGAAACGGAGCAGAGGCTGCAGAGAGGGGAGTCTCCGTAAAATGGAATGAAGGAATCACCATCAGATCACAGTGGTCACAGTGAATGGTGGGGCAGGATTGAATGGACCACTAATGCAACCTATTCATATATTTCTGTTTGTTCCAAGCAAACTCCCCTTCTCTCCCAGTGTCCCATATTGGTTGGGAGTGAGTCACCTCCTCCTGTTCCTGCATAACATGATGCTGGGGCCTCACAACCTCCAGATTTCCCTGTGCCCCAGTTTCGAGCTCTGAGTGACTCCCTCCTGTCCCTGTGCCCCAATCTCAAGCAGTTGGATGACTGCGTCCTGTTCTTGTGTCCCAATCTTGAGCAGCTGAGTGACTGCCTCCTGATCCAAGGTTTGCGATAGTAGATGTCCTCCTCCTGCTACTGACTGACAGGTTCCAATATCTCTGTGCTCACCTGCTGCTCCTGTGGAATGGAGTCGAGGGCCTGAATATCGTCTTCACATTCCTTACAGCTTCTCTTGACTAAAAGCCTTTCCCCGTTTCTGTAAAACACCATCAAAATATGAATGATGTATTTTTGTATTTTACTCTCAGTAATTGAACAAACAAACTGACTGACAGAATTCAGAAGCTGAATTGCCTCTTCCTGTTCCTGTGTCATACACTCAAGAGGGAATAGAGTTTCAGAGATGTACAGCATGGAAAAATACCTTTCGGTCTGATCGTCCATACTGACCAAACATCCTAAATAAATCTCGTCCCCCTTTCCATCACTTGGCCCATCTCCCTCTAAACACTTCCCATGCATGTATCCATCCAAATGCCTTTTAAATGGTGTAACTCTACCCGCCTCCACCGCCTCTTTTGGCTGTTCAATCCATACACACAGCGGTCTCTGTGTGAAAATGTTGTCCCTCATGTTCCTTTTTAAATCTTTCTCCTCTCACCTGAAACCTTTGTCTTCTAATTTTGGACTCGCCTATCCTGGGTAAAAGACGTTGACTGTTTACGTTATCTATGCCCCTCATGATTTTATAAACCCCTTTAAGGTCACCCCTCAGCCTCAACACTTGAAAATAGTCCCAGCCTGTTCAAACTCTCCCTGTGGCTCTAACCATCCAACATCTGCAACATTATTTTAAGTCTCTTCTGCACCCTTTCAAGTTTGACAATGTCTTTCCGACAGCAGGGAGAACAGAATTAAAGGCAATATTACAAAAGTGGCCAAACCAATGTCCTGGACAGATGCATCATGTCATGAAAATGTTTAGACACAAAGCACGCACCAATAAAGGGGAGATCACCAAGTGCCGTCTTCACTACACTGTTTACCTGTGACAGCACTTTCAAGGAACGGAGAACCTGCCCCACAAGGTGACACAGTAGCTCAGTGACGAGCATTGCTGCTTCAGAGCGCAGCGATCTGGGTTTAACTCCTTCCTTGAATCACTGCCTGTGTGGAGTTTGCACATTCTCCCCGTGTCTGTATGAGTTTCCTCCGGATGTTATGTTTTCCTCCGACAGTATAAAGATATACAGATATGGGTAGATTGGCCATGCTCAATTGCGTAAAGTACCCAAGGATGTATAGGCGAGGTGGATTAGCCATGGGAAATGCAGAGTTGGGGGATAGGGTAGGGGTTTGTCCAGTAGGATACTGTTCAGAGGTTCGGTGTGGCCTCGATGGGCCGAAAAGCCTGTTTCCTAACTGTAGGAATTCGATAATTTCGATGGATTCTCCTTGATTGGCAGCTTTCGACAGAACCCTACCTGTGTGTCTTGCCTTAATTTGTCTTGCCAAAATGCAATAGTTCACATTTATCTAAAATAAACTCCATCTGCCACTCCTCGGTTCACCTAAGCAAAGTCCCATTATAGTCTGAGAGATCATTCTTCACTGTCGACTACACCAACAAATTTGTTGTTGTCTACAAACTTACTGAGCATACTTCATATACTCAAATGTAAATGATTTGTATCAGTGACAAAAGGCAGTGGACCCACTATTGATCTTTGCGGCACGTCACTAGTCACAGGTCTCCAAGTTTAATGAACAAATGTCACTGTCACGCCCTGTCTCCAATATTTAAGAAAAATTTGGATCTAAATGGCGAACTCTCCCTGGATCCCAGGCAGTCTAACCTTATTAACCAGTCTACCATGAAGAACATTTTGGTAATCTTACTGAATTCCATAAAGACAACATCCACTGACCTGTCTTCATCAATCATCTTCATCACTTCCTCAAAAAATTCCACTGAGTCAGTGAGACGTGATCTCCAATGTACAAAGCCCCTCTTCAGTTCTTGTCTTTTCAAAATGCATATTGATCTTTTTCCTCAAAATCCCCTCCAACAATTTAGTCACCATTGACGTCATGCTCACCGATCTATAGTTACCTTTTTTTTCCCCTTACTTTCTTAAATAATGACACAATGTTAGCAGCCCTCCAGTCTTTTGACACCTCACCTGTGGAAATCAATGTTGCAAATACATCAGCAAAAGGCTGAGCAATTTCTTTTCTAGTTTCCCACAAATATTTGGGACACAACTGCTCAGGTCCCAGG
Source organism: Chiloscyllium punctatum (assembly GCF_047496795.1). Taxonomy (NCBI): domain Eukaryota; kingdom Metazoa; phylum Chordata; class Chondrichthyes; order Orectolobiformes; family Hemiscylliidae; genus Chiloscyllium; species Chiloscyllium punctatum. Next base: position 53,233,848 of record NC_092788.1, on the reverse strand, counting down.
GATTTGTTCACCTTTATGTGTTTTAAAATATCCAGCACCTCCTTGTAATATAGACACTTTCAAGGTATCACTATATATTTCTTCATTCTCTCGCTCTTGTAACCTCCTCCACATTAAATACTGAGAAGAAATACATGTTTCGTATCCCTCCAATCTCGTGTGGTTCCATGCACAGGTAGCCTTACTGATCTTTAAGGGGCCCTATCCTCTCCCTCGTTAATCTTTTGACATTAAAGAATTTGTATAATTTCTTCAATGCTTCGTTAACCGTATTTCTAAAGCCAGCCCTTCTCCACATTTTTCTGGCCCGATTTCCCCATTGACTGTACACTTGCTGCCCTTGCACACCTCTCGGGATCCACTTGATCTCAGCTCTGTTTACCTGACATATGCCTACTTCCTTACCTTGACCAGACCATCAATATCTCGAGCCATCCAGCACTTGCTACACGCACCAGCCTTGCCCCTCTCACTAATAGGAAGACGTTGGCTCTGGACTCTCTGAAACCAAGTTTTGTTGGCCTTGTATTTTACAACCATCACTTTACCTGTGAATAGGGTATTCCAATCAGCCTTTCAGAGGGCTCACCTAATACTTTCAAAATTGGCCTTGTTCAAAGTTAGAACTTTAATGTTTACATCAGGTCTTTCCTATTCCACAACTAATTTAAAACTAATATTTAGGCATAACAGACTTGGAAGTTAAATAAACACTTCCTGCCTCTCTGTAACAGGCTCAAGAGGCTGAATGGGCTCCTCGACGCCCTCTCTTAAAGACTGGAAAGGCTGAATGGCCTCCTCCTGTCCCTGTGTAACAGACCCGAGACATTAAATGCCACAGCAACCCGTGGATTACGAGCAGCCGGTAAACTGTATCTGATGGAGGTCCATCCTTTCTCAGTTACAGAAACACAAACAACACAATGTACTCCAGGTGCCGTCTCAGTAACACCTCATACAGCTGCAGTGACTTATCTCTTCGTTTTGAATGATTCTGTTGGCAAAATGTGACAATATTCTAGATTTCCACCTTTTCAAGTAGCAACAGGCTAATATGGGCTGAATGGCCTTCTCGTATCCCTTTGTAAGAGGCCCATAGGGACAGAATTGCTTCGGCATTTTGCTGAGCAGCAATCTCAATGCTCTGTCTCAAGGTTATGAAAGGATTCGATAACAGGGCACTTAAAACCAGGAGTAGCCTCATACTGGTCAATAAGTATTATACTTTGGGTTAAGGTATCCAGAAACCTGCCCACCTGACTTGTTTTTATGCAACTGATCTGTTATTTTATACCTGCCTCTTTTCATAAACAGAGTGGAACACATATAGACCACTGCAGTGCCTTTTAATACTCTCATATACAAGTTTTTAAAAAAGATTCGAAAGATTTAAAGATTTTTGGTCCATCCCTCAGCAACCCTCATCCATTCCATCCAAACCCAGTAAATGTTCCCTTTTATAGTGATATGAAAAATGAGGTGTGGAACTGGTTAACTGAGCCTGTTTGTTTAGTCATGATTTGGAGATGCCGGTGTTGGCCTGGGGTGTACAAAGTTAAAAATCACACAACACCAGGTTTTCATCTAACAGGTTTAATTGGCAGCACACTAGCTTTCAGAGCGTTGCTCCTTCATCAGGTGATAGTGGAGGACACACTTCTAAGGCACAGGATTTATCGCAAAAATTTTCAGTGTGATGTAACTGAAATTATCCATTGAAAAATACCTTGATTGTTTGTTGAGTCTTTCATCTGTTCGAAGATCATGATAGCTTCATTTCTTTCATGTGTAAATTATAAAACCTTTTTCTTTTAAAGTTGCATTCTCAGGTTAGCAGTAACAACGAGTGTTAGTTAGACAATATTTTGAAGGTGTTTGCCCCTTTGTTCTCTGTCTATACCATAATGTTTGGATTGATTCTAATCTGAAAAGTGAGATAACAGAGTTCTACATGAATGCATGCAGTTTTTGAGCAAAGTACAATGTAACTCTGCAAGTACAAATTCACCACATAAGATATATGTGTGTCTGTAGGTCTTTGTCGGTTTGTATGTGTGTGTTTCTCTTAGTTGGGGGTTGTGAGTGTGAGAGGGAGTATATATGTGTGTGTAGTGATGTAGAGTGTCTTAAGTCTGTGAGGGGTTGCATGTGTGAGTGTGGGAGTGTGTGTGTGTCTGGGGTGCGGGACTTGAGTATCAGTGAGAGAGAGTATATATGTGTATGCATGAGTGTAGCGTGGTCTAAGTCTCTGAGCGGATGCCTGTGAGAGTGTGTGTGTCTGTAAGGGTGTGTGTGTCTGTGTGCGTGTCTGTGTACTTATGTGTCCGTACGTATGTGTGTGTATAGGAGTGCCTGTGTGTGTGTGTATAGTACAATGGTGGTAACCTGCAATGTGACATGAACCCAAGGACCCAGTTGAGGCCCTCCCTATGGGAACCGAAATTTGTAATCAGCTTCTGCTCGGCCACTTTTCGCTGCTGTCAGTCCTGAAGTCCGCCTTGAAGGATGGTCACCAGAAAGTCCGAGGTTGAATATCCTGGACCACTGAAGTGTTCCCCAACTGGGAGCGAACCCTCCTGTCTGTTGATTGTTTTGCAGTGCCCATTCATCCGTTTTCGTAGCCTTTGCTAATTTTCCCAGTGTTAGTTCAGTGACTGTGCTTAATGCCAATCTCCATGGATTCTAATTATCTCAGTGGAGGGTTTCCATCTTTTAATGATAAATGGGCGCCGTTCAATGTGTTATCCCATAACATGAGCGGGAGCATCACCGACAGCACTGACAGGGAACAGCATACCCAGAGAGAGGGGGAGGAGAGATCAGTATCTGAGAACATGAGACTGGAATGTTCCAAAAATGTATCAGAATCTGGAAACATTAGACTGGCAAGTTCCAACAATAGATAGGAGTTTATACATTTATGTTTGGTATCTTTCTGAATGTTATTGGTCGTCATTATCATGGCGGATCTATTATGCTCTTCTCATTATTCAATATTTTTATTATACTTTCCTGGTTATCGTTGGTGTTCCTGGTCAGTGTCAACGTCCAGATGTTTTTGATCTAAAAACCGATTATGACTGTATTACTGTTCTTTTATATCGTCTACACTCCTTGCCACTATTATTTTACTGTTGAAACTCTCATTCCAGATATTTACTCTACAGACCACTACTAACTACATCAATGCATGTGTTCAATGACTGTCTCCCTCTCTGAGCTGGCAGTGTTACTCTCTATGTTGACCTACTCAGTTCCAGCAGAGAACTACAATTTACTGTATCATTGCCTTTGTTATTTAAATATTAAGAGCAGGGAGGTCACTCTCTACTGCTCTGGTTACAAACTCCACTTCCTGCCACTGTTTCCATCCCATCCCTGGCCAATATCTGCGACTGAAGCAGACAAGTCACAACTGTAGGAGATCCCTTTGACTATGAGCTGATTCATGACACCATATCCTGACCATTTCTAACTTGAAATACTCACCACTCCAGAATATATCTCACTGGTTTAGTCCAGCTGCTGTTTGAACCTTGAGCTATGAAATAAAGTCTTAACAAAGCCAATAATCTGCTGCTGACGCTCCCGGCTTCAAACCTGCCGAAGCAAATCTGATTCGAACTCACACCAAACTCCCATCCATCTGTCATTCATGTGCACGCTGATGTATATTGCTGTTTTTTTCTGGTAATACCTTTATTTTGACATTCTCAAACACTTTACCGTATCTGTCCATGAAACTTCTCTCGTTCTCTCTCTGTTGATTAACAAAAAGCCTGCCAGTTGTTCTTATTTAAAATAGTTTCCTGTGCGTTCCTTCTCAAACAATGAGTTTCGCATTCAACCACGCCAATCCCGCACACACACTCTCTCTCAGTCTCTGATGAACACACACACAGCAAACCTTCTCATTGTCGACATTGCAGTAATTTGATGCGAGTATAGTTACCATATGACAGTAAAGTTTGCAATACTCTCTATGCTGGGCAGATAGTGCAGTTTACTGAGCAACACACTAGCATCGTCTGCACAGCTCTCCGTGCTGGGCTGTCATCTTTTCCCAGTTTATGTTGTTTGTGGTGTTCTGTGAAGCAGATTCAGAATTTGATGTAACAAACCATTCCAGCTGATCTGACAATGCCTTTATTCAATGTTCTCATTCTTTTAAGTTTACTCTCGAAGATTCTCACTTCTCCAGTTAGTCCCACTGCCCTGTCTTTTTCCCCATATTTCCACAACATCTTTTCAGTTAATTAACTGTCTCTTTCTGTCTTTAATGTGAATCTTTCTGTCCCTCAGTTTCTTTCCCTGGCCTTTGTTTATGGATCTCTAGTGTATCGAGTGCTGGCATTGTGAAGCTCAGATACAGGGAAATGGTGTGTGTCAGGCTGTTTTTCACTTCCCGGTATGTCCCATGTGATGGTCCATGGACAGGGATGTTTCAGAAGTTATGAGGCACATCCTTGTAACTTGGTCTGTACCTGTATTTGTCCCTCTCAGGTGACCTTCTGATCGAGGAAGCCCCTCAAATAAAAGGCCAGGGATCTAAAGTGTGTGACAATGCTGTCACTTTTAAAAAAAGATTATCTTCTCCTTTCTTTAAATAAGAGCTCTTAAAGGCCAAACTGCCTACTGAAAATGGCTCAAGTAAATAACTTACGACACTTTTATGGTTTACAATAAATAGCAGTAACAACGGCCTAGTAACTTATCCCCAGCTGCTACTCTCTGAAACCTGACTTGATGCTGTTTCTTCCTGAATTGGAGAACTGTATGCAAGAATGTATGTCTGAATGTTCCATTTTTCCAAGAGATGTGTTTATGGGATGTTGGTATATTGGAATAGTTCATTTGTAGAAGGTACTGTATCCATTATTCGGTTATGGTTTCCAATAGTAAAATTATTCTAAATTCCTCTTCATTTTGTATGGATTTTCATTAGAGTCTTTAAGTATGTTGTGTTTTGCTTAATGGTGAGTGGTTTGACGAGTACCATCACATCTGGAACACCCAACTCTCATCTACCTACAAAATAAGAAAAGGTTTGCATCCAAACTACCTCCTTAAACTAGTTTGAGTCAGTCTGGTTGGTCTATAACAAACTCTGGACTCTTGTCTGGTTCTATATCGATAATACCAAATTGGGTTTAGAATTCCAATCCCTACAGTCCGCAAACAGGGCATTCGACCCAACAAGTCACCACCGACCCTCCGAGGAGTAACCTACCCAGACCCATTCCTCTACCCTATTATTACACATTTACACCGACTAAGGCACATAACCCACACATCCCTGAAAACTATGAACAACTAACCACGACCAATACACCTGACATGCACAACTTTGGGTTTTCGAGGAAACCAGAGCATCCAGAATAAGCTCATGCAGACACTGGAGAGTATGCACCGAGAGAGTATTGGGTTCAAAAGTTACGTATGGAAGTTGTTAGTGTCTTTGGTTCCGGATGTTGAATTCGGCTGATTTAAACAGTGTTTTGTGTATAAAGATTATTTCAGTCATTAAGAGTTCTCTGGGTGTGGAAGAAGTGAAGTTGGGGGTTTTACAAAAGGTAATGAAGGCAAAGCTGTAGGAATTGACAGACAAGCTGGAGTTGGGGCTGTGTTTGTCTGTGAGAAAATGAGAGATAATTACAGCTAGAGCTCGGCAATTACATTTGGTGGAACCGCCATCAGACTCTTTGGAAATGGCTAGAATTCAATTTCAAATGAGGCACCTTGAACATGAAAAGGAATTGAAACAGTTTGAATTATGATGAAAAGTAGAAATAAAAGAAAAGGAAATGAAGAAGAAAGAAAGAAAAAGAGAGAAAAAAGCAGAGAGCTTCAACTTCAAAAGTAGTAATTATAGAGGAAAGTTGAGATGAAGGTAGACGGTAGGCTGGATAAGAAAGATAGTGAGGATGAGCAACGCTATAGTAGCCAAAGGCCTGATGGAGATCTGTTTAAATAAACCCAGGCATTATCTAAATTTGATGAGAAGAATGGGGGAGCCTTTTTAATTCCATTTGAGAAAGTGGCTAAACAAATGCAGTGCCCAGTGACCATGTGGATTTAGTTGATTCAAACAAAGCTGATAGATATTTGCATCCCTATCGGAGGCGGTGTCTGGGGAGTAGGAGGAGGTGAAGAAGGCCATCGGAAGTGCATATGAGCTTGTGCCAGAAGCCGACAGACATTGTTTCAGGAATCTAAAATAGTGTCCCTGGTTAAACGCACATTGAGTTTGAAAGAATCGAATAAAGTAATTTTGAAAAGTGGGAAGGGTATTAAAAACAGAGCAAACCAATGGCACTCTTAGAGAGATTCTTATTTTGGAGAAGTACAACAATTCACTTCCTGCAGTCGTGAGAACTCGTGTGGAAGAGCAGAGAGTTAAAACGGCAAGATTAGAAGCTGAAATGGCTGATGAGAATGATTTGGTTCAGAAATCAAAGTCTGGTTTCTGTGAGGGATTGAGAAGAATGTGTGAGATCTTCTTAAAACATATCCCTGTGAGAGTAAGGTTTATTGGCATAGGCCAGGAGTAGCAGGTAAAGGGGTTACAGCATTAAGAGGCACAGAGGCATGTAATTCTTTTATGCTGAGACATGAGGAGCTATGCCATTCAGAGGGACTATTGGAGAGATGAGAAGTACTCCATTACGTAATGTGTGGTTGGAGCGTCCAGTGGAAACATCAACAGATTTATTCCACAATGGAGAAGGAGGCTTTGAGCTTGGTGTTGGCATTACAACATTTCAGCATTTAAATTGCCAATAACATACCCGAGACAAATCTTTATCACTGATCGTGACCCCTTAAAGTTTTTGAAGAAGTTTAGGGAGAAGAATACCAGTCTGTTTCGATTGAGCTTATTATTGCTGCCATTCAATTTGAAATTATACCGTTGATATTCGAGAAACCAAAGATTTGACACGTTGCAGAGACTTGGATGAAGAAAGACAAAGGCATTCTGTGGCAGGAGTAAAATGACTGAAATCGAAGCTAGTTGTGAACATTTGTATTCTCAGAGTCAATGTAGTATATATACATTTCAGTCTGCTAATAGAGGACGATTAGGAGGTCTAAAATTAATCCATCTTTGCATATTGATGTATCATTTTATTAAAGGTGAGTTGTGAGTTTACTATCACTGTAAAGAGGTTATGTTCTCTCAGGTTGTTTTTGAAGGGAGGTTATAAAGGCAGAGGTGCCGAACTGCTGTCTGAACACAGTTTAAGGAAATAACTGAGGAGGCCTTTAGGTTTCATTAAATGGTGGTAACAATCGAAGGGCAGTGGCCAGCTCTCCCAGACCAGGTTTTCTCGTTTTGTTTTTATCTGCAGCATTCAGAAGCTGTTGGGGATCCTCGAAGGGTTGGAAATTCCAATACATGATCCCCAGCTGCTTTTCTCTCTGAGATCTCTGTTGATGTTGATTTCTCCAGGATCAGAAAACTGCATGCAAGGATCTGTATTTGAATATATCTTTGTGCCAAGCGGTGTATACCAAGAAGGTACGGTATCTATTGTATGTGTAAGTGTTCCAATATATAAGCTATCCCAAAATATTATTTTCTTCGTTTGGATTTTAAATAAAACATTTGAATAGATTATGTTTTGCTAAATGTCGAGAGGTTTGGCCAGTCACAACATATCTGGAACGCACACTTCACATCTATGTTTAAAATAAGGAAAGGTTTGGGTCTAAGCGGCCTTCTTAAAACATTTTGCGGGGATCTGGTCTGGTCCACAACACTTGGAGCCGAGGGGTTTCTGACTGCTCCTGTAATTGAAAAGTTAGTGGAGGGGCTGGAGATGGTTTGCTGGAGGTTGTGCTGTGAGCTGCCTCAGACATTCAGGGAGACCAGAGGATTTGGTGACCCAACTTTGGATGGAGCCTGGGGACTGTAGTTACAGCATCTGGGTCTGTAACATGAACAACAAATGGAGCAGAGGCTGCAGAGAGGGGGAGCTCTGAAACCACGCAGTGAGTGTGTGTGGGGAAAGGGATCTGCTGTATCCACCCCAAGTATTCCGTGACCAGCTTCCCAAGCTCCACTTAACCCAGGAGCAGAGTGTGAGGGGACCCTGACTGAACAAGGAGCTGGTCACAGAGCGGTGTCACCTCCTTCAACACGACCTGCAGCCTCACACCAGGGGGAGGATGGTGCTGCCAGTGGCTGTTAGGTTCACTGTTTCATTCAGCTTCTATGATCCAGAACTTTCCAGGCAGGAGTGGGTAACATATCCTTCATTTCCCAGTATCTCCACAACGGTGTCACCATTCGGTGATGGAGGATATATATGGTGGATGAGGTATTACATTGTTTCTCAGACAGCAGGGAGCAGCTTAGTGTATCCAGTATAATGAGATTCCCGATGGTGTGCATGGCATCTGCGGAGTAGCCATGTCAATGGGGAGAGGTAGAGGAACTGAAGGAGTTCTCTCTCTATTAATGTTGCAGTGTGTCCATGCACAGTACATCATGTTGGTGAATACCCACTGTCCTGGCAGCAGTCACGGCCTCTTCATTCAGAAGCAGTCAGAAATTCCCACCGTCATTGGGTCTCCACTTGGAAAGAACTGAATATATCTTGGATAAAGGCTGTCCCCTTGATGCACGTTTCAAAACATCAGCCCCACCACCAATCAACCACATCAAAGTAGTCCATGTGTACGGAGAGCAATGGGGTCACTTGGACTGTCAGGGAGTAGATGATCAGGGATGGAGCAAAACCTCCCATGTCTGAACGGGTCTGAATGAACCCCCCAGTACACAGTATCATTAATCCCTGTAATCCCTCTCCATTGCAGTCACATATTGCCTTTCATTATTACTGTAAATGAAATGGCAGGTTATATCATGTTATATTCCACCTGCCAAACTATTATCTATTGCCTTTACCACTCTGAATCTATCTGTAGACCCTCCGCCCTCGCTTGATAACTTAATCTCTTGCTTATCACCAGCGACATCACCAAACTCAGCATCTGTGTATCTGTTCCATCCTCCTGATCATTAGTAAAGATTGTAAATAGTTGAGGACCCAGCACTGGTCACTGTGTGACCCTACTGGTTACATTCTCTCTAACTGATTGAGACTGATGTATCTTGAGTGCCTGCTTCCGGTATGATACCCAGGCCTCCCCCATTCCTGTGCAACACAGTCGAAGGGTTGAATAAGAACAAGGAGCTTCTGTAGGAATCCAACCCCTCGAACCTGCTCCGCCATTGAATATAATCATGGCTGATGTCATCGCGGCCTCTGTTCCACTCTTCTGCCATCTCTCCACCCTAAAACTCTAGTCTCTTGTTGTAGATTGCGCCACCTGAAAAAGATCCACTCCACATCTACACTTTCAATTACTTTTAGCATTTTACATCCCTCAATGAGATCTCCTTTTATTCTTATAAATTCGAGAGTATAGGCCTGACTTGCTCATTTTCTTTTCATAAGACAAACACTTCAAATATGGAATCAATCTAATGAAGCTCTTCTGAATTGCCTCCAATGGAAATACCTCATTCTGCAGGACACCCAAACCGTACTCCAGTTGTAGCCTCACTAACGCCTTGCGTAGCTACACCAACACTCCCTACCTTTCTACTCTATCCTTTTATAAATAAACACTGAAATTATGCTTGCATTTCTCATAACTTGCAGTACCCACAGGCAGGTTTTCTGTGATACACAAGCAGACACCCAGATCCCTCTGCACCTAAGCACTTTGAACTTTCCCTCCATTTAGATAATCATTTGTCTTTCTATTATACGGGCCAACTTGAATAGCCACATATTTATTCACTTTAACTTTCATTGCCAAATGTTGGCCCATTCACCCAACCTATCCATATGTTTTAAAATCTCTTGCATTATCACTCCGATGTAATTTCCCACCGATGTTAGTGTCATCTGAAAATGTGGTATCGTATTTTCTATCCCGTCAACTGAGTACAGTAATACTATCGATCTCAAAAGAGTACTGAAATCAATAGCACCCCACAAATTGCATTTGCCAAAAGAAAATGACACATTTATTCCATCTGACTCCATTTTGTTGGATAACCAATCCTCCATCCAAGCCAATAAATTACTCCTAAACCCATGTTGTCTGATCTTACCACTTACTCTTTGGAGAAGCAATATATCCAAAGCCTTCAGGAAGACCAGATACATTCCATCTCCAGGAATCCTACTATCCACCTTGCTTGTCACATCTTTAAGTAACTCAAGCAAACACTTCAAACTTGATTTGTCCTTTGTAAAACCACGTTGACTCCGAAAGATTGTGGTTTAACTTTGCAAATGTCCTCAACAATGGATTCTAGTAATTGTCTTAAATTACAATAGTTTATCGTTACGTTTTCCTCCCAAATGTATACAGTTATGATTTCTTCCCTTTCAAAAACGTTTACGTTTTCTTTGAATCCTGTTTAATCGGCAAAAGGTTTTAAGAGATCTGCTCCAATTGCTGCTTGAGGCATGTGTGGCTGACTGGACTCAGCATTCTGCTGGTGTACAAAATCGATGGGGTGACGTCTTTCTGGTGTTCACATGTTGTCATCTCCAAGGCCAGAATGACCTCCTCCCGTTGATGCGTTAGAGGGGTGGGTTATTATGGAATCTTCCCGTTGCAGTGTAATATATTGAGGGGCTGATGGGTCTTGTCATACTTCTCCATAACAGGTGGAGATAGTGAACGGTGTCCGCATGTATCCTGGAGATGGGACCGAGGGAGTGATTGGTCTTCTCTTGTTCCCAAACTACAGACGTGTCTGAATGACCTCTTCCTTTATCATGAAAGAAGTGTCAGATAGTTTTTATCCTTGTCCAATTCCCTTGATATCGGCTCGGTGGGTCTGAATGGCCTCCTGATATCCCAGTGTAACAATCTCCAGTCACTGTGTGACCTCTTCCAGTTCCTATGTTACGGACTTGAGGAGGCTGAATGGACCGATCCTGTTGCTCTGTTACATGATACTGGTGTAGCATGGCCTACTCTGGGTCGAGTGTTATAGGCTCCAGTGGCTGATTGACATCCTTCTGTAAATGTACATCAGGCACCAGGGGCTGAATAGCCTCGTCCTGTTTTAGTGTAACAGGCTCAAAGGCCGGAATATCCTTCTGTTGTTCCTGTGTAACAGGCTGGAGAACGGAATGGATTCCTCCACTATCTGCGTAATTCACTTCACTTGTTGACTCCTTCTATCATCTATGTTGAAATAAGATCATCCTTAATTTTTGTAAACTCCAATGGCTACTGGGTCAACCTGACCATCCTTTCGTTATAAGCTAGCACCTTCATGCAGGAATCATCTCTGAGCTGTTTCCAATATACCACATAATTTCTTCATTGAAGAGATTAAATCTGTACACACTTCTCCAGATGTGAACTCACTAAGACCCTGCACAGCAGCAGCAACACTTTACCAGCCTGCTGTAAGGTTCCCTCCCAGGTTAGAGCTGTCTCAGCTCTCTGGGGGAATACAAAGCATTGTTGGAAGATCATTATCCTTCTCCATTCCACAGCATCACGGGAGATCTGGAGAAATTAAAGTTTGAGAACATTATAAATGATGTGGCGAGATGATCTCTACCATTAATCTCCCCACAGCCCACGTCGGTCAGATTCCACAGAATCTAGTAAGGTGGAGCACAAAAACAGCAAGGAGGAACAAACATTGATGGGAATTATATGTCAAATTGAAACCTGCAATACAAATGTTGGGCATGTTATAAAACAGGAAATGAGATATTCACATTTGTGGGTACTGCAGTAATAATGTACTGTTTAAATTATATCTAAACTGTGTTAACCCAATTGAATACCATTGCTGGGAAAAATGGATTTCGTGACCACGTGTGAGATGTTTTACATAAACAGTATGTCGAGCACTGAGCTCAAGATCAGATTATTTAGGAATTGGTGTTGAATGATCAGAAGAGCTAATTGAAATTTTTGCTGGAAAGGACCTTTTGGGAACAGTGACCATAATGTATTGGTTTTCTTTTATGATGTTTGAGTACACAACAGTTTTTGTTTTATTTGAAGTAACTGTTATAAATCTGAGTGATGCAAGCCATGAGGGTGTGAGGAGAAAGTGGGGACTACAGATGCCGGAGATCAGAGTCGAAGAGTGTGGTGCTGGAAAAGCACAATCAGACAGCATACTAAGTGCAGATAAATCGATGTTTCGGGCATAAGCCCTTCATCAGGAATTAAGCATATTGGCCAAGGGGGCTGGGAAATAAATGAGAAGGGGGTGCGCCAGGGGGAGGTAGCTGGGATTACGATAGATAGATGAAGATGATAGGTGACGAAGGGAGACAGAACGCCTCATTTACTGCATCCATTAAACCCGATGTGGTCTTCTCTACATTGGCGAGGCAGGAGGTCAACTTGTGGATTATTTCAGAGAACATCTCTGGGACAGCCACATTGAACAACTCCATTGCCTTGCGGCTGAGCACTTTAACTCCCATTCCCACTCTACCAAGGACATAAGGGCCCTGGGCCTGCTCTATTGCCAAACCTGAGCCACCAGAAGCCTGGAGGAAGAAAGCCTCCTCTTCTGATTTGGGATCCTCCAACCAAAGGGGATCATAGTGGATTTCCCCATTTCCCCATTTCCCCTAATCCCACCTTATCTCACTCCAACCTTCCAAGTCAGCACCGCCCTTTTGAATGTTCCTATGTGTCCACCTTCCTTCCTATCAATCTGGTCCACCCTTCTCTCCGACTATCACTTTCAACCCCACCTTCATCTACCTATCAGATGAAAGGAGGCAGCTTAGAAAAATGCCAAGTGTTGCAGTAAGCCAGTGGATTCAGAGAGATGTAGGACCCAGCAAAGGATGACCAAGAAACTGAGAAGAAAATCAGAAAGAGAAAAAGCGTGCAAATGAAAGAAAAACACAAAGACTGCTAAAAAGCGTCGATCAATGTATGAAAAAAATAAAAACAAGGTCAAATGTGGAACAGTTGGTGTGCGTTCAGGATAATTTATTGCTTAGAACAGAGAAATCGCAGGGGAAAGAAACAGTTTCTTTGTGTCTATCTTCATGGAAGAATATCCAGAAATTCTCCCAGAAATACCAAGTGACCATGAGACTTGTGTAAATAAAGTCTAAGATCATTCTTATCAATGTTGAGGTCATCTTTGAAAAGAAAGCTGGATTGAGTATTTATAAATCTGACAGACTAGATGTACTTCATTCAAAAATTTCAGAGGAAGCAGCAATAGACATGTTGATTGCATCGCGGATTTTCACTTTATTTTCCGACACATTCCCGAAAGGCATTCAGCCAAACTGGATAAGGCAAAGGTTATAAATATTATCCAACAGTTTAAGAAAGGATGGATTTGGGAATGGTGAACTACAGACCAGTTATCTTGTCATCCGCAGTCGGATGTCTGGTGGACTCGATTACAAAGAACATGCTACTAGATATTTAGAAGGTAACAACATAACTGTGGAGTGTGAGAGTGTACCGATGAAAGGAAAACCAGAAGTGGCACACATTTTTTGGAATGGTTTGAAGATGATTCTTGTGGACATAGGCAATGAAGAACCAATGGATAACGTATAGTTGGATATTCATGAGCTTTTTTAAAAGAACTCACACACTGAGCTCAGAAGAAAAGTTAAAGCGATTTAAAGCGAGAGGTATTGGGAAGAACATATGCAAATGGGGAAGTAAAAATTCATGTGAATGTAATTGGAGAATAGAGGATGTCGTGCACCAGTTGCATCGAGTGTTGGTGAGACTAAACATAGAATATTGTGTATCGTTCGGAGTCCCAATCTAAGAAAGAATATAATGACTACAGAGGAACTGCAAAAGGTATTCTCCAAATTAACCCCTAAGTTGGCAAGGTTGTCTGATGGGGTAACTCAGCCTGTAATCTCGACTTTCGAAACATGAGAGGTGATTGTAGTGAATCTTAGAAACATCGAAAGGACTAATGAACAGAGGGACATGAAGAAGTACAAGTAGGCGAGATCTGGGAGAATCCCATGATATTCTACACGGACAAGTAGAACAGAATAATCAGCAAACAGTTAGTGTCTGGTCGAAACCAAACGGGCAATCTGTTTGTCAAATTGGAGAACATTGATGGATTGTTACATGAGACCTTCACATTTATTTTACTTGGGAGAAGAAGGATGCAGGTACAGAATTCAAAAAGATGGGCTGGACAACTCTTGAACAGATTGACGTAACATACGAACAGGATTTTGAGACTTTGTTCTGTACAAATTTGGACCAATCTCCCTGTCTGAATGAGTTGTATCACAGGCGGCTGTTGGGGTCAAGGGAGGAAAGACCATGACTGAATATTTTAATTAGAATCTGACCATAAGGGAGGTGCCAGAGAACTGGAGAACTGCTAATACGATTCCACTTCACAGTAAGGGTGGAAGAGATAGACCAGGGAACTATAGACGAACGAGTATTAGATCACTGTTAAGGAAACTACTGGAGAAAATAGAGAAGGAGAAAATTGAACTCCAATCAGAGTCACAAGGTTTGATCAGGGATAATCACCTTGACTTTATCAGAAGGAAGTCACATCCAATGGGTTTGATTGAATTAGTTTAAGGAGGTCGATTGTTTAGTTTTGTGGGAAGGAATTTGACAAATTTCCAGCTGGGAAACTAAAAAATAAAGTAAAATCTCACAATATGAAGGATAACTTGACAAGTTACAAGGAAAATTGTCTTAGCGTCAGGAGGCAGAGGGTGGTGGGAGAAGGCTGTTTGTGTGACTGGAGACAAGCGTCCCCTGGTGTACCACAGGGATCAGTGTTGTGTCCCTTATTGTTTGTGTTTTTCATTAAAAAAAACTATGTGAATGTGGAGTGGGTTCGGTGGAGAGTGGGGGAGGTGTGATAAGTTAGTGTATGTTTGACATAAAGATTGGCTGGGTGGTTAGCAGTGAGGAGGAAGGCCTTAAGTTACAGGAAGATGCAGATGGAATGGTCAGATGGGCAAATCAATGGCAGATGGAATGTAACCCTGATAAATATGAGGTTATGCACTTTGGGAGATGGAACCAGGCAGGGGAGGACTCAATGAATGGCAGCACACTAGGAAGCTCAGATTGTGCTTCTCCACACATCCCTGAATGTGACTGGACAGGATAATGCTTAAAAATTTTTTGCTGGAAAAGCGCAGCAGGTCAGGCAGCCTCAGAGGAGCAGGAGAATCGACATTTCGGGCAAATTCCTGAAGAAGGGCTTATGCCCGAAACGTTGATTCTCCTGCTCCTTGGATGCTGCCTGACCTGCTGCACTTTTCCAGCAACGCATTTTTTTAAGCTCTGATCTCCACCAAGTGCAGTGTTCACTTTCTCCTGGACAGGTTAATGGACTAGTTAAGAATTGGACCTTGGGTGTAGCGTTTCCTAACCAGGGTGTAGATTATAAGAGCAATACAGGGCTTTGGTTCGGCCAAAATGAAGTATTGTATGTAGTTCTGGGAGCCACATTCCAGGAAGGATGTGATTGTACTGGAGAAGGTGCAGAGGTGATTCACCAGGATGTTCCCTGGAATGGAGCATATCAGCTATGGAGAGAGGCTGGCTGAACTCGGGTTGTTTACTTTAGAGCAGAGAAAGCTGAGGAGTCAGTGATTCAGAAGGATAAGATTATGAGGGACATGGACAGGGTGGATTGACAGCAGCTGTTCCTTTTAGTGAGAGGGTCAAGAACAAAGGAGCACACTTTTAAAGTGAAGAGTTTGAGGTTCAGAGAGGATTTAAATATTTTTTCACCTCGGAGTGTGGGGTTCTGGGATTACTTCCTGAGAGGGGAATGATCACCTCACAATCGTTAAAAAGCACATGGACGAGTAATTGGAAGTGTCATAACATTCCAGGCTGTGGGCCTGCTGGAGGAAAGTGGGACTAGTATAGATCGTGCTGTATTTCTGTTGGCACAGAGTCCATGCTCCTGTGAGTGTATGGTGTGGAAGGTCAATTATTGAGCAGTTTAAGGCAGGAATGGATGGGTTTCTGAAGAGTTATATTCATAAGGGTTATAAGAGTGAACTGTAATAGCTTGTTAAATTGTGTCAATGTGAGAAATATGAGAAAACAAGTGCAGTTTCCTTACAGTTTGAAACCAGAGAATAGAGAATGGGAAACAGGGAAATGGCAGAACTATGAAGCCACTACTTCAGTTCTGTCTTCACAAAACTTTCTAACAATACAAGGAAAACCGAGTCTGGTGGAGGAAAATGATAGAGTACATGGAACATAGAACATAGTAAGTAAATGTTTTAGCAGAAATTATTGTGGCTGAAATGAATGGCCATAGACAACACTAACGTAGATTTATGAAATGGGAATGATGTTTGAGAAACAAACTGGGAGACAAATGAAAGAGAAGCAATGGATGTAAAACATTTTGATTTTTAGAAAAATGTTGGTAAAGCTCCAAGCCCAATTTGCAAAATCAAATCTGTGTGGATTGGGGCGAATATATGGCCATGTTTCTAGAATGGGACAGCTGGCAGGAAACAGTGAATAGAAATAAACAGACTCATCAAGTAATAGCCTGACATTGTCTGTAATGTATGATTCTATGAGTATGACTATGTCCCAGACTCCCCATTACCTTCACCGTGTGTCTCCTGTCTCATCAGCAGGACGGTCACAGCAGTAGTGGCGACACAGTGGGATACAGTTGGAATGGAGTTGTTCTTAGAGTGCTCAACGGTAACTCCGTATCCCATGAAGTCTCATGGCATTAGTTTGCACATGGGAAAGGAAACCTCCTTCTGATTACCATGTACCAGCCTCTCGCAACTGATGAATCAGTACTCCTCCATGCTGACCAACTCTTGGAGGAACTACTGAGGTTAGCACGGACGCAAGATGTACTCTGGGTGGGGGAATTCAATATTCACCACCAACAGTATCTCAGCTACAGCATTTCTGATCGAGCTTGCCAGATCCCAAAGGATATAACTGCTAGACTGGTTCTGCAGCAGTTGGTGAAGGAACCAACAAGAGGAAAATACATACTTGACCACAGCCTTACTAATCTGCCAGTTGCAGGAGTATCTGTCCATGACAGTACCGGTAAGAGTGACCACCGCATAGTCATTGTGGAGACAAAGTCACACCTGCACATTGAGAATAACATCCACCATTTTGGGTGGTACTATCACAGTGCTGAATAGGGCAGAATTCGAACAGATCTAGCAGCTCAAATCTGGATGTCCATAAGGTGTTGTGGGTCATCAGTAGCAGTGGAATTATACTCCTGCACAACCTCATGGCCTGGCATATCCCCCTCGCAACAATTGCCATCAATCCAGAGGATCAACACTGTTTCAGTGGAGTGTGCAGGATGGCAGGAGCAGCATCAGGCATACCTGACAATGAGGTGTCAGCCTGGTGAAGCCACCAAATAGGACAACGCGCGTGCCAAACAGCATAAGCAGTAAGTGATAGACAGAGCTCAGTTATCCCACAAGCAACGGTTCAGATCTCAGCTCTGCAGTCTATCTACTTCTAGTCGAGAATAGTTATGGACAATTAAACAATTCACTGGAGGAAGAGATTCCACAAATAACCCCTTCCTCCATGATGGAAGAGCCCAGCACTTCAGTGTATAAGATAAGGCTGATGCATTCGCAACAACCTTCAGATAGAAGTGCTGAGTGGATGATCCATTTCAGCCTCCTCCAGTGGTCGTCAGCAATTCTGTTACCAGTCATCAACCAATTTGATTCCGTCCACGTGATAACCAGAAACGATTGGAGATACTGGATACTCTCCAAAGAGTCCATACTCTGACAACATTCTGGCAATAGTACTGAAAACTTATGCTCCATAACTTGCCACATCCCTCGCCAAACTATTTCAATACAGTTACAACAATGGCTTTTCCTCATTATGTGGAAAAATACCCCAAGTATCTCCAGTATATAAAAAGCAGAACAAATCCAATTCGGCCAAATACCACCCCATCAATCTACTCTCGATCATCAGTAAAGTGGTGGAAGGTCTCAGTGTTTTTAATCAGCACCTGCTCAGCAATACCCTGGTCAATGGCGCCCGGTTTGGGCTCCACCAGGGCCACTCAGCTCCTGACTTCATAACCGTGGTTCAAACATGGAAAAAAGAGATGAATTCCAGAGGTAGGGTGAGAGTGACAGCCCTTTAAGTCAAGGCTGTCTTTGACCAAGTGTGGTATCAAGGGGCTTTAGCAACACTGGAATCAATGGGTATCAGGGGCAAAATCCCTGCTGGTTAGGATCATACCAGACTCGAAGGCCATGGTCACGGTTGATGAAGGTCAGTCAACTCAGCTCCAAGTCTGTAGGAGTCCCTCGAGCATTGACCGAAAACTTCTTCAGGGCTGCTTCATCAATGACCTTCCTTCCATTTCAAGGTCAGAAGTGGGGATGTTCGCCAATGATTGTACAATGTTCTGCAACATTTGTGGCTCCTCAGATACTGAAGCAGTCCATATTCAAACGTAACAAGATCTGGACAGTATCCAGGCTGACAAGTGGCAAGTAATATTCAGCCCACAGGAATGCCAGACCATGACCATCACCACTAAAATACAATCTAACCTGCCCCTTGGCATTCAATGGTGCTACTATCACTGAATTCCCCCAGTATTAGATAACTGGTGGGTAATCATTGCTCAGATACACACTGGTCTCGCCACATGAACACAGTAACTATAAGAGCAGGTCCAAAGCTAGGAATACTGCGGCAAGTAACTCGCATCCTGACCTCCAAAAGTCTGTCCACCTACAACGCATAAGTCAGAAGTGTAATAGGAGACTCCCAATTTGCCTGGATGAGTGCAACCCCAACAACATTCAAGAAGCTTTATACCATCCAGGACAAAGCAGCCATTTTGACTGTCCCTTCATCAACAATGCTCCACAATCAACGCTCAGCAGCAGCAGCAGCGTTTTACAATCTACATGCTGCAATGAAATGATTCACCAAAGATCCTCAGAGACCATCTTCCCAACTCACGACCATGTCTATCTAGAAGGACAAAGACTACAGATGTATGGGAATACCATTGTCTTCAGGTTCCCTCCAAGCCATTCAGCATCCTGACTTGGAAATATACCACCGCTCCTTCACAGTCATTGGGTCACAATCCTGGGATTCCCTCCCTAATGGCATTGGAGGTCAATCACAGCAGGGGGACTGTAGCGTTCAACAAGGCAGCTCACCACCACCTTCTCAAGGGCAACTAGGGACGGGCAATAAATGCTGGCCCAGCCAGTGACTCCGAGATTCACAAAATAAATAAATAGAAATTAACAGAGGACGGTTGCTGTGGTGTCGCAGGGATCGGTGCTTGGGGCCCAGCTGTTCACAATGCCCTTTAAACATTTGGTTGCTGGAATCAGATACAATATATCCCAGCCTGCTGACAGCACTAACGGATGTGGGATTGTGAGTGGGTGAGGAGGTTATAAAAAAGCACCGAGAAGACTTAGACAAGTGGAGTGAATGGGTAAATACGTGAAAAATGGAGAACAATGTGGATAGAGATGACGGTGTGCCTTTTGGTGGAAACGATAAATTGGCAGCCTACCAGTTGAAAGGGATTGGTTGAAACATGTTGATCTACAAAGGGACGTATGCTCCTTTTTGTTGTTTCCTTCTGCATAAACCTCTGAGGCCCATGCAGTGCAGTGAGTTCTGCAACCAGAAGTCAATTCTGGGCATGGCATTGGCACGCTGCCCAGTGTACACAGATCCACCAAGTGGGGAGCTGTAACATTGAAAAGGATCTGCATCTCCTTGTACACCAGTCGCTGAAAGTAATATTGCAGAAACAGAAAGCAGTGAGGAAGATAAATGGAGTGTTGACCTTCATTTCAGGGGAATGTGAGTCCAGGAGAAAAGGTGTCTTACTGCAGCTGTACAGGGCCTTGGTGAGATATCATCTTGAACCTTGTGCAGTATTGTGTGCAGTTTTGGTCTCTTTACCTAATAAAGGACAAACCTGACATTGAGGGAGAGCAGCGAAGGATGACCAGACTGATGTCTGGGATGACAGGCCTGTTGTGGGAGCAGAGTTTGGGGTGACTGGGCCAGTATTTCATGTGATTTAGGAAAATGAGTGGAGATCTCAGTGAGATATATAAAACTCTGATAGGGTGAGACAGATTGGAAGCAGGGATGATAATTCCCCTGGCTGGCACTTCTAAAACACGGGGCCACAATATTAGGTACAGGCAGTCTCTCTGCATTTAGATGATAATAAATGTCTGCTCTCACTGACTGGGGAACCTGGGGAATTCGCTCGCACCTGGAAACCGAGACACTGATTATAAATAAGGA
Source organism: Chiloscyllium punctatum (assembly GCF_047496795.1). Lineage (NCBI taxonomy): Eukaryota > Metazoa > Chordata > Chondrichthyes > Orectolobiformes > Hemiscylliidae > Chiloscyllium > Chiloscyllium punctatum. The sequence goes on along the minus strand of NC_092788.1, from coordinate 53,213,502 downwards.
TTTAGAGACAGTAAAGGGATGGTGGAAGAGCAGGAGTACGGTATGGAAATGAAGGGACAACCATCATTATATTGAATTGGTTAGCATACTCGAAGGACCAAACGTACTACTGCACCACCTATTTTTATAGCTTCCCAAGGTTACTCACATTATGTATATCGTGTGAGGTAAGTGCATTTAGGAGATTTTTTTCTATGAATTAGAATGGGGAGGCTAAATGTGTTTTCCATTCCCGATGTTTCTGTGCAGTCCTTGGGAAAGCTCTGTAAATGCTGTCACAAGCTCCCAGATGTTAGGAAGGAAGTCTCTGCAGGGTCGACAGGATTGTGTTCCCATTCCCTTTTCCGACACTGATGCAGAGGCCGGGTGTTCTGTCCGGTTTCATCCTTTCAGACCTCGGAGTAGTTTGATCCAAATGAGTGCCTTGATTGGGGTTCAGAGACCATTGAAATGTTTATCACATGTCAGGGTCTTTGGAGTCAGTTTTAGGACAGCCCAGGGAATCATGGGAGATTCACTTCCTAAAAGGACATTGGAGAAGGAAATTCTGTTTACAATCGATATTGGCTTCAAGGTCACTGTTACTGACCCCAGATTTTAGATCTCGATATTTTATTAATTGTCTTTAACTTCCACCCGCTGCCAGATCATTAGCCTGGTCTGGATTAGTAATCCAGTAACATTTCCACAACAGCATCACCTTCACATCATCTTCACCTGTCAAAAACCACACTGAGCAGGTTATTTCTGTACTGCTGGACAGCTCTGTCAAAAAGAACTCCCACCAATTTGACTGTCATGATGGGACTGAGGAGGTGGTAATTGTTCAGATTGTAATTTTTCCCGTTTTAGGGGACTGGAAATAGCTGAGTAATTTTCCACATTGCCAGGGAGATGCCAGAGTTGGAGCCGGAATGAAACAGCTTCCCCAGGGACACGGCTTGTTGTGCAGCACAAGTCTTCAGTCCTATTGCAGGAATGGAATCAGGGTCCATTGTCTGTGTCGTATCTACTGTGTCCACCTGTTTCTTCCTGTCACGTGCAGCGAATCAAATTGGTTGAAGACTGGCATCTGTGATTCTGTGGGCATCATGATATGGGTGAGGTGGATCATCGACTCAACCCTTCTGACAGAAGATGGTGCAGATCAAACATCCTTCTCTTTTACACTGATGTGCAGGTCTGTTCCATTATTTAGGATGGGAATGTTTGTGGAGCCCTCTCCTCCAGTCATTTCTTTAATCGTCCATTATCATTTATGACTGAACGTGACAGGACTGCAGGGCTTCGATCCGATCTGTTGGTCAAGTACGGTAGCTTTAATGAGTTAGCATCAGGTTAAAGTTCATGTGATTCTGACTCTGATATCTTCACCCACACTCGTCACTGAGCCATAGATGGTGTTGATGGTAATGACAGACTGAGGTGTTATCCTGGCAAAAAGTTACAGTTTGTGGTTGAATGCTGTTCTGCTTCTCCTGCTGCTGTGGTCTGCAGCACGACATGAATACGCAGTTTCGAGCTGCAATATCTGCAATGCAATTCTGCTGTCTGTTCCCCAATTCTCCTTGAGACCCATTCACCCATCAGCCCTGCACTCAGTGACCTAACCTGGTTTCTGATGTGGAAATACTTCCATTTTCATAATCTCTTTCTGCTGAGGGTCTCTCCCTGGGTCTTGCTTCCAATCTGACACATTCCGCAAAAGAATTTAACTGATCTTAATGCAAATGTTTAATTCACCTGAATCTTTTTCCTTGAGAAATAGCATCTTCTGTATTTAAAGTGAATGTTTTTTCCTCTGTTTCTTTCCCTGACTATGATTAAGAGCTCTGTAGTGTCAGTGATGCCAGCGTTATGTAATTGCAAAGCCAATGAATTCTCTGGATTCCCAATCATCTTCACCACATTGTATATTTTCTCTTTTGGTTTGATGCATTATCACCTATGGCTGCCATGTTCTCCCATGAGAATGTTTCAAGCTCTTGGGGTTGCATTTCTGGTATTATCTTCCGAATTATCCCCAGAACCTCCTTCCATTGCTGCTCCATGGTCCTCCCTGTTCAGCTCCCCTTCCAATTAACTCTGGCCAGCTCCTCCTGCATGTCTCGGTAGTTACATTGCTTAATTATAACCACATTACATCTTGAAGAGAGCACTAGATATAAACTGAAAAAAAGGAGTTTTGGGAGATGGGACACGAAGAATAATTGGTGGATTTCTCAACTAGATACAAAGGGAGAACGAGAGACAGGATACAGATATGTAGATGTGGAAAATGAGAAAACTACATTATCGAAAGAAGTAGATGAACATCCCCCAATGTTTTAGCAATGCCTCTGTGCTGTGGTCCTTGGTACAGTGCATGCACAACAGAGTAATATGTTTAAATGCTGAACTGATGCCAGAATATTTATCTCCAATAATATGACAGACCCTAGCTTTGGAAAGATACCAGCAGGCCAACATATTGAAGTCCCGGTAGAAAGGGGGTTAACTGAAATAAGTTGGGACACCAGAATCAAGAATTTGGAGCACACATCCTGGTAAGAATGAGAGATTAGAGTTGGGAATTCCAGAAAAGGAGGGAACGTTGAGAGGATCAAATCAAGTTAATTTTTTTATCAATTTTATACATCATATGCATCATTTTTCGTTAACTGTGTCTCTGTTGTTCATTTACAATGTGTTGTGCACATATGAAAAATGCGACTTATCTGCACACACACATTGATTAAACAGTGTGTATAAAATCATTTTTCCACCATTGAAACTGTCCTGTTGTTGTGTTACGAGGATACATGAACACCAGCTAACCACCAAAAGACATGACGCACTATCACTATGTTCCATACATACAGACAAAGAAGGGCACCACTTTGACTGGTACAAAGCACACACACATATTAAGACACGCAAGGACCTTCTCAGAGGAATGGTATTCTAACCAGAAGCCCATCAATAAACACATTAATTTAGATCCTGTCTACATTGTCTTGTTAAAATATCCGGAAATCACATCACCCACTTTAAGAAACCAAGACCTATAAATAGAGAGGCGGGACATCCCACCAGCACTTCAGCAGATACTCTCACTGATGATGTCACCTAGTCATGGTGACGAAACTTCTGAAAACATGCCTTCAAGCTCAGTGAGCTAACTTGCAGAGATATAAATTGTTATTTGTTGTTTATTAGTGGAATTTAGGAGTTCTCTGTCGCTCACGTTTTAACAGATTATGATGTGAGGTGAGCTTTTCTAGGTGTGTGATTTTAATTAACAAAGGGGTTCGACATTGATGTCATAACAGTTTGGGGCCTTGCCGTGTGGCACTTGGACCGACTTGAACAGATTTGAGATACAACAGGTCCCAGTAAATTCCAACTCATTGGAATTAGTGTCTTTGATCATCAAATAAAACCAGTGGGAAAATTCATTTAATTTTGTTACTTGTGGTTGGTAAAATGAAATGTGAGGGAAATAGCTTTTACCATTACGAAAGAGGTTCCCAAATTTTCCAAGGAAGTTTAGAAAGACAGAAGGAGGACATTTTTTTAGAATTAGCAAATAGGTTGGAATTGTGTTTAACCAGGGAGAAAAGGGAAGCTGAAATTGTAATGGAGTTAGTTAAGCACTTTAATGCATCAGAGAAATAGGTAATTGCAGTAGAGTTATAAAAACTTAAATTGCAAATGTGGCAACTGGAGATAGAAGATAAATAAAGGAACGGAAACAGAGAGAGACGAAAGAGAAAGAGAGGAAAAAGAAAGAGAGAGGGGATTTGAAATTCAGAAGTTAGGAATTAGACAAGAAAGTTAAATTAACAGGATAGAGATGAAGGGAGAACGTAGGGATGTATACAACTAGGTTAGTAACTTGCCATATTTCGGTGAGAAAAATGTCAAAACCTTTTTTATTTCATTTGAAAAATGGCTAGGCAGATGTAGTATCCAGTGAACTTGTGGATCATGCTAGTTCAGACTAAGCTGGTGGGCACAGCTGGTGAGGTATGTGCAGCGCTGTCAGATGAGGGATCAAGAGATTATCAAGATGTCAAATTGGCTATTTTGATTGGTTATGAATTGGTACTAGAAGTATATAGACAGAAGTTCAGAAAAATAGAGACGGAACAAGGTCAGACTTATATTGAGTTTGAAAGAATTAACCACAGTCATTTTGACAGGTGGGTGCTGGCCTTAAAATGGATAAGACCTGTGAGGCTTGAAGGGAGATTAATCTGCTGGAGAAGTTAAAAGACTCACTTCCAGAGATAGTAAGAATTCATGTGAATGAATCGAAAGTTCAAGAAGTGAGAAGTGCGGCAGAAATGGCAGGTAAATATGCACTGGGGCATGTGATGAAATTTAGCTTCTGGCAGGAATTTCATCCTGTGAGGGATAGAAATTGGGAGAAGGGACGATCACACATTACAAAGGGAACAGTAGCTCACAATAGTTTACTACAGGTGAAGTAAGAAGCCCAAGGGGGTTGAAAGGTGGTGAAAGGCCTCAGGTGCTCTCACGATCAGGGAGTGGAAAACATAAAATTACAATGCTGGTGGTTTAAGAAGGGCACAGGGAAAAAGTTGTTTTCACTGCAGTAAGCTGGGACACACCGTGCTGGGCGTTAAAGGAAGACACTTTGGGGAAAGATGTTGTAGAAGAGGCTAAGCCCAGTGGCATTAGTGAAACTGGTAAAGGAGACCCCAAGTGGAGCCGAGGAGCTGCAGGAAATTGCACAGCCTAGGCAAGGGCTGGGTATGGAGGCTGTGCCTGATCTCTCTAAAGAATTCACCTCTGTGGATAAAGTTTACTCAGAAAGAACAGGGGGAGAAGAACAAGAAGTTATAATTTTGTGAGATACGGGATCTGCTCAGTCTCTAATAGTTGAGAAGTGAGACACCGGAAAAGAACAACAGATCAGGCAGCATCCAGACAGCAGGACAGTCGAATATCAGGCAGAAAACCCAACATCAGGAACATGGCGGGGGGACAAGGGGGCTGAAAGATAAATACGAGGGTAGTAGCTGAGCTGGTGGAAGGGTCACTGGGAAGGCAATAAGAAGATATAGGTGGGATTGATAGTGATATGTCGGAGGGTAGGGTGGAGTCGATAGGTGGAAAGGAAGATGGCTAGTTAGGGCAGTCCAAGAGGGCAATGCTAGATTGAACGGTTGGATCTGGGAGAGGTTGGTGGAGGGGAGATTTGGAATTAGGTGAAGTCAGCGTTGATGCTATACGGTTTGAGGGTTCCAGCTGTCCGACCACCGATAGGAGTCCTATCACCCTCTTGTCCGACCTGTCACCATCACACCCCATTTGCATCTACCTATCGCCTTCCAAGCTCCACCCCCACCCTCCCATTTATTTTTCAACCTCCTTCCCCCTCCCTTACCTCCCACTTTCCTGATGAAGCATTTATGCCTGAAACGTCAACGTCCTGCCCCTCGGATGCTGCCGACGTGCTGTGCTTTTCCAGCCCCACATTTTTCAACTCTCATCTCCAGCATCTGCAGCCCTCACTTTCTTTCACCCTCTAATAGTAAAAGATGAAAGTCTTTTTCACTCTTTCTGGCGTGTTAATCAAGACCGTGTTAACATGTGGAATGAGAACAGAAATTAAGCATTCCCTTGTGTAACATCGGGATGGAATGCCAAACAAGATTAGGGAAGTAACAGTGACAGTGAGTAACAGAGTGTCAGATCCAGGAATATAGTTTGTTCTTGGGAACGATTTAGCAGGAGGTGAGGTGGGAGAGGCACCCCTTGTGGTGGAGAAACCAAAGGAAGACGAGGGAATTGGTGAGTTAAAAGAAAAATTTCCAGACTGTGTAGTAACAAGATCCCACTGTCATAAGTTACAGCAGGAAGGAAAAACGAACGAAAAAGACAAATGGGGTGATGCTCAGTGAACTGACCCCCTGTTTGATGTAACGGTGCAGGATAAACCTAAACAGGCAGAGGGTCAGGCAGGGAGATTTAGTCCAGAAAGGCTAATGGACTTACAGCAGATATATACACACACATTCACACACACATACACATGCACACACACCGAAAAGGAATCAGAATATATTGTTGAACGTTATTAACTTAAAGAAAGAATCATAAAATTAAAATGGAGACCCCGATAGGTTACTGCAGAAAGGAAATGGTCCGAAGTGCACCAGATTGTGTTAGCAGTAACGTACAGTGTTACGGGTAGCTCATAAACTAACTGCAGGCGGTCACTTAGGTGTACAGAAGACTCAAGATAAGGTGCAGAAGCATTTCCACTGGCCTGGAATGCACGAGGACGCTGTTAATTTTTGTTGTGCGTGACATACTTCCCAAATGGTAGGTAAGTAACAGGCAGTAATAAAACCAGCACCTTTCTTGCCAATTCCTGCATTTGAAGAACCTTGCACGTGGGTTATGATTAATTGTGTCGCTCCCCTTTCTAAAGTAAAAGTGGAAACCAATATTTGCTGACCATAATGGATGTGTCGACCAGATTTCCAGAGGCAATTCAATGATTGGAGTATCCAGGCAAAAAGGGAGGTGGAGGAGTTGGTAGCTTTCTTTACTCACTGTGGACTGCCCACAGAGATTCAGTCAGACCAAGGGTCTCATTTTACCATTCAGCTGTTTCAGGAAGTCATGGATGGCTTAGGCATACAGTACTTCAAATCAAGGGCGTCCCATCCTGAATCCCAGGGAGCCTTGGAAAGTTAGCATCAGACGCTGAAGACCATATTAACGGCGTACTGTCATGGTTGGCCAAACGATTGGGATAAAGGTGCCCCATTAAATTGCTTGCCATTAGCGATGCCCCAAATAAATCTACTCACTTTACTTCCTTTGAGATAATATTCGTACATGAAGTGAGAGGTCCTTTGAAATTAATTAAATATAAATTGACAGGACCGAAGTCGGAAATCTCACACCTGGGTTATGTGTACGAGGTAAAGGAGAGAGTAAATGGAGTCGGTGAGTTTGCTAAACAGTATATGAAGAGCACAGAATAGGTGGCAGGTGGCAGATAAAAACACTGAAAAATTGAAGATTTCCCGTGGGGATGACGTATTAGTATTGCCACCAATGGTAAGAAATCTCTTTAAATCCAGGTTTAGTGGCCCGTTTCAAATTTTAAAAAACGTGGAGTCAGTTAAACTATCTAGTAAAGATACCAGAGATGACAAAAAACTTTATCGAGTATTTCATATGGATGAATAATGCACCAGCCACATTTAAGACCCAGAAACAGAGTTGTGGCCAGATGAACAAATTGTGCAGCTTATCTGTATGATGTAGTGATCTTTACCAAGTGATTGAAAGCTCACATTTTACAGTTGACAGAGCATGTTGAACGATTACAAGAAGCAAACTTGGTAATAAACTTAAAGAAAACAGAATTCACGAAAGCAGAGATGGATGTTCTTGGGACATTACATTGGACATGGAAGGTTGACCCCATGGAACACAAAGACGAAGGGATTTGAGGAATTTCCACGACCATCCTCGAAGAAAGAGGTGCTTCGATTTTTGGAACTGAGTGGATTCTATCGGAAGTTTGTTCCAAATGTCAGCAGCGTATGGGCACCACTGATGGATTTATTAAAGAGGAACACAGAGTTGTGGTGCACAGAACAATGCCAGGAGGCATTTGAGAATTTTAAAGCAGGATTAATCACCACACCAGTTTTAGAAACACCAAATATTCTGAAACACTTTGAAAATTGTTTTTGATGCTTGGGATATAGGGGTCAGAGATGTTTTGATACAGAATTCGGATGATGCAATTGAATGGCTAATTGGCTACTTGTTGAAAAACTCAATATCCACCAGAAAAAAAATACAAAATCTCCATTATTGAACAAGAATGATTAAGTTTCACACTGGCCTGACAATATTTTAATGTGTATATGACAAACAAATTGTCGGAGATGGTTGTGGACAACGACAAATCTCTCGCATTTTTTGGAATATTTAAAGACCAGAATATGAGACTATTTAATTGGAGTCTTACCTTACCGACTTTAAACTCACAAAATGTACATGCTGCGGCTCCTACAATGTGATAGCAGATGGGTTTTCGCGGATTTAAAGGAAAGCAGTGGAGATAAGATTTGACTTATTCCAGTGTTGTATTGGTGTGCAGAATTAATATGAATGATATAACTGAGATTAATACTTTTGTATTTCATATAGTTGGGATTAAGAATTAGAGGAAAAGAAATGATGCCATCTTTTCATTCTGCTGGTTCATTTTATTTTCTGAAGTGGGAAGATTTTATGAAGCCAAAAACATGTATGGGCACTTTAAGACACATCGGGTTTTGTTGATTAGAAATTAAAGCCACAGATGCCAGCAAAAGGTCACACTGTTCCACATGTCACCATTAGCTGAGAAATGGATACCTGAGTTTTGGTTGTTGTTTTGACAGCCATTCAAATCCAACCAAAGAGTTTAAATAACGCTCAGGATACCAAAACCAACAGAATTTGAATATTATTGTTTGGACACCTGGACAGCAATCAGATTATGTGAATTATTATATCATGGGGAATATATAAAACCAGCATTTTGAAAATAGAGGGAGAGCCACTGCCATCCAACAGCAGAGTAACTGCTGTAGAGCAGGAGTGCTAACTGGCCATCTCAAACACTCTCTATCAAAGACATATGTTCATGTAAACCTACTTGCAATTTTAAAAAAAATGACCCAGGGAGATCAGCAGCTGAAAGAGTCAACACAGTGGGGAAGATAGAGACTGTATGGTCTTGAGATTTTAATGTTTCATATGTGGGTTGTTGGAACAGCATATTTTTACAGAGTTGGAGTCAGATAGTAAGTAGCTAAGAATAGAGGGGCTTGTATTTGTGAATAGTTGTTGTTTAGTGTTCACTATAAAAGTTAAGAAACTAACTTGATAATTTTTGTTTAAATAGTGGAATGTAGGAGATCTGTATTGCTCATATTTTAACAGATTACAATGTGAGGCGAGTTTTTCTGGGTGTTTGGGTTTAATTAACAGAGAGGTTCGACTCCACCTTGTAAATGTCCATCCACGCTCACCCCATTTCCCTGCAGTTGGGCCATATCCTTCCAGTCCTTTCCTATCCACATATTTATCCAAATGTTTTTGAAATGTTGTTAATGTACCCCCTTCAACCACATCTGCTGGCAACTCATCCACGTACCAGCCCTCTGTGTAAAGAAGTGGCCCCTCAGGTTCCCTTTTATTCCTTCCCCTTTAACCTTAAACTGATCCCCTCAAATCCTCGATTCTCTACACCTTGGAAAAAGACTGAGAGCATTAACCCTATCCATACCCCTCGTGATTTTATACAGCTCTATAAGGACTCCCTCAGTCTCTTACACGCTAAAGAAAAGGTCCTAGCTTGTCCAATCTCTCCCTGTAACTCAAACCATTGGATCCTGGCAACGTCTTTGCAAATTTCTTCGGCACCCTTTCTAATTTAATAACATCCTCCCCATGACAAGGTGACAAAATGCAACACAATACTCCAAGTGCGGCCTTAGCAAAGTCCTGTGTAACTGCAACATAAGGTCCCAACTTCTATACTCAATATCCTGCCTGATGAAGGCCAATGTGCCAAAAGCCTTCTTCACTTCCCTGTATTCCGGTGACTCCACTCTCAGAGAACTGTGCATCTGAACACCAAGGTCCATCTGCCCACTGCACCCCTCAGGACCCTCCCATTCACCAGGAAACTCCTACATTGATATGAGTTTCCAAAATGCAAGACCTCACGCTTCTATATTAAATTCCATTTGCCATTTCTCGGCCCATCTCCCACCTGATTAAGGTCCTGCTGCAATTTCTGATGGACTTCCTCACTGATCATGCTCCCAATTACATTAGTGTCATCTGCAATCTTACTAATCATACCTTGTACATTCTCAACCAAATCATAGATAACAGACAGCAATGGACCCAGTCTCCAATCTGACAAACATCCTTCCACACAACCCTCTGCTTCCTACCATCAAGCCAACTGTGTATCCAATTGCCCAGGTCCCCCCGCATTCTACGAGATGTAACCTTCCTGAGCAGCCTGCCAAGTGGAACCTTATCAAAGCCTTGCTGAACTCCATAGAGACTACGTCTATCACTCTGCCCTCATCAAACGTCCTGGTAACCTCATCAAAGGACTCTAAGAAATTTTGGAAGCATGATCTCCCACTCACAAGTCTATGCTGACTGCTCCAAATCAAACCCGGTGAAAGTAATGGGTGCAGACAATAGTATGCTGTCCTTCATTGTAAGATGATTCGAGTACACAAGTAAAGCCATCTTCCGGCTGTTGTAGAGTCTTGCTGAGAGAGCATTTGGTGCACTCTGTACAGGTTTGATGTTCTTTGTAAGGAATGATTCCCTTACCACAGACACTGGTGATGGTAACATGAGGATAGAGTGAATAAGCTGAGTGTTTAATCTGTAGAGCTGTGAGAAATGAAGAAATGGTGATGCTGAAACACGAGGAGTGACAGCGAACTCTTATTTCCAAAACAGACAGTGACAGGGAGAGAAATTCTATACTTTACCCAGGAATGATTGGTTTGATTGATTGCCACGTGTATCTCAGTACAGGGAAACACTTTGTTTATGAGCAGTGGAGACAGATCAAAGTAAGCATGGCCAGACAGATCATAGGGTGGAAATAGACTTGGACAGAGTAAGACATACAGGTTACACTGAACAGGACATGCACTAGACAAGGTCAACATGAACAAGACCAGCATTATTTGAACTTAGAGAGTCCATTTATCAGTCTAACGTGACTATCCTAATAGTTTATATGCCTAAAATAACGCTCCCCACGTTATTGTGCAGTTGGCGTGTGAACCCTGCACTGAACGTCAGGTTGCTCACAATCCCCAACAGCAGCCACAATACCTTCCGTCTGAAGCAGGTACCAATTCCCACCAGCTTCCACCCTACATAGAGAACACCAGGCTGTCTTCTTGGAGGTGGAAGATGCCTTCTTGAGACTTCACACAAGACATATCGCTTCCCTGCTCACCACTAGAAAACCACGTTAAAGTCCCACATGTGTATCATAAACAACAGAGCCAAGAGGAACAACGTGGAGCAATCTGTCTGTGCAGCCTCTGCTCCACTTGTTTATCATGTTAGAGCATCAATTAGGAGACAGTGAGGACTGCCAATGCTGGAGATCAGAGTAGAGCATTAATTGCTGGAAAAGCACAGTGGGTCAGGCAGCATCCGAGGACCAGGAGAATCAACGTTTTGGGCATAAGACATTCATCACGAATCAGCAACAATTACCTCATTCTGCCCCCGTATAAGTGCATTGAGGTGGGAATGGCCTCCTGCTGTTCCTGTGTAAGTGACTCAAGGGAGTGATTGGCTTCAACCTCGTCCGATTGGAAAGGGCCAAGGGCCTGACTGGTTAACCCTGGTTCCTGTTTGACAGCTCATTGTACTGACTAGTGTGACAATGCTGCAGCTTTAAGAGGTTAATTTGTCCCGGAATATTTTAAGAGAGATTGAACGATTGTTACCAAGCTGGCTAGTTAAGACCACTTGAGTAAACAGCTAGGGAGGCCTTGTGTTTATTTTAATGCAGCCTGAATGGGTGTGACCAGTTCTCACAGATTAGGAACACTGGGTTTTGGTTTCCCAATGACATCAGAAATTATTGGGGTCTCCACAGAGTTGGAAGATTCAGTGAATTTTTCCTGGTTGCAACCCTCTCTGAAATTTCTCTTGGTGCTGTTTTTAATTCCTGGATTGGAGAAATGTTTGTGACAATCTGTGTCTGAATATTTCTTTTGCCAAGGGCTGTGTTTATGGGAGTATCCTATATTGGAACAGTTCATTAGTAATAGTTCCTAGATCTATTGTTCTGTTAACTTGTCCAATAGAATTGCGTTATTCTAAATTCCTCTTTCTTTGGTTTCTTTGGCTGATGGAATTTAACGTGAGCAAGTGCGAGGTCTTGCACTTTGGCAAAAAGAATATAGGAATGGACTACTTTCTAAATGGTGAGAAACTTAATAAAGCCAAAGCACAAAGGGATCTGGGAGTGCTAGTCGAGGATTCCCTAAAGGTAAACATGCAGGTTGAGTCTGTGATTAAGAAAGCGAATGCAATGTTGTCTCTTATCTCAAGAGGGTTGGAATATAAAAGCAGAGATGTACTACTAAGATTTTATAAAGCTCTGGTTAGGCCCCATTTGGAGTACTGTGTCCAGTTTTGGTCCCCACACCTCAGGAAGGACATACTGGCACTGGAACGTGTCCAGCGGAGATTCACACGGATGATCCCTGGAATGACAGGTCTAGCATATGAGGAACGGCTGAGGATACTGGGATTGTATTCGTTGGAGTTTAGAAGATTAAGGGGAGATCTAATAGAGACGTACAAAATAATACATGGCTTTGAAAAGGTGGATGCTAGAAAATTGTTTCTGTTAGGCGAGGAAACTAGGACCCGTGGACACAGCCTTAGAATTAGAGGGGGTCATTTCAGAACGGAAATGCGGAGACATTTCTTCAGCCAGAGAGTGGTGGGCCTGTGGAATTCATTGCCACGGAGTGCAGTGGAAGCCGGGACGCTAAATGTCTTCAAGGCCGAGATTGATAGGTTCTTGTTGTCTAGAGGAATTAAGGGCTACGGGGAGAACGCTGGCAAGTGGAGCTGAAATGCGCATCAGCCATGATTGAATGGCGGAGTGGACTCGATGGGCCGAATGGCCTTACTTCCACTCCTATGTCTTATGGTCTTATGGTTTCATTTTCTCTTTCGTGTTTAAGGAGATAGTGTTTTTCTTCACACCGAGTAGTTTGACCAGTCACATTGCATCTGGAACAGACACTTTACATTTCCTTTAAAATACGAAAACATTAGAATCTACGCTACAGCCTTCAAATATTTTTGAGGGGCTCTGATGTGGTCCATCACACTAGAATCCTTCCCTTCCTGAGTAATAGGCTGGAGGCACTGAATGGGCTGTCCCTGTTCTTCTTCAATAGTGTCAATGGGCTGAATGGCTTCCTCATATTCCTGTGAATCCAGCGCGAGGTGCTGAATGAATTCTTATTTTACTGTGGCAATATGCAGTGTCAGGAAGTGCTGTTACATGAATGTTATGGACACTTTAACAGCACAAGGCTCAATGGAGTCTGGATCCTGCTACACACGGACAAAGACCAGTTCAGGAGCTGACGGAGGACAAAATGTTCTGAACATTGTGGAATCTTCAGCGATCATCCCCACTTCTGATCTTATGGTGTGGAGTGTGGGGGCGGGGAGACATTGATGAAGCAGCTGAAGATGTTTGTGAAGGGGAAGCTACCCTGAGGATCTCCCACAGAGGTGACCCAGGACTGAGATGATGACCATCTTCCTTTGTGCCATGTTTGACCCCAAACACTGGAGAGGTTACTCTGATTCCCACTAAGTCCAGTTTTGTTAAGCTCCTTTATGTCAACAGAAGTTAACCACTGTCTTGATATCGGGGCCAGTCATTTTTACCTGAACCCTTGTCTCAACATCTTTTGTTCACATCAATAGGCCATGTTATAGGAGCAGCAAGTGTTTTCTTCAAACAGGTGGGATTGAATGTCAGGATTTCTCTTCTCAAGGGTGTTCGAGGAGCTAGATGACTGAACGTATTTGAAGAGGAGGTAGATGGAAATTGACCTATCAGAGAGTTGAGGGCTATGAAGAATTGGATATGAAAGAGGATTTGAGACGAAGAGCAGATCAGTCATGATCTTAGTGAAGGGCAAGGCAGGCTTGTGGAGTGAACAACATGCCCCTGTTTCTGATGTTCTCCCATTCTGTTATTGGAAAGTTAGTGGGTGTTATTTTCATGAATGTTCTCTTATTGAATGTTGCAGAAAGGGAGACCAGAGGATTTTGTGAGCCATCCCTGAGTGACGTATGGGGGCTGTATTCACACTGAATCTGGGCGTACAACATGACCAACAAATGAAGCACAAGTTGCAGAGAGGGGAAGCTCTGTGAAGAGAGATGAGGGGCCTCTTTCATAACCAGCCTGGGTTTTCCAATTACATTCCCAATTCACTTCAAACCGCGTGGGACAGTACTGAGGGGCTGAATGGTCTCCTGTGTTTCTGTGCAACAGGTCACAGGAGTAAGTAGCCTCCAACTGCACCTGTCTAGAGGTTTGAGGGGCTGAATGAAACACAGGAACATGGGACTGAGGAGCAGGAGTGGGTCATTAGATACTTTGAGCCTTCTCCACCAGGCACTAAAATTGTAGCTGATCAGGTTGTGGTCTCAGCTCCAAATTCCTGTCTGCGTCCAATTGTGCATGACTCACTTCTTTGTCAAATAGTTAACTAACGCAGCTTTCAATCAATGTGAACATAGAGATACGACAACCTCCCACTGAAGAGAATTCCGACTTGAAAGGTCCTTTCAGAATTATTCATCATCCCTCTTATAGAATCAGAGAGTCATGCAGAATGGAAACAGACCCATTAGTCCAACCTGTTCTCTCCGATCAGATATCAAATCTGATTTAGTCCCATTTGCCAGCATTTGGTCAATATTCCTTCTGTGATTGTACCCGCCTTGACCACTTCCTCTGACTGCACTTTCTGTCCACACACCACTCTCTGTGTGAAATATTTACCTTCACGTCCCTTCTAAATCATTCGCCCTCTTCCCTTCAACCTATGCTGTCTTGTTCTGGACTCCCCTATCCTTGGGAGTAGAACATGGCTGTTCAGAATATCCATGCCCCTGATGATTTTATAAACCTCTATCATGTTGCCTCTCAATCTCTGACACTCCACGGGGAAGCACCTCAACGTAATCAGCCTCTCCCAATAGCTCAAACCTCCAGTCCTGGAACATACGGGTAAGTCATTTCTGCAGAAATCCGAGTTGTACGCAGTATTCTTAAAGCGGCCTCACCAACATCCTGTATAGATGCAACATGCCACCACAATTCCTATAGTGAATACTCTGACTGATTAAGGCAAATGTGCCAAATGTGTTCAGCACCACTCTGTCTACCTGCGACTCACTGCTACATGTAATCATGTATGTTAACATCAGAAAGTTAACATGATGGTAGTGCCAGCAGGTAGGAGGACCAGTGATACATTAATCATTATTGAGATTAAATTGTGTTGGAAACATGAGCTTAACATGTCAGGAAGTGAAATCAAATCAATGGGTTCAGGGTGATTAATATACAAAATAACAGATAGCCCGGAGTGAGTTACAGATTGGAATCGAATCGAGGGGTTCGGGTGGTTAATATACAGAATACCAGATACCCCGGAGTGAGTTACAATCTGGAATCTAATCAAGGGGTTCAGGGTGGTTTATATACGAATAACAGATACCCCGGATTGAGTTACAATCTGGAATCTATTCAAGGGGTTCAGGGTGGTTTATATACGAATAACAGATACCCCGGATTGAGTTACAATCTGGAATCTAATCAAGGGGTTCAGGGTGGTTTATATACGAATAACAGATACCCCGGATTGAGTTACAATCTGGAATCTAATCAAGGGGTTCAGGGTGGTTTATATACGAATAACAGATACCCCGGATTGAGTTACAATCTGGAATCTAATCGAGGGATTCAGGGTGGTTTATATAGAGAATAACAGGTAGCCCGCAGTGAGTTACAGCCTGGAATCTAATTGCAGGGTTCAGGGTGGTTTATATACAGAATAACAGATAGCCCAGAGTGAGTTACAGCCTGGAATCCAATTGAGGGGTTCAGGGTTGTTTATAAACAGAATAACAGGTAGCCTGGAATGTGTTTCAGGTTGGAACCTAATCGAGTGGTTTAGGATGGTTTATGTACAGAATAACAGATGCCATGGAGTCAGTTACAGTCTGGAATCTAATCGAGGAGTTCAGGGTGGTTTATATACGGAATAACAGATAGCCTGGAGTGTGTTCCAGATTGGAAACTAATCGAGGGATTTAGGATGGTTTATGTACAGAATAACAGATACCCTGGATTTAGTTACAGCCTGGAATCTAATCGAGGAGTTCAGGGAGTTTTAGATACAGAATAACAGATAGCCCGGAGTGAGTTACAGCCTGGAATCTAATCGAGGGATATGTTAACCTTTTTATGTGAAATAACTTGTAACTGGGAGTGAGTCACAAAGTGTACTATTGGCCAAGTGGTTTCAAATCTTGACTCAAATAAACATAATGCAGTCACAAACTACACAACTTTACTGACTCCCAATTTTCCTTGTTTGAGGACTATCCTCCTCTGTTTTCCCCTTTCACTGAAAGTATTAATATACCTTTTATACTGCACTGACATTCTGGTTATAGTGCTACCTATCACTCACTGTCTCATTGATATTCAATCCCGTTGAAAGATACTTAAACCAACAGAGACACAAAGTTCCAGAAACGCTTTGTTCAATTGAAGGTGCATTATTTTCTTTTATTTGTAGATAACACAAATTTGAACCCACAGAAGTTCAGTGTGGAATTTGAGAAACCCTTCAATTTGGGATGAGGCCTAGCCAGGCAGGATTCTGATCCAACGCTGCAAATCTACAATTCAGTGGCTGAGCTCTATCAGGTTTTGTATAGTATGTCTCTCTCATATATTAGGAGCTTGGAAAGTAAGGCAGACTTTACTGGAATGTCACATTGTCTCTCCGCATTCACTGTAAACAGGTTCTGGGATTTGCATTTTAATCACCTTCAAAGAGCTGTCTCCATTTCCTATCTCTGCTAGCATCAATGAATGGAAATGGCTTTTGACACATTGCCCCCTCTCCCTTGCTGAAAGTATTCCTGACACAAATCGGTCAGGCAAACATTTTAGATTTGTCCACAGCCACCATTTTATATCAGTAAAACTGCACGACTACTGTGTACAGTTCTGATCTCCAAATTTGAGGAAAGACTTTCTGGCTATTGAGGGGTTCACGAGGTGAATTCCTGGGATGGTGGGATTACCTTATACTGAAAGACTGCAGCGACTGGGCTTGTATACCCTTGAGTTTAGAAGACTGAGAGGGGATCGGATTGAGACGTATAAGATTATGAAAGGATTGGACACTCTTGCAGCAGGAAACATGTTTCCGCTGATGGGTGAGTGCCGAACCAGAGGACACAGCTTAAAAATACGGGGTAGACCATTTAGGACAGAGATGAGGAGAAACTTCTTCACCCAGAGAGTGGTGGCTATGCGGAATGCTCTGCCTCAGAGGGCAGTGGAAGCCCAGTCTTTGGATTCATTTAAGAAAGAGTTGGATAGAGCTCTCAAAGATAGTGGAATCAAGTGTTATGGAGATAAGGTAGGAACAGGATACTGATTAGGAATGATCAGCCATGATCATATTGAATAGCGGTGCAGACTCTAAGGGCTGAATGGCCTACTCTTGCACCTATTGTCTTTGTCTATTGTCTATTGAGTGTGTATAAATTAGACTGGCAACATCAATGCAGTTTGAAAATATATAAAACATTGAACACGCACACAGAATCACACACAAACAGACATACACAGACACACAGAATCACACACACAGAGATACAGACACCTTCCAGGAGCTTTCTCCATTTCCTATCTTGCAAGAGAATTCATGTTATGAATGTGCATTCATGCAGGACAGTAAACAGCTTTTGAGACTTTCCCCATTGTGACAGAAATTCAGCCCCAATCTGAAACTTGGAGATATGTAACAGGACAGAAATGAACCAGCAGCTTTCTGTGTTCCTGCTCCCAATGTAACATTTGACCATTTAGTTTATCTTGTCTTCGGCCTAACATCCAACAAGGATCACTTCACAGATCCAATAACAGATCCTCAGGAGTGAGTTCCAGACTGGAATCTAATTGAGGGGTTTCGGGTTTACATACAGCAGAAGAGATACCCAGGAGTGAGTTACAGACTGGGATCTAATCGAGGGGTTCAAGGTGGTTTACATACAGAACAACGGATAACAAGGAATGAGTCACAAAATCACGGAGTCATACAGTCATAGAGATGTACAGCATGGAAACAGACCCTTTGGTCCAACCCGACCATGCCGACCAGATATCCTAAACTACTCTAGTCTCTTTTCCAAGCACTTGGCCCATCTCCCTCCAAACCTTCCCATTCATATACCCATCGAACTGCATTTTAAATGTTGCAATTATACCAGCCCCCACCACTCCCTCTGACAGTTCATTCCATTCATGTACCACCCTCTGAGTGAACAAGTTGCCCCTTAGGTCTCTTTCATATTACCTCTCAAACTAAACCTATGCCCTTTAGTTCTTTACTCCGCACCCCAAGGAAAAGACTTTGTCTATTTATCATGATTTTATAAACCTTGATAAGGTCACCCCTCAGCCTCTGACACTCCAGGGACAACAGCCCCAGCCTATTAAGTCTCTCCCTGTGGCTCAAATCCTCTAACCCTGTCATCCTGCTTGTAAATCTTTTCTGAACTCTTCCAAGTTTCACAACATCCTTCCGATAGGAAGGAGACCTGAATTGAATGCCATATTCCAACAGTGGCCTAAACCATGTCCAGTCCAGACACAACATGACCTCTCAATGCCTATACTCAAAACACTGACCAATAAAGGAAAGCAAACCAAACGCTGCCTTCATTATCTTATCCGCCTGCCACTCTACTCTCACGGAGCTACGAACCTGCACTTCAAAGTCTCTTTGTTCAGCAACTCTCCCTCGCACTTGACCATTAAGATATAAGTCCTGCTCAAATTTGCTTTCACAAAATGCAGCGCCTCGTGTTTATCGAAGTGGAATAGAATTGAAGGTTTTGGGATTTTTTTGAAACATGCCAGTCACACATACATGGAAGTGAGTTACACGTTGGAATCTAATCGAGAGGGTTCCGGGTGATTCATATAATCCCGACAGTGGGGAAACAAGCCCTTCAGCCCAACAAGACCACACTGACCCACAGAAGAATAACCCATCCAGATCCATTTCCCCACATTTACCCCTGACTAATGCACCTCACGTACATATCCTTGAACACTGTGGACAATTTTAACAGGGTTTGGATTGGATGGTTAATATACAGAATAACAGATACCCAGGAGTGTGATACAGACGGGAATCTGATCAAACGATTGAAGTGGCTAATGTACAGAGTCCCTTAAAATTGGAAGTCAGTTACAGATTGGAATTTTATCAAGGGGATTCGGGACGATTATATGTACAATAACAGATACTCCAGAGTGACTTACAAACTGGAATCTAATCGAGGGTTTCAGGGTGGTTTATATGCAGAATAACAGGTCGCCCGGAGTGAGTTATAGAGTCATAGAATCATCGAGATGTACAGCATGGAAACAAACCCTTAGGTCCAACCTGTCCATGCCGACCAGATATCCCAACCCAATCTAGTTCCACCTGGCAGCACCTGGCCCATGTCCCTCCAAACCCTTCTTATTCATATACTCATCCAAATTCGTCTTAAATGTTGCAATTGTACCAGCCTCCACCACTTCCTCTAGCAGCTCACTCCATACACGTACCACCTTCTGCGTGAAAAAGTTGTCCCTTAGTTCTCTTTCATATCTTTCCCCTGTCAAACCAAACCTATTCACTGTGGTTCTGGACTCCCTTACCCCAGGGTAAACCTCGATAAGTTCACCCCTCAGCCTCCGACTCTCCAGAGAAAACAGCCCCAGACTGTTCAGCCTCTCCCTGTAGCTCCAATCCTTCAACCCTGGCAACATCCTTGTAAATCTTTTCTGAATGCTTTCAAGTTTCACAACATCTTTCCGACAGGAAGGAGAACAGAATTGCACGCAATACTCCAAGAGTGACCGAACCAATGTCCTGTATAGCCGCAACATGTCCTCCTAACTCCTGTAATCGGTACTCTGACCAATAAAGGAAATCATACAAAACGCCTTCTTCACTATCCTATCTACCTGCGACTCCACTTTCAAGGAGCTGTGAACCTGCACTCCAAGGTCTCTTTGTTCAGCAACACACCCTAGGACCTCACCATTAAATGTAGAAGTCCTGCTAAGATTTGCTTTCCCAAAATGCAGCACCTCGCATTTATCTGAATTAAACTCCATCTGTCACTTCTCAGCCCATTGGCCCATCTGGTCCAGATCCTGTTATAATCTGAGGAAACCCTCTTCCATGTCCACTACACCTGCAATTTTGGTGTCATCTGCAAACTTATGAACTGTACCTCTTATGCTCGCATCCAAATCATTTATATAAATGACAAAAAGTAGAGGGCCCAACACTGATCCTTGTGGCATTTCACTGGTCACAGGTCTCCAGTCTGAAAAACAACCGTCCACCACCACCTTCTGTCTTCTACCTTTGAGCCAGTTCTGTATCTAAATGGCGACTTCGCCCTGTATTCCATGACATCTAACCTTGCTAATCAGTCTGCCATGGGGAACCTTGTCGAATGCCTTACTGAAGTTCATATGGATCACATCTACTGCTACTGCTTTGCCCTTATCAATCTTCTTTTTTACTTCTTCAAAAAACTCAATCAAGTTTGTGAGACATGATTTCCCACGCACAAAGCCATGTTAACTATCCCGCATCAGTCCTTGCCTTTCCAAATTCATGTACATCCTGTCCCTCAGGATTCCCTCCAACAACTTTCCCACTGCCGAGGTCAGGCTCACTGGTCTACAGTTCCCTGGCTTGTCTTTACCGCCCTTCTTAAATATTGGCACCATGTTTGCCAACCTCTAGTCTTCCAGCATCTCACCTGTGACTATTGATGATACAAATATCTCAGCAAGAGGCCCAGCAATCACTTCTCTAGCTTCCCACAGAGTTCTCAGGTACACCTCATCAGGACCTGGGGATTTATCCACCTTTTACCATTTCAAGACCTCCGGCACTTCTTCCTCTGTATATCTGCAACATTTTGCAAGATGTGAACATCGATTTCCCTGCAGCCTATATCTTCCATATCCTTTTCCACAGTAAATACTGATGCAAAATATTCATTTACTATCTCCCCCATTTTCTGTGGCTCCACACAAAGGACGCCTTACTGATCTTAGAGGGGCCCTATTCTCTCCCTAGTTACCCTTTGGCCTTAATATATTTGTAAAAACACTTTGGAATCACCTTAATTCTATTTTCCAAAGCTATCTCATGTCTGCGTTTTGCCCTCCTGATTTCCCTCTTAAGTATACTCCTACTTCCTTTCTACTCTTCTAAGGATTCACTCGATCTATACCTGACATATGCTTCCTTCTTTTTCTGAACGAAACCCTCAATTTCATTAGTCAGCCAGCATTCCCTATAACTACCAGCCTTCCCTTTCAACCCTGACAGGAAGTTACAGCCTGGAATCGAATCGACGTGTTCAGGGTGGTTTATATCCATAATAACAGATATTCTGGGGTGTGTTACAGACCGGAATCTAATTGAGGGGTTCAGGGTGGTTTATATGCAGATTAACAGATACCTCGGACTCAATTACAGCCTGGAATGTAATTGAGGGGTTCAGGGTTGTTTATATACAGATTAACGGATATCTCGGAGTGAGTTACAGCCTGGAATCTA
This sequence comes from Chiloscyllium punctatum, assembly GCF_047496795.1. Taxonomy (NCBI): domain Eukaryota; kingdom Metazoa; phylum Chordata; class Chondrichthyes; order Orectolobiformes; family Hemiscylliidae; genus Chiloscyllium; species Chiloscyllium punctatum. The sequence goes on along the minus strand of NC_092788.1, from coordinate 53,191,975 downwards.
ATCGAGGGGTTCAAGGAGGTTAGTATACAGAATAACAGATAGCCCGGGATGTGTTACTGCCTGGAATGTAATCAATGTCTGTTCACTTTAAGATAGGACGGGTTTTGATGAATCGAAAGTACATCCACAGATGCCAGCTAAAGGTCAGACTGTTCCAAATGTAACAATTAGCTGGGAAATGGAAGCATGAGTTTTGGTTGCTGTTTTGACAGCAATTCAAATGCAATCAAAGACTTTAAATAATGCTCAGAATATCCGAAGCCAATGGAATTTGAATATTATTATTCGTACACCTGGAAATCAATCAAAATATGATTATTATTGTATCATGGGAAGTAAATAAATCCAGCATTTTGAAAATAGAGGGAGAGCCGCTGCCATCCAACAGCAGATTAAATGCTGTAGAGCAGGAGTGCTAACTGGCCATCTCAAACACTCTCTATCAAAGACACATGTTCATGTAAAACGTACTTGCATTAAAAAAAATGACCCAGGGAGATCAGCAGCTGAAAGAGTGAACACAGCGGGGAAGATAGAGACTGTGTGGTCTTGAGATTGTAACGTTTAATATGTGGGTTGTTGGAACAGCATATTTTTTACAGAGTTGGAGTCAGATAGTAAGTAGCTAAGAAAAGAGGGGCTTGTATTTGCGAATAGTTTTTGTTTAGTGTTCACTATAAAAGTTAAGAAACGAACTTGTTAATTTTTGTTTAAATAGTGGAATGTAGGAGATCTGTGTCACTCATATGTTAACAGATTACGATGTGAGGCGAGCTTTTCTGGGTGTTTGGTTTTAATTAACAAAGGGATTTGACTCCACCTTGCAAATGTCCATCCACACTAACCCCATTTCCCTGCAGTTGGCCCATATCATTCTAGTCCTTTCCTATCCACATATTTATCCAAATGCTTTTGAAATGTTGTTAATACACCCCCCTCGGCCACATCTTCTGGCAGCTCATCCACGTACCAGCCATTTATGTAAATAAGTGGTCCCTCAGGTTCCCTTTTATTCCTTCCCCTTTAACCTTAAACTGGTCCCCTCTCGTCTTTGATTCTCTAAACTTTGGAATAGACTGAGATCATTCACCCTATCCATATCCCTCATGATCTTATACAGCTCTATAAGGTCCCCCTCAGTCTCCTACACTCTAAAGAAAAGGTCCTAGCTTGTCCAACCTTTCCCTATAACTCAGACCATTGGGTTCTGGCAACGTCCTTGTAAATGTCTTCTGCACTCTTTCTAATTTCATGATCTCCTCCCTATAACAAGGTGACAAAACTGAACAGAATACTCCAAGTGCGGCCTTACCAATGTCCTGTGTAACTGCAACATAAATTCCCAACTTCTATACTCAATGCCTACCTGTGACTCCACTGTCAGGGAACTGTGCACATGAATTACAAGGTCTCTCTGCCCATTACACCCCTTAAGGCCCGCCCATTCACCGTGAAACTCCCACCTTGATTTGAGATTCCAAACTGCAAGACCTCACACATCTATATGAAATTCCATTTGCCATTTCTCAGCCCACTTCCCCACCTGATTAAAGTCCTGCTGCAATTTCTTATAAACTTCCTCACTGATCATGCTGCCACTTACTTTAGTGTCATCTACAAACTTACTAATCATGCCTTGTACATTCTCAACCAAATCATAGATAACAAACAGCTATGGACCCAACCTCCAGTCTGACAAGCATCCTTCCAGTAAACCCTCTGCTACCTATCAACAAGCCAACTGTGTATCCAATTGGCCAATTTCCCCCAGTATTCTACGTGATGGAACCTTCCAGAGCAGCCTGCCATGTGGAAACTTATCGAAGGCCTTACTGAAATCCATAGAAACTACGTTAACCGCTCTGCCCTCATCAACATTCTTGGTCACTTCACCAAAGGACTCTAAGAAATTTGGCAAGCATGATCTCCCACTCACAAGTCTATGCTGACCGGTCTGAATCAAACCCTGTGTAAGTAATGGATGCAGTCAATGGTATGCTGTCCTTTATTGTAAGATGATTCAAGTACATAAGTAAAGCCATCTTCCTGCTGTTGTAGAGCCTTGCTGAGAGAGCATTAGGGGCACTCTGTGCAGATTTGATGTCCTTTGTAAGGAATGATCTCCTTACGACAGACACCGGTGATGGTAACATGGGGATAGAGTGAATAAGCTGAGTGTTTAATCTGTAGAGCTGTGAGAGACGAAGAAATGGTGATGCTGAAACACGAGGAGTGGCAGCGATCCCTTATTTCCAAAAGACACATTGATAGGGTGAGAAATTCCATACTTTACCCAGGATTGATTGGTTTGATTTATTGTCACGTGTACCTCAGTACAGGGAAACACTTTGCTTATGAGCAGTGGAGGAAGATCATAGTGAGCATGGCCAGACAGATCATAGGGTGGAAATAGACTTGGACAGAGTAAGACATACAGGTTACACTGCACAGGACGTGCACTGGACAAGATCAACATGAACAAGATCACGATTATTTGAACTTAGAGAGTCCATTTATCAGTCTAACGTGACTATCCTAATAGTTTATATGCCTAAAATAACTCTCCCCATGTTATTGTGCAGTCGGTGCGTGAACCCTGTACTGAACGTCAGGTTGCTCACAATCCCCAACAGCAGCCACAATACCTTCCGTCTGAAGCAGGTACCAATTCCCACCAGCTTCCGCCCTACATAGAGAACACCAGACTGTCTTCTCAGAGATGTAAGGTGCCTTCTTGAGACTTCACACAAGACATATGGCTTCCCTGCTTACCACTAGAAAGCCATGTTAAAGTCCCACATGTTTATTATGAGCAACGGAGCCACCTGGAACAACGTGGAACAGTCTGTCTGTGCAGCCTCTGCCCCACTTGTTCATCATGTTAGAGCATCATTTAGTAGACACCTATGACTGCCAATGCTGGAGATCAGAGTAGAGAGTCATTGCTGGAAAAGCACAGCAAGTCAGGCAGCATCCGAGAAGCAGGAGAATCGACGTATTGGGCATAAGACATTCATCAGGAATCAGCATCAATTACCTCATTCTGCCCCCGTGTAAGTGCATTGAGGTGGGAATGGCCTCCTACTGTTCCTGTATAAGTGACTCAAGGGACTGACTGGCTTCTTCCTCGTCCAATTGGATAGGGCCAAGGGACTGGCTGGTTACCCCTGGTTCCTGTTTAACAGCTAGATGTGCTGACAAGTGTGACAATGCTGCAGCTTAAAGAGGTTATTTTTATCCTGGTTTCTTTTATGAGAGAGATTGAACGATTGTTACCAAGCTGGCTAGTTAAGACCACTTGAGTAACAGCTAGGGAAGCCTTGTGTTTATTTTAATGCAGCCTGAATGGGTGTGGCCAGCTCTCACAGATAAGGATCTCTGTGTTTTGGTTTCTCAGTAACATCAGAAACTATTGGGGTCTCCACAGAGTTGGAAGCTTCAGGGAATGTTTCCTGGCTGCCGCTCTCTCTGAATTTTCTCTTGATGCTGTTTTTAATTCCTGGATTGGAGAAATATTTGTGACATTCTGTGTCTGAATATTTCTTTTTGCCAAGGGCTGTGTTTATGGGATTTCCCTATATTGGAACAGTTCATTAGTAATAGTTCCTAGATCTATTATTCTGTTAAGCTGTCAATACAATTACGTTATTCTAAATTCCTCTTTCTGTGGTGTTATTTCTTCTTTCGTGTTGAAATAGATGGTGTTTTGCTTCACACCGAGTAGTTTGACCAGTCACATTGCATCTGGAACAGACACTTTACATTTCCTTTAAAATAAGAAAACATAAAAATCTAGGCTATTGCCATCAAATATTTTCGAGGTGCTCTGTTGTGGTCCATCATACTAGACTTCTTCTCCTCCTGAGTAATAGGCTGGAGGCACTGAATAGGCTATCCCAGTTCATCTCCAGTAACGTCAATGGGCTGAACGACTTCCTCATATTCCTGTGAAACCAGAGTGAGGTGCTGAATGAACTCTTGTTTTATTGTGGCAATGTGCAGTGTCAGGCTGTGCTGGTATATGAATGTTACTGATACTTCAGCAGCACAAGCCTCAATGGAGTCTGGGTCTTGCTGCACACAGACACAGACCAATTCAGGAGCTGACGGGGGACAAAACGTTCTGAACATTGTTGAATCTTCAGTGACCATCCCCACTTCTGATCTTATGGTGGGGCGGGTGAGGGTGGGGAGACATTGATGAAGCAGCTAAAGATGTTTGTGAAGAGGAAGCTACCCTGAGGATCTCCCACAGAGGTGACCCAGGACTGAGATGATGAACATCTTCCTTTGTGCCATGTTTGACTCCAAACACTGGAGAGTTTACTCTGATTCCCATTAGGTTCAGCTCCTTGATGTCAACAGATGTCAACCATTGTCTTGATATCAGGGCCATTCATTTTTACCGGGAACCTCTTTTTTTCATATCAATAGTCCATGATATAGGAGCAGCACGTGTTTTCTTCAAACAGGTGGGATTGAATGTCAGGATTTCTCTTCTCAAGAGTGTTCAGGGAGCTAGATGACTGAAAGTATTTGAAGAGGAGGTAGATAGATATTGACCTGTCAGAGAGGTGAGGGCTATGAAGAATTGGGTATGAAAGAGGATTTGAGGCCAGGAGCAGATCAGCCATGATCTTAGTGAAGGGCAAGGCAGGTTTGGGGAGTGAACGACATGCCCCTGTTTCTGATGTTCTCCCCTTCTGTTATTGGAAAGTTAGTGGGTGTTATTTTTATGAATGATTCTGGTATTGCATATTGCAGTCAGGGAGACTAGATGATTTTGTGAGCCATCTCTGGGTGAGGTATGTGGGCTGTATTCACAGTGAATCTGGGTCTACAACATGACCAACAAATGGAGCTCAAGCTGCAGATAGGGGAAGCTTTCTAAAGAGAGATGAGGGGCCTCTTTCATACCCAGCCTGGATTTTCCAATTACATTTTCCAAATCACCTCAAAGCGTGTGTGACAGTCTTGAGGGACTGAATGGTCTGCTCTGGTTCTGTGCACCAGGTTATAGGAGCAAGTGGCCTTCAACTGTTCCTGTCTAGCAGGTATGAGGGGCTGAATGGCACACAGGAACATGGGACGTGGGAGCAGGAGTGGGTCATTAGATACTTTGAGCCTTCTCCACCAGGAACGAAGATTGTGGCTGATCAGGTTGGGGTCTCAGCCCCACTTTCCTGTCTGTATCCCAATATCCGTGACTCACTTCTTTGTCAAATATTTAACTAATGCAGCTTTCAATCAATGTAAACAGAGAGGCACGATAAACTTCCAGAGAAGAGAAGTCCGACTTGAAAGGACCTTACAGAATTTTTCACCATCCCTCTTATAGAATCAGAGAGTCATGCAGAACGAAAGCAGACCCGTTAGTCCAACCTGTTCACTGCGATCAGATATCAAATCCGATCTAGTCCCATTTGCCAGCATTTGGCCAATATCCCTCTTCTTTCAGATACTTTTTAAATGTGCGGTTGTAACCGCCTTCAGCACTTCCTCTGACAGCACTTTCTGTACACACACCACTCTCTGTGTGAAACATTTATCTTCAGGTCCCTTCTAAATCAATCCCCCTCACCTTCAGCCTATGCCCTCTTGTTCTGGACTCCCCAATCCTGGAGAGCAGAACGTGGCTGTTCAGAATATCCATGCCTCTGATGATTATATAAACGTCCACAATGTCACCCTTCAGCCTCTGACACTCCAGGGGGAAACACCTCAACCTAATCAAACTCTCCCTAAAGCTTAAACCTCCAGTCCTGGAACATCCGTGTAAGTCATTTCTGCAGAAAACCGAATTGTACGCAGTATTCTTAAAGTGGCCTCACCACCATCCTGTACAGATACAACATACCACCACAACTCCTATACTCAATGCTCTGACTGATTAAGGCAAATGTGCCAAATGTGTTCAGCACCACACTCTCTACCTGCGACTCCACGTTCAAGGAACAATGCACCTGCAGCCCTATGTCCCTTTGTTTCACAACATGCCCCAGGACCTGACCATGAAGTATATAATATCTGCCCTGATTTGCCTTCCCAAAATGCAAAGCTTCATATTTATCTAAATTAGACTTCATCTGTCACTCCTTGCCCCTTTGTCCCATCTAATTGTGGTCTAGTTGTACTCTGAGATAATCTACTACACCACCTTTCTAATGTCATCTGTAAACTTACTAACTATGGCCCCAATATTCACATCTAAATCATTTACATAAATGATGAAATGCAGTGAACTCAGTACTGATTCTTGCAGCACACTGCTGCTCACAAGCTTCCAGGCTAAAAAATATCCCTCTTCCTTCACGTCATTTGTGACTGGCTTCCTCTGTATCTTATGTGACTGAAACTTACTAATCTGTCTTCCAATCAGAATGAAATACTAGCTATGAAGGCAGGCTGAGTAGGCTAGGTTTATTTTCACTAGATAAAAGGAGATTGAGGGGGGACCTGATTAACGTTTGCAAAATCATGAAGGGTATAGCCAGGGTGGATAGAGATCAACTTTTTCCCAGGTTGAAGGATTCAGTAATGAGAGGTCGTGCTTTCAAAGTGAGAGGTGGAATATTTAAAGGGGATACACGCGGTAAGTACTTCACACAGAGGGTGGTGGGCGTTTGGAACGTGTTGCTAGCAGAGGTGGTAGAGGCAGGCACGGTCGATTCATTTAAGATGCGTCTGGACAGATGCATGAGTAGGTGGGGAGCAGAGGGATACAGATGCTTAGGAATTGACCGACAGATTTAGACAGTACATTTGGATCGGCTCAGGCTTGGAGGACGAAGGGACTGTTCCTGGGCTGTAAATTTTCTTTGTTCTTTGTTCTTTAAATGAACACCTTGCTGAAGTCCATATAGACAATGTCTACCAAACTGCCTTCATCAATCTTCTTTGTCATCTCTTCAAAAAACTCAGCCAAATTAATGAGACATGATTTCTCATACAGAAAGACACGTTGTCTACCCCAATCAGCCCTTGCCTTCCCAAATGTATGTAAATGCTATCCCTTTGAAACCCCTCCAACAACTTACCCACCACTGACATCAGGCTCACCCGTCTATCATTCCCCGACTCTTGGGTCACTGTTTCCTTTTCTAGTCCCACTCTTCCACTGCTCACAACAAATGTTAAATGTAACCAGGTCGGTGATATGGCCGATCATATCGGTCTCAGACTGGGTCAGGGTCAGTTTTAGGAACAAGTCAGGCTCGTTTCTTTAATCTGCTAAAGCAACACGTTTATGATCCAGAGCAATGTTACTCAAAATATGGTGGAAAGCTGAATGGCAAACCGTTTGGATATTGTAATTATATAATCAATATTTCCCATTCTAAAAACACTGAGACACACACACACACACACACACACACACACACACACACACACACACTGACACACACGCACATATACACACACACACACACACACTGACACACACACACAGACACACACACATACACACACACACACTGAGACACACACACACACACACACACACACACACACACACACACAATTTTAACTTGAAAGAACTTGGTCCAAATTATTATTGGAACTCATGACAATGGAAAAATTGTGAGATTGTCCAAAACGTTATTCTGCTTCTGAAGATATTGTACTCACACAAGCTGCTAGCAATGTGATTTCACCCTGGGAGAGTTTGGATTTGGCTGAACTCCCTTTGCTTTAGGCAGTGAGTAGATTCCAGTGAATTCTGGTTCGGGATCATCCAAAGGGTAGCACGGTGGTTAGCACTGCTGCCTCACAGCACCAGGGACTTGGGGTCGATTCCAGCCTTGGGTGACTGTCTGTGTGGAGTTTGCACATTCTCCCCTTACCTGTGTGAACTTCTAATGGGTGATCTAGTTTCCGACCACAAACTGTGTAGGTTCGGTGGGTTGGTCATGCTAAATTGTCTGTAATGTTCAGGGAAATCTTGGTTATGTGAATTAGTCAGGGGTAAGTATAGGGGAATGGTTTGGGAAGGTTGTTATGGACTTGTTGGGTCGAAGGGCATGTTTCCACACTGCAGGGATTCCATAAAAATAAGAATGGTAACGATGACTGTCGAGGTTTTTTTTTTAGCTCGCACACATTGCTGTGATGAGGAACAATGAAGGAGAGAGAGTGCAATAGGCCATTCCTTCTCAGGCAGATTACATTTTCTCACTCTCTGAGTTGAATCACACAGTAATGTCATCCTCTCCCAAACTGGACCATGTGAGGTCTCCTTGTACATTGTCCAAACTATGTCTCCATCACATTCCCTGTTCCATGTCGGTGCATCATTGCTGCTGTCATACACAGAGCCATACCCTTCACAGAAAATGGTCTCGGTCAATTTGAAGATATATTTATATGTCCCTGCGTCATTAAAAAATAAAAATGTTTAATTTATTCAGAATACCTGTGTTAAACTGAATGCATTTTTAAAAGAAATACAGGAATTGCTGGAGAAGCTCACCAGGTCTCTCAGTACCCAGATGCTGTAGTTGTACCAGCCACCACCACTTCCTCTGGCAGCTCATTCCATACGCACACCACCCTCTGTGTGAAATGGTGCCCTTTAGGCCTCCTCAAAACCTTTCCCCTCTCACTTTCCAGCAATGCCCTCTATTTTTGGACGACCCTAACCTGGGGAAAAACCCCTGACTACTCACCCTATCCATGGCCATTTTGACTTTATAAACCCTTCACTGCTGTGAAATGTGACCCCAATCAACACGGATGGATGTACTTTCACTCATTCTGGGCTAAATTCTGAAATGCAATATTGACACCTCTTCCTTCTCCATCAAGTCACAATTTTAAATCCATTTTAATCAGTTTGTTCAGATGTATCCTGAGACACTTCTGTGGGCTTTACGCCTGGACCTTTGTGCCCGGAGGCAGGGACACTAGCATCGCTCGACAATACCCATAAAGCTGTAACATTATTCTCCTGTGTGTTTGTTCATCAGACTGTTCTGACATGCTGGGACATACCTCTGCAACAGGCAGGACTTGAATCCAGGCCTTCTAGTCCAGAGCTAGGAACACTAGTACAGGAATTGGAATCAAATCCAGAGCTCTGGCTCATAGACAGGGACACTACCCACGACACGACCATACACAGATGTTGGGTCATATTTTAGTGCCCACTTTCAGCTCAGTGTGGATTTATTATAATCAGGTTCCCATTACTGAACTGCACAAAACACTTTGTATTGTTAAGCAAACGCAAGATAGTTGTTCTCAACTGTAGGATATTAAGGGTACGTGCTGTGCCATCAAAATTAACTATAAAAATCTTTAATCGCTATTATCTATAGTCTACAATATTAAGGAAAGAAATCCTGCAAACACACTCTGCCCAATGAAGGGTCTCAAATAGATATTTATTACTGAACACCAGAGACGAAGGAAGAGCTTAATTTCTGACCCCAAAACACCGATCACTCTTACCCAACTCTCACGTGCGACTCCCCTTTTCCTAAAACCATGAAATGATACCAGGCCGCTGATTACTGTCCAGCCTCTCCTCCCCACTGACTGTGTCTGCAATCTGTCCCTCCTCCCCCTAACCACACAAGGCAACCCAAGCTCAGGGTCTTTGTGAAACTCAAGGCCGGAGTGTGTAGGCCTCCTGGAGAGGGATGGGCATTTTAAAATTGAAGGGAGAGGTTGAGGTGACAGTAATGTCACTCACTGGGCTGAGGGGTGGCGGATGGAGTTTAGTTTGGATTAATGCGAGGTATTGGATTTGGTAAATCAAACAACAGCAGGACCTATACAATTAAAAGCAGGGCCTTTGGCAGTGCTGTAGTACAGAAACCTAGGCCGTCAGGTATAATTCTTTCAAATTTGCATCTCATATAGATAGTGTGGTTAAGAAGGTGTTTAACACACATGCCTTCATTGGTCAGACCCTTTGAGTATCGGAATGGGGATGTCATGTTGTGGTTGTACAAGACATTGTTGAGATCTCTTCTAGAATACTGTGTCTAGTCTGGTCACCCTGCCCGCTCATTCCATAGGCACACCACCCTCTGAGTGAAAAATTTGCCCCTTAGGTCACATTTAAATGTTTCCCCTCTCACCTTAACCCTATGTCCTCTAGTTTTGGACTCCCCGTACCCTTAGAAAATACCTTGACTATTCACTTTGATATTATTGACCTTGATATTATTAAGCTGGAGAGGATTGAGAAGAGATTAACCTGGATGTTGCTGGGACAGGAGGGAGTGAGCTACAAGGAGAGGCTGGATCGGCTGGGACTTTTTTCACTGAAGAATATGAGATTAAGCAGTAACTTTACAGAGGTTTATAAATTAATGAGGGGTACAGAGAAGCTGAAGGACTGATGTCTTTTCTCTAGAGTTGAGGATTCAAAATTGAGGGATTTTCAAGGTGCGAGGAAAAAAGATTTACGAAAGTCATGAGAGGTAATTATTTTAGACAGAAGCTGGCTTGTGTGTGGAATGAACTTCCAGAGGAAGTGGTGAAAACAGGGACAGTTACAACATTTAAAGGACATTTAGATCAGTCCATGGATAAGACATCAGTTTGGATGGTGCTGCGAGCAGCTGCCCTCTCCCTCCCCCTCTCTGAATGAATCCCTGTTGGTTTTCACCCTCCGCCAATGCCTGTGCAGTGGCGTGTGGAGGCCAGCAGAGGGTGGCATTGCATCACTTTAAGCACCACAGAGAGTGCCAGAGCTGCCCCACACAGAGACACACAGATACACACACGGGGATGGTTAGGACACGGCGTGAAGCTCATCTGGTAACTTAAATGAAACATAAAGAAATGCTCAATTCGCATCGTAAACTGTTAAAATATGAGGGACAGATCTGCCAAATTCCACTGTTTAAATAAAACGACCAATTTCGTTTTTTCACTCTGAAAGTGAACATTTTACATCAACTATTCACAATTCTGGGACTCTCTTTCTCTTAACTGCTTATTACCCGACTCCAGCTCTATAGCAATATACTGTTTCAGGGTCTGCCACCCTCTCGTATCACAGGAGTTTGTAAGCTCTCAGTTCAGAACAGCATTCCCTCTCTCTTAATGGTATAGTACACGCTTTCAACTTCATCACATTATACCCTGATGAATATCGATAAGTGGGACCTATCCGGATTCCTCTTGCTCTGTGGTTTGTCAATATTTCATTCGCTCCGTCTGGTGTGTGTCAGGACTTTTGTTGCTTCAGTGACAGCATGTCATTATTCGACTTTGTCCATAGGAATATATCAGTATTTCACTTGCTCACACTCGTGTATGTGGGGCAGGATTTCAGTTGTTTCATGGGGACTGTGACGCTATGACAATCTCAATGTTTGTAGGTGGCAGCGAACCTGGAAGAACTCTGAAGTCTATGGAGGACAGTGTGGAACTCTGACAGGACAGTGATACGTTGGAGTAGTTTTCGGGCAGATGGGGATCAGTGCAGAGCAGTTTGAGGTGAGACACTTTGGTAGGAAAGACAATGAAAGACAGTTTAAAACAGGCTGTGCCATTATAAAGGGGGTGCAGGAACAGAGGGCCCTAGGTGTATATGAGCACAGATTGTTGAAGATATCAGGGCAGGTAGGGAGAGCAGTAACTATCACAGATTAGTTTCAGTATCTGAGCTGTTTACAGGGGGAGGTGTAGGAGGGAGTCTCCGTGCTCCCTTCCTGGGAGGTGGTGGAGACGATGTGATGTGAGCCCACCCTCCTGCCCACCGAGACCGGGGGGATTCCCTTTGTACCAGCTCGACACAAAAGGGAGATGGCATCAGGGCCACGGCTTCGAAGTTGTGCCGGGGGAAACAGAGCTGCCAGTGGGTTTAAAGTGAGAATTGCCCTTCACTGAACATTGCTCCTGACTCGGTCGGTGGGACGCAGATGTATCAGAATCTCCACACGAGACGTCCCGGTCCCCTCCAGCTCGTACCAGGGTCCTCCCCACATGGCAGGGGGAGGGGGGTGAGGGAACGGATATCGGGCACTCCACCATCCGGATAGGCCCTTTCTGTCCTATTCCAGGCTGTTTCTCTTGGAATGGGAGAAAGGGAGGGAGAGTGAGGGTGGGAGTGGGTGGTCCTGCTGTTAGTGTTAGTGTAGGCAGGGAGGGGGTCATAGTGAGGTTTCCGGAGGGAGTCAGTCCACAGTGTTGTATCAATGCAGTGTTATTAGTGTGGGGGTGAAGTGGAGGGAGGGGGGTAGAGAGAGGGAGAGGGAGAGACTGAGACAGAGAGAGAAGATGCTGCATGCAGTAGTGAGAGTGGTTGACCATGAGCCTTGTTCGGGGGTCGGTGCTATAACAGATATACAGTGAGTGTGAGGGAGCAGAGAGAATACGGTGACCCTTATCCTGACAGAGTGGGGAAGGTTATTGATGCCTGTCCTGTGTTGCTGGACATTTCTTCAGACCGCAGATACTGCACTGAGCTGGGTGGGGAGCTCAGACCATGCTCGGTGGGTCTGGTGGTGTGGCCTCCTCTGGAAAGTGAATGGTCCCCCTCTGTACTAGCCCATCCACCAAGACCTCCTTGCCCTTGTCGACAAACCGTGGTGTAATTGCCCCTTATCTGCCATGCTCGGGGTAAACTGGGCAGGGCAGCTCCAAACTGAGAAAGCTCAACCGTGTGCCCCTTGGCCTTTTAAAGATGGCCCCAGTGCCAGGGATCACGGAATATCCAGGGGCACCCGTCAATAGTGAGTACCTCCAGTCATGATGGGTGGAAGAATCGGGCTGGTATTGAATGAGAGGGACACCATCGGGTGGGCTGGGTAGTTCATGAGGTGAGTTCGATAGCACCAGGAAACTAGCTCGGCCTCGTGTGGACGATCCCTCTGTCACATTCAAGGAAAATCAAACGAAGATAAATTATTGTTTGAATCTGCCCAAATGAGGCGTCGATTCTGTTGAAACTAATTGCAGTTACAAAGATGCACAACAAATGATCATCTGACTTCACACCAATATCCCATTTTCCCATCTTTCCTGGGAAGACAGGCTCATGTTACAGGATGTTATCGAAGTGTCTACATTTCAACATTCTGAATCCTGGGAACACATCCTTCCATGACACTGTCTCTCAGTCTCCCCCTCTCTGTCTGTACCCCAAACCCCTCACATGTGATGATATTAAACTGATTCCCTCGCCATCTGTCCCAGTGTAATGGATGAATCTGGACAGATTGCTGGGTTGTACTGTCCCAGTGTAATGGATGAATCTGGACAGATTGCTGGGTTGTACTGTCCCAGTGTAATGGATGAATCTGGACAGATTGCTGGGTTGTACTGTCCCAGTGTAATGGATGAATCTGGACAGATTGCTGGGTTGTACTGTCCCAGTGTAATGGATGAATCTGGACAGATTGCTGGGTCGTATTGTCCCAGTGTAATGGATGAATCTGGACAGATTGCTGGGTCGTACTGTCCCAGTGTAATGGATGAATCTGGACAGATTGCTGGGTTGTACAGTCCCAGTGTAATGGATGAATCTGGACAGGTTGCTGGGTTGTACTGTCCCAGTGTAATGGATGAATCTGGACAGATTGCTGGGTTGTACTGTCCCAGTGTAATGGATGAATCTGGACAGATTGCTGGGTTGTATTGTCCCAGTGTAATGGATGAATCTGGACAGATTGCTGGGTTGTACTGTCCCAGTGTAATGGATGAATCTGGACAGATTGCTGGGTTGTATTGTCCCAGTGTAATGGATGAATCTGGACAGATTGCTGGGTTTTACTGTCCCAGTGTAATGGATGAATCTGGACAGATTGCTGGGTTGTACGGTCCCAGTGTAATGGATGAATCTGGACAGATTGCTGGGTGGTACTGTCCCAGTGTAATGGATGAATCTGGACAGATTGCTGGGTTGTACTGTCCCAGTGTAATGGATGATTCTGGACAGATTGCTGGGTTGTACTGTCCCAGTGTAATGGATGAATCTGGACAGATTGCTGGGTTGTACTGTCCCAGTGTAATGGATGAATCTGGACAGATTGCTGGGTTGTACTGTCCCAGTGTAATGGATGAAACTGGACAGATTGCTGGGTTGTACTGTCCCAGTGTAATGGATGAATCTGGACAGATTGCTGGGTTGTACTGAGCAGGACACTGGCCTGGTCTGTACAGTGTTCCCCGGTGAACAGATATCTCCGCTGGGTGTATGGTGTCTGGGCTGGTTCTGTGAGGTGGATTGAGAATGTGGTATATCTAACCCTTTCAGCTGCTCGGGCAATGCCTTTCGTTCCCATTCCTGTGATTGGACCCTCCGTCTCTCACCCCATTAATGTTACAGTGTGTCCAGTTACAGGACATCATGTTGGTGGGTAAGGGGGAAAGGTCATCGACAGGTCAAGGGGTTCCCCAGAATATTCTGTCCCCAACATTCTATAACTGACATTCCCCGGAACGTTCTGTCCCTGACATTCTATAACTGTCATTCCCCGGAACGTTCTGTCCCTGACATTCTATAACTGTCATTCCCCGGAATGTTCTGTCCCTGACATTCTATAACTGTCATTCCCCGGAACGTTCTGTCCCTGACATTCTATAACTGTCATTCCCTGGAACGTTCTGTCCCTGACATTCTATAACTGACATTCCCCGGAACGTTCTGTCCCCGACATTCTATAACTGACATTCCCCGGAACGTTCTGTCCCCGACATTCTATAACTGACATTCCCCGGAACGTTCTGTCCCTGACATTCTATAACTGACATTCCCCGGAAAGTTCTGTCCCCGACATTCTATAACTGACATTCCCCGGGACGTTCTGTCCCCGACATTCTATAACTGTCATTCCCTGGAACGTTCTGTCCCTGACATTCTATAACTGACATTCCCCGGAACGTTCTGTCCCCGACATTCTATAACTGACATTCCCCGGGACGTTCTGTCCCCGACATTCTATAACTGTCATTTTTGGAACGTTCTGTCCCTGACATTCTATAACTGACATTCCCCGGAACGTTCTGTCCCTGACATTCTATAACTGCCATTCCCCGGAACGTTCTGTCCCTGACATTCTATAACTGACATTCACCTGAACGTTCTGTCCCCGAAATTCTATAACTGACATTCACCGGAACGTTCTGTCCCCGACATTCTATAACTGACATTCACCTGAACGTTCTGTCCCCGACATTCTATAACTGACATTCCCCGGAAGGTTCTGTCCCTGACATTCTATAACTGACATTCCCCGGGACGTTCTGTCCCTGACATTCTATAACTGACATTCCCCGGGACGTTCTGTCCCCGACATTCTATAAGTGTCATTCCCTGGAACGTTCTGTCCCTGACATTCTATAACTGACATTCCCCGGAACGTTCTGTCCCTGACATTCTATAACTGACATTCCCCGGGACGTTCTGTCCCCGACATTCTATAACTGTCATTCCCTGGAACGTTCTGTCCCTGACATTCTATAACTGACATTCACCTGAACGTTCTGTCCCCGACATTCTATAACTGACATTCCCCGGGACGTTCTGTCCCCGACATTCTATAACTGACATTCACCTGAACGTTCTGTCCCTGATATTCTATAACTGACATTCCCCGGAACGTTCTGTCCCTGACATTCTATAACTGACATTCCCCGGAACGTTCTGTCCCCGACATTCTATAACTGACATTACCCGGAACGTTCTGTCCCCAACATTCTATAACTGACATTCCCCGGAACGTTCTGTCCCTGACATTCTATAACTGACATTCCCCGGAACGTTCTGTCCCTGACATTCTATAACTGCCATTCCCCGGAACGTTCTGTCCCTGACATTCTATAACTGACATTCACCTGAACGTTCTGTCCCCGAAATTCTATAACTGACATTCACCGGAACGTTCTGTCCCCGACATTCTATAACTGACATTCACCTGAACGTTCTGTCCCCGACATTCTATAACTGACATTCCCCGGAACGTTCTGTCCCTGACATTCTATAACTGACATTCCCCGGGACGTTCTGTCCCTGACATTCTATAACTGACATTCCCCGGGACGTTCTGTCCCCGACATTCTATAAGTGTCATTCCCTGGAACGTTCTGTCCCTGACATTCTATAACTGACATTCCCCGGAACGTTCTGTCCCTGACATTCTATAACTGACATTCCCCGGGACGTTCTGTCCCCGACATTCTATAACTGTCATTCCCTGGAACGTTCTGTCCCTGACATTCTATAACTGACATTCACCTGAACGTTCTGTCCCCGACATTCTATAACTGACATTCCCCGGGACGTTCTGTCCCCGACATTCTATAACTGACATTCACCTGAACGTTCTGTCCCTGACATTCTATAACTGACATTCCCCGGAACGTTCTGTCCCTGACATTCTATAACTGACATTCCCCGGAACGTTCTGTCCCCGACATTCTATAACTGACATTACCCGGAACGTTCTGTCCCCAACATTCTATAACTGACATTCCCCGGAACGTTCTGTCCCTGACATTCTATAACTGACATTCACCTGAACGTTCTGTCCCTGACATTCTATAACTGACATTCCCCGGGACGTTCTGTCCCTGACATTCTATAACTGACATTCCCGGAACGTTCTGTCCCCGACATTCTATAACTGACATTCCCCGGAACGTTCTGTCCCCGACATTCTATAACTGACATTCCCCGGAACGTTCTGTCCCTGACATTCTATAACTGACATTCACCTGAACGTTCTGTCCCCGACATTTTATAACTGACATTCACCTGAACGTTCTGTCCCCGACATTCTATAACTGACATTCCCCGGAACGTTCTGTCCCCGACATTCTATAACTGACATTCACCTGAACGTTCTGTCCCCGACATTCTATAACTGACATTCCCCGGAACGTTCTGTCCCCGACATTCTATAACTGACATTCCCCGGAACGTTCTGTCCCTGACATTCTATAACTGACATTCACCTGAACGTTCTGTCCCCGACATTCTATAACTGACATTCACCTGAACGTTCTGTCCCCGACATTCTATAACTGACATTCACCTGAACGTTCTGTCCCCGAAATTCTCTAACTGACATTCACCGGAACGTTCTGTCCCCGACATTCTATAACTGACATTCCCCGGAACGTTCTGTCCCTGACATTCTATAACTGACATTCACCTGAACGTTCTGTCCCCGACATTCTATAACTGACATTCACCGGAACGTTCTGTCCCCGACATTCTATAACTGACATTCACCTGAACGTTCTGTCCCCGACATTCTATAACTGACATTCACCTGAACGTTCTGTCCCCGACATTCTATAACTGACATTCCCCGGAACGTTCTGTCCCTGACATTCTATAACTGACATTCCCCGGAACGTTCTGTCCCTGACATTCTATAACTGACATTCCCCGGAACGTTCTGTCCCTGACATTCTATAACTGACATTCACCTGAACGTTCTGTCCCCGAAATTCTATAACTGACATTCACCGGAACGTTCTGTCCCCGACATTCTATAACTGACATTCACCTGAACGTTCTGTCCCCGACATTCTATAACTGACATTCCCCGGAACGTTCTGTCCCTGACATTCTATAACTGACATTCCCCGGGACGTTCTGTCCCTGACATTCTATAACTGACATTCCCCGGGACGTTCTGTCACCGACATTCTATAAGTGTCATTCCCTGGAACGTTCTGTCCCTGACATTCTATAACTGACATTCACCTGAACGTTCTGTCCCCGACATTCTATAACTGACATTCGCCGCAACGTTCTGTCCCTGACATTCTCTAACTGACATTCCCCGGAACGTTCTGTCCCCAACATTCTCTAACTGACATTCCCCGGAACGTTCTGTCCCCGACATTCTATAACTGACATTCCCCGGAACGTTCTGTCCCCGACATTCTATAACTGACATTCCCCGGGACGTTCTGTCCCCGACATTCTATAACTGCCATTCCCGGAACGTTCTGTCCCTGACATTCTATAACTGACATTCACCTGAACGTTCTGTCCCCGACATTCTATAACTGACATTCGCCGGAACGTTCTGTCCCTGACATTCTATAACTGACATTCCCCGGAACGTTCTGTCCCCAACATTCTCTAACTGACATTCCCCGGAACGTTCTGTCCCCGACATTCTATAACTGACATTCCCCGGAACGTTCTGTCCCCGACATTCTATAACTGACATTCCCCGGAACGTTCTGTCCCTGACATTCTATAACTGACATTCCCCGGAACGTTCTGTCCCCGACATTCTATAACTGACATTCCCCGGAACGTTCTGTCCCCGACATTGTTTGTGAACGGCCGGACGTCAGTGAATTGAACAAACGATAAGATCCCGAGGGAAGAGATCCCGTTCCAGGGAGAAGGAGACACTGTTCCGAAGGCCGCTCAGGCAGTTAAAGGGGTGAATACGTTTTCCCTGCGTTTACATTACTTCCCGACACAGGATCGACCAGAATTTAGACCAAAATACAGGAATTCCCAAACTCCATTTGTCTTCAGGAAACTGGGACAGAATCCTTCAGGACAGTAACGTTCCCACCCTCCGTATTAGGAACTGGGAAGGAGTGACCTGTATCTGCTCTCGAGTGATCGAGTGTGTGGGAATGTTCGAGAAACCATCTGTCCTTATGGATGTGTCTCTGTGTGTTTGGGGAGGGAGGGTTTCTTGTGGTTTATGTCACATTTTTGTCAGTAATTCCGACCTTCCCATTAGTGGGCGGCACGGTGGCACAGTGGTTGGCACTGCTGCCTCACAGCGCCTGAGACCCGGGTTCAATTCCCACCTCAGGCGACTGACTGTGTGGATTTTGCATATTCTCCCCGTGTCTGCGTGGGTTTCCTCCGGGTGCTCCGGTTTCCTCCCACAGTCCAAAAGATGTGCAGGCCAGGTGAATTGGCCATGCTAAATTGCCCATAGTGTTAGGTAAGGGGTAAATGTAGATGTAGGGGTGGGTTACGCTTCGGCGGGGCGGTGTGGACTTGTTGGGCCGAAGGGCCTGTTTCCACACTGTAAGTAATCTAATCTAATTTGTTATTCCAGCTCCAATTATTTCAATAAATCCCTGAATACAGGGACACATTTGTAAATCTCACTGGGTCCCCGATCAAACGGGTCCCTTTGCCTCCAGGCTGATGGATAATGGGTTTGTTTTCCTTCCTCACAGTTAACGTAGTGACCATCTACGTCCTGCTTTATAAAGATTGTGGATTGTCTCCATGTGTCAGACGTTACCTGGGGGCCATGGCAGCGGCGGATCTCCTGGTCATTATCCTCGACCTTATCCTGAGACACATTCCCATTGTTTATCGGGAACAGTTTTATTTCCTGTGGGTCTCCGTCCCCGTGTGTAATATCCACGCCGTCCTGCTTTATGCAGCCACCGACTGCTCTGTCTGGTTCACCGTCACTTTCACCTTTGATCGGCTTGTGGCCATTTGTTGCCAGAAGCTGAAAAGTAAATATTGCAGTGAGAAAACGGCGGCTGTGGTTCTGGGAGCAGTGACTGTGCTGAGCTGTTTAAAGAACATTTTCTGGTATTTTATTCTCGAGGCTTGGTATCGGCTGGGGAACCGCCCCCAGTTTTGTGGTGTAACAGTCGCTGTTTATGACTCCATTGTCTGGATCACAATCGAGTCCCTCCACTACATTCTAACCCCGTTTGTCCCATTTCTCCTGGTTCTGCTGCTCAATGTTCTCACCGTCAGACACATTTTAGTGACCAGCAGAGCCCGCAGGAGACTCCGCGCTCACACCAATGGGGACGCTCAGTCTGACACTGAAATGAGAAACCGAAAAAAATCCATCATTTTACTGTTTGTGATCTCGGCCAATTTCATCCTGTTATGGTCAACGTTCATGCTGTATTCTATATGGAGACGGATGTGGTGGATTGTGGATACCCCTCTGTATCTCCATCTCTTTGTGCAGGAATGGGGCTTCATGCTGCAGCTCCTCAGTTGCTGCACAAACACCGCGATTTATGCCGTGACCCAGACTAAGTTCAGGCAGCAGCTGAAGAATGTGCTGAAATATCCCTTCACCCAAATCCATCCATCCATCAAATTCCCTCATTAATCGATCCATCTGGGATTTTCTCATTTCAGTTCAGTGTTTCAGTGATGGAGCAGCCTGTCGCTATGGTAACAGACTGAGGGTAGCGCTGGTTTGTCCATCCTTATCCCCCAGGGGGGTTACAGGGAAACATTTCAATGTTTCTCACAACTCAGGGGCCAGTGAGAAAAGGCACCATCCCACTGACTGTATCCATCACTTCCATTTGTAACCAATAAAAATGTTGATTAAATCGTGCCGAGCAGCAGAGTGACCGATGTTGTTGTGTGTCTGTGTTGGAGAAGCTGAACTGGAGAGAGACAGACTCAGCCCCAAGTCCTGGTCCTCAGGGAAGGGGAGGGCACCGCGCCCTGAGCTCAGGAGCTGGGTTTAACTCCCTCTGACCCCCCCATTCCAACCTGGCCTCCCCAATTGCTCACCCCCACTTTTCCTTCTCAATTCTCTCCATCTCTCCCTTCCTGCACAATCTCTCTTTCTCACCACCTCTCCCTTTCACTCTCTCTGGTCCCCTCTCAGAGCCCCCAACCCCGGTTTCTCCACCTGCCTCCACTATTCTTTCTGCCTCACTCTCCCCCTCTCTCTCTCTCACACCACCAACATGAGTTTATCCACCTGCCTCCATTCTTCTCTCTCCCCCTCACCCTCTCTCTCTCTCTCTCTCTCTCTCCTGCCGTCTCTATCTCCTTCTCACAATTCTGGCTCTACCCCATTTTCCCCACCTCGCACTTCCCACATCTCTCGATCATCTCACACCCACACGCCGCACCCCCCCCCCCCACCCCACAAGCAGACTCACCACCAACCTGCAGTCTCTGGGTCAGAGGGAGAGGGAAGGACCAGCGACACAGAGTGTGTCAGAGAGAGAGAGTAAGGGTGGGACAGAAGTGAGAGAGATTCAGTTAGAGAGAAACGGAGGGTGGTGGGGAGAGAGAGACCAAGATAGGGGGATCGAGAGTGAGAGAAGATGGAGAGAGAGCGAAGGAGCAGGGAATGACTCAGAGAGAGAGAGAGGGAAGGGAGAGATAAGGTGAGGGAGGGAGAGAGAGAGAGAAATAGGGGAGGACATAATGAGAGAGGGGTCAGAGAGAGTGGGACAGAGAGAGAGGGAGACAAAGAGAGAGGGGAACAGAGAGAGGGGAGAGAGAAAGTGGGGGACAGAGAGGGGGGGACAGAGAGGGTGGGGGACAGAGAGAGAGGGGGATAGAAAGAGAGGGACAGAGAGAGGGGGGCAGAGAGAGGCAGACAGAGTGGGGGTGAGAAGGGGGGACAGAGAGGGGGGGCAGAGAGAGAGTGGGACAAAAGAGAGGGACAGAGAGGGGGGGCAGAGAGAGGATGGCAGAGAGAGGGGGGGACAGAGAGAGAGGGGGAGAGAGAGAGAGGGGGGAGAGAGACGGGGGGCAGAGAGAGGAGGGGACAGAGAAAGAGGGGGACAGAGAGAGGAGGACAGAGAGAGAGGGGAAAGAGAGCGAGGGGGGCAGAGAGAGGGGGACAGAGAGAGAGGGGAACACAGACAGAGGGGGGCAGAGAGAGGGGGGGAACAGAGAGAGGGGGACAGAGAGAGAGGGGGGCTGAGAGAGACGGGGCAGAGAGGGGGGGGGCAGAGAGAGAGGGGGGCAGAGAGAGAGGGGTGACAGAGAGACGGGGGGGGGACAGAGAGACGGGGGGCGGCGGGGAAAGAGAGAGGGGGGACAGAGAATGGGGGGACAGAGAGAGAGGGACACACAGAGAAGGGGTCAGAGAGAGGGAAGGATAGAGAGAGAGGGGGACAGAGAGATAGGGGGACAAGGGGGGACAGAGAGAGGCGGGGGACAGAGAGAGGGAGGACAGAGAGAGAGGGGGACAGGGAGAGAGGGGGACAGCGAGAGGGGGGACAGAGAGAGGGGAAAGATAGAGGTGGGTGGGAGGGAGAGGGTGGACAGGGAGAGGGCGACAGAGTGAGTGGCACAGAGAGTGGGGGAGATAGAAGAGATAGAAGGGGACAGAGAGGGAACAGAGAGAGAGGGGCGGAGAGAGTGGGACAGAGAGAGGGGTCAAAGAGAGAGGGGGTCAGAGAGAGAAGGGGACAGAGGGAGGGGGGACAGAGAGATGGTGACAGAGAGGGCGTAGAGAGAGGGCGACAAAGTTAGAGGCACAGAGAAAGGGGGATCAGAGAGAGGGGGGAGAGAGAGAGGGGGAGATAGAGAGGGGGAGAGAGAGGGGGAGAGAGAGAGGGGGACAGAGAGAGGGAGGCAGAGAGAGCGGGTGAGAGAGAGAGGCAGACAGAGAGAGGGGACAGCGAGTGGGGGAGATGAAGGGGATCAGAGAGAGGGGGACAAAGAGAGAGGGGACATATAGAGGCGGGACACAGAGGGGGGACAGAGAGAGGAGGGCAGAGAGAGAGTGACAGAAAGAGACGACAGAGAGTGGGGGAGATAGAGGTGGTCAGAGAGAGAGAGAGACAGAGAGAGAGGGACAGAGAGAGGGGGGGACAGAGAGAGAGGGGGACAGAGAGAGTGGGGGACAGAGAGAGAGGGGGACAGAGAGAGGGGATCAGAGAGAGAGGGGACAAAGAGAAAGGGGGTCAGAGAGAGGGGGTCAGAGAGAGAGGGGACAGAGAGGGACAGAGAGAGAGGGGACAGAGGTAGAGGGGCAGAGAGAGGGGGCAGAGAGATGGGGGGAAGAGAGAGAGGGGGAAGAGAGAGGGGTACAGGGAGTGGGAGTGATAGAGTGGGTCAGAGATGGGGGACAGAAAAAGTGGGAGGTAGAGGGGGTCAGAGAGAGGGGGACAGAGAGATGGGCACAGCGAGAGGGGCACAGAGAGTGGGGGAGATAGATGGGGACAGAGAGAGAGAGTGGGGAAAGAGAGAGAGATCGGGGCAGAGATAGTGGAACAGAGTGAGGGGTTCAGAGAGAGAGAGGGGGACAGAGAGAGAGGGGGGAACAGAGAGAGGGGGTCAGAGAGAGGGGGGACAGAGAGAGGGGCACAGAGAAAGGGGAGCAGAGAGAGGGCGTGAGAGAGAGTGTGACGGAAAAGGCAGAGGTAGAGGGGGTCACAGAGAGGGGGGATAGAGGGGGATAGAGGGTGGGTGACAGAGAATGGGGGTCAGAGGAAGGGGTACAGAGTGGGGGTGAGAGAGGGGGTCAGAGAGTGGGGGGATGGAGGGGGGAACAGAGAGAAAGGGAACAGAGAAAGTGGGGGACAGAGAGAGGGGGACATAGAGGGTGGGGGACAGAGAGAGCGGGGGACAGAAAGAGAGGGACAGAGAGAGGCAGACAGAGTGGGGGTGAGAAGGGGGGACAGAGAGAGGGGTGACAGAGAGAGAGTGGGACAGAAAGAGAGGGACAGAGAGAGGGGGGCAGAGAGAGGATGACAGAGAGAGGATGACAGAGAGAGTGGGGGACAGAGAGAGAGGGGGGGAGAGAGAGAGGGGGCGACCGGGGGGGAAGAGAGAGGGGGGCAGAGAGAGAAGGGGACAGAGAAAGAGGGGGACAGAGAGACGGGGACAGAGAGAGAGGGGAAAACAGACAGAGGGGGGCAGAGAGAGGGGGGAACAGAGAGAGGGGGACAGAGAGAGAGGGGGGCTGAGAGAGACGGGGGGCAGAGAGAGAGAGGGGGACAGGGAGAGAGGGAGACAGAGCGAGAGGGGACAGAGAGAGGGGTGGACAGAGAGGGGAAGGCAGAGAGAGCGGGGGTCAGAGAGGGGGGGACAGAGAGGGGGGCAGAGGGGGTCGACAGAGGGGGTACAGGGAGGGGGGACAGAGAGGGGGGACAGAGAGAGGGGTACAGAGAGAGAAGTGGACAGAGAGAGGGCAGGACAGAGAGTGATGGGACAGGGAGAGAGAGGTCAGAGAGAAGGCGACGGGGGGGGGGACAGTGAGAGAGAGGGTGGACAGACAGAGGGGGGACAGAGAGAGGGGCGACAGAGAGAGAAGGGGATAGAGAGAGAAGGGGACAGAGAGATGGCGACAGAGAGTGGATGACAGAGAGGCGGGACAGAGAGAGGGGGACAGAGAGAGAGGGGATGAGTGAGAGAGAGAGGGGGAGAGGGGGGGATGAGAGAGGGGGCAGAGAGAGAAGGGGACAGAGAAAGAGGGGGACAGAGAGAGAGGGGGACAGAGAGAGGGGAACAGAGAGACGGGGACAGAGAGAGAGGGGACAGAGTGAGGGGGGCAGAGAGAGAGGGGGTCAGAGAGAGGGGGGCAGAGAGAGGGCGAGGGAGAGAGGGGGACAGAGAGAGAGGGACAGAGAGAGAAGGGGAAAGAGAGAGAGGGGGACAGAGAGGAAGGGGGACAGAGAGAGAGGGGGCAGAAAGAGAGGGAGACAGAGAGAGGGGAACAGATGGAATGGGGGACAGAGAGAGAGGGGGCAGAGAGAGAGGGGGCAAGGAGAGATGGGGAAGAGATGGCGAGAGATAAAGAGGAGGCAGAGAGAGAGGGGGACAGAGAGAGAGGGGGAGACAGAGAGAGAGGGGAACAGAGAGAGAGAGGGGTAAGAGAGAGAGGGGCAGAGAGAGAGGGGGGTAGAGACAGGGGGCAGAGAGAGAGGGGGCAGACAGAGAGGGGAACAGAGGGAGAGAGGGGCAGAGAGAGTGTGGAGCAGAGAGAGGGGCAGACAAGGGAGGGCAGAGAGAGGGGAGGCAGAGAGAGGGGAGCAGAGAGAGAGAGGACAGATGAGAGGGGACAGTGAGAGAGGGGGACAGCGAGAGAGGGGGACAGAGGGAGTGGGGGACAGAGAGAGAGAGGGGCAGAGAGAGGGGGGCAGAGAGAGAGAGTGGGAAAGAGAGCGGGGGACAGAGAGGGGGGACAGAGAGAGAAAGGGGACAGAGAGAGAGAGAGGGACGGGGGGGAACAGAGAGAGGTGGGAGACAGAGAGACGGGGACAGTGAGAGGGGGGGCAGAGAGAGAGGTAAACAGAGAGAGAGGGAGACAGAGAGAGAGGGGGACAGAGAGGGGGGAGCAGAGAGAGGGGTGGACAGAGAGGGGAGGCAGAGAGGGAAGGAGAGAGAGAGAAGTGGACAGAGAGAGGGCAGGACAGAGCGAGAGGGACAGAGAGAGAGGGGTCAGAGAGAAGGCGACAGAGGGGAGGGATAGTGAGAGAGAGGGTGGGCAGAGAGAGAGGGGACAGAGAGAGGGGGACAGAGAGAGGGGGACAGAGAGAGGAAAGAGAGAGAGAGGAGGACAGAGAGGGGGGACAGAGAGAGAGGGGATAGAGACAGAGGGAGTAGAGAGAGAGGGGACAGAGAGAGAGGGAGACTGAGAGAGAGGGGGACAGAGAGAGAGAGGGGAAAGAGAGGGTTGGGGGAAGAGAGAGGGGGGACAGTGAGGGGGGGACAGAGAGAGAGGGGCAGAGAGAGTGGGACAGAGAGAGGGGTCAAAGAAAGGGGGGGTCAGAGAGAGAAGGGGTCAGAGAGAGAAGGGGACAGAGGGAGGGGGGACAGAGAGATGGTGACAGAGAGGGCGTAGAGAGAGGGCGACAGAGTTAGAGGGACAGAGAAAGGGGGATCAGAGAGAGGTGGGAGATAGAGAGGGGGAGAGAGAAAGGGAGAGAGAGAGGGGGACAAAGAGAGGGAGACAGAGAGAGGGAGGCAGAGAGAGCGGGTGAGAGAGAGAGAGGCAGACAGAGAGAGGGGACAGCGAGTGGGGGAGATGGAGGGGATCAGAGAGAGGGGGACAGAGAGAGAGGGGACATATAGAGGCGGGACAGAGAGGGGGGACAGAGAGAGGAGGGCAGAGAGAGGGTGACAGAAAGAGAGGACAGAGAGTGGGGGAGATAGAGGTGGTCAGAGAGAGAGGGACAGAGAGAGAGGGGATCAGAGAGAGAGGAGGAAAGAGAGCGGGGGACAGAGCGGGGGGCAGAGGGGGCGGACAGAGTGGGGTACAGAGAGGGGGACAGATAGAGAAAGGTTACAGAGAGAGAGACAGGGACGGGGGGGCAGAGAGAGGCGGGAGACAGAGAGACGTGGACAGAGAGAGAGGGGCAGAGTGAGAGGGAAACAGAGAGAGAGGGAGACAGAGAGAGAGGGGGACAGAGGGGGGGGACAGAGAGAGGGGTGGACAGAGAGGGGGAGGCAGAGAGGGAAGGAGAGAGAGAGAGAAGTGGACAGAGAGAGGGCAGGACAGAGCGAGAGGGGACAGAGAGAGAGGGGTCAGAGAGAAGGCGACAGAGGGGAGGAACAGAGACGGGAGTTACAGAGAGAGAATGGGATAGAAAGAGAAGGGGACAGAGATATGGCGACAGAGAGAGGATGACAGAGAGAGAGGGGGACAGAGAGAGAGGGGGACAGAGAGTGGGGGGACAGAGAGAGAGAGGACAGAGAGAGGGGGACAGAGAGAGGGGGATAGAGAGAGGAGGACAGAGAGAGGAGGACAGAGAGGGGGGACAGAGAGAGAGGGGATAGAGACAGAGGGCGTAGAGAGAGCGGGGACAGAGAGAGAGGGAGACTGAGAGAGAGGGGGACAGAGAGAGAGGGGGAAAGAGAGGGTTGGGGGGAAGAGAGGGGGGGAGAGTGAGTGGGGGACAGAGAGAGATGGACAGCGAGAGGGGGGACAGAGAGAGGGGAAAGATAGAGGCGGGTGGGAGGGAGAGGGGGGGACAGGGAGAGGGCGACAGAGAGAGGGGGCACAGAGAGTGGGGGAGATAGAAGGGGACAGAGAGGGAACAGAGAGAGAGGGGCAGAGAGAGAAGGGGACAGTGGGAGGGGGGACAGAGAGATGGTGACAGAGAGGGCGTAGAGAGAGGGCGACAGAGTTAGAGGCACAGAGAAAGGGGGATCAGAGAGAGGGGGGAGATAGAGAGGGGGAGAGAGAGGGGGAGAGAGAGAGGGGGACAGAGAGAGGGAGGCAGAGAGAGCGGGTGAGAGAGAGAGGCAGACAGAGAGAGGGTACAGCGAGTGGGGGAGATGGAGGGGATCAGAGAGAGGGGGACAAAGAGAGAGGGGCCATATAGAGGCGGGACAGAGAGGGGGTTCAGAGAGAGGAGGGCAGAGAAAGGGTGACAGAAAGAGACGACAGAGAGTGGGGGGGATAGAGGTGGTCAGAGAGAGTGGGACAGAGAGAGAGGGGGACAGAGAGAGAGGGGGACAGAGAGAGAGGGGGACAGAGAGAGGGGATCAGAGAGAGAGGGGACAGAGAGAAAGGGGGTCAGAGAGAGGGGGACAGAGAGAGAGGGGGACAGAGAGAGGTGGGCAGAGAGGGGGGCATAGAGAGGGGGCAGAGAGAGGGGAAAACGGAGAGAGGGAAAAAGAGAGAGGCAGGTCGGAGGGAGGGGAGCAGAGAGAGAGGGGCAGAGTGAATTGGATAGAGTGAGGGGGACAGACAGAGGGGGACAGAGAGAGAGGGGAACAGAGAGAGAGGGGGACAGAGAGAGAGGGGGACAGAGAGAGGTGGGACAGAGAGGGGGGGCAGAGAGGGGGGGGGACAGAGAGAGAGGGGGGACATAGAGAGAGGGGGACAGAGAGAGAGGGGGACAGAGAGAGAGGGGGGACAGAGAGAGAGGGGACAGAGGGGGGGGGGCAGAGAGAGAGGGGGGACAGAGAGAGAGGGGGGACAGAGAGAGAGGGGGACAGAGAGAGAGGGGGGACAGAGAGAGAGGGGGTCAGAGAGAGGTGGGACAGAGAGAGAGGGGGGACAGAGAGAGAGGGGGACAGAGAGAGAGGGGGGACAGAGAGAGAGGGGACAGAGAGGGGGGGGCAGAGAGAGAGGGGGACAGAGAGAGAGGGGGGACAGAGAGAGAGGGGGACAGAGAGAGAGGGGGGACAGAGAGAGAGGGGGACAGAGAGAGAGGGGGGACAGAGAGAGAGGGGGACAGAGAGAGAGGGGGGACAGAGAGAGAGGGGGACAGAGAGAGGTGGGACAGAGAGGGGGGGACAGAGAGAGAGGGGGGACAGAGAGAGGGGGGACAGAGAGGGGGGAAGTAGAGGGCATGAGAGAGAGGGGGACAGAGGGAGGGGCACAGAGAGTGGGGGAGGTAGAGAGGGACAGAGAGAGAGGGGACAGAGGTAGAGGGGCAGAGAGAGGGGGCAGAGAGACGGGGAAGAGAGAGAGGGGAAGAGAGAGGGGTACAGGGAGTGGGGGTGATAGAGGGGGTCAGAGAGTGGGGGGATGGAGGGGGGAACAGAGGGAAAGGGGACAGAGAATGTGGGAGACAGAGAGAGGGGGACAGAGAGGGTGGGGGACAGAGAGAGTGGGGGACAGAAAGAGAGGGACAGAGAGAGGGGGGCAGAGAGAGGCAGACAGAGTGGGGTGAGAAGGGGGGACAGAGAGAGGGGTGACAGAGAGAGAGTGGGACAGAAAGAGAGGGACAGAGAGAGCGGGGCAGAGAGAGGATGACAGAGAGAGGATGACAGAGAGAGTGGGGGACCGAGAGAGAGGGGGCAGAGAGAGAGGGGGACAGAGAGACGGGGACAGAGAGAGAGGGGACAGAGAGCGAGGCGGGCAGAGAGAGGGGGACAGAGAGAGGGGGGAACACAGACAGAGGGGGGCAGAGAGAGGAGGGGAACAGAGAGAGGGGGACAGAGAGAGAGGGGGCTGAGAGAGACGGGGGCAGAGAGAGAGAGGGGGCCAGAGAGAGAGGGGGGCAGAGAGAGAGGGGGGACAGAGAGACGGAGGGGACAGAGAGACGGGGGGGGTGGAAGGAGAGAGTGGGGACAGAGAATGGGGGGAAAGAGAGAGAAGGACACACAGAGAGGGGGTCAGAGAGAGGGAAGGATAGAGAGAGAGGGGTACAGAGAGAGAGGGGGACAAGGGGGGACAGAGAGAGGCGGGGGACAGAGAGAGGGAGGACAGAGAGAGAGGGGGACAGAGAGAGGGAGACAGAGAGAGAGAGGGGACAGAGAGAGGGGTGGACAGAGGGGGGGGACAGAGAGGGTGGCAGAGGTGGTCGACAGTGGGGTTACAGGGAGGGGGGACAGAGAGCGGGGGACAGAGAGAGGGGTACAGAGAGGGAAGTGGACAGAGAGAGGGCAGGACAGAGAGAGATGGGACAGAGAGAGAGTGGTCAGAGAGAAGGCGACGGGGGGGACAGTGAGAGAGAGGGTGGACAGAGAGAGGGGGGACAGAGAGAGGGGCGACAGAGAGAGAAGGGGACAGAGAGATGGTGAAAGAGAGAGGATGACAGAGAGGCGGGACAGAGAGAGAGGGGGACAGAGAGAGAGGGGATGAGTGAGATAGAGAGGGGGAGAGGGGGGATGAGAGAGGTGGCAGAGAGAGAAGGGGACAGAGAAAGAGGGGGACAGAGAGAGAAGGGATAGAGAGAGAAGGGGACAGAGAGAGAGGGGATGAGTGAGAGAGAGAGGGGGAGGGGGGGATGAGAGAGGGGGCAGGGAGAGAAGGGGACAGAGAAAGAGGGGGACAGAGAGAGAGGGGGACAGAGAGAGGGGAACAGAGAGACGGGGACAGAGAGAGAGGGGACAGAGAGAGAGGGGGGCAGAGAGAGGGCGAGAGAGAGAGGGGGGCAGAGAGAGAGGGACAGAGAGAGAAGGGGAAAGAGAGAGAGGGGGACAGAGAGGAAGGGGGACAGAGAGAGAGGGGGTAGAAAGAGAGGGAGACAGAGAGAGGGGAACAGATGGAATGGGGGACAGAGAGAGATGGGGGCAGAGAGATGGGGGCAGAGAGAGGGGGCAGAGAGAGCGAGAGATAAAGAGGGGGCAGAGAGAGAGGGTGACAGAGAGAGGGAGACAGAGAGAGGAAGGCAGAGAGAGGGGGTGAGAGAGAGAGGCAGACAGAAAGAGGGGACAGTGTGTGGGGAGATGGAGGGGATCAGAGAGAGGGGACAGAGAGAGAGGGGACATATAGAGGCGGGACAGAGAGGGGGGACAGAGAGAGGAGGGCAGAGAGAGGGTGACAGAAAGAGAGGACAGAGAGTGGGGGAGATAGAGGTGGTCAGAGAGAGAGGGACAGAGAGAGAGGGGGTCAGAGAGAGAGGGGGACAGAGAGAGTGGGGGACAGAGAGAGGGGATCAGAGAGAAAGGGGGACAGAGAGAGTGGGGGACAGAGAGAGGGGGGGACAGAGAGAGGGGGGGACAGAGAGAGGGGGACAGAGAGAAAGTGGGGCAGGGAGAGTGGGGGACAGAGAGAGGGGGGGACAGAGAGAGGGGGGGACAGAGAGAGGGGATCAGAGAGAAAGGGGGACAGAGAGAGTGGGGGACAGAGAGAGGGGGGTCAGAAAGAGAGGGGACAGAGAAAAAGGGGGGCAGGGAGAGTGGGACAGAGTGAGAGGGTAAGAGAGAGGGGGGGACAGAGAGAGGTGGGCAGAGAGGGGGCAAAGAGAGGGGGCAGAGAGAGGGAGGAACAGAGAGAGGGAGAAAGAGAGAGGCAGGTGGGAGGGAGGGGAGCAGAGAGAGAGGGGCAGAGAGAGTCGGACAGAGTGAGGGGGACAGACAGAGGGGGGACAGAGAGAGAGTGGAACAGAGAGAGAGGGGGACAGAGAGAGGGGGGGACAGAGAGAAGGGGACAGAGAGAGGGGGGACAGAGAGAGAGGGGGACAGAGAGAGAGGGACAGAGAGAGGGGGGACAGAGAGAGGGAGAAAGAGAGAGGCAGGTGGGAGGGAGGGGAGCAGAGAGAGAGGGGCAGAGAGAATTGGATAGAGTGAGGGGGGACAGACAGAGGGGGACAGAGAGAAAGGGGGGCAGGGAGAGTGGGGGACAGAGAGAGGGGGACAGAGAGAGAGGGGGGACAGAGAGAGGGGGGGACAGAGAGAGAGGGTGGACAGAGAGAGAGGGGGGACAGAGAGAGAGGGGGGACAGAGAGAGAGGGGGGGACAGAGAGAGAGGGGGACAGAGAGAGGGGGACAGAGAGAGGGGGGACAGAGAGAGAGAGGGACAGAGAGAGGGGGACAGAGAGAGGGGGGACAGAGAGAGAGGGGGACAGAGAGAGAGGGGGACAGAGAGAGGGGGACAGAGAGAGAGGGGGGACAGAGAGAGAGGGGGGACAGAGAGAGAGGGGGGACAGAGAGAGAGGGGGACAGAGAGAGGGGGACAGAGAGAGGGGGGACAGAGAGAGAGGGGGACAGAGAGAGGGGGACAGAGAGAGGGGGGACAGAGAGAGGGGGGGACAGAGAGAGAGGGGGGACAGAGAGAGGGGGAACAGAGAGAGAGGGGGGACAGAGAGAGGGGCGCAGAGAGAGGGGGACAGAGAGAGGGGGGACAGAGAGAGGGGGAAGTAGAGGGGGTAAGAGAGAGGGGGACAGAAAGAGGGGGAGGTAGAGGGGGTCAGAGAGAGGGACAGAGAGAGGGGCACAGAGAGTGGGGGAGGTAGAGGGGATCAGAGAGGGGGACAGAGAGAGGGGCACAGAGAGTGGGGGAGGTAGAGAGGGACAGAGAGAGAGTGGAGAGAGCTAGAGGGGCAGAGAGAGGGGGCAGTGAGAGGGGGAAGAGAGAGAGGGGCACAGGGAGTGGGGGAGATAGACGGGGTCAGAGAGGGGGACAGAAAAAGTGGGAGGTAGAGGGGGTCAGAGAGAGGGGGACAGAGAGATGGGCACAGAGAGAGGGGCACAGAGAGTGGGGGAGATAGAGGGGGACAGAGAGAGAGGGGCAGAGAGAGTGGGACAGAGTGAGTGGGTCAGAGAGAGAGAGGGGACGGGGCGGGGCAGAGAGAGGGGGACAAAGAGAGGGGGGACAGAGAGAGTGGGACAGAGAGAGGGGACAGAGAGAGGGGGACAAGGAAAGGCGCACAGACAAAGGGGGCAGAGAGAGGGGCGCAGAGAGAAGGGGAGATAGAGGGGGTCAGAGAGAGGGGGACGGAAAAGGCGGAGGTAGAGGGGGTCAGAGAGAGGGGGGATAGAGGGGGACAGAGAGTGGGGGACAGAGAATGGGGGTCAGAGAAAGGGGTACAGAGTGGGGGTGAGAGAGGGGTTCAGAGAGTGGGGGGATGGGGGGGACAGAGAGAGAGGGGACAGAGAAAGTGGGGGACAGAGAGAGGGGGACAGAGAGGGTGGGGGACAGAGAGAGGGGGGACAGAGAGTGGGGGACAGAAAGAGAGGGACAGAGAGAGGGGGACAGAGAGAGGGGGGGGCAGAGAGAAAGGGGGGCAGGGAGAGTGGGACAGAGTGAGAGGGTAAGAGAGAGGGGGACAGAGAGAGAGGGGGACAGAGAGAGAGGGGGACAGAGAGAGGGGGGAAAGAGAGGGGGGCAGAGAGAGGGTGAAGTAGAGGGGGTGAGAGAGAGCGGGACAGAAAGAGGGGGAGGTAGAGGGGGTCAGGGAGAGGGGGACAGAGGGAGGGGCACAGAGAGTGCGGGAGGTAGAGGGGATCAGAGAGGGGGACAGAGAGAGGGGGGACAGAGCTAGAGGGGCAGAGAGAGGGGGAAGAGAGAGAGGGGCACAGGGAGTGGGGGAGATAGAGGGGGTCAGAGAGAGGGGGAAGAGAGAGAGGGGCACAGGGAGTGGGGGAGATAGAGGGGGTCAGACAGTGGGGACAGAAAAAGTGGGAGGTAGAGGGGGTCAGAGAGAGGGGGACAGAGAGATGAGCACAGAGAGAGGGGCACAGAGAGTGGGGGAGATAGAGGGGGACAGAGAGAGAGGGGCAGAGATATCGGGGCAGAGAGAGTGGGACAGAGTGTGTGGGTCAGAGAGAGAGAGGGGACGGGGCGGGGCAGAGAGAGGGGGACAAAGAGAGGGGGGACAGAGAGAGTGGGACAGAGAGAGGGGCACAAGGAAAGGCGCACAGACAAAGGGGGCAGAGAGAGGGGCGCAGAGAGAAGGGGAAATAGAGGGGGTCAGAGAGAGGGGGACGGAAAAGGCGGAGGTCGAGGGGGTCAGAGAGAGGGGGGATAGAGGGGGACAGAGAGTGGGGGACAGAGAATGGGGGTCAGAGAAAGGGGTACAGAGTGGGGGTGAGAGAGGGGGTCAGAGAGTGGGGGTATGGAGGGGGGGACAGAGAGAGAGGGGACAGAGAAAGTGGGGGACAGAGAGAGGGGGACAGAGAGGTTGGGTGACAGAGAGAGGGAGGACAGAGAGAGGGGGGACAGAGAGAGAGGGGCAGAGGGAGGGAGGCAGAGAGAGTGGCACAGAGAGAGGGGGGCAGAGAGAGGGGGACAGAGAGAGGGGGCAGAGAGTGGGGGAAAGAGAGGAGGGGTACAGAGTGGGGGTGAGAGAGGGGTCAGAGAGTGGGGGGATGGAGGGGGGGACAGAGAGAGAGGGGACAGAGAAAGTGGGGTACAGAGAGAGGGGGACAGAGAGAGGGGGACAGAGAGAGGGGGACAGAGAGAGGGGGCAGAGAGTGGGGGAAAGAGAGGAGGGGTACAGAGTGGGGGTTAGAGAGGAGTTCAGAGAGTGAGGGGATGGAGAGAGTGGGGGCAGAGAGAGAGGGGACAGAGAGAGCGGGGGAAAGAGAGAGAGAGGGGCGGGGGGGCAGAGAGAGGGGGACAGAGAGAGGAGGACAGAGAGAGGGCGAGATACAGGGGGACAGAGAGAGTGGATCAGAGAGAGGCGGGTGGGAGAGAGCGCGGGACAGAGAGAGAGAGGGGGGGACAGAGAGATGGGGACAGAGAGAGAGGCGGGTGGGAGAGTGCGTGGGACAGAGCGAGGGGGGACAGAGAGAGAGGGGACAAAGGGGGGGACAGAGAGAGGGGCGACAGAGAGGGGGGATAGAGAGAGGGGGATAGATAGAGGGGGATAGAGATAGGGGGACAGAAAACGTCGGAGGTTGAGGGGGTCAGAGAGAGGGGAAGATAGAGGGCGACAGAGTGAGAAGGACAGAGAGTGGGCAACAGAGAGTGGGGGACAGAGAGTGGGGGACAGAGAGAGGGGTATAAAGTGGAGGTGAGAGAGGGGGTCAGAGATTGGGGGGATGGAGAGTGTTGGGGACAGAGAGAGAGGTGACAGAGAGAGTGGGGGACAGAGAGAGAGGGGGACAGAGAGAGAGGGGGACAGAGAGAGAGAGGGGGACAGACAGGGGGGATAGAGGGAGGGGGACAGCGAGAGAGGGGGACAGAGAGAGGGGGCAGAGGGAGGGCGACAGAGAGAGGGGGACAGAGAGTGGGGGACAGAGAGAGGGGTATAAAGTGGAGGTGAGAGAGGGGGTCAGAGATTGGGGGGATGGAGAGTGTTGGGGACAGAGAGAGAGGTGACTGAGAGAGTGGGGGACAGAGAGAGAGGGGGACAGAGAGAGAGGGGGACAGATAGAGAGAGGGGGACAGACAGGGGGGATAGAGGGAGGGGGACAGCGAGAGAGGGGGCAGAGAGAGGGGGCAGAGAGAGGGGGACAGAGAGTGGGGGACAGAGAGTGGGGGACAGAGAGAGGGGTATAAAGTGGAGGTGAGAGAGGGGGTCAGAGATTGGGGGGATGGAGAGTGTTGGGACAGAGAGAGAGGTGACAGAGAGAGTGGGGGACAGAGAGAGAGGGGGACAGAGAGAAAGGGGGACGGAGAGAGATAGGGGGACACACAGGGGGGATAGAGGGAGGGGGACAGCGTGAGAGGGGGACAGAGAGAGGGGGCAGAGGGAGGGCGACAGAAAGAGGGGGACAGAGAGAGGGGGACAGAGAGAGTGGGACAGAGAGAGGCGGGTGGGGGACAGAGAGTGGGTCAGACAGAGAGGGTCAGAGAGAGAGGGACAGTGAGAGGGGGCAGAGGGAGGGCGACAGAGAGAGTGGGACAGAGAGAGGCGGACAGAGAGAGAGGCGTGTGCGAGAGAGAGGGGGTCAGAGAGAGGCGGGTGGGAGGGAGAGTGGGACAGAGATAGAGGGGGAGAGAGAGGGGGGACAAAGAGGGGTGATAGAGGGATGCGGGTGGGAGAGAGAGGGGGCAGAGAGAGGGGGACAGAGAGAGGGCGACAGATGGGGGGAGAAGAGAGCGGGGGTGAGAGAGAGGCGAGTGGGAGAGGGAGGGTCAGAGAGAGAGGGCGACGGAGAGAGTGGGACAGAGAGTGGGTCAGATAGAGGGGGTCAGAGAGAGGTGTACAGAGAGAGGGGGACAGAGAGAGAGGGACAGAGGGAGGGCGACAGAGAGAGGGGGACAGAGAGAGGGGGACAGAGAGAGGTGGGTGGGATAGAGCGCGGGACGGGGGGGACAGAGAGAGTGGGACAGAGAGAGAGGCGTGTGCGAGAGACAGGGGGTCAGAGAGAGGCGGGTGTGAGGGAGAGCGTGACAGAGATAGAGGGGAAGAGAGAGAGGGAGACAAAGATGGGGATAGAGGGAGGCGGGTGGGAGAGAGAGAGGGCAGAGATAGGGGGACAGAGAGAGGGCGACAGATGGGGGGAGAAGAGAGCGGGGGTGCGAGAGAGGCGGGTGGGAGAGGGAGGGTCAGAGAGTGAGGGCGACAGAGAGAGTGGGACAGAGAGTGGGTCAGATAGAGGGGTCAGAGAGTGGTGGTCAGAGAGAGGGGGACAGAGAGAGCGGGACAGAGAGAGAGGGACAGAGAGAGGCGGGTGGGGGACAGACAGTGGGTCAGACAGAGGGGGTCAGAGAGAGGGGGACAGAGAGAGGGGGACAGAGAGAGTGGGACAGAGAGATGGTTACAGAGTGGGGGTGAGAGAGGGGGTCAGAGAGTGGGGGGATGGAGAGAGTGGGGCACAGAGATAGAGGGGACAGAGAGGGTGGGGGGCAGAGAGGGAGGGGGCAGAGAGAGGGCGAAGAGAGGGGGGACAGAGAGCGGGGGAGAGTGAGGGGGACAGAGAGAGAGGGACAGAGAGACGGGGACAGAGAGAGGGGGACAGAGAGACGGGGACAGAGAGACGGGGACAGAGAGACGGGGAGATAGAGGGGGTCAGAGAGAGGGCGTCAGAGAGAGAGAGGGACAGAGAGAGAGGGGGACAAAGAGGGGGGATAGAGGGAGATGGGTGGGAGAGAGTGGGGGACAGAGAGTGGGTCAGACAGAGGAGGTCTGAGTGAGTGGGACAGGGAGAGGCCGTCAGAGAGAGTGGGACAGAGAGAGGGCGACAGAGAGAGGGCGAAAGAGAGAGGGGGACAGAGAGAGGGGGGACAGAAAGAGAGGTGGACAGAGAGAGGGGGGACAGAAAGAGAGGTGGACAGAGAGAGAGGGGGTCAGAGAGACGGGGGACAGAGAGAGGGGGACAGAGAGAGGGGGATAGAGAGAGAGGTGGGTGTGAGACGGAGGAGTCAGAGAGAGGCGGGTGGGAGGTAGAGAGGGACAGAGAGAGAGGTAAAAGAGAGAGAGTAGAACAAAGAGGGTGGATAGAGGGAGGCGGGTGGGAGAGAGAGGGGGCAGAGAGAGTGGGGACAGAGAGTGGGCGACAGAGAGAGTGGGTCAGATAGAGAGGGGACAGAGAGAGAGGGGGACAGAGAGAGAGGTGGACAGAGAGAGGGGGGACAGAGAGACGGGGGACAAAGAGAGGAGGGACAGAGAGATGGGGACAGAGAGATGGGGGACAGAGAGAGTGGGGGACAGACAGAGGGGGGACAGAGAGAGAGTGGGTCAGATAAAGGGGGACAGAGAGAGGGGGGGACAGAGAGACGGGGGACAGAGAGATGGGGGACAGAGAGAGAGGGGGACAGAGAGAGAGGGGGACAGAGACAGGGGGACAGAGACAGAGGGGGACAGAGAAGGACAGAGAGAGGGGGTCAGAGAGAGAGCGACAGAGAGAGTGGGACAGAGAGTGGGTCAGATAGAGGGGGTCAGAGAGAGGTGGACAGAGAGAGAGGGGATAAATATAGAGGGGGCACAGAGAGGGCGACAGAGAAAGGGCGACAGAGAGAGAGGGGGTCAGAGAGAGGCAGTGTCAGAGAGGGGGACAGATAGGAGGGACAGAGAGAGGTGTTCAGAGAGAGAGGGGGGAACAGAGAGAGAGGGGACAGAGAGAGGGGGGACAGAGAGAGAGCAGACAGAGGGAGGGGACAGAGAGGGGGGACAGAGATTGGGGCCAGAGAGTGGGAGACAGAGAGAGGCGTACAGAGTGGGGGTGAGAGAGGGGGTCAGAGGGTGGTGGGATGTAGAGAGTGGGGGACAGAGAGAGGGGGGTACAGAGAGAGTGGGGAACAGAGAGAGGGGAACAGAGGGGGGGGGGACAGAGAGAGAGAGGGGCAGAGAGGAGGGGCAGAGATAGGGGGACAGAGAGAGGGGGACAGAGAGAGTGCGAGATAGAGGGGGACAGAGAGAGGGGGTCAGAGAGAGGGGGACAGAGTGAGGGGACAGGGAAAGGGCAACAGAGATGGGTGATCGAGGGAGGGGGACAGAGAGAGACGGGGGCAAAGGGGGGGATAGAGGGAGACGGGTGGGAGAGAGAGCGGGGGACAAGGAGAGGGACAGAGAATGAGGCAGGTGGGAGAGAGAGGGGGTCAGAGAGAGGCGGGTGGGAGAGTGCGTTGGACAGAGCGAGAGGGGAACAGAGAGAGAGGGGGACAAAGAGGAGGGATAGAGGAAGACAGGTGGGAGAGAGAGGGGGACAGAGAGTGGGGGGATGGAGGGAGTTGGGGACAGAGAGAGAGGTGACAGAGAGAGTGGGGGACAGAGAGAGAGGGGGACAGAGAGAGAGGGGGACAGACAAAGGGGGACAGAGAAAGGGCAACAGAGATGGGTGATCGAGGGAGGGGGACAGAGAGAGACGGGGGCAAAGGGGGGCATAGAGGGAGACGGGTGGGAGAGAGCGGGGGACAAAGAGTGGGTCAGACAGAGGGGGTCAGAGAGAGGGGGACAGAGAGAGGGGGCAGAGGGAGGGCGACAGAGAGAGAGGGACAGAGAGGGGGGACAGAGGGAGGGCGACAGAGAGAGGGGGACAGAGAGAGAGGCAGGTGCGAGAGAGGGGGGTCAGAGAGAGGCGGGTGGGAGGGAGAGCGGGACAGAGAGAGAGGGGGACAGAGAGAGAGGGGGAAAAAGAGGGGGGATAGAGGGAGGCGGGCGGGAGAGAGGGGCAACAGAAAGAGTGGGACAGAATTGGGACAGATAGAGGGGGTCAGAGAGAGGGGGACAGAGAGAGAGGGGGACAGAGAGAGAGGGGGACAGAGAGAGAGGGGGACAGAGAGAGGTGGACAGAGAGAGGGGGACAGAGAGAGGCGGGTGGGAGAGAGCGCGGGACAGAGAGAGAGAGAGGGGGGGACAGAGAGAGGGGGACAGAGAGAGAGAGGCGGGTGGGAGAGAGGGGGCAGGGAGAGTAGGACAGGGAGAGGGCGACAGACGGGGGTGAGAGAGCGGGGGAAAGAGAGAGAGGGGACAGACACGGGGGACAGAGAGGGACGGGGCAGAGAGAGGGACGGGGCAGAGAGAGAGGGACAGAGAGAGGGTAACAGAGAGACGGGGACAGAGAGACGGGGACAGAGAGACAGGGGGACAGAGAGAGAGGGACAGAGAGACGGGGACAGAGAGACGGGGACAGAGAGACGGGGAGATAGAGGGGGTCAGAGAGAGGGCGTCAGAGAGAGAGGGGGACAGAGAGAGAGGGGGACAAAGAGGGAGGATAGAGGGAGACGGGTGGGAGAGAGAGGGGGACAGAGAGTGGGTCAGACAGAGGGGGTCTGAGTGAGTGGGACAGAGAGAGGGGGGACAGAGAGAGAGGTGGACAGAGAGAGAGGGGGTCAGAGAGAGGGGGATAGAGAGAGGAGACAGAAAGAGGAGGGTAGAGAGAGAGGTGGGTGTGAGGCGGAGGAGTCAAAGAGAGGCGGGTGGGAGGGAGAGAGGGAAAAGAGAGAGAGTAGAACAAAGACGGGGATAGAGGGAGGTGGGTGGGAGAGAGGGGGTCATAGAGAGGGTGACAGAGAGAAGGCGACAGAGAGAGTGGGTCAGATAGAGGGGGGACAGAGAGAGGGGGGACAGAGAGAGGGGGGACAGATAGAGGGGAAGGTAGAGGGTGTCAGAGAGAGGGGGAGATAGAGGGGGACATAGAGGGGGGACAGAGATTGGGGCCAGAGAGTGGGGGACAGAGAGGGGTACAGAGTGGGGGTGAGAGACGGGGTCAGAGGGTGGTAGGGGACAGAGAGGGGGGGACAGAGAGAGTGGGTAACAGAGAGAGGGGGACAGAGGGGGGAGACAGAGAGAGAGAGGGGCAGAGAGGGGGGCAGAGATAGGGGGACAGAGACAGAGGGACAGAGAGAGGGCGAGATAGAGGGGGACAGAAAGAGGGGGTCAGAGAGAGTGGGACAGAGTGAGGGGGCAGAGAGAGAGGAGGACAGAGTGAGGGGGACAGAGAGAGGCGGGTGGGAGAGAGAGTGGGTCAGAGAGAGGAGGGTGGGAGAGTGCGTGGGACACAGAGCGAGAGGGGAACAGAGAGAAAGGGGGACAAAGAGGGGGGATAGAGGGAGACAGGTGGGAGAGAGAGGGGGACAGAGAGTGGGGGACAGAGAGAGGGGCGACAGAGAGAGGGGCGACAGAGAGAGGGGGATAGAGAGAGGGGCATAGAGAGAGGGGTATAGAGAGAGGGGATAGAGAGAGGGGGACAGAAAAATCGGAGGTAGAGGGGGTCAGAGAGAGGGGGATATAGAGGGCGACAGAGAGGTGGACAGAGAGAGAGGGACAGAGTGTGGGGGACAGAGACTGGAGGACAGAGAGAGGGGTAAGAGTGGGGGTGAGAGAGGGGGTCAGAGAGTGGGGGGATGGAGAGAGTTGGGGACAGAGAGAGAGGTGACAGAGAGAGTGGGGAACAGAGAGAGAGGGGGACAGAGAGAGAGGGGGACAGAGAAAGAGGGACAGAGAGAGGGCAATCGAGACCAGTGATAGAGGGAGGGGGACAGAGAGAGAGGGGGGCAAAGGGGGGGATAGAGGGATACTGGTGGGAGAGAGAGGGGGACAGAGAGAGGGCGACAGACAGAGGGGGGCAGAGACCTGGGAGAGAGAGAGGCGGGTGGGAGAGCGAGGGGGTCATAGAGGGGGGGACAGAGAGAGGGGGCAGAGAGAGGGCGACAGAGATAGGGCGACAGAGAGAGGGCGATAGAGAGAGTGGGTCAGATAGAGGGGGGAACAGAGAGAGAGGAGGACAGAGAGAGAGGGACAGAGAGAGAGGGGGTCAGAGAGAGGGGGTGTCAGAGAGGTGGACAGAGAGGGGGGGATAGAGAGAGAGGCGGGTGGTAGAGAGAGGGGGTCAGAGAGAGAGGCGGGTGGGAGAGTGCGTGGGACAGAGCGAGAGGGGAACAGAGAGAGAGGGGGACAAAGAGGGGGGATAGAGGGAGACGGGTTGGAGAGAGAGGGGGATAGAGAGTGGGTCAGACAGAGGTGGACAGAGAAAGGGGGACAAAGAGGGGGGAGAGAGAGGGGGATAGAGAGAGGGGAACAGAGAGAGGCGGGACAGAGAGAGTGGGACAGAGAGAGATGGGGACAGAGAGAGATGTGGACAGAGAGAGAAGGACATAGAGAGAGAGAGGAGGTCAGAGAGAGAGGAGGACAGAGAGAGAGGAGGACAGAGAGAGACTGGGAGAGGCACAGAGAGTGCGGGAGGTAGAGGGGGGTCAGAGAGAGGGGACAGAGAGAGGGCATCAGAGAGAGGCGGGTGGGAGAGAGCGCGGGACAGAGAGAGAGGGGGACAAAGCGGGGGGATAGAGGGAGATGGGTGGGAGAGAGAGGGGGTGAAAGAGTGGGTCAGACAGTGGGGGGTAAGAGAGAGGGCGACAGAGAGGGGGACAGAGAGTTGGGGAGAGACGGGGGGAGAGAGGGAGGCGGGTGGGAGAGAGAGTGGGGTAGAGAGAGGGGACAGAGGGGGGGCAGAGAGCGGGGGTGAGAGAGAAGCGGGTGGGAGAGAGGGGGTCAGAGAGAGAGGGGGACAGAGTGAGAGGCGTACAGAGAGAAGGGGACAGAGAGAGGGGGGAACAGAGGGAGGGGGGACAGAGGGAGAGGGACAGAGGGAGGGGGTCAGAGAGAGAGCGGGAGGTCAGAGAGAGAGGGAATCAGAGAGGGGGGGACAGAGAGAGAAGACACAGAGACAGGGGGGACAGAGAGAGGGGGACAGAGAGAGAGGGGGAAGAGAGAGGGCGACAGAGAGAGGGTGACAGAGAGAGGGCGACAGAGAGAGAGGGGGAACAGAGAGACGGGGACAGAAAGAGGGAGAGGTAGAGGGGTTCAGAGAGAGGTGGACAGAGAGAGGGGCAGATAGAGGGGGGCAGAGAGGGGCGGCAGAGGGAGAGGCACAGAGAGTGCGGGAGGTAGAGGGGGTCAGAGAGAGGGGGACAGAGAGAGGGGCACAGAGAGTGGGGGAGATAGAGGGGGACAGAGAAAGAGGGGATAGAGAGAGGGGGCAGAGAGAGTGGGTCAGAGTGAGGGGTCAGAGAGAGAGGGGAAACAGAGAGAGGGGAAAAGAGAGAGGGGGAGATAGAGGGGGTCAGAGAGAGGGGGCACTGAGAGGGGGTCAAAGAGAGGGGGTGGGACAGAGGGGGGGAAAGAGAGGGGGGAACAGAGAGAGAGGGGGGCAGAGATAGAGGGGCAGAGAGAGATGGGGCAGAGAGAGGGAGACAGTGTGAGGGGGGCAGAGTGAGGGGGCAGAGAGAGAGGGGGCAGAGAGAGAGTGAAAAGAGAGTGGGGGACAGAGAGAGCGGTACAGAGTGTGGGAAAGGGAGGGAGTCAGAGACAGGAGGACAGCGAGAGTGGGACAGAGAGAGGGGGGGACAGAGAGAGAGGGGGACAGAGAGAGAGGCGGAGAGAGAGGGGGGGCAGAGAGAGGAGCACAGAGTGTGGGGGAGATAGCGGGGCTCAGAGAGAGGAGAACATAGAGGGGGACAGAGAGTGGAGGACAGAGAGTGCGGGACAGAGAGTGGCGGACAGAGAGAGAGGACAGAGAGAGGGTGAAGAGTGGGGGAGAGAGGGGGTCAGAGAGAGGGGGACAGAGAGAGACGGAGCAGAGAGAGGGGGCAGAGAGCGGGGGAGAGATAGAGGGCGA
Source organism: Chiloscyllium punctatum (assembly GCF_047496795.1). NCBI lineage: Eukaryota > Metazoa > Chordata > Chondrichthyes > Orectolobiformes > Hemiscylliidae > Chiloscyllium > Chiloscyllium punctatum. Next base: position 53,150,208 of record NC_092788.1, on the reverse strand, counting down.
CAGAGAGATGGCGACAGAGAGAGGGGGACAGAGAGAGGGGAAGACAGAGGTGGTCAAAGGGAGTGGGGCAGAGAGAGGGGGTGGACAGAGAGTTGGGGGGACTGAGAGTGGGGGGGGCAGGGGGGTAGAGGGAAGGGGGCAGGGGGGACAGAGAGAGGTGGGGACAGAGAGAGGGGGGCAGAGAGAGGGCGACAAAGAGAGTGTCACAGAGAGTGGGGGAGATAGAGGGGGTCAGAGAGAGGGGGACAGAGAGAGGGTGATATAGAGGGGGACTACGAGAGAAGGAGTCAGAGACAGAGGGGGACAGTGAGAGAGGGGGGCAGAGAAATGGCGACAGAGAGAGGGTGACAGAGAGAGTGGGGGACAGAGAGAGAGGGGGCAGAGAGAGGGGGACAGAGAGAGGGGGACAGAGAGAAAAGGGGGCAGAGAGAGAGGGGGACAGAGAGAGAGGGGCAGAGAGAGATGGGGCAGACAGAAGGGGACAGAGTGAGAAGGGCAGAGAGAGAGGGTCAGAGAGGGGGACAGAGAGACGGGGATATACAGGGGGACATATAAAGAGGGGACAGAGAGTGGGGGACAGAGAGAGGAGTACAGAGTGGGGGAGAGAGAGGGAATCAGAGAGATGGGGGCAGAGAGAGGGCGACAGAGAGAGGGGGACAGAGAGTGGGGGGGCGGAGACTGGGGGGACGGAGAGAGCTGGCGACGGAGAGAGGGGGGAACAGAGAGAGAGGGGGACAGAGAGAGTTGGACAGAGAGAGATGGGGACAGAGAGAGATGTGGACAGAGAGAGGAGGACAGAGAGAGAGAGGAGGTCAGAGAGAGAGGAGGACAGAGAGAGAGGAGGACAGAGAGAGGCAGGTGGAAGAGAGAGGGGGACAGAGAGAGGGCGACAGAGAAAGGGGAGATAGAGGGATCAGAGAGAGGCGGAGACAGACAGTGGGGAGATGGAGAGAGTGTGGGACAGAGAGAGAGAGAGAGAGTGGGTCAGAGAGGGGGGCAGGGAGAGATGGAGCAGAGAGAGGGGTAGAGATAGAGGGGACAGAGAGAGGGGGACAGAGTGAGAGGGGGACAGAGCGAGGGGGGGGAAGAGAGAGGCCGGTGGAATGGAGAGGAGGGCAGAGAGGGCGACAGAGAGAAGAGCACAGAGAGTGGGGGGAGATAGCGGGGCTCAGAGAGAGGGGGACAGAGAGAGGGGGAAAGAGAGAGGGAGGGACAGAAAGAGGGGTGGGCAGAAAGAGGGGGGGACAGAGAGAGGGGGGGACAGAGAGTGGGGGGACAGAGAGAGGGGGGACAGAGAGAGTGGGGGACAGAGAGGGGGGGGGGACAGAGAGAGAGGGACAGAGAGAGAGGCGGGTGGGAGAGAGGGGGTCAGAGAGAGGCTGGTGGGAGAGAGAGGGGGACAGAGAGAGGGGGACAGAGAAAGGGGAGATAGAGGTTGACAAAGGGAGGGGTAGATAGAGGGGTTCAGAGCGAAGGGTGCAGAGATAGTAGTACAGCAAGTGGGGAAGATAGAGGGGGACAGAGTGTGGGACAAAAAGAGGGAGTGGTAGAGGGGGTCAGAGAGAGGGGAAGATAGAGGGGACAGAGAGAGAAGGGGAGAGAGAGGGGGGACAGAGATAGAAGGGGTACAGAGAGAGGGGGACAGAGAGAGGGCGACAGAGAGAGGGGCACAGAGAGTGGAGGAGATAGAGGGGGTCAGAGAGAGAGGGACAGAGAGAGGGTGATATAGAGGGGGACAGCAAGAGAGGGGGTCAGAGACAGAGGGGACAGAGAGAGGGGGGCTGAGAAATGGCGACACAGAGAGGGTGACAGAGAGGGGACAGAGAGAGAGGGGACAGAGAGAGAGGGGGGCAGAGAGAGAGGGGGGACAGAGAGAGAGGGGGCAGAGGGGGGCAACAGAGTGGGGGACATAGAGCGGGGGAGATAGAGGGGCACAGAGAGAGACAGGGGGACGGGGGGGATAGTGAGGGGGGACAGAGAGAGGTTGGTGGAAGGGAGAGGGAGGCAGTGAGAGAGGGCGACAGAGAGAGGGGCACAGAGAGTGGGGGACAAAGAGTGGGGAGATGGAGAGAGTGGGGGACAGAGAGAGAGAAGGGGTCAGAGAGGGGGGCAGAGAGAGACGGAGCAGAGAGAGGGCGACAGAGAGGAGGGCAGAAAGCGGGGTAGAGATAGAGGGGACAGAGAGAGGGGGGACAGAGAGATGGCGACAGAGAGAGGGGGGACAGAGAGAGGGGGACAGAGAGAGGGGAAGACAGAGGTGGTCAAAGGGAGTGGGGCAGAGAGAGGGGGTGGACAGAGAGTTGGGGGGAATGAGAGTGGGGGGGCAGGGGGGTAGAGGGAAGGGGGTAGGGGGGACAGAGAGAGGTGGGGACAGAGAGAGGGGGGACAGAGAGAGGGCGACAGAGAGAGTGTCACAGAGAGTGGGGGAGATAGAGGGGGTCAGAGAGAGGGGAACAGAGAGAGGGTGATATAGAGGGGGACTACGAGAGAAGGAGTCAGAGACAGAGGGGGACAGTGAGAGAGGGGGGCAGAGAAATGGCGACAGAGAGAGGGTGACAGAGAGAGTGGGGGACAGAGAGAGAGGGGGCAGAGAGAGGGCGACAGAGAGAGGGGGACAGAGAGAAAAGGGGGCAGAGAGAGAGGGGGACAGAGAGAGAGGGGCAGAGAGAGATGGGGCAGACAGAAGGGGACAGAGTGAGAAGGGCAGAGAGAGAGGGTCAGAGAGGGGGACAGAGAGACGGGGATATACAGGGGGACATATAAAGAGGGGACAGAGAGTGGGGGACAGAGAGAGGAGTACAGAGTGGGGGAGAGAGAGGGAATCAGAGAGATGGGGGCAGAGAGAGGGCGACAGAGAGAGGGGGACAGAGATTGGGGGGGCGGAGACTGGGAGGGGACGGAGAGAGGTGGGGACAGAGAGAGGGGGGAACAGAGAGAGAGGGGGACAGAGAGAGTGGGACAGAGAGAGATGGGGACAGAGAGAGATGGGGACAGAGAGAGATGTGGACAGAGAGAGGAGGACAGAGAGAGAGAGGAGGTCAGAGAGAGAGGAGGACAGAGAGAGAGGAGGACAGAGAGAGGCAGGTGGAAGAGAGGGGGGGACAGAGAGAGGGGGACAGAGAAAGGGGAGATAGAGGGGTCAGAGAGAGGCGGAGACAGACAGTGGGGAGATGGAGAGAGTGTGGGACAGAGAGAGAGAGAGAGAGGGGGTCAGAGAGGGGGGCAGGGAGAGATGGAGCAGAGAGAGGGGTAGAGACAGAGGGGACAGAGAGAGGGGGACAGAGTGAGAGGGGGACAGAGCGAGGGGGGGAAGAGAGAGGCCGGTGGAAGGGAGAGGAGGGCAGAGAGGGCGACAGAGAGAAGAGCACAGAGAGTGGGGGGAGATAGCGGGGCTCAGAGAGAGGGGGACAGAGAGAGGGGGAAAGAGAGAGGGAGGGACAGAAAGAGGGGTGGACAGATAGAGGGGGGGACAGAGAGAGGGGGGACAGAGAGAGTGGGGGACAGACATGGGGGGACAGAGAGAGACAGAGAGAGAGGCGGGTGGGAGAGAGGGGGTCAGAGAGAGGCTGGTGGGAGAGAGAGGGGGACAGAGAGAGGGGGACAGAGAAAGGGGAGATAGAGGTTGACAATGGGAGGGGTAGATAGAGGGGTTCAGAGCGAAGGGTGCAGAGATAGTAGTACAGCAAGTGGGGAAGATAGAGGGGGACAGAGAGTGGGACAAAAAGAGGGAGTGGTAGAGGGGGTCAGAGAGAGGGGAAGATAGAGGGGACAGAGAGAGAAGGGGAGAGAGAGGGGGGGACAGAGATAGAAGGGGTACAGAGAGAGGGGGACAGAGAGAGGGCGACAGAGAGAGGGGCACAGAGAGTGGAGGAGATAGAGGGGGTCAGAGAGAGTTGGACAGAGAGAGGGCGATATAGAGGGGGACAGCAAGAATGGGGGTCAGAGACAGAGGAGACAGTGAGAGAGGGGGGCTGAGAAATGGCGACACAGAGAGGGTTACAGAGAGGGGACAGAGAGAGAGGGGACAGAGAGAGAGGGGGCAGAGGGGGGCAACAGAGTGGGGGACGAGAGCGGGGGAGATAGAGGGGGACAGAGAGAGACAGGGGGACGGGGGGATAGTGAGGGTGACAGAGAGAGGTTGGTGGAAGGGAGAGGGAGGCAGTGAGAGAGGGCGACAGAGAGAGGGGCACAGAGAGTGGGGGACAAAGAGTGGGGAGATGGAGAGAGTGGGGGACAGAGAGAGAGAAGGGGTCAGAGAGGGGGGCAGAGAGAGACGGAGCAGAGAGAGGGCGACAGAGAGGAGGGCAGAGAGCGGGGTAGAGATAGAGGGGACAGAGAGAAGGGGACAGAGAGAGGGTGGACAGAGAGAGGGGGGACAGAGAGAGGGGGGACAGAGAGAGGGTGGACAGAGAGAGGAGGGGACAGAGAGAGGGGGGACAGAGAGAGGGGACAGAGAGAGGGTGGACAGAGAGAGGGGGGACAGAGAGAGGGGGGACAGAGAGAGGTGGACAGAGAGAGGGGGGACAGAGAGAGGGGGGACAGAGAGAGGGGGGACAGAGAGAGGGGACAGAGAGAGGGTGGACAGAGAGAGGGGGGACAGAGAGAGGGGACAGAGAGAGGGGGACAAAGGGAGTGGGGAGATGGAGAGAGTGGGGGACAGAGAGAGAGAAGGGGTCAGAAAGGGGTGCAGAGAGAGACGGAGCAGAGAGAGGGCGACAGAGAGGAGGGCAGAGAGCGGGGTAGAGATAGAGGGGACAGAGAGAAGGGGACAGAGAGAGGGTGGACAGAGAGAGGGGGGACAGAGAGAGGGGGGACAGAGAGAGGGTGGACAGAGAGAGGAGGGGACAGAGAGAGGGGGGACAGAGAGAGGGGACAGAGAGAGGGTGGACAGAGAGAGGGGGGACAGAGAGAGGGGGGACAGAGAGAGGTGGACAGAGAGAGGGGGGACAGAGAGAGGGGGGACAGAGAGAGGGGGGACAGAGAGAGGGGACAGAGAGAGGGTGGACAGAGAGAGGGGGGACAGAGAGAGGGGACAGAGAGAGGGGGACAAAGGGAGTGGGGAGATGGAGAGAGTGGGGGACAGAGAGAGAGAAGGGGTCAGAAAGGGGTGCAGAGAGAGACGGAGCAGAGAGAGGGCGACAGAGAGGGGGGCAGAGAGCGGGGTAGAGATAGAGGGGACAGAGAGGGGGGGACAGAGAGAGGGGGGACAGAGAGAGGGGGGACAGAGAGAGGGGGGACAGAGAGAGGGGGGGACAGAGAGAGGGGAACAGAGAGAGTGGGACAGAGAGAGGGTGGACAGAGAGAGGGGACAGAGAGAGGGTGGACAGAGAGAGGGGACAGAGAGAGGGTGGACAGAGAGAGGCCGACAGAGGGAGGGGGACAGAGAGAGGTGGGGACAGAGAGAGGGGGTGACAGAGGGAGGGGGACAGAGAAAGGGGGACAGAGAGAGATGCGGTGGGTGAGAGAAGGGGTCTGAGAGAGGCGGGTGGGAGAGAGAGGGCGACAGAGATAGGGGGAACAGAGAGAGCCGGACAGACAGACAGACGGGGACAGAGAGAAGGGGACAGAGAGGGGGGCACGGAGAGGGGGGCACGGAGAGGGGGGCACGGAGAGGGGGACAGAGAGTGGGACAGAGAGAGGGGTACTGAGAGTCGGGGAGATAGAGGGGGACAAAAAGACGGGGGAAAAGAGGGGGAGGTAGAGATGGTCAGAGGGAGGGGGACAGATAGTGGGGTACTGAGAGTGGGGGAGATAGAGGGGGACAAAAAGAGGGGGAGGTAGAGGGGGTCAGAGGGAGGGGGGAGATTGAGGGGGACAGAGAGAGAGGGGGGACAGACGGGGGGACAGAGGGGCTGACAGAGGGGGGAAACGGGGGGAGAGAGAGAGGGGGGGTACAGAGAGAGGCGGATGGAAGGGAGAGGGGGCAGAGAGAGGGGGACAGAGAGTGGGGGACAAAGAGTGGGGAGATGGAGAGAGTGAGGGACAGAGAGAGAGAGGGGGTCAGACAGGGGTGCAGAGAGAGACGGAGCAGAGACAGGGCGACAGAGAGGGGGGCAGAGAGCGGGGTAGAGATAGAGGTGACACAGAGAGAGGGGACAGAGAGAGGCCGACAGAGAGAGTGGATAGAGAGAGGGGGGGGACATTGACAGAGTGGACAGAGAGAGGGAGGGACAGAGGGAGGGGGACAGAGAGAGATGTGGTGGGAGAGAGAGGGGATCTGAGAGAGGCGGGTGGGAGAGAGAGGGGGGACAGAGATAGGGGGAACAGAGAGGCCGGACTGAGAGAGAGGGGGGACAGAGAGAGAGGGGGACAAAGAGGGGGGATAGCGAGGCGGGTGGGAGAGAGAGGGGGGACAGAGAGAGGGGCACAGAGAGAGGGGGAGATAGATGTGGACAAAGGGAGGGGGACAGAGAGAGAAGCACAGAGAGTGAGAGAGATAGAGGGGGTCAGAGCGAATGGTACAGAGAGAGTGGTACAGAGAGTGGGGGAGATAGAGGGGGACAGAGATGGGGGTACAGAGACGGGGGGACAGAGGGGGGGGACAGGGGGGGACATAGAGAGGGGGGACAGATAGAGGGGTGACAGAGAGAGGGGGGAAAGAGTGAGGGCGGGTGGAAGGGAGGGGGGGGCAGAGAGAGGGTGACAGAGAGAGGGGCACAGAGAGGGTGGATATAGGGGGGGGTCAGAGAAAGGGGAACCGAGAGAAGGGCACAGAGAGAGGGGGACAAAGAGTGGGGGACAAAGAGTGGGGAGATGGAGAGAGTGGGGGACAGAGAGAGTGAGGGGGTCAGAGAGGGGGATACTGAGAGTGGGGAGATAGACGGGGACAAAAAGAGGGGGACCAAAAGAGGGGCAGGTAGAGGGGGTCAGAGGGAGGGGGTAGAGAGAGGGGGGTACAGAGAGGGGGGGAGATAGAGGGGGGACAAAAAGAGGGGGAGGTAGAGGGGGGTCAGAGAGAGGTGGACAGATAGAGGGGCACAGAGAGTGGGGGGGGATAGAGGGGGACAGAGAGAGAGGGTACGGAGATAGAGAAGGGGGACAGAGAGAGCGAGAGAGAGAGGCCGTTGGGAAAGAGAGGGTGTCCGAGCGAGGCTGGTGGGAGAGAGAGGGGGACAGAGATAGGGGGAACAGAGAGAGGGGGAGATAGATGTGGTCAAAGGGAGGGGGACAGAGAGTGGGGCACAGAGAGTGAGAGAGATAGAGGGGGTCAGAGCGAATGGTACAGAGAGAGTGGTGCAGAGAGTGGGGGAGATAGAGAGGGACAGAGAGGGGGACAAAAAGAGGGGGTGGTAGAGGGGGTCAGAGAGAGGGGGAACAGAGAGAGGGGCAAAGCGAGTGGGGGAGATGGGGGGTACAGAGAGGGGGGGCAGAGGATGGGGGACAGAGAGGGGGGAGACAGAGAGGCGGGGACAGAGAGGGGGTTACAGAGAGGGGGGACGGGGGGACAGAAAGAGGGGGGACAGATAGAGGGGGGACAGAGAGAGGGGGTCAGAGAGAGGCGGTTGGAAGGGAGAGGGGGCAGAGAGAGAACGACAGAGAGAGTGGCACAGAGATTGGGTGGAAAAGAGTGGGGAGATGGAGAGAGTGGGTGACCGAGAGAGAGAGGGGGTCAGAGAGGGGGGCAGAGAGAGGGGGGACAGAGAGAGGGGGGACAGAGAGACGGGGACAGAGAGAGAGGGGAACAGAGAGAGAGGCGACAGAGAGAGGGGGACAGAGAGAGAGGGGGACAAAGGGGGGGATAGCGAGGTGGGTGGAAGATAGAGGGCGACAGAGAGAGGGGGACAGAGAGAGAGGGGGTCAGAGAGAGAGGGGGACAAAGAGGGGGGATAGCGAGGCGGGTGGGAGAGAGAGGGGGACAGAGAGCGGGATACAGAGAGAGGGGCTCAGAGAGGGGAACAGAGAGGGGGGTACTAAGAGTGGGGGAGATAGAGGGGGACAAATAGATGTGGAGGTAGAGGGGGTCAGAGGGAGGGGGACAGAGAGTGGGGTACTGAGAGTGGAAGAGATAGAGGGGGACAAAAAGAGGGGAGATAGAGGGAGTCAGAGGGAGGGGTAGAGAGAGGGGGTATAGAGAGTTGGGGAGATAGAGGGGGACAGAGAGAGTGGGGCAGAGAGAGGGGGGGGAGAGAGAGAGAGAATGGGACAGAGAGAGAGGGGGACAGAGAGAGGGGGGGCAGAGAGAGAGGGGGACAGAGAGAGGGGGACAGAGAGAGAGGGGGACACAGAGAGAGGGGGGACAGAGAGAGAGAGACGGGGCAGAGTGTAGAGGAGATAGAGGGAGTCAGAGAGAGGGGGGTCAGAGAGAGGAGGAACAGAGGTGGGGCCAGTGAGAGGGGGACAGCGAGAGGGGGACACGGGGAGGGGGCGCAGTGAGGGGGTACAGAGAGAGGCAGGTGGGAGAGAGTGTGGGGGCAGAGAGAGGGGGACAGAGAGGGGGGCGACAGAGAGAGGGGCGTGGGAGAGAGGGGGGCGACAGAGAGAGACGGGCGACAGAGGGGGAGACAGGAGGGGGGTTGGAGGGGCCGTGGTAGACAGAGAGGGGTACAGAGTGGGGTACAAAGGGGGGACAGGGAAGGGGAGACAGAGAAGGGGGGCAGAGAAGGGGCGACAGAGAGGGGGGGAAAAGAGGGGGGGACAGAGGGGGCAGAGAGGGGGATACAGAGTGGGGGGTTCAGAGAGGGAGGGTACAGACAGGGGGGACAGAGAGAGAGAGAGCGGGACAGAGAGAGCGCGGGACAGAGAGAGAGGGGGGCAGAGAGAGACATGGGGGCAGACGGAGGGGGACAGAGTGAGAGGGGCAGAGAGAGAGGGTGGACAGAGAGAGGTGGGGACAGAGAGAGAGAGGGTAGGACAGAGAGAGAGAGAGCGGGACAGAGAGAGCGGGACAGAGAGAGAGGGGCACAGAGAGAGGGGGCAGAGAGAGAGGGGAATGGGCAGAGGGGACAGACAGAGAGAGAGGGGGCCAGAGTGAGGGGGCAGAGAGAGAGGGGGACAGAGAGAGGGGGGACAGAGAGAGAGGGGCACAGAGAGAGAGAGGAGGACAGAGAGGGGGAGGGACAGAGAGAGGGGGGACAGAGAGAGGGGGGACAGAGAGAGAGGGGCACAGAGAGAGAGAGGAGGACAAGGAGAGAGGGGGGGAGAGAGAGAGGGGAGACGGGGAGGGACAGAGGGGGGGACAGAGGGTTGGGAGGGTGGGGGTACAGAGAAGGGGGTTCAGAGAAGCGGGGGACCGAGAAGGGGGGGACAGAGAGAGAGAGCGGGACAGAGAGAGCGTGGGACAGAGAGAGAGAGGGGCAGAGAGAGAGAGGGGCAGAGAGAGAGGGGAAAGAGAGGGGGGAAGAGAGAGGTGGGGGGGACAGAGAGAGGGAGTGACAGAGAGAGAGGGGGACAGAGAGAGGGGGGTACAGAGAGAGCGGGACAGAGAGAGGGGACAGAGAGAGGGGGGGGACAGAGAGAGAGGGGGACAGAGAGAGGGGGGGACAGAGAGAGAGGGGCAGATAGAGATGGGGCAGAGAGAGAGGGGAAAGAGAGGGGGGAAGAGAGAGGTGGGGGGACAGAGAGAGGGAGTGACAGAGAGAGAGGGGACAGAGAGAGGGGGGTACAGAGAGAGCGGGGCAGAGAGAGGGGACAGAGAGAGGGGGGACAGAGAGAGGAGGGACAGAGAGAGGGAGTGACAGAGAGAGAGGGGGACAGAGAGAGGGGAGGACAGAGAGAGAGGGGGACGGAGAGAGGGAGTGACAGAGAGAGGGGGACAGAGAGAGGAGGGGACAGAGAGCGCGGGACAGAGAGAGAGGGCAGAGAGAGGGACAGAGAGTGTGACAGAGTGGGGGCTACTGAGAGTGGAAGAGATAGAGGGGGACAAAAAGAGGGGAGATAGAGGGGGTCAGAGGGAGGGGAAGAGAGAGGGGGGTAAATAGAGTGGGGGAGATAGAGGGGGGACAGAGGGAGGGGTAGAGAGAGGGGGTTACAGAGAGTGGGGGAGATAGAGGGGGACAGAGAGAAAGGGGCAGAGAGAGGGGGACAGAGAGAGAGAGGGGACAGAGAGAGGGGGGGACAGAGAGAGAGAGGGGGGCAGAGAGAGAGGGGGACAGAGAGAGGGGAGAGAGAGAGAGGGGGACAGAGAGACGGGGGACAGAGAGAGAGGGGGCAGAGAGACGGGGGACAGAGAGAGGGGGGCAGAGAGATAGGGGGACAGAGAGGGGGGTACAGAGAGGGGGGACAGAGAGGGGGCGACAGAGAGAGGGAGACTGAGATAGGGGGGACAGAGAGAGAGGTGGGACAGAGAGAGGGGGGATGGGGGGAACAGGAGGGGTGTCGGGGGAACAGAGGAGGGGACAGAGAAGGGGGGACAGAGAAGGGGAGGCAGAGAATGAGGGCAGAGGGGGGGTACATTGGGAGGTACAGAGAGGGGGGCAAAGGGAGAGGGGGGACAGAGAGAGTGGGGCACAGAGAGAGAGAGCGCGGGACAGAGAGAGAGCGGGACAGAGAGAGAGAGAGGGGCAGAGAGAGATGGGGCAGACGGAGGGGGACAGAGTGAGAGGGGCAGAGAGAGAGAGATGGGGGGACAGAGAGAGAGAGAGGGGGACAGAGAGACACGGGACAGAGAGAGAGAGGGGCAAGAGAGAGAGGGGGGGACAGAGAGAGGGGGTTCAGAGAGAGGGGGGGACAAATAGGGGGTGAACAGAGAGGGGTGGGTACAGAGAGAGGGGGTGAAAGAGAGAGGTGGGTACGGGGGGACAGAGAGAGGGGCAGAGGGAGAGGGGCAGAGAGAGATGGGGCAGACAGAGGGGGACAGAGTGATGGGTATTGAGAGAGAGGGGGGCAGAGAGAGAAAATGAGACTGGGGGAACAGAGAGAGGGCTACAGAGTGGGGAAAAGAGAGGGAGTCAGAGAGAGTGTGACAGATAGAGGAGGACAGATAGAGAGGGGGACCGAGACAGAGGGGGAACAGAAACAGAGGGGGACAGAGAGAGAGGGGGACAGAGAGAGGGGGGGACAGAGAGAGAGGGGGGACAGAGAGAGGAGGGGACAGAGAGAGGGGAGACAGAGAGAGGGGGTGTCAAAGAGGGGGTGAACAGAGAGAGGTGGGTACAGAGAGAGGGGGTGAAAGAGAGAAGTGGGTACAGAGGTGGGGGGGACAGAGAGAGAGTGGGGCAGATAGAGCGGGGCAGAGAGAGATGGGCAGAGAGAGATGTGGGGCAGACAGAGGGGGACAGAGTGATGGGTATTGAGAGAGAGGGGGCAGAGAGAGAAAAAGAGACTGGGGGAACAGAGACAGGGCTACAGAGTGGGGAAAAGAGAGGGAGTCAGAGAGAGGGTGACAGATAGAGGAGGACAGATAGAGAGGGGGACAGAGACAGAGGGGGACAGAGAGAGAGGGGAACAGAGACAGAGGGGGACAGAGAGAGAGGGGGACAGAGAGAGGGGGGACAGAGAGAGAGGGGGGGACAGAGAGAGGAGAGGACAGAGAGAGGGGGAGAGAGAGAGAGGGGGCAGAGAGACGGGGGACAGAGAGAGCGGGGCAGAGAGATAGGGGGACAGAGAGGGGGGTACAGAGAGGGGGGACAGAGAGGGGGCGACAGAGAGAGGGAGACTGAGATAGGGGGGACAGAGAGAGAGGTGGGACAGAGAGAGGGGGGATGGGGGGAACAGGAGGGGTGTCGGGGGAACAGAGGAGGGGACAGAGAAGGGGGGACAGAGAAGGGGAGGCAGAGAATGAGGGCAGAGGGGGGGTACATTGGGAGGTACAGAGAGGGGGGCAAAGGGAGAGGGGGAACAGAGAGAGTGGGGCACAGAGAGAGAGAGCGCGGGACAGAGAGAGAGCGGGACAGAGAGAGAGAGAGGGGCAGAGAGAGAGAGATGGGGGGACAGAGAGAGAGAGAGGGGGACAGAGAGACACGAGACAGGGAGAGAGAGGGGCAAGAGAGAGAGGGGGGGACAGAGAGAGGGGGTTCAGAGAGAGGGGGGGACAAATAGGGGGTGAACAGAGAGGGGTGGGTACAGAGAGAGGGGGTGAAAGAGAGAGGTGGGTACGGGGGGGACAGAGAGAGGGGCAGAGGGAGAGGGGCAGAGAGAGATGGGGCAGACAGAGGGGGACAGAGTGATGGGTATTGAGAGAGAGGGGGGCAGAGAGAGAAAAAGAGACTGGGGGAACAGAGAGAGGGCTACAGAGTGGGGAAAAGAGAGGGAGTCAGAGAGAGTGTGACAGATAGAGGAGGACAGATAGAGAGGGGGACAGAGACAGAGGGGGACAGAGAGAGAGGGGAACAGAGACAGAGGGGGACAGAGAGAGAGGGGGACAGAGAGAGGGGGGACAGAGAGAGAGGGGGGGACAGAGAGAGGAGAGGACAGAGAGAGGGGGACAGAGAGAGGGGGGATAAAGAGGGGGTGAACAGAGAGAGGTGGGTACAGAGAGAGGGGGTGAAAGAGAGAAGTGGGTACAGAGGTGGGGGGGGGAGAGAGAGAGAGAGAGTGGGGCAGATAGAGCGGGGTAGAGAGAGAGGGGCAGAGAGAGATGTGGGGCAGACAGAGGGGGACAGAGTGATGGGTATTGAGAGAGAGGGGGCAGAGAGAGAAAAAGAGACTGGGGGAACAGAGAGAGGGCTACAGAGTGGGGAAAAGAGAGGGAGTCAGAGAGAGGGTGACAAATAGAGGAGGACAGATAGAGAGGGGGACAGAGACAGAGGGGGACAGAGAGAGAGGGGAACAGAGACAGAGGGGACAGAGAGAGAGGGGGACAGAGAGAGGTGGGGACAGAGAGAGAGGGGGGGGACAGAGAGAGGAGGGGACAGAGAGAGGGGGGACAGAGAGAGGGGGGGACAGAGAGGGGGTGAACAGAGAGAGGTGGGTACAGAGACAGGGGGTGAAAGAGAGAGGTGGGTACAGAGGTGTGGGGGACAGAGAGAGAGTGGGGCAGAGAGAGCGGGGCAGAGAGAGAGGGGCAGAGAGAGATGTGGGGCAGACAGAGGGGGACAGAGTGATGGGTATTGAGAGAGGGGGCAGAGAGAGAAAAAGAGACTGGGGGAACAGAGAGAAGGCGACAGAGTGGGGAAAAGAGAGGGAGTCAGAGAGAGGGTGACAGATAGAGGAGGACAGATAGAGAGGGGGACAGAGAGAGGGGGGACAGAGAGAGAGGGGAACAGAGACAGAGGGGGACAGAGAGAGGGGGGGACAGAGAGAGGGGGGACAGAGAGAGAGGGGGTTACAGTGAGAGGAGGGGACAGAGAGAGGGGGGACAGAGAGAGGGGACAGAGAGAGGGGGGGACAAAGAGGGGGTGAACAGAGAGAGGTGGGTACAGAGACAGGGGGTGAAAGAGAGAGGTGGGTACAGAGGGGTGGGGGACAGAGAGAGAGAGTGGGGCAGAAAGAGCGGGGCAGAGAGAGAGGGGCGGAGAGAGATGGGGCAGACAGAGGGGGACAGAGTGATGGGTATTGAGAGAGAGGGGGCAGAGAGAGAAAAAGAGACTGGGGGAACAGAGAGAGGGCTACAGAGTGGGGAAAAGAGAGGGAGTCAGAGAGAGGGTGACAGATAGAGGAGGACAGATAGAGAGGGGGACAGAGACAGAGGGGGACAGAGAGAGAGAGGGGAACAGAGACAGAGGGGGACAGAGTGAGAGGGGGACAGAGAGAGGGGGGACAGAGAGAGGGGGGGACAAAGAGGGGGTGAACAGAGAGAGGTGGGTACAGAGACAGGGGGTGAAAGAGAGAGGTGGGTACAGAGGGGTGGGGGACAGAGAGAGAGAGTGGGGCAGAAAGAGCGGGGCAGAGAGAGAGGGGCGGAGAGAGATGGGGCAGACAGAGGGGGACAGAGTGATGGGTATTGAGAGAGAGGGGGCAGAGAGAGAAAAAGAGACTGGGGGAACAGAGAGAGGGCTACAGAGTGGGGAAAAGAGAGGGAGTCAGAGAGAGGGTGACAGATAGAGGAGGACAGATAGAGAGGGGGACAGAGACAGAGGGGGACAGAGAGAGAGAGGGGAACAGAGAAAGAGGGGGACAGAGTGAGAGGGGGACAGAGAGAGGGGGGACAGAGAGAGAGGGGGTTACAGAGAGAGGAGGGGACAGAGAGTGGGGGGACAGAGAGAGGGGGACAGAGAGAGGGGGGACAAAGAGGGGGTGAACAGAGAGAGGTAGGTACAGAGACAGGGGGTGAATGAGAGAGGTGGGTACAGAAGGGTGGGGGACAGAGAGAGAGAGTGGGGCAGAGAGAGCGGGGCAGAGAGAGAGGGGCGGAGAGAGATGGGGGCATACAGAGGGGGACAGAGTGATGGGTATTGAGAGAGGGGGGGCAGAGAGAGAAAAAGAGACTGGGGGAACAGAGAGAGGGCTATAGAGTGGGGAAAATTTAGGGAGTCAGAGAGAGGGTGACAGATAGAGGAGGAGAGATAGAGAGGGGGACAGAGACAGAGGGGGACAGAGAGAGAGGGGAACAGAGACAGAGGGGGACAGAGAGAGAGGGGGAGAGATAGAGAGGCGGGTGGAAGGGAGGGGGGCAGAGAGTGGGGGAGATAGCAGGGCTCAGAGAGAGGGGGACAGAGAGAGGGGGATATAGAGGGGGACATGGAGTGGGGGACAGAGAGAGGGGTACAGATTGGGGGAGAGAGAGGGGGTCAGAGAGAGGGGCAGAGAGAGACGGAGCAGAGACAGGGCGACAGAGAGGGGTTTCAGAGAGCGGGGGAGAGATAGAGGGGACAGAGAGAGGGTGACAGAGAGCGCGGGTAGAGATAGGGGGCATAGCGAGGGGGGGACAGAGAGAGGAGAACAGAGAGAGAGAGAGGCGGGTGGTTGAGAGAGGGGGTCCGAAGAGAGGGGGATCAGATAGAGCCGGACTGAGAGAGAGGGGGACAGAGAGAGGCAGACAGAGAGGTGGTCAAAGGGAGGCGAACAGCGAGAGCGGCACAGAGACTGAGAGAGATAGAGGGGGTCAGAGCGAATGGTACAGAGAGAGTGGTACAGAGAGTGGGGGAGATAGAGGGGGAAAGAGAGAGGGGGAGGTAGAGTGGGTCAGAGAGAGGAGGACAGAGAGAATGGCACAGAGAGTGGGAGAGATAGAGGGGGACAGAAAGAGGGGGGTCAGAGGTGGGGACGGGGGGGACAGACGGAGGGGACAGAGAGGGGGGACAGAGAGGGGGGGACAGAGAGACGGGGGAACATAGATAGGGGGGTCAGAGAGAGGGCGGGACAGAGAGATGGTGGGAACAGAGAGTGGGGTGGGACAGAGAGCGGGTGGACAGAGAGAGAGCGATAGAGAGTGGGCAACAGAGCGTGGAGGAGATAGAGGGGGTCAGAGAGAGGGGGACAGAGAGAGGGTGATATAGAGGGGGACAGCAAGAGAGGGTGACAGAGGAGAGGGGGACAGAGAGAGGGGGACAGAGAGTGTGGGACAGAGAGCGGTGGACAGAGAGAGGTGCACAGAGAGAGGGGCACAGAGAGTGGGGCACAGAGAGAGGGACAGAGAGGGGGTTACTGAGTGGGGGCGATAGAGGGGGACAGAAAGAGGGGTAGGTAGAGGGGGTCAGAGAGAAGTGGACAGATACAGGGGCACAGAGAGTGGGAGAGATAGGGGGTCAGAGAGAGAGGGGACAGAGAGAGAGGGGGTCAGAGAGAGAGGGGACAGAGAGAGAGGGACAGAGAGAGAGGCGGTGGGAGAGAGAGGGGGACAGAGAGAGGGAGACAGAGAGAGGGGGAGATAGAGGTGGTCAAAGGGAGGGGGACAGAGAGAGCGGCACAGAGAGTGGGAGAGATAGAGGGGGACAGAGAGGGAGGACAAAAAGAGGGGGAGGTAGAGGGGGTCAGAGAGAGGGAGACAGAGAGTGTGGCACAGAGAGTGGGGGAGATAGAGGGGGACAGAGAGAAACGGGGGGGCAGAGGGGGGGACAGAGAGGGGGGACGGAGAGAGGTGGGTGGAAGGGAGAGGGAGGCAGTGAGAGAGGGCGACAGAGAGAGGGGCACAGAGAGTGGGGGACAAAGAGTGGGGAGATGGAAAGAGTGGGGGACAGAGAGAGAGAAGGGGTCAGAAAGGGGTGCAGAGAGAGACGGAGCAGAGAGAGGGCGACAGAGAGGAGGGCAGAAAGCGGGGTAGAGATAGAGGGGACAGAGAGGGGGGACAGAGAGAGGGGGGACAGAGAGAGGGGGGACAGAGAGAGAGGGGGGACAGAGAGAGGGGGGACAGAGAGAGAGAGGGGGGCAGAGAGAGAGAGGGGGACCGAGAGGGGGGGACAGAGAGAGGGGGGACAGAGAGAGGGTGGACAGAGAGAGGCCGACAGAGGGAGGGGGACAGAGAGAGGGGGGACAGATAGAGGGGACAGAGAGAGGGTGGACAGAGATAGGCCGACAGAGGGAGGGGGACAGAGAGAGGGGGGACAGAGAGAGGGGGTGACAGAGGGAGGGGGACAGAGAAAGGGGGACAGAGAGAGATGCGGTGGGTGAGAGACGGGGTCTGAGAGAGGCGGGTGGGAGAGAGAGGGCGACAGAGATAGGGGGAACAGAGAGAGCCGGACTGAGAGAGAGGGGGACAGACAGACGGGGACAGAGAGAAGGGGACAGAGAGGGGGGCACGGAGAGGGGGGCACGGAGAGTGGGGCACGGAGAGGGGTTCAGAGAGTGGGACAGAGAGGGGGGTACTGAGAGTCGGGGAGATAGAGGGGGACAAAAAGACGGGGGAAAAGAGGGGGAGGTAGAGATGGTCAGAGGGAGGGGGACAGATAGTGGGGTACTGAGAGTGGGGGAGATAGAGGGGGACAAAAAGAGGGGGAGGTAGAGGGGGTCAGAGGGAGGGGGAGATTGAGGGGGACAGAGAGAGAGGGGGGACAGAGGGGGGACAGAGGTGGGGACAGAGGGGGAGACACGGGGGGGAGAGAGAGAGGGGGGGGCAGAGAGAGGCGGGTGGAAGTGAGGGGGGGCAGAGAGAGGGGGACAGAGAGTGGGGGACAAAGAGTGGGGAGATGGAGAGAGTGAGGGACAGAGAGAGAGAGGGGGTCAGACAGGGGGGCAGAGAGAGACGGAGCAGAGACAGGGCGACAGAGAGGTGGGCAGAGTGCGGGGTAGAGATAGAGGGGACAGAGAGAAGGGGACAGAGAGAGGCCGACAGAGAGAGTGGATAGAGAGAGGGGGGGGGACATTGACAGAGTGGACAGAGAGAGGGAGGGACAGAGAGAGAGGGACAGAGAGAGCTGTGGTGGGAGAGAGAGGGGGTCTGAGAGAGGCGGGTGGGAGAGAGAGGGGGACAGAGATAGGGGGAACAGAGAGGCCGGACTGAGAGAGAGGGGGACAGAGAGAGAGGGGGACAAAGAGGGGGATAGAGAGGCGGGTGGGAGAGAGAGGGGGACAGAGAGAGAGGGACAGAGAGAGGGGGACAGAGAGAGGGGGAGACAGATGTGATCAAAGGGAGGGGGTGAGAGAGAGGTGCACAGAGAGTGAGAGAGATAGAGGGGGTCAGAGCGAATGGTACAGAGAGAGTGGTACAGAGAGCGGGGGAGATAGGGGGGGACAGAGAGGGGGGTACAGAGAGGGGGGACAGAGAGGGGGGACAGAGGGTGGGACAGAGAGAGGGGGGATAGATAGAGGGGTTCAGAGAGAGGGGGGACAGAGAGAGGCGGGTGGAAGGGAGAGGGGGCAGAGAGAGGGTGACAGAGAGGGGGCACAGAGAGGGGGGAGATGGGGGGTCAGAGACAGGGGGACCGAGAGAGGGGCACAGAGAGAGCGGGAAAAGAGTGGGGAGATGGAGAGAGTGGGGGACAGTGAGAGTGAGGGGGTCAGAGAGGGGGATACTGAGAGTGGGGAGATAGACGGGGACAAAAAGAGGGGGACAAAAAGAGGGGCAAGTAGAGGGGGTCAGAGGGAGGTGTAGAGAGAGGGGGGTACAGAGAGTGGGGGAGATAGAGGGGGACAAAAAGAGGGGGAGGTAGAGGGGGTCAGAGAGAGTTGGACAGATAGAGGGGCAGGGGGACATAGAGAGAGAGAGAGAGAGGCCGTTGGGAGAAAGAGGGTGTCCGAGAGAGGCTGGTGGGAGAGAGAGGGGGACAGAGAGAGGGGGAAGAGAGAGAGAGGGGGAGATAGATGTGGTCAAAGGGAGGGGGACAGAGAGAGTGGCACAGAGTGTGAGAGAGATAGAGGGGGTCAGAGCGAATGGTACAGAGAGAGTGGTGCAGAGAGTGGGGGAGATAGACGGGGACAGGGAGGGGGATAGATAGAGGGGGAGGTAGAGGGGGTCAGAGAGAGGGGGACAGCGAGAGGGGCAAAGCAAGTGGGGGAAATAGAGGGGGACAGAGAGGGGGGTACAGAGAGGGGGGCAGAGGATGGGGGACAGAGAGGGGGGAGACAGAGAGGCGGGGACAGAGAGGGGGGAAAGAGAAGGGGAACGGGGGTGTCAGAGAGAGGCTGTTTGAAGGGAGAGGGGGCAGAGAGAGGGCGACAGAGAGAGGGGCACAGAGATTGGGGGGAAAAGAGTGGGGAGATGGAGAGAGTGGGGGACCGAGAGAGAGAGGGGGGTCAGAGAGGGGGGAAGAGAGAGACGGACCAGAAAGAGGGCGACAGAGAGGGGGGCAGAGAGCGGGGTAGAGATAGAGGGGACAGAGAGAGAGGGACAGAGCGAGGCCGACAGAGAGAGTGGACAGAGAGGGGGGGGACAGAGACAGAGTGGACAGAGAGAGGGGGGGTCAGAGAGAGAGGCGACAGAGAGAGGGGGACAGAGAGAGGGGGGGACAAAGAGGGGGGATAGCGAGGCGGGTGGGAGAGAGAGGGGGACAGAGAGTGGGGGGACAGAGAGAGGGGGACAGAGAGAGGGGGACAGAGAGTGGGGGGACAGAGAGAGAGGGACAGAGAGAGTGGGACAGAGAGAGGGGGTCAGAGAGAGGGGGGACAGAAAGAGAGGCGACAGAGAGAGGGGGACAGAGAGAGAGGGGGACAAAGAGGGGGGATAGCGAGGCGGGTGGGAGAGAGAGGGGGACAGAGAGCGGGATACAGAGAGAGGGGCTCAGACAGAGGGGCACAGAGAGAGAGGCACAGAGAGAGGGGCACGGAGAGGGGGACAGAGAGGGGGGTTCTGAGAGTGGGGGAGATGGAGGGGGACAAAAAGAGGGGGAGGTAGAGGGGGTCAGAGGGAGGGAGACAGAGAGTGGGGTACTGAGAGTGGAAGAGATAGAGGGGGACAAAAAGAGGGGAGATAGAGGGGGTCAGAGGGAGGGGTAGAGAGAGGGGGTACAGAGAGAGTGGGGCAGAGAGAGGGGGGACAGAGAGAGATAGAGGGGACAGAGCGAGAGGGGGAGGCAGAGAGAGAGAGGGGGACACAGAGAGGGGGATAGAGAGAGAGGGGGACAGAGAGAGAGGGGGGACAGGGAGAGGGGGCACAGAGAGAGCGGGGACAGAGAGAGACGGGAGAGAGTGTAGAGGAGATAGAGGGAGTCAGAGAGAGGGGTGTCAGAGAGAGGAGGAACAGAGGGGGTGCCAGTGAGTGGGTACAGAGAGAGGCGGGTGGGAGAGAGAATGGGGGCAGAGAGAGGGGTCAGAGAGAGAGAGAGGGGGGCGACAGAGAGAGGGAGACAGAGATAGGGAGGACAGAGAGAGAGGTGGGACAGAGAGAGGGGTGACGGGGGGGACAGGAGGGGTGTCGGGGGGACAGAGGAGGGGGACAGAGAAGGGGGGACAGAGAAGGGGGGACAGAGAAGGGGGCAGAGAGGGGGGTGCATAGAGGGGGGGTACAGAGAGGGGGACAAAGAGAGAGGGGGGACAGAGAGAGTGGGGCACAGAGAGAGAGAGAGCTGGGCAGAGAGAGAGTGGGACAGAGAGAGAGGGGGGCAGAGAGAGACATAGGGGCAGACGGAGGGGGACAGAGTGAGAGGGGCAGAGAGAGAGGGGGGGCCGAGAGAGAGGAAAGAGGAGAGGGGACAGACAGAGAGAGAGGGGGTGGACAGATTGAGGGGGCAGAGAGAGAGGGGGACAGATAGAGAGGGGGACGGAGAGAGAAGGAGATAGAGAGAGAGAGGTGACAGAGAGGGGGAGGGACAGAGAGAGGGGTTCAGAGAGAGGGGGGACAGAGAGAGAGGGGCACAGAGAGAGAGACGAGGACAGAGAGAGAGGGGGAGAGAGAGAAGGGAGACAGAGAGGGGGGGACAGAGGGGGGAACAGAGGGCGGGGAGACAGAGATGGTGGGACAGAGAAGCGGGGGACAGAGAAGGGGGACAGAGAAGGGGGGACAGAGAGAGAGGGGAAAGAGGAGAGGGGACAGACAGAGAGAGAGGGGGTGGACAGAGCGAGGGGGAAGAGAGAGAGGGGGACAGAGAGAGAGGGGGACAGAGAGAGAAGGAGATATAGAGAGAGGGGGGACAGAGAGGGGAGGGACAGAGAGAGGGTGGTCAGAGAGAGGGGGGGACAGAGAGAGAGGGGCACAGAGTGAGAGGAGGACAGAGAGAGAGGGGGGAGAGAGAGGGGGAGACAGAGAGGGGGGGGACAGAGGGTGGAACAGAGGGTGGGGGGACAGAGAAGGGGGGACAGAGAAGCGGGGCACAGAGAAGGGGGGACAGAGAAGGGGGGACAGAGAGGGGGGGTACAGGGGGTCAGAGAGAGGGGGGACAGAGAGAGAGGTGGGACAGAGAGAGAGAACGGGACAGAGAGAGCGTGGGACAGAGAGAGAGGGGGGCAGAGAGAGAGGGGAAAGAGGAGAGGGGACAGACAAAGAGAGAGAGGGGGTGGATAGAGTGAGGGGGCAGAGAGAGAGGGGGACAGAGAGAGAGGGGGACAGAGAGAGAAGGAGATAGAGAGAGAGAGGGGACAGAGAGGGGGAGGGACAGAGAGAGGGGGGTCAGAGAGAGGGGGGTCAGAGAGAGAGGGGACAGAGAGAGAGGGGCACAGAGAGAGAGAGATGAGGACAGAGAGAGAGGGGGGAGACAGAGAGGGGAGACAGAGTGGGGGGGACAGAGGGGGGAACAGAGGGTGGGGGGACAGAGAAGGGGGGACAGAGAAGCCGGAGACAGAGAAGGGGGAGACAGAGAAGGGGGTACAGAGAGGGAGGTACAGGGGGGCAGAGAGAGCGGGACAGAGAGAGAGGTGGGACAGAGAGAGAGAGAGAGCGGGACAGAGAGAGAGGTGGGACAGAGAGAGAGAGAGCGGGACAGAAAGAGCGTGGGACAGAGAGAGAGAGAGAGAGACAGAGAGACATGGGGCAGACGGAGAGGGACAGAGTGAGAGGGTCAGAGAGAGACGGGGCAGAGAGAGAGGGGAAAGAGACGGGGGAAGAGAGAGGTGGGGGGACAGAGAGAGGGAGTGACAGAGAGAGAGAGGGGGACAGAGAGAGGGGGGGTCAGAGAGAGCGGGACAGAGAGAAGGGGACAGAGAGAGGGGTAGAGAGAGGGAGGTACAGAGAGTGGGGGAGATAGAGGGGGACAGAGAGAAAGGGGCAGAGAGAGGGAGGACAGAGAGAGAGAGGGGGCAGAGAGAGAGGGGGACAGAGAGAGAGAGGGGGGCAGAGAGAGAGGGGGACAGAGAGAGGGGGACAGAGAGAGAGGGGGACAGAGAGAGGGGGACAGAGAGAGAGGGGGCAGAGAGACGGGGGACAGAGAGAGGGGGGCAGAGAGAGAGGGGGACAGAGAGAGGGGGACAGAGAGAGGGGGGACAGAGAGTGGGGGGACAGAGAGAGGGGGGACAGAGAGACACGGGACAGAGCGTAGAGGAGATAGAGGGAGTCAGAGAGAGGGGGGTCAGAGAGAGGAGGAACAGAGGTGGGGGGGCAGTGAGAGGGAGGCAGCGAGAGGGGGACACGGGGGGGGCGCAGTGAGGGGGTACATAGCGAGGCGCGTGGGAGAGAGAGTGGGGGCAGAGAGAGGGGGACAGAGAGAGAGAAGGGGGCGACAGAGAGAGGGGCGTGGGAGAGAGGGGGGCGACAGAGAGAGACGGGCGACAGAGGGGGAGACAGGAGGGGGTATGGGGGGCAGGTGTAGACAGAGAGGGGGCAAGAGTGGGGCACAAAGGGGGGACAGAGAAGGGGAGACAGAGAGGGGTGGACAGAGGGGGGGGAACAGAGGGGGCAGAGAGGGGTAACAGAGAGGGGTGTTCAGAGAGGGGGGTACAGAGAGGGGGGACAGAGAGGGGGCGACAGAGATAGGGGGACAGAGAGAGAGGTGGGACAGAGAGAGGGGGGACCAGGGGGACAGGAGGGGTGTCGGGGGGACAGAGGAGGGGGACAGAGAAGGGGGGACAGAGAAGGGGGGTACATAGGGGGGGTACAGAGAGGGGGACAAAGAGAGAGGGGGACAGAGAGAGTGGGGCACAGAGAGAGAGAGAGCGGGACAGAGAGAGAGCGGGACAGAGAGAGAGAGGGGGGTAGAGAGAGATGGGGGCAGATGGAGCGGGACAGAGTGAGAGGGGCAAAGAGAGAGAGAGGGGGGGAACAGAGAGAGAGCGGGACAGAGAGAGCGGGACAGAGAGAGAGAGGGGCAGAGAGAGGGGGGTCAGAGAGAGGGGGCACAGAGAGAGTGGGGCACAGAGAGAGGGAGGAGGGCAGAGAGAGAGAGGGTCAGAGAGAGAAGGGGACAGAGAGAGAAGGAGATAGAGAGAGAGAGGGGACAGAGAGGGGGAGGGACAGAGAGAGGGGAGACAGAGGGGGGGACGGGGGGGACAGAGGGTGGGGGGACAGAGAAGGGGGGACAGAAAAGCGGGGGACAGAGAAGGGGGGACAGAGAAGGGGGAAACAGAGAGGGGGGAACAGGGGGGCAGAGAGAGGGGGGACAGAGAGAGAGGTGGGACAGGGAGAGAGAGAGAGAGAGCGGGACAGAGAGAGAGTTGGACAGAGAGAGAGAGAGGGGCAGAGAGAGATGGGGGCAGACGGAGGGGGACAGAGTGAGAGGGGCAGAGAGAGACGGGGCAGAGAGACAGGGGAAAGAGAGTGGGGAAGAGAGAGGTTGGGGGATAGAGAGAGGGAGTGACAGAGAGAGGGGGGACAGAGAGAGGGTGACAGAGAGAGGGGAAAGAGGAGAGGGGACAGGCAGAGAGAGAGAGGGGGGATAGAGTGAGCGGGCAGAGAGAGAGAGGGTCAGAGAGAGAGGGTCAGAGAGTGAAGGATATAGAGAGAGAGAGGAGGACAGAGAGAGTGAGGGGGAGAGAGAGAGGGTGACAGAGAGGGGGGACAGAGAGGGGGGGACAGAGAGGGGGGACAGACAGGGTGATATAGAGGGGGACAGTGAGAGAGGGGCAGAGAGTTGCCGACAGAGAGAGAGGGTGACAGATAGAGAGGGGGACAGAGAGGGGGAGACAGAGAGAGAGGGGGGCAGAGAGAGAGGGGACAGAGAGGGGAGGACAGAGAGGGTGATATAGAGGGGGACAGTGAGAGAGGGGGCAGAGAGATGGCGACAGAGAGAGAGGGTGACAGATAGAGAGGGGGACAGAGGGGGGGACAGAGAGAGGGGGGGGCAGAGAGAGAGGGGACAGAGAGGGGAGGACAGAGAGGGTGATATAGAGGGGGACAGTGAGAGAGGGGGCAGAGAGATGGCGACAGAGAGAGAGGGTGACAGATAGAGAGGGGACAAGAGAGGGGGAGACTGAGAGGGGGGGGCAGAAAGAGGCGTCAGAGAGAGAGAGGAGGACAGAGAGAGAGGAGGACAGAGGGGGGGGGCAGAGAGAGGGTGACAGAGAGGGGGGGACAGAGAGAGAGGGGGACAGAGAGGGGGAGACAGAGAAGGGGTCAGAAAGAGGCGTCAGAGAGAGGGGGATAGAGAGAGAGGAGGACAGAGAGAGAGAGGGGGCAGAGAGAGGACGACAGAGAGGGGGGACACAGAGAGAAGGAGCAGAGAGGGATGGGGACAGAGAGAAGCGGCAGTGAGAGAGGGAGTCAGAGAGAGGTGTACAGAGATTGGGCGACAGAAAGTGGAGGGTCAGAGAGAGAGAGGGGGACGGGGGGCAGAGAGGGGGGAGCAGAGGGGGGGGAAGGGGGGGGCAGTGAGAGAGGGGGGCAGAGAGAGAGAGGGGGCAGAGAGAGGGAGGGCAGAGAGAGGGGGTGGCAGAGAGGGGGGACAGAGAGAGGGGACAGAGAGAGGGGGACAGAGATAGAGGGGTACAAAGTGTGGGGGAGAGAGAGGGGGACAGAGAGAGAAGAGAAGGGGACAGAGAGAGAGGAGAAAGAGAGAGGCGGGTGGAAGGGAACAGGGGTCAGAGACGGGGACAGAGAGCGGGGGACAGAGAAAGGGGGACGGGGGGGACAGAGAGAGGAGGGACAGAGAGAGGGGGGACAGAGAGAGAGGGGGTGGAAGGGAGAGGGGGCAGAGAGAGGGCGACAGAGAGAGGGGCACAGAGAGTGGGGGAGATAGAGGTGGTCAGAGAGAGGGCGATGTAGAGGGGGACAGAGTGAGGGGGACAGAGAGGGGGGACAGAGAGAGGGGGACAGAGAGAGAGGGGGACAGAGAGAGAGGGGGACAGAGAGAGGGGGACAGACGGGGGCAGAGAGGGGGGGGGACAGAGAGAGGGGTGACAGAGAGGAGGGGTCAGAGAGAGGGGCATGGACTGAGTGGGGGACAGAGGGGGGAGCAGGGATGGACAGAGAGGGAGTGGACAGAGAGAGGTGGGATAGAGAGGGAGGACAGAAAGTGATGGGGCCAGAGAGCATAGGGACAGATAAAGAGATAGGGAACAGAGAGAGTGTGGACAGAGAGATGGGGAAACAGGGAGAGGCGACAGAGAGGGGGCAGAGAGAGCGCGACAGAGAGAGCGGCACAGAGAGAGGGAGGGATAGAAAGACGCGGGTGGGAGAGAGAGGGGGGACAGAGAGAGAGGGGACAGAGAGAGAGGGAGACAGAGAGAGAGGGGGGGACAGAGAGAGGAGGGGACCGGGAGAGGGGGGACAGAGAGAGGGGGACAGAGAGAGGGGGACAGAGAGATGGGGTCAAAGGGAGTAGGGACAGAGAGAGGGGTACAAAGTGGGGGAAAGAGAGAGGGTCAGAGAGAGGGGGACAGAGAGAAGGGGACGAGAGAAGGGGGATGGAGAGAGTGGGGAACAGAGGGTGGGCGGGGGGGACGGAGAGGGAGAGGACAGAGAGAGGAGGGACAGAGGGGGGACTTTAAGAGATGGGGACAGAGAGAGGACGGGGACAGAGAGACGGGGACGGGGGGGACAGAGGGAGTGGTGACAGAGAGGGGGCAGATAGAGGGCAACAGAGATAGTGGTACAGAGAGAAGGGGACAGAGAATGGGGGGAAGGAGAGAGTGGGGGACAGAGGGTGCGGGACAGAAAGAGGGGTACAGAATGGAGGAGATAGAGGGGGTCAGATGGAGGGGGGACAGAGAGTAGGGGACAGAGAGAGGGGTACAGAGAGGGGGTCAGAAAGAGGGGGAACAGTGAGAGCAGGACAGAGAGAGAGAGGGGACAAAGAGGGGGGATAGAGAGAGGCAGGGGGACAGACAGAGGGGGACAGAGCGAGGGGGGGACAGAGAGAGGGCGACGGGGGGACAGAGAGGGAGGAAAAGAGAGGGGGGGACAGAGAGGGGGGACAGAGAGAGGGGGGAACAGAGAGAGGGGGGCCGGGGGAGGGGGGACAGAGATAGGGGGGAGAGAGACGGGGGGGACAGAGAGTAGGGTACAGATAGAGGGGGGCAGAGAGAGAGAGGACAGAGAGAGAGGGGGGGCAGAGAGAGAGGGGACAGAGAGAGGGGGGGCAGAGAGAGAGGGGGACCGAGTGAGAGGGGGTACAGGGAGAGGGGGACAGAGAGAGGGGGACAGAGAGAGAGGGGGGGCACAGAGAGAGGGGCACAGAGAGAGAGGGGAACATAGAGAGGGGGGACAGAGAAAGAGGGGGCAGAGAGAGGGGGTGCAGAGAGTGATGGGGCAGAGAGTGAAGGGGGCAGAGAGAGAGAGAGGGTGACAGAGAGAGGGGAGCAGAGAGCGGGGGTACAGAGACAGACGGGGACAGAGAGAGGGGGACAGAGAGAGGGGTCAGAGGGGGGGGACAGAGAGGGGGACAGATAGAGGGTGACAGAGAGGGGGTACAGAGTGGGGAAGAGAGAAGGGGTCAGAGAGAGGGGGTCAGAGAGAGGGGGGATGCAGAGAGTGGGGGACAGAGGGGGACGGGGGGACGGGAGGGAGAGGACAGAGAGATGAGGCACAGAGAGTGCGGACAGAAAGAGAGGAGGAACAGAAGAGAGGCGGGACAGAGGGGGGACAGAGGGGAGGGGCAGAGTAGGAAGGGACAAAGAGGGGGGCACAGAGAGACGGGTACAGAGAGGGGTACAGAGAGGGGGTGACAGAGAGGGGGAACAGAGAGAGAGGAGGACAGAGAGAGGGGAGGACAGGGAGGGGGGCGACAGAGAAGGGGGCGACAGAGAGAGGGGGCGACAGAGAGACGGGGACAGAGAGAGGGGAGGACAGAGAGAGGGGGAGGACAGAGAGATGGGGAGGACAGGGGGGGACAGACAGGGGGGAAAGAGAGAGGGGGGACAGAGAGAGGGGGGACAGAGAGGGGAGGGGACAGATAGAGGGGGCGGAGAGGGGGGACAGAGAGAGGGGGGACAGAGAGAGGGGGAGGACAGAGAGAGGGGGAGGACAGAGGGGGGACAGAGAGGGGGGACAGAGAGAGGGGGGACAGAGAGAGGGGTATAGAGAGAGAGGGGGACAGAGAGAGGAGGGGACAGAGAGGGGGACAGAGAGAGGGGGAGGACAGAGAGAGGGGAGGACAGAGAGTGGGGGGACAGAGAGGGGGGGACAGAGAGAGGGGGGACGGAGGGGGCGACAGAGAGAGGGGGGTACAGACAGAGGGGGAGGACAGAGAGAGAGGGGGAGGACAGGGGGGACAGAGAGTGGGGGACAGAGAGAGGGGGGACAGAGAGGGGTGACAGAGAGAGGGGGAGGACAGAGAGGGGGGACAGAGATAGGGGGGACAGAGATAGGGGGGACAGAGAGAGGGGGGACAGAGGGGGTGAGAGAGAGTGGGGGGTCAGAGAGAGATGGGGGGACAGAGAGGGGGTACAGAGAGGGGGGCAGAGAGAGGGGGACAGAGAGAGGGGTAGACAGAGAGAGAGGAAGCAGAGAGAGAGGGGGGCAGAGAGAGCGGGGGGCAGAGCGAGAGGGGGAGCAGAGAGAGAGAGGGGGACAGAGAGAGAGGAAGCAGAGAGAGAGGGGGCACCCCCCAACCCCGGTCTCTCCACCTGGCTTTACTCCTCCCTGTCCCCCTCCCCACCTCCCTGCCGTGTCTGTCTCCCTCCCACAATTCCGTCTCTACCCAATTTTCCATCCTCCCACCTCTCACATCCCACCCACAGCGCCCACACGCAGCCTCACCATCACAAACCCCCCAGACTCTGGGGCAGAGGGAGAGGGAAGAACCAGGGAGACAGAGTGTGTCAGAGAGAGAGGGAGGGAAGGAGAGAGATTCAGTCAAAGAGAAACGATGGGAGGTGGGGAGAGAGAGAGAGAGATACCGAGGGAGGGGGATCGAGAGTGAGAGAAGGTGGAGAGAGAGTGAAGGAGCAGGGAGAGAGAGAGGGGCAAAAGAGAGAGAGTGTGAGAGTGAGAGAGAGAGAGAGAGAGAGACAGGGGAGGAGATAATGAGAGGGGCGAGAGTTAGGGGCGAGAGAGGGAGGGTGAGACAGGGGGGAAGAGAGGGGGAGAGAGTGTGGGCAGAGAGAGATTGGGGGGAGAGAAAGTTCGGGGAGAGAGAGAGGGGAAGGAGAGAGAGGGGAGAGAGCGCAGAGAGAGAGGGAAGAGAGAGCGAGAGAGAGAGAGAGAGTGGGAGAGAGAGGAGGGGAGAGGAGGGAAGAGAGAGGCGCGAAGAGAGAGGAGGGGAGAGAGGGGGGGAGAGAGGAGGGGTAGCGAGAGGAGGAAAGAGAGAGGAGGGGAGAGAGGAGGGGGAGAGGAGGGCGTGAGACAGGTGAGAGGGGGAGGGGGGTAGAGAGAAGAGGGGAGAGAGCGTGGGAGAGAGAGGGTGGGAGAGACAGGGGAGGCTGAGCGGGTGGAGGGGAGGGAGAGTAAGAGGGGAAGGAGAGTGAGGGGGAGGGAGAGAGACGGGAGGGCCAGAGAGGGGAGGGAGAGAGAGGGGGGGCAGGGAAAGAGAGGGGAGAGCCAGTGAGGGGTGGGCGAGTGAGAGGGGAGGGCTAAAGAGGGGAGGGAGAGAGAGTGGGGAGGGCGAGAGAGAGGGGAGGGCGAGAGAGAGGGGAGGGCGAAAGAGGGGAGGGCGAAAGAGAGGGGAGCGAGAGAGGGGAGAGAGCGGGAGGGGGGAAAGAGATGGGTGAGACAGAGGGGGTGAGGGAGTGGGGGTGAGAGAGGGGGGGGTGTGAGAGAGAGTGGGTGTGAGAGACAGAGGGAGATGGAGAGGGAGAGAGAGGGGGGCAGAGAGGGGGAGAGAGAGAGGGGGTGGGGGGTAGTAAGAAGGGGTTGAGAGAGAAGGGGTCATTGAGAGAGAAAGTGGAGGGTAGGAGGGAGAGTAGCGTGAGCAGGAGAGGGTGTGAGAGAGAGAGTGGGTGAGAGAGAAGGGTGAGCGAGAGGGGGAGGGGTTAGAGAGAGAGAGCGAGGGGTAAGATAGAACGGGTGTGAGAGAGGGAAGGGGGTGAGGTGGTGAGGGAGATGCGAGGGGGTGAGTGAGAGAGGGGTGAGAGAGAGGGGAGGGCGCGAGAGAGGGGAGGGCGAGAGAGGGGAGAAGCGGGAGTGGGGAGAGATGGGTGAGACAGAGGGGGTGAGGGAGTGGGGGTGAGAGAGAGGGGGTGTGTGAGAGAGCGTGGGTGTGAGAGAGTGAGATGGGATGGAGAGAGAGGGGGTGTGAGAGACAGAGGGAGATGGAGAGGGAGAGAGGGGGGGCAGAGAGGGGGAGAGAGAGGGGGTGGGGGTAAGAAGGGTTTGAGTGAGAAGGGGTCATTGAGAGAGAAAGTGGAGGGTAGGAGAGAGAGTGGCGTGAGCAGGAGAGGGTGTGAGAGAGAGAGTGGGTGAGAGAGAAGGGTGAGCGAGAGGGGGAGGGGTTAGAGAGAGAGAGCGAGGGGTAAGAGAGAACGGGTGTGAGAGAGGGAAGGGGTGAAGTGGTGAGGGGGGTGCGAGGGGGCGGGAGAGAGAGAGGGGTGAGAGACAATGGGTGATTGAGAGAGAGAAAGTGGGGAGGGAGTAAGAGAGAGAGTGGAGTGAGAAGGAGAGGGTGTGATTGAGAGAGTGTGTGAGAGAGAGGGGGTGAAAGAGAGAGGTGGGGGCGAGGGGTTAGAGAGTGAGGGTGTGAGAGAGTGAGGGGATGAAAGAATGAGGGGGTTTGAGAGAGGGGGTGGTGAGAGAGAGAGGGAATGAGAGAGAGGCAGTGTGGCAGAGAGGGGTGAGAGAGGGGGTTGAGAGAGCGAAGGGGGTGAGAGAGATAGACGGTTGAGAGAGAAAGGGGTGAGAGAGAGGGGTGAGAGAGTGAGAGGATGGAAGAGAGGGGGTGGGAGAGAGAGGGGGTGAGAGAGAAAGAGGAGGTGAGAGAGAGGGAGAGAGATGGTGGGAGAGAGGGAGGGGTGAGAGAGCGAGAGTGTGTGAGAGTGTGTGCGAGAGAGGGGGATGTGAAAGAGATTGGGGTGGGAGAGAGAGGGGTGACGGAGAGAGAGGAGAGAGAGACAGGGGAGTGAGAGAGAGATGGATGTGTGTGAGAGAGAGGGGTTGAGATAGAGTGGGGTGAGAGACTGAGGGGGTAGGAGAGTGAGGGGATGAGAGATTGAGGTGTGTTGAGAGAGGGGGTGGTGAGAGGGGGCGGTGAGAGAGAGATGGAGTGAGAGAGAGAGAGGGGTGAGAGAGAGGGTTTGACAGGTAAAGAGAGGTCTGAGAGAGACAGGGGTGAGAGAGAGAGTAGTGAGAGAGACAGGGTTTGAGAGAGGAAGAGAGGGGTGAGAGAGAGACGGGAAGAGAGGGGGGTGAGCGAGAGGGGTGAAAGGGTGAGGGCTTAGAGAGAGAGAGCGCACGGTAAGGAAGAAAGGGAGAGGGGTGAGGGGGTAAGAGAGGGAGGAGGGGTGAGGGGGGTGACAGAGAGAGGGGTGAGAGAGAGGGGATGAGACAGTGAGGGGGGTTGATAGAGGTGGTGGTGAGAGGGGGTGGTGAGAGACACAGGGAGTGAGAGAGAGGTATGCAAGAGAGGGGGTGAAAGAGCGAGCGGTGAGAAAGAGGGGTTGAGAGAGAGAGGGGGTGAGAGAGTGAGAGGGTCGAAGAGAGGGGGGTGTAGTAGAGAGAAGGGAGAGCGGGTGAGGGGAGGGCGAGTGAGAGGCGAGTGTGAGAGAGGGAAGAGCGAGAGAGGGGAGAGAGCCGGGGGAAGAGAGAGGGGTGAGACAGAGGGGTGAGGGAGTGGGGGTGAGAGAGAGGGCGAGTGAGAGAGAGGGGGAGCGAGAGAGAGAGCGAGAGAGAGAGGGGTGAGAGAGGGGTTTACAGAGAAAGAGAGGTGTGTGAGAGACAGAAGGGTGAGAGAGAGGGTGTGAGAGAGAGTGGTGAGAGAGGGGTTGAGAGAGAAAGAGAGGGGTGAGAGAGAGAGAGGGGAAGAGACAGAGGATGTGAAGGAGAAGGGTGAGGGGGAAGGGGTTAGAGAGAGAGAGCACGGGGTAAGAGAGAAAGGGAGAGGGGTGAGGGGGTGAGAGAGGGAGGAAGGTTCAGAGGGGGTGACAGAGAGAGGGGTTGCGAGAGGGCATGGTGAGAGACACAGGGAGTCAGAGAGAGGTGTGCGAGAGAGGGGGTTAGAGAGCGAGGGGTGAGAAAGAGGGGTTGAGAGAGAGGGGGGTGAGAGAGAGAGGGGGGTTGAGAGTGAGAGGGGTGGGGGGTGAGAAGGAGAGGGTTTGGGGGGTGAGAGAGAGAGCGGGGTGAGAGAGTGAGAGGGTGGAAGACAGGGGCAGGGGGGTGCGGGAGAGAGAGGGTGTGAGAGAGAGACCTGGGTGAGAGGGCGGTGAGAGGGAGGGGTGGGAGTGAGTGACAGAGAAGGGGTGGGAGAGAGAGAGGGGTGAGAGTTAGCAGGGGTGAGAGAGAGGGAGTGAGAAGGAGAGAAAGGGGATGAGAAAGAGGCAGAGAGATGGTGGGAGAGAGGGAGGAGCTGAGAGAGCGAGGATGTGTGAGAGTGTGTGAGAGGGGGGGGTTGTGAAAGAGATTGGGGTGGGAGAGAGAGGGGTGACGGAGAGAGAGGGGGTGAGAGTAGTGAATGTGAGAGAGAGCGAGGGGTTGAGAGAGAGGGGGTGAGAGACTGAGGGGGTGAGAGAGTGAGGGGGGTTGAGAGAGGGGGTGGTGAGAGAGAGGAGGAGTGAGAGAGAGGGGGTGAGAGAGAGGGGGGTTAGAGAGCGAGGGGTTGAGAGAGAGGGGGTGAGAGACTGAGGGGGTGAGAGAGTGAGGGGGGTTGAGAGAGGGGGTGGTGAGAGAGAGGAGGAGTGAGAGAGAGGGGGTGAGAGAGAGGGGGGTTAGAGAGCGAGGGGTTGAGAGAGAGGGGGTGAGAGACTGAGGGAATGAGAGAGTGTGGGGGGTTGAGAGAGGGGGTGGGAGAGAGAGAGGGAGTGAGAAGGAGAGAAAGGGGATGAGAAAGAGGCAGAGAGATGGTGGGAGAGAGGGAGGGGGTGAGAGTGCGAGGGTGTGTGAGAGTGTGTGAGAGAGAGGGGGGTTGTGAAAGAGATTGGGGTGAGAGAGAGAGGGGTGACGGAGAGAGAGGGGGTGAGAATAGTGAATGTGAGAGAGAGCGAGGGGTTGAGAGAGAGGGGGTGAGAGACTGAGGGGGTGAGAGAGTGAGGGGGGTTGAGAGAGGGGGTGGTGAGAGAGAGGAGGAGTGAGAGAGGGGGGGTGAGAGAGAGGGGGGTTAGAGAGCGAGGGGTTGAGAGAGAGGGGGTGAGAGACTGAGGGGGTGAGAGAATGTGGGGGGTTGAGAGAGGGGGGTAAAGAGAGAGGGGTTGAGAGTGTGAGGGTGTGAGAGAGTGAGGGTGCGAGAGAGTGAGGGGATGAGAGAGAGCGAGCTGTGTTGAGTGAGAGAGGGGTTGGAGGGTGAGAGAGAGAAGGGTGAGAGAGAGAGAGAGGTGAGAGGGGTGGGTGGGAGAGAGAGGGGGGTGAGAGAGAGAGCCGGGTGAGAGGGCGGTGAGAGGGAGAGGTGGGAGTGAGTGACAGATAGGAGGTGGGAGAGAGAGAGTAGGTGAGAGAGAGGGAGCGAGAAGGAGAGAGAGGGGATGAGAAGGAGGCAGAGAGATGGTGGGAGAGAGGGAGGGGGTGAGAGAGTGAGGGTGTGTGAGAGTGTGTGTGTGAGAGAGAAAGGGGGATGTGAAAGAGATTGGGGTGGGAGAGAGAGGGGTGATGGAGAGAGAGGGGAGAGAGAGAGGGGTGTGAGAGGGAGATAGATGTGAGAGAGAGAGAGGGGGGCTTGAGAGAGAGAGAGGTGAGAGACTGAGGGGGTGAGAGAGTGAGGGGATGAGAGATTGAAGGGTGTTGAGAGAGGGAGTGTTGAGAGGGGGACGGTGAAAGAGAGAGGGAGTGAGAGAGAGGGTTGAGAGAGAGTGGGGTGAGAGAGAGGGTGTGAGAGAGAAGGTGAGAGAGAGGGGTGAGAGAGAGGGGTGAGAGAGAGGGGGTTGAGAGAGAAAGAGAGGGGTGAGAGAGAGAGGGGAAGAGAGAGAAAGAGAGGTATGAGAGAGAGAGGGGAAGAGGGAGAAATAGAGGGGTGAGAGAGAGGAAGAGAGAGAGGGGTCAGTGAGGGGTGAGAGAGTGAGGGGATGAGAGAGTGAGGGGGTGTTGAGCGAGGGGTTGGTGACGGGGGTGAGAGAGAGAGGGGGTGAGAGAGAGGGGTGAGAGAGCGGGGTTGAGATAGAGAGGGGTTGAGAGAGAGAAGGGGGTGAGAGAACGAAGGGGGTGAGAGAGAGGGTTTGAGAGGGGGGAGAGAGAGTTAGTAGGGTGTGAGAGAGAGGGTGTAATAGAAAGGTGGAGAGAGTGTGGAATGAGAGAGGGGGTGAGAGAGGGGGGCTGAGAGACGGGGGTGCAAGAGAGGGTGGGTGAGAGTGGGAGGGGATGAGAGAGAGATGGGCTGAGAGAGAGAGGGGATGAGATAGGGAGAATGTGAGAGAGGAGGGATGAGAGTGGGGGGAATGAGGGACGGGATGAGAGAGGGAGGGTGAGAGAGAGAGAGTGGTGTGAGAGAGAGGGGGTGAGAGAGAGGAGTGAGAGTGGGGGGAGAGGGGTGAGAGAGGGGGAGAGGGAGAGAGAGGAGGGAGAGAGGGAGGGTGTGAGAGTGGGAGGGTGTGAGAGAGGGACGGGATGAGAGAGGGAGGGCGTGAGAGAGGGGTGTGTGAGAGAGAGAGAGGTGAGAGAGAGGATGAGAGAGAGAAGTGAGAGAGGGGGGAGAGAGAGGGGGAGAGACGGTAAGAGAGTTAGAGTGGTGAGAGAAAGATACGGGTGACAAAGAGAGGGGTTTGAGAGAGAGGGGGGTGTGAGAGGGGTGTGAGGGGGGTGAGAGGGCTAGGTGGGTGAGGGGGTGTGTGGGGATGGGGGTGGGAGAGGGGGTGGGAGGAGGGTGAGGGAGGTGGGGGAGATAGAGGGGGTGTGGGGGGGTGGGAGAGAGAGAGGTGTGTGAGAGAGAGCTGGGTGAGAGGGGGTGTGGGGGGCTGAGAGAGAGAGAGGTGGGTGAGAGAGACAGAGTGAAGGTGAGAGAGAGTTTGGTGAGAGATGGGGAATGAGAGAGACGGGAGGGTGAGAGAGAGGGGGGGTTTAGAGAGAGAGCGACGGGAGTGAGAGAGAGAGAGTGGGAGAAATGAGAGGGGTGAGAGAGCAATTGAGAGAGGGGGGTTGAGAGGGGTGAGAGAGAGATTGAGAGAGAGGGGGTGAGAGAGGTTTTGAGAGAGACAGGTTAAGAGAGAGACTGGGGAAAGAGGGGGTGAGAGAGAGAGAGGGTTAGAGAGAGACGGGAGAGAGAGGGGTTGAGAATGATGGGTTGCAAGAGAAAGGAGGTGAGGTGGAGGACTGAGAGAGAGAGATGGAGAGAGAGAGAGTGACAGACAGAGAGAGATAGAGCAAGAGTGAGAGTGACAGACAGAGAGAGCATGAGCGACAGAGAGAGAGAGAGAGCACGAGCGAGAGAGAGCGAACGAGAGAGACCGTGAGATAAGAGAGAGCGGGAGGCAAGAGAGAGGGAGAGAGGCAGGGAGAGAGAGAGCGCGTGAGAAGAGGGTGAAAGAGTGAGAGAGAGACCGCAAGAGGAAGAGAGCGAGCGGAAGAGTGAGACAGAGAGAGAGAATGTGATAGAGAGAGTGGGGGGTGAGAGAGGGGTGCGAGACAGAGGGGCGAGAGAGGAGGGGAGAGAGGACGAGAGAGAGGGGGCGAGGGAGGTGGAGGGAGGGTGGAGAGGGAGAGAGGGTGGGATTGGGGGCAGAGAGAGGGCACAGAGAGGGGTAGAGAGATGGCGGAGAGAGGGGGGGAGAGTGGATGAGAGCGGGAGAGAGGGGGTGAGAGAGCGGGGGAGAGAGGGGGGATAGAGGGGGAGAGAGGGGGAGAGAGGGGGATGAGGGGGGTGAGAGAGAGAGGGTGAGAGAGAGGGGTTGAGTGAGAGGGGGTAAGAGAGAAAGGGGTGAGAGAGAGAGGGGTGAGAAAGGGAGAGATGTCTGAGAAAAGGAGAGAGGGGGAGAAGGAGAGAGGGGGAAGAGAGAGAGAGAGAGAAGGTCAGAGAAACAGTGAATGTGAGGGGGTGAGAGAGAGGAGGTGGGAGAGAGAGTGGGAGAGAGAGGTGGTGAGAGAGAGGGATTGAGAGAAAGGAGGAGAGATAGAGAAAGGGTGAGAGAGAAAGGGGGACAGCGAGATAAAGAGGGAAGAGAGAGATGGGACGCGAGAGAGAGAGAGTTAACGATGTGAGAGAGAGGGTGAGATAGACAGTGAATGATGGGTTGAGAGAGAGAGAAACAGAGAGAGAGAGCGAGTGAACAGATGAGACAGTTAGAGGGGTGTGAGGGAGATGGGATGAGAGAGTGGGCGCTAGAGAGAGACAGAGCGAGAGCAAGGAGGAGGGAGGAAGAAAGGGGTCAAAAGAGATAGAGAAATGGTGTGAACGAGAGAAAGAGGGTGCGAGAGAGGGGGTATACAGAGAGAAAAGAGCGGGAGTGTGAGACAGAGCGCGAGAGGGAAGGGGAAACTGAGAGAGAAAAAGGGAGCAAGAGGCAGGAGGGGACGAGAGAGAGGGCGGGGGAGAGAGAGGGTGTAAAGGGGAGAGAGGGTGAGGGATGACAGAGGGAGGGGTGAGAGTGAGAGAGCAGGGTGAAGAGAGAGGGGTGAGAGAGAGTGAGGGAGAGAGACATAACAAGGTGAGAGAGAAAGGGGGTGTGAGAGAGAGAGGCAGTTAGAGAGAAGGGGGTGAGAGAGATAGGGGGTGCAAGAGAGCGTGGGTGAGAGCAGGAGGGGCTGTGAGAGAGGGGTGAGATAGGGAGAGTGTGAGATAGGAGGGATGAGAGTGGGAGGAGGAAAGAGAGACGGGATGAGAGAGGGAGGGTGAGAGAGAGGGGTGTGAGAGAGAGAGGGGTGAGAGAGAAGGTTGAGAAAGGGAATCTTTAGAAAGGGTCACAGCATTTGGGTTTTAATTCCACCCTAAGAGAGTCCTACCTCTCAGATCCTGGGGATTGACAAACTTTAACCCCAGGCTTCAAACCAGTTTTAAAAATGACAGGGCCACAATCTGACAGGAACCAGTTACCCAGAGGCCCCTAAAACCCAGGGTCCCCCAGAGGAGATTAAACCTCGGGGTAAATAAACACACAACTCACTGTGGGCCCCCATGGGGTGCAGCCTGTCGACCAGGCCTTAGGCCTCAGGCCCGTGCTCCCCCTCTGGAGGTTGTTCTTTCCTGGCCTCGAACATTTTGGATCTTCACGTTGCAGTTTTCCAAACAAATGTTCTTCAGGATAAAAGAGGGAAAAGATTAGTTGCAAGGGGGAGCAAGAGCATTTTGGAGGCAAGTTACACAGCAAGATCCCAGCTCCTCTGCCCAGCTCCAATGTATTAATGTATGTAACACAGTCAGCAGTTGGGATGGAACATGGTGTGGGAGCAGATCTTCCCAGGGATTGGAGGGGGATAGTGAGGGAAAGGCATCAGATTCTTACACTCTGCAGTGACCTGGGATCAATTGCCTTTTACTAAAAATAGTTCCCAACTTGTATGTGCCTGTTGCTCCCTCCAGTCTGAAACCCTCATTCCCCTCTATCCTGTCTCCTGTCTCTGAGCCAATGGTGTCTTCATTCTGTTACTGACCCTTCAGTCCCACTGGTATCATTTTTTCTCACCTTCTCTCATCCACGTGAAGGAATTGGACCCTGACAATTCCATTTACACTGTCTCCCATCAATCTTCATAGGATCCATATCACAGAGGTTAGACAGTGTTCCCAGCAAACACTCCCAGGGCAGAGGGAGCACAGGGTTCCAGACAACGTAAAGCTCCCATTAAACTGTCCCCATTTAAATCCCCAGGGCAGGTAGAGAATGGGGTCAGATACAGAGTAAATCTCCCTCGACACTGCAGCATTTCAAATTCCCAGGCCATTTTGAGCTCGGCGTTAGGTACTGATTAAATTCCCCACTTCCCCCATCCTGTTCACATCAAACTCAATCAGGAGAGCTCCATCACTGGGTTAGATACAGAGGATGTGTATGTTTGGATTTCAGCCCCAATCCAGTTGGTGATGATCACGGCCTTGTTAAGTGTGTTTGGGAATGGGGAGGGAGCTGCTACCAGGGTGATGGTGGGATAGTGGGGAGCAGAGCTGCCTTCCAAACAGTTGACCTGGAATCGATTCCCAGTCATCACAGTGTCGCGATTGGTAAATAGCCTTTAAAAGGAAAAGCACTGGAATGAAACGAGGCAATAAATCTTGCATCCTCCGGTAAAACAGATCTCTCACGTTACTCCTTGCTTTTCCTGGCGATGGTTCCTGTGAATTGCAGTGTGGAACCGGGCAGCATATCACGGCATCTCGGAAGCTTTCCCCTCTGCTGCTTCCCATTTCTTATTGAAATATTGGGTACAGCACAAGGATGGGTTTGTTTTGTTCGAAAAGTGAGAGACTGCTCCCGTCAGGAACCTGAAATAATTACAGAAGCCGCTGGAAAGACTGAACAGTTCCAACAGCTTCTGTAGTGGTGGGGAGGGAGGATTAATGTGTCACATAAGGATAAAATAAACTCCAGCCACAAAACAATCAGAAATCCTGACTCTGCAAACATTCATGTAAATCAGGAAAAGGGGTCGAGACCATTTTCCTTAGGCAGAGGAGTTTGGTCTGGTTCATAACGTCCTCAATGTCATCAATCCATGTCCCTCCAGCCCTGAGCAATGATGTTTACAGATTAATGGAGGATACACAGACACATTAATCGGTATTATCTTGGACAGGAGTCATTTGGGAATGATATTCCTCAGACCATCAACTCTCAGCTCGGCCATGGATAAAGGCTAGGAATCCAGCACAATTGGGAAACAGCCCATTTCCCGGGAGACTGAGAGGTCACTAACAGAGCGGGAGCTGGAGAGTCAGGAACAGAATAACAGGGACAGTCCGCTCTGTTCACTGACCCTTCACCCCTCAGTGAATCCAGTGCCAGGAATGACTGCTAATAGTCAGACTGACAGAATGTGATCAGATACACACACTGTCCTTCCACATCATCAATATCTCCCAGCTCCCACCCTGTCTCAGCTCATCTGCCCCTCTGCCATCTTCAATATTTTAATCGGGGCAGCATTAAGTGTTGTGCTTTGAGCTGAGCTGTCTTACCTTCAGTACTCTCTCTCTAAACGGCTCCAATTCCCCCCGATCCGTCTCCGGTTTAAGATGCTCCTTGACATCTGCCCCAAAGAATGAGGCAGACCCTCACCTGACCCACCCAGGAAAGACAAGACCGACCCCACTCTGTCAATGTAACACGCATACGGAAGAGCAGACTGACCTCACACTGTCAATGTAACACACCCAAGTAAGAGCAGACTGACCCCACTCTGTCAATGTAACACACCCAGGGAAGAGCAGTCTGACCCCACTCTGTCAATGTAACACACCCAAGGAAGAGTAGACTGACCCCACTCTGTCAATGTAACACACCCAGGGAAGAGCAGACTGACCCCACTCTGTCAATGTAACACACCCAAGGAAGAGCAGTCTGACCCCACTCTGTCAATGTAACACACCCAAGGAAGAGTAGACTGACCCCACTCTGTCAATGTAACACACCCAGGGAAGTGCAGACTGACCCCACTCTGTCAATGTAACACACCCAGGGAAGAGCAGACTGACGCCACTCTGTCAATGTAACACACCCAGGGAAGAGCACACTGACCCCACTCTGTCAATGTAACACACCCAGGGAAGAGCAGACTGACCCCACTCTGTAAATGCTACACACCCGGGGAAGAGCAGACGGACACCACTCTGTCAATGTAACACACCCAGGGAACAACTGACTGACCCCATTCCGTCAATGTAACACACCCAGGGAAGAGCAAACTGACCCCACTCTGTCAATGTGACACACGCAGGGAAGAGCAGACTGACAACACTCTGAAATGAAACATACCAAGGGAAGAGCAGACTGAACCCACTCTGTCATTGGAACACACCCAGGGAAGAGCAGACTGACCCCACTCTGACAATGTAACCCACCCAGGGAAGAGCAAACTGACCCCACTCTGTGAATGTAACACACTCAGGGAAGAGCAGACTGACCAAACTCTGTCAATTTAAAACACCCAGGGAAGATCAGACTTACCCCAATCTGTCAATGAAACACACCCAGGGAGGGGCAAACTGACCCCACTCTGTAAATGTAACACACCCCGGGAAGAGCAGACTGACCCCACTCTGTGAATGTAACACACCCAGGAAAGAGCAGGCTGACCCCACTCTGTCAATATAACACACCCAGGGAAGAGCAGACTGACCCCACTCTGTCAATGTAACACACCCAGGGAAGAGCAGACTGACCACACTCTGTCAATGTAACACACGCAGGGAAGAGCAGACTGACAACACTCTGAAATGAAACATACTAAGGGAAGAGCAGACTGAACCCACTCTGTCATTGGAACACACCCAGGGAATAGCAGACTGACCCCACTCTGACAATGTAACCCACCCAGGGAAGAGCAGACTGACCCCAATGTGACAATGTAAAACACACAGGGAAGAACAGACTGACCTCACTCTGTCAATGTGACACACCCAGGGAAGAGCAGACTGACCCCATTCTGTTAATGTAACAGACCCAGGGAAGAGCACACTGACCCCATTCTGTTAATGTAACGCACTCAGGGAAGAGCACACTGACTCCAATCTGTCAACGTTACCCATCCAAGGAGAGCAGACTGACCCCACTCTGTCAATGCAACACACCCTGGGAAGAGCAGACTGACCCCACTCCGTCAATATAAACCACCCAGGGAAGAGCTGACTGACCCCAGTCTGTCAATATAGCCCACCCAGGGAAGAGCAGAGTGACCCCAACCCTTTCAATGTAACATACCCAGGGAAGATCAGACTGACTCCAATCTGTCAATGAAACACACCCCGGGAAGAGCAGACTGACCCCACTCTGTCAATGTAACACACCCAGGGAAGAGCAGACTGACCCCACTCTTAAAATGTCACCCACCCAGGGAAGAGCAGACTGACCTCACTCTGTCAATGTGACATAGACACGGAAGCGCAGACTGACCCAATTCTGTCAATGCAACACACCCAGGGAAGAGCAGACTGACCCCACTCCGTCAATATAAACCACCGAGGGAAGAGCTGACTGACCCCGGTCTGTCAATAGAGCCCACCCAGGGAAGAACAGACTGACCACACTCTCTCAATCTAACACACCCAGGAAAGAGCAGACTGACCCCACTCTGTCAATGTAACATACCCAGGGAAGAGAAGACTGACCCCACTCTGTCAATGTAACACACCCAGGGAAGAGCAGACTGACCCCAATCTGTCAATGTAACACAACCAGGGAAGAGCAGACTGACCCCACTCTGTCAATGCAACCCACCCAGGGAAGAGCTGACTGAACCCACTCTGTCAATTTAAACCACCCTGGGAAGAGCAGACTGACCCCATTCAGTCAATGTAACACACCCAGGGAAGAGCAGACTGACGCATCGCTGTCATTATAACACACCCAAAGAAGACCTGACTGACCCCACTCTGTAAATGTAACACACCACGGGAAGAGCAGACTGACCCCACTCTGTGAATGTAACACACCCAGGGAAGACCAGACTGACCCCACTCTGTCAATATAACACACCCAGGGAAGAGCAGACTGACCCCACTCTGTCAATGTAACACACCCAGGGAAGAGGAGACTGACAGATCTCTGTCAATGTAACACACCGAGGGAAGAGCAGACGGACCCCACTCTTAAAATGAAACCCACCCAGGGAAGAGCAGACTGACCCCACTCTGTCAATGTAACACACCCAGGAAAGAGCAGACTGACCCCACTGTGTCAATGTAACACACCGAGGACAGAGCAGACTGACGCCACTCTGTCAATGTAGAACACCCAGGGAAGAGGAGACTGACAGATCTCTATCAATGTAACACACTGAGGGAAGAGCAGACTGACCCAACTCTTAAAATGAAACCCACCCAGGGAAGAGCAGACTGACCCCACTCTGTCAATGTAACACACCCAGGGAAGAGCAGACTGACCCCACTCTGTCAATGTAACACAACCAGGGAAGATCAGACAGACCCCACTCTGTCAATGTAACACACCCAGGGAAGAGCACACTGACCCCACTCTGTCAATGTAACACACCCAGGGAAGACCAGACTGACCCCACTCTGTAAATGCTACACACCCGGGGAAGAGCAGACGGACACCACTCTGTCAATGTAACACACCCAGGGAAGAGCAGACTGACCCCATTCTGTCAATGTAACACACCCAGGGAAGAGCAAACTGACCCCACTCTGTCAATGTGACACACGCAGGGAAGAGCAGACTGACAACACTCTGACAATGTAACCCACCCAGGGAAGAGCAAACTGACCCCACTCTGTGAATGTAACACACTCAGGGAAGAGCAGACTGACCAAACTCTGTCAATTTAAAACACCCAGGGAAGATCAGACTTACCCCAATCTGTCAATGAAACACACCCAGGGAGGGGCAAACTGACCCCACTCTGTAAATGTAACACACCCCGGGAAGAGCAGACTGACCCCACTCTGTGAATGTAACACACCCAGGAAAGAGCAGACTGACCCCACTCTGTCAATATAACACACCCAGGGAAGAGCAGACTGACCCCACTCTGTCAATGTAACACACCCAGGGAAGAGCAGACTGAACACACTCTGTCAATGTAACACACGCAGGGAAGAGCAGACTGACAACACTCTGAAATGAAACATACTAAGGGAAGAGCAGACTGAACCCACTCTGTCATTGGAACACACCCAGGGAATAGCAGACTGACCCCACTCTGACAAAGTAACCCACCCAGGGAAGAGCAGACTGACCCCACTGTGACAATGTAAAACACACAGGGAAGAACAGACTGACCTCACTCTGTCAATGTGACACACCCAGGGAAGAGCACACTGACCCCATTCTGTTAATGTAACGCACTCAGGGAAGAGCACACTGACTCCAATCTGTCAACGTTACCCATCCAAGGAGAGCAGACTGACCCCACTCTGTCAATGCAACACACCCTGGGAAGAGCAGACTGACCCCACTCCGTCAATATAAACCACCCAGGGAAGAGCTGACTGACCCCAGTCTGTCAATATAGCCCACCCAGGGAAGAGCAGAGTGACCCCAACCCTTTCAATGTAACATACCCAGGGAAGATCAGACTGACTCCAATCTGTCAATGAAACACACCCCGGGAAGAGCAGACTGACCCCACTCTGTCAATGTAACACACCCAGGGAAGAGCAGACTGACCCCACTCTTAAAATGTCACCCACCCAGGGAAGAGCAGACTGACCTCACTCTGTCAATGTGACATAGACACGGAAGCGCAGACTGACCCAATTCTGTCAATGCAACACACCCAGGGAAGAGCAGACTGACCCCACTCCGTCAATATAAACCACCGAGGGAAGAGCTGACTGACCCCTGTCTGTCAATAGAGCCCACCCAGGGAAGAACAGACTGACCACACTCTCTCAATCTAACACACCCAGGAAAGAGCAGACTGACCCCACTCTGTCAATGTAACATACCCAGGGAAGAGAAGACTGACCCCACTCTGTCAATGTAACACACCCAGGGAAGAGCAGACTGACCCCAATCTGTCAATGTAACACACCCAGGAAAGAGCAGACTGACCCCAATCTGTCAATGTAACACAACCAGGGAAGAGCAGACTGACCCCACTCTGTCAATGCAACCCACCCAGGGAAGAGCAGACTGACCCCACTCTGTCAATGTAACCCACCCAGGGAAGAGCTGACTGAACCCACTCTGTCAATTTAAAACACCCTGGGAAGAGGAGACTGACCCCATTCAGTCAATGTAACACACCCAGGGAAGAGCAGACTGACGCATCGCTGTCATTATAACACACCCAAGGAAGACCTGACTGACCCCACTCTGTAAATGTAACACGCCACGGGAAGAGCAGACTGACCCCACTCTGTGAATGTAACACACCC
The DNA here is from genome assembly GCF_047496795.1 of Chiloscyllium punctatum. Taxonomy (NCBI): domain Eukaryota; kingdom Metazoa; phylum Chordata; class Chondrichthyes; order Orectolobiformes; family Hemiscylliidae; genus Chiloscyllium; species Chiloscyllium punctatum. The sequence continues at coordinate 53,107,660 of NC_092788.1, read as the reverse complement.
AGGGAAGACCAGACTGACCCCACTCTGTCAATATAACACACCCAGGGAAGAGCAGACTGACCCCACTCTGTCAATGTAACACACCCAGGGAAGAGGAGACTGACAGATCTCTATCAATGTAACACACCGAGGGAAGAGCAGACGGACCCCACTCTTAAAATGAAACCCACCCAGGAAGAGCAGATTGACCCCACTCTGTCAATGTAACACACCCAGGAAAGAGCAGACTGACCCCACTGTGTCAATGTAACACACCGAGGACAGAGCAGACTGATGCCACTCTGTCAATGTAGAATACCCAGGGAAGAGGAGACTGACAAATCTCTATCAATGTAACACACTGAGGGAAGAGCAGACTGACCCAACTCTTAAAATGAAACCCACCCAGGGAAGAGCAGACTGACCCCACTCTGTCAATGTAACAGACCCAGGGAAGAGCAGACTGACCCCACTCTGTCAATGTAACACAACCAGGGAAGATCAGACAGACCCCACTCTGTCAATGTAACACACCCAGGGAAGTACAGACTGACCCCACTCTGTCAAAATGTAACACACCCAGGGAAGAGCAGACTGACCACACTCTGTCAATGTAACATATCCAGGGAAGAGCAGACTGACCCCACTCTGTCAATATAACACAGCCAGGGAAGAGCAGACTGACACCACTCAGTCAACGTAACATACTCAGGGAAGATCAGACTGACTCAACACTATCAATGTAACACACCCAGGGGGGAGCAGACTGACCCCACTCTGTCAATGTAACACACCCAAGGAAGTGCAGAACCACCCCACTCTTTCAAAGTAACCCACCAAGGAAAGAGCAGACTGACCCTACTCGGTCAATGTAACACACCCAGGGAATACCAGACTGAACCCACTCTGTCAATGTCACACACACAGGAAATAGCACACGGACCTCACTCTGACAAACTGACTCACACAGTCAGAAGCAGAATGACCCCACTCTGTCAATATAACACACAAAGCGAAGAGCAGACTGACCCCACTCTGTCAATGTAACACACCCAAGGAAGAGCAGACTGACCCCAAACTGTCATTGGAACACACCCAGGAGAGAGCAGACTGACCCCACTCTGTCAATATAACACACCCAGGGAATAGCAGACTCACCCCACTCTGTCAATATAACACACCCGGGGAAGAGCTGACTGACACCACTCTGTCAATGTAACACACCCAGTGAAGAGCAGACTGACCCCACTCTGTCAAAATAACACACCCAGGGAAGATAAGACTGACCCCATTCAGTCAATGTAACGCACCCAGGGAAGAGCAGACGGACCCCACTCTGTCAATGTAACACACCCAGGGAAGAACAGACTGACCCCATTTAGTCAATGTAACACACCCAAGGAAGAGCAGACTGAACCCACTCAGTCAATGTAAAACAACCAGGGAAGAGCAGACTGACTCAACTCTGTCAATGTAACACACATAAAGAAGAGCAGACTGACCCCACCCAGTCAATGTAACACACCCAGGAAAGAGCAGACTGACCCCACTCTGTCAACGTAACCCACTCAGGGAAGAGCAGACTGAACCCACTCTGTCAACGTAACCCACGCAGGGAAGAGCAGACTGACCCCACTCTGTCAATGTAACACACCCAGGGAAGAACCGACTGACCCCATTTAGTCAATGTAACACACCCAAGGAAGAGCAGACTGAACCCACTCTGTCAATGTAAAACAACCAGGGAAGAGCAGACTGACTCAACTCTGTCAATGTAACACAGACAAAGAAGAGCAGACTGACCCCACCCAGTCAATGTCACATACCCAGGGAAGAGCAGACTTACCCCAAACTGTCAATGAAACACACTAAGGGAGGGGCAAACTGACCCGACTCTGTCAATGTAACACAGCCAGGGAAGAGTAGACTGAACCCACTCTGTCAATGTAACATAACCAGGGAAGAGCAGACTGACCCCACCCAGTCAATGTAACATACCCAGGGAAGATCAGACTGACCCCAATCTGTCAATGAAGCAAACCCAGGGAGGGGCAAACTGACCCCACTCTGTCAATTTAACACAGCCAGGGAAGAGCAGACTGAATCCACACTGTCAAAATAACACACACCGGGAAAAGCAGACTGACCCCACTCTGTCAATGTAACACACCCAGGAGAGAGCAAACTGACCCCACTCTGTCAATATAACACACGCAGGGAAGAGCAGGCTGACCCCAATCTGTCAATATAACACACCCAGGGAAGAGCAGACTGACACCTCTCTGTCAAAGTAATACACCCAGGGAAGAGCAGACTGACCCCACTCTGTCATTGGAATACTCCCAGGGAAGAGCAGACTGACCCCACTCTTTCAATGTAACATACCCAGGAAAGAGCAGACTGACACCACTCTGTCAATGTAACACACCGAGGGAAGAGCAGACTGACCCCACTCTGTCAATGTAAAACACACAGGGAAGAGCAGACTGACCCCACTTTGTCAATGTAACACACCCAGGGAAGAGCAGACTGACCCCACTCTGTCAATGTAACACACACAAAGAAGAGCAGACTGACCCCACCCAGTCAATGTAACATACCCAGGGAAGATCAGACTGACACCAATCTGTCAATGAAACACACCCAGGGAGGGGCAAACTGACCCCACTCTGTCAATTTAACACAGTCAGGGAAGAGCAGACTGAATCCACACTGTCAATGTAACACACCCAGGGAAGAGAAGACTGAACCCAATCTGTCAATGTAACACATTCAGGGAAGAGCAGACTGACCCCACTCTGTCAATGTAACAGACCCAGGGAAGAACAGACTGACCACACTCAGTCAATGTAACACACCCAGGGAAGAGCAGACTGACCCCACTCTGTCAATGTAACCCACCCAGGGAAGAGCAGACTGACCCCACTGTGTGAATGTAAAACACCCAGGGAAGAGCAGACTGACCCCACTCAGTCAATGTAACACACCCAGGGAAGAGCAGACTGACCCCACTCTGTCAACGTAACCCACCCAGGGAAAAGCAGACTGACCCCACTTTGTCAATGTAACACACCCAGGAAAGAGCAGACTGACCCCACTCTGTCAACGTAACCCACCCAGGGAAGAGCAGACTGAACCCACTCTGTCAACGTAACCCACGCAGGGAAGAGCAGACTGACCCCACTCTGTCAATGTAACACACCCAGGGAAGAGGAGACTGACAGATCTCTGTCAATGTAACACACCGAGGGAAGAGCAGACGGACCCCACTCTTAAAATGAAACCCACCCAGGGAAGAGCAGACTGACCCCACTCTGTCAATGTAACACACCCAGGAAAGAGCAGACTGACCCCACTGTGTCAATGTAACACACCGAGGACAGAGCAGACTGACGCCACTCTGTCAATGTAGAACACCCAGGGAAGAGGAGACTGACAGATCTCTGTCAATGTAACACACTGAGGGAAGAGCAGACAGACCCCACGCTTAAAATGAAACCCACCCAGGGAAGAGCAGACTGACCCAACTTTGTCAATGTAACACACCCAGGGAAGAGCAGACTGACGCAACTTTGTCAATATAACACACCCAGGGAAGAGCAGACTGACCCCACTCTGTCATTGTAACACAACCAGGGAAGATCAGACAGACCCCACTCTGTCAATGTAACACACCCAGGGAAGAACAGACGGACCCCACTCTGTCAAAATGTAACACACCCAGGGAAGAGCAGACTGACCACACTCTGTCAATGTAACACATCCAGGGAAGAGCAGACTGACCCCACTCTGTCAATATAACACAGCCAGGGAAGAGCAGACTGACACCACTCAGTCAATGTAACAGATCCAGGGAAGAGCAGACTGACCTCACTCTGTCAATGTAACACACCCAGGGAAGAGCAGTACGACCCCACTCAGTCAATGTAACACACACAGGGAAGACCAGACTGACCCCACTCTGTCAATGAACCACACCCAGTGAACAGCAGACTGACCCGACTCGGTCAATCTACCACACCCAGTGAAGAGCAGACTGACCCCACTCTGTCAGTGTAACACACCCAGGGAAGAGCAGACTGACCCCACTCTGTCAAAATGTAACACACCCAGGGAAGAGCAGACTGACCACACTCTGTCAATGTAACACACGCAGGGAAGAGCAGACTGACAACACTCTGAAATGAAACATACTAAGGGAAGAGCAGACTGAACCCACTCTGTCATTGGAACACACCCAGGGAATAGCAGACTGACCCCACTCTGACAATGTAACCCACCCAGGGAAGAGCAGACTGACCCCAATGTGACAATGTAAAACACACAGGGAAGAACAGACTGACCTCACTCTGTCAATGTGACACACCCAGGGAAGAGCAGACTGACCCCATTCTGTTAATGTAACAGACCCAGGGAAGAGCACACTGACCCCATTCTGTTAATGTAACGCACTCAGGGAAGAGCACACTGACTCCAATCTGTCAACGTTACCCATCCAAGGAGAGCAGACTGACCCCACTCTGTCAATGCAACACACCCTGGGAAGAGCAGACTGACCCCACTCCGTCAATATAAACCACCCAGGGAAGAGCTGACTGACCCCAGTCTGTCAATATAGCCCACCCAGGGAAGAGCAGAGTGACCCCAACCCTTTCAATGTAACATACCCAGGGAAGATCAGACTGACTCCAATCTGTCAATGAAACACACCCCGGGAAGAGCAGACTGACCCCACTCTGTCAATGTAACACACCCAGGGAAGAGCAGACTGACCCCACTCTTAAAATGTCACCCACCCAGGGAAGAGCAGACTGACCTCACTCTGTCAATGTGACATAGACACGGAAGCGCAGACTGACCCAATTCTGTCAATGCAACACACCCAGGGAAGAGCAGACTGACCCCACTCCGTCAATATAAACCACCGAGGGAAGAGCTGACTGACCCCGGTCTGTCAATAGAGCCCACCCAGGGAAGAACAGACTGACCACACTCTCTCAATCTAACACACCCAGGAAAGAGCAGACTGACCCCACTCTGTCAATGTAACATACCCAGGGAAGAGAAGACTGACCCCACTCTGTCAATGTAACACACCCAGGGAAGAGCAGACTGACCCCAATCTGTCAATGTAACACAACCAGGGAAGAGCAGACTGACCCCACTCTGTCAATGCAACCCACCCAGGGAAGAGCTGACTGAACCCACTCTGTCAATTTAAACCACCCTGGGAAGAGCAGACTGACCCCATTCAGTCAATGTAACACACCCAGGGAAGAGCAGACTGACGCATCGCTGTCATTATAACACACCCAAAGAAGACCTGACTGACCCCACTCTGTAAATGTAACACACCACGGGAAGAGCAGACTGACCCCACTCTGTGAATGTAACACACCCAGGGAAGACCAGACTGACCCCACTCTGTCAATATAACACACCCAGGGAAGAGCAGACTGACCCCACTCTGTCAATGTAACACACCCAGGGAAGAGGAGACTGACAGATCTCTGTCAATGTAACACACCGAGGGAAGAGCAGACGGACCCCACTCTTAAAATGAAACCCACCCAGGGAAGAGCAGACTGACCCCACTCTGTCAATGTAACACACCGAGGAAAGAGCAGACTGACCCCACTGTGTCAATGTAACACACCGAGGACAGAGCAGACTGACGCCACTCTGTCAATGTAGAACACCCAGGGAAGAGGAGACTGACAGATCTCTATCAATGTAACACACTGAGGGAAGAGCAGACTGACCCAACTCTTAAAATGAAACCCACCCAGGGAAGAGCAGACTGACCCCACTCTGTCAATGTAACAGACCCAGGGAAGAACAGACTGACCACACTCAGTCAATGTAACACACCCAGCGAAGAGGAGACTGACAGATCTCTGTCAATGTAACACACCGAGGGAAGAGCAGACTGACGCCACTCTGTCAATGTAACACACGCAGGAAAGAGCAGACTGACCCCACTCTGTCAATGTAACACACCGAGGACAGAGCAGACTGACCCCACTCTGTCAATGTAGAACACCCAGGGAAGAGGAGACTAACAGATCTCTATCAATGTAACACACTGAGGGAAGAGCAGACTGACCCAACTCTTAAAATGAAACCCACCCAGGGAAGAGCAGACTGACCCCACTCTGTCAATGTAACACACCCAGGGAAGAGCAGACTGACCCCACTCTGTCAATGTAACACAACCAGGGAAGATCAGACAGACCCCACTCTGTCAATGTAACACACCCAGGGAAGAGCACACTGACCCCACTCTGTCAATGTAACACACCCAGGGAAGACCAGACTGACCCCACTCTGTAAATGCTACACACCCGGGGAAGAGCAGACGGACACCACTCTGTCAATGTAACACACCCAGGGAAGAGCAGACTGACCCCATTCTGTCAATGTAACACACCCAGGGAAGAGCAAACTGACCCCACTCTGTCAATGTGACACACGCAGGGAAGAGCAGACTGACAACACTCTGACAATGTAACCCACCCAGGGAAGAGCAAACTGACCCCACTCTGTGAATGTAACACACTCAGGGAAGAGCAGACTGACCAAACTCTGTCAATTTAAAACACCCAGGGAAGATCAGACTTACCCCAATCTGTCAATGAAACACACCCAGGGAGGGGCAAACTGACCCCACTCTGTAAATGTAACACACCCCGGGAAGAGCAGACTGACCCCACTCTGTGAATGTAACACACCCAGGAAAGAGCAGACTGACCCCACTCTGTCAATATAACACACCCAGGGAAGAGCAGACTGACCCCACTCTGTCAATGTAACACACCCAGGGAAGAGCAGACTGACCACACTCTGTCAATGTAACACACGCAGGGAAGAGCAGACTGACAACACTCTGAAATGAAACATACTAAGGGAAGAGCAGACTGAACCCACTCTGTCATTGGAACACACCCAGGGAATAGCAGACTGACCCCACTCTGACAATGTAACCCACCCAGGGAAGAGCAGACTGACCCCACTGTGACAATGTAAAACACACAGGGAAGAACAGACTGACCTCACTCTGTCAATGTGACACACCCAGGGAAGAGCACACTGACCCCATTCTGTTAATGTAACGCACTCAGGGAAGAGCACACTGACTCCAATCTGTCAACGTTACCCATCCAAGGAGAGCAGACTGACCCCACTCTGTCAATGCAACACACCCTGGGAAGAGCAGACTGACCCCACTCCGTCAATATAAACCACCCAGGGAAGAGCTGACTGACCCCAGTCTGTCAATATAGCCCACCCAGGGAAGAGCAGAGTGACCCCAACCCTTTCAATGTAACATACCCAGGGAAGATCAGACTGACTCCAATCTGTCAATGAAACACACCCCGGGAAGAGCAGACTGACCCCACTCTGTCAATGTAACCCACCCAGGGAAGAGCAGACTGACCCCACTCTTAAAATGTCACCCACCCAGGGAAGAGCAGACTGACCTCACTCTGTCAATGTGACATAGACACGGAAGCGCGGACTGACCCAATTCTGTCAATGCAACACACCCAGGCAAGAGCAGACTGACCCCACTCCGTCAATATAAACCACCCAGGGAAGAGCTGACTGACCCCTGTCTGTCAATAGAGCCCACCCAGGGAAGAACAGACTGACCACACTCTCTCAATCTAACACACCCAGGAAAGAGCAGACTGACCCCACTCTGTCAATGTAACATACCCAGGGAAGAGAAGACTGACCCCAATCTGTCAATGTAACACACCCAGGGAAGAGCAGACTGACCCCAATCTGTCAATGTAACACACCCAGGAAAGAGCAGACTGACCCCAATCTGTCAATGTAACACAACCAGGGAAGAGCAGACTGACCCCACTCTGTCAATGCAACCCACCCAGGGAAGAGCAGACTGACCCCACTCTGTCAATGTAACCCACCCAGGGAAGAGCTGACTGAACCCACGCCGTCAATTTAAAACACCCTGGGAAGAGGAGACTGACCCCATTCAGTCATTATAACACACCCAAGGAAGACCTGACTGACCCCACTCTGTAAATGTAACACGCCACGGGAAGAGCAGACTGACCCCACTCTGTGAATGTAACACACCCAGGGAAGACCAGACTGACCCCACTCTGTCAATATAACACACCCAGGGAAGAGCAGACTGACCCCACTCTGTCAATGTAACACACCCAGGGAAGAGGAGACTGACAGATCTCTATCAATGTAACACACCGAGGGAAGAGCAGACGGACCCCACTCTTAAAATGAAACCCACCCAGGAAGAGCAGATTGACCCCACTCTGTCAATGTAACACACCCAGGAAAGAGCAGACTGACCCCACTGTGTCAATGTAACACACCGAGGACAGAGCAGACTGACGCCACTCTGTCAATGTCGAACACCCAGGGAAGAGGAGACTGACAAATCTCTATCAATGTAACACACTGAGGGAAGAGCAGACTGACCCAACTCTTAAAATGAAACCCACCCAGGGAAGAGCAGACTGACCCCACTCTGTCAATGTAACACACCCAGGGAAGAGCAGACTGACCCCACTCTGTCAATGTAACACAACCAGGGAAGATCAGACAGACCCCACTCTGTCAATGTAACACACCCAGGGAAGAACAGACTGACCCCACTCTGTCAAAATGTAACACACCCAGGGAAGAGCAGACTGACCACACTCTGTCAATGTAACATATCCAGGGAAGAGCAGACTGACCCCACTCTGTCAATATAACACAGCCAGGGAAGAGCAGACTGACACCACTCAGTCAACGTAACATACTCAGGGAAGATCAGACTGACTCAACACTATCAATGTAACACACCCAGGGGGGAGCAGACTGACCCCACTCTGTCAATGTAACACACCCAAGGAAGTGCAGAACCACCCCACTCTTTCAAAGTAACCCACCAAGGAAAGAGCAGACTGACCCTACTCGGTCAATGTAACACACCCAGGGAATACCAGACTGAACCCACTCTGTCAATGTCACACACACAGGAAATAGCACACGGACCTCACTCTGACAAACTGACTCACACAGTCAGAAGCAGAATGACCCCACTCTGTCAATATAACACACAAAGCGAAGAGCAGACTGACCCCACTCTGTCAATGTAACACACCCAAGGAAGAGCAGACTGACCCCAAACTGTCATTGGAACACACCCAGGAGAGAGCAGACTGACCCCACTCTGTCAATATAACACACCCAGGGAATAGCAGACTCACCCCACTCTGTCAATATAACACACCCGGGGAAGAGCTGACTGACACCACTCTGTCAATGTAACACACCCAGTGAAGAGCAGACTGACCCCACTCTGTCAAAATAACACACCCAGGGAAGATAAGACTGACCCCATTCAGTCAATGTAACGCACCCAGGGAAGAGCAGACGGACCCCACTCTGTCAATGTAACACACCCAGGGAAGAACAGACTGACCCCATTTAGTCAATGTAACACACCCAAGGAAGAGCAGACTGAACCCACTCAGTCAATGTAAAACAACCAGGGAAGAGCAGACTGACTCAACTCTGTCAATGTAACACACATAAAGAAGAGCAGACTGACCCCACCCAGTCAATGTAACACACCCAGGAAAGAGCAGACTGACCCCACTCTGTCAACGTAACCCACTCAGGGAAGAGCAGACTGAACCCACTCTGTCAACGTAACCCACGCAGGGAAGAGCAGACTGACCCCACTCTGTCAATGTAACACACCCAGGGAAGAACCGACTGACCCCATTTAGTCAATGTAACACACCCAAGGAAGAGCAGACTGAACCCACTCTGTCAATGTAAAACAACCAGGGAAGAGCAGACTGACTCAACTCTGTCAATGTAACACAGACAAAGAAGAGCAGACTGACCCCACCCAGTCAATGTCACATACCCAGGGAAGAGCAGACTTACCCCAAACTGTCAATGAAACACACTAAGGGAGGGGCAAACTGACCCGACTCTGTCAATGTAACACAGCCAGGGAAGAGTAGACTGAACCCACTCTGTCAATGTAACATAACCAGGGAAGAGCAGACTGACCCCACCCAGTCAATGTAACATACCCAGGGAAGATCAGACTGACCCCAATCTGTCAATGAAGCAAACCCAGGGAGGGGCAAACTGACCCCACTCTGTCAATTTAACACAGCCAGGGAAGAGCAGACTGAATCCACACTGTCAAAATAACACACACCGGGAAAAGCAGACTGACCCCACTCTGTCAATGTAACACACCCAGGAGAGAGCAAACTGACCCCACTCTGTCAATATAACACACGCAGGGAAGAGCAGGCTGACCCCAATCTGTCAATATAACACACCCAGGGAAGAGCAGACTGACACCTCTCTGTCAAAGTAATACACCCAGGGAAGAGCAGACTGACCCCACTCTGTCATTGGAATACTCCCAGGGAAGAGCAGACTGACCCAACTCTTTCAATGTAACATACCCAGGAAAGAGCAGACTGACACCACTCTGTCAATGTAACACACCGAGGGAAGAGCAGACTGACCCCACTCTGTCAATGTAAAACACACAGGGAAGAGCAGACTGACCCCACTTTGTCAATGTAACACACCCAGGGAAGAGCAGACTGACCCCACTCTGTCAATGTAACACACACAAAGAAGAGCAGACTGACCCCACCCAGTCAATGTAACATACCCAGGGAAGATCAGACTGACACCAATCTGTCAATGAAACACACCCAGGGAGGGGCAAACTGACCCCACTCTGTCAATTTAACACAGTCAGGGAAGAGCAGACTGAATCCACACTGTCAATGTAACACACCCAGGGAAGAGAAGACTGAACCCAATCTGTCAATGTAACACATTCAGGGAAGAGCAGACTGACCCCACTCTGTCAATGTAACAGACCCAGGGAAGAACAGACTGACCACACTCAGTCAATGTAACACACCCAGGGAAGAGCAGACTGACCCCACTCTGTCAATGTAACCCACCCAGAGAAGAGCAGACTGACCCCACTGTGTGAATGTAAAACACCCAGGGAAGAGCAGACTGACCCCACTCAGTCAATGTAACACACCCAGGGAAGAGCAGACTGACCCCACTCTGTCAACGTAACCCAGCCAGGGAAAAGCAGACTGACCCCACTTTGTCAATGTAACACACCCAGGAAAGAGCAGACTGACCCCACTCTGTCAACGTAACCCACCCAGGGAAGAGCAGACTGAACCCACTCTGTCAACGTAACCCACGCAGGGAAGAGCAGACTGACCCCACTCTGTCAATGTAACACACCCAGGGAAGAGGAGACTGACAGATCTCTGTCAATGTAACACACCGAGGGAAGAGCAGACGGACCCCACTCTTAAAATGAAACCCACCCAGGGAAGAGCAGACTGACCCCACTCTGTCAATGTAACACACCCAGGAAAGAGCAGACTGACCCCACTGTGTCAATGTAACACACCGAGGACAGAGCAGACTGACGCCACTCTGTCAATGTAGAACACCCAGGGAAGAGGAGACTGACAGATCTCTGTCAATGTAACACACTGAGGGAAGAGCAGACAGACCCCACGCTTAAAATGAAACCCACCCAGGGAAGAGCAGACTGACCCAACTTTGTCAATGTAACACACCCAGGGAAGAGCAGACTGACGCAACTTTGTCAATATAACACACCCAGGGAAGAGCAGACTGACCCCACTCTGTCATTGTAACACAACCAGGGAAGATCAGACAGACCCCACTCTGTCAATGTAACACACCCAGGGAAGAACAGACGGACCCCACTCTGTCAAAATGTAACACACCCAGGGAAGAGCAGACTGACCACACTCTGTCAATGTAACACATCCAGGGAAGAGCAGACTGACCCCACTCTGTCAATATAACACAGCCAGGGAAGAGCAGACTGAAACAACTCAGTCAATGTAACAGATCCAGGGAAGAGCAGACTGACCTCACTCTGTCAATGTAACACACCCAGGGAAGAGCAGTACGACCCCACTCAGTCAATGTAACACACACAGGGAAGACCAGACTGACCCCACTCTGTCAATGAACCACACCCAGTGAACAGCAGACTGACCCGACTCGGTCAATCTACCACACCCAGTGAAGAGCAGACTGACCCCACTCTGTCAGTGTAACACACCCAGGGAAGAGCAGACTGACCCCACTCTGTCAAAATATAACACACCCAGGGAAGAGCAGACTGACACCACACTGTCAATGTAACACACCCAGGGGGAGCAGACCTACCCCACTATGTCAGTGTAACACACCCAAGGAAGTGCAGACTGACCCCACTCTGTCAATGTATCACACCCAGGGAAGACCAGACTGACCCCACTCTGTCAATGTAACACACCCAGGGAAGACCAGACTGACCCCACACTGTCACTGTAACACACCCAGGGTAGAGCTGACTGACCACACTCTGTCAATGTAACACATGCAGGGAAGAGCAGACAGACCCCACTCTGTCAATATAACACAGCCAGGGAAGAGCAGACTGACCCCACACTGTCAATGTAACACACCCAGGGGGAGCAGACTGACCCCACTCTGTCAATGCAACACACCCAAGGAAGTGCAGACTGACCCCACTCTTTCAAAGTAACCCACCGAGGAAAGAGCAGACTGACCACATTAAGTCAAAGTAACGCACCCAGGGAAGAGCAGATTGACCCCAATCTGTCAATGTAACACACCCAGGGAAGAGCAGACTGACCACACTCTATTAAAGTAACACACCCAGGGAAGAATAGACAAACCCCACTCTGTCAATGTAAGCCACCAGGGAAGAGTATGCTGACCTCATACTGTCAATGTAACACACACAGGGAAGAGCAGACTGACCTCACACTGTCAATGTAACACACACAGGGAAGACCAGACTGACCCCACTCTGTCATTGTCACACACCCAGGGAAGAGCGGACTGACCACACTCTGTCAATGTAACACACCCAGGAAAGAGCAGACTGACCACACTCTGTAAATGTAACACACCCTGGAAAGAGCAGACTGACCCCACTCTGTCAATGTAACACACCCAGGGAAGAGCAGTACGACCCCACTCAGTCAATGTAACACACCCAGGGTAGAGCAGACTGACCACACTCTGTCAATGAACCACACCCAGTGAAGAGCAGACTGACCCGACTCGGTCAATGTACCACACCCAGTGAAGAGCAGACTGACCACACTCTATCAAAGTAACACACCCAGGGAAGAATAGACGTACACCACTCTGTCAATGTAACACAGCCAGGGAAGATCCGACTGACCCCACTCTGTCAATGTAACAGACCCAGGGAAGAGCAGACTGACATCACACTGTCAATGTAACACACCCAGGGAAGAGCAGACTGACCCCACTCTGTCAAAATATAACACACCCAGGGAAGAGCAGACTGACCCCACTCTGTCAAAGTAACACATCCAGGGAAGAGCAGACTGACACCACTCAGTCAATGTAACATACTCAGTGTAGAGCAGACTGACCCCACACTGTCAATGTAACACACCCAGGAAAGAGCAGACTGACCGCAATCTGTCAATGTAACACACCCAGGAAAGAGCAGACTGACCACACTCTATTAAAGTAACACACCCAGGGAAGAATAGACAAACCCCACTCTGTCAATGTAAGCCACCAGGGAAGAGTATACTGACCTCATACTGTCAATGTAACACACCCAGGGAAGAGCAGACTGACCTCACACTGTCAATGTAACACACACAGGGAAGACCAGACTGACCCCACTCTGTCATTGTCACACACCCAGGGAAGAGCATACTGACCACACTCTGTCAATGTAACACACCCAGGAAAGAGCAGACTGACCACACTCTGTCAATGTAACACACCCTGGAAAGAGCAGACTGACCCCACTCTGTCAATGTAACACACCCAGGGAAGAGCAGTACGACCCCACTCAGTCAATGTAACACACACAGAGAAGACCAGACTGACCCCACTCTGTCAATGAACCACACCCAGTGAAGAGCAGACTGACCCGACTCGGTCAATGTACCACACCCAGTGAAGAGCAGACTGACCCCACTCTGTCAGTGTAACACACCCAGGGAAGAGCAGACTGACCCCACTCTGTCAAAGTAACACATGCAGGGAAGAGCAGACTGACACCACTCAGTCAATGTAACATACTCAGTGTAGAGCAGACTGACCCCACACTGTCAATGTAACACACCCAGGGGGAGCAGACCTACCCCACTATGTCAGTGTAACACACCCAAGGAAGTGCAGACTGACCCCACTCTGTCAATGTATCACACCCAGGGAAGACCAGACTGACCCCACTCTGTCAATGTAACACACCCAGGGAAGACCAGACTGACCCCACACTGTCACTGTAGCACACCCAGGGTAGAGCTGACTGACCACACTCTGTCAATGTAACACATGCAGGGAAGAGCAGACAGACACCGCTCTGTCAATATAACACAGCCAGGGAAGAGCAGACTGACCCCACACTGTCAATGTAACACACCCAGGGGGAGCAGACTGACCCCACTCTGTCAATGCAACACACCCAAGGAAGTGCAGACTGACCCCACTCTTTCAAAGTAACCCACCGAGGAAAGAGCAGACTGACCCCATTCAGTCAAAGTAACGCACCCAGGGAAGAGCAGACTGACCCCAATCTGTCAATGTAACACACCCAGGGAAGAGCAGACTGACCACACTCTATTAAAGTAACACACCCAGGGAAGAATAGACAAACCCCACTCTGTCAATGTAAGCCACCAGGGAAGAGTATACTGACCTCATACTGTCAATGTAACACACCCAGGGAAGAGCAGACTGACCTCACACTGTCAATGTAACACACTCAGGGAAGACCAGACTGACCCCACTCTGTCATTGTCACACACCCAGGGAAGAGCAGACTGACCACACTCTGTCAATGTAACACACCCAGGGAAGAGCAGACTGACCTCACACTGTCAAAGTAACACACACAGGGAAGACCAGACTGACCCCACTCTGTCATTGTCACACACCCAGGGAAGAGCAGACTGACCACACTCTGTCAATGTAACACACCCTGGAAAGAGCAGACTGACCCCACTCTGTCAATGTAACACACCCAGGGAAGAGCAGTACGACCCCACTCAGTCAATGTAACACACCCAGGGAAGAGCAGACTGACCACACTCTGTCAATGAACCACACCCAGTGAAGAGCAGACTGACCCGACTCGGTCAATGTACCACACCCAGTGAAGAGCAGACTGACCCCACTCTGTCAGTGTAACACACCCAGTGAATAGCAGACTGACCTCACTCTGTCAATGTAACATACCAAGGGAAGAGCAGACCGACCGCAATCTGTCAATGTAACACACCCAGTGAATAGCAGACTGACCTCACTGTCAATGTAACACACCCAGGGAAGAACAGACTGAACGCACTCTGTCAATATAACACACCCAGAGAAGATCAGATTGACCCGACTCGGTCAATGTCCCACACCCAGTGAAGAGCAGACTGACCCCACTCTGTCAGTGTAACGCACTCAGGGAAGAGCAGACTGACCCCACTCTGTCAATGTACCAGACAGAGGGAACAGCAGACTGACCCCACCCAGTCAACGTAACACACCCAGGAAAGAGCAGACTGACCACACTCTGTCAATGTAACACACCCAAGGAAGAGCAGACTGACCCGACTCTATCAATGTAACACAACCAGGGAAGACCAGACTGACCCCACTCTGTCAATGTAACCCACCCAGGGCAGGGCAGACTGACCTGACTCTGTCAATGTAACACACCCAGGGAAGAACAGACTGACCCAGTCTGTCATTGTGACCCACCCAGGGAAGACCAGACTGACCCCACTCTGTCAATGTAACACACAGAGGGAAGAGCAGACTGACCCCACTCTGTCAATGTCACACACCCAGGGAAGAGCAGACTGACCACACTCTGTCAATGTAACACACCCAGGGAAGACAAGACTGACCCCACTCTGCCAATGTAACACACCCAGGGAAGAGCAGTACGAACCCACTCAGTCAATGCAACACACCCAGGGAAGAGCAGACTGACCACACTCTGTCAATGAACCACACCCAGTGAACAGCAGACTGACCCGACTCTGTCAGTGTAACACACCCAGGGAAGAGCAGACTGACACCACTCTGTCAATGTAACATACCCAGGGAAGAGCAGACTGACCGCAATTTGTCAATGTCACACACAGGTAAGAGCAGACTGACCACACTCTATCAAAGTAACACACCCAGGGAAGAATAGACAGACCCCACTCTGTCAATGTAACACAGCCAGGAAAGATCAGACTGACCCCACTCTGTCAATGTAACAGACCCAGGGAAGAGCAGACTGACATCACACTGTCAATGTAACACACCCAGGGAAGAGCAGACTGACCCCACTCTGTCAATGTAACACACTCAGGGAAGAGCAGACTGACCCCATTCTGTCAATGTAACACACCCATGGAAGAGCAGACTGACCCCACACTGTCATTGTAACCCACCCAGGGAAGACCAGACTGACCCCACTCTGTCAATGTAACCCACCCAGGGAAGATCAGACTGACCTCACTCTGTCAATGTAACACACCCAGGGAAGAACACACTGACCCCAATCAGTCAATGAATCACAACCAGCGAAGAGCAGACTGACCCCACTCTGTCATTGTAACCCACCCAGGGAAGACCAGACTGACCGCAGTCTGTCAATGTAACCCACCCAGGTAAAAAAAAACAGACTGAACCCACACTGTCAATGTAACACACCCAGGGAAGAGCACACTGACCTCACTCGGTCAATTACCACACCCAGTGAATAGCAGACTGACCTCACTCTGTCAATGTAACACACTCAGGGAAGAACAGACTGACCCCACTCTGTCAGTGTAACACACCCAGGGAAGAGCAGACTGACCCCACTCTGTCAATGTAACACACCCAGGAAAGAGCAGACTGACTGCAATCTGTCAATGTAACACACCCAGGGAAGACCAGACTGACCCCACTCTGTCAATGTAACACACCCAGGGAAGACCAGACTGACCCCACAATGTCAAAGTAACACACCTAGGGAAGAGCAGACTGATCCCACTCTGTCAGTGTAACACACTCAGGGAAGAGCAGACTGACCCCACTCTGTCAATGTAACACAACCAGGGAAGACCAGACTGACCCCACTCTGTAAATGTAACCAACCCAGGGAAGACCAGACTGACCCCACTCTGTCAATGTAACACACACAGGGAAGACCAGACTGACCCCACACTGTCAATGTAACACACCCAGGGAAGAGCAGACTGACCCCACTCTGTCAGTGTAACACACCCAGGGAAGAGCAGACTGACCACACTCTGTCAATGTAACACACCCAGGAAAGAGCAGACTGACCACACTCTGTCAATGTAACACACCCAGGGAAGACAAGACTGACCCCACTCTGTCAATGTAACACACCCAGGGAAGAGCAGTACGACCCCACTCAGTCAATGTAACACACCCAGGGAAGAGCAGACTGACCACACTCTGTCAATGAACCACACCCAGTGAACAGCAGACTGACCCGACTCTGTCAGTGTAACACACCCAGGGAAGAGCAGACTGACCCCACTCTTTCAATGTAACATACCCAGGGAAGAGCAGACAGACCGCACTCTGTCAATGTAACACACCCAGGTAAGAGCAGACTGACCACACTCTATCAAAGTAACACACCCAGGGAAGAATAGACAGACCCCACTCTGTCAATGTAACACACCCAGGGAAGAATAGACAGACCCCACTCTGTCAATGTAACACAGCCAGGGAAGATCAGACTGACATCACACTGGCAATGTAACACAGCCAGGGAAGATCAGACTGACCCCACTCTGTCAATGTAACAGAAACAGGGAAGAGCAGACTGACATCACACTGTCAATGTAACACACCCAGTGAAGAGCAGACTGACCCCACTCTGTCAATTTAACACACCCAGGGAAGAACACACTGACCCCACTCAGTCAATGAATCACAACCAGCGAAGAGCAGACTGACCCCACTCTGTCATTGTAACCCACCCAGGGAAGACCAGACTGACCCCACTCTGTCAATGTAACCCACCCAGGTAAAAAAAAACAGACTGAACACACACTGTCAATGTAACACACCCAGGGAAGAGCACACTGAACTCACTCGAACAATTACCACACCCAGTGAATAGCAGACTGACCTCACTCTGTCAATGTAACACACTCAGGGAGGAACAGACTGACCCCACTCTGTCAGTGTAACACACCCAGGGAAGAGCAGACTGACCCCACTCTGTCAATGTAACACACCCAGGGAAGAGCAGACTGACTGCAATCTGTCAATGTAACACACCCAGGGAAGACCAGACTGACTCCACTCTGTCAATGTAACCCACACAGGGAAGATCGGACTGACCTCACTCTGTCAATGTAACACACCCAGGGAAGAACACACTGACCCCACTCAGTCAATGAATCACAACCAGCGAAGAGCAGACTGACCCCACTCTGTCATTGTAACCCCCCCAGGGAAGACCAGACTGACCCCACTCTGTCAATGTAACCCATCCAGGTAAAAAAAAACAGACTGAACCCACACTGTCAATGTAACACACCCAGTGAATAGCAGACTGACCTCACTCTGTCAATGTCACACACCCAGGGAAGAACAGACTGAACGCACTCTGTCAATATAACACACCCAGAGAAGATCAGATTGACCCGACTCGGTCAATGTACCACACCCAGTGAAGAGCAGACTGACCCCACTCTGTTAATGTCACACACCCAGGGAAGAGCAGACTGACCACACTCTGTCAATGTAACACACACAAGGAAGAGCAGACTGACCCGACTCTATCAATGTAACACAACCAGGGAAGACCAGACTGACCCCACTCTGTCAATGTAACCCACCCAGGGCAGGGCAGACTGACCTGACTCTGTCAATGTAACACACCCAGGGAAGAACAGACTGACCCAGTCTGTCATTGTGACCCACCCAGGGAAGACCACACTGACCCCACTCTGTCAATGTAACACACACAGGGAAGAGCAGACTGAACCCACTCTGTCAATGTCACACACCCAGGGAAGAGCAGACTGACCACACTCTGTCAATGTAACACACCCAGGAAAGAGCAGACTGACCTCACTCTGTCAATGTAACACACCCAGGGAAGAGCACACTGACCTCACTCGGTCAATTACCACACCCAGTGAATAGCAGACTGACCTCACTCTGTCAATGTAACACACTCAGGGAAGAACAGACTGACCCCACTCTGTCAGTGTAACACACCCAGGGAAGAGCAGACTGACCCCACTCTGTCAATGTAACACACCCAGGGAAGAACACACTGACCCCACTCAGTCAATGAATCACAACCAGCGAAGCGCAGACTGACTCCACTCTGTCATTGTAACCCACCCAGAGAAGACCAGACTGACCCCAGTCTATCAATGTAACCCACCCAGGTAAAAAAAAACAGACTGAACCCACACTGTCAATGTAACACACCCAGGGAAGAGCACACTGACCTCGCTCGGTCAATTACCACACCCAGTGAATAGCAGACTGACCTCACTCTGTCAATGTAACACACTCAGGGAAGAACAGACTGACCCCACTCTGTCAGTGTAACACACCCAGGGAAGAGCAGACTGACCCCACTCTGTCAATGTAACACACCCAGGAAAGAGCAGACTGACTGCAAAATGTCAATGTAACACACCCAGGGAAGACCAGTCTGACCCCACTCTGTCAATGTAACACACCCAGGGAAGGCCAGACTGACACCACAATGTCAAAGTAACACACCCAGGGAAGAGCAGACTGATCCCACTCTGTCAGTGTAACACACTCAGGGAAGAGCAGACTGACCCCACTCTGTCAATGTAACACAACCAGGGAAGACCAGACTGACCCCACTCTGTCAATGTAACCAACCCAGGGAAGACCAGACTGACCCCACTCTGTCAATGTAACACACACAGGGAAGACCAGACTGACCCCACACTGTCAATGTAACACACCCAGGGAAGAGCAGACTGACCCCACTCTGTCAGTGTAACACACCCAGGGAAGAGCAGACTGACCACACTCTGTCAATGTAACACACCCAGGAAAGAGCAGACTGACCACACTCTGTCAATGTAACACACCCAGGAAAGAGCAGACTGACCACACTCTGTCAATGTAACACACCCAGGGAAGAGCAGTACGACCCCACTCAGTCAATGTAACACACCCAGGGAAGAGCAGACTGACCACACTCTGTCAATGAACCACACCCAGTGAACAGCAGACTGACCCGACTCTGTCAGTGTAACACACCCAGGGAAGAGCAGACTGACCCCACTCTGTCAATGTAACATACCCAGGGAAGAGCAGACAGACCACACTCTGTCAATGTAACACACCCAGGTAAGAGCAGACTGACCACACTCTATCAAAGTAACACACCCAGGGAAGAATAGACAGACCCCACTCTGTCAATGTAACACAGCCAGGGAAGATCAGACTGACCTCACTCTGTCAATGTAACAGACCCAGGGAAGAGCAGACTGACATCACACTGTCAATGTAACACAGCCAGGGAAGATCAGACTGACCCCACTCTGTCAAGGTAACACACCCAGGGAAGACCAGACTGACCCCACAATGTCAAAGTAACACACCCTGGGAAGAGCAGACTGATCCCACTCTGTCAGTGTAACACACTCAGGGAAGAGCAGACTGACCCCACTCTGTCAATGTAACACAACCAGGGAAGACCAGACTGACCCCACTCTGTCAATGTAACCAACCCAGGGAAGACCAGGCTGACCCCACTCTGTCAATGTAACACACACAGGGAAGACCAGACTGACCCCACACTGTCAGTGTAACACACCCAGGGAAGAGCAGACTGACCACACTCTGTCAATGTAACACACCCAGGGAAGACAAGACTGACCCCACTCTGTCAATGTAACACACCCAGGGAAGAGCAGTACGACCCCACTCAGTCAATGTAACACACCCAGGGAAGACAAGACTGACCCCACTCTGTCAATGTAACACACCCAGGGAAGAGCAGTACGACCCCACTCAGTCAATGTAACACACCCAGGGAAGAGCAGACTGACCACACTCTGTCAATGAACCACACCCAGTGAACAGCAGACTGACCCGACTCTGTCAGTGTAACACACCCAGGGAAGAGCAGACTGACCCCACTCTGCCAATGTAACATACCCAGGGAAGAGCAGACAGACCGCACTCTGTCAATGTAACACACCCAGGTAAGAGCAGACTGACCACACTCTATCAAAGTAACACACCCAGGGAAGAATAGACAGACCCCACTCTGTCAATGTAACACAGCCAGGGAAGATCAGACTGACCTCACTCTGTCAATGTAACAGACCCAGGGAAGAGCAGACTAACATCACACTGTCAATGTAACACAGCCAGGGAAGATCAGACTGACCCCACTCTGTCAATGTAACAGAAACAGGGAAGAGCAGACTGACATCACACTGTCAATGTAACACACCCAGTGAAGAGCAGACTGACCCCACTCTGTCAATTTAACACACCCAGGGAAGAACACACTGACCCCACTCAGTCAATGAATCACAACCAGCGAAGAGCAGACTGACCCCACTCTGTCATTGTAACCCACCCAGGGAAGACCAGACTGACCCCACTCTGTCAATGTAACCCACCCAGGTAAAAAAAAACAGACTGAACACACACTGTCAATGTAACACACCCAGGGAAGAGCACACTGAACTCACTCGAACAATTACCACACCCAGTGAATAGCAGACTGACCTCACTCTGTCAATGTAACACACTCAGGGAGGAACAGACTGACCCCACTCTGTCAGTGTAACACACGCAGGGAAGAGCAGACTGACCCCACTCTGTCAATGTAACACACCCAGGGAAGAGCAGACTGACTGCAATCTGTCAATGTAACACACCCAGGGAAGACCAGACTGACCCCACTCTGTCAATGTAACCCACCCAGGGAAGATCAGACTGACCTCACTCTGTCAATGTAACACACCCAGGGAAGAACACACTGACCCCACTCAGTCAATGAATCACAACCAGCGAAGAGCAGACTGACCCCACTCTGTCATTGTAACCCCCCCAGGGAAGACCAGACTGACCCCACTCTGTCAATGTAACCCATCCAGGTAAAAAAAAACAGACTGAACCCACACTGTCAATGTAACACACCCAGTGAATAGCAGACTGACCTCACTCTGTCAATGTCACACACCCAGGGAAGAACAGACTGAACGCACTCTGTCAATATAACACACCCAGAGAAGATCAGATTGACCCGACTCGGTCAATGTACCACACCCAGTGAAGAGCAGACTGACCCCACTCTGTCAATGTCACACACCCAGGGAAGAGCAGACTGACCACACTCTGTCAATGTAACACACACAAGGAAGAGCAGACTGACCCGACTCTATCAATGTAACACAACCAGGGAAGACCAGACTGACCACACTCTGTCAATGTAACACACCCAGCAAAGAGCAGACTGACCACACTCTGTCAATGTAACACACCCAGGGAAGACAAGACTGACCCCACTCTGTCAATGTAACACACCCAGGGAAGAGCACACTGACCTCACTCGGTCAATTACCACACCCAGTGAATAGCAGACTGACCTCACTCTGTCAATGTAACACACTCAGGGTAGAACAGACTGACCCCACTCTGTCAGTGTAACACACCCAGAGAAGAGCAGACTGACCCCACTCTGTCAATGTAACACACCCAGGGAAGAACACACTGACCCCACTCAGTCAATGAATCACAACCAGGGAAGCGCAGACTGACTCCACTCTGTCATTGTAACCCACCCAGGGAAGACCAGACTGACCCCAGTCTGTCAATGTAACCCACCCAGGTAAAAAAAAACAGACTGAACCCACACTGTCAATGTAACACACCCAGGGAAGAGCACACTGACCTCACTCGGTCAATTACCACACCCAGTGAATAGCAGACTGACCTCACTCTGTCAATGTAACACACTCAGGGAAGAACAGACTGACCCCACTCTGTCAGTGTAACACACCCAGGGAAGAGCAGACTGACCCCACTCTGTCAATGTAACACACCCAGGAAAGAGCAGACTGACAGCAATCTGTCAATGTAACACACCCAGGGAAGACCAGACTGACCCCACTCTGTCAATGTAACACACCCAGGGAAGACCAGACTGACACCACAATGTCAAAGTAACACACCCAGGGAAGAGCAGACTAATCCCACTCTGTCAGTGTAACACACTCAGGGAAGAGCAGACTGACCCCACTCTGTCAATGTAACACAACCAGGGAAGACCAGACTGACCCCACTCTGTCAATGTAACCAACCCAGGGAAGACCAGACTGACCCCACTCTGTCAATGTAACACACACAGGGAAGACCAGACTGACTGACCCCACACTGTCAATGTAACACACCCAGGGAAGAGCAGACTGACCCCACTCTGTCAGTGTAACACACACAGGGAAGAGCAGACTGACCACACTCTGTCAATGTAACACACCCAGGAAAGAGCAGACTGACCACACTCTGTCAATGTAACACACCCAGGGAAGACAAGACTGACCCCACTCTGTCAATGTAACACACCCAGGGAAGAGCAGTACGACCCCACTCAGTCAATGTAACACACCCAGGGAAGAGCAGACTGACCACACTCTGTCAATGAACCACACCCAGTGAACAGCAGACTGACCCGACTCTGTCAGTGTAACACACCCAGGGAAGAGCAGACTGAACCCACTCTGTCGATGTAACATACCCAGGGAAGAGCAGACAGACCGCACTCTGTCAATGTAACACACCCAGGTAAGAGCAGACTGACCACACTCAGACAATGTAACACACCCAGGGACAAACAGACTGACCGCACTCTGTCAATGTAACCAACCCAGGGAAGAGCAGACTGACCCCACTCTGTCAATGTAACACACCCAGGGAAGAACACACTGACCCCACTCAGTCAATGAATCACAACCAGCGAAGCGCAGACTGACTCCACTCTGTCATTGTAACCCACCCAGGGAAGACCAGACTGACCCCAGTCTGTCAATGTAACCCACCCAGGTAAAAAAAAACAGACTGAACCCACACTGTCAATGTAACACACCCAGGGAAGAGCACACTGACCTCACTCGGTCAATTACCACACCCAGTGAATAGCAGACTGACCTCACTCTGTCAATGTAACACACTCAGGGAAGAACAGACTGACCCCACTCTGTCAGTGTAACACACCCAGGGAAGAGCAGACTGACCCCACTCTGTCAATGTAACACACCCAGGAAAGAGCAGACTGACAGCAATCTGTCAATGTAACACACCCAGGGAAGACCAGACTGACCCCACTCTGTCAATGTAACACACCCAGGGAAGACCAGACTGACACCACAATGTCAAAGTAACACACCCAGGGAAGAGCAGACTAATCCCACTCTGTCAGTGTAACACACTCAGGGAAGAGCAGACTGACCCCACTCTGTCAATGTAACACAACCAGGGAAGACCAGACTGACCCCACTCTGTCAATGTAACCAACCCAGGGAAGACCAGACTGACCCCACTCTGTCAATGTAACACACACAGGGAAGACCAGACTGACTGACCCCACACTGTCAATGTAACACACCCAGGGAAGAGCAGACTGACCCCACTCTGTCAGTGTAACACACACAGGGAAGAGCAGACTGACCACACTCTGTCAATGTAACACACCCAGGAAAGAGCAGACTGACCACACTCTGTCAATGTAACACACCCAGGGAAGACAAGACTGACCCCACTCTGTCAATGTAACACACCCAGGGAAGAGCAGTACGACCCCACTCAGTCAATGTAACACACCCAGGGAAGAGCAGACTGACCACACTCTGTCAATGAACCACACCCAGTGAACAGCAGACTGACCCGACTCTGTCAGTGTAACACACCCAGGGAAGAGCAGACTGAACCCACTCTGTCGATGTAACATACCCAGGGAAGAGCAGACAGACCGCACTCTGTCAATGTAACACACCCAGGTAAGAGCAGACTGACCACACTCTATCAAGGTAACACACCCAGGGAAGAATAGACAGACCCCACTCTGTCAATGTAACACAGCCAGGGAAGATCAGACTGACCTCACTCTGTCAATGTAACAGACCCAGGGAAGAGCAGACTGACATCACACTGTCAATGTAACACAGCCAGGGAAGATCAGACTGACCCCACTCTGTCAATGTAACAGACCCAGGGAAGAGCAGACTGACATCACACTGTCAATGTAACACACCCAGTGAAGAGCAGACTGACCCCACTCTGTCAATTTAACACACCCAGGGAAGAACACACTGACCCCACTCAGTCAATGAATCACAACCAGCGAAGAGCAGACTGACCCCACTCTGTCATTGTAACCCACCCAGGGAAGACCAGACTGACCCCACTCTGTCAATGTAACACACCCAGGTAAAAAAAAAACAGACTGAACACACACTGTCAATGTAACACACCCAGGGAAGAGCACACTGAACTCACTCGAACAATTACCACACCCAGTGAATAGCAGACTGACCTCACTCTGTCAATGTAACACATTCAGGGAGGAACAGACTGACCCCACTCTGTCAGTGTAACACACCCAGGGAAGAGCAGACTGACCCCACTCTGTCAATGTAACACACCCAGGGAAGAGCAGACTGACTGCAATCTGTCAATGTAACACAACCAGGGAAGACCAGACTGACCCCACTCTGTCAATGTAACCCACCCAGGGAAGATCAGACTGACCTCACTCTGTCAATGTAACACACCCAGGGAAGAACACACTGACCCCACACAGTCAATGAATCACAACCAGCGAAGAGCAGACTGACCCCACTCTGTCATTGTAACCCACCCAGGGAAGGCCAGACTGACCCCACTCTGTCAATGTAACACATCCAGGTAAAAAAAAACAGACTGAACCCACACTGTCAATGTAACACACCCAGGGAAGAGCACACTGACCTCACTCGGTCAATTACCACACCCAGTGAATAGCAGACTGACCTCACTCTGTCAATGTAACACACTCAGGGAAGAACAGACTGACCCCACTCTGTCAGTGTAACACACCCAGGGAAGAGCAGACTGACCCCACTCTGTCAATGTAACACACCCAGGGAAGAGCAGACTGACTGCAATCTGAAAATGTAACACACCCAGGGAAGACCAGACTGACACCCCTCTGTCAATGTAACACACCCAGGGAAGACCAGACTGACCCCACAATGTCAATGTAACACACCCAGGGAAGAGCAGACTGACCCCACTCTGTCAGGGTAACACAGTCAGGGAAGAGCAGACTGACCCCACTCTGTCAACGTAACACAACCAGGGAAGACCAGACTGACCCCACTCTGTCAATGTAACCAACCCAGGGAAGACCAGACTGACCCCATTCTGTCAATGTAACACATTCAGGGAAGACCAGACTGATCCCACACTGTCAATGTAACATGCCCAGGAAAGAGCAGACTGACCCCACACTGTCAATGTAACACACCCAGGGAAGAGCAGACTGACCCCACTCTGTCAATGTAACACACACAGGGAAGACCAGACTGACCCAACTCTGTCAATGTAACCCACACAGGGAAGAACAGACTGACCCCACACTGTCAATGTAACACACCCAGGGAAGAGCAGACTGACCCACTCTGTCATTGTAACCCACCCAGGGAAGACCAGACTGACCCCACTCTGTCAATGTAACCCACCCAGGGAAGAAAAGACTGACCCCACACTGTCAATGTAACACACCCAGGGAAGAGCAGACTGACCCCACTCTGTCAATGTAACACACCCAGGGAAGATCAGACTGACCCCACTCTGTCAATGTAACATACCCAGGGAAGGCCAGACTGACCCCACTCTGTCAATGTAACCAATCCAGGTAAAAAAAAACAGACTGAACCCACACTGTCAATGTAACACACCCAGGGAAGAGCAGACTGACCCCACTCTGTCAATGTAACACACACAGGGAAGACCAGACTGACCCAACTCTGTCAATGTAACCCACACAGGGAAGAGCAGACTGACCCCACTCTGTCAATGTAACACACCCAGGGAAGAGCAGACTGACTGCAATCTGAAAATGTAACACACCCAGGGAAGACCAGACTGACCCCACTCTGTCAATGTAACACACCCAGGGAAGACCAGACTGACCCCACAATGTCAATGTAACACACCCAGGGAAGAGCAGACTTACCCCACTCTGTCAGTGTAACACACTCAGGGAAGAGCAGACTGACCCCACTCTGTCAACGTAACACAACCAGGGAAGACCAGACTGATCCCACTCTGTCAATGTAACCAACCCAGGGAAGACCAGACTGAGCCCATTCTGTCAATGTAACACATTCAGGGAAGACCAGACTGATCCTACACTGTCAATGTAACATGCCCAGGAAAGAGCAGACTGACCCCACACTGTCAATGTAACACACCCAGGGAAGAGCAGACTGACCCCACTCTGTCAATGTAACACACACAGGGAAGACCAGACTGACCCAACTCTGTCAAAGTAACCCACACAGGGAAGAATAGACTGACCCCACACTGTCAATGTAACACACCCAGGGAAGAGCAGACTGACCCACTCTGTCATTGTAACCCACCCAGGGAAGACCAGACTGACCCCACTCTGTCAATGTAACCCACCCAGGGAAGAACAGACTTACCCCACACTGTCAATGTAACACACCCAGGGAAGAGCAGACTGACCCCACTCTGTCAATGTAACACACCCAGGGAAGATCAGACTGACCCCACTCTGTCAATGTAACATACCCAGGGAAGAGCAGACTGACCGCAATCTGTCAATGTAACACACCCAGGTAAGAGCAGACTGACCACACTCTATCCAAGTAACACACCCAGGGAAGAATAGACAGACCCCACTCTGTCAATGTAACACAGCCAGGGAAGATCAGACTGACCCCACTCTGTCAATGTAACAGACCCAGGGAAGAGCAGACTGACATCACACTGTCAATGTAACACTCCCAGGGAAGAGCAGACTGACCACACTCTGTGAATGTAACACACCCAGGGAAGAGCAGACTGATCCCATTCTGTCAATGTAACACACCCATGGAAGAGCAGACTGACCCCACACTGTCATTGTAACCCACCCAGGGAAGACCAGACTGACCCCACTCTGTCAATGTAACCCACCGAGGGAGGATCAGACTGACCTCACTCTGTCAATGTAACACACCCAGGGAAGAACACACTGACCCCACTCAGTCAATGAATCACAACCAGCGAAGAGCAGACTGACCCCACTCTGTCAATGTAACACAACCAGGGAAGACCAGACTGACCCCAACTCTGTCAATGTAACCCACACAGGGAAGAACAGACTGACCCCACACTGTCAATGTAACACACCCAGGGAAGAGCAGACTGACCACACTCTATCAAAGTAACACACCCAGGGAAGAATAGACAGACCCCACTCTGTCAATTTAACACAGCCAGGGAAGATCAGACTGACATCACTCTGTCAATGTAACAGACCCAGGGAAGAGCAGACTGACATCACACTGTCAATGTAACACAGCCAGGGAAGATCAGACTGACCCCACTCTGTCAATGTAACAGACCCAGGGAAGAGCAGACTGACATCACACTGTCAATGTAACACACCCAGGGAAGAGCAGACTGACCCCACTCTGTCAATTTAACACACCCAGGGAAGAACACACTGACCCCACTCAGTCAATGAATCACAACCAGCGAAGAGCAGACTGACCCCACTCTGTCATTGTAACCCACCCAGGGAAGACCAGACTGACCCCACTCTGTCAATGTAACACACCCAGGTAAAAAAAAACTGACTGAACACACACTGTCAATGTAACACACCCAGGGAAGAGCACACTGAACTCTTTCGGTCAATTACCACACCCAGTGAATAGCAGACTGACCTCACTCTGTCAATGTAACACACTCAGGGAAGAACAGACTGACCCCACTCTGTCAGTGTAACACACCCAGGGAAGAGCAGACTGACCCCACTCTGTCAATGTAACACACCCAGGGAAGAGCAGACTGACTGCAATCTGTCAATGTAACACACCCAGGGAAGACCAGACTGACCCCACTCTGTCAATGTAACACACCCAGGGAAGACCAGACTGACCCCACAATGTCAATGTAACACACCCAGGGAAGAGCAGACTGACCCCACTCTGTCAGTGTAACACACTCAGGGAAGAGCAGACTGACCCCACTCTGTCAACGTAACACAACCAGGGAAGACCAGACTGACCCCACTCTGTCAATGTAACCAATCCAGGGAAGACCAGACTGACCCCATTCTGTCAATGTAACACATTCAGGGAAGACCAGACTGATCCCACACTGTCAATGTAACATACCCAGGGAAGAGCAGACTGACACCACTCTGTCAATGTAACACACCCAGGGAAGAGCAGACTGACCCCACTCTGTCAATATAACACACACAGGGAAGACCAGACTGACCCAAATCTGTCAATGTAACCCACACAGGGAAGAACAGACTGACCACACTCTGTCAATGTAACACACCCAGGGAAGAGCAGACTGACCCACTCTGTCATTGTAACCCACCCAGGGAAGACCAGACTGATCCCACTCTGTCAATGTAACCCACCCAGGGAAGAACAGACTGACCCCACACTGTCAATGTAACACACCCAGGGAAGAGCAGACTGACCCCACTCTGTCAATGTAACACACCCAGTGAAGAGCAGACTGACCTCACACTGTCATTGTATCACACCCAGGGAAGATCAGACTGACCCCACTCTGTCAATGTAACACACCCAGGGAAGATCAGACTGACCCCACTCTGTCAATGTAACATACCCAGAGAAGAGCAGACTGACCGCAATCTGTCAATGTAACACACCCAGGTAAGAGCAGACTGACCACACTCTATCAAAGTAACACACCCAGGGAAGAATAGACAGACCCCACTCTGTCAATGTAACACAGCCAGGGAAGATCAGACTGACCCCACTCTTTCAATGTAACAGACCCAGGGAAGAGCAGACTGACATCACACTGTCAATGTAACACACCCAGGGAAGAGCAGACTGACCACACTCTGTCAATGTAACACACCCAGGGAAGAGCAGACTGATCCCATTCTGTCAATGTAACCCACCCAGGGAAGACCAGACTGACCCCACTCTGTCAATGTAACCCACCTAGGGATGATCAGACTGACCTCACTCTGTCAATGTAACACACCCAGGGAAGAACACACTGACCCCACTCGGTCAATGAATCACAACCAGCGAAGGGCAGACTGACCCCACTCTGTCAATGTAACACAACCAGGGAAGACCAGACTGACCCAACTCTGTCAATGTAACCCACACAGGGAAGAACAGACTGACCCCACTCTGTCAATGTAACACACCCAGGGAAGAGCAGACTGACCTCACACTGTCATTGTATCACACCCAGGGAAGACCAGACTGACCCCACTCTGTCAATGTTATACACCCAGGGAAGAACAGACTGACCCCACACTGTCAATGTAACACACCCAGGGAAGAGCAGACTGACCCCACTCTGTCAATGTAACACACCCAGGGAAGAGCAGGCTGACTGCAATCTGTCAATGTAACACACCCAGGGAAGACCAGACTGACCCCACTCTGTCAATGTAACACACACATGGAAGACCAGACTGACCCCACAATGTCAAATAACACACCCAGGGAAGATCAGACTGACCTCACTCTGTCAATGTAACACACCCAGGGAAGAACACACTGACCCCACTCAGTCAATGAATCACAACCAGCGAAGAGCAGACTGACCCCACTCTGTCAATGTAACACAACCAGGGAAGACCAGACTGACCCAACTCTGTCAATGTAACCCACCCAGGGAAGAACAGACTGACCCCACTCTGTCAATGTAACACACCCAGGGAAGAGCAGACTGACAAACTCTGTCATTGTAACCCACCCAGGGAAGACCAGACTGACCCCACTCTGTCAATGTAACCCACCCAGGGAAGAACAGACTGACCCCACACTGTCAATGTAACACACCCAGGGAAGAGCAGACTGACCCCACTCTGTCAATGTAACACAACCAGGGAAGACCAGACAGACGCCACTCTGTCAATGTAACCCACCCAGGGCAGGGCAGACTGACCTCACTCTGTCAATGTAACACACCCAGGGAAGAACAGACTGACCCATCTGTCATTGTAACCCACCCAGGGAAGACCAGACTGACCACACTCTGTCAATGTAACACACCCAGGGAAGACAAGACTGACCCAACTCTGTCAATGTAACACACACAGGGAAGAGCAGTACGACCCCACTCAGTCAATGTAACACACCCAGGGAAGAGCAGACTGACCACACTCTGTCAATGTAACACACCCAGGAAAGAGCAGACTGACCACACTCTGTCAATGTAACACACCCAGGGAAGACAAGACTGACCCCACTCTGTCAATGTAACACACCCAGGGAAGAGCAGTACGACCCCACTCAGTCAATGTAACACACCCAGGGAAGAGCAGACTGACCCCACTCAGTCAATGTAACACACCCAGGGAAGAGGAGACTGACCACACTCTGTCAATGAACCACACCCAGTGAACAGCAGACTGACCCGACTCTGTCGGTGTAACACACCCAGTGAAGAGCAGACTGACACCACTCTGTCAATGTAACATACCCAGGGAAGAGCAGACTGACCGCAATTTGTCAATGTAACACACCCAGGTAAGAGCAGTGTGACCACACTCTATCAAAGTAACACACCCAGGGAAGAATAGACAGACCCCACTCTGTCAATGTAACACAGCCAGGGAAGTTCAGACTGACCACACTCTGTCAATGTAACAGACCCAGGGAAGAGCAGACTGACATCACACTGTCAATGTAACACACCCAGGGAAGAGCAGACTGACCACACTCTATCAAAGTAACACACCCAGGGAAGAATAGACTAACCCCACTCTGTCAATGTAACACAGCCAGGGAAGTTCAGACTGACCCCACTCTGTCAATGTAACAGATCCAGGGAAGAGCAGACTGACATCACACTGTCAATGTAACACACCGAGGGAAGAGCAGACTGACCCCACTCTGTCAATGTCACACACCCAGGGAAGAGCAGACTGACCCCATTCTGTCAATGTAACACACCCATGGAAGAGCAGACTGACCCCACACTGTCATTGTAACCCACCCAGGGAAGACCAGACTGACCCCACTCTGTCAATGTAACCCACCCAGGGAAGATCAGACTGACCTCACTCTGTCAATGTAACACACCCAGGGAAGAACACACTGACCCCACTCGGTCAATGAATCACAACCAGCGAAGGGCAGACTGACCCCACTCTTTCAATGTAACACAACCAGGGAAGACCAGACTGACCCAACTCTGTCAATGTAACCCACACAGGGAAGAACAGACTGACCCCACTCTGTCAATGTAACACACCCAGGGAAGAGCAGACTGACCTCACACTGTCATTGTATCACACCCAGGGAAGACCAGACTGACCCCACTCTGTCAATGTTATACACCCAGGGAAGAACAGACTGACCCCACACTGTCAATGTAACACACCCAGGGAAGAGCAGACTGACCCCACTCTGTCAATGTAACACACCCAGGGAAGAGCAGGCTGACTGCAATCTGTCAATGTAACACACCCAGGGAAGACCAGACTGACCCCACTCTGTCAATGTAACACACACATGGAAGACCAGACTGACCCCACAATGTCAAATAACACACCCAGGGAAGATCAGACTGACCTCACTCTGTCAATGTAACACACCCAGGGAAGAACACACTGACCCCACTCAGTCAATGAATCACAACCAGCGAAGAGCAGACTGACCCCACTCTGTCAATGTAACACAACCAGGGAAGACCAGACTGACCCAACTCTGTCAATGTAACCCACCCAGGGAAGAACAGACTGACCCCACTCTGTCAATGTAACACACCCAGGGAAGAGCAGACTGACAAACTCTGTCATTGTAACCCACCCAGGGAAGACCAGACTGACCCCACTCTCTCAATGTAACCCACCCAGGGAAGAACAGACTGACCCCACACTGTCAATGTAACACACCCAGGGAAGAGCAGACTGACCCCACTCTGTCAATGTAACACAACCAGGGAAGACCAGACAGACGCCACTCTGTCAATGTAACCCACCCAGGGCAGGGCAGACTGACCTCACTCTGTCAATGTAACACACCCAGGGAAGAACAGACTGACCCATCTGTCATTGTAACCCACCCAGGGAAGACCAGACTGACCACACTCTGTCAATGTAACACACCCAGGGAAGACAAGACTGACCCAACTCTGTCAATGTAACACACACAGGGAAGAGCAGTACGACCCCACTCAGCCAATGTAACACACCCAGGGAAGAGCAGACTGACCACACTCTGTCAATGTAACACACCCAGGAAAGAGCAGACTGACCACACTCTGTCAATGTAACACACCCAGGGAAGACAAGACTGACCCCACTCTGTCAATGTAACACACCCAGGGAAGAGCAGTACGACCCCACTCAGTCAATGTAACATACCCAGGGAAGAGCAGACTGACCCCACTCAGTCAATGTAACACACCCAGGGAAGAGGAGACTGACCACACTCTGTCAATGAACCACACCCAGTGAACAGCAGACTGACCCGACTCTGTCGGTGTAACACACCCAGTGAAGAGCAGACTGACACCACTCTGTCAATGTAACATACCCAGGGAAGAGCAGACTGACCGCAATTTGTCAATGTAACACACCCAGGTAAGAGCAGTGTGACCACACTCTATCAAAGTAACACACCCAGGGAAGAATAGACAGACCCCACTCTGTCAATGTAACACAGCCAGGGAAGTTCAGACTGACCACACTCTGTCAATGTAACAGACCCAGGGAAGAGCAGACTGACATCACACTGTCAATGTAACACACCCAGGGAAGAGCAGACTGACCACACTCTATCAAAGTAACACACCCAGGGAAGAATAGACTAACCCCACTCTGTCAATGTAACACAGCCAGGGAAGTTCAGACTGACCCCACTCGGTCAATGTAACAGATAAAGGGAAGAGCAGACTGACATCACACTGTCAATGTAACACACCGAGGGAAGAGCAGACTGACCCCACTCTGTCAATGTCACACACCCAGGGAAGAGCAGACTGACCCCATTCTGTCAATGTAACACACCCATGGAAGAGCAGACTGACCCCACACTGTCATTGTAACCCACCCAGGGAAGACCAGACTGACCCCACTCTGTCAATGTAACCCACCCAGGGAAGATCAGACTGACCTCACTCTGTCAATGTAACACACCCAGGGAAGAACACACTGACCCCACTCGGTCAATGAATCACAACCAGCGAAGGGCAGACTGACCCCACTCTGTCAATGTAACACAACCAGGGAAGACCAGACTGACCCAACTCTGTCAATGTAACCCACACAGGGAAGAACAGACTGACCCCACTCTGTCAATGTAACACACCCAGGGAAGAGCAGACTGACCTCACACTGTCATTGTATCACACCCAGGGAAGACCAGACTGACCCCACTCGGTAAATGTTATACACCCAGGGAAGAACAGACTGACCCCACACTGTCAATGTAACACACCCAGGGAAGAGCAGACTGACCCCACTCTGTCAATGTAACACACCCAGGGAAGAGCAGGCTGACTGCAATCTGTCAATGTAACACACCCAGGGAAGACCAGACTGACCCCACTCTGTCAATGTAACACACACATGGAAGACCAGACTGACCCCACAATGTCAAATAACACACCCAGGGAAGATCAGACTGACCTCACTCTGTCAATGTAACACACCCAGGGAAGAACACACTGACCCCACTCAGTCAATGAATCACAACCAGCGAAGAGCAGACTGACCCCACTCTGTCAATGTAACACAACCAGGGAAGACCAGACTGACCCAACTCTGTCAATGTAACCCACCCAGGGAAGAACAGACTGACCCCACTCTGTCAATGTAACACACCCAGGGAAGAGCAGACTGACAAACTCTGTCATTGTAACCCACCCAGGGAAGACCAGA
Organism: Chiloscyllium punctatum; assembly: GCF_047496795.1. Classification (NCBI taxonomy): domain Eukaryota; kingdom Metazoa; phylum Chordata; class Chondrichthyes; order Orectolobiformes; family Hemiscylliidae; genus Chiloscyllium; species Chiloscyllium punctatum. The sequence goes on along the minus strand of NC_092788.1, from coordinate 53,072,442 downwards.
CTGACCCCACTCTGTCATGTAACCCACCCAGGGAAGAACAGACTGACCCCACACTGTCAATGTAACACACCCAGGGAAGAGCAGACTGACCCCACTCTGTCAATGTAACGCAACCAGGGAAGACCAGACAGACGCCACTCTGTCAATGTAACCCACCCAGGGCAGGGCAGACTGACCTCACTCTGTCAATGTAACACACCCAGGGAAGAACAGACTGACCCATCTGTCATTGTAACCCACCCAGGGAAGACCAGACTGACCACACTCTGTCAATGTAACACACCCAGGGAAGACAAGACTGACCCAACTCTGTCAATGTAACACACACAGGGAAGAGCAGTACGACCCCACTCAGTCAATGTAACACACCCAGGGAAGAGCAGACTGACCACACTCTGTCAATGTAACACACCCAGGAAAGAGCAGACTGACCACACTCTGTCAATGTAACACACCCAGGGAAGACAAGACTGACCCCACTCTGTCAATGTAACACACCCAGGGAAGAGCAGTACGACCCCACTCAGTCAATGTAACACACCCAGGGAAGAGCAGACTGACCCCACTCAGTCAATGTAACACACCCAGGGAAGAGGAGACTGACCACACTCTGTCAATGAACCACACCCAGTGAACAGCAGACTGACCCGACTCTGTCGGTGTAACACACCCAGTGAAGAGCAGACTGACACCACTCTGTCAATGTAACATACCCAGGGAAGAGCAGACTGACCGCAATTTGTCAATGTAACACACCCAGGTAAGAGCAGTGTGACCACACTCTATCAAAGTAACACACCCAGGGAAGAATAGACAGACCCCACTCTGTCAATGTAACACAGCCAGGGAAGTTCAGACTGACCACACTCTGTCAATGTAACAGACCCAGGGAAGAGCAGACTGACATCACACTGTCAATGTAACACACCCAGGGAAGAGCAGACTGACCACACTCTATCAAAGTAACACACCCAGGGAAGAATAGACTAACCTCACTCTGTCAATGTAACACAGCCAGGGAAGTTCAGACTGACCCCACTCTGTCAATGTAACAGATCCAGGGAAGAGCAGACTGACATCACACTGTCAATGTAACACACCCAGGGAAGAGCAGACTGACCCCACTCTGTCAATGTCACACACCCAGGGAAGAGCAGACTGACCCCATTCTGTCAATGTAACACACCCATGGAAGAGCAGACTGACCCCACACTGTCATTGTAACCCACCCAGGGAAGACCAGACTGACTCCACTCTGTCAATGTAACCCACCCAGGGAAGATCAGACTGACCTCACTCTGTCAATGTAACACACCCAGGGAAGAACACACTGACCCCACTCAGTCAATGAATCACAACCAGCGAAGAGCAGACTGACCCCACTCTGTCATTGTAACCCTCCCAGGGAAGACCAGACTGACCCCACTCTGTCAATGTAACCCACCCAGGTAAAAAAAAACAGACTGAACCCACACTGTCAATATAACACACCCAGGGAATAGCACACTGACCTCACTCGGTCAATTACCACACCCAGTGAATAGCAGACTGACCTCACTCTGTCAATGTAACACACTCAGGGAAGAACAGACTGACCCCACTCTGTCAGTGTAACACACCCAGGGAAGAGCGGACTGACTGCAATCTGTCAATGTAACACACCCAGGGAAGAACACACTGACCCCACTCAGTCAATGAATCACAACCAGCGAAGAGCAGACTGACTCCACTCTGTCATTGTAACCCACCCAGGGAAGACCAGACTGACCCCAATTTGTCAATGTAACCCACCCAGGTAAAAAAAAACAGACTGAACCCACACTGTCAATGTAACACACCCAGGGAAGAGCACACTGACCTCACTCGGTCAATTACCACACCCAGTGAATAGCAGACTGACCTCACTCTGTCAATGTAACACACTCAGGGAAGAACAGACTGACCCCACTCTGTCAGTGTAACACACCCAGGGAAGAGCAGACTGACCCCACTCTGTCAATGTAACACACCCAGGGAAGAGCAGACTGACTGCAATCTGTCAATGTAACACACCCAGGGAAGACCAGACTGACCCCACTCTGTCAATGTAACACACCCAGGGAAGACCAGACTGACCCCACAATGTCAAAGTAACACACCCAGGGAAGAGCAGACTGACCCCACTCTGTCAGTGTAACACACTCAGGGAAGACCAGACTGACCCCACTCTGTCAATGTAACCAACCCAGGGAAGAGCAGACTGACCCACTCTGTCATTGTAACCCACCCAGGGAAGAGCAGACTGACCTCACTCGGTCAATTACCACACCCAGTGAATAGCAGACTGACCTCACTCTGTCAATGTAACACACCCAGGGAAGAACAGACTGACCCAGTCTGTCATTGTAACCCACCCAGGGAAGACCAGACTGACCCACTCTGTCAATGTAACACACACAGGGAAGAGCAGACTGACCCCACTCTGTCATTGTCACACACCCAGGGAAGAGCAGACTGATCCCACTCTGTCAATGTAACACACACAGGGAAGAGCAGACTGACCCCACTCTGTCAATGTAACACACCCAGGGAAGAGCAGACTGACCACACTCTGTCAATGTAACACACCCAGGAATGAGCAGACAGACCACACTCAGTCAATGTAACACACCCAGGGAAGAGCAGACTGACCACACTCTGTCAATGAACCACACCCAGTGAACAGCAGACTGACCCAACTCTGTCAGTGTAACACACCCAGTGAAGAGCAGACTGACACCACTCTGTCAATGTAACATACCCAGGGAAGAGCAGACTGACCGCAATTTGTCAATGTAACACACCCAGGTAAGAGCAGTGTGACCACACTCTATCAAAGTAACACACCCAGGGAAGAATAGACAGACCCCACTCTGTCAATGTAACACAGCCAGGGAAGTTCAGACTGACCACACTCTGTCAATGTAACAGACCCAGGGAAGAGCAGACTGACATCACACTGTCAATGTAACACACCCAGGGAAGAGCAGACTGACCACACTCTATCAAAGTAACACACCCAGGGAAGAATAGACAGACCCCACTCTGTCAATGTAACACAGCCAGGGAAGTTCAGACTGACCCCACTCTGTCAATGTAACAGATCCAGGGAAGAGCAGACTGACATCACACTGTCAATGTAACACACCCAGGGAAGAGCAGACTGACCCCACTCTGTCAATGTCACACACCCAGGGAAGAGCAGACTGACCCCATTCTGTCAATGTAACACACCCATGGAAGAGCAGACTGACCCCACACTGTCATTGTAACCCACCCAGGGAAGACCAGACTGACCCCACTCTGTCAATGTAACCCACCCAGGGAAGATCAGACTGACCTCACTCTGTCAATGTAACACACCCAGGGAAGAACACACTGACCCCACTCAGTCAATGAATCACAACCAGCGAAGAGCAGACTGACCCCACTCTGTCATTGTAACCCTCCCAGGGAAGACCAGACTGACCCCACTCTGTCAATGTAACCCACCCAGGTAAAAAAAAACAGACTGAACCCACACTGTCAATGTAACACACCCAGGGAAGAGCACACTGACCTCACTCGGTCAATTACCACACCCAGTGAATAGCAGACTGACCTCACTCTGTCAATGTAACACACTCAGGGAAGAACAGACTGACCCCACTCTGTCAGTGTAACACACCCAGGGAAGAGCAGACTGACCCCACTCTGTCAATGTAACACACCCAGGGAAGAGCAGACTGACTGCAATCTGTCAATGTAACACACCCAGGGAAGACCAGACTGACCCCACTCTGTCAATGTAACACACCCAGGGAAGACCAGACTGACCCCACAATGTCAAAGTAACACACCCAGGGAAGAGCAGACTGACCCCACTCTGTCAGTGTAACACACTCAGGGAAGACCAGACTGACCCCACTCTGTCAATGTAACCAACCCAGGGAAGAGCAGACTGACCCACTCTGTCATTGTAACCCACCCAGGGAAGAGCAGACTGACCTCACTCGGTCAATTACCACACCCAGTGAATAGCAGACTGACCTCACTCTGTCAATGTAACACACCCAGGGAAGAACAGACTGACCCAGTCTGTCATTGTAACCCACCCAGGGAAGACAAGACTGACCCACTCTGTCAATGTAACACACACAGGGAAGAGCAGACTGACCCCACTCTGTCATTGTCACACACCCGGGGAAGAGCAGACTGATCCCACTCTGTCAATGTAACACACACAGGGAAGAGCAGACTGACCCCACTCTGTCAATGTAACACACCCAGGGAAGAGCAGACTGACCACATTCTGTCAATGTAACACACCCAGGAATGAGCAGACAGACCACACTCTGTCAATGTAACACACCCAGGGAAGACAAGACTGACCCCACTCTGTCAATGTAACACACCCAGGGAAGAGCAGTACGACCCCACTCAGTCAATGTAACACACCCAGGGAAGAGCAGACTGACCACACTCTGTCAATGAACCACACCCAGTGAACAGCAGACTGACCCAACTCTGTCAGTGTAACACACCCAGTGAAGAGCAGACTGACACCACTCTGTCAATGTAACATACCCAGGGAAGAGCAGACTGACCGCAATTTGTCAATGTAACACACCCAGGTAAGAGCAGTGTGACCACACTCTATCAAAGTAACACACCCAGGGAAGAATAGACAGACCCCACTCTGTCAATGTAACACAGCCAGGGAAGTTCAGACTGACCACACTCTGTCAATGTAACAGACCCAGGGAAGAGCAGACTGACATCACACTGTCAATGTAACACACTCATGGAAGAGCAGACTGACCACACTCTATCAAAGTAACACACCCAGGGAAGAATAGACAGACCCCACTCTGTCAATGTAACACAGCCAGGGAAGTTCAGACTGACCCCACTCTGTCAATGTAACAGATCCAGGGAAGAGCAGACTGACATCACACTGTCAATGTAACACACCCAGGGAAGAGCAGACTGACCCCACTCTGTCAATGTCACACACCCAGGGAAGAGCAGACTGACCCCATTCTGTCAATGTAACACACCCATGGAAGAGCAGACTGACCCCACACTGTCATTGTAACCCACCCAGGGAAGACCAGACTGACCCCACTCTGTCAATGTAACCCACCCAGGGAAGATCAGACTGACCTCACTCTGTCAATGTAACACACCCAGGGAAGAACACACTGACCCCACTCAGTCAATGAATCACAACCAGCGAAGAGCAGACTGACCCCACTCTGTCATTGTAACCCTCCCAGGGAAGACCAGACTGACCCCACTCTGTCAATGTAACCCACCCAGGTAAAAAAAAACAGACTGAACCCACACTGTCAATATAACACACCCAGTGAATAGCAGACTGACCTCACTCTGTCAATGTAACACACTCAGGGAAGAACAGACTGACCCCACTCTGTCAGTGTAACACACCCAGGGAAGAGCAGACTGACCCCACTCTGTCAATGTAACACACCCAGGGAAGAGCAGACTGACTGCAATCTGTCAATGTAACACAACCAGGGAAGACCAGACTGACCCCACTCTGTCCATGTAACCCACCCAGGGAAGATCAGACTGACCTCACTCTGTCAATGTAACACACCCAGGGAAGAACACACTGACCCCACTCAGTCAATGAATCACAACCAGCGAAGAGCAGACTGACTCCACTCTGTCATTGTAACCCACCCAGGGAAGACCAGACTGACCCCAATTTGTCAATGTAACCCACCCAGGTAAAAAAAAACAGACTGAACCCACACTGTCAATGTAACACACCCAGGGAAGAGCACACTGACCTCACTCGGTCAATTACCACACCCAGTGAATAGCAGACTGACCTCACTCTGTCAATGTAACACACTCAGGGAAGAACAGACTGACCCCACTCTGTCAGTGTAACACACCCAGGGAAGAGCAGACTGACCCCACTCTGTCAATGTAACACACCCAGGGAAGAGCAGACTGACTGCAATCTGTCAATGTAACACACCCAGGGAAGACCAGGCTGACCCCACTCTGTCAATGTAACACACCCAGGGAAGACCAGACTGACCCCACAATGTCAAAGTAACACACCCAGGGAAGAGCAGACTGACCCCACTCTGTCAGTGTAACACACTCAGGGAAGACCAGACTGACCCCACTCTGTCAATGTAACCAACCCAGGGAAGAGCAGACTGACCCACTCTGTCATTGTAACCCACCCAGGGAAGAGCAGACTGACCTCACTCGGTCAATTACCACACCCAGTGAATAGCAGACTGACCTCACTCTGTCAATGTATCACACTCAGGGAAGAACAGACTGACCCCACTCTGTCAGTGTAACCCACCCAGGGAAGACCAGACTGACCCCACTCTGTCAATGTAACCCACCCAGGGCAGGGCAGACTGACCTCACTCTGTCAATGTAACACACCCAGGGAAGAACAGACTGACCCAGTCTGTCATTGTAACCCACCCAGGGAACACCAGACTGACCCCACTCTGTCAATGTAACACACACAGGGAAGAGAAGACTGACCCCACTCTGTCATTGTCACACACCCAGGGAAGAGCAGACTGATCCCACTCTGTCAATGTAACACACACAGGGAAGAGCAGACTGACCCCACTCTGTCAATGTAACACACCCAGGGAAGAGCAGACTGACCACACTCTGTCAATGTAACACACCCAGGAATGAGCAGACTGACCACACTCTGTCAATGTAACACACCCAGGGAAGACAAGACTGACCCCACTCTGTCAATGTAACACACCCAGGGAAGAGCAGTACGACCCCACTCAGTCAATGTAACACACCCAGGGAAGAGCAGACTGACCACACTCTGTCAATGAACCACACCCAGTGAACAGTAGACTGACCCGACTCTGTCAGTGTAACACACCCAGGGAAGAGCAGACTGACCCCACTCTGTCAATGTAACATACCCAGGGAAGAGCAGACTGACCGCAATCTGTCAATGTAACACACCCAGGTAAGAGCAGACTGACCACACTCTATCAAAGTAACACACCCAGGGAAGAATAGACAGACCCCACTCTGTCAATGTAACACAGCCAGGGACGATCAGACTGACCCCACTCTGTCAATGTAACAGACCCAGGGAAGAGCAGACTGACATCACACTGTCAATGTAACACACCAAGGGAAGAGCAGACTGACCCCACTCTGTCAATGTAACACACCCAGGGAAGAGCAGACTGACCCCACACTGTCATTGTAACCCACCCAGGGAAGACCAGACTGACCCCACTCTGTCAATGTAACCCACCCAGGGAAGATCAGACTGACCTCACTCTGTCAATGTAACACACCCAGGGAAGAACCCACTGACCCCACTCAGTCAATGAATCACAACCAGCGAAGAGCAGACTGACCCCACTCTGTCATTGTAACCCACCCAGGGAAGACCAGACTGACCCCACTCTGTCAATGTAACCCACCCAGGTAAAAAAAAAAACAGACTGAACCCACACTGTCAATGTAACATACCCAGGGAATAGCACACTGACCTCACTCGGTCAATTACCACACCCAGTGAATAGCAGACTGACCTCACTCTGTCAATGTAACACACTCAGGGAAGAACAGACTGACCCCACTCTGTCAGTGTAACACACCCAGGGAAGAGCAGACTGACCCCACTCTGTCAATGTAACACACCCAGGGAAGACCAGACTGACTGCAATCTGTCAATGTAACACAAGCAGGGAAGACCAGACTGACCCCACTCTGTCAATGTAACCCACCCAGGGAAGATCAGACTGACCTCACTCTGTCAATGTAACACACCCAGGGAAGAACACACTGACCCCACTCTGTCAATGAATCACAACCAGCGAAGAGCAGACTGACTCCACTCTGTCATTGTAACCCACCCAGGGAAGACCAGACTGACCCCAATTTGTCAATGTAACCCACCCAGGTAAAAAAAAACAGACTGAACCCACACTGTCAATGTAACACACCCAGGGAAGAGCACACTGACCTCACTCGGTCAATTACCACACCCAGTGAATAGCAGACTGACCTCACTCTGTCAATGTAACACACTCAGGGAAGAACAGACTGACCCCACTCTGTCAGTGTAACACACCCAGGGAAGAGCAGACTGACCCCACTCTGTCAATGTAACACACCCAGGGAAGAGCAGACTGACTGCAATCTGTCAATGTAACACACCCAGGGAAGACCAGACTGACCCCACTCTGTCAATGTAACACACCCAGGGAAGACCAGACTGACCCCACAATGTCAAAGTAACACACCCAGGATGGAGCAGACTGACCCCACTCTGTCAGTGTAACACACTCAGGGAAGACCAGACTGACCCCACTCTGTCAATGTAACACACCCAGGGAAGACCAGACTGACCCACTCTGTCATTGTAACCCACCCAGGGAAGAGCAGACTGACCTCACTCGGTCAATTACCACACCCAGTGAATAGCAGACTGACCTCACTCTGTCAATGTAACACACTCAGGGAAGAACAGACTGACCCCACTCTGTCAGTGTAACCCGCCCAGGGAAGACCAGACTGAACCCACTCTGTCAATGTAACCCACCCAGGGCAGGGCAGACTGACCTCACTCTGTCAATGTAACACACCCAGGGAAGAACAGACTGACCCAGTCTGTCATTGTAACCCACCCAGGGAAGATCAGACTGACCCCACTCTGTCAATGTAACACACACAGGGAAGAGCAGACTGACCCCACTCTGTCATTGTCACACACCCAGGGAAGAGCAGACTGATCCCACTCTGTCAATGTAACACACACAGGGAAGAGCAGACTGACATCACACTGTCAATGTAACACACCCAGGGAATAGCACACTGACCTCACTCGGTCAATTACCACACCCAGTGAATAGCAGACTGACCTCACTCTGTCAATGTAACACACTCAGGGAAGAACAGACTGACCCCACTCTGTCAGTGTAACACACCCAGGGAAGAGCAGACTGACCCCACTCTGTCAATGTAACACACCCAGGGAAGAGCAGACTGACTGCAATCTGTCAATGTAACACAACCAGGGAAGACCAGACTGACCCCACTCTGTCCATGTAACCCACCCAGGGAAGATCAGACTGACCTCACTCTGTCAATGTAACACACCCAGGGAAGAACACACTGACCCCACTCAGTCAATGAATCACAACCAGCGAAGAGCAGACTGAATCTACTCTGTCATTGTAACCCACCCAGGGAAGACCAGACTGACCCCAATTTGTCAATGTAACCCACCCAGGTAAAAAAAAACAGACTGAACCCACACTGTCAATGTAACACACCCAGGGAAGAGCACACTGACCTCACTCGGTCAATTACCACACCCAGTGAATAGCAGACTGACCTCACTCTGTCAATGTAACACACTCAGGGAAGAACAGACTGACCCCACTCTGTCAGTGTAACACACCCAGGGAAGAGCAGACTGACCCCACTCTGTCAATGTAACACACCGAGGGAAGAGCAGACTGACTGCAATCTGTCAATGTAACACACCCAGGGAAGACCAGACTGACCCCACTCTGTCAATGTAACACACCCAGGGAAGACCAGACTGACCCCACAATGTCAAAGTAACACACCCAGGGAAGAGCAGACTGACCCCACTCTGTCAGTGTAACACACTCAGGGAAGACCAGACTGACCCCACTCTGTCAATGTAACCAACCCAGGGAAGAGCAGACTGACCCACTCTGTCATTGTAACCCACCCAGGGAAGAGCAGACTGACCTCACTCGGTCAATTACCACACCCAGTGAATAGCAGACTGACCTCACTCTGTCAATGTGACACACTCAGGGAAGAACAGACTGACCCCACTCTGTCAGTGTAACCCACCCAGGGAAGACCAGACTGACCCCACTCTGTCAATGTAACCCACCCAGGGCAGGGCAGACTGACCTCACTCTGTCAATGTAACACACCCAGGGAAGAACAGACTGACCCAGTCTGTCATTGTAACCCACCCAGGGAAGACCAGACTGACCCCACTCTGTCAATGTAACACACACAGGGAAGAGCAGACTGACCCCACTCTGTCATTGTCACACACCCAGGGAAGAGCAGACTGATCCCACTCTGTCAATGTAACACACACAGGGAAAAGCAGACTGACCCCACTCTGTCAATGTATCACACCCAGGGAAGAGCAGACTGACCACACTCTGTCAATGTAACACACCCAGGAATGAGCCGACTGACCACACTCTGTCAATGTAACACACCCAGGGAAGACAAGACTGACCCCACTCTGTCAATGTAACACACCCAGGGAAGAGCAGTACGACCCCACTCAGTCAATGTAACACACCCAGGGAAGAGCAGACTGACCACACTCTGTCAATGAACCACACCCAGTGAACAGTAGACTGACCCGACTCTGTCAGTGTAACACACCCAGGGAAGAGCAGACTGACCCCACTCTGTCAATGTAACATACCCAGGGAAGAGCAGACTGACCGCAATCTGTCAATGTAACACACCCAGGTAAGAGCAGACTGACCACACTCTATCAAAGTAACACACCCAGGGAAGAATAGACAGACCCCACTCTGTCAATGTAACACAGCCAGGGACGATCAGACTGACCCCACTCTGTCAATGTAACAGACCCAGGGAAGAGCAGACTGACATCACACTGTCAATGTAACACACCAAGGGAAGAGCAGACTGACCCCACTATGTCAATGTAACACACCCAGGGAAGAGCAGACTGACCCCATTCTGTCAATGTAACACACCCATGGAAGAGCAGACTGACCCCACACTGTCATTGTAACCCACCCAGGGAAGACCAGACTGACCCCACTCTGTCAATGTAACCCACCCAGGGAAGATCAGACTGACCTCACTCTGTCAATGTAACACACCCAGGGAAGAACACACTGACCCCACTCAGTCAATGAATCACAACCAGCGAAGAGCAGACTGACCCCACTCTGTCATTGTAACCCACCCAGGGAAGACCAGACTGACCCCACTCTGTCAATGTAACCCACCCAGGTAAAAAAAAAACAGACTGAACCCACACTGTCAATGTAACACACCCAGGGAATAGCACACTGACCTCACTCGGTCAATTACCACACCCAGTGAATAGCAGACTGACCTCACTCTGCCAATGTAACACACTCAGGGAAGAACAGACTGACCCCACTCTGTCAGTGTAACACACCCAGGGAAGAGCAGACTGACCCCACTCTGTCAATGTAACACACCCAGGGAAGAGCAGACTGACTGCAATCTGTCAATGTAACACAACCAGGGAAGACCAGACTGACCCCACTCTGTCAATGTAACCCACCCAGGGAAGATCAGACTGACCTCACTCTGTCAATGTAACACACCCAGGGAAGAACACACTGACCCCACTCTGTCAATGAATCACAACCAGCGAAGAGCAGACTGACTCCACTCTGTCATTGTAACACACCCAGGGAAGACCAGACTGACCCCAATTTGTCAATGTAACCCACCCAGGTAAAAAAAAACAGACTGAACCCACACTGTCAATGTAACACACCCAGGGAAGAGCACACTGACCTCACTTGGTCAATTACCACATCCAGTGAATAGCAGACTGACCTCACTCTGTCAATGTAACACACTCAGGGAAGAACAGACTGACCCCACTCTGTCAGTGTAACACACCCAGGGAAGAGCAGACTGACCCCACTCTGTCAATGTAACACACACAGGGAAGAGCAGACTGACTGCAATCTGTCAATGTCACACACCCAGGGAAGACCAGACTGACCCCACTCTGTCAATGTAACACACCCAGGGAAGACCAGACTGACCCCACAATGTCAAAGTAACACACCCAGGGAAGAGCAGACTGACCCCACTATGTCAGTGTAACACACTCAGGGAAGACCAGACTGACCCCACTCTGTCAATGTAACCAACCCAGGGAAGAGCAGACTGACCCACTCTGTCATTGTAACCCACCCAGGGAAGAGCAGACTGACCTCACTCGGTCAATTACCACACCCAGTGAATAGCAGACTGACCTCACTCTGTCAATGTAACACACTCAGGGAAGAACAGACTGACCCCACTCTGTCAGTGTAACCCACCCAGGGAAGACCAGACTGAACCCACTCTGTCAATGTAACCCACCCAGGGCAGGGCAGACTGACCTCACTCTGTCAATGTAACACACCCAGGGAAGAACAGACTGACCCAGTCTGTCATTGTAACCCACCCAGGGAAGATCAGACTGACCCCACTCTGTCAATGTAACACACACAGGGAAGAGCAGACTGACCACACTCTGTCAATGTAACACACCCAGGAATGAGCAGACTGACCACACTCTGTCAATGTAACACACCCAGGGAAGACAAGACTGACCCCACTCTGTCAATGTAACACACCCAGGGAAGAGCAGTACGACCCCACTCAGTCAATGTAACACACCCAGGGAAGAGCAGACTGACCACACTCTGTCAAATGAACCACACCCAGTGAACAGCAGACTGACCCGACTCTGTCAGTGTAACACACCCAGGGAAGAGCAGACTGACACCACTCTGTCAATGTAACATACCCAGGGAAGAGCAGACTGACCGCAATCTGTCAATGTAACACACCCAGGTAAGAGCAGACTGGCCACACTCTATCAAAGTAACACACCCAGGGAAGAATAGACAGACCCCACTCTGTCAATGTAACACAGCCAGGGAAGATTAGACTGACCCCACTCTGTCAATGTAACAGACCCAGGGATGAGCAGACTGACATCACACTGTCAATGTAACACACCAAGGGAAGAGCAGACTGACCCCACTCTGTCAATGTAACACACCCAGGGAAGAGCAGACTGACCCCATTCTGTCAATGTAACACACCCATGGAAGAGCAGACTGACCCCACACTGTCATTGTAACCAACCCAGGGAAGACCAGACTGACCCCACTCTGTCAATGTAACCCACCCAGGGAAGATCAGACTGACCTCACTCTGTCAATGTAACACACCCAGGGAAGAACACACTGACCCCACTCAGTCAATGAATCACAACCAGCGATGAGCAGACTGACCCCACTCTGTCATTGTAACCCACCCAGGGAAGACCATACTGACCCCACTCTGTCAATGTAACCCACCCAGGTAAAAAAAAACAGACTGACCCCACTCTGTCAATGTAACACACCCAGGGAAGAGCACACTGACCTCACTCGGTCAATTACCACACCCAGTGAATAGCAGACTGATCTCACTCTGTCAATGTAACACACTCAGGGAAGAACAGACTGACCCCACTCTGTCAGTGTAACACACCCAGGGAAGAGCAGACTGACCCCACTCTGTCAATGTAACACACCCAGTGAAGAGCAGACTGACTGCAATCTGTCAATGTAACACACCCAGGGAAGACCAGACTGACCCCACTCTGTCAATGTAACACACCCAGGGAAGATCAGACTGACCTCACTCTATCAATGTAACACACCCAGGGAAGAACACACTGACCCCACTCAGTCAATGAATCACAACCAGCGAAGAGCAGACTGACTCCACTCTGTCATTGTAACCCACCCAGGCAAGACCAGACTGACCCCACTCTGTCAATGTAACCCACCGAGGTAAAAAAAAACAGACTGAACCCACACTGTCAATGTAACATACCCAGGGAAGAGCACACTGACCTCACTCGGTCAATTACCACACCCAGTGAATAGCAGACTGACCTCACTCTGTCAATGTAACACACTCAGGGAAGAACAGACTGACCCCACTCTGTCAGTGTAACACACCCAGGGAAGAGCAGACTGACCCCACTCTGTCAATGTAACACACCGAGGGAAGAGCAGACTGACTGCAATCTGTCAATGTAACACACCCAGGGAAGACCAGACTGACCGCACTCTGTCAATGTAACACACCCAGGGAAGACCAGACTGACCCCACAATGTCAAAGTAACAAACCCAGGGAAGAGCAGACTGACCCCACTCTGTCAGTGTAACACACTCAGGGAAGAGCAGACTGACCCCACTCTGTCAATGTAACCAACCCAGGGAAGACCAGACTGACCCCACTCTGTCAATGTAACACACACAGGGAAGACCAGACTGACCCCACACTGTCAATGTAACACACCCAGGGAAGAGCAGACTGACCCCACTCTGTCAGTGTAACACACCCAGAGAAGAGCAGTCTGACCCGACTCTGTCATTGTAACACACCCAGGGAAGAGCAGACTGACCCCACTCTGTCAATGTAACATACCCAGGGAAGAGCAGACTAACCGCACTCTGTCAATGTAACACACCCAGGTAAGAGCAGACTGACCACACTCTATCAAAGTAACACAAACAGGGAAGTATAGACAGACCCCACTCTGTCAATGTAACACAGCCAGGGAAGATCAGACTGACCCCACTCTGTCAATGTAACAGACCCAGGGAAGAGCAGACTGACATCACACTATCAATGTAACACACCCAGGGAAGAGAAGACTGACCCCACTCTGTCAATTTAACACACCCAGGGAAGACCAGACTGACACCACTCTGTCAATGTAACCCACCCAGGGAAGATCAGACTGACCTCACTCTGTCAATGTAACACACCCAGGGAAGAACACACTGACCCCACTCTGTCAATGAATCACAACCAGCGAAGAGCAGACTGACCCCACTCTGTCATTGTAACCCACCCAGGGAAGACCAGACTGACCCCACTCTGTCAATGTAACCCACCCAGGTAAAAAAAAACAGACTGAACACACACTGTCAATGTAACACACCCAGGGAAGAGCACACTGAACTCACTCGGTCAATTACCACACCCAGTGAATACCAGACTGACCTCACTCTGTCAATGTAACACACTCAGGGAGGAACAGACTGACCCCACTCTGTCAGTGTAACACACCCAGGGAAGAGCAGACTGACCCCACTCTGTCAATGTAACACACCCAGGGAAAAGCAGACTGACTGCAATCTGTCAATGTAACCCACCCAGGGAAGATCAGACTGACCTCACTCTGTCAATGTAACACACCCAGGGAAGAACACACTGACCCCACTCAGTCAATGAATCACAACCAGCGAAGAGCAGACTGACCCCATTCTGTCATTGTAACCCACCCAGGGAAGACCAGACTGACCCCACTCTGTCAATGTAACCCACCCAGGTAAAAAAAAACAGACTGAACCCACACTGTCAATGTAACACACCCAGGGAAGAGCACACTGACCTCACTCGGTCAATTACCACACCCAGTGAATAGCAGACTGACCTCACTCTGTCAATGTAACACACTCAGGGAAGAACAGACTGACCCCACTCGGTCAGTGTAACACACCCAGGGAAGAGCAGACTGACACCACTCTGTCAATGTAACACACCCAGGGAAGAGCAGACTGACTGCAATCTGTCAATGTAACACACCCAGGTAAGACCAGACTGACCCCACTCTGTCAACGTAACACACCCAGGGAAGACCAGACTGACCCCACTATGTCAATGTAACACACCCAGGGAAGAGCAGACTTACCCCACTCTGTCAGTGTAACACACTCAGGGAAGAGCAGACTGACCCCACTCTGTCATTGTAACCCACCCAGGGAAGACCAGACTGACCCCACTCTGTCAATGTAACCAACCCAGGAAAGACCAGACTGACCCCATGCTGTCAATGTAACACACACAGGGAAGACCAGACTGATCCCACACTGTCAATGTAACATACCCAGGGAAGACAGTCTGACCCCACTATGTCAATGTAACACACCCAGGGAAGAGCAGACTGACACCACTCTGTCAATGTAACACACCCAGGGAAGAACACACTGACCCCACTCAGTCAATGAATCACAACCAGCGAAGAGCAGACTGACCCCACTCTGTCATTGTAACCCACCCAGGGAAGACCAGACTGACCCCACTCTGTCAATGTCACCCACCCAGGTAAAAAAAAACAGACTGACCCCACTCTGTCAATGTAACACACCCAGGGAAGAGCACACTGACCTCACTCCGTCAATTACCACACCCAGTGAATAGCAGACTGACCTCACTCTGTCAATGTAACACACTCAGGGAAGAACAGACTGACCCCACTCTGTCAGTGTAACACACCCAGGGAAGAGCAGACTGACCCCACTCTGTCAATGTAACACACCCAGGGAAGAGCAGACTGACTGCAATCTGTCAATGTAACACACCCAGGGAAGACCAGACTGACCCCACTCTGTCAATTTAACACACCCAGGGAAGAGCAGACTGACCCCATTCTGTCAATGTAACACACCCATGGAAGAGCAGACTGACCCGACACTGTCATTGTAACCCACCCAGGGAAGACCAGACTGACACCACTCTGTCAATGTAACCCACCCAGGGAAGATCAGACTGACCTCACTCTGTCAATGTAACACACCCAGGGAAGAACACACTGACCCCACTCAGTCAATGAATCAGAAACCAGCGAAGAGCAGACTGACCCCACTCTGTCATTGTAACCCACCCAGGGAAGACCAGACTGACCCCACTCTGTCAATGTAACCCACCCAGGTAAAAAAAAACCAGACTGAACCCACACTGTCAATGTAACACACCCAGGGAAGAGCACACTGAACTCACTCGGTCAATTACCACACCCAGTGAATAGCAGACTGACCTCACTCTGTCAATGTAACACACTCAGGGAGGAACAGACTGACCCCACTCTGTCAATGTAACACACCCAGGGAAGATCAGACTGACCTCACTCTGTCAATGTAACACACCCAGGGAAGAACACACTGACCCCACTCAGTCAATGAATCACAACCAGCGAAGAGCAGACTGACCCCATTCTGTCATTGTAACCCACCCAGGGAAGACCAGACTGACCCCACTCTGTCAATGTAACCCACCCAGGTAAAAAAAAGCAGACTGAACCCACACTGTCAATGTAACACACCCAGGGAAGAGCACACTGACCTCACTCGGTCAATTACCACACCCAGTGAATAGCAGACTGACCTCACTCTGTCAATGTAACACACTCAGGGAAGAACAGACTGACCCCACTCTGTCAGTGTAACACACCCAGGGAAGAGCAGACTGACACCACTCTGTCAATGTAACACACCCAAGGAGGAGCAGACTGACTGCAATCTGTCAATGTAACACACCCAGGGAAGACCAGACTGACCCCACTCGGTCAATGTAACACACCCAGGGAAGACCAGACTGACCCCACTATGTCAATGTAACACACCCAGGGAAGAGCAGACTTACCCCACTCTGTCAGTGTAACACACTCAGGGAAGAGCACACTGACCCCACTCTGTCAACATAACACAACCAGGGATGACCAGACTGACCCCACTCTGTCAATGTAACCAACCCAGGAAAGACCAGACTGACCCCATGCTGTCAATGTAACACACACAGGGAAGACCAGACTGATCCCACACTGTCAATGTAACATACCCAGGGAAGAGCAGACTGACCCCACTCTGTCAATGTAACACACCCAGGGAAGAGCAGACTGACCCCACTCTGTCAATGTAACACACCCAGGGAAGAACACACTGACCCCACTCAGTCAATGAATCACAACCAGCGAAGAGCAGACTGACCCCACTCTGTCATTGTAACCCACCCAGGGAAGACCAGACTGACCCCACTCTGTCAATGTAACCCACCCAGGTAAAAAAAAACAGACTGACCCCACTCTGTCAATGTAACACACCCAGGGAAGAGCACACTGACCTCACTCGGTCAATTACCACACCCAGTGAATAGCAGACTGACCTCACTCTGTCAATGTAAAACACTCAGGGAAGAACAGACTGACCCCACTCTGTCAGTGTAACACACCCAGGGAAGAGCAGACTGACCCCACTCTGTCAATGTAACACACCCAGGGAAGAGCAGACTGACTGAAATCTGTCAATGTAACACACCCAGGGAAGACCAGACTGACCCCACTCTGTCAATGTAACCCACCCAGGGAAGATCAGACTGACCTCACTCTATCAATGTAACACACCCAAGGGAAGAACACACTGACCCCACTCAGTCAATGAATCACAACCAGCGAAGAGCAGACTGACTCCACTCTGTCATTGTAACCCACCCAGGGAAGACCAGACTGACCCCACTCTGTCAATGTAACCCACCCAGGTAAAAAAAAACTGACTGAACCCACACTGTCAATGTAACACACCCAGGGAAGAGCACACTGACCTCACTCGGTCAATTACCACACCCAGTGAATAGCAGACTGACCTCACTCTGTCAATGTAACACACTCAGGGAAGAACAGACTGACCCCACTCTGTCAGTGTAACACACCCAGGGAAGAGCAGACTGACCCCACTCTGTCAATGTAACACACCCAGGGAAGAGCAGACTGACTGCAATCTGTCAATGTAACACACCCAGGGAAGACCAGACTGACCCCACTCTGTCAATGTAACACACCCAGGGAAGACCAGACTGACCCCACAATGTCAAAGTAACACACCCAGGGAAGAGCAGACTGACCCCACTCTGTCAGTGTAACACACTCAGGGAAGACCAGACTGACCCCACTCTGTCAATGTAACCAACCCAGGGAAGACCAGACTGACCCCACTCTGTCAATGTAACACACACAGGGAAGACCAGACTGACCCCACACTGTCAATGTAACACACCCAGGGAAGAGCAGACTGACCCCACTCTGTCAGTGTAACACACCCAGAGAAGAGCAGTCTGACCCGACTCTGTCATTGTAACACACCCAGGGAAGAGCAGACTGACCCCACTCTGTCAATGTAACATACCCAGGGAAGAGCAGACTGACCGCACTCTGTCAATGTAACACACCCAGGGAAGAGCAGACTGACCACACTCTATCAAAGTAACACACACAGGGAAGTATAGACAGACCCCACTCTGTCAATGGAACACAGCCAGGGAAGATCAGACTGACCCCACTCTGTCAATGTAACAGACCCAGGGAAGAGCAGACTGACATCACACTGTCAATGTAACACACCCAGGGAAGAGCAGACTGACCCCACTCTGTCAATTTAACACACCCAGGGAAGAGCAGACTGACCCCATTCTGTCAATGTAACACACCCATGGAAGAGCAGACTGACCCGACACTGTCATTGTAACACACCCAGGGAAGACCAGACTGACACCACTCTGTCAATGTAACCCACCCAGGGAAGATCAGACTGACCTCACTCTGTCAATGTAACACACCCAGGGAAGAACACACTGACCCCACTCAGTCAATGAATCACAACCAGTGAAGAGCAGACTGACCCCACTCTGTCATTGTAACCCACCCAGTGAATAGCAGACTGACCTCACTCTGTCAATGTAACTCACTCAGGGAAGAACAGACTGACCCCACTCTGTCAGTGTAACACACCCAGGGAAGAGCAGACTGACCACACTCTGTCAGTGTAACACACCCAGGGAAGAGCAGACTGACCCCACTCTGTCAATGTAACACACCCAGGGAAAAGCAGACTGACTGCAATCTGTCAATGTAACACACCCAGGGAAGAACACACTGACCCCAATCAGTCAATGAATCACAACCAGCGAAGAGCAGACTGACCCCACTCTGTCATTGTAACCCACCCAGGGAAGACGAGACTGACCCCACTCTGTCAATGTAACCCACCCATGTAAAAAAAAACAGACTGAACCCACTCTGTCAGTGTAACACACCCAGGGAAGAGCACACTGACCTCACTCGGTCAATTACCACACCCAGTGAATAGCAGACTGACCTCACTCTGTCAATGTAACTCACTCAGGGAAGAACAGACTGACCCCACTCTGTCAGTGTAACACACTCAGGGAAGAACAGACTGACCCCACTCTGTCAGTGTAACACACCCAGGTAAGAACAGACTGACCCCACTCTGTCAATGTAACACACCCAGGGATGAGCAGACTGACACCACTCTGTCAATGTAACACACCCAGGGAAGAGCAGACTGACTGCAATCTGTCAATGTAACACACCCAGGGAAGACCAGACTGACCCCACTCGGTCAATGTAACACACCCAGGGAAGACCAGACTGACCCCACAATGTCAATGTAACACACCCAGGGAAGAGCAGACTTACCCCACTCTGTCAGTGTAACACACTCAGGGAAGAGCAGACTGACCCCACTCTGTCAACATAACACAACCAGGGAAGACCAGACTGACCCCACTCTGTCAATGTAACCAACCCAGGAAAGACCAGACTGACCCCACTCTGTCAATGTAACACACACAGGGAAGACCAGACTGATCCCACACTGTCAATGTAACATACCCAGGGAAGAGCAGACTGACCCCACTCTGTCAATGTAACACACCCAGGGAAGAGCAGACTGACCCCACTCTGTCAATGTAACACACACAGGGAAGACCAGACTGACCCAACTCTGTCAATGTAACCCACACAGGGAAGAACAGACTGACCCCACTCTGTCAATGTAACACACCCAGGGAAGAGCAGACTGACCCACTCTGTCATTGTAACCCACCCAGGGAAGACCAGACTGACCCCACTCTGTCAATGTAACCCACCCAGGGAAGAACAGACTGACCAGACACTGTCAATGTCACACTCCCAGGGAAGAGCAGACTGACCCCACTCTGTCAATGTAACACACCCAGGGAAGAGCAGACTGACCTCACACTGTCATTGTATCACACCCAGGGAAGATCAGACTGACCCCACTCTGTCAATGTAACACACCCAGGGAAGATCAGACTGACCCCACTCTGTCAATGTAACATACCCAGGGAAGAGCAGACTGACCACAATCTGTCAATGTAACACACCCAGGTAAGAGCAGACTGACCACACTCTATCAAAGTAACACACCCAGGGAAGAATAGACAGACCCCACTCTGTCAATGTAACAGACCCAGGGAAGAGCAGACTGACCCCACTCTGTCATTGTAACCCACCCAGGGAAGACCAGACTGACCCCACTCTGTCAATGTAACCCACCCAGGTAAAAAAAACCAGACTGAACCCACACTGTCAATGTAACACACCCAGGGAAGAGCACACTGAACTCACTCGGTCAATTACCACACCCAGTGAATAGCAGACTGACCTCACTCTGTCAATGTAACTCACTCAGGGAAGAACAGACTGACCCCACTCTGTCAGTGTAACACACCCAGGGAAGAGCAGACTGACCACACTCTGTCAGTGTAACACACCCAGGGAAGAGCAGACTGACCCCACTCTGTCAATGTAACACACCCAGGGAAAAGCAGACTGACTGCAATCTGTCAATGTAACCCACCCAGGGAAGATCAGACTGACCTCACTCTGTCAATGTAACACACCCAGGGAAGAACACACTGACCCCACTCAGTCAATGAATCACAACCAGCGAAGAGCAGACTGACCCCACTCTGTCATTGTAACCCACCCAGGGAAGACCAGACTGACCCCACTCTGTCAATGTAACCCACCCATGTAAAAAAAAACAGACTGAACCCACTCTGTCAGTGTAACACACCCAGGGAAGAGCACACTGACCTCACTCGGTCAATTACCACACCCAGTGAATAGCAGACTGACCTCACTCTGTCAATGTAACACACTCAGGTAAGAACAGACTGACCCCACTCTGTCAATGTAACACACCCAGGGAAGAGCAGACTGACACCACTCTGTCAATGTAACACACCCAGGGAAGAGCAGACAGACTGCAATCTGTCAATGTAACACACCCAGGGAAGACCAGACTGACCCCACTCGGTCAATGTAACACACCCAGGGAAGACCAGACTGACCCCACAATGTCAATGTAACACACCCAGGGAAGAGCAGACTTACCCCACTCTGTCAGTGTAACACACTCAGGGAAGAGCAGACTGACCCCACTCTGTCAACATAACACAACCAGGGAAGACCAGACTGACCCCACTCTGTCAATGTAACCAACCCAGGAAAGACCAGACTGACCCCACTCTGTCAATGTAACACACACAGGGAAGACCAGACTGATCCCACACTGTCAATGTAACATACCCAGGGAAGAGCAGACTGACCCCACTCTGTCAATGTAACACACCCAGGGAAGAGCAGACTGACCCCACTCTGTCAATGTAACACACACAGGGAAGACCAGACTGACCCAACTCTGTCAATGTAACCCACACAGGGAAGAACAGACTGACCCCACTCTGTCAATGTAACACACCCAGGGAAGAGCAGACTGACCCACTCTGTCATTGTAACCCACCCAGGGAAGACCAGACTGACCCCACTCTGTCAATGTAACCCACCCAGGGAAGAACAGACTGACCAGACACTGTCAATGTCACACTCCCAGGGAAGAGCAGACTGACCCCACTCTGTCAATGTAACACACCCAGGGAAGAGCAGACTGACCTCACACTGTCATTGTATCACACCCAGGGAAGATCAGACTGACCCCACTCTGTCAATGTAACACACCCAGGGAAGATCAGACTGACCCCACTCTGTCAATGTAACATACCCAGGGAAGAGCAGACTGACCACAATCTGTCAATGTAACACACCCAGGTAAGAGCAGACTGACCACACTCTATCAAAGTAACACACCCAGGGAAGAATAGACAGACCCCACTCTGTCAATGTAACAGACCCAGGGAAGAGCAGACTGACCCCACTCTGTCAATGCAACAGACCCAGGGAAGAGCAGACTGACATCACACTGTCAATGTAACACATCCAGGGAAGAGCAGACTGACCACACTCTGTCAATGTAACACACCCAGGGAAGAGCAGACTGATCCCATTCTGTCAATGTAACACACCCATGGAAGAGCAGACTGACCCCGCTCTGTCATTGTAACCCACCCATGGAAGATCAGACTGACCTCACTCTGTCAATGTAACACACCCAGGGAAGAGCAGACTGACCTCACTCTGTCAATGTAACACACCCAGGAAAGAAATCACTGACCCCACTCAGTCATTGAATCACAACCAGCGAAGAGCAGACTGACCCCACTCTGTCATTGTAACCCACCCAGGGAAGACCAGACTGACCCCACTCTGTCAATGTAACCCACCCAGGGAAGACCAGACTGACCCCACTCTGTCAATGTAACCCACCCAGGGAAGACCAGACTGACCCCACTCTGTCAATGTAACCCACCCTATTTAAAAAAAAACTTTCTGAACCCACAATGTCAATGTAACACACCCAGGGAAGAGCACACTGACCTCACTCGGTCAATTACCACCCCCAGTGAATAGCAGACTGACCTCACTCTGTCAATGTAACACACTCAGGGAAGAACAGACTGACCCCACTCTGTCAGTGTAACACACCCAGGGAAGAGCAGACTGACGCCACTCTGTCAATGTAACACACCCAGGGAAGAGCAGACTGACTGCAATCTGTCAATGTAACACACCCAGGGAGGACCAGACTGACCCCACTCTGTCAATGTAACACACCCAGGGAAGACCAGACTGACCCCACAATGTCAAAGTAACACACCCAGGGAAGAGCAGACTGACCCCACTCTGTCAGTGTAACACACTCAGGGAAGAGCAGACTGACACCACTCTGTCAATGTAACACAACCAGGGAACACCAGACTGACCCCACTCTGTCAATGTAACCAACCCAGGGAAGACCAGACTGACCCAAAATGTCAATGTAACACACCCAGGGAAGAGCAGACTGACCCCACTCTGTCAATGTAACACACCCAGGGAAGACCAGACTGACCCCACAATGTCAATGTAACACACCCAGGGAAGAGCAGACTGACCCCACTCTGTCAATGTAACACACACAGGGAAGACCAGACTGACCCCACACTGTCAATGTAACACACCCAGGGAAGAGCAGACTGACCCCACTCTGTCAGTGTAACACACCCAGAGAAGAGCAGACTGACCACACTCTGTCAATGTAACACACCCAGGAAAGAGCAGACTGACCACACTCTGTCAATGTTACAGACCCAGGGAAGACAAGACTGACCCCACTCTGTCAATGTAACACACCCAGGGAAGAGCAGTACGACCCCACTCAGTCAATGTAACACACCCAGGGAAGAGCAGACTGACCACACTCTGTCAATGAACAACACCCAGTGAACAGCAGTCTGACCCGACTCTGTCAGTGTAACACACCCAGGGAAGAGCAGACTGACCGCACTCTGTCAATGTAACACACCCAGGGAAGAGCAGACTGACCCCACTCTGTCAATGTAACATACCCAGGGAAGAGCAGACTGACCGCACTCTGTCAATGTAACACACCCAGGTAAGAGCAGACTGACCACACTCTATCAAAGTAACACACACAGGGAAGTATAGACAGACCCCACTCTGTCAATGTAACACAGCCAGGGAAGATCAGACTGACCCCACTCTGTCATTGTAACCCACCCAGGGAAGACCAGACTGACCCCACTCTGTCAATGTAACCCACCCAGGTAAAAAAAAAACAGACTGAACCCACACTCTCAATGTAACACACCCAGGGAAGAGCACACTGACCTCACTCGGTCAATTACCACACCCAGTGAATAGCAGACTGACCTCACTCTGTCAATGTAACACACTCAGGGAAGAACAGACTGACCCCACTCTGTCAGTGTAACACACCCAGGGAAGAGCAGACTGACACCACTCTGTCAATGTAACACACCCAGGGAAGAGCAGACTGACTGCAATCTGTCAATGTAACACACCCAGGGAAGACCAGACTGACCCCACTCTGTCAATGTAACACACCCAGGGAAGACCAGACTGACCCCACAATGTTAAAGTAACACACCCAGGGAAGAGCAGACTTACCCCACTCTGTCAGTGTAACACACTCAGGGAAGAGCAGACTGACCCCACTCTGTCAACATAACACAACCAGGGAAGACCAGACTGACCCCACTCTGTCAATGTAACCAACCCAGGAAAGACCAGACTGACCCCATTCTGTCAATGTAACACACACAGGGAAGACCAGACTGATCCCACACTGTCAACGTAACATACCCAGGGAAGAGCAGACTGACCCCACTCTGTCAATGTAACACACCCAGGGAAGAGCAGACTGACCCCACTCTGTCAATGTAACACACACAAGGAAGACCAGACTGACCCAACTCTGTCAATGTAACCCACACAGGGAAGAACAGACAGACCCCACTCTGTCAATGTAACACACCCAGGGAAGAGCAGACTGACCCACTCTGTCATTGTAACCCACACAGTGAAGACCAGACTGACCCCACTCTGTCAATGTAACCCACCCAGGGAAGAACAGACTGACCCCACACTGTCAATGTAACACACCCAGGGAAGAGCAGACTGACCCCACTCTGTCAATGTAACACACCCAGGGAAGAGCAGACTGACCTCACACTGTCATTGTATCACACCCAGGGAAGATCAGACTGACCCCACTCTGTCAATGTAACATACCCAGGGAAGAGCAGACTGACCGCAATCTGTCAATGTAACACACCCAGGTAAGAGCAGACTGACCACACTCTATCAAAGTAACACACCCAGGGAAGAATAGACAGACCCCACTCTGTCAATGTAACACAGCCAGGGAAGATCAGACTGACCCCACTCTGTCAATGCAACAGACCCAGGGAAGAGCAGACTGACATCACACTGTCAATGTAAAAAACCCAGGGAAGAGCAGACTGACCACACTCTGTCAATGTAACACACCCAGGGAAGAGCAGACTGATCCCATTCTGTCAATGTAACACACCCATGGAAGAGCAGACTGACCCCGCTCTGTCAATGTAACCCACCCATGGAAGATCAGACTGACCTCACTCTGTCAATGTAACACACCCAGGGAAGAACACACTGACCCCACTCAGTCAATGAATCACAACCAGCGAAGAGCAGACTGACCCCACTCTGTCATTGTAACCCACCCAGGGAAGACCAGACTGACCCCACTCTGTCAATGTAACCCACCCAGGTAAAAAAAAACAGACTGAACCCACACTGTCAATGTAACACACCCAGGGAAGAGCACACTGAACTCACTCGGTCAATTACCACACCCAGTGAATAGCAGACTGACCTCACTCTGTCAATGTAACACACTCAGGGAGGAAGAGACTGACCCCACTCTGTCAGTGTAACACACCCAGGGAAGAGCAGACTGACCCCACTCTGTCAATGTAACACACCCAGGGAAGAGCAGACTGACTGCAATCTGTCAATATAACACACACAGGGAAGACCAGACAGACCCCACTATGTCAATGTAACCCACCCAGGGAAGAACAGACTGACCCCACAATGTCAATGTAACACACCCAGGGAAGAGCAGACTGACGCCACTCTGTCAATGTAACATACCCAGGGAAGAGCAGACTGACTGCAATCTGTCAATGTAACACACCCAGGGAAGACCAGACTGACCCCACAATGTCAATGTAACACACCCAGGGAAGAGCAGACTGACCCCACTCTATCAGTGTAACACACTCAGGGAAGAGCAGACTGACCCCACTCTGTCAACGTAACACAACCAGGGAACACCAGACTGACCCCACTCTGTCAATGTAACCAACCCAGGGAAGACCAGACTGACCCCACTCTGTCAATGTAACACAACCAGGGAAGACCAGACTGACCCAACTCTGTCAATGTAACCCACACAGGGAAGAACAGACTGACCCCACTCTGTCAATGTAACACACCCAGGGAAGAGCAGACTGACCCACTCTGTCATTGTAACCCACCCAGGGAAGACCAGACTGACCCCACTCTGTCAATGTAACCCACCCAGGGAAGAACAGACTGACCCCACACTGTCAATGTAACACACCCAGGGAAGAGCAGACTGACCCCACTCTGTCAATGTAACACACCCAGGGAAGACCAGACTGACCTCACACTGTCATTGTATCACACCCAGGGAAGATCAGACTGACCACACTCTGTCAATGTAACACACCCAGGGAAGACCAGACTGACCCCACTCTGTCAATGTAACCCACCCAGGTAAAAAAAACCAGACTGAACCCACACTGTCAATGTAACACACCCAGGGAAGAGCACACTGAACTCACTCGGTCAATTACCACACCCAGTGAATAGCAGACTGACCTCACTCTGTCAATGTAACACACTCAGGGAGGAACAGACTGACCCCACTCTGTCAGTGTAACACACCCAGGGAGGAGCAGACTGACCCCACTCTGTCAATGTAACACACCCAGGGAAGAGCAGACTGACTGCAATCTGTCAATGTAACACACCCAGGGAAGACCAGACTGACCCCACTCTGTCAATGTAACACACCCAGGGAAGACCAGACTGACCCCACAATGTCAATGTAACACACCCAGGGAAGAGCAGACTTACCCCACTCTGTCAGTGTAACACACTCAGGGAAGAGCAGACTGACCCCACTCTGTCAACATAACACAACCAGGGAAGACCAGACTGACCCCACTCTGTCAATGTAACCAACCCAGGAAAGACCAGACTGACCCCATTCTGTCAATGTAACACACACAGGGAAGACCAGACTGATCCCACACTGTCAACGTAACATACCCAGGGAAGAGCAGACTGACCCCACTCTGTCAATGTAACACACCCAGGGAAGAGCAGACTGACCCCACTCTGTCAATGTAACACACACAAGGAAGACCAGACTGACCCAACTCTGTCAATGTAACCCACACAGGGAAGAACAGACAGACCCCACTCTGTCAATGTAACACACCCAGGGAAGAGCAGACTGACCCACTCTGTCATTGTAACCCACCCAGGGAAGACCAGACTGACCCCACTCTGTCAATGTAACCCACCCAGGGAAGAACAGACTGACCCCACGCTGACAATGTAACACACCCAGGGAAGAGCAGACTGACCCCACTCTGTCAATGTAACACACCCAGGGAAGAGCAGACTGACCTCACACTGTCATTGTATCACACCCAGGGAAGATCAGACTGACCCCACTCTGTCAATGTAACATACCCAGGGAAGAGCAGACTGACTGCAATCTGTCAATGTAACACACCCAGGTAAGAGCAGACTGACCACACTCTATCAAAGTAACACACCCAGGGAAGAATAGACAGACCCCACTCTGTCAATGTAACACAGCCAGGGAAGATCAGACTGACCCCACTCTGTCAATGCAACAGACCCAGGGAAGAGCAGACTGACATCACACTGTCAATGTAACACACCCAGGGAAGAGCAGACTGACCACACTCTGTCAATGTAACACACCCAGGGAAGAGCAGACTGATCCCATTCTGTCAATGTAACACACCCATGGAAGAGCAGACTGACCCCGCTCTGTCAATGTAACCCACCCATGGAAGATCAGACTGACCTCACTCTGTCAATGTAACACACCCAGGGAAGAACACACTGACCCCACTCAGTCAATGAATCACAACCAGCGAAGAGCAGACTGACCCCACTCTGTCATTGTAACCCACCCAGGGAAGACCAGACTGACCCCACTCTGTCAATGTAACCCACCCAGGTAAAAAAAAACAGACTGAACACACACTGTCAATGTAACACACCCAGGGAAGAGCACACTATATCACTCGGTCAATTACCACACCCAGTGAATAGCAGACTGACCTCACTCTGTCAATGTAACACACTCAGGGAAGAACAGACTGACCCCACTCTGTCAGTGTAACACACCCAGGGAAGAGCAGACTTTCCCCACTCTGTCAATGTAACACACCCAGGGAAGAGCAGACTGACTGCAATCTGTCAATGTAACACACACAGGGAAGACCAGACTGACCCCACTCAGTCAATGTAACCCACCCAGGGAAGATCAGACTGACCTCACTCTGTCAATGTAACACACCCAGGGAAGAACACACTGACCCCACTCAGTCATTGAATCACAACCAGCGAAGAGCAGACTGACCCCACTCTGTCATTGTAACCCACCCAGGGAAGACCAGACTGACCCCACTCTGTCAATGTAACCCACCCAGGTAAAAAAAAAACAGACTGAACCCACACTGTCAATGTAACACACCCAGGGAAGAGCACACTGACCTCACTCGGTCAATTACCACACCCAGTGAATAGCAGACTGACCTCACTCTGTCAATGTAACACACTCAGGGAAGAACAGACTGACCCCACTCTGTCAGTGTAACACACCCAGGGAAGAGCAGACTGACTGCAATCTGTCAATGTAACACACCCAGGGAAGACCAGACTGACCCCACAATGTCAATGTAACACACCCAGGGAAGAGCAGACTGACCCCACTCTGTCAGTGTAACACACTCAGGGAAGAGCAGACTGACGCCACTCTGTCAATGTAACACAACCAGGGAACACCAGACTGACCCCACTCTGTCAATGTAACCAACCCAGGGAAGACCAGACTGACCCCACTCTGTCAATGTAACACAACCAGGGAAGACCAGACTGACCCAACTCTGTCAATGTAACCCACACAGGGAAGAACAGACTGACCCCACTCTGTCAATGTAACACACCCAGGGAAGAGCAGACTGACCCACTCTGTCATTGTAACCCACCCAGGGAAGACCAGACTGACCCCACTCTGTCAATGTAACCCACCCAGGGAAGAACAGACTGACCCCACACTGTCAATGTAACACACCCAGGGAAGAGCAGACTGACCCCACTCTGTCAATGTAACACACCCAGGGAAGAGCAGACTGACCTCACACTGTCATTGTATCACACGCAGGGAAGATCAGACTGACCACACTCTGTCAATGTAACACACCCAGGGAAGACCAGACTGACCCCACTCTGTCAATGTAACCCACCCAGGTAAAAAAAAAACAGACTGAACCCACACTGTCAATGTAACACACCCAGGGAAGAGCACACTGAACTCACTCGGTCAATTACCGAACCCAGTGAATAGCAGACTGACCTCACTCTGTCAATGTAACACACTCAGGGAGGAACAGACTGACCCCACTCTGTCAGTGTTAACACACCCAGGGAAGAGCAGACTGACCCCACTCTGTCAATGTAACACACCCAGGGAAGAGCAGACTGACTGCAATCTGTCAATGTAACCCACCCAGGGAAGACCAGACTGACCCCATTCTGTCAATGTAACCCACCCAGGGAAGATCAGACTGACCTCACTCTGTCAATGTAACACACCCAGGGAAGACCAGACTGACCCCACTCTGTCAATGTAACCCACCCAGGGAAGATCAGACTGACCCCACTCTGTCATTGTAACCCACCCAGGGAAGACCAGACTGACCCCACTCTGTCAATGTAACCCACCCAGGTAAAAAAAAAACAGACTGAACCCACACTGTCAATGTAACAAACCCAGGGAAGAGCACACTGACCTCACTCGGTCAATTACCACACCCAGTGAATAGCAGACTGACCTCACTCTGTCAATGTAACACACTCAGGGAAGAACAGACTGACCCCACTCTGTCAGTGTAACACACCCAGGGAAGAGCAGACTGACCCCACTCTGTCAATGTAACACACCCAGGGAAGAGCAGACTGACTGCAATCTGTCAATGTAACACACCCAGGGAAGACCAGACTGACCCCACTCTGTCAATGTAACACACCCAGGGAAGACCAGACTGACCCCACAATGTCAATGTAACACACCCAGGGAAGAGCAGACTGACCACACTCTGTCAGTGTAACACACTCAGGGAAGAGCAGACTGACCCCACTCTGTCAATGTAACACAACCAGGGAAGACCAGACTGACCCCACTCTGTCAATGTAACCATCCCAGGGAAGACCAGACTGACCCCACTCTGTCAATGTAACACACCCAGGGAAGAGCAGACTGACCCCACTCTGTCAATGTAACACAACCAGGGAAGACCCGACTGACCCAACTCTGTCAATGTAACCCACACAGGGAAGAACAGACTGACCCCACTCTGTCAATGTAACCCACCCAGGGAAGAACAGACTGACCCCACACTGTCAATGTAACACACCCAGGGAAGAGCAGACTGACCTCACTCGGTCAATTACCACACCCAGTGAATAGCAGACTGACCTCACTCTGTCAAAGTAACACACTCAGGGAAGAACAGACTGACCCCACTCTGTCAGTGTAACACACCCAGGGAAGAGCAGACTGACCCAACTCTGTCAATGTAACACACACAAGGAAGAGCAGACTGACCCGACTCTATCAATGTAACACAACCAGGGAAGACCAGACTGACCCCACTCTGTCAATGTAACCCACCCAGGGCAGGGCAGACTGACCTCACTCTCTCAATGTAACACACCCAGGGAAGAACAGACTGACCCAGTCTGTCATTGTAAGCCACCCAGGGAAGACCAGACTGACCCCACTCTGTCAAATTAACACACACAGGGAAGAGCAGACTGACCCCACTCTGTCAATGTAACACACCCAGGAAAGAGCAGACTGACCACACTCTCTCAATGTAACACACCCAGGGAAGACAAGACTGACCCCACTCTGTCAATGTAACACACCCAGGGAAGAGCAGTACGACCCCACTCAGTCAATGTAACACACCCAGGGAAGAGCAGACTGACCACACTCTGTCAATGAACCACACTCACTGAACAGCAGACTGACCCGACTCTGTCAGTGTAACACACCCAGGGAAGAGCAGACTGACACCACTCTGTCAATGTAACATACCCAGGGAAGAGCAGACTGACCGCAATCTGTCATTGTAACACACCCAGGTAAGAGCACACTGACCACACTCTATCAAAGTAACACACCCAGGGAAGAACAGACAGACCCCACTCTGTCAATGTAACACAGCCAGGGAAGATCAGACTGACCCCACTCTGTCAATGTAACAGACCCAGGGAAGAATAGACAGACCCCACTCTGTCAATGTAACACAGCCAGGGAAGATCAGACTGACCCCACTCTGTCAATGTAACAGACCCAGGGAAGAGCAGACTGACATCACACTGTCAATGTAACACACCAAGGGAAGAGCAGACTGATCCCACTCTGTCAATGTAACAGACCCAGGGAAGAGCAGACTGACCCCATTCTGTCAATGTAACACACCCATGGAAGAGCAGACTGACCCCACACTGTCATTGCAACCCACCCAGCGAAGACCAGACTGACCTCACTCTGTCAATGTAACA
This sequence comes from Chiloscyllium punctatum, assembly GCF_047496795.1. Taxonomy (NCBI): domain Eukaryota; kingdom Metazoa; phylum Chordata; class Chondrichthyes; order Orectolobiformes; family Hemiscylliidae; genus Chiloscyllium; species Chiloscyllium punctatum. The sequence goes on along the minus strand of NC_092788.1, from coordinate 53,040,313 downwards.
CACCCAGGGAAGAACACACTGACCCCACTCAGTCAATGAATCACAACCAGCGAAGAGCAGATTTACCCCACTCTGTCATTGTAACCCACCCAGGGAAGACCAGACTGACCCCACTCTGTCAATGTAACCCACCCAGGTAAAAAAAAAACAGACTGAACCCACACTGTCAATGTAACACACCCAGGGAAGAGCACACTGACCTCACTCGGTCAATTACCACACCCAGTGAATAGCAGACTGACCTCACTCTGTCAATGTAACACACTCAGGGAAGAACAGACTGACCCCACTCTGTCAGTGTAACACACCCAGGGAAGAGCAGACTGACCCCACTCTGTCAATGTAACACACCCAGGGAAGAGCAGACTGACTGCAATCTGTCAATGTAACACACCCAGGGAAGACCAGACTGACCCCACTCTGTCAATGTAACACACCCAGGGAAGACCAGACTGACCCCACAATGTCAATGTAACACACCCAGGGAAGAGCAGACTGACCCCACTCTGTCAGTGTAACACACTCAGGGAAGAGCAGACTGACCCCACTCTGTCAATGTAACACAACCAGGGAAGACCAGACTGACCCCACTCAGTCAATGTAAACAAACCAGGGAAGACCTGACTGACCCCACTCTGTCAATGTAACACACACAGGGAAGACCAGACTGATCCCACACTGTCAATGTAACATACCCGGGGAAGAGCAGACTGACCCCACTCTGTCAATGTAACACACCCAGGGAAGAGCAGACTGACCCCACTCTGTCAATGTAACACAACCAGGGAAGACCAGACTGACCCAACTCTGTCAATGTAACCCACACAGGGAAGAACAGACTGACCCCACTCTGTCAATGTAACACACCCAGGGAAGACCAGACTGACCCACTCTGTCATTGTAACCCACCCAGGGAAGACCAGACTGACCCCACTCTGTCAATGTAACCCACCCAGGGAAGAACAGACTGACCCCACACTGTCAATGTAACACACCGAGGGAAGAGCAGACTGACCCCACTCTGTCAATGTAACACACCCAGGGAAGAGCAGACTGACCTCACTCGGTCAATTACCACACCCAGTGAATAGCAGACTGACCTCACTCTGTCAAAGTAACACACTCAGGGAAGAACAGACTGACCCCACTCTGTCAGTGTAACACACCCAGGGAAGAGCAGACTGACCCAACTCTGTCAATGTAACACACACAAGGAAGAGCAGACTGACCCGACTCTATCAATGTAACACAACCAGGGAAGACATGACTGACCCCACTCTGTCAATGTAACCCACCCAGGGCAGGGCAGACTGACCTCACTCTGTCAATGTAACACACCCAGGGAAGAACAGACTGACCCAGTCTGTCATTGTAACCCACACAGGGAAGACCAGACTGACCCCACTCTGTCAATGTAACACACACAGGGAAGAGCAGACTGACCCCACTCTGTCAATGTAACACACCCAGGAAAGAGCAGACTGACCACACTCTGTCAATGTAACACACCCAGGGAAGACAAGACTGACCCCACTCTGTCAATGTAACACACCCAGGGAAGAGCAGTACGACCCCACTCAGTCAATGTAACACACCCAGGGAAGAGCAGACTGACCACACTCTGTCAATGAACCACACCCACTGAACAGCAGACTGACCCGACTCTGTCAGTGTAACACACCCAGGGAAGAGCAGACTGACAACACTCTGTCAATGTAACATACCCAGGGAAGAGCAGACTGACCGCAATCTGTCAATGTAACACACCCAGGTAAGGCAGACTGACAACACTCTATCAAAGTAACACACCCAGGGAAGAAGAGACAGACCCCACTCTGTCAATGTAACACAGCCAGGGAAGATCAGACTGACCCCACTCTGTCAATGTAACAGACCCAGGGAAGAGCAGACTGACATCACACTGTCAATGTAACACACCCAGGGAAGAGCAGACTGACCCCACTCTGTCAATGTAACACACCCAGGGAAGAGCAGACTGAACCCATTCTGTCAATGTAACACACCCATGGAAGAGCAGACTGACCCGACACTGTCATTGTAACCCACCCAGCGAAGACCAAACTGACCCCACTCTGTCAATGTAACCCACCCAGGGAAGATCAGACTGACCTCACTCTGTCAATGTAACACACCCAGGGAAGAACACACTGACCCACTCAGTCAATGAATCACAACCAGCGAAGAGCAGACTGACCCCACTCTGTCATTGTAACCCACCCAGGGAAGACCAGACTGACCCCACTCTGTCAATGTAATCCTCCCAGGTAAAAAAAAAACAGACTGAACCCACACTGTCAATGTAAAACACCCAGGGGAGAGCACACTGACCTCAAACGGTCAATTACCACACCCAGTGAATAGCAGACTGACCTCACTCTGTCAATGTAACACACTCAGGGAAGAACAGACTGACCCCACTCTGTCAGTGTAACACACCCAGGGAAGAGCGGACTGACCCCACTCTGTCAATGTAACACACCCAGGGAAGAGCAGACTGACTGCAATCTGTCAATGTAACACACCCAGGGAAGACCAGACTGACCCCACTCTGTCAATGTAACACACCCAGGGAAGACCAGAGTGACCCCACAATGTCAAAGTAACACACCCAGGGAAGAGCAGACTGACCACACTCTGTCATTGCAACCCACCCAGCGAAGAACAGACTGACCCCACTCTGTCAATGTAACACAGCCAGGGAAGGTCAGACTGACCTCACTCTGTCAATGTAACACACCCAGGGAAGAACACACTGACCCCACTCAGTCAATGAATCACAACCAGCGAAGAGCAGACTTACCCCACTCTGTCATTGTAACCCACCCAGGGAAGACCAGACTGACCCCACTCTGTCAATGTAACCCACCCAGGTAAAAAAAAAACAGACTGAACCCACACTGTCAATGTAACACACCCAGGGAAGAGCACACTGACCTCACTCGGTCAATTACCACACCCAGTGAATAGCAGACTGACCTCACTCTGTCAATGTAACACACTCAGGGAAGAACAGACTGACCCCACTCTGTCAGTGTAACACACCCAGGGAAGAGCAGACTGACCCCACTCTGTCAATGTAACACACCCAGGGAAGAGCAGACTGACTGCAATCTGTCAATGTAACACACCCAGGGAAGACCAGACTGACCCCACTCTGTCAATGTAACACACCCAGGGAAGACCAGACTGACCCCACAATGTCAATGTAACACACCCAGGGAAGAGCAGACTGACCCCACTCTGTCAGTGTAACACACTCAGGGAAGAGCAGACTGACCCCACTCTGTCAATGTAACACAACCAGGGAAGACCAGACTGACCCCACTCAGTCAATGTAAACAAACCAGGGAAGACCTGACTGACCCCACTCTGTCAATGTAACACACACAGGGAAGACCAGACTGATCCCACACTGTCAATGTAACATACCCGGGGAAGAGCAGACTGACCCCACTCTGTCAATGTAACACACCCAGGGAAGAGCAGACTGACCCCACTCTGTCAATGTAACACAACCAGGGAAGACCAGACTGACCCAACTCTGTCAATGTAACCCACACAGGGAAGAACAGACTGACCCCACTCTGTCAATGTAACACACCCAGGGAAGAGCAGACTGACCCACTCTGTCATTGTAACCCACCCAGGGAAGACCAGACTGACCCCACTCTGTCAATGTAACCCACCCAGGGAAGAACAGACTGACCCCACACTGTCAATGTAACACACCGAGGGAAGAGCAGACTGACCCCACTCTGTCAATGTAACACACCCAGGGAAGAGCAGACTGACCTCACTCGGTCAATTACCACACCCAGTGAATAGCAGACTGACCTCACTCTGTCAAAGTAACACACTCAGGGAAGAACAGACTGACCCCACTCTGTCAGTGTAACACACCCAGGGAAGAGCAGACTGACCCAACTCTGTCAATGTAACACACACAAGGAAGAGCAGACTGACCCGACTCTATCAATGTAACACAACCAGGGAAGACATGACTGACCCCACTCTGTCAATGTAACCCACCCAGGGCAGGGCAGACTGACCTCACTCTGTCAATGTAACACACCCAGGGAAGAACAGACTGACCCAGTCTGTCATTGTAACCCACACAGGGAAGACCAGACTGACCCCACTCTGTCAATGTAACACACACAGGGAAGAGCAGACTGACCCCACTCTGTCAATGTAACACACCCAGGAAAGAGCAGACTGACCACACTCTGTCAATGTAACACACCCAGGGAAGACAAGACTGACCCCACTCTGTCAATGTAACACACCCAGGGAAGAGCAGTACGACCCCACTCAGTCAATGTAACACACCCAGGGAAGAGCAGACTGACCACACTCTGTCAATGAACCACACCCACTGAACAGCAGACTGACCCGACTCTGTCAGTGTAACACTCCCAGGGAAGAGCAGACTGACAACACTCTGTCAATGTAACATACCCAGGGAAGAGCAGACTGACCGCAATCTGTCAATGTAATACACCCAGGTAAGGCAGACTGACAACACTCTATCAAAGTAACACACCCAGGGAAGAAGAGACAGACCCCACTCTGTCAATGTAACACAGCCAGGGAAGATCAGACTGACCCCACTCTGTCAATGTAACAGACCCAGGGAAGAGCAGACTGACATCACACTGTCAATGTAACACACCCAGGGAAGAGCAGACTGACCCCACTCTGTCAATGTAACACACCCAGGGAAGAGCAGACTGAACCCATTCTGTCAATGTAACACACCCATGGAAGAGCAGACTGACCCGACACTGTCATTGTAACCCACCCAGCGAAGACCAAACTGACCCCACTCTGTCAATGTAACCCACCCAGGGAAGATCAGACTGACCTCACTCTGTCAATGTAACACACCCAGGGAAGAACACACTGACCCACTCAGTCAATGAATCACAACCAGCGAAGAGCAGACTGACCCCACTCTGTCATTGTAACCCACCCAGGGAAGACCAGACTGACCCCACTCTGTCAATGTAATCCTCCCAGGTAAAAAAAAACAGACTGAACCCACACTGTCAATGTAACACACCCAGGGGAGAGCACACTGACCTCACTCGGTCAATTACCACACCCAGTGAATAGCAGACTGACCTCACTCTGTCAATGTAACACACTCAGGGAAGAACAGACTGACCCCACTCTGTCAGTGTAACACACCCAGGGAAGAGCGGACTGACCCCACTCTGTCAATGTAACACACCCAGGGAAGAGCAGACTGACTGCAACCTGTCAATGTAACACACCCAGGGAAGACCAGACTGACCCCACTCTGTCAATGTAACACACCCAGGGAAGACCAGACTGACCCCACAATGTCAAAGTAACACACCCAGGGAAGAGCAGACTGACCCCACTCTGTCCGTGTAACACACTCAGGGAAGACCAGACTGACCCCACTCTGTCAATGTAACCAAACCAGGGAAGACCAGACTGAACCCACTCTGTCAATGTAACACACCCAGGGAAGAGCAGACAGACCCCACACTGTCAATGTAACACACCCAGGGAACAGCAGACTGACCCCACTCTGTCAATGTAACCCACCCAGGGAAGATCAGACTGACCTCACTCTGTCAATGTAACACACCCAGGGAAGAACACACTGACCCCACTCAGTCAATGAATCACAACCAGTGAAGAGCAGACTGACTCCACTCTGTCATTGTAACCAACCCAGGGAAGACCAGACTGACCCCACTCTGTCAATGTAACCCACCCAGGTAAAAAAAAACAGACTGAACCCACACTGTCAATGTAACACACCCAGGGAAGAGCACACTGACCTCACTCGGTCAATTACCACACCCAGTGAATAGCAGACTGACCTCACTCTGTCAATGTAACACACTCAGGGAAGAACAGACTGACCCCACTCTGTCAGTGTAACACACCCAGGGAAGAGCAGACTGACCCCACTCTGTCAATGTAACACACCCAGGGAAGAGCAGACTGACTGCAATCTGTCAATGTAACACACCCAGGGAAGACCAGACTGACCCCACTCTGTCAATGTAACACACCCAGGGAAGACCAGACTAACCCCACAATGTCAAAGTAACACACCCAGGGAAGAGCAGACTGACCCCACTCTGTCAGTATAACACACTCAGGGAAGAGCAGACTGACCCCACTCTGTCAATGTAACACAACCAGGGAAGACCAGACTGACCACACTCTGTCAATGTAACACACCCAGGGAAGACAAGACTGACCCCACTCTGTCAATGTAACACACCCAGGGAAGAGCAGTACGACCCCACTCAGTCAATGTAACACACCCAGGGAAGAGCAGACTGACCACACTCTGTCAATGAACCACACCCAGTGAACAGCAGACTGACCCCACTCTGTCAATGTAACATACCCAGGGAAGAGCAGACTGACCCTACTCTGTCAATTTAACACACCCAGGGAAGAGCAGACTGACCCCATTCTGTCAATGTAACACACCCATGGAAGAGCAGACTGACCCGACACTGTCATTGTAACCCACCCAGGGAAGACCAGACTGACACCACTCTGTCAATGTAACCCACCCAGGGAAGATCAGACTGACCTCACTCTGTCAATGTAACACACCCAGGGAAGAACACACTGACCCCACTCAGTCAATGAATCACAACCAGCGAAGAGCAGACTGACCCCACTCTGTCATTGTAACCCACCCAGGGAAGACCAGACAGACCCCACTCTGTCAATGTAACACACCCAGGGAAGAGCACACTGACCCCACAATGTCAATGTAACACACCCAGGGAAGAGCAGACTGACCCCACTCTGTCAGTGTAACACACTCAGGGAAGAGCAGACTGACCCCACTCTGTCAATGTAACACAACCAGGGAAGAGCAGACTGACCCCACTCTGTCAATGTAACCAACCCAGGGAAGACCAGACTGACCCCACTCTGTCAATGTAACACACACAGGGAAGACCAGACTGATCCCACACTGTCAATGTAACATACCCAGGGAAGAGCAGACTGACCCCACTCTGTCAATGTAACACACCCAGGGAAGAGCAGACTGACCCCACTCTGTCAATGTAACACAACCAGGGAAGACCAGACTGACCCAACTCTGTCATTGTAACCCACACAGGGAAGAACAGACTGACCCCACTCTGTCAATGTAACACGCCCAGGGAAGAGCAGACTGACCCACTCTGTCATTGTAACCCACCCAGGGAAGACCAGACTGACCCCACTCTGTCAATGTAACCCACCCAGGGAAGAACAGACTGACCCCACACTGTCAATGTAACACAGCGAGGGAAGAGCAGACTGACCCCACTCTGTCAATGTAAAACACCCAGGGAAGAGCAGACTGACCTCACTCGGTCAATTACCACACCCAGTGAATACCAGACTGACCTCACTCTGTCAATGTAACACACTCAGGGAAGAACAGACTGACCCCACTCTGTCAGTGTAACACACCCAGGGAAGAGCAGACTGACCCAACTCTGTCAATGTAACACACACAAGGAAGAGCAGACTGACCCGACTCTATCAATGTAACACAACCCGGGAAGACCAGACTGACCCCACTCTGTCAATGTAACCCACCCAGGGCAGGGCAGACTGACCTCACTCTGTCAATGTAACACACCCAGGGAAGAACAGACTGACCCAGTCTGTCATTGTAACCCACCCAGGGAAGAGCAGACAGACCCCACACTGTCAATGTAACACACCCAGGGAAGAGCAGACTGACCCCACTCTGTCAATGTAACCCACCCAGGGAAGATCAGACTGACCTCACTCTGTCAATGTAACACACCCAGGGAAGAACACACTGACCCCACTCAGTCAATGAATCACAACCAGTGAAGAGCAGACTGACTCCACTCTGTCATTGTAACCAACCCAGGGAAGACCAGACTGACCCCACTCTGTCAATGTAACCCACCCAGGTAAAAAAAACAGACTGAACCCACACTGTCAATGTAACACACCCAGGGAAGAGCACACTGACCTCACTCGGTCAATTACCACACCCAGTGAATAGCAGACTGACCTCACTCTGTCAATGTAACACACTCAGGGAAGAACAGACTGACCCCACTCTGTCAGTGTAACACACCCAGGGACGAGCAGACTGACCCCACTCTGTCAATGTAACACACCCAGGGAAGAGCAGACGGACTGCAATCTGTCAATGTAACACACCCAGGGAAGACCAGACTGACCCCACTCTGTCAATGTAACACACCCAGGGAAGACCAGACTAACCCCACAATGTCAAAGTAACACACCCAGGGAAGAGCAGACTGACCCCACTCTGTCAGTGTAACACACTCAGGGAAGAGCAGACTGACCCCACTCTGTCAATGTAACACAACCAGGGAAGACCAGACTGACCACACTCTGTCAATGTAACACACCCAGGGAAGACAAGACTGACCCCACTCTGTCAATGTAACACACCCAGGGAAGAGCAGTACGACCCCACTCAGTCAATGTAACACACCCAGGGAAGAGCAGACTGACCACACTCTGTCAATGAACCACACCCAGTGAACAGCAGACTGACCCCACTCTGTCAATGTAACATACCCAGGGAAGAGCAGACTGACCCTACTCTGTCAATTTAACACACCCAGGGAAGAGCAGTCTGACCCCATTCTGTCAATGTAACACACCCATGGAAGAGCAGACTGACCCGACACTGTCATTGTAACCCACCCAGGGAAGACCAGACTGACACCACTCTGTCAATGTAACCCACCCAGGGAAGATCAGACTGACCTCACTCTGTCAATGTAACACACCCAGGGAAGAACACACTGACCCCACTCAGTCAATGAATCACAACCAGCGAAGAGCAGACTGACCCCACTCTGTCATTGTAACCCACCCAGGGAAGACCAGACAGACCCCACTCTGTCAATGTAACACACCCAGGGAAGAGCACACTGACCCCACAATGTCAATGTAACACACCCAGGGAAGAGCAGACTGACCCCACTCTGTCAGTGTAACACACTCAGGGAAGAGCAGACTGACCCCACTCTGTCAATGTAACACAACCAGGGAAGAGCAGACTGACCCCACTCTGTCAATGTAACCAACCCAGGGAAGACCAGACTGACCCCACTCTGTCAATGTAACACACACAGGGAAGACCAGACTGATCCCACACTGTCAATGTAACATACCCAGGGAAGAGCAGACTGACCCCACTCTGTCAATGTAACACACCCAGGGAAGAGCTGACTGACCCCACTCTGTCAATGTAACACAACCAGGGAAGACCAGACTGACCCAACTCTGTCATTGTAACCCACACAGGGAAGAACAGACTGACCCCACTCTGTCAATGTAACACGCCCAGGGAAGAGCAGACTGACCCACTCTGTCATTGTAACCCACCCAGGGAAGACCAGACTGACCCCACTCTGTCAATGTAACCCACCCAGGGAAGAACAGACTGACCCCACACTGTCAATGTTACACAGGGAGGGAAGAGCAGACTGACCCCACTCTGTAATGTAACACACCCAGGGAAGAGCAGACTGACCTCACTCGGTCAATTACCACACCCAGTGAATAGCAGACTGACCTCACTCTGTCAATGTAACACACTCAGGGAAGAACAGACTGACCCCACTCTGTCAGTGTAACACACCCAGGGAAGAGCAGACTGACCCAACTCTGTCAATGTAACACACACAAGGAAGAGCAGACTGACCCGACTCTATCAATGTAACACAACCCGGGAAGACCAGACTGACCCCACTCTGTCAATGTAACCCACCCAGGGCAGGGCAGACTGACCTCACTCTGTCAATGTAACACACCCAGGGAAGAACAGACTGACCCAGTCTGTCATTGTAACCCACCCAGGGAAGACCAGACTGACCCCACTCTGTCAATGTAACACACACAGGGAAGAGCAGACTGACCACACTCTGTCAATGTAATACACCCAGGAAACAGCAGACTGACCACACTCTGTCAACGTAACACACCCAGGGAAGACAAGACTGACCCCACTTTGTCAATGTAACACACCCAGGGAAGAGCAGTACGACTCCACTCAGTCAATGTAACACACCCAGGGAAGAGCAGACTGACCACACTCTGTCAATGAACCACACCCAGTGAACAGTAGACTGACCCGACTCTGTCAGTGTAACACACCCAGGGAAGAGCAGACTGACACCACTCTGTCAATGTAACATCCCCAGGGAAGAGCAGACTGACCGCAATCTGTCAATGTAACACACCCAGGTAAGAGCAGACTGACCACACTCTATCAAAGTAACACACCCAGGGAAGAATAGACAGACCCCACTCTGTCAATGTAACACAGCCAGGGAAGATCAGACTGACCCCACTCTGTCAATGTAACACACCCAGGGAAGAGCAGACTGACCCCACTCTGTCAATGTAACACACCCAGGGAAGAGCAGACTGACCCCATTCTGTCAATGTAACACACCCATGGAAGAGCAGACTGACCCCACTCTGTCAGTGTAACACACTCAGGGAAGACCAGACTGACCCCACTCTGTCAATGTAACCAAACCAGGGAAGACCAGACTGAACCCACTCTGTCAATGTAACACACCCAGGGAAGAGCAGACAGACCCCACACTGTCAATGTAACACACCCAGGGAAGAGCAGACTGACCCCACTCTGTCAATGTAACCCACCCAGGGAAGATCAGACTGACCTCACTCTGTCAATGTAACACACCCAGGGAAGAACACACTGACCCCACTCAGTCAATGAATCACAACCAGTGAAGAGCAGACTGACTCCACTCTGTCATTGTAACCAACCCAGGGAAGACCAGACTGACCCCACTCTGTCAATGTAACCCACCCAGGTAAAAAAAAACAGACTGAACCCACACTGTCAATGTAACACACCCAGGGAAGAGCACACTGACCTCACTCGGTCAATTACCACACCCAGTGAATAGCAGACTGACCTCACTCTGTCAATGTAACACACTCAGGGAAGAACAGACTGACCCCACTCTGTCAGTGTAACACACCCAGGGAAGAGCAGACTGACCCCACTCTGTCAATGTAACACACCCAGGGAAGAGCAGACTGACTGCAATCTGTCAATGTAACACACCCAGGGAAGACCAGACTGACCCCACTCTGTCAATGTAACACACCCAGGGAAGACCAGACTAACCCAACAATGTCAAAGTAACACACCCATGGAAGAGCAGACTGACCCCACTCTGTCAGTGTAACACACTCAGGGAAGAGCAGACTGACCCCACTCTGTCAATGTAACACAACCAGGGAAGACCAGACTGACCACACTCTGTCAATGTAACACACCCAGGGAAGACAAGACTGACCACACTCTGTCAATGTAACACACCCAGGGAAGAGCAGTACGACCCCACTCAGTCAATGTAACACACCCAGGGAAGAGCAGACTGACCACACTCTGTCAATGAACCACACCCAGTGAACAGCAGACTGACCCCACTCTGTCAATGTAACATACCCAGGGAAGAGCAGACTGACCCTACTCTGTCAATTTAACACACCCAGGGAAGAGCAGACTGACCCCATTCTGTCAATGTAACACACCCATGGAAGAGCAGACTGACCCGACACTGTCATTGTAACCCACCCAGGGAAGACCAGACTGACACCACTCTGTCAATGTAACCCACCCGGGGAAGATCAGACTGACCTCACTCTGTCAATGTAACACACCCAGGGAAGAACACACTGACCCCACTCAGTCAATGAATCACAACCAGCGAAGAGCAGACTGACCCCACTCTGTCATTGTAACCCACCCAGGGAAGACCAGACAGACCCCACTCTGTCAATGTAACACACCCAGGGAAGAGCACACTGACCCCACAATGTCAATGTAACACACCCAGGGAAGAGCAGACTGACCCCACTCTGTCAGTGTAACACACTCAGGGAAGAGCAGACTGACCCCACTCTGTCAATGTAACACAACCAGGGAAGAGCAGACTGACCCCACTCTGTCAATGTAACCAACCCAGGGAAGACCAGACTGACCCCACTCTGTCAATGTAACACACACAGGGAAGACCAGACTGATCCCACACTGTCAATGTAACATACCCAGGGAAGAGCAGACTGACCCCACTCTGTCAATGTAACACACCCAGGGAAGAGCAGACTGACCCCACTCTGTCAATGTAACACAACCAGGGAAGACCAGACTGACCCAACTCTGTCATTGTAACCCACACAGGGAAGAACAGACTGACCCCACTCTGTCAATGTAACACGCCCAGGGAAGAGCAGACTGACCCACTCTGTCATTGTAACCCACCCAGGGAAGACCAGACTGACCCCACTCTGTCAATGTAACCCACCCAGGGAAGAACAGACTGACCCCACACTGTCAATGTAACACAGCGAGGGAAGAGCAGACTGACCCCACTCTGTCAATGTAACACACCCAGGGAAGAGCAGACTGACCTCACTCGGTCAATTACCACACCCAGTGAATACCAGACTGACCTCACTCTGTCAATGTAACACACTCAGGGAAGAACAGACTGACCCCACTCTGTCAGTGTAACACACCCAGGGAAGAGCAGACTGACCCAACTCTGTCAATGTAACACACACAAGGAAGAGCAGACTGACCCGACTCTATCAATGTAACACAACCCGGGAAGACCAGACTGACCCCACTCTGTCAATGTAACCCACTCAGGGCAGGGCAGACTGACCTCACTCTGTCAATGTAACACACCCAGGGAAGAACAGACTGACCCAGTCTGTCATTGTAACCCACCCAGGGAAGAGCAGACAGACCCCACACTGTCAATGTAACACACCCAGGGAACAGCAGACTGACCCCACTCTGTCAATGTAACCCACCCAGGGAAGATCAGACTGACCTCACTCTGTCAATGTAACACACCCAGGGAAGAACACACTGACCCCACTCAGTCAATGAATCACAACCAGTGAAGAGCAGACTGACTCCACTCTGTCATTGTAACCAACCCAGGGAAGACCAGACTGACCCCACTCTGTCAATGTAACCCACCCAGGTAAAAAAAAACAGACTGAACCCACACTGTCAATGTAACACACCCAGGGAAGAGCACACTGACCTCACTCGGTCAATTACCACACCCAGTGAATAGCAGACTGACCTCACTCTGTCAATGTAACACACTCAGGGAAGAACAGACTGACCCCACTCTGTCAGTGTAACACACCCAGGGACGAGCAGACTGACCCCACTCTGTCAATGTAACACACCCAGGGAAGAGCAGACGGACTGCAATCTGTCAATGTAACACACCCAGATAAGACCAGACTGACCCCACTCTGTCAATGTAACACACCCAGGGAAGACCAGACTAACCCCACAATGTCAAAGTAACACACCCAGGGAAGAGCAGACTGACCCCACTCTGTCAGTGTAACACACTCAGGGAAGAGCAGTACGACCTCACTCTGTCAATGTAACACACCCAGGGAAGAACACACTGACCCCACTCAGTCAATGAATCACAACCAGCGAAGAGCAGACTGACCCCACTCTGTCAATGTAACACACCCAGGGAAGACAAGACTGACCCCACTCTGTCAATGTAACACACCCAGGGAAGAGCAGTACGACCCCACTCAGTCAATGTAACACACCCAGGGAAGAGCAGACTGACCACACTCTGTCAATGAACCACACCCAGTGAACAGCAGACTGACCCCACTCTGTCAATGTAACATACCCAGGGAAGAGCAGACTGACCCTACTCTGTCAATTTAACACACCCAGGGAAGAGCAGTCTGACCCCATTCTGTCAATGTAACACACCCATGGAAGAGCAGACTGACCCGACACTGTCATTGTAACCCACCCAGGGAAGACCAGACTGACACCACTCTGTCAATGTAACCCACCCAGGGAAGATCAGACTGACCTCACTCTGTCAATGTAACACACCCAGGGAAGAACACACTGACCCCACTCAGTCAATGAATCACAACCAGCGAAGAGCAGACTGACCCCACTCTGTCATTGTAACCCACCCAGGGAAGACCAGACAGACCCCACTCTGTCAATGTAACACACCCAGGGAAGAGCACACTGACCCCACAATGTCAATGTAACACACCCAGGGAAGAGCAGACTGACCCCACTCTGTCAGTGTAACACACTCAGGGAAGAGCAGACTGACCCCACTCTGTCAATGTAACACAACCAGGGAAGAGCAGACTGACCCCACTCTGTCAATGTAACCAACCCAGGGAAGACCAGACTGACCCCACTCTGTCAATGTAACACACACAGGGAAGATCAGACTGATCCCACACTGTCAATGTAACATACCCAGGGAAGAGCAGACTGACCACACTCTGTCAATGTAACACACCCAGGGAAGAGCAGACTGACCCCACTCTGTCAATGTAACACAACCAGGGAAGACCAGACTGACCCAACTCTGTCATTGTAACCCACACAGGGAAGAACAGACTGACCCCACTCTGTCAATGTAACACGCCCAGGGAAGAGCAGACTGACCCACTCTGTCATTGTAACCCACCCAGGGAAGACCAGACTGACCCCACTCTGTCAATGTAACCCACCCAGGGAAGAACAGACTGACCCCACACTGTCAATGTTACACAGGGAGGGAAGAGCAGACTGACCCCACTCTGTCAATGTAACACACCAAGGGAAGAGCAGACTGACCTCACTCGGTCAATTACCACACCCAGTGAATAGCAGACTGACCTCACTCTGTCAATGTAACACACTCAGGGAAGAACAGACTGACCCCACTCTGTAAGTGTAACACACCCAGGGAAGAGCAGACTGACCCAACTCTGTCAATGTAACACACACAAGGAAGAGCAGACTGACCCGACTCTATCAATGTAACACAACCCGGGAAGACCAGACTGACCCCACTCTGTCAATGTAACCCACCCAGGGCAGGGCAGACTGACCTCACTCTGTCAATGTAACACACCCAGGGAAGAACAGACTGATCCAGTCTGTCATTGTAACCCACCCAGGGAAGACCAGACTGACCCCACTCTGTCAATGTAACACACACAGGGAAGAGCAGACTGACCACACTCTGTCAATGTAATACACCCAGGAAACAGCAGACTGACCACACTCTGTCAATGTAACACACCCAGGGAAGACAAGACTGACCCCACTTTGTCAATGTAACACACCCAGGGAAGAGCAGTACGACTCCACTCAGTCAATGTAAAACACCCAGGGAAGAGCAGACTGACCACACTCTGTCAATGAACCACACCCAGTGAACAGTAGACTGACCCGACTCTGTCAGTGTAACACACCCAGGGAAGAGCAGACTGACACCACTCTGTCAATGTAACATCCCCAGGGAAGAGCAGACTGACCGCAATCTGTCAATGTAACACACCCAGGGAAGATCAGACTGACCCCACTCTGTCAATGTAACACACCCAGGGAAGAGCAGACTGACCCCACTCTGTCAATGTAACACACCCAGGGAAGAGCAGACTGACCCCATTCTGTCAATGTAACACACCCATGGAAGAGCAGACTGACCCCACTCTGTCAGTGTAACACACTCAGGGAAGACCAGACTGACCCCACTCTGTCAATGTAACCAAACCAGGGAAGACCAGACTGAACCCACTCTGTCAATGTAACACACCCAGGGAAGAGCAGACAGACCCCACACTGTCAATGTAACACACCCAGGGAAGAGCAGACTGACCCCACTCTGTCAATGTAACCCACCCAGGGAAGATCAGACTGACCTCACTCTGTCAATGTAACACACCCAGGGAAGAACACACTGACCCCACTCAGTCAATGAATCACAACCAGTGAAGAGCAGACTGACTCCACTCTGTCATTGTAACCACCCAGGGAAGACCAGACTGACCCCACTCTGTCAATGTAACCCACCCAGTTAAAAAAAAACAGACTGAACCCACACTGTCAATGTAACACACCCAGGGAAGAGCACACTGACCTCACTCGGTCAATTACCACACCCAGTGAATAGCAGACTGACCTCACTCTGTCAATGTAACACACTCAGGGAAGAACAGACTGACCCCACTCTGTCAGTGTAACACACCCAGGGAAGAGCAGACTGACCCCACTCTGTCAATGTAACACACCCAGGGAAGAGCAGACTGACCCCACTCTGTCAGTGTAACACACTCAGGGAAGAGCAGACTGACCCCACTCTGTCAATGTAACACAACCAGGGAAGAGCAGACTGACCCCACTCTGTCAATGTAACCAACCCAGGGAAGACCAGACTGACCCCACTCTGTCAATGTAACACACACAGGGAAGACCAGACTGATCCCACACTGTCAATGTAACATACCCAGGGAAGAGCAGACTGACCCCACTCTGTCAATGTAACACACCCAGGGAAGAGCAGACTGACCCCACTCTGTCAATGTAACACAACCAGGGAAGACCAGACTGACCCAACTCTGTCATTGTAACCCACACAGGGAAGAACAGACTGACCCCACTCTGTCAATGTAACACGCCCAGGGAAGAGCAGACTGACCCACTCTGTCATTGTAACCCACCCAGGGAAGACCAGACTGACCCCACTCTGTCAATGTAACCCACCCAGGGAAGAACAGACTGACCCCACACTGTCAATGTAACACAGCGAGGGAAGAGCAGACTGACCCCACTCTGTCAATGTAACACACCCAGGGAAGAGCAGACTGACCTCACTCGGTCAATTACCACACCCAGTGAATACCAGACTGACCTCACTCTGTCAATGTAACACACTCAGGGAAGAACAGACTGACCCCACTCTGTCAGTGTAACACACCCAGGGAAGAGCAGACTGACCCAACTCTGTCAATGTAACACACACAAGGAAGAGCAGACTGACCCGACTCTATCAATGTAACACAACCCGGGAAGACCAGACTGACCCCACTCTGTCAATGTAACCCACTCAGGGCAGGGCAGACTGACCTCACTCTGTCAATGTAACACACCCAGGGAAGAACAGACTGACCCAGTCTGTCATTGTAACCCACCCAGGGAAGAGCAGACAGACCCCACACTGTCAATGTAACACACCCAGGGAACAGCAGACTGACCCCACTCTGTCAATGTAACCCACCCAGGGAAGATCAGACTGACCTCACTCTGTCAATGTAACACACCCAGGGAAGAACACACTGACCCCACTCAGTCAATGAATCACAACCAGTGAAGAGCAGACTGACTCCACTCTGTCATTGTAACCAACCCAGGGAAGACCAGACTGACCCCACTCTGTCAATGTAACCCACCCAGGTAAAAAAAAACAGACTGAACCCACACTGTCAATGTAACACACCCAGGGAAGAGCACACTGACCTCACTCGGTCAATTACCACACCCAGTGAATAGCAGACTGACCTCACTCTGTCAATGTAACACACTCAGGGAAGAACAGACTGACCCCACTCTGTCAGTGTAACACACCCAGGGACGAGCAGACTGACCCCACTCTGTCAATGTAACACACCCAGGGAAGAGCAGACGGACTGCAATCTGTCAATGTAACACACCCAGATAAGACCAGACTGACCCCACTCTGTCAATGTAACACACCCAGGGAAGACCAGACTAACCCCACAATGTCAAAGTAACACACCCAGGGAAGAGCAGACTGACCCCACTCTGTCAGTGTAACACACTCAGGGAAGAGCAGTACGACCTCACTCTGTCAATGTAACACACCCAGGGAAGAACACACTGACCCCACTCAGTCAATGAATCACAACCAGCGAAGAGCAGACTGACCCCACTCTGTCAATGTAACACACCCAGGGAAGACAAGACTGACCCCACTCTGTCAATGTAACACACCCAGGGAAGAGCAGTACGACCCCACTCAGTCAATGTAACACACCCAGGGAAGAGCAGACTGACCACACTCTGTCAATGAACCACACCCAGTGAACAGCAGACTGACCCCACTCTGTCAATGTAACATACCCAGGGAAGAGCAGACTGACCCTACTCTGTCAATTTAACACACCCAGGGAAGAGCAGTCTGACCCCATTCTGTCAATGTAACACACCCATGGAAGAGCAGACTGACCCGACACTGTCATTGTAACCCACCCAGGGAAGACCAGACTGACACCACTCTGTCAATGTAACCCACCCAGGGAAGATCAGACTGACCTCACTCTGTCAATGTAACACACCCAGGGAAGAACACACTGACCCCACTCAGTCAATGAATCACAACCAGCGAAGAGCAGACTGACCCCACTCTGTCATTGTAACCCACCCAGGGAAGACCAGACAGACCCCACTCTGTCAATGTAACACACCCAGGGAAGAGCACACTGACCCCACAATGTCAATGTAACACACCCAGGGAAGAGCAGACTGACCCCACTCTGTCAGTGTAACACACTCAGGGAAGAGCAGACTGACCCCACTCTGTCAATGTAACACAACCAGGGAAGAGCAGACTGACCCCACTCTGTCAATGTAACCAACCCAGGGAAGACCAGACTGACCCCACTCTGTCAATGTAACACACACAGGGAAGATCAGACTGATCCCACACTGTCAATGTAACATACCCAGGGAAGAGCAGACTGACCCCACTCTGTCAATGTAACACACCCAGGGAAGAGCAGACTGACCCCACTCTGTCAATGTAACACAACCAGGGAAGACCAGACTGACCCAACTCTGTCATTGTAACCCACACAGGGAAGAACAGACTGACCCCACTCTGTCAATGTAACACGCCCAGGGAAGAGCAGACTGACCCACTCTGTCATTGTAACCCACCCAGGGAAGACCAGACTGACCCCACTCTGTCAATGTAACCCACCCAGGGAAGAACAGACTGACCCCACACTGTCAATGTTACACAGGGAGGGAAGAGCAGACTGACCCCACTCTGTCAATGTAACACACCAAGGGAAGAGCAGACTGACCTCACTCGGTCAATTACCACACCCAGTGAATAGCAGACTGACCTCACTCTGTCAATGTAACACACTCAGGGAAGAACAGACTGACCCCACTCTGTAAGTGTAACACACCCAGGGAAGAGCAGACTGACCCAACTCTGTCAATGTAACACACACAAGGAAGAGCAGACTGACCCGACTCTATCAATGTAACACAACCCGGGAAGACCAGACTGACCCCACTCTGTCAATGTAACCCACCCAGGGCAGGGCAGACTGACCTCACTCTGTCAATGTAACACACCCAGGGAAGAACAGACTGACCCAGTCTGTCATTGTAACCCACCCAGGGAAGACCAGACTGACCCCACTCTGTCAATGTAACACACACAGGGAAGAGCAGACTGACCACACTCTGTCAATGTAATACACCCAGGAAACAGCAGACTGACCACACTCTGTCAATGTAACACACCCAGGGAAGACAAGACTGACCCCACTTTGTCAATGTAACACACCCAGGGAAGAGCAGTACGACTCCACTCAGTCAATGTAAAACACCCAGGGAAGAGCAGACTGACCACACTCTGTCAATGAACCACACCCAGTGAACAGTAGACTGACCCGACTCTGTCAGTGTAACACACCCAGGGAAGAGCAGACTGACACCACTCTGTCAATGTAACATCCCCAGGGAAGAGCAGACTGACCGCAATCTGTCAATGTAACACACCCAGGGAAGATCAGACTGACCCCACTCTGTCAATGTAACACACCCAGGGAAGAGCAGACTGACCCCACTCTGTCAATGTAACACACCCAGGGAAGAGCAGACTGACCCCATTCTGTCAATGTAACACACCCATGGAAGAGCAGACTGACCCCACTCTGTCAGTGTAACACACTCAGGGAAGACCAGACTGACCCCACTCTGTCAATGTAACCAAACCAGGGAAGACCAGACTGAACCCACTCTGTCAATGTAACACACCCAGGGAAGAGCAGACAGACCCCACACTGTCAATGTAACACACCCAGGGAAGAGCAGACTGACCCCACTCTGTCAATGTAACCCACCCAGGGAAGATCAGACTGACCTCACTCTGTCAATGTAACACACCCAGGGAAGAACACACTGACCCCACTCAGTCAATGAATCACAACCAGTGAAGAGCAGACTGACTCCACTCTGTCATTGTAACCACCCAGGGAAGACCAGACTGACCCCACTCTGTCAATGTAACCCACCCAGTTAAAAAAAAACAGACTGAACCCACACTGTCAATGTAACACACCCAGGGAAGAGCACACTGACCTCACTCGGTCAATTACCACACCCAGTGAATAGCAGACTGACCTCACTCTGTCAATGTAACACACTCAGGGAAGAACAGACTGACCCCACTCTGTCAGTGTAACACACCCAGGGAAGAGCAGACTGACCCCACTCTGTCAATGTAACACACCCAGGGAAGAGCAGACTGACCCCACTCTGTCAGTGTAACACACTCAGGGAAGAGCAGACTGACCCCACTCTGTCAATGTAACACAACCAGGGAAGAGCAGACTGACCCCACTCTGTCAATGTAACCAACCCAGGGAAGACCAGACTGACCCCACTCTGTCAATGTAACACACACAGGGAAGACCAGACTGATCCCACACTGTCAATGTAACATACCCAGGGAAGAGCAGACTGACCCCACTCTGTCAATGTAACACACCCAGGGAAGAGCAGACTGACCCCACTCTGTCAATGTAACACAACCAGGGAAGACCAGACTGACCCAACTCTGTCATTGTAACCCACACAGGGAAGAACAGACTGACCCCACTCTGTCAATGTAACACGCCCAGGGAAGAGCAGACTGACCCACTCTGTCATTGTAACCCACCCAGGGAAGACCAGACTGACCCCACTCTGTCAATGTAACCCACCCAGGGAAGAACAGACTGACCCCACACTGTCAATGTAACACAGCGAGGGAAGAGCAGACTGACCCCACTCTGTCAATGTAACACACCCAGGGAAGAGCAGACTGACCTCACTCGGTCAATTACCACACCCAGTGAATACCAGACTGACCTCACTCTGTCAATGTAACACACTCAGGGAAGAACAGACTGACCCCACTCTGTCAGTGTAACACACCCAGGGAAGAGCAGACTGACCCAACTCTGTCAATGTAACACACACAAGGAAGAGCAGACTGACCCGACTCTATCAATGTAACACAACCCGGGAAGACCAGACTGACCCCACTCTGTCAATGTAACCCACTCAGGGCAGGGCAGACTGACCTCACTCTGTCAATGTAACACACCCAGGGAAGAACAGACTGACCCAGTCTGTCATTGTAACCCACCCAGGGAAGAGCAGACAGACCCCACACTGTCAATGTAACACACCCAGGGAACAGCAGACTGACCCCACTCTGTCAATGTAACCCACCCAGGGAAGATCAGACTGACCTCACTCTGTCAATGTAACACACCCAGGGAAGAACACACTGACCCCACTCAGTCAATGAATCACAACCAGTGAAGAGCAGACTGACTCCACTCTGTCATTGTAACCAACCCAGGGAAGACCAGACTGACCCCACTCTGTCAATGTAACCCACCCAGGTAAAAAAAAACAGACTGAACCCACACTGTCAATGTAACACACCCAGGGAAGAGCACACTGACCTCACTCGGTCAATTACCACACCCAGTGAATAGCAGACTGACCTCACTCTGTCAATGTAACACACTCAGGGAAGAACAGACTGACCCCACTCTGTCAGTGTAACACACCCAGGGACGAGCAGACTGACCCCACTCTGTCAATGTAACACACCCAGGGAAGAGCAGACGGACTGCAATCTGTCAATGTAACACACCCAGATAAGACCAGACTGACCCCACTCTGTCAATGTAACACACCCAGGGAAGACCAGACTAACCCCACAATGTCAAAGTAACACACCCAGGGAAGAGCAGACTGACCCCACTCTGTCAGTGTAACACACTCAGGGAAGAGCAGTACGACCTCACTCTGTCAATGTAACACACCCAGGGAAGAACACACTGACCCCACTCAGTCAATGAATCACAACCAGCGAAGAGCAGACTGACCCCACTCTGTCAATGTAACACACCCAGGGAAGACAAGACTGACCCCACTCTGTCAATGTAACACACCCAGGGAAGAGCAGTACGACCCCACTCAGTCAATGTAACACACCCAGGGAAGAGCAGACTGACCACACTCTGTCAATGAACCACACCCAGTGAACAGCAGACTGACCCCACTCTGTCAATGTAACATACCCAGGGAAGAGAAGACTGACCCTACTCTGTCAATTTAACACACCCAGGGAAGAGCAGTCTGACCCCATTCTGTCAATGTAACACACCCATGGAAGAGCAGACTGACCCGACACTGTCATTGTAACCCACCCAGGGAAGACCAGACTGACACCACTCTGTCAATGTAACCCACCCAGGGAAGATCAGACTGACCTCACTCTGTCAATGTAACACACCCAGGGAAGAACACACTGACCCCACTCAGTCAATGAATCACAACCAGCGAAGAGCAGACTGACCCCACTCTGTCATTGTAACCCACCCAGGGAAGACCAGACAGACCCCACTCTGTCAATGTAACACACCCAGGGAAGAGCACACTGACCCCACAATGTCAATGTAACACACCCAGGGAAGAGCAGACTGACCCCACTCTGTCAGTGTAACACACTCAGGGAAGAGCAGACTGACCCCACTCTGTCAATGTAACACAACCAGGGAAGAGCAGACTGACCCCACTCTGTCAATGTAACCAACCCAGGGAAGACCAGACTGACCCCACTCTGTCAATGTAACACACACAGGGAAGACCAGACTGATCCCACACTGTCAATGTAACATACCCAGGGAAGAGCAGACTGACCCCACTCTGTCAATGTAACACACCCAGGGAAGAGCAGACTGACCCCACTCTGTCAATGTAACACAACCAGGGAAGACCAGACTGACCCAACTCTGTCATTGTAACCCACACAGGGAAGAACAGACTGACCCCACTCTGTCAATGTAACACGCCCAGGGAAGAGCAGACTGACCCACTCTGTCATTGTAACCCACCCAGGGAAGACCAGACTGACCCCACTCTGTCAATGTAACCCACCCAGGGAAGAACAGACTGACCCCACACTGTCAATGTTACACAGGGAGGGAAGAGCAGACTGACCCCACTCTGTCAATGTAACACACCAAGGGAAGAGCAGACTGACCTCACTCGGTCAATTACCACACCCAGTGAATAGCAGACTGACCTCACTCTGTCAATGTAACACACTCAGGGAAGAACAGACTGACCCCACTCTGTCAGTGTAACACACCCAGGGAAGAGCAGACTGACCCAACTCTGTCAATGTAACACACACAAGGAAGAGCAGACTGACCCGACTCTATCAATGTAACACAACCCGGGAAGACCAGACTGACCCCACTCTGTCAATGTAACCCACCCAGGGCAGGGCAGACTGACCTCACTCTGTCAATGTAACACACCCAGGGAAGAACAGACTGACCCAGTCTGTCATTGTAACCCACCCAGGGAAGACCAGACTGACCCCACTCTGTCAATGTAACACACACAGGGAAGAGCAGACTGACCACACTCTGTCAATGTAATACACCCAGGAAACAGCAGACTGACCACACTCTGTCAATGTAACACACCCAGGGAAGACAAGACTGACCCCACTTTGTCAATGTAACACACCCAGGGAAGAGCAGTACGACTCCACTCAGTCAATGTAACACACCCAGGGAAGAGCAGACTGACCACACTCTGTCAATGAACCACACCCAGTGAACAGTAGACTGACCCGACTCTGTCAGTGTAACACACCCAGGGAAGAGCAGACTGACACCACTCTGTCAATGTAACATCCCCAGGGAAGAGCAGACTGACCGCAATCTGTCAATGTAACACACCCAGGGAAGATCAGACTGACCCCACTCTGTCAATGTAACACACCCAGGGAAGAGCAGACTGACCCCACTCTGTCAATGTAACACACCCAGGGAAGAGCAGACTGACCCCATTCTGTCAATGTAACACACCCATGGAAGAGCAGACTGACCCCACTCTGTCAGTGTAACACACTCAGGGAAGACCAGACTGACCCCACTCTGTCAATGTAACCAAACCAGGGAAGACCAGACTGAACCCACTCTGTCAATGTAACACACCCAGGGAAGAGCAGACAGACCCCACACTGTCAATGTAACACACCCAGGGAAGAGCAGACTGACCCCACTCTGTCAATGTAACCCACCCAGGGAAGATCAGACTGACCTCACTCTGTCAATGTAACACACCCAGGGAAGAACACACTGACCCCACTCAGTCAATGAATCACAACCGGTGAAGAGCAGACTGACTCCACTCTGTCATTGTAACCACCCAGGGAAGACCAGACTGACCCCACTCTGTCAATGTAACCCACCCAGGTAAAAAAAAAACAGACTGAACCCACACTGTCAATGTAACACACCCAGGGAAGAGCACACTGACCTCACTCGGTCAATTACCACACCCAGTGAATAGCAGACTGACCTCACTCTGTCAATGTAACACACTCAGGGAAGAACAGACTGACCCCACTCTGTCAGTGTAACACACCCAGGGAAGAGCAGACTGACCCCACTCTGTCAATGTAACACACCCAGGGAAGAGCAGACTGACTGCAATCTGTCAATGTAACACACCCAGGGAAGACCAGACTGACCCCACTCTGTCAATGTAACACACCCAGGGAAGACCAGACTAACCCCACAATGTCAAAGTAACACACCCAGGGAAGAGCAGACTGACCCCACTCTGTCAGTGTAACACACTCAGGGAAGAGCAGACTGACCCCACTCTGTCAATGTAACACAACCAGGGAAGACCAGACTGACCACACTCTGTCAATGTAACACACCCAGGGAAGACAAGACTGACCACACTCTGTCAATGTAACACACCCAGGGAAGAGCAGTACGACCCCACTCAGTCAATGTAACACACCCAGGGAAGAGCAGACTGACCACACTCTGTCAATGAACCACACCCAGTGAACAGCAGACTGACCCCACTCTGTCAATGTAACATACCCAGGGAAGAGCAGACTGACCCTACTCTGTCAATTTAACACACCCAGGGAAGAGCAGACTGACCCCATTCTGTCAATGTAACACACCCATGGAAGAGCAGACTGACCCGACACTGTCATTGTAACCCACCCAGGGAAGACCAGACTGACACCACTCTGTCAATGTAACCCACCCAGGGAAGATCAGACTGACCTCACTCTGTCAATGTAACACACCCAGGGAAGAACACACTGACCCCACTCAGTCAATGAATCACAACCAGCGAAGAGCAGACTGACCCCACTCTGTCATTGTAACCCACCCAGGGAAGACCAGACAGACCCCACTCTGTCAATGTAACACACCCAGGGAAGAGCACACTGACCCCACAATGTCAATGTAACACACCCAGGGAAGAGCAGACTGACCCCACTCTGTCAGTGTAACACACTCAGGGAAGAGCAGACTGACCCCACTCTGTCAATGTAACACAACCAGGGAAGAGCAGACTGACCCCACTCTGTCAATGTAACCAACCCAGGGAAGACCAGACTGACCCCACTCTGTCAATGTAACACACACAGGGAAGACCAGACTGATTCCACACTGTCAATGTAACATACCCAGGGAAGAGCAGACTGACCCCACTCTGTCAATGTAACACACCCAGGGAAGAGCAGACTGACCCCACTCTGTCAATGTAACACAACCAGGGAAGACCAGACTGACCCAACTCTGTCATTGTAACCCACACAGGGAAGAACAGACTGACCCCACTCTGTCAATGTAACACGCCCAGGGAAGAGCAGACTGACCCACTCTGTCATTGTAACCCACCCAGGGAAGACCAGACTGACCCCACTCTGTCAATGTAACCCACCCAGGGAAGAACAGACTGACCCCACACTGTCAATGTAACACAGCGAGGGAAGAGCAGACTGTCCCCACTCTGTCAATGTAACACACCCAGGGAAGAGCAGACTGACCTCACTCGGTCAATTACCACACCCAGTGAATAGCAGACTGACCT
The DNA here is from genome assembly GCF_047496795.1 of Chiloscyllium punctatum. Classification (NCBI taxonomy): domain Eukaryota; kingdom Metazoa; phylum Chordata; class Chondrichthyes; order Orectolobiformes; family Hemiscylliidae; genus Chiloscyllium; species Chiloscyllium punctatum. Next base: position 53,014,185 of record NC_092788.1, on the reverse strand, counting down.
CACTCTGTCAGTGTAACACACTCAGGGAAGAACAGACTGACCCCACTCTGTCAGTGTAACACACCCAGGGAAGAGCAGACTGACCCAACTCTGTCAATGTAACACACACAAGGAAGAGCAGACTGACCCGACTCTATCAATGTAACACAACCAGGGAAGACATGACTGACCCCACTCTGTCAATGTAACCCACCCAGGGCAGGGCAGACTGACCTCACTCTGTCAATGTAACACACCCAGGGAAGAACAGACTGACCCAGTCTGTCATTGTAACCCACCCAGGGAAGACCAGACTGACCCCACTCTGTCAATGTAACACACACAGGGAAGAGCAGACTGACCACACTCTGTCAATGTAACACACCCAGGAAACAGCAGACTGACCACACTCTGTCAATGTAACACACCCAGGGAAGACAAGACTGACCCCACTTTGTCAATGTAACACACCCAGGGAAGAGCAGTACGACCCCACTCAGTCAATGTAACACACCCAGGGAAGAGCAGACTGACCACACTCTGTCAATGAACCACACCCAGTGAACAGTAGACTGACCCGACTCTGTCAGTGTAACACACCCAGGGAAGAGCAGACTGACACCACTCTGTCAATGTAACATCCCCAGGGAAGAGCAGACTGACCGCAATCTGTCAATGTAACACACCCAGGTAAGAGCAGACTGACCACACTCTATCAAAGTAACACACCCAGGGAAGAATAGACAGACCCCACTCTGTCAATGTAACACAGCCAGGGAAGATCAGACTGACCCCACTCTGTCAATGTAACACACCCAGGGAAGAGCAGACTGACCCCACTCTGTCAATGTAACACACCCAGGGAAGAGCAGACTGACCCCATTCTGTCAATGTAACACACCCATGGAAGAGTAGACTGACCCCACACTGTCATTGTAACCCACCCAGGGAAGAACACACAGACCCCACAATGTCAAAGTAACACACCCAGGGAAGAGCAGACTGACCCCACTCTTTCAGTGTAACACAACCAGGCAAAACCAGACTGACCCCACTCTGTCAATGTAACCAACCCAGGGAAGACCAGACTGAACCCACTCTGTCAATGTAACACACACAGTGAAGACCAGACTGACCCCACACTGTCAATGTAACACACCCAGCGAAGAGCAGACTGACCCCACTCTGTCAATGTAACCCACCCAGGGAAGATCAGACTGACCTGACTCTGTCAATGTAACACACCCAGGGAAGAACACACTGACCCCACTCTGTCAATGTAACACACTCAGGGAGGAACAGACTGACCCCACTCTGTCAATGTAACAGACCCAGGGAAGAACAGACTGACCCCACTCTGTCAGTGTAACACACTCAGGGAAGAACAGACTGACCCCACTCTGTCAGTGTAACACAACCAGGGAAGAACACACTGACCTCACTCGGTCAATTACCACACCCAGTGAATAGCAGACTGACCTCACTCTGTCAATGTAACACACTCAGGGAAGAACAGAATGACCCCACTCTGTCAGTGTAACACAACCAGGGAAGAACAGACTGGACCCACTCTGTCAATGTAACCAACCCAGGGAAGAACACACTGACCCCACTCAGTCAATGAATCACAACCAGTGAAGAGCAGACTGACTCCACTCTGTCATTGTAACCCACCCAGGGAAGACCAGACTGACCCCACTCTGTCAATGTAACCCACCCAGGTAAAAAAAAAACAGACTGAACCCACACTGTCAATGTAACACACCCAGGGAAGCGCACACTGACCTCACTCAGTCAATTACCACACCCAGTGAATAGCAGATTGACCTCACTCTGTCAATGTAACACACTCAGGGAGGAACAGACTGACCCCACTCTGTCAATGTAACAGACCCAGGGAAGAACAGACTGACCCCACTCTGTCAGTGTAACACACTCAGGGAAGAACAGACTGACCCCACTCTGTCAGTGTAACACAACCAGGGAAGAACACACTGACCTCACTCGGTCAATTACCACACCCAGTGAATAGCAGACTGACCTCACTCTGTCAATGTAACACACTCAGGGAAGAACAGAATGACCCCACTCTGTCAGTGTAACACAACCAGGGAAGAACAGACTGGACCCACTCTGTCAATGTAACCAACCCAGGGAAGAACACACTGACCCCACTCAGTCAATGAATCACAACCAGTGAAGAGCAGACTGACTCCACTCTGTCATTGTAACCCACCCAGGGAAGACCAGACTGACCCCACTCTGTCAATGTAACCCACCCAGGTAAAAAAAAACAGACTGAACCCACACTGTCAATGTAACACACCCAGGGAAGCGCACACTGACCTCACTCAGTCAATTACCACACCCAGTGAATAGCAGATTGACAAAACTCTGTCAATGTAACACACTCAGGGAAGAACAGACTGACCCCACTCTGTCAGTGTAACACACCCAGGGAAGAGCAGACTGAACCCACTCTGTCAATGTAACACACCCAGGGAAGAGCTGACTGACTGCAATCTGTCAATGTAACACACCCAGGGAAGACCAGACTGACCCCACTCTGTCAATGTAACACACCCAGGGAAGACCAGACTAACCCCACAATGTCAAAGTAACACACCCAGGGAAGAGCAGACTGACCCCACTCTGTCAATGTAACACACCCAGGGAAGAGCAGACTGACCCCACTCTGTCAATGTAAAACAACCAGGGAAGACCAGACTGACCACACTCTGTCAATGTAACACACCCAGGGAAGACAAGACTGACCCCACTCTGTCAATGTAACCCACCCAGGTAAAAAAAAAACAGACTGAACTCACACTGTCAATGTAACACACCCAGGGAAGCGCACACTGACCTCACTCATTCAATTACCACACCCAGTGAATAGCAGATTGACCTCACTCTGTCAATGTAACACACTCAGGGAAGAACAGACTGACCCCACTCTGTCAGTGTAACACACCCAGGGAAGAGCAGACTGACCCCACTCTGTCAATGTAACACACCCAGGGAAGAGCAGACTGACTACAATCTGTCAAAGTAACACACCCAGGGAAGAGCAGACTGACCCCACTCTGTCAATGTAACACACCCAGGGAAGAGCAGACTGACCCCACTCTGTCAATGTAAAACAACCAGGGAAGACCAGACTGACCACACTCTGTCAATGTAACACACCCAGGGAAGACAAGACTGACCCCACTCTGTCAATGTAACACACCCAGGGAAGAGCAGTACGACCCCACTCAGTCAATGTAACACACCCAGCGAAGAGCAGACTGACCACACTTTGGCAATGAACCACACCCAGTGAACAGCAGACTGACCCCACTCTGTCAGTGTAACACACCCAGGGAAGAGCAGACTGACCCCACTCTGTCAATGTAACATACCCAGGGAAGAGCAGACTGACCGCACACTGTCAATGTAACACACCCAGGTACGAGCAGACTGACCACACTCTATCAAAGTAACACACCCAGGGAAGAATAGACAGACCCCACTCTGTCAACGTAACACAGCCAGGGAAGATCAGACTGACCCCACACTGTCAATGTAACAGACCCAGGGAAGAGCAGACTGACATCACACTGTCAATGTAACACACCCATGGAAGAGCAGACTGACCCGACACTGTCATTGTAACCCACACAGGGAAGACCAGACTGACACCACTCTGTCAATGTAACCCACCCAGGGAAGATCATACTGACCTCACTCTGTCAATGTAACCCACCCAGGGAAGAGCAGACTGACCCCACTCTGTCAATGTAACCCACCCAGGGAAGAGCAGACTGACTGCAATCTGTCAATGTAACACAACCAGGGAAGACCAGACTGACCCCACTCTGTCAATGTAACCCACCCAGGGAAGATCAGACTGACCTCACTCTGTCAATGTAACACACCCAGGGAAGACCAGACTGACCCCACTCTGTCAATGTAACCCACCCAGGGAAGATCAGACTGACCTCACTCTGTCAATGTAACACACCCAGGGAAGAACACACTGACCCCACTCAGTCAATGAATCACAACCAGCGAAGAGCAGACTGACCCCACTCTGTCATTGTAACCCACCCAGGGAAGACCAGACTGACCCCACTCTGTCAATGTAACCCACCCAGGTAAAAAAAAACAGACTGAACCCACACTGTCAATGTAACACACCCAGGGAAGAGCACACTGACCTCACTCGGTCAATTACCACACCCAGTGAATAGCAGACTGACCTCACTCTGTCAATGTAACACACTCAGGGAAGAACAGACTGACCCCACTCTGTCAATGTAACACACCCAGGGAAGACCAGACTGACCCCACTCTGTCAATGTAACACACCCAGGGAAGACCAGACTGACCCCACAATGTCAGTGTAACACACCCATGGAAGAGCAGACTGACCCCACTCTGTCAGTGTAACACACTCAGGGAAGAGCAGACTGACCCCACACTGTCAACGTAACACAACCAGGGAAGACCAGACTGACCACACTCTGTCAATGTAACCAACCCAGGGAAGACCAGACTGACCCCATTCTGTCAATGTAACACACACAGGGAAGACCAGACTGATCCCACACTGTCAATGTAACACACCCAGGGAAGAGCAGACTGACCCCACTCTGTCAATATAACACACACAGGGAAGACCAGACTGACCCAACTCTGTCAATGTAACCCACTCAGGGAAGAACAGACTGACCCCACTCTGTCAATGTAACACACCCAGGGAAGAGCAGACTGACCCACTCTGTCATTGTAACCCACCCAGGGAAGACCAGACTGACCCCACTCTGTCAATGTAACCCACCCAGGGAAGAACAGACTGACCCCACACTGTCAATGTAACACACCCAGGGAAGAGCAGACTGACCCCACTCTGTCAATGTAACACACCCATAGAAGAGCAGACTGACCACACTCTGTCATTGTATCACACCCAGGGAAGATCAGACTGACCCCACTCTGTCAATGTAACACACCCAGGGAAGATCAGACTGAACCCACTCTGTCAATGTAACATACCCAGGGAAGAGCAGACTGACCGCAATCTGTCAATGTAACACACCCAGGTAAGAGCAGACTGACCACACTCTATCAAAGTAACACACCCAGGGAAGAATCGACAGACCCCACTCTGTCAATGTAACACCGCCAGGGAAGATCAGACTGACATCATACTGTCAATGTAACACACCCAGGGAAGAGCAGACTGACCCTACTCTGTCAATTTAACACACCCAGGGAAGAGCAGACTGACCCCATTCTGTCAATGTAACACACCCATGGAAGAGCAGACTGACCCGACACTGTCATTGTAACCCACCCAGGGAAGACCAGACTGACACCACTCTGTCAATGTAACCCACCCAGGGAAGATCAGACTGACCTCACTCTGTCAATGTAACACACCCAGGGAAGAACACACTGACCCCACTCAGTCAATGAATCACAACCAGCGAAGAGCAGACTGACCCCACTCTGTCATTGTAACACACCCAGGGAAGACCAGACTGACCCCACTCTGTCAATGTAACCCACCCAGTTAAAAAAAAACACACTGAACCCACACTGTCAATGTAACACACCCAGGGAAGGGCACACTGAACTCACTCGGTCAATTTCCTCACCCAGTGAATAGCAGACTGACCTCACTCTGTCAATGTAACACACTCAGGGAGGAACAGACTGACCCCACTCAGTCAGTGTAACAGACCCAGGGAAGAGCAGACTGACCCCACTCTGTCAACGTAACACACCCAGGGAAGAGCAGACTGACTGCAATCTGTCAATGTAACACACCCAGGGAAGACCAGACTGACCCCACAATGTCAGTGTAACACACCCAGGGAAGAGCAGACTGACCCCACTCTGTCAGTGTAACACACTTAGGGAAGAGCAGACTGACCCCACACTGTCAACGTAACACAACCAGGGAAGACCAGACTGACCCCACTCTGTCAATGTAACCAACCTAGGGAAGACCAGACTGACCCCATTCTGTCAATGTAACACACACAGGGAAGACCAGACTGATCCCACACTGTCAATGTAACATACCCAGGGAAGAGCAGACTGACCCCACTATGTCAATGTAACACACCCAGGGAAGAGCAGACTGACCCCACTCTGTCAATATAACACACACAGGGAAGACCAGACTGACCCAACTCTGTCAATGTAACCCACACAGGGAAGAACAGACTGACCCCACTCTGTCAATGTAACACACCCAGGGAAGAGCAGACTGACCCACTCTGTCATTGTAACCCACCCAGGGAAGACCAGACTGACCCCACTCTGTCAATGTAACCCACCCAGGGAAGAACAGACTGACCCCACACTGTCAATGTAACACACCCAGGGAAGAGCAGACTGACCCCACTCTGTCAATGTAACAAACCCAGGGAAGAGCAGACTGACCACACTCTGTCATTGTATCACACCCAGGGAAGATCAGACTGACCCCACTCTGTCAATGTAACACACCCAGGGAAGATCAGACTGACCCCACTCTGTCAATGTAACATACCCAGGGAAGAGCAGACTGACCGCAATCTGTCAATGTAACACACCCAGGTAAGAGCAGACTGACCACACTCTATCAAAGTAACACACCCAGGGAAGAATAGACAGACCCCACTCTGTCAATGTAACACAGCCAGGGAAGATCAGACTGACCCCACTCTGTCAATGTAACAGACCCAGGGAAGAGCAGACTGACATCACACTGTCAATGTAACACACTCAGGGAAGAGCAGACAGACCCCACTCTGTCAATGTAACACACCCAGGGAAGAGTAGACTGACCCCACACTGTCATTGTAACCCACCCAGGGAAGACCAGAATGACCCCACTCTGTCAATGTAACCCACCCAGGGAAGTACACACTGACACCAAGTCAATGAATCACAACCAGCGAAGAGCAGACTGACCCCACTCTGTCATTGTAACCCACCCAGGGAAGACCAGACTGACCCCACTCTGTCAATGTAACCCACCCAGGTAAAAAAAAACAGACTGAACCCACACTGTCAATGTAGCACACCCAGGGAAGAGCACACTGACCTCACTCGGTCAATTACCACACCCAGTGAATAGCAGACTGACCTCACTCTGTCAATGTAACACACTCAGGGAAGAACAGACTGACCCCACTCTGTCAGTGTAACACATCCAGGGAAGAGCAGACTGACCCCACTCTGTCAATGTAACACACCCAGGGAAAAGCAGACTGACTGCAATCTGTCAATGTAACACACCCAGGGAAGACCAGACTGACCCCACTCTGTCAATGTAACCCACCCAGGGAAGATCAGACTGACCTCACTCTGTCAATGTAACACACCCAGGGAAGAACACACTGACCACACTCAGTCAATGAATCACAACCAGCGAAGAGCAGACTGACCCCACTCTGTCATTGTAACCCACCCAGGGAAGACCAGACTGACCCCCCACTGTCAATGTAACCCACCCAGGTAAAAAAAAAAACAGACTGAACCCACACTGTCAATCTAACACACCCAGGGAAGATCAGACTGACCTCACTCGGTCAATTACCACGCCCAGTGAACAGCAGACTGACCTCACTCTGTCAATGTAACACACTCAGGGAAGAACAGACTGACCCCACTCTGTCAGTGTAACACACGCAGGGAAGAGCAGACTGACCCCACTCTGTCAATGTAACACACCCAGGGAAGAGCAGACTGACTGCAAACTGTCAATGTAACACACCCAGGGAAGACCAGACTGACCCCACTCTGTCAATGTAACACACCCAGGGAAGACCAGACTGACCCCACAATGTCAATGTAACACACCCAGGGAAGTGCAGACTGACCCCACTCTGTCAGTGTAACACACTCAGGGAAGAGCAGACTGACCCCACTCTGTCAATGTAACACAACCAGGGAAGACCAGACTGACCCCACTCTGTAAATGTAACCAACCCAGGGAAGACCAGACTGACCCCACTCTGTGAATGTAACACAAACAGGGAAGACCAGACTGACCCCACACTGTCAATGTAACACACCCAGGGAAGACCAGACTGACCCCACTCTGTCAATGTAACACACCCAGGGAAGAGCAGACTGACCGCAATCTGTCAATGTAACACACCCAGGTAAGAGCAGACTGACCACACTCTATCAAAGTAACACACCCAGGGAAGAATAGACAGACCCCACTCTGTCAATGTAACACAGCCAGGGAAGATCAGACTGACCCCACTCTGTCAATGTAACAGACCCAGGGAAGAGCAGACTGACATCACACTGTCAATGTAACACACCCAGGGAAGAGCAGACTGACCCCACTCTGTCAATGTAACACACCCAGGGAAGAGCAGACTGATCCCATTCTGTCAATGTAACACACCCATGGAAGAGCAGACTGACCCCACACTGTCATTGTAACCCACCCAGGGAAGACCAGACTGACCCCACTCTGTCAATGTAACCCACCCAGGGAAGATCAGACTGACCTCACTCTGTCAATGTAACACACCCAGGGAAGAACACACTGACCCAACTCAGTCAAAGTAACAGACCCAGGGAAGACCAGACTGACCCCACTCTGTCAATGTAACACACCCAGGGAAGAACAGACTGACGCCACAATGTCAATGTAACACACCCAGGGAAGAGCAGACTGACCCCACTCTGTCAGTGTAACACACTCAGGGAAGAGCAGACTGACCCCACTCTGTCAATGTAACACATCCAGGGAAGATCAGACTGACCCCACTCTGTCAATGTAACCAACCCAGGGAAGACCAGACTGACCCCACTCTGTCAATGTAACACACACAGCCAAGACCAGACTGATCCCATACTGTCAATGTAACATACCCAGGGAAGAGCAGACTGACCCCAATGTGTCAATGTAACACACCCAGGGAAGAGCAGACTGACCCCACTCTATCAATGTAACACAACCAGGGAAGACCAGACTGACCCAACTCTGTCAATGTAACCCACACAGGGAAGAACAGACTGACCCCACTGTGTCAATGTAACACACCCATGGAAGAGCAGACTGACCCACTCTGTCATTGTAACCCACCCAGGGAAGACCACACTGACCCCACTCTGTCAATGTAACCCACCCAGGGAAGAACAGACTGACCCCACACTGTCAATGTAACACACCCAGGGAAGAGCAGACTGACCCCACTCTGTCAATGTAACACACCCAGGGAAGAGCAGACTGACCTCACACTGTCATTGTATCACACCCAGGGAAGATCAGACTGACCCCACTCTATCAATGTAACACACCCAGGGAAGATCAGACTGACCCCACTCTGTCAATGTAACATACCCAGGGAAGAGCAGACTGTCCGCAATCTGTCAAAGTAACACACCCAGGTAAGAGCAGACTGACCACACTCTATCAAAGTAACACACCCAGGGAAGAATAGACAGACCCCACTCTGTCAATGTAACAGACCCAGGGAAGAGCAGACTGACATCACACTGTCAATGTAACACACCCAGGTAAGAGCAGACTGACCCAACACTGTCATTGTAACCCACCCAGGGAAGACCAAACTGACCCCACTCTGTCAATGTATCCCACCCAGGGAAGATCAGACTGACCTCACACTGTCAATGTAACACACACAGTGAAGACCAGACTGACCCCACACTGTCAATGTAACACACCCAGGGAAGAGCAGACTGACCCCACTCTGTCAATGTAACCCACCCAGGGAAGATCAGACTGACCTGACTCTGTCAATGTAACACACCCAGGGAAGAACACACTGACCCCACTCTGTCAATGTAACACACTCAGGGAGGAACAGACTGACCCCACTCTGTCAATGTAACAGACCCAGGGAAGAACAGACTGACCCCACTCTGTCAGTGTAACACACTCAGGGAAGAACAGACTGACCCCACTCTGTCAGTGTAACACAACCAGGGAAGAACACACTGACCTCACTCGGTCAATTACCACACCCAGTGAATAGCAGACTGACCTCACTCTGTCAATGTAACACACTCAGGGAAGAACAGAATGACCCCACTCTGTCAGTGTAACACAACCAGGGAAGAACAGACTGGACCCACTCTGTCAATGTAACCAACCCAGGGAAGAACACACTGACCCCACTCAGTCAATGAATCACAATCAGTGAAGAGCAGACTGACTCCACTCTGTCATTGTAACCCACCCAGGGAAGACCAGACTGACCCCACTCTGTCAATGTAACCCACCCAGGTAAAAAGAAAACAGACTGAACCCACACTGTCAATGTAACACACCCAGGGAAGCGCACACTGACCTCATTCAGTCAATTACCACACCCAGTGAATAGCATATTGACCTCACTCTGTCAATGTAACACACTCAGGGAAGAACAGACTGACCCCTCTCTGTCAGTGTAACACACCCAGGGAAGAGCAGACTGACCTCACTCTGTCAATGTAACACACCCAGGGAAGAGCAGACTGACTGCAATCTGTCAATGTAACACACCCAGGGAAGACCAGACTGACCCCACTCTGTCAATGTAACACACCCAGGGAAGACCAGACTAACCGCACAATGTCAAAGTAACACACCCAGGGAAGCGCAGACTGACCCCACTCTGTCAATGTAACACACCCAGGGAAGAGCAGACTGACCCCACTCTGTCAATGTAAATCAACCAGGGAAGACCAGACTGACCACACTCTGTCAATGTAACACACCCAGGGAAGACAAGACTGACCCCACTCTGTCAATGTAACACACCCAGGGAAGAGCAGTACGACCCCACTCAGTCAATGTAACACACCCAGGGAAGAGCAGACTGACCACACTCTGGCAATGAACCACACCCAGTGAACAGCAGACTGACCCGACTCTGTCAGTGTAACACACCCAGGGAAGAGCAGACTGACCCCACTCTGTCAATGTAACATACCCAGGGAAGAGCAGACTGACCGCACACTGTCAATGTAACACACCCAGGTACGAGCAGACTGACCACACTCTATCAAAGTAACACACCCAGGGAAGAATAGACAGACCCCACTCTGTCAACGTAACACAGCCAGGGAAGATCAGACTGACCCCACACTGTCAATGTAACAGACCCAGGGAAGAGCAGACTGACATCACACTGTCAATGTAACACACCCAGGGAAGAGCAGACTGACCCTACTCTGTCAATTTAATACACCCAGGGAAGAGCAGACTGACCCCATTCTGTCAATGTAACACACCCATGGAAGAGCAGACTGACCCGACACTGTCATTGTAACCCACCCAGGGAAGACCAGACTGACACCACTCTGTCAATGTAACCCACCCAGGGAAGATCAGACTGACCTCACTCTGTCAATGTAACCCACCCAGGGAAGAGCAGAATGACCCCACTCTGTCAATGTAACACACCCAGGGAAGAGCAGACTGACTGCAATCTGTCAATGTAACACACCCAGGGAAGACCAGACTGACCCCACTCTGTCAATGTAACCCACCCAGGGAAGATCAGACTGACCTCACTCTGTCAATGTAACACACCCAGGGAAGACCAGACTGACCCCACTCTGTCAATGTAACCCACCCAGGGAAGATCAGACTGACCTCACTCTGTCAATGTAACACACCCAGGGAAGAACACACTGACCCCACTCAGTCAATGAATCACAACCAGCGAAGAGCAGACTGACCCCACTCTGTCATTGTAACCCACCCAGGGAAGACCAGACTGACCCCACTCTGTCAATGTAACCCACCCAGGTAAAAAAAAACAGACTGAACCCCCACTGTCAATGTAACACACCCAGGGAAGAGCACACTGACCTCACTCGGTCAATTACCACACCCAGTGAATAGCAGACTGACCTCACTCTGTCAATGTAACACACTCAGGGAAGAACAGACTGACCCCACTCTGTCAATGTAACACACCCAGGGAAGACCAGACTGACCCCACTCTGTCAATGTAACACACCCAGGGAAGACCAGACTGACCCCACAATGTCAGTGTAACACACCCATGGAAGAGCAGACTGACCCCACTCTGTCAGTGTAACACACTCAGGGAAGAGCAGACTGACCCCACACTGTCAACGTAACACAACCAGGGAAGACCAGACTGACCCCACTCTGTCAATGTAACCAACCCAGGGAAGACCAGACTGACCCCATTCTGTCAATGTAACACACACAGGGAAGACCAGACTGATCCCACACTGTCAATGTAACACACCCAGGGAAGAGCAGACTGACCGCAATCTGTCAATATAACACACCCAGGGAAGAGCAGACTGACCACACTCTATCAAAGTAACACACCCAGGGAAGAATCGACAGACCCCACTCTGTCAATGTAACACAGCCAGGGAAGATCAGACTGACATCATACTGTCAATGTAACACACCCAGGGAAGAGCAGACTGACCCTACTCTGTCAATTTAACACACCCAGGGAAGAGCAGACTGACCCCATTCTGTCAATGTAACACACCCATGGAAGAGCAGACTGACCCGACACTGTCATTGTAACCCACCCAGGGAAGACCAGACTGACACCACTCTGTCAATGTAACCCACCCAGGGAAGATCAGACTGACCTCACTCTGTCAATGTAACACACCCAGGGAAGAACACACTGACCCCACTCAGTCAATGAATCACAACCAGCGAAGAGCAGACTGACCCCACTCTGTCATTGTAACACACCCAGGGAAGACCAGACTGACCCCACTCTGTCAATGTAACCCACCCAGGTCAAAAAAAACAGACTGAACCCACACTGTCAATGTAACACACCCAGGGAAGGGCACACTGAACTCACTCGGTCAATTACCTCACCCAGTGAATAGCAGACTGACCTCACTCTGTCAATGTAACACACTCAGGGAGGAACAGACTGACCCCACTCAGTCAGTGTAACAGACCCAGGGAAGAGCAGACTGACCCCACTCTGTCAATGTAACACACCCAGGGAAGAGCAGACTGACTGCAATCTGTCAATGTAACACACCCAGGGAAGACCAGACTGACCCCACTCTGTCAATGTAACCCACCCAGGGAAGATCAGACTGACCTCACTCTGTCAATGTAACACACCCAGGGAAGAACACACTGACCCTACTCAGTCAATGAATCACAACCAGCGAAGAGCAGACTGACCCCACTCTGTCATTGTAACCCACCCAGGGAAGACCAGACTGACCCCACTCTGTCAATGTAACCCACCCAGGTAAAAAAAACCAGACTGAACCCACACTGTCAATGTAACACACCCAGGGAAGAGCACACTGACCTCACTCGGTCAATTACCACACCCAGTGAATAGCAGACTGACCTCACTCTGTCAATGTAACACACTCAGGGAAGAACTGACTGACCCCACTCTGTCAGTGTAACACACCCAGGGAAGAGCAGACTGACCCCACTCTGTCAATGTAACACACCCAGGGAAGAGCAGACTGACTGCAATCTGTCAATGTAACACACCCAGGGAAGACCAGACTGACCCCACTCTGTCAATGTAACACACCCAGGGAAGACCAGACTGACCCCACAATGTCAGTGTAACACACCCAGGGAAGAGCAGACTGACCCCACTCTGTCAGTGTAACACACTTAGGGAAGAGCAGACTGACCCCACACTGTCAACGTAACACAACCAGGGAAGACCAGACTGACCCCACACTGTCAATGTAACCAACCCAGGAAAGACCAGACTGACCCCATTCTGTCAATGTAACACACACAGGGAAGACCAGACTGATCCCACACTGTCAATGTAACATACCCAGGGAAGAGCAGACTGACCCCACTCTGTCAATGTAACACACCCAGGGAAGAGCAGACTGACCCCACTCTGTCAATATAACACACACAGGGAAGACCAGACTGACCCAACTCTGTCAATGTAACCCACACAGGGAAGAACAGACTGACCCCACTCTGTCAATGTAACACACCCAGGGAAGAGCAGACTGACCCACTCTGTCATTGTAACCCACCCAGGGAAGACCAGACTGACCCCACTCTGTCAATGTAACCCACCCAGGGAAGAACAGACTGACCCCACACTGTCAATGTAACACACCCAGGGAAGAGCAGACTGACCCCACTCTGTCAATGTAACAAACCCAGGGAAGAGCAGACTGACCACACTCTGTCATTGTATCACACCCAGGGAAGATCAGACTGACCCCACTCTGTCAATGTAACACACCCAGGGAAGATCAGACTGACCCCACTCTGTCAATGTAACATACCCAGGGAAGAGCAGACTGACCGCAATCTGTCAATGTAACACACCCAGGTAAGAGCAGACTGACCACACTCTATCAAAGTAACACACCCAGGGAAGAATAGACAGACCCCACTCTGTCAATGTAACACAGCCAGGGAAGATCAGACTGACCCCACTCTGTCAATGTAACACAAACAGGGAAGAGCAGACTGACATCACACTGTCAATGTAACACACTCAGGGAAGAGCAGACTGACCCCACTCTGTCAATGTAACACACCCAGGGAAGAGCAGACTGACCCCACACTGTCATTGTAACCCACCCAGGGAAGACCAGAATGACCCCACTCTGTCAATGTAACCCACCCAGGGAAGTACACACTGACACCAGTCAGTCAATGAATCACAACCAGCGAAGAGCAGACTGACCCCACTCTGTCATTGTAACCCACCCAGGGAAGACCAGACTGACCCCACTCTGTCAATGTAACCCACCCAGGGAAGATCAGACTGACCTCACTCTGTCAATGTAACACACCCAGGGAAGAACACACTGACCACACTCAGTCAATGAATCACAACCAGCGAAGAGCAGACTGACCCCACTCTGTCATTGTAACCCACCCAGGGAAGACCAGACTGACCCCCCACTGTCAATGTAACCCACCCAGGTAAAAAAAAAAACAGACTGAACCCACACTGTCAATCTAACACACCCAGGGAAGATCAGACTGACCTCACTCGGTCAATTACCACGCCCAGTGAACAGCAGACTGACCTCACTCTGTCAATGTTACACACTCAGGGAAGAACAGACTGACCCCACTCTGTCAGTGTAACACACGCAGGGAAGAGCAGACTGACCCCACTCTGTCAATGTAACACACCCAGGGAAGAGCAGACTGACTGCAAACTGTCAATGTAACACACCCAGGGAAGACCAGACTGACCCCACTCTGTCAATGTAACACACCCAGGGAAGACCAGACTGACCCCACAATGTCAATGTAACACACCCAGGGAAGTGCAGACTGACCCCACTCTGTCAGTGTAACACACTCAGGGAAGAGCAGACTGACCCCACTCTGTCAATGTAACACAACCAGGGAAGACCAGACTGACCCCACTCTGTAAATGTAACCAACCCAGGGAAGACCAGACTGACCCCACTCTGTGAATGTAACACAAACAGGGAAGACCAGACTGACCCCACACTGTCAATGTAACACACCCAGGGAAGACCAGACTGACCCCACTCTGTCAATGTAACACACCCAGGGAAGAGCAGACTGACCGCAATCTGTCAATGTAACACACCCAGGTAAGAGCAGACTGACCACACTCTATCAAAGTAACACACCCAGGGAAGAATAGACAGACCCCACTCTGTCAATGTAACACAGCCAGGGAAGATCAGACTGACCCCACTCTGTCAATGTAACGCACCCAGGGAAGAGCAGACTGACCCACTCTGTCATTGTAACCCACCCAGGGAAGACCAGACTGACCCCACTCTGTCAATGTAACCCACCCAGGGAAGAACAGACTGACCCCACACTGTCAATGTAACACACCCAGGGAAGAGCAGACTGACCCCACTCTGTCAATGTAACACACCCAGGGAAGAGCAGACTGACCACACTCTGTCATTGTATCACACCCAGGGAAGATCAGACTGACCCCACTCTGTCAATGTAACACACCCAGGGAAGATCAGACTAACCCCACTCTGTCAATGTAACATACCCAGGGAAGAGCAGACTGACCGCAATCTGTCAATGTAACACACCCAGGTAAGAGCAGACTGACCACACTCTATCAAAGTAACACACCCAGGGAAGAATCGACAGACCCCACTCTGTCAATGTAACACAGCCAGGGAAGATCAGACTGACATCATACTGTCAATGTAACACACCCAGGGAAGAGCAGACTGACCCTACTCTGTCAATTTAACACACCCAGGGAAGAGCAGACTGACCCCATTCTGTCAATGTAACACACCCATGGAAGAGCAGACTGACCCGACACTGTCATTGTAACCCACCCAGGGAAGACCAGACTGACACCACTCTGTCAATGTAACCCACCCAGGGAAGATCAGACTGACCTCACTCTGTCAATGTAACACACCCAGGGAAGAACACACTGACCCCACTCAGTCAATGAATCACAACCAGCGAAGAGCAGACTGACCCCACTCTGTCATTGTAACACACCCAGGGAAGACCAGACTGACCCCACTCTGTCAATGTAACCCACCCAGGTCAAAAAAAACAGACTGAACCCACACTGTCAATGTAACACACCCAGGGAAGGGCACACTGAACTCACTCGGTCAATTACCTCACCCAGTGAATAGCAGACTGACCTCACTCTGTCAATGTAACACACTCAGGGAGGAACAGACTGACCCCACTCAGTCAGTGTAACAGACCCAGGGAAGAGCAGACTGACCCCACTCTGTCAATGTAACACACCCAGGGAAGAGCAGACTGACTGCAATCTGTCAATGTAACACACCCAGGGAAGACCAGACTGACCCCACTCTGTCAATGTAACCCACCCAGGGAAGATCAGACTGACCTCACTCTGTCAATGTAACACACCCAGGGAAGAACACACTGACCCTACTCAGTCAATGAATCACAACCAGCGAAGAGCAGACTGACCCCACTCTGTCATTGTAACCCACCCAGGGAAGACCAGACTGACCCCACTCTGTCAATGTAACCCACCCAGGTAAAAAAAACCAGACTGAACCCACACTGTCAATGTAACACACCCAGGGAAGAGCACACTGACCTCACTCGGTCAATTACCACACCCAGTGAATAGCAGACTGACCTCACTCTGTCAATGTAACACACTCAGGGAAGAACTGACTGACCCCACTCTGTCAGTGTAACACACCCAGGGAAGAGCAGACTGACCCCACTCTGTCAATGTAACACACCCAGGGAAGAGCAGACTGACTGCAATCTGTCAATGTAACACACCCAGGGAAGACCAGACTGACCCCACTCTGTCAATGTAACACACCCAGGGAAGACCAGACTGACCCCACAATGTCAGTGTAACACACCCAGGGAAGAGCAGACTGACCCCACTCTGTCAGTGTAACACACTTAGGGAAGAGCAGACTGACCCCACACTGTCAACGTAACACAACCAGGGAAGACCAGACTGACCCCACACTGTCAATGTAACCAACCCAGGAAAGACCAGACTGACCCCATTCTGTCAATGTAACACACACAGGGAAGACCAGACTGATCCCACACTGTCAATGTAACATACCCAGGGAAGAGCAGACTGACCCCACTCTGTCAATGTAACACACCCAGGGAAGAGCAGACTGACCCCACTCTGTCAATATAACACACACAGGGAAGACCAGACTGACCCAACTCTGTCAATGTAACCCACACAGGGAAGAACAGACTGACCCCACTCTGTCAATGTAACACACCCAGGGAAGAGCAGACTGACCCACTCTGTCATTGTAACCCACCCAGGGAAGACCAGACTGACCCCACTCTGTCAATGTAACCCACCCAGGGAAGAACAGACTGACCCCACACTGTCAATGTAACACACCCAGGGAAGAGCAGACTGACCCCACTCTGTCAATGTAACAAACCCAGGGAAGAGCAGACTGACCACACTCTGTCATTGTATCACACCCAGGGAAGATCAGACTGACCCCACTCTGTCAATGTAACACACCCAGGGAAGATCAGACTGACCCCACTCTGTCAATGTAACATACCCAGGGAAGAGCAGACTGACCGCAATCTGTCAATGTAACACACCCAGGTAAGAGCAGACTGACCACACTCTATCAAAGTAACACACCCAGGGAAGAATAGACAGACCCCACTCTGTCAATGTAACACAGCCAGGGAAGATCAGACTGACCCCACTCTGTCAATGTAACACAAACAGGGAAGAGCAGACTGACATCACACTGTCAATGTAACACACTCAGGGAAGAGCAGACTGACCCCACTCTGTCAATGTAACACACCCAGGGAAGAGCAGACTGACCCCACACTGTCATTGTAACCCACCCAGGGAAGACCAGAATGACCCCACTCTGTCAATGTAACCCACCCAGGGAAGTACACACTGACACCAGTCAGTCAATGAATCACAACCAGCGAAGAGCAGACTGACCCCAATCTGTCATTGTAACCCACCCAGGGAAGACCAGACTGACCCCACTCTGTCAATGTAACCCACCCAGGGAAGATCAGACTGACCTCACTCTGTCAATGTAACACACCCAGGGAAGAACACACTGACCACACTCAGTCAATGAATCACAACCAGCGAAGAGCAGACTGACCCCACTCTGTCATTGTAACCCACCCAGGGAAGACCAGACTGACCCCCCACTGTCAATGTAACCCACCCAGGTAAAAAAAAAAACAGACTGAACCCACACTGTCAATCTAACACACCCAGGGAAGATCAGACTGACCTCACTCGGTCAATTACCACGCCCAGTGAACAGCAGACTGACCTCACTCTGTCAATGTAACACACTCAGGGAAGAACAGACTGACCCCACTCTGTCAGTGTAACACACGCAGGGAAGAGCAGACTGACCCCACTCTGTCAATGTAACACACCCAGGGAAGAGCAGACTGACTGCAAACTGTCAATGTAACACACCCAGGGAAGACCAGACTGACCCCACTCTGTCAATGTAACACACCCAGGGAAGACCAGACTGACCCCACAATGTCAATGTAACACACCCAGGGAAGTGCAGACTGACCCCACTCTGTCAGTGTAACACACTCAGGGAAGAGCAGACTGACCCCACTCTGTCAATGTAACACAACCAGGGAAGACCAGACTGACCCCACTCTGTAAATGTAACCAACCCAGGGAAGACCAGACTGACCCCACTCTGTGAATGTAACACAAACAGGGAAGACCAGACTGACCCCACACTGTCAATGTAACACACCCAGGGAAGACCAGACTGACCCCACTCTGTCAATGTAACACACCCAGGGAAGAGCAGACTGACCGCAATCTGTCAATGTAACACACCCAGGTAAGAGCAGACTGACCACACTCTATCAAAGTAACACACCCAGGGAAGAATAGACAGACCCCACTCTGTCAATGTAACACAGCCAGGGAAGATCAGACTGACCCCACTCTGTCAATGTAACAGACCCAGGGAAGAGCAGACTGACATCACACTGTCAATGTAACACACCCAGGGAAGAGCAGACTGACCCCACTCTGTCAATGTAACACACCCAGGGAAGAGCAGACTGATCCCATTCTGTCAATGTAACACACCCATGGAAGAGCAGACTGACCCCACACTGTCATTGTAACCCACCCAGGGAAGACCAGACTGACCCCACTCTGTCAATGTAACCCACCCAGGGAAGATCAGACTGACCTCACTCTGTCAATGTAACACACCCAGGGAAGAACACACTGACCCAACTCAGTCAAAGTAACAGACCCAGGGAAGACCAGACTGACCCCACTCTGTCAATGTAACACACCCAGGGAAGAACAGACTGACGCCACAATGTCAATGTAACACACCCAGGGAAGAGCAGACTGACCCCACTCTGTCAGTGTAACACACTCAGGGAAGAGCAGACTGACCCCACTCTGTCAATGTAACACATCCAGGGAAGATCAGACTGACCCCACTCTGTCAATGTAACCAACCCAGGGAAGACCAGACTGACCCCACTCTGTCAATGTAACACACACAGGGAAGACCAGACTGATCCCATACTGTCAATGTAACATACCCAGGGAAGAGCAGACTGACCCCAATGTGTCAATGTAACACACCCAGGGAAGAGCAGACTGACCCCACTCTATCAATGTAACACAACCAGGGAAGACCAGACTGACCCAACTCTGTCAATGTAACCCACACAGGGAAGAACAGACTGACCCCACTGTGTCAATGTAACACACCCATGGAAGAGCAGACTGACCCACTCTGTCATTGTAACCCACCCAGGGAAGACCACACTGACCCCACTCTGTCAATGTAACCCACCCAGGGAAGAACAGACTGACCCCACACTGTCAATGTAACACACCCAGGGAAGAGCAGACTGACCCCACTCTGTCAATGTAACACACCCAGGGAAGAGCAGACTGACCTCACACTGTCATTGTATCACACCCAGGGAAGATCAGACTGACCCCACTCTATCAATGTAACACACCCAGGGAAGATCAGACTGACCCCACTCTGTCAATGTAACATACCCAGGGAAGAGCAGACTGTCCGCAATCTGTCAAAGTAACACACCCAGGTAAGAGCAGACTGACCACACTCTATCAAAGTAACACACCCAGGGAAGAATAGACAGACCCCACTCTGTCAATGTAACAGACCCAGGGAAGAGCAGACTGACATCACACTGTCAATGTAACACACCCAGGTAAGAGCAGACTGACCCAACACTGTCATTGTAACCCACCCAGGGAAGACCAAACTGACCCCACTCTGTCAATGTATCCCACCCAGGGAAGATCAGACTGACCTCACACTGTCAATGTAACACACACAGTGAAGACCAGACTGACCCCACACTGTCAATGTAACACACCCAGGGAAGAGCAGACTGACCCCACTCTGTCAATGTAACCCACCCAGGGAAGATCAGACTGACCTGACTCTGTCAATGTAACACACCCAGGGAAGAACACACTGACCCCACTCTGTCAATGTAACACACTCAGGGAGGAACAGACTGACCCCACTCTGTCAATGTAACAGACCCAGGGAAGAACAGACTGACCCCACTCTGTCAGTGTAACACACTCAGGGAAGAACAGACTGACCCCACTCTGTCAGTGTAACACAACCAGGGAAGAACACACTGACCTCACTCGGTCAATTACCACACCCAGTGAATAGCAGACTGACCTCACTCTGTCAATGTAACACACTCAGGGAAGAACAGAATGACCCCACTCTGTCAGTGTAACACAACCAGGGAAGAACAGACTGGACCCACTCTGTCAATGTAACCAACCCAGGGAAGAACACACTGACCCCACTCAGTCAATGAATCACAATCAGTGAAGAGCAGACTGACTCCACTCTGTCATTGTAACCCACCCAGGGAAGACCAGACTGACCCCACTCTGTCAATGTAACCCACCCAGGTAAAAAGAAAACAGACTGAACCCACACTGTCAATGTAACACACCCAGGGAAGCGCACACTGACCTCATTCAGTCAATTACCACACCCAGTGAATAGCATATTGACCTCACTCTGTCAATGTAACACACTCAGGGAAGAACAGACTGACCCCTCTCTGTCAGTGTAACACACCCAGGGAAGAGCAGACTGACCTCACTCTGTCAATGTAACACACCCAGGGAAGAGCAGACTGACTGCAATCTGTCAATGTAACACACCCAGGGAAGACCAGACTGACCCCACTCTGTCAATGTAACACACCCAGGGAAGACCAGACTAACCGCACAATGTCAAAGTAACACACCCAGGCAAGCGCAGACTGACCCCACTCTGTCAATGTAACACACCCAGGGAAGAGCAGACTGACCCCACTCTGTCAATGTAAATCAACCAGGGAAGACCAGACTGACCACACTCTGTCAATGTAACACACCCAGGGAAGACAAGACTGACCCCACTCTGTCAATGTAACACACCCAGGGAAGAGCAGTACGACCCCACTCAGTCAATGTAACACACCCAGGGAAGAGCAGACTGACCACACTCTGGCAATGAACCACACCCAGTGAACAGCAGACTGACCCGACTCTGTCAGTGTAACACACCCAGGGAAGAGCAGACTGACCCCACTCTGTCAATGTAACATACCCAGGGAAGAGCAGACTGACCGCACACTGTCAATGTAACACACCCAGGTACGAGCAGACTGACCACACTCTATCAAAGTAACACACCCAGGGAAGAATAGACAGACCCCACTCTGTCAACGTAACACAGCCAGGGAAGATCAGACTGACCCCACACTGTCAATGTAACAGACCCAGGGAAGAGCAGACTGACATCACACTGTCAATGTAACACACCCAGGGAAGAGCAGACTGACCCTACTCTGTCAATTTAATACACCCAGGGAAGTGCAGACTGACCCCATTCTGTCAATGTAACACACCCATGGAAGAGCAGACTGACCCGACACTGTCATTGTAACCCACCCAGGGAAGACCAGACTGACACCACTCTGTCAATGTAACCCACCCAGGGAAGATCAGACTGACCTCACTCTGTCAATGTAACCCACCCAGGGAAGAGCAGAATGACCCCACTCTGTCAATGTAACACACCCAGGGAAGAGCAGACTGACTGCAATCTGTCAATGTAACACACCCAGGGAAGACCAGACTGACCCCACTCTGTCAATGTAACCCACCCAGGGAAGATCAGACTGACCTCACTCTGTCAATGTAACACACCCAGGGAAGACCAGACTGACCCCACTCTGTCAATGTAACCCACCCAGGGAAGATCAGACTGACCTCACTCTGTCAATGTAACACACCCAGGGAAGAACACACTGACCCCACTCAGTCAATGAATCACAACCAGCGAAGAGCAGACTGACCCCACTCTGTCATTGTAACCCACCCAGGGAAGACCAGACTGACCCCACTCTGTCAATGTAACCCACCCAGGTAAAAAAAAACAGACTGAACCCCCACTGTCAATGTAACACACCCAGGGAAGAGCACACTGACCTCACTCGGTCAATTACCACACCCAGTGAATAGCAGACTGACCTCACTCTGTCAATGTAACACACTCAGGGAAGAACAGACTGACCCCACTCTGTCAATGTAACACACCCAGGGAAGACCAGACTGACCCCACTCTGTCAATGTAACACACCCAGGGAAGACCAGACTGACCCCACAATGTCAGTGTAACACACCCATGGAAGAGCAGACTGACCCCACTCTGTCAGTGTAACACACTCAGGGAAGAGCAGACTGACCCCACACTGTCAACGTAACACAACCAGGGAAGACCAGACTGACCCCACTCTGTCAATGTAACCAACCCAGGGAAGACCAGACTGACCCCATTCTGTCAATGTAACACACACAGGGAAGACCAGACTGATCCCACACTGTCAATGTAACACACCCAGGGAAGAGCAGACTGACCCCACTCTGTCAATATAACACACACAGGGAAGACCAGACTGACCCAACTCTGTCAATGTAACCCACACAGGGAAGAACAGACTGACCCCACTCTGTCAATGTAACGCACCCAGGGAAGAGCAGACTGACCCACTCTGTCATTGTAACCCACCCAGGGAAGACCAGACTGACCCCACTCTGTCAATGTAACCCACCCAGGGAAGAACAGACTGACCCCACACTGTCAATGTAACACACCCAGGGAAGAGCAGACTGACCCCACTCTGTCAATGTAACACACCCAGGGAAGAGCAGACTGACCACACTCTGTCATTGTATCACACCCAGGGAAGATCAGACTGACCCCACTCTGTCAATGTAACACACCCAGGGAAGATCAGACTAACCCCACTCTGTCAATGTAACATACCCAGGGAAGAGCAGACTGACCGCAATCTGTCAATGTAACACACCCAGGTAAGAGCAGACTGACCACACTCTATCAAAGTAACACACCCAGGGAAGAATCGACAGACCCCACTCTGTCAATGTAACACAGCCAGGGAAGATCAGACTGACATCATACTGTCAATGTAACACACCCAGGGAAGAGCAGACTGACCCTACTCTGTCAATTTAACACACCCAGGGAAGAGCAGACTGACCCCATTCTGTCAATGTAACACACCCATGGAAGAGCAGACTGACCCGACACTGTCATTGTAACCCACCCAGGGAAGACCAGACTGACACCACTCTGTCAATGTAACCCACCCAGGGAAGATCAGACTGACCTCACTCTGTCAATGTAACACACCCAGGGAAGAACACACTGACCCCACTCAGTCAATGAATCACAACCAGCGAAGAGCAGACTGACCCCACTCTGTCATTGTAACACACCCAGGGAAGACCAGACTGACCCCACTCTGTCAATGTAACCCACCCAGGTCAAAAAAAACAGACTGAACCCACACTGTCAATGTAACACACCCAGGGAAGGGCACACTGAACTCACTCGGTCAATTACCTCACCCAGTGAATAGCAGACTGACCTCACTCTGTCAATGTAACACACTCAGGGAGGAACAGACTGACCCCACTCAGTCAGTGTAACAGACCCAGGGAAGAGCAGACTGACCCCACTCTGTCAATGTAACACACCCAGGGAAGAGCAGACTGACTGCAATCTGTCAATGTAACACACCCAGGGAAGACCAGACTGACCCCACTCTGTCAATGTAACCCACCCAGGGAAGATCAGACTGACCTCACTCTGTCAATGTAACACACCCAGGGAAGAACACACTGACCCTACTCAGTCAATGAATCACAACCAGCGAAGAGCAGACTGACCCCACTCTGTCATTGTAACCCACCCAGGGAAGACCAGACTGACCCCACTCTGTCAATGTAACCCACCCAGGTAAAAAAAACCAGACTGAACCCACACTGTCAATGTAACACACCCAGGGAAGAGCACACTGACCTCACTCGGTCAATTACCACACCCAGTGAATAGCAGACTGACCTCACTCTGTCAATGTAACACACTCAGGGAAGAACTGACTGACCCCACTCTGTCAGTGTAACACACCCAGGGAAGAGCAGACTGACCCCACTCTGTCAATGTAACACACCCAGGGAAGAGCAGACTGACTGCAATCTGTCAATGTAACACACCCAGGGAAGACCAGACTGACCCCACTCTGTCAATGTAACACACCCAGGGAAGACCAGACTGACCCCACAATGTCAGTGTAACACACCCAGGGAAGAGCAGACTGACCCCACTCTGTCAGTGTAACACACTTAGGGAAGAGCAGACTGACCCCACACTGTCAACGTAACACAACCAGGGAAGACCAGACTGACCCCACACTGTCAATGTAACCAACCCAGGAAAGACCAGACTGACCCCATTCTGTCAATGTAACACACACAGGGAAGACCAGACTGATCCCACACTGTCAATGTAACATACCCAGGGAAGAGCAGACTGACCCCACTCTGTCAATGTAACACACCCAGGGAAGAGCAGACTGACCCCACTCTGTCAATATAACACACACAGGGAAGACCAGACTGACCCAACTCTGTCAATGTAACCCACACAGGGAAGAACAGACTGACCCCACTCTGTCAATGTAACACACCCAGGGAAGAGCAGACTGACCCACTCTGTCATTGTAACCCACCCAGGGAAGACCAGACTGACCCCACTCTGTCAATGTAACCCACCCAGGGAAGAACAGACTGACCCCACACTGTCAATGTAACACACCCAGGGAAGAGCAGACTGACCCCACTCTGTCAATGTAACAAACCCAGGGAAGAGCAGACTGACCACACTCTGTCATTGTATCACACCCAGGGAAGATCAGACTGACCCCACTCTGTCAATGTAACACACCCAGGGAAGATCAGACTGACCCCACTCTGTCAATGTAACATACCCAGGGAAGAGCAGACTGACCGCAATCTGTCAATGTAACACACCCAGGTAAGAGCAGACTGACCACACTCTATCAAAGTAACACACCCAGGGAAGAATAGACAGACCCCACTCTGTCAATGTAACACAGCCAGGGAAGATCAGACTGACCCCACTCTGTCAATGTAACACAAACAGGGAAGAGCAGACTGACATCACACTGTCAATGTAACACACTCAGGGAAGAGCAGACTGACCCCACTCTGTCAATGTAACACACCCAGGGAAGAGCAGACTGACCCCACACTGTCATTGTAACCCACCCAGGGAAGACCAGAATGACCCCACTCTGTCAATGTAACCCACCCAGGGAAGTACACACTGACACCAGTCAGTCAATGAATCACAACCAGCGAAGAGCAGACTGACCCCACTCTGTCATTGTAACCCACCCAGGGAAGACCAGACTGACCCCACTCTGTCAATGTAACCCACCCAGGTAAAAAAAAACAGACTGAACCCACACTGTCAATGTAACACACCCAGGGAAGAGCACACTGACCTCACTCGGTCAATTACCACACCCAGTGAATAGCAGACTGACCTCACTCTGTCAATGTAACACACTCAGGGAAGAACAGACTGACCCCACTCTGTCAGTGTAACACATCCAGGGAAGAGCAGACTGACCCCACTCTGTCAATGTAACACAACCAGGGAAGAGCAGACTGACTGCAATCTGTCAATGTAACACACCCAGGGAAGACCAGACAGACCCCACTCTGTCAATGTAACTCACCCAGGGAAGATCAGACTGACCTCACTCTGTCAATGTAACACACCCAGGGAAGAACACACTGACCACACTCAGTCAATGAATCACATCCAGCGAAGAGCAGACTGACCCCACTCTGTCATTGTAACACACCCAGGGAAGACCAGACTGACCCCACACTGTCAATGTAACCCACCCAGGTAAAAAAAAACAGACTGAACCCACACTGTCAATGTAACACACCCAGGGAAGATCAGACTG
This sequence comes from Chiloscyllium punctatum, assembly GCF_047496795.1. Taxonomy (NCBI): domain Eukaryota; kingdom Metazoa; phylum Chordata; class Chondrichthyes; order Orectolobiformes; family Hemiscylliidae; genus Chiloscyllium; species Chiloscyllium punctatum. Next base: position 52,987,343 of record NC_092788.1, on the reverse strand, counting down.
ACCTCACTCGGTCAATTACCACGCCCAGTGAACAGCAGACTGACCTCACTCTGTCAATGTAACACACTCAGGGAAGAACAGACTGACCCCACTCTGTCAGTGTAACACACCCAGGGAAGAGCAGACTGACCCCACTCTGTCAATGTAACACACCCAGGGAAGAGCAGACTGACTGCAAACTGTCAATGTAACACACCCAGGGAAGACCAGACTGACCCCACTCTGTCAATGTAACACACCCAGGGAAGACCAGACTGACCCCACAATGTCAATGTAACACACCCAGGGAAGTGCAGACTGACCCCACTCTGTCAGTGTAACACACTCAGGGAAGAGCAGACTGACCCCACTCTGTCAATGTAACACAACCAGGGAAGACCAGACTGACCCCACTCTGTAAATGTAACCAACCCAGGGAAGACCAGACTGACCCCACTCTGTCAATGTAACACAAAAAGGGAAGACCAGACTGACCCCACACTGTCAATGTAACCCAACCAGGGAAGACCAGACTGACCCCACTCTGTAAATGTAACCAACCCAGGGAAGACCAGACTGACCCCACTCTGTCAATGTAACACACCCATGGAAGAGCAGACTGACCCCACACTGTCATTGTAACCCACCCAGGGAAGACCAGACTGACCCCACTCTGTCAATGTAACCCACCCAGGGAAGATCAGACTGACCTCACTCTGTCAATGTAACACACCCAGGGAAGAACACACTGACCCAACTCAGTCAAAGTAACACACCCAGGGAAGACCAGACTGACCCCACTCTGTCAATGTAACACACCCAGGGAAGAACAGTTTGACGCCACAATGTCAATGTAACACACCCAGGGAAGAGCAGACTGACCCCACTCTGTCAGTGTAACACACTCAGGGAAGAGCAGACTGACCCCACTCTGTCAATGTAACACAACCAGGGAAGACCAGACTGACCCCACTCTGTCAATGTAACCAACCCAGGGAAGACCAGACTGACCCCACTCTGTCAATGTAACACACACAGGGAAGACCAGACTGATCCCATACTGTCAATGTAACATACCCAGGGAAGAGCAGACTGACCCCACTGTGTCAATGTAACACACCCAGGGAAGAGCAGACTGACCCCACTCTATCAATGTAACACAACCAGGGAAGACCAGACTGACCCAACTCTGTCAATGTAACCCACACAGGGAAGAACAGACTGACCCCACTCTGTCAATGTAACACACCCATGGAAGAGCAGACTGACCCACTCTGTCATTGTAACCCACCCAGGGAAGACCACACTGACCCCACTCTGTCAATGTAACCCACCCAGGGAAGAACAGACTGACCCCACACTGTCAATGTAACACACCCAGGGAAGAGCAGACTGACCCCACTCTGTCAATGTAACACACCCAGGGAAGAGCAGACTGACCTCACACTGTCATTGTATCACACCCAGGGAAGATCAGACTGACCCCACTCTATCAATGTAACACACCCAGGGAAGATCAGACTGACCCCACTCTGTCAATGTAACATACCCAGGGAAGAGCAGACTGACCGCAATCTGTCAAAGTAACACACCCAGGTAAGAGCAGACTGACCACACTCTATCAAAGTAACACACCCAGGGAAGAATAGACAGACCCCACTCTGTCAATGTAACACAGCCAGGGAAGATCAGACTGACCCCACTCTGTCAATGTAACAGACCCAGGGAAGAGCAGACTGACATCACACTGTCAATGTAACACACCCAGGTAAGAGCAGACTGACCCAACACTGTCATTGTAACCCACCCAGGGAAGACCAAACTGACCCCACTCTGTCAATGTATCCCACCCAGGGAAGATCAGACTGACCTCACTCTGTCAATGTAACACACCCAGGGAAGAACACACTGAGACCAGTCAGTCAATGAATCACAACCAGCGAAGAGCAGACTGACCCCACTCTGTCATTGTAACCCACCCAGGGAAGACCAGACTGACCCCACTCTGTCAATGTAACCCACCCAGGTAAAAAAAAAACAGACTGAACCCACACTGTCAATGTAACACACCCAGGGAAGAGCACACTGACCTCACTCGGTCAATTACCACACCCAGTGAATCGCAGACTGACCTCACTCTGTCAATGTAACACACTCAGGGAAGAACAGACTGACCCCACTCTGTCAGTGTAACACACCCAGGGAAGAGCAGACTGACCCCACTCTGTCAATGTAACACACCCAGGGAAGAGCAGACTGACTGCAATCTGTCAATGTAACACACCCAGGGAAGACCAGACTGACCCCACTCTGTCAATGTAACCCACCCAGGGAAGATCAGACTGACCCCACAATGTCAGTGTAACACACCCAGGGAAGAGCAGACTGACCCCACTCTGTCAATGTAACACACCCAGGGAAGACCAGACTGACCCCACAATGTCAGTGTAACACACCCAGGGAAGAGCAGACTGACCCCACTCTGTCAGTGTAACACACTTAGGGAAGAGCAGACTGACCCCACACTGTCAACGTAACACAACCAGGGAAGACCAGACTGACCCCACTCTGTCAATGTAACCAACCCAGGGAAGACCAGACTGACCCCATTCTGTCAATGTAACACACACAGGGAAGACCAGACTGATCCCACACTGTCAATGTAACATACCCAGGGAAGAGCAGACTGACCCCACTCTGTCAATGTAACACACCCAGGGAAGAGCAGACTGACCCCACTCTGTCAATATAACACACACAGGGAAGACCAGACTGACCCAACTCTGTCAATGTAACCCACACAGGGAAGAACAGACTGACCCCACTCTGTCAATGTAACACACCCAGGGAAGAGCAGACTGACCCACTCTGTCATTGTAACCCACCCAGGGAAGACCAGACTGACCCCACTCTGTCAATGTAACCCACCCAGGGAAGAACAGACTGACCCCACACTGTCAATGTAACACACCCAGGGAAGAGCAGACTGACCCCACTCTGTCAATGTAACAAACCCAGGGAAGAGCAGACTGACCACACTCTGTCATTGTATCACACCCAGGGAAGATCAGACTGACCCCACTCTGTCAATGTAACACACCCAGGGAAGATCAGACTGACCCCACTCTGTCAATGTAACATACCCAGGGAAGAGCAGACTGACCGCAATCTGTCAATGTAACACACCCAGGTAAGAGCAGACTGACCACACTCTATCAAAGTAACACACCCAGGGAAGAATAGACAGACCCCACTCTGTCAATGTAACACAGCCAGGGAAGATCAGACTGACCCCACTCTGTCAATGTAACACAAACAGGGAAGAGCAGACTGACATCACACTGTCAATGTAACACACTCAGGGAAGAGCAGACTGACCCCACTCTGTCAATGTAACACACCCAGGGAAGAGCAGACTGACCCCACACTGTCATTGTAACCCACCCAGGGAAGACCAGAATGACCCCACTCTGTCAATGTAACCCACCCAGGGAAGTACACACTGACACCAGTCAGTCAATGAATCACAACCAGCGAAGAGCAGACTGACCCCACTCTGTCATTGTAACCCACCCAGGGAAGACCAGACTGACCCCACTCTGTCAATGTAACCCACCCAGGTAAAAAAAAACAGACTGAACCCACACTGTCAATGTAACACACCCAGGGAAGAGCACACTGACCTCACTCGGTCAATTACCACACCCAGTGAATAGCAGACTGACCTCACTCTGTCAATGTAACACACTCAGGGAAGAACAGACTGACCCCACTCTGTCAGTGTAACACATCCAGGGAAGAGCAGACTGACCCCACTCTGTCAATGTAACACAACCAGGGAAGAGCAGACTGACTGCAATCTGTCAATGTAACACACCCAGGGAAGACCAGACTGACCCCACTCTGTCAATGTAACCCACCCAGGGAAGATCAGACTGACCTCACTCTGTCAATGTAACACACCCAGGGAAGAACACACTGACCACACTCAGTCAATGAATCACAACCAGCGAAGAGCAGACTGACCCCACTCTGTCATTGTAACACACCCAGGGAAGACCAGACTGACCCCACACTGTCAATGTAACCCACCCAGGTAAAAAAAAACAGACTGAACCCACACTGTCAATGTAACACACCCAGGGAAGATCAGACTGACCTCACTCGGTCAATGTAACACACCCAGGGAAGACCAGACTGACCCCACAATGTCAATGTAACACACCCAGGGAAGTGCAGACTGACCCCACTCTGTCAGTGTAACACACTCAGGGAAGAGCAGACTGACCCCACTCTGTCAATGTAACACAACCAGGGAAGACCAGACTGACCCCACTGTGTAAATGTAACCAACCCAGGGAAGACCAGACTGACCCCACTCTGTCAATGTAACACAAACAGGGAAGTCCAGACTGACCCCACACTGTCAATGTAACACAACCAGGGAAGACCAGACTGACCCCACTCTGTAAATGTAACCAACCCAGGGAAGACCAGACTGACCCCACTCTGTCAATGTAACACACCCATGGAAGAGCAGACTGACCCCACACTGTCATTGTAACCCACCCAGGGAAGACCAGACTGACCCCACTCTGTCAATGTAACCCACCCAGGGAAGATCAGACTGACCTCACTCTGTCAATGTAACACACCCAGGGAAGAACACACTGACCCAACTCAGTCAAAGTAACACACCCAGGGAAGACCAGACTGACACCACTCTGTCAATGTAACACACCCAGGGAAGAACAGACTGACGCCACAATGTCAATGTAACACACCCAGGGAAGAGCAGACTGACCCCACTCTGTCAGTGTAACACACTCAGGGAAGAGCAGACTGACCCCACTCTGTCAATGTAACACAACCAGGGAAGACCAGACTGACCCCACTCTGTCAATGTAACCAACCCAGGGAAGACCAGACTGACCCCACTCTGTCCATGTAACACACACAGGGAAGACCAGACTGATCCCATACTGTCAATGTAACATACCCAGGGAAGAGCAGACTGACCCCACTGTGTCAATGTAACACACCCAGGGAAGAGCAGACTGACCCCACTCTATCAATGTAACACAACCAGGGAAGACCAGACTGACCCAACTCTGTCAATGTAACCCACACAGGGAAGAACAGACTGACCCCACTCTGTCAATGTAACACACCCATGGAAGAGCAGACTGACCCACTCTGTCATTGTAACCCACCCAGGGAAGAACAGACTGACCCCACACTGTCAATGTAACACACCCAGGGAAGAGCAGACTGACCCCACTCTGTCAATGTAACACACCCAGGGAAGAGCAGACTGACCTCACACTGTCATTGTATCACACCCAGGGAAGATCAGACTGACCCCACTCTATCAATGTAACACACCCAGGGAAGATCAGACTGACCCCACTCTGTCAATGTAACATACCCAGGGAAGAGCAGACTGACCGCAATCTGTCAAAGTAACACACCCAGGTAAGAGCAGACTGACCACACTCTATCAAAGTAACACACCCAGGGAAGAATAGACAGACCCCACTCTGTCAATGTAACACACCCAGGGAAGAGCACACTGACCTCACTCGGTCAATTACCACACCCAGTGAATCGCAGACTGACCTCACTCTGTCAATGTAACACACTCAGGGAAGAACAGACTGACCCCACTCTGTCAGTGTAACACACCCAGGGAAGAGCAGACTGACCCCACTCTGTCAATGTAACACACCCAGGGAAGAGCAGACTGACTGCAATCTGTCAATGTAACACACCCAGGGAAGACCAGACTGACCCCACTCTGTCAATGTAACCCACCCAGGGAAGATCAGACTGACCCCACTCTGTCAATGTAACTCACCCAGGGAAGATCAGACTGACCTCACTGTCAATGTAACACACCCAGGGAAGAACACACTGACCACACTCAGTCAATGAATCACAACCAGCGAAGAGCAGACTGACCCCACTCTGTCATTGTAACCCACCCAGGGAAGACCAGACTGACCCCACACTGTCAATGTAACCCACCCAGGTAAAAAAAAACAGACTGAACCCACACTGACAATGTAACACACCCAGGGAAGAGCACACTGACCTCACTCGGTCAATTACCACGCCCAGTGAATAGCAGACTGACCTCACTCTGTCAATGTAACAAACTCAGGGAAGAACAGACTGACCCCACTCTGTCAGTGTAACACACCCAGGGAAGAGCAGACTGACCCCACTCTGTCAATGTAACACACCCAGGGAAGAGCAGACTGGCTGCAATCTGTCAATTTAACACACCCAGGGAAGACCAGACTGACCCCACTCTGTGAATGTAACACACGCAGGGAAGACCAGACTGACCACACAATGTCAATGTAACACACGCAGGGAAGTGCAGACTGACCCCACTCTGTCAGTGTAACACACTCAGGGAAGAGCAGACTGACCCCACTCTGTCAATGTAACACAACCAGGGAAGACCAGACTGACCCCACTCTGTAAATGTAACCAACCCAGGGAAGACCAGACTGACCCCACTCTGTCAATGTAACACAAACAGGGAAGACCAGACAGACTCCACACTGTCAATGTAACACACCCAGGGAAGAGCAGACTGACCCCACTCTGTCAGTGTAACACACCCAGGGAAGAGCAGACTGACCCCCCTCTGTCAATGTAACACAACCAGGGAAGACCAGACTGACCCCACTCTGTCAATGTAACCCACCCAGGGAAGAACAGACTGACCCCACTCTGTCAATGTAACACACCCAGGGAAGAGCAGACTGACCCACTCTGTCATTGTAACCCACCCAGGGAAGACCAGACTGACCCCACTCTATCAATGTAACCCACCCAGGGAAGAACAGACTGACCCCACACTGTCAATGTAACACACCCAGGGAAGAGCAGAGTGACCCCACTCTGTCAATGTAACACACCCAGGGAAGAGCAGACTGACCTCACACTGTCATTGTATCACACCCAGGGAAGATCAGACTGACCCCACTCTGTCAATGTAACACACCCAGGGAAGAGCAGACTGACCACACTCTGTCAATGTAACACACCCAGGAAAGAGCAGATTGACCCCACTCAGTCAATGTAACCCACCCAGGGAAGAGCAGACTGACCCCACTCTGTCAATGGAACACACCCAGTGAAGAGCAGATTGACCCCACTCTGTCAATGTAACACACCCAGGGAAGAGCAGACTGACCACACACTGTCAATGTAACACACCCAGGGAAGACCAGACTGACCCCACAATGTCAATGTAACACACCCAGGGAAGTGCAGACTGACCCCACTCTGTCAGTGTAACACACTCAGGGAAGAGCAGACTGACCCCACTCTGTCAATGTAACACAACCAGGGAAGACCAGACTGACCCCACTCTGTAAATGTAACCAACCCAGGGAAGACCAGACTGACCCCACTCTGTCAATGTAACACAAAAAGGGAAGACCAGACTGACCCCACACTGTCAATGTAACCCAACCAGGGAAGACCAGACTGACCCCACTCTGTAAATGTAACCAACCCAGGGAAGACCAGACTGACCCCACTCTGTCAATGTAACACACCCATGGAAGAGCAGACTGACCCCACACTGTCATTGTAACCCACCCAGGGAAGACCAGACTGACCCCACTCTGTCAATGTAACCCACCCAGGGAAGATCAGACTGACCTCACTCTGTCAATGTAACACACCCAGGGAAGAACACACTGACCCAACTCAGTCAAAGTAACACACCCAGGGAAGACCAGACTGACCCCACTCTGTCAATGTAACACACCCAGGGAAGAACAGTTTGACGCCACAATGTCAATGTAACACACCCAGGGAAGAGCAGACTGACCCCACTCTGTCAGTGTAACACACTCAGGGAAGAGCAGACTGACCCCACTCTGTCAATGTAACACAACCAGGGAAGACCAGACTGACCCCACTCTGTCAATGTAACCAACCCAGGGAAGACCAGACTGACCCCACTCTGTCAATGTAACACACACAGGGAAGACCAGACTGATCCCATACTGTCAATGTAACATACCCAGGGAAGAGCAGACTGACCCCACTGTGTCAATGTAACACACCCAGGGAAGAGCAGACTGACCCCACTCTATCAATGTAACACAACCAGGGAAGACCAGACTGACCCAACTCTGTCAATGTAACCCACACAGGGAAGAACAGACTGACCCCACTCTGTCAATGTAACACACCCATGGAAGAGCAGACTGACCCACTCTGTCATTGTAACCCACCCAGGGAAGACCACACTGACCCCACTCTGTCAATGTAACCCACCCAGGGAAGAACAGACTGACCCCACACTGTCAATGTAACACACCCAGGGAAGAGCAGACTGACCCCACTCTGTCAATGTAACACACCCAGGGAAGAGCAGACTGACCTCACACTGTCATTGTATCACACCCAGGGAAGATCAGACTGACCCCACTCTATCAATGTAACACACCCAGGGAAGATCAGACTGACCCCACTCTGTCAATGTAACATACCCAGGGAAGAGCAGACTGACCGCAATCTGTCAAAGTAACACACCCAGGTAAGAGCAGACTGACCACACTCTATCAAAGTAACACACCCAGGGAAGAATAGACAGACCCCACTCTGTCAATGTAACACAGCCAGGGAAGATCAGACTGACCCCACTCTGTCAATGTAACAGACCCAGGGAAGAGCAGACTGACATCACACTGTCAATGTAACACACCCAGGTAAGAGCAGACTGACCCAACACTGTCATTGTAACCCACCCAGGGAAGACCAAACTGACCCCACTCTGTCAATGTATCCCACCCAGGGAAGATCAGACTGACCTCACTCTGTCAATGTAACACACCCAGGGAAGAACACACTGAGACCAGTCAGTCAATGAATCACAACCAGCGAAGAGCAGACTGACCCCACTCTGTCATTGTAACCCACCCAGGGAAGACCAGACTGACCCCACTCTGTCAATGTAACCCACCCAGGTAAAAAAAAAACAGACTGAACCCACACTGTCAATGTAACACACCCAGGGAAGAGCACACTGACCTCACTCGGTCAATTACCACACCCAGTGAATCGCAGACTGACCTCACTCTGTCAATGTAACACACTCAGGGAAGAACAGACTGACCCCACTCTGTCAGTGTAACACACCCAGGGAAGAGCAGACTGACCCCACTCTGTCAATGTAACACACCCAGGGAAGAGCAGACTGACTGCAATCTGTCAATGTAACACACCCAGGGAAGACCAGACTGACCCCACTCTGTCAATGTAACCCACCCAGGGAAGATCAGACTGACCCCACAATGTCAGTGTAACACACCCAGGGAAGAGCAGACTGACCCCACTCTGTCAATGTAACACACCCAGGGAAGACCAGACTGACCCCACAATGTCAGTGTAACACACCCAGGGAAGAGCAGACTGACCCCACTCTGTCAGTGTAACACACTTAGGGAAGAGCAGACTGACCCCACACTGTCAACGTAACACAACCAGGGAAGACCAGACTGACCCCACTCTGTCAATGTAACCAACCCAGGGAAGACCAGACTGACCCCATTCTGTCAATGTAACACACACAGGGAAGACCAGACTGATCCCACACTGTCAATGTAACATACCCAGGGAAGAGCAGACTGACCCCACTCTGTCAATGTAACACACCCAGGGAAGAGCAGACTGACCCCACTCTGTCAATATAACACACACAGGGAAGACCAGACTGACCCAACTCTGTCAATGTAACCCACACAGGGAAGAACAGACTGACCCCACTCTGTCAATGTAACACACCCAGGGAAGAGCAGACTGACCCACTCTGTCATTGTAACCCACCCAGGGAAGACCAGACTGACCCCACTCTGTCAATGTAACCCACCCAGGGAAGAACAGACTGACCCCACACTGTCAATGTAACACACCCAGGGAAGAGCAGACTGACCCCACTCTGTCAATGTAACAAACCCAGGGAAGAGCAGACTGACCACACTCTGTCATTGTATCACACCCAGGGAAGATCAGACTGACCCCACTCTGTCAATGTAACACACCCAGGGAAGATCAGACTGACCCCACTCTGTCAATGTAACATACCCAGGGAAGAGCAGACTGACCGCAATCTGTCAATGTAACACACCCAGGTAAGAGCAGACTGACCACACTCTATCAAAGTAACACACCCAGGGAAGAATAGACAGACCCCACTCTGTCAATGTAACACAGCCAGGGAAGATCAGACTGACCCCACTCTGTCAATGTAACACAAACAGGGAAGAGCAGACTGACATCACACTGTCAATGTAACACACTCAGGGAAGAGCAGACTGACCCCACTCTGTCAATGTAACACACCCAGGGAAGAGCAGACTGACCCCACACTGTCATTGTAACCCACCCAGGGAAGACCAGAATGACCCCACTCTGTCAATGTAACCCACCCAGGGAAGTACACACTGACACCAGTCAGTCAATGAATCACAACCAGCGAAGAGCAGACTGACCCCACTCTGTCATTGTAACCCACCCAGGGAAGACCAGACTGACCCCACTCTGTCAATGTAACCCACCCAGGTAAAAAAAAACAGACTGAACCCACACTGTCAATGTAACACACCCAGGGAAGAGCACACTGACCTCACTCGGTCAATTACCACACCCAGTGAATAGCAGACTGACCTCACTCTGTCAATGTAACACACTCAGGGAAGAACAGACTGACCCCACTCTGTCAGTGTAACACATCCAGGGAAGAGCAGACTGACCCCACTCTGTCAATGTAACACAACCAGGGAAGAGCAGACTGACTGCAATCTGTCAATGTAACACACCCAGGGAAGACCAGACTGACCCCACTCTGTCAATGTAACCCACCCAGGGAAGATCAGACTGACCTCACTCTGTCAATGTAACACACCCAGGGAAGAACACACTGACCACACTCAGTCAATGAATCACAACCAGCGAAGAGCAGACTGACCCCACTCTGTCATTGTAACACACCCAGGGAAGACCAGACTGACCCCACACTGTCAATGTAACCCACCCAGGTAAAAAAAAACAGACTGAACCCACACTGTCAATGTAACACACCCAGGGAAGATCAGACTGACCTCACTCGGTCAATGTAACACACCCAGGGAAGACCAGACTGACCCCACAATGTCAATGTAACACACCCAGGGAAGTGCAGACTGACCCCACTCTGTCAGTGTAACACACTCAGGGAAGAGCAGACTGACCCCACTCTGTCAATGTAACACAACCAGGGAAGACCAGACTGACCCCACTGTGTAAATGTAACCAACCCAGGGAAGACCAGACTGACCCCACTCTGTCAATGTAACACAAACAGGGAAGTCCAGACTGACCCCACACTGTCAATGTAACACAACCAGGGAAGACCAGACTGACCCCACTCTGTAAATGTAACCAACCCAGGGAAGACCAGACTGACCCCACTCTGTCAATGTAACACACCCATGGAAGAGCAGACTGACCCCACACTGTCATTGTAACCCACCCAGGGAAGACCAGACTGACCCCACTCTGTCAATGTAACCCACCCAGGGAAGATCAGACTGACCTCACTCTGTCAATGTAACACACCCAGGGAAGAACACACTGACCCAACTCAGTCAAAGTAACACACCCAGGGAAGACCAGACTGACACCACTCTGTCAATGTAACACACCCAGGGAAGAACAGACTGACGCCACAATGTCAATGTAACACACCCAGGGAAGAGCAGACTGACCCCACTCTGTCAGTGTAACACACTCAGGGAAGAGCAGACTGACCCCACTCTGTCAATGTAACACAACCAGGGAAGACCAGACTGACCCCACTCTGTCAATGTAACCAACCCAGGGAAGACCAGACTGACCCCACTCTGTCCATGTAACACACACAGGGAAGACCAGACTGATCCCATACTGTCAATGTAACATACCCAGGGAAGAGCAGACTGACCCCACTGTGTCAATGTAACACACCCAGGGAAGAGCAGACTGACCCCACTCTATCAATGTAACACAACCAGGGAAGACCAGACTGACCCAACTCTGTCAATGTAACCCACACAGGGAAGAACAGACTGACCCCACTCTGTCAATGTAACACACCCATGGAAGAGCAGACTGACCCACTCTGTCATTGTAACCCACCCAGGGAAGAACAGACTGACCCCACACTGTCAATGTAACACACCCAGGGAAGAGCAGACTGACCCCACTCTGTCAATGTAACACACCCAGGGAAGAGCAGACTGACCTCACACTGTCATTGTATCACACCCAGGGAAGATCAGACTGACCCCACTCTATCAATGTAACACACCCAGGGAAGATCAGACTGACCCCACTCTGTCAATGTAACATACCCAGGGAAGAGCAGACTGACCGCAATCTGTCAAAGTAACACACCCAGGTAAGAGCAGACTGACCACACTCTATCAAAGTAACACACCCAGGGAAGAATAGACAGACCCCACTCTGTCAATGTAACACACCCAGGGAAGAGCACACTGACCTCACTCGGTCAATTACCACACCCAGTGAATCGCAGACTGACCTCACTCTGTCAATGTAACACACTCAGGGAAGAACAGACTGACCCCACTCTGTCAGTGTAACACACCCAGGGAAGAGCAGACTGACCCCACTCTGTCAATGTAACACACCCAGGGAAGAGCAGACTGACTGCAATCTGTCAATGTAACACACCCAGGGAAGACCAGACTGACCCCACTCTGTCAATGTAACCCACCCAGGGAAGATCAGACTGACCCCACTCTGTCAATGTAACTCACCCAGGGAAGATCAGACTGACCTCACTGTCAATGTAACACACCCAGGGAAGAACACACTGACCACACTCAGTCAATGAATCACAACCAGCGAAGAGCAGACTGACCCCACTCTGTCATTGTAACCCACCCAGGGAAGACCAGACTGACCCCACACTGTCAATGTAACCCACCCAGGTAAAAAAAAACAGACTGAACCCACACTGACAATGTAACACACCCAGGGAAGAGCACACTGACCTCACTCGGTCAATTACCACGCCCAGTGAATAGCAGACTGACCTCACTCTGTCAATGTAACAAACTCAGGGAAGAACAGACTGACCCCACTCTGTCAGTGTAACACACCCAGGGAAGAGCAGACTGACCCCACTCTGTCAATGTAACACACCCAGGGAAGAGCAGACTGGCTGCAATCTGTCAATTTAACACACCCAGGGAAGACCAGACTGACCCCACTCTGTGAATGTAACACACGCAGGGAAGACCAGACTGACCACACAATGTCAATGTAACACACGCAGGGAAGTGCAGACTGACCCCACTCTGTCAGTGTAACACACTCAGGGAAGAGCAGACTGACCCCACTCTGTCAATGTAACACAACCAGGGAAGACCAGACTGACCCCACTCTGTAAATGTAACCAACCCAGGGAAGACCAGACTGACCCCACTCTGTCAATGTAACACAAACAGGGAAGACCAGACAGACTCCACACTGTCAATGTAACACACCCAGGGAAGAGCAGACTGACCCCACTCTGTCAGTGTAACACACCCAGGGAAGAGCAGACTGACCCCCCTCTGTCAATGTAACACAACCAGGGAAGACCAGACTGACCCCACTCTGTCAATGTAACCCACCCAGGGAAGAACAGACTGACCCCACTCTGTCAATGTAACACACCCAGGGAAGAGCAGACTGACCCACTCTGTCATTGTAACCCACCCAGGGAAGACCAGACTGACCCCACTCTATCAATGTAACCCACCCAGGGAAGAACAGACTGACCCCACACTGTCAATGTAACACACCCAGGGAAGAGCAGAGTGACCCCACTCTGTCAATGTAACACACCCAGGGAAGAGCAGACTGACCTCACACTGTCATTGTATCACACCCAGGGAAGATCAGACTGACCCCACTCTGTCAATGTAACACACCCAGGGAAGAGCAGACTGACCACACTCTGTCAATGTAACACACCCAGGAAAGAGCAGATTGACCCCACTCAGTCAATGTAACCCACCCAGGGAAGAGCAGACTGACCCCACTCTGTCAATGGAACACACCCAGTGAAGAGCAGATTGACCCCACTCTGTCAATGTAACACACCCAGGGAAGAGCAGACTGACCACACACTGTCAATGTACCAGACCCAGGGAACAGCAGACTGACCCCACTCTGTCAATGTACCACACCCAGTGAAGAGCAGACTGACCCGACTCTTTCAGTGTAACACCCCCATGGAAGAGCAGACTGACCCGACTCTGTCAATGTAACACACCCAGTGAATAGCAGACTGACCTCACTCTGTCAATGTAATACACCCAGGGAAGAAGAGACTGAACCCACTCTGTCAATATAACACACCCAGAGAAGATCAGATTGACCCCACTCTATGAATGTAACATACCAAGGGAAGAGCAGACTAAGCGCAATCTGTCAATTTAACACACCCAGGGAAGAGCAGACTGACCGCAATCTGTCAATGTCACACACCCAGTGAATAGCAGACTGACCTCAGTCTGTCAATGTCACACACCCAGGGAAGAACAGACTGAACGCACTCTGTCAATATAACACACCCAGAGAAGATCAGATTGACCCCACTCTATCAATATAACATATTCAGGGAAGAGCAGACTGACCGCAATCTGTCAATATAACACACCCAGGGAAGAGCAGACTGACCACACTCTATCAAAGTAACACACCCAGGGAAGAATAGACAGACCCCACTCTGACAATGTAAGCCACCAGGGAAGAGTATACTGACCTCATACTGTCAATGTAACACACCCAGGGAAGAGCAGACTGACCTCACACTGTCAATGTAACAGACCCAGGGAAGAGCAGACTGACCCCACTCTGTCAATGTAACACACCCAGGGAAGAGCAGACTGACCCCACTCTGTCAATGTAACACACCCAAGGAAGAGCAGAGTGACACGACTCTATCAATGTAACACAACCAGGGAAGACCAGACTGACCCCACTCTGTCAATCTAACCCTCCCAGGGAAGAGCAGACTGACCTCACTCTGTCAATGTAACACACCCAGGGAAGAACAGACTGGCCCCACTCTGTCAATGTAACACACCCAGGGAAGAGCAGACTGACCCAGTCTGTCATTCTAACCCACCCAGGGAAGACCAGACTAATCCCACTCAGTCAATGGAACATCCACAGGGAAGAGCAGACTGACCCCGCTCTGTCAATGTCACACACCCAGGGAAGAGCAGTACGACCCCACTCAGTCAATGTAACACACCCAGGGAAGAGCAGACAGTCCACACTGTGTCAATGAACCACACCCAGTGAACAGCAGACTGAACCGACTCGGTCAATGTACCACACCCAGTGAAGAGCAGACTGACCCGACTCTGTCAGTGTAACATCCCCAGGGAAGAGCAGACTGACCCCACTCTGTCAATATTACACACCCAGAGAAGATCAGATTGACCCCACTCTATCAATGTAACATACCAAGGGAAGAGCAGACTGACCGCAATCTGTCAATGTAACACAGCCAGGGAAGAGCAGACTGACCGCACTCGGTCAAAGTAACACACCCAGGGAAGAATAGTCACGACCCCACTCAGTCAATGTAACACACCCAGGGAAGAGCAGACTGACCCCACTCTGTCAATGTAACACACCCAGGGAAGAGCAGACTGACCACATTCTGTCAAAGTAACAAACCCAGGAAAGAGCAGACAGACCCCACTCAGTCAATGTAACCCACCCAGGAAAGAGCAGACTGACCCCACTCTGTCAATGGAACACACCCAGTGAAGAGCAGATTGACCCCACTCTGTCAATGTAACACACCCAGGGAAGAGCAGACTGACCACACACTGTCAATGTACCAGACCCAGGGAAGAGCAGACTGACCCCACTCTGTCAATGTACCACACCCAGTGAAGAGCAGACTGACCCGACTCTTTCAGTGTAACACCCCCATGGAAGAGCAGACTGACCCCACTCTGTCAATGTAACACACCCAGTGAATAGCAGACTGACCTCACTCTGTCAATGTAATACACCCAGGGAAGAAGAGACTGAACCCACTCTGTCAATGTAACCCACCCAGGGAAGATCAGACTGACCTCACTGTCAATGTAACACACCCAGGGAAGAACACACTGACCACACTCAGTCAATGAATCACAACCAGCGAAGAGCAGACTGACCCCACTCTGTCATTGTAACCCACCCAGGGAAGACCAGACTGACCCCACACTGTCAATGTAACCCACCCAGGTAAAAAAAAACAGACTGAACCCACACTGACAATGTAACACACCCAGGGAAGAGCACACTGACCTCACTCGGTCAATTACCACGCCCAGTGAATAGCAGACTGACCTCACTCTGTCAATGTAACAAACTCAGGGAAGAACAGACTGACCCCACTCTGTCAGTGTAACACACCCAGGGAAGAGCAGACTGACCCCACTCTGTCAATGTAACACACCCAGGGAAGAGCAGACTGGCTGCAATCTGTCAATGTAACACACCCAGGGAAGACCAGACTGACCCCACTCTGTGAATGTAACACACGCAGGGAAGACCAGACTGACCACACAATGTCAATGTAACACACCCAGGGAAGTGCAGACTGACCCCACTCTGTCAGTGTAACACACTCAGGGAAGAGCAGACTGACCCCACTCTGTCAATGTAACACAACCAGGGAAGACCAGACTGACCCCACTCTGTAAATGTAACCAACCCAGGGAAGACCAGACTGACCCCACTCTGTCAATGTAACACAAACAGGGAAGACCAGACAGACTCCACACTGTCAATGTAACACACCCAGGGAAGAGCAGACTGACCCCACTCTGTCAGTGTAACACACCCAGGGAAGAGCAGACTGACCCCCCTCTGTCAATGTAACACAACCAGGGAAGACCAGACTGACCCCACTCTGTCAATGTAACCCACCCAGGGAAGAACAGACTGACCCCACTCTGTCAATGTAACACACCCAGGGAAGAGCAGACTGACCCACTCTGTCATTGTAACCCACCCAGGGAAGACCAGACTGACCCCACTCTATCAATGTAACACAACCAGGGAAGACCAGACTGACCCCACTCTGTCAATGTAACCCACCCAGGGAAGACCAGACTGACCCCACTCTATCAATGTAACCCACCCAGGGAAGAGCAGACTGACCCCCCTCTGTCAATGTAACACAACCAGGGAAGACCAGACTGACCCCACTCTGTCAATGTAACCCACCCAGGGAAGAGCAGAGTGACCCCACTCTGTCAATGTAACACACCCAGGGAAGAGCAGACTGACCTCAC
This sequence comes from Chiloscyllium punctatum, assembly GCF_047496795.1. NCBI lineage: Eukaryota > Metazoa > Chordata > Chondrichthyes > Orectolobiformes > Hemiscylliidae > Chiloscyllium > Chiloscyllium punctatum. The sequence continues at coordinate 52,969,995 of NC_092788.1, read as the reverse complement.
ACTGTCATTGTATCACACCCAGGGAAGATCAGACTGACCCCACTCTGTCAATGTAACACACCCAGGGAAGAGCAGACTGACCACACTCTGTCAATGTAACACACCCAGGGAAGAGCAGACTGACCCCACTCTGTCAATGGAACACACCCAGTGAAGAGCAGATTGACCCCACTCTGTCAATGTAACACACCCAGGGAAGAGCAGACTGACCACACACTGTCAATGTACCAGACCCAGGGAACAGCAGACTGACCCCACTCTGTCAATGTACCACACCCAGTGAAGAGCAGACTGACCCGACTCTTTCAGTGTAACACCCCCATGGAAGAGCAGACTGACCCGACTCTGTCAATGTAACACACCCAGTGAATAGCAGACTGACCTCACTCTGTCAATGTAATACACCCAGGGAAGAAGAGACTGAACCCACTCTGTCAATATAACACACCCAGAGAAGATCAGATTGACCCCACTCTATGAATGTAACATACCAAGGGAAGAGCAGACTAAGCGCAATCTGTCAATTTAACACACCCAGGGAAGAGCAGACTGACCGCAATCTGTCAATGTCACACACCCAGTGAATAGCAGACTGACCTCAGTCTGTCAATGTCACACACCCAGGGAAGAACAGACTGAACGCACTCTGTCAATATAACACACCCAGAGAAGATCAGATTGACCCCACTCTATCAATATAACATATTCAGGGAAGAGCAGACTGACCGCAATCTGTCAATATAACACACCCAGGGAAGAGCAGACTGACCACACTCTATCAAAGTAACACACCCAGGGAAGAATAGACAGACCCCACTCTGACAATGTAAGCCACCAGGGAAGAGTATACTGACCTCATACTGTCAATGTAACACACCCAGGGAAGAGCAGACTGACCTCACACTGTCAATGTACCAGACCCAGGGAAGAGCAGACTGACCCCACTCTGTCAATGTACCACACCCAGTGAAGAGCAGACTGACCCGACTCTTTCAGTGTAACACCCCCATGGAAGAGCAGACTGACCCCACTCTGTCAATGTAACACACCCAGTGAATAGCAGACTGACCTCACTCTGTCAATGTAATACACCCAGGGAAGAAGAGACTGAACCCACTCTGTCAATGTAACCCACCCAGGGAAGATCAGACTGACCTCACTGTCAATGTAACACACCCAGGGAAGAACACACTGACCACACTCAGTCAATGAATCACAACCAGCGAAGAGCAGACTGACCCCACTCTGTCATTGTAACCCACCCAGGGAAGACCAGACTGACCCCACACTGTCAATGTAACCCACCCAGGTAAAAAAAAACAGACTGAACCCACACTGACAATGTAACACACCCAGGGAAGAGCACACTGACCTCACTCGGTCAATTACCACGCCCAGTGAATAGCAGACTGACCTCACTCTGTCAATGTAACAAACTCAGGGAAGAACAGACTGACCCCACTCTGTCAGTGTGACACACCCAGGGAAGAGCAGACTGACCCCACTCTGTCAATGTAACACACCCAGGGAAGAGCAGACTGGCTGCAATCTGTCAATGTAACACACCCAGGGAAGACCAGACTGACCCCACTCTGTGAATGTAACACACGCAGGGAAGACCAGACTGACCACACAATGTCAATGTAACACACCCAGGGAAGTGCAGACTGACCCCACTCTGTCAGTGTAACACACTCAGGGAAGAGCAGACTGACCCCACTCTGTCAATGTAACACAACCAGGGAAGACCAGACTGACCCCACTCTGTCAATGTAACCCACCCAGGGAAGAACAGACTGACCCCACTCTGTCAATGTAACACACCCAGGGAAGAGCAGACTGACCCACTCTGTCATTGTAACCCACCCAGGGAAGACCAGACTGACCCCACTCTATCAATGTAACCCACCCAGGGAAGAACAGACTGACCCCACACTGTCAATGTAACACACCCAGGGAAGAGCAGAGTGACCCCACTCTGTCAATGTAACACACCCAGGGAAGAGCAGACTGACCTCACACTGTCATTGTATCACACCCAGGGAAGATCAGACTGACCCCACTCTGTCAATGTAGCACACCCAGGGAAGAGCAGACTGACCACACTCTGTCAATGTAACACACCCAGGAAAGAGCAGATTGACCCCACTCAGTCAATGTAACCCACCCAGGGAAGAGCAGACTGACCCCACTCTGTCAATGGAACACACCCAGTGAAGAGCAGATTGACCCCACTCTGTCAATGTAACACACCCAGGGAAGAGCAGACTGACCACACACTGTCAATGTACCAGACCCAGGGAACAGCAGACTGACCCCACTCTGTCAATGTACCACACCCAGTGAAGAGCAGACTGACCCGACTCTTTCAGTGTAACACCCCCATGGAAGAGCAGACTGACCCGACTCTGTCAATGTAACACACCCAGTGAATAGCAGACTGACCTCACTCTGTCAATGTAATACACCCAGGGAAGAAGAGACTGAACCCACTCTGTCAATATAACACACCCAGAGAAGATCAGATTGACCCCACTCTATGAATGTAACATACCAAGGGAAGAGCAGACTAAGCGCAATCTGTCAATTTAACACACCCAGGGAAGAGCAGACTGACCGCAATCTGTCAATGTCACACACCCAGTGAATAGCAGACTGACCTCAGTCTGTCAATGTCACACACCCAGGGAAGAACAGACTGAACGCACTCTGTCAATATAACACACCCAGAGAAGATCAGATTGACCCCACTCTATCAATATAACATATTCAGGGAAGAGCAGACTGACCGCAATCTGTCAATATAACACACCCAGGGAAGAGCAGACTGACCACACTCTATCAAAGTAACACACCCAGGGTAGAATAGACAGACCCCACTCTGACAATGTAAGCCACCAGGGAAGAGTATACTGACCTCATACTGTCAATGTAACACACCCAGGGAAGAGCAGACTGACCTCACACTGTCAATGTAACAGACCCAGGGAAGAGCAGACTGACCCCACTCTGTCAATGTAACACACCCAGGGAAGAGCAGACTGACCCCACTCTGTCAATGTAACACACCCAAGGAAGAGCAGAGTGACCCGACTCTATCAATGTAACACAACCAGGGAAGACCAGACTGACCCCACTCTGTCAATCTAACCCTCCCAGGGAAGAGCAGACTGACCTCACTCTGTCAATGTAACACACCCAGGGAAGAACAGACTGGCCCCACTCTGTCAATGTAACACACCCAGGGAAGAGCAGACTGACCCAGTCTGTCATTCTAACCCACCCAGGGAAGACCAGACTGATCCCACTCAGTCAATGGAACATCCACAGGGAAGAGCAGACTGACCCCGCTCTGTCAATGTCACACACCCAGGGAAGAGCAGTACGACCCCACTCAGTCAATGTAACACACCCAGGGAAGAGCAGACAGTCCACACTGTGTCAATGAACCACACCCAGTGAACAGCAGACTGAACCGACTCGGTCAATGTACCACACCCAGTGAAGAGCAGACTGACCCGACTCTGTCAGTGTAACATCCCCAGGGAAGAGCAGACTGACCCCACTCTGTCAATATTACACACCCAGAGAAGATCAGATTGAACCCACTCTATCAATGTAACATACCAAGGGAAGAGCAGACTGACCGCAATCTGTCAATGTAACACAGCCAGGGAAGAGCAGACTGACCGCACTCGGTCAAAGTAACACACCCAGGGAAGAATAGTCACGACCCCACTCAGTCAATGTAACACACCCAGGGAAGAGCAGACTGACCCCACTCTGTCAATGTAACACACCCAGGGAAGAGCAGACTGACCACATTCTGTCAATGTAACACACCCAGGAAAGAGCAGACAGACCCCACTCAGTCAATGTAACCCACCCAGGAAAGAGCAGACTGACCCCACTCTGTCAATGGAACACACCCAGTGAAGAGCAGATTGACCCCACTCTGTCAATGTAACACACCCAGGGAAGAGCAGACTGACCACACACTGTCAATGTACCAGACCCAGGGAAGAGCAGACTGACCCCACTCTGTCAATGTACCACACCCAGTGAAGAGCAGACTGACCCGACTCTTTCAGTGTAACACCCCCATGGAAGAGCAGACTGACCCCACTCTGTCAATGTAACACACCCAGTGAATAGCAGACTGACCTCACTCTGTCAATGTAATACACCCAGGGAAGAAGAGACTGAACCCACTCTGTCAATGTAACCCACCCAGGGAAGATCAGACTGACCTCACTGTCAATGTAACACACCCAGGGAAGAACACACTGACCACACTCAGTCAATGAATCACAACCAGCGAAGAGCAGACTGACCCCACTCTGTCATTGTAACCCACCCAGGGAAGACCAGACTGACCCCACACTGTCAATGTAACCCACCCAGGTAAAAAAAAACAGACTGAACCCACACTGACAATGTAACACACCCAGGGAAGAGCACACTGACCTCACTCGGTCAATTACCACGCCCAGTGAATAGCAGACTGACCTCACTCTGTCAATGTAACAAACTCAGGGAAGAACAGACTGACCCCACTCTGTCAGTGTAACACACCCAGGGAAGAGCAGACTGACCCCACTCTGTCAATGTAACACACCCAGGGAAGAGCAGACTGGCTGCAATCTGTCAATGTAACACACCCAGGGAAGACCAGACTGACCCCACTCTGTGAATGTAACACACGCAGGGAAGACCAGACTGACCACACAATGTCAATGTAACACACCCAGGGAAGTGCAGACTGACCCCACTCTGTCAGTGTAACACACTCAGGGAAGAGCAGACTGACCCCACTCTGTCAATGTAACACAACCAGGGAAGACCAGACTGACCCCACTCTGTAAATGTAACCAACCCAGGGAAGACCAGACTGACCCCACTCTGTCAATGTAACACAAACAGGGAAGACCAGACAGACTCCACACTGTCAATGTAACACACCCAGGGAAGAGCAGACTGACCCCACTCTGTCAGTGTAACACACCCAGGGAAGAGCAGACTGACCCCCCTCTGTCAATGTAACACAACCAGGGAAGACCAGACTGACCCCACTCTGTCAATGTAACCCACCCAGGGAAGAACAGACTGACCCCACTCTGTCAATGTAACACACCCAGGGAAGAGCAGACTGACCCACTCTGTCATTGTAACCCACCCAGGGAAGACCAGACTGACCCCACTCTATCAATGTAACCCACCCAGGGAAGAACAGACTGACCCCACACTGTCAATGTAACACACCCAGGGAAGAGCAGAGTGACCCCACTCTGTCAATGTAACACACCCAGGGAAGAGCAGACTGACCTCACACTGTCATTGTATCACACCCAGGGAAGATCAGACTGACCCCACTCTGTCAATGTAACACACCCAGGGAAGAGCAGACTGACCACACTCTGTCAATGTAACACACCCAGGGAAGAGCAGACTGACCCCACTCTGTCAATGGAACACACCCAGTGAAGAGCAGATTGACCCCACTCTGTCAATGTAACACACCCAGGGAAGAGCAGACTGACCACACACTGTCAATGTACCAGACCCAGGGAACAGCAGACTGACCCCACTCTGTCAATGTACCACACCCAGTGAAGAGCAGACTGACCCGACTCTTTCAGTGTAACACCCCCATGGAAGAGCAGACTGACCCGACTCTGTCAATGTAACACACCCAGTGAATAGCAGACTGACCTCACTCTGTCAATGTAATACACCCAGGGAAGAAGAGACTGAACCCACTCTGTCAATATAACACACCCAGAGAAGATCAGATTGACCCCACTCTATGAATGTAACATACCAAGGGAAGAGCAGACTAAGCGCAATCTGTCAATTTAACACACCCAGGGAAGAGCAGACTGACCGCAATCTGTCAATGTCACACACCCAGTGAATAGCAGACTGACCTCAGTCTGTCAATGTCACACACCCAGGGAAGAACAGACTGAACGCACTCTGTCAATATAACACACCCAGAGAAGATCAGATTGACCCCACTCTATCAATATAACATATTCAGGGAAGAGCAGACTGACCGCAATCTGTCAATATAACACACCCAGGGAAGAGCAGACTGACCACACTCTATCAAAGTAACACACCCAGGGAAGAATAGACAGACCCCACTCTGACAATGTAAGCCACCAGGGAAGAGTATACTGACCTCATACTGTCAATGTAACACACCCAGGGAAGAGCAGACTGACCACACACTGTCAATGTACCAGACCCAGGGAAGAGCAGACTGACCCCACTCTGTCAATGTACCACACCCAGTGAAGAGCAGACTGACCCGACTCTTTCAGTGTAACACCCCCATGGAAGAGCAGACTGACCCCACTCTGTCAATGTAACACACCCAGTGAATAGCAGACTGACCTCACTCTGTCAATGTAATACACCCAGGGAAGAAGAGACTGAACCCACTCTGTCAATGTAACCCACCCAGGGAAGATCAGACTGACCTCACTGTCAATGTAACACACCCAGGGAAGAACACACTGACCACACTCAGTCAATGAATCACAACCAGCGAAGAGCAGACTGACCCCACTCTGTCATTGTAACCCACCCAGGGAAGACCAGACTGAACCCACACTGACAATGTAACACACCCAGGGAAGAGCACACTGACCTCACTCGGTCAATTACCACGCCCAGTGAATAGCAGACTGACCTCACTCTGTCAATGTAACAAACTCAGGGAAGAACAGACTGACCCCACTCTGTCAGTGTAACACACCCAGGGAAGAGCAGACTGACCCCACTCTGTCAATGTAACACACCCAGGGAAGAGCAGACTGGCTGCAATCTGTCAATGTAACACACCCAGGGAAGACCAGACTGACCCCAATCTGTGAATGTAACACACGCAGGGAAGACCAGACTGATCACACAATGTCAATGTAACACACCCAGGGAAGTGCAGACTGACCCCACTCTGTCAGTGTAACACACTCAGGGAAGAGCAGACTGACCCCACTCTGTCAATGTAACACAACCAGGGAAGACCAGACTGACCCCACTCTGTAAATGTAACCAACCCAGGGAAGACCAGACTGACCCCACTCTGTCAATGTAACACAAACAGGGAAGACCAGACAGACTCCACACTGTCAATGTAACACACCCAGGGAAGAGCAGACTGACCCCACTCTGTCAGTGTAACACACCCAGGGAAGAGCAGACTGACCCCCCTCTGTCAATGTAACACAACCAGGGAAGACCAGACTGACCCCACTATGTCAATGTAACCCACCCAGGCAAGAACAGACTGACCCCACTCTGTCAATGTAACACACCCAGGGAAGAGCAGACTGACCCACTCTGTCATTGTAACCCACCCAGGGAAGACCAGACTGACCCCACTCTATCAATGTAACCCACCCAGGGAAGAACAGACTGACCCCACACTGTCAATGTAACACACCCAGGGAAGAGCAGAGTGACCCCACTCTGTCAATGTAACACACCCAGGGAAGAGCAGACTGACCTCACACTGTCATTGTATCACACCCAGGGAAGATCAGACTGACCCCACTCTGTCAATGTAACACACCCAGGGAAGAGCAGACTGACCACACTCTGTCAATGTAACACACCCAGGGAAGAGCAGACTGACCCCACTCTGTCAATGGAACACACCCAGTGAAGAGCAGATTGACCCCACTCTGTCAATGTAACACACCCAGGGAAGAGCAGACTGACCACACACTGTCAATGTACCAGACCCAGGGAACAGCAGACTGACCCCACTCTGTCAATGTACCACACCCAGTGAAGAGCAGACTGACCCGACTCTTTCAGTGTAACACCCCCATGGAAGAGCAGACTGACCCGACTCTGTCAATTTAACACACCCAGTGAATAGCAGACTGACCTCACTCTGTCAATGTAATACACCCAGGGAAGAAGAGACTGAACCCACTCTGTCAATATAACACACCCAGAGAAGATCAGATTGACCCCACTCTATGAATGTAACATACCAAGGGAAGAGCAGACTAAGCGCAATCTGTCAATTTAACACACCCAGGGAAGAGCAGACTGACCGCAATCTGTCAATGTCACACACCCAGTGAATAGCAGACTGACCTCAGTCTGTCAATGTCACACACCCAGGGAAGAACAGACTGAACGCACTCTGTCAATATAACACACCCAGAGAAGATCAGATTGACCCCACTCTATCAATATAACATATTCAGGGAAGAGCAGACTGACCGCAATCTGTCAATATAACACACCCAGGGAAGAGCAGACTGACCACACTCTATCAAAGTAACACACCCAGGGAAGAATAGACAGACCCCACTCTGACAATGTAAGCCACCAGGGAAGAGTATACTGACCTCATACTGTCAATGTAACACACCCAGGGAAGAGCAGACTGACCTCACACTGTCAATGTAACAGACCCAGGGAAGAGCAGACTGACCCCACTCTGTCAATGTAACACACCCAGGGAAGAGCAGACTGACCCCACTCTGTCAATGTAACACACCCAAGGAAGAGCAGAGTGACCCGACTCTATCAATGTAACACAACCAGGGAAGACCAGACTGACCCCACTCTGTCAATCTAACCCTCCCAGGGAAGAGCAGACTGACATCACTCTGTCAATGTAACACACCCAGGGAAGAACAGACTGGCCCCACTCTGTCAATGTAACACACCCAGGGAAGAGCAGACTGACCCAGTCTGTCATTCTAACCCACCCAGGGAAGACCAGACTGATCCCACTCAGTCAATGGAACACCCACAGGGAAGAGCAGACTGACCCCGCTCTGTCAATGTCACACACCCAGGGAAGAGCAGTACGACCCCACTCAGTCAATGTAACACACCCAGGGAAGAGCAGACAGTCCACACTGTGTCAATGAACCACACCCAGTGAACAGCAGACTGAACCGACTCGGTCAATGTACCACACCCAGTGAAGAGCAGACTGACCCGACTCTGTCAGTGTAACACCCCCAGGGAAGAGCAGACTGACCCCACTCTGTCAATATTACACACCCAGAGAAGATCAGATTGACCCCACTCTAACAATGTAACATACCAAGGGAAGAGCAGACTGACCGCAATCTGTCAATGTAACACAGCCAGGGAAGAGCAGACTGACCACACTCGGTCAAAGTAACACACCCAGGGAAGAATAGTCACGACCCCACTCAGTCAATGTAACACACCCAGGGAAGAGCAGACTGACCCCACTCTGTCAATGTAACACACCCAGGGAAGAGCAGACTGACCACATTCTGTCAATGTAACACACCCAGGAAAGAGCAGACAGACCCCACTCAGTCAATGTAACCCACCCAGGGAAGAGCAGACTGACCCCACTCTGTCAATGGAACACACCCAGTGAAGAGCAGATTGACCCCACTCTGTCAATGTAACACACCCAGGGAAGAGCAGACTGACCACACACTGTCAATGTACCAGACCCAGGGAACAGCAGACTGACCCCACTCTGTCAATGTACCACACCCAGTGAAGAGCAGACTGACCCGACTCTTTCAGTGTAACACCCCCATGGAAGAGCAGACTGACACCACTCTGTCAATGTAACACACCCAGTGAATAGCAGACTGACCTCACTCTGTCAATGTAATACACCCAGGGAAGAAGAGACTGAACCCACTCTGTCAATATAACACACCCAGAGAAGATCAGATTGACCCCACTCTATGAATGTAACATACCAAGGGAAGAGCAGACTAAGCGTAATCTGTCAATTTAACACACCCAGGGAAGAGCAGACTGATCGCAATCTGTCAATGTCACACACCCAGTGAATAGCAGACTGACCTCAGTCTGTCAATGTCACACACCCAGGGAAGAACAGACTGAACACACTCTGTCAATATAACACACCCAGAGAAGATCAGATTGACCCCACTCTATCAATATAACATATTCAGGGAAGAGCAGACTGACCGCAATCTGTCAATATAACACACCCAGGGAAGAGCAGACTGACCACACTCTATCAAAGTAACACACCCAGGGAAGAATAGACAACCCCACTCTGTCAATGTAAGCCACCAGGGAAGAGTATACTGACCTCATACTGTCAATGTAACACACCCAGGGAAGAGCAGACTGACCTCACACTGTCAATGTAACAGACCCAGGGAAGAGCAGACTGACCCCACTCTGTCAATGTAACACACCCAGGGAAGAGCAGACTGACCCCACTCTGTCAATGTAACACACCCAAGGAAGAGCAGAGTGACCCGACTCTATCAATGTAACACAACCAGGGAAGACCAGACTGACCCCACTCTGTCAATCTAACCCTCCCAGGGAAGAGCAGACTGACCTCACTCTGTCAATGTAACACACCCAGGGAAGAACAGACTGACCCCACTCTGTCAATGTAACACACCCAGGGAAGAGCAGACTGACCCAGTCTGTCATTGTAACCCATCCAGGGAAGACCAGACTGATCCCACTCTGTCAATGGAACACCCACAGGGAAGAGCAGACTGACCCCGCTCTGTCAATGTCACACACCCAGGGAAGAGCAGTACGACCCCACTCAGTCAATGTAACACACCCAGGGAAGAGCAGACAGTCCACACTGTGTCAATGAACCACACCCAGTGAACAGCAGACTGAACCGACTCGGTCAATGTACCACACCCAGTGAAGAGCAGACTGACCCGACTCTGTCAGTGTAACACCCCCAGGGAAGAGCAGACTGACCCCACTCTGTCAATATTACACACCCAGAGAAGATCAGATTGACCCCACTCTATCAATGTAACATACCAAGGGAAGAGCAGACTGACCGCAATCTGTCAATGTAACACAGCCAGGGAAGAGCAGACTGACCACACTCGGTCAAAGTAACACACCCAGGGAAGAATAGTCACGACCCCACTCAGTCAATGTAACACACCCAGGGAAGAGCAGACTGACCCCACTCTGTCAATGTAACACACCCAGGGAAGAGCAGACTGACCACATTCTGTCAATGTAACACACCCAGGAAAGAGCAGACAGACCCCACTCAGTCAATGTAACCCACCCAGGGAAGAGCAGACTGACACCACTCTGTCAATGGAACACACCCAGTGAAGAGCAGATTGACCCCACTCTGTCAATGTAACACACCCAGGGAAGAGCAGACTGACCACACACTGTCAATGTACCAGACCCAGGGAAGAGCAGACTGACCCCACTCTGTCAATGTACCACACCCAGTGAAGAGCAGACTGACCCGACTCTTTCAGTGTAACACCCCCATGGAAGAGCAGACTGACCCCACTCTGTCAATGTAACACACCCAGTGAATAGCAGACTGACCTCACTCTGTCAATGTAATACACCCAGGGAAGAAGAGACTGAACCCACTCTGTCAATATAACACACCCAGAGAAGATCAGATTGACCCCACTCTATGAATGTAACATACCAAGGGAAGAGCAGACTAAGGGTAATCTGTCAATTTAACACACCCAGGGAAGAGCAGACTGATCGCAATCTGTCAATGTCACACACCCAGTGAATAGCAGACTGACCTCAGTCTGTCAATGTCACACACCCAGGGAAGAACAGACTGAACGCACTCTGTCAATATAACACACCCAGAGAAGATCAGATTGACCCCACTCTATCAATATAACATATTCAGGGAAGAGCAGACTGACCGCAATCTGTCAATATAACACACCCAGGGAAGAGCAGACTGACCACTCTCTATCAAAGTAACACACCCAGGGAAGAATAGACAGACCCCACTCTGTCAATGTAAGCCACCAGGGAAGAGTATACTGACCTCATACTGTCAATGTAACGCACCCAGGGAAGAGCAGACTGACCACACACTGTCAATGTAACAGACCCAGGGAAGAGCAGACTGACCCCACTCTGTCAATGTAACACACCCAGGGAAGAGCAGACTGACCCCACTCTGTCAATGTAACACACCCAAGGAAGAGCAGAGTGACCCGACTCTATCAATGTAACACAACCAGGGAAGACCAGACTGACCCCACTCTGTCAATCTAACCCTCCCAGGGAAGAGCAGACTGACCTCACTCTGTCAATGTAACACACCCAGGGAAGAACAGACTGACCCCACTCTGTCAATGTAACACACCCAGGGAAGAGAAGACTGACCCAGTCTGTCATTGTAACCCACCCAGGGAAGACCAGACTGATCCCACTCTGTCAATGGAACACCCACAGGGAAGAGCAGACTGACCCCGCTCTGTCAATGTCACACACCCAGGGAAGAGCAGTACGACCCCACTCAGTCAATGTAACACACCCAGGGAAGAGCAGACAGTCCACACTGTGTCAATGAACCACACCCAGTGAACAGCAGACTGAACCGACTCGGTCAATGTACCACACCCAGTGAAGAGCAGACTGACCCGACTCTGTCAGTGTAACACCCCCAGGGAAGAGCAGACTGACCACACTCTGTCAATATTACACACCCAGAGAAGATCAGATTGACCCCACTCTATCAATGTAACATACCAAGGGAAGAGCAGACTGACCGCAATCTGTCAATGCAACACAGCCAGGGAAGAGCAGACTGACCACACTCGGTCAAAGTAACACACCCAGGGAAGAATAGTCAGACACCACTCTGTCAATGTAAGCCACCAGGGAAGAGCAGACTGACCTCAAACTGTCAATGTAACACACGCAGGGAAGAGCAGACTGAACTCACACTGTCAATGTAACGCACCCAGGAAAGAGCAGACTGACCACAATCTGTCAATGTACCACACCCAGGGAACAGCAGACTGACCCGACTTAGTCAATGTACCACACCCAGTGAAGAGCAGACTGACCCGACTCTGTCAGTGTAACACACCCAGGGAAGAGCAGACTGACCCCAATCTGTCAATACAACACACCCAGGGAAGAGCAGTACGACCCGACACTGTCATTGTAACCCACCCAGGGAAGACCAGACTGACACCACTCTGTCAATGAACCACACCCAATGAACAGCAGACTGACCCCACTCTGTCAATGTAACACACCCAGTGAAGAGCAGACTGACCCCACTCTGTCAATGTAACACACCCAGGGAAGAGCACACTGACCTCACTCGGTCAATTACCACACCCAGTGAACAGCAGACTGACCTCACTCTTTCAATGTAACACACTCAGGGAAGAACAGACGGACCCCACTCTGTCAGTTTAACACACCCAGGGAAGAGCAGACTGACCCCACTCTGTCAATGTAACACACCCAGGGAAGAGCAGACTGACTGCCATCTGTCAATGTAACACACCCAGGGAAGACCAGACTGACCCCACTCTGTCAATGTAACCCACCCAGGGAAGATCAGACTGACCTCACTCTGTCAATGTAACACACCCAGGGAAGAACACACTGACCACAATCAGTCAATGAATCACAACCAGCGAAGAGCAGACTGACCCCACTCTGTCATTGTAACCCACCCAGGGAAGACCAGACTGACCCCACACTGTCAATGTAAACCACCCAGGTAAAAAAAAACAGACTGAACCCACACTGTCAATGTAACAAACCCAGGGAAGAGCACACTGACCTCACTCGGTCAATTACCACGCCCAGTGAATAGCAGACTGACCTCACACTGTCATTGCATCACACCCAGGGAAGATCAGACTGACCCCACTCTGTCAATGTAACACGCCCAGGGAAGAGCAGACTGACCACACTCTGTCAATGTAACACACCCAGGAAAGAGCAGACAGACCCCACTCAGTCAATGTAACCCACCCAGGGAAGAGCAGACTGACCCCACTCTGTCAATGTAAAACACCCAGTGAAGAGCAGATTGACCCCACTCTGTCAATGTAACACACCCAGGGAAGAGCAGACTGACCACACACTGTCAATGTACCAGACCCAGGGATCAGCAGACTGACCCCACTCTGTCAATGTACCACACCCAGTGAAGAGCAGACTGACCCGACTCTGGCAGTGTAACACACCCATGGAAGAGCAGACTGACCCCACTCTGACAATGTAACACACCCAGTGAATAGCAGGCTGACCTCACTCTGTCAATGTAATACACCCAGGGAAGAAGAGACTGAACCCACTCTGTCAATATAACAAACCCAGAGAAGATCAGACTGACCCCACTCTATGAATGTAACATACCCAGGGAAGAGCAGACTGAGCGCAATCTGTCATTGTAACACACCCAGGGAAGAGCAGACTGACCCCACTCTGTCAATGTAACACACCCAGGGAAGAGCAGACTGACCTCACACTGTCATTGTATCACACACAGGGAAGATCAGACTGACCCCACTCTGTCAATGTAACACACCCAGGGAAGATCAGACTGACCCCACTCTGTCAATGTAACATACCCAGGGAAGAGAAGACTGACCGCAATCTGTCAATGTAACACACCCAGGTAAGAGCAGACTGACCACACTCTATCAAAGTAACACACCCAGGGAAGAATAGAGAGACCCCACTCTGTCAATGTAACACAGCCAGGGAAGATCAGACTGACCCCACTCTGTCAATGTAACCAACCCAGGGAAGACCAGACTGACCCCACTCTGTCAATGTAGCACAAACAGGGAAGACCCGACTGACCCCACACTGTCAATGTAACACACCCAGGGAAGAGCAGACTGACCCCAATCTGGCAGTGTAACACACCCAGGGAAGACCAGACTGACCCCGCTCTGTCAATGTAACACAACCAGGGAAGACCAGACTGACCCCACTCTGTCAATGTAACCCACTCAGGGAAGAACAGACTGACCCCACTCTTTCAATGTAACACACCCAGCGAAGAACAGACTGACCCCACACTGTCAATGTAACACACCCAGGGAAGAGCAGACTGACCCCACTCTGTCAATGTAACACACCCAGGGAAGAGCAGACTGACCTCACACTGTCATTGTATCACACCCAGGGAAGATCAGACTGACCCCACTCTGTCAATGTAACACACCCAGGAAAGAGCAGACTGACCTCACACTGTCATTGTATCACACCCAGGGAAGATCAGACAGACCCCACTCTGTCAACGTAACACAGCCAGGGAAGATCAGACTGACCCCACTCTGTCAATGTAACAGACCCAGGGAAGAGCAGACTGACATCACACTGTCAATTTAACACACCCAGGGAAGAGCAGACTGACCCCACTCTGTCAATGTAACACACCCAGGGAAGAGCAGACTGATCCCATTCTGTCAATGTAACACACCCATGGAAGAGCAGACTGACCCCACACTGTCATTGTAACCCATCCAGGGAAGACCAGACTGACCCCACTCTGTCAATGTAAACCACCCAGGTAAAAAGAAAAACAGACTGAACCCACACTGTCAATGTAACACACCCAGGGAAGAGCACACTGACCTCACTCGGTCAATTACCACACCCAGTGAATAGCAGACTGACCTCACTCTGTCAATGTAACACACTCAGGGAAGAACAGACTGACCCCACTCTGTCAGTGTAACACACCCAGGGAAGAGCAGACTGACCCCACTCTGTCAATGTAACACACCCAGGGAAGAGCAGACTGACTGCAATCTGTCAATGTAACACACCCAGGGAAGACCAGACTGACCCCACTCTGTCAACGTAACCCACCCAGGGAAGATCAGACTGAACTCACTCTGTCAATGTAACACACCCAGGGAAGAACACACTGACCACACTCAGTCAATGAATCACAACCAGCGAAGAGCAGACTGACCCCACTCTGTCATTGTAACCCACCCAGGGAAGACCAGACTGACCCCACTCTGTCATTGTAACCCACCCAAGGAAGAACAGACTGACCCCACACTGTCAATGTAACCCACCCAGGTAAAAAAAAAAAGACTGAACCCACACTGTCAATGTAACACACCCAGGGAAGAGCACACTGACCTCACTCGGTCAATTACCACGCCCAGTGAATACCAGACTTAAATCACTCTGTCAATGTAACACACTCAGGGAAGAACAGACTGACCCCACTCTGTCAGTGTAACACACCCAGGGAAGAGCAGACTGAACCCACTCTGTCAATGTAACACACCCAGGGAAGAGCAGACTGACTGCAATCTGTCAATGTAACACACCCAGGGAAGACCAGACTGACCCCACTCTGTCAATGTAACACTCCCAGGGAAGACCAGACTGACACCACAATGTCAATGTAACACACCCAGGGAAGAGCAGACTGACCCCACTCTGTCAATGTAACACACCCAGGGAAGAGCAGACTGACCCAGTCTGTCATTGTAACCCACCCAGGGAAGACCAGACTGATCCCACTCAGTCAATGGAACACCCACAGGGAAGAGCAGACTGACTGCAATCTGTCAATGTAACACACCCATGGAAGACCAGACTGACCCCACTCTGTCAATGTAACACTCCCAGGGAAGACCAGACTGACACCACAATGTCAATGTAACACACCCAGGGAAGAGCAGACTGACCCCACTCTGTCAGTGTAACACACTCAGGGAAGAGCAGACTGACCCCACTCTGTCAATGTAACACAACCAGGGAAGACCAGACTGACTGCAATCTGTCAATGTAACACACCCAGGGAAGACCAGACTGACCCCACTCTGTCAATGTAACACACCAAGGGAAGACCAGACTGACCCCACAATGTCAATGTAACACACCCAGGGAAGAGCAGACTGACCCACTCTGTCAGTGTAACACACTCAGGGAAGAGCAGACTGACCCCACTCTGTCAATGTAACACAACCAGGGAAGACCAGACTGACCCCACTCTGTCAATGTAACCAACCCAGGGAAGACCAGACTGACCCATCTCTGTCAATGTAACACAAACAGGAAGACCAGACTGACCCCACACTGTCAATGTAACACACCCAGGGAAGAGCAGACTGACCCCACTCTGTCAGTGTAACACACCCAGGGAAGACCAGACTGACCCCCCTCTGTCAATGTAACACAACCAGGGAATACCAGACTGACCCCACTCTGTCAATGTAACCCACCCAGGGAAGAGCAGACTGACCCCACTCTGTCAATGTAACACACCCAGGGAAGAGCAGACTGACCCACTCTGTCATTTTAACCCACCCAGGGAAGACCAGACTGACCCCACTCTGTCAATGTAACCCACCCAGGGAAGAACAGACTGACCCCACACTGTCAATGTAACACACCCAGGGAAGAGCAGACTGACCCCACTCTGTCATTGTATCACATCCAGGGAAGATCAGACTGACCCCACTCTATCAATGTAACCCACCCAGGGAAGAGCAGACTGACCCCACTCTGTCAATGTAACACACCCAGTGAAGAGCAGATTGACCCAACTCTGTCAATGTAACACACCCAGGGAAGAGCAGACTGACCTCCCACTGTCATTGTATCACACCCAGGGAAGATCAGACTGACCCCACTCTGTCAATGTAACACACCCAGAGAAGATCAGACTGACCCCACTCTGTCAATGTAACATACCCAGGGAAGAGCAGACTGACCACAATCTGTCAATGTAACACACCCAGGTAAGAGCAGACTGACCACACTCTATCAAAGTAACACACCCAGGGAAGAATAGACAGACCCCACTCTGTCAACGTAACACAGCCAGGGAAGATCAGACTGACCCCACTCTGTCAATGTAACAGACCCAGGGAAGAGCAGACTGACATCACACTGTCAATTTAACACACCCAGGGAAGAGCAGACTGATCCCATTCTGTCAATGTAACACACCCATGGAAGAGCAGACTGACCCAACACTGTCATTGTAACCGACCCAGGGAAGACCAGACTGACCCCACTCTGTCAATGTAACACAGCCAGGGAAGATCAGACTGACCCCACTCTGTCAGTGTAACACACCCAGGGAAGAGCAGACTGACCCCACTCTGTCAACGTAACACAGCCAGGGAAGATCAGACTGACCCCACTCTGTCAGTGTAACACACCCAGGGAAGAGCAGACTGACCCCACTCTGTCAATGTAACACACCCAGGGAAGAGCAGACTGACTGCAATCTGTCAATGTAACACACCCAGGGAAGACCAGACTGACCCCACTCTGTCAATGTAACCCACCCAGGGAAGATCAGACTGACCTCACTCTGTCAATGTAACCCACCCAGGGAAGATCAGACTGACCTCACTCTGTCAATGTAACACACCCAGGGAAGAACACACTGACCACACTCAGTCAATGAATCACAACCAGCGAAGAGCAGACTGACTCCACTCTGTCATTGTAACCCACCCAGGGAAGACCAGACTGACCCCACACTGTCAATGTAACCCACCCAGGTAAAAAAAAACAGACTGAACCCACACTGTCAATGTAACACACCCAGGGAAGAGCACACTGACCTCACTCGGTCAATTACCACACCCTGTGAATAGCAGACTGACCTCACTCTGTCAATGTAACACACTCAGGGAAGAACAGACTGACCCCACTCTGTCAGTGTTACACACCCAGGGAAGAGCAGACTGAACCCACTCTGTCAATGTAACACACCCAGGGAAGGGCAGACTGACCCCACTCTGTCAATGTAACACAACCAGGGAAGACCAGACTGACCCCACTCTGTCAATGTAACCAACCCAGGGAAGACCAGACTGACCCATCTCTGTCAATGTAACACAAACAGGAAGACCAGACTGACCCCACACTGTCAATGTAACACACCCAGGGAAGAGCAGACTGACCCCACTCTGTCAGTGTAACACACCCAGGGAAGACCAGACTGACCCCCCTCTGTCAATGTAACACAACCAGGGAATACCAGACTGACCCCACTCTGTCAATGTAACCCACCCAGGGAAGAGCAGACTGACCCCACTCTGTCAATGTAACACACCCAGGGAAGAGCAGACTGACCGACTCTGTCATTTTAACCCACCCAGGGAAGACCAGACTGACCCCACTCTGTCAATGTAACCCACCCAGGGAAGAACAGACTGACCCCACACTGTCAATGTAACACACCCAGGGAAGAGCAGACTGACCCCACTCTGTCATTGTATCACATCCAGGGAAGATCAGACTGACCCCACTCTATCAATGTAACCCACCCAGGGAAGAGCAGACTGACCCCACTCTGTCAATGTAACACACCCAGTGAAGAGCAGATTGACCCAACTCTGTCAATGTAACACACCCAGGGAAGAGCAGACTGACCTCCCACTGTCATTGTATCACACCCAGGGAAGATCAGACTGACCCCACTCTGTCAATGTAACACACCCAGAGAAGATCAGACTGACCCCACTCTGTCAATGTAACATACCCAGGGAAGAGCAGACTGACCACAATCTGTCAATGTAACACACCCAGGTAAGAGCAGACTGACCACACTCTATCAAAGTAACACACCCAGGGAAGAATAGACAGACCCCACTCTGTCAACGTAACACAGCCAGGGAAGATCAGACTGACCCCACTCTGTCAATGTAACAGACCCAGGGAAGAGCAGACTGACATCACACTGTCAATTTAACACACCCAGGGAAGAGCAGACTGATCCCATTCTGTCAATGTAACACACCCATGGAAGAGCAGACTGACCCAACACTGTCATTGTAACCGACCCAGGGAAGACCAGACTGACCCCACTCTGTCAATGTAACACAGCCAGGGAAGATCAGACTGACCCCACTCTGTCAGTGTAACACACCCAGGGAAGAGCAGACTGACCCCACTCTGTCAACGTAACACAGCCAGGGAAGATCAGACTGACCCCACTCTGTCAGTGTAACACACCCAGGGAAGAGCAGACTGACCCCACTCTGTCAATGTAACACACCCAGGGAAGAGCAGACTGACTGCAATCTGTCAATGTAACACACCCAGGGAAGACCAGACTGACCCCACTCTGTCAATGTAACCCACCCAGGGAAGATCAGACTGACCTCACTCTGTCAATGTAACCCACCCAGGGAAGATCAGACTGACCTCACTCTGTCAATGTAACACACCCAGGGAAGAACACACTGACCACACTCAGTCAATGAATCACAACCAGCGAAGAGCAGACTGACTCCACTCTGTCATTGTAACCCACCCAGGGAAGACCAGACTGACCCCACACTGTCAATGTAACCCACCCAGGTAAAAAAAAACAGACTGAACCCACACTGTCAATGTAACACACCCAGGGAAGAGCACACTGACCTCACTCGGTCAATTACCACACCCTGTGAATAGCAGACTGACCTCACTCTGTCAATGTAACACACTCAGGGAAGAACAGACTGACCCCACTCTGTCAGTGTTACACACCCAGGGAAGAGCAGACTGAACCCACTCTGTCAATGTAACACACCCAGGGAAGGGCAGACTGACTGCAATCTGTCAATGTAACACACCCAGGGAAGACCAGACTGACCCCACTCTGTCAATGTAACACTCCCAGGGAAGACCAGACTGACCCCACAATGTCAATGTAACACACCCAGGGAAGAGCAGACTGACCCCACTCTGTCAGTGTAACACACTCAGGGAAGAGCAGACTGACCCCACTCTGTCAATGTAACACAACCAGGGAAGACCAGACTGACCCCACTCTGTCAATGTAACCATCCCAGGGAAGACCAGACTGACCCCACTCTGTCAATGTAACACAAACAGTGAAGACCAGACTGAACCCACACTGTCAATGTAACACACCCAGGGAAGAGCAGACTGACCCCACTCTGTCACTGTAACACACCCAGGGAAGAGCAGACTGACCCCCCTCTGTCAATGTAACACAACCAGGGAAGAACAGACTGACCCCACTCTGTCAATATAACACACCCAGGGAAGAGCAGACTGACCCACTCTGTCATTGTAACCCACCCAGGGAAGACCAGACTGACCCCACTCTGTCAATGTAACCCACCCAGGGAAGAACAGACTGACCCCACACTGTCAATTTAACACACCCAGGGAAGAGCAGACTGACCCCACTCTGTCAATGTAACACACCCAGGGAAGAGCAGACTGACCTCACACTGTCATTGTATCACACCCAGGGAAGATCAGACTGACCCCACTCTGTCAATGTAACACACCCAGGGAAGATCAGACTGACCCCACTCTGTCAATGTAACATACCCAGGGAAGAGCAGACTGACCACAATGTGTCAATGTAACACACCCAGGTAAGAGCAGACTGACCACACTCTATCAAAGTAACACACCCAGGGAAGAATAGACAGACCCCACTCTGTCAACGTAACACAGCCAGGGAAGATCAGACTGACCCCACTCTGTCAATGTAACAGACCCAGGGAAGAGCAGACTGACATCACACTGTCAATTTAACACACCCAGGGAAGAGCAGACTGACCCCACTCTGTCAATGTAACACACCCAGGGAAGAGCAGACTGATCCCATTCTGTCAATGTAACACACCCATGGAAGAGCAGACTGACCCCACACTGTCATTGTAACCCACCCAGGGAAGACCAGACTGACCCCACTCTGTCAATGTAAACCACCCAGGTAAAAAGAAAAACAGACTGAACCCACACTGTCAATGTAACACACCCAGGGAAGAGCACACTGACCTCACTCGGTCAATTACCACACCCAGTGAATAGCAGACTGACCTCACTCTGTCAATGTAACACACTCAGGGAAGAACAGACTGACCCCACTCTGTCAGTGTAACACACCCAGGGAAGAGCAGACTGACCCCACTCTGTCAATGTAACACACCCAGGGAAGAGCAGACTGACTGCAATCTGTCAATGTAACACACCCAGGGAAGACCAGACTGACCCCACTCTGTCAATGTAACCCACCCAGGGAAGATCAGACTGACCCCACTCTGTCAATGTAACACACCCAGGGAAGAAAACACTGACCACACTCAGTCAATGAATCACAACCAGCGAAGAGCAGACTGACCCCACTCTGTCATTGTAACCCACCCAGGCAAGACCAGACTGACCCCACTCTGTCATTGTAACCCACCCAAGGAAGAACAGACTGACCCCACACTGTCAATGTAACCCACCCAGGTAAAAAAAAAACAGACTGAACCCACACTGTCAATGTAACACACCCAGGGAAGAGCACACTGACCTCACTCGGTCAATTACCACGCCCAGTGAATACCAGACTTACCTCACTCTGTCAATGTAACACACTCAGGGAAGAACAGACTGACCCCACTCTGTCAGTGTAACACACCCAGGGAAGAGCAGACTGACCCCACTCTGTCAATGTAACACACCCAGGGAAGAGCAGACTGACTGCAATCTGTCAATGTAACACACCCAGGGAAGACCAGACTGACCCCACTCTGTCAATGTAACCCACCCAGGGAAGATCAGACTGACCTCACTCTGTCAATGTAACCCACCCAGGGAAGATCAGACTGACCTCACTCTGTCAATGTAACACACCCAGGGAAGAACACACTGACCACACTCAGTCAATGAATCACAACCAGCGAAGAGCAGACTGACTCCACTCTGTCATTGTAACCCACCCAGGGAAGACCAGACTGACCCCACACTGTCAATGTAACCCACCCAGGTAAAAAAAAACAGACTGAACCCACACTGTCAATGTAACACACCCAGGGAAGAGCACACTGACCTCACTCGGTCAATTACCACACCCTGTGAATAGCAGACTGACCTCACTCTGTCAATGTAACACACTCAGGGAAGAACAGACTGACCCCACTCTGTCAGTGTAACACACCCAGGGAAGAGCAGACTGAACCCACTCTGTCAATGTAACACACCCAGGGAAGGGCAGACTGACTGCAATCTGTCAATGTAACACACCCAGGGAAGACCAGACTGACCCCACTCTGTCAATGTAACACTCCCAGGGAAGACCAGACTGACCCCACAATGTCAATGTAACACACCCAGGGAAGACCAGACTGACCCCACTCTGTCAATGTAACACAAACAGGGAAGACCAGACTGAACCCACACTGTCAATGTAACACACCCAGGGAAGAGCAGACTGACCCCACTCTGTCACTGTAACACACCCAGGGAAGAGCAGACTGACCCCCCTCTGCCAATGTAACACAACCAGGGAAGACCAGACTGACCCCACTTTGTCAATGTAACCCACCCAGGGAAGAACAGACTGACCCCACTCTGTCAATATAACACACCCAGGGAAGAGCAGACTGACCCACTCTGTCATTGTAACCCACCCAGGGAAGACCAGACTGACCCCACTCTGTCAATGTAACCCACCCAGGGAAGAACAGACTGACCCCACACTATCAATTTAACACACCCAGGGAAGATCAGACTGACCCCACTCTGTCAATGTAACATACCCAGGGAAGAGCAGACTGACCACAATCTGTCAATGTAACACACCCAGGTAAGAGCAGACTGACCACACTCTATCAAAGTAACACACCCAGGGAAGAATAGACAGACCCCACTCTGTCAACGTAACACAGCCAGGGAAGATCAGACTGACCCCACTCTGTCAATGTAACAGACCCAGGGAAGAGCAGACTGACATCACACTGTCAATTTAACACACCCAGGGAAGAGCAGACTGACCCCACTCTGTCAATGTAACACACCCAGGGAAGAGCAGACTGATCCCATTCTGTCAATGTAACAATCCCATGGAAGAGCAGACTGACCCCACACTGTCATTGTAACCGACCCAGGGAAGACCAGACTGACCCCACTCTGTCAATGTAAACCACCCAGGTAAAAAGAAAAACAGACTGAACACACACTGTCAATGTAACACACCCAGGGAAGAGCACACTGACCTCACTCGGTCAATTACCACACCCAGTGAATAGCAGACTGACCTCACTCTGTCAATGTAACACACCCAGGGAAGAGCACACTGACCTCACTCGGTCAATTACCACACCCAGTGAATAGCAGACTGACCTCACTCTGTCAATGTAACACACCCAGGGAAGAGCAGACTGACCCCACTCTGTCAATGTAACACACCCAGGGAAGAGCAGACTGACTGCAATCTGTCAATGTAACACACCCAGGGAAGACCAGACTGACCCCACTCTGTCAATGTAACCCACCCAGGGAAGATCAGACTGACCTCACTCTGTCAATGTAACCCACCCAGGGAAGATCAGACTGACCTCACTCTGTCAATGTAACACACCCAGGGAAGAACACACTGACCACACTCAGTCAATAAATCACAACCAGCGAAGAGCAGACTGACTCCACTCTGTCATTGTAACCCACCCAGGGAAGACCAGACTGACCCCACACTGTCAATGTAACCCACCCAGGTAAAAAAAAACAGACTGAACCCACACTGTCAATGTAACACACCCAGGGAAGAGCACACTGACCTCACTCGGTCAATTACCACACCCTGTGAATAGCAGACTGACCTCACTCTGTCAATGTAACACACTCAGGGAAGAACAGACTGACCCCACTCTGTCAGTGTAACACACCCAGGGAAGAGCAGACTGAACCCACTCTGTCAATGTAACACACCCAGGGAAGGGCAGACTGACTGCAATCTGTCAATGTAACACACCCAGGGAAGACCAGACTGACCCCACTCTGTCAATGTAACACTCCCAGGGAAGACCAGACTGACCCCACAATGTCAATGTAACACACCCAGGGAAGAGCAGACTGACCCCACTCTGTCAGTGTAACACACTCAGGGAAGAGCAGACTGACCCCACTCTGTCAATGTAACACAACCAGGGAAGACCAGACTGACCCCACTCTGTCAATGTAACCATCCCAGGGAAGACCAGACTGACCCCACTCTGTCAATGTAACACAAACAGTGAAGACCAGACTGAACCCACACTGTCAATGTAACACACCCAGGGAAGAGCAGACTGACCCCACTCTGTCACTGTAACACACCCAGGGAAGAGCAGACTGACCCCCCTCTGTCAATGTAACACAACCAGGGAAGACCAGACTGACCCCACTTTGTCAATGTAACCCACCCAGGGAAGAACAGACTGACCCCACTCTGTCAATATAACACACCCAGGGAAGAGCAGACTGACCCACTCTGTCATTGTAACCCACCCAGGGAAGACCAGGCTGACCCCACTCTGTCAATGTAACCCACCCAGGGAAGAACAGACTGACCCCACACTGTCAATTTAACACACCCAGGGAAGAGCAGACTGACCCCACTCTGTCAATGTAACACACACAGGGAAGAGCAGACTGACCTCACACTGTCATTGTATCACACGCAGGGAAGATCAGACTGACCCCACTCTGTCAATGTAACACACCCAGGGAAGAGCAGACTGACCACACTCTGTCAATGTAACACACCCAGGAAAGAGCAGACAGACCCCACTCAGTCAATGTAACCCACCCCGCGAAGAGCAGACTGACCCCACTCTGTCAATGTAACACACCCAGTGAAGAGCAGATTGACCCCACTCTGTCAATGTAACACACCCAGGGAAGAGCAGACTGACCACACACTGTCAATGTACCAGACCCAGGGAACAGCAGACTGACCCCACTCTGTCAATGTACCACACCCAGTGAAGAGCAGACTGACCCGACTCTGGCAGTGTAACACACCCATGGAAGAGCAGACTGACCCCACTCTGTCAATGTAACACACCCAGTGAATAGCAGACTGACCTCACTCTGTCAATGGAATACACCCAGGGAAGTAGAGACTGAACCCACTCTGTCAATATAACACACCCAGAGAAGATCAGATTGAACCCACTCTATGAATGTAACTCAGCCAGGGAAGATCAGACTGACCCCACTCTGTCAATGTAACAGTCCCAGGGAAGAGCAGACTGACCCCACTCTGTCAATGTAACACACCCAGGGAAGAGCAGACTGACCCCACTCTGTCAATGTAACACACCCAGGGAAGAGCAGACTGATCCCATTCTGTCAATGTAACACACCCATGGAAGAGCAGACTGACCCCACACTGTCATTGTAACCCACCCAGGGAAGAGCAGACTGACATCACAGTGTCAATGTAAACCACCCAGGGAAGTTCAGACTGACCTCACTCTGTCAATGTAACACACCCAGGGAAGAACACACTGACCTCACTCGGTCAATTACCACACCCAGTGAATAGCAGACTGACCTCACTCTGTCAATGTAACACACTCAGGGAGGAACAGACTGACCCCACTCTGTCAGTGTAACACACCCAGGGAAGAGCAGACTGACCCCACTCTGTCAATGTAACACACCCAGGGAAGAGCAGACTGACTGCAATCGGTCAATGTAACAACCCAGGGAAGACCAGACTGACCCCACTCTTTCAATGTAATCCACCCAGGGAAGATCAGACTGACCTGACTCTGTCAATGTAACACACCCAGGGAAGAACACACAGACCCCACTCAGTCAATGAATCACAACCAGCGAAGAGCAGACTGACCCCACTCTGTCATTGTAACCCACCCAGGGAAGACCAGACTGACCCCACTCTGTCAATGTAACCCACCCAGGTAAAAAAAAACAGACTGAACCCACACTGTCAATGTAACACACCCAGGGAAGAGCACACTGACCTCACTCGGTCAATTACCACACCCAGTGAATAGCAGACTGACCTCACTCTGTCAATGTAACACACTCAGGGAAGAACAGACTGACCCCACTCTGTCAGTGTAACACACCCAGGGAAGAGCAGACTGACCCCACTCTGTCAATGTAACACACCCAGGGAAGAGCAGACTGACTGCAATCTGTCAATGTAACACACCCAGGGAAGACCAGACTGACCCCACTCTGTCAATGTAACCCACCCAGGCAAGATCAGACTGACCTCACTCTGTCAATGTAACACACCCAGGGAAGAACACACTGACCCCACTCAGTCAATGAATCACAACCAGCGAAGAGCAGACTGACCCCACTCTGTCATTGTAACCCACCCAGGGAAGACCAGACTGACCCCACTCTGTCAATGTAACCCACCCAGGTAAAGAAAAACAGACTGAACCCACACTGTCAATGTAACACACCCAGGGAAGAGCACACTGACCTCACTCGGTCAATTACCACGCCCAGTGAATAGCAGACTGACCTCACTCTGTCAATGTAACACACTCAGGGAAGAACAGACTGATTCCACTCTGTCAGTGTAACACAACCAGGGAAGAACAGACTGAACCCACTCTGTCAATGTAACACACCCAGGGAAGACCAGACTGACCCCACAATGTCAATGTAACACACCCCGGGAAGAGCAGACTGACCCCACTCTGTCAGTGTAACACACTCAGGGAAGAGCAGACTGACCCCACTCTGTCAATGTAACACAACCAGGGAAGACCAGACTGACCCCACTCTGTCAATGTAACCAACCCAGGGAAGACCAGACTGACCCCACTCTGTCAATGTAACACAAACAGGGAAGACCAGACTGAACCCACACTGTCAATGTAACACACCCAGTGAAGAGCAGATTGACCCCACTCTGTCAATGTAACACACCCAGGGAAGAGCAGACTGACCACACACTGTCAATGTACCAGACCCAGGGAACAGCAGACTGACCCCACTCTGTCAATGTACCACACCCAGTGAAGAGCAGACTGACCCGACTCTGGCAGTGTAACACACCCATGGAAAAGCAGACTGACCCCACTCTGTCAATGTAACACACCCAGTGAATAGCAGACTGACCTCACTCTGTCAATGGAATACACCCAGGGAAGTAGAGACTGAACCCACTCTGTCAATATAACACACCCAGAGAAGATCAGATTGACCCCACTCTATGAATGTAACATACCCAGGGAAGAGCAGACTAAGCGCAATCTGTCAATGTAACACACCCAGGGAAGAGCAGACTGACCGCAATCTGTCAATGTCACACACCCAGTGAATAGCAGACTGACCTCACTCTGTCAATGTCACACACCCAGGGAAGAACAGACTGAACGCACTCTGTCAATATAACAAACCCAGAGAAGATCAGATTGACCCCACTCTATCAATATAACATACTCAGTGAAGAGCAGACTGACCGCAATCTGTCAATATAACACACCCAGGGAAGAGCAGACTGACCACACTCTATCAAAGTAACACACCCAGGGAAGAATAGACAGACCCCACTCTGTCAATGTAAGCCACGAGGGAAGAGTATACTGACCTCATACTGTCAATGTAACACACCCAGGGAAGAGCAGACTGACCTCACACTGTCAATGTAACAGACACAGGGAAGAGCAGACTGACCCCACTCTGTCAATGTAACACACCCAGGGAAGAGCAGACTGACCCAATTCTGTCAATGTAACACACCCAAGGAAGAGCAGAGTGACCCGACTCTATCAATGTAACACAACCAGGGAAGACCAGACTGACCCCACTCTGTCAATCTAACCCTCCCAGGGAAGAGCAGACTGACCTCACTCTGTCAATGTAACACACCCAGGGAAGAACAGACTGACACCACTCTGTCAATGTAACACACCCAGGGAAGAGCAGAATGACCCAGTCTGTCATTGTAACCCACCCAGGGAAGACCAGACTGACCCCACTCTGTCAATGTAACACCCACAGGGAAGAGCAGACTGACCCCGCTCTGTCAATGTCACACACCCAGGGAAGAGCAGTACGACCCCACTCAGTCAATGTAACACACCCAGGGAAGAGCAGACCGTCCACACTGTGTCAATGAACCACACCCAGTGAACAGCAGACTGAACCGACTCGGTCAATGTACCACACCCAGTGAAGAGCAGACTGACCCGACTCTGTCAGTGTAACACCCCCAGGGAAGAGCAGACTGACCCCACTCTGTCAATGTAACGCACCCAGTGAATAGCAGACTGACCTCACTCTGCCAATGTAACACACGCAGGGAAGAACAGACTGAACCCACTCTGTCAATATTACACACCCAGAGAAGATCAGATTGACCCCACTCTATCAATGTAACATACCAAGGGAAGAGCAGACTGACCGCAATCTGTCAATGTAACACAGCCAGGGAAGAGCAGACTGACTGCATTCTGTCAATGTAACACACCCAGGGAAGAATAGACAGACCCCACTCTGTCAATGTAACACAGCCAGGGAAGATCAGACTGACCCCACTCTGTCAATGTAACAGTCCCAGGGAAGAGCAGACTGACATCACACTGTCAATGTAACACACCCAGGGAAGAGCAGACTGACCCCACTCTGTCAATGTAACACACCCAGGGAAGAGCAGACTGATCCCATTCTGTCAATGTAACACACCCATGGAAGAGCAGACTGACCCCACACTGTCATTGTAACCCACCCAGGGAAGGGCAGACTGACATCACAGTGTCAATGTAAACCACCCAGGGAAGTTCAGACTGACCTCACTCTGTCAATGTAACACACCCAGGGAAGAACACACTGACCTCACTCGGTCAATTACCGAACCCAGTGAATAGCAGACTGACCTCACTCTGTCAATGTAACACACCAGGGAGGAACAGACTGACCCCACTCTGTCAGTGTAACACACCCAGGGAAGAGCAGACTGACCCCACTCTGTCAATGTAACACACCCAGGGAAGAGCAGACTGACTGCAATCTGTCAATGTAACACACCCAGGGAAGACCAGACTGACCCCACTCTTTCAATGTAACCCACCCAGGGAAGATCAGACTGACCTGACTCTGTCAATGTAACACACCCAGGGAAGAACACACAGACCCCACTCAGTCAATGAATCACAACCAGCGAAGAGCAGACTGACCCCACTCTGTCATTGTAACCCACCCAGGGAAGACCAGACTGACCCCACTCTGTCAATGTAACCCACCCAGGTAAAAAAAAACAGACTGAACCCACACTGTCAATGTAACACACCCAGGGAAGAGCACACTGACCTCACTCGGTCAATTACCACACCCAGTGAATAGCAGACTGACCTCACTCTGTCAATGTAACACACTCAGGGAAGAACAGACTGACCCCACTCTGTCAGTGTAACACACCCAGGGAAGAGCAGACTGACCCCACTCTGTCAATGTAACACACCCAGGGAAGAGCAGACTGACTGCAATCTGTCAATGTAACACACCCAGGGAAGACCAGACTGACCCCACTCTGTCAATGTAACCCACCCAGGCAAGATCAGACTGACCTCACTCTGTCAATGTAACACACCCAGGGAAGAACACACTGACCCCACTCAGTCAATGAATCACAACCAGCGAAGAGCAGACTGACCCCACTCTGTCATTGTAACCCACCCAGGGAAGACCAGACTGACCCCACTCTGTCAATGTAACCCACCCAGGTAAAAAAAAACAGACTGAACCCACACTGTCAATGTAACACACCCAGGGAAGAGCACACTGACCTCACTCGGTCAATTACCACGCCCAGTGAATAGCAGAATGACCTCACTCTGTCAATGTAACACACTCAGGGAAGAACAGACTGATTCCACTCTGTCAGTGTAACACAACCAGGGAAGAACAGACTGAACCCACTCTGTCAATGTAACACACCCAGGGAAGAGCAGACTGACTGCAATCTGTCAATGTAACACACCCAGGGAAGACCAGACTGACCCCACTCTGTCAATGTAACACACCCAGGGAAGACCAGACTGACCCCACAATGTCAATGTAACACACCCAGGGAAGAGCAGACTGACCCCACTCTGTCAGTGTAACACACTCAGGGAAGAGCAGACTGACCCCACTCTGTCAATGTAACACAACCAGGGAAGACCAGACTGAACCCACTCTGTCAATGTAACCAACCCAGGGAAGACCAGACTGACCCCACTCTGTCAATGTAACACAAACAGGGAAGACCAGACTGAACCCACACTGTCAATGTAACCCACCCAGGGAAGAGCAGACTGACATCACAGTGTCAATGTAAACCACCCAGGGAAGTTCAGACTGACCTCACTCTGTCAATGTAACACACCCAGGGAAGAACACACTGACCTCACTCGGTCAATTACCGAACCCAGTGAATAGCAGACTGACCTCACTCTGTCAATGTAACACACTCAGGGAGGAACAGACTGACCCCACTCTGTCAGTGTAACACACCCAGGGAAGAGCAGACTGACCCCACTCTGTCAATGTAACACACCCAGGGAAGAGCAGACTGACTGCAATCTGTCAATGTAACACACCCAGGGAAGACCAGACTGACCCCACTCTTTCAATGTAACCCACCCAGGGAAGATCAGACTGACCTGACTCTGTCAATGTAACACACCCAGCGAAGAACACACAGACCCCACTCAGTCAATGAATCACAACCAGCGAAGAGCAGACTGACCCCACTCTGTCATTGTAACCCACCCAGGGAAGACCAGACTGACCCCACTCTGTCAATGTAACCAACCCAGGTAAAAAAAAACAGACTGAACCCACACTGTCAATGTAACACACCCAGGGAAGAGCACACTGACCTCACTCGGTCAATTACCACACCCAGTGAATAGCAGACTGACCTCACTCTGTCAATGTAACACACTCAGGGAAGAACAGACTGACCCCACTCTGTCAGTGTAACACACCCAGGGAAGAGCAGACTGACCCCACTCTGTCAATGTAACACACCCAGGGAAGAGCAGACTGACTGCAATCTGTCAATGGAACACACCCAGGGAAGACCAGACTGACCCCACTCTGTCAATGTAACACACCCAGGGAAGACCAGACTGACCCCACAATGTCAATGTAACACACCCAGGGAAGAGCAGACTGACCCCACTCTGTCAGTGTAACACACTCAGGGAAGAGCAGACTGACCCCACTCTGTCAATGTAACACAACCAGGGAAGACCAGACTGAACCCACTCTGTCAATGTAACCAACCCAGGGAAGACCAGACTGACCCCACTCTGTCAATGTAACACAAACAGGGAAGACCAGACTGAACCCACACTGTCAATGTAACCCACCCAGGGAAGAGCAGACTGACATCACAGTGTCAATGTAAACCACCCAGGGAAGTTCAGACTGACCTCACTCTGTCAATGTAACACACCCAGGGAAGAACACACTGACCTCACTCGGTCAATTACCGAACCCAGTGAATAGCAGACTGACCTCACTCTGTCAATGTAACACACTCAGGGAGGAACAGACTGACCCCACTCTGTCAGTGTAACACACCCAGGGAAGAGCAGACTGACCCCACTCTGTCAATGTAACACACCCAGGGAAGAGCAGACTGACTGCAATCTGTCAATGTAACACACCCAGGGAAGACCAGACTGACCCCACTCTTTCAATGTAACCCACCCAGGGAAGATCAGACTGACCTGACTCTGTCAATGTAACACACCCAGGGAAGAACACACAGACCCCACTCAGTCAATGAATCACAACCAGCGAAGAGCAGACTGACCCCACTCTGTCATTGTAACCCACCCAGGGAAGACCAGACTGACCCCACTCTGTCAATGTAACCCACCCAGGTAAAAAAAAACAGACTGAACCCACACTGTCAATGTAACACACCCAGGGAAGAGCACACTGACCTCACTCGGTCAATTACCACACCCAGTGAATAGCAGACTGACCTCACTCTGTCAATGTAACACACTCAGGGAAGAACAGACTGACCCCACTCTGTCAGTGTAACACACCCAGGGAAGAGCAGACTGACCCCACTCTGTCAATGTAACACACCCAGGGAAGAGCAGACTGACTGCAATCTGTCAATGTAACACACCCAGGGAAGACCAGACTGACCCCACTCTGTCAATGTAACCCACCCAGGCAAGATCAGACTGACCTCACTCTGTCAATGTAACACACCCAGGGAAGAACACACTGACCCCACTCAGTCAATGAATCACAACCAGCGAAGAGCAGAATGACCCCACTCTGTCATTGTAACCCACCCAGGGAAGACCAGACTGAATCCCACTCTGTCAATGTAACCCACCCAGGTAAAAAAAAACAGACTGAACCCACACTGTCAATGTAACACACCCAGGGAAGAGCACACTGACCTCACTCGGTCAATTACCACGCCCAGTGAATAGCAGACTGACCTCACTCTGTCAATGTAACACACTCAGGGAAGAACAGACTGATTCCACTCTGTCAGTGTAACACAACCAGGGAAGAACAGACTGAACCCACTCTGTCAATGTAACACACCCAGGGAAGAGCAGACTGACTGCAATCTGTCAATGTAACACACCCAGGGAAGACCAGACTGACCCCACTCTGTCAATGTAACACACCCAGGGAAGACCAGACTGACCCCACAATGTCAATGTAACACACCCAGGGAAGAGCAGCCTGACCCCACTCTGTCAGTGTAACACACTCAGGGAAGAGCAGACAGACCCCACTCTGTCAATGTAACACAACCAGGGAAGACCAGACTGACCCCACTCTGTCAATGTAACCAACCCAGGGAAGACCAGACTGACCCCACTCTGTCAATGTAACACAAACAGGGAAGACCAGACTGAACCCACACTGTCAATGTAACACACCCAGTGAAGAGCAGATTGACCCCACTCTGTCAATGTAACACACCCAGGGAAGAGCAGACTGACCACACACTGTCAATGTACCAGACCCAGGGAACAGCAGACTGACCCCACTCTGTCAATGTACCACACCCAGTGAAGAGCAGACTGACCCGACTCTGGCAGTGTAACACACCCATGGAAGAGCAGACTGACCCCACTCTGTCAATGTAACACACCCAGTGAATAGCAGACTGACCTCACTCTGTCAATGGAATACACCCAGGGAAGTAGAGACTGAACCCACTCTGTCAATATAACACACCCAGAGAAGATCAGATTGACCCCACTCTATGAATGTAACATACCCAGGGAAGAGCATACTAAGCGCAATCTGTCAATGTAACACACCCAGGGAAGAGCAGACTGACCGCAATCTGTCAATGTCACACACCCAGTGAATAGCAGACTGACCTCACTCTGTCAATGTCACACACCCAGGGAAGAACAGACTGAACGCACTCTGTCAATATAACAAACCCAGAGAAGATCAGATTGACCCCACTCTATCAATATAACATACTCAGTGAAGAGCAGACTGACCGCAATCTGTCAATATAACACACCCAGGGAAGAGCAGACTGACCACACTCTATCAAAGTAACACACCCAGGGAAGAATAGACAGACCCCACTCTGTCAATGTAAGCCACGAGGGAAGAGTATACTGACCTCATACTGTCAATGTAACACACCCAGGGAAGAGCAGACTGACCTCACACTGTCAATGTAACAGACACAGGGAAGAGCAGACTGACCCCACTCTGTCAATGTAACACACCCAGGGAAGAGCAGACTGACCCAATTCTGTCAATGTAACACACCCAAGGAAGAGCAGAGTGACCCGACTCTATCAATGTAACACAACCAGGGAAGACCAGACTGACCCCACTCTGTCAATCTAACCCTCCCAGGGAAGAGCAGACTGACCTCACTCTGTCAATGTAACACACCCAGGGAAGAACAGACTGACCCCACTCTGTCAATGTAACACACCCAGGGAAGAGCAGAATGACCCAGTCTGTCATTGTAACCCACCCAGGGAAGACCAGACTGACCCCACTCTGTCAATGTAACAACCACAGGGAAGAGCAGACTGACCCCGCTCTGTCAATGTCACACACCCAGGGAAGAGCAGTACGACCCCACTCAGTCAATGTAACACACCCAGGGAAGAGCAGACCGTCCACACTGTGTCAATGAACCACACCCAGTGAACAGCAGACTGAACCGACTCGGTCAATGTACCACACCCAGTGAAGAGCAGACTGACCCGACTCTGTCAGTGTAACAACCCCAGGGAAGAGCAGACTGACCCCACTCTGTCAATGTAACGCACCCAGTGAATAGCAGACTGACCTCACTCTGCCAATGTAACACACGCAGGGAAGAACAGACTGAACCCACTCTGTCAATATTACACACCCAGAGAAGATCAGATTGACCCCACTCTATCAATGTAACATACCAAGGGAAGAGCAGACTGACCGCAATCTGTCAATGTAACACAGCCAGGGAAGAGCAGACTGACCACACTCGGTCAAAGTAACACACCCAAGGAAGAATAGAGAGACCCCACTCTGTCAGTGTAACACACCCAGGGAAGAGCAGACTGAACCCACTCTGTCAATGTAACACACCCAGTGAATAGCAGACTGTCCTCACTCTGTCAATGTAACACACCCAGGGAAGAGCAGACTGACCACACTCTGTCAATGTACCACACCCAGGGAACAGCAGACTGACCCGACTCGGTCAATGTACCACACCCAGTGAAGAGCAGACTGACCCGACTCTGTCAATGTAACACACCCAGGGAAGAGCAGACTGACCCCACTCTGTCAATGTAACACACCCAGGGAAGAGCAGACTGACCACACTCTGTCAATGTACCAGACTCAGGGAACAGCAGACTGACCCGACTCGGCCAATGTACCACACCCAGTGAAGAGCAGACTGATCCGACTCTGGCAGTGTAACACACCCATGGAAGAGCAGACTGACCCCACTCTGTCAATGTAACACACCCAGTGAATAGCAGACTGACCTCACTCTGTCAATATAACACACCCAGAGAAGATCAGATTGACCCCACTCTATGAATGTAACATACCCAGGGAGAGCAGACTGAGCGCAATCTGTCAATGTAACACACCCAGGGAAGAGCAGAATGACATCACACTGTCAATGTAACCCACCCAGGGAAGTTCAGACTGACCTCACTCTGTCAATGTAACACACCCAGGGAAGAACACACTGACCTCACTCGGTCAATTACCGAACCCAGTGAATAGCAGACTGACCTCACTCTGTCAATGTAACACACTCAGGGAAGAACAGACTGACCCCACTCTGTCAGTGTAACACACCCAGGGAAGAGCAGACTGACCCCACTCTGTCAATGTAACACACCCAGGGAAGAGCAGACTGACTGCAATCTGTCAATGTAACACACCCAGGGAAGACCAGACTGACCCCACTCTGTCAATGTAACACACCCAGGGAAGAACACACTGACCTCACTCGGTCAATTACCGAACCCAGTGAATAGCAGACTGACCTGACTCTGTCAATGTAACACACCCAGGGAAGAGCAGACTGACCCCACTCTGTCAATGTAACACACCCAGGGAAGAGCAGACTGACTGCAATCTGTCAATGTAACACACCCAGGGAAGACCAGACTGACCCCACTCTGTCAATGTAACCCACCCAGGCAAGATCAGACTGACCTCACTCTGTCAATGTAACACACCCAGGGAAGAACACACTGACCACACTCAGTCAATGAATCACAACCAGCGAAGAGCAGACTGACCCCACTCTGTCATTGTAACCCACCCAGGGAAGACCAGACTGACCCCACACTGTCAATGTAACCCACCCAGGTAAAAAAAAACAGACTGAACCCACACTGTCAATGTAACACACCCAGGGAAGAGCACACTGACCTCACTCGGTCAATTACCACGCCCAGTGAATAGCAGACTGACCTCACTCTGTCAATGTAACACACTCAGGGAAGAACAGACTGATTCCACTCTGTCAGTGTAACACACCCAGGGAAGAACAGACTGAACCCACTCTGTCAATGTAACACACCCAGGGAAGAGCAGACTGACTGCAATCTGTCAATGTAACACACCCAGGGAAGACCAGACTGACCCCACTCTGTCAATGTAACACACCCAGGGAAGACCAGACTGACCCCACAATGTCAATGTAACACACCCAGGGAAGAGCAGACTGACCCCACTCTGTCAGTGTAACACACTCAGGGAAGAGCAGACTGACACCACTCTGTCAATGTAACACAACCATGGAAGACCAGACTGACCCCACTCTGTCAATGTAACCAACACAGGGAAGACCAGACTGACCCCACTCTGTCAATGTAACACAAACAGGGAAGACCAGACTGAACCCACACTGTCAATGTAACACACCCAGTGAAGAGCAGATTGACCCCACTCTGTCAATGTAACACACCCAGGGAAGAGCAGACTGACCACACACTGTCAATGTACCAGACCCAGGGAACAGCAGACTGACCCCACTCTGTCAATGTACCACACCCAGTGAAGAGCAGACTGACCCGACTCTGGAAGTGTAACACACCCATGGAAGAGCAGACTGACCCCACTCTGTCAATGTAACACACCCAGTGAATAGCAGACTGACCTCACTCTGTCAATGGAATACACCCAGGGAAGTAGAGACTGAACCCACTCTGTCAATATAACACACCCAGAGAAGATCAGATTGACCCCACTCTATGAATGTAACATACCCAGGGAAGAGCAGACTAAGCGCAATCTGTCAATGTAACACACCCAGGGAAGAGCAGACTGACCGCAATTTGTCAATGTCACACACCCAGTGAATAGCAGACTGACCTCACTCTGTCAATGTCACACACCCAGGGAAGAACAGACTGAACGCACTCTGTCAATATAACAAACCCAGAGAAGATCAGATTGACCCCACTCTATCAATATAACATACTCAGGGAAGAGCAGACTGACCGCAATCTGTCAATATAACACACCCAGGGAAGAGCAGACTGACCACACTCTATCAAAGTAACACACCCAGGGAAGAATAGACAGACCCCACTCTGTCAATGTAAACCACGAGGGAAGAGTATACTGACCTCATACTGTCAATGTAACACACCCAGGGAAGAGCAGACTGACCTCACACTGTCAATGTAACAGACCCAGGGATGAGCAGACTGACCCCACTCTGTCAATGTAACACACCCAGGGAAGAGCAGACTGACCCAATTCTGTCGATGTAACACAACCAGGGAAGACCAGACTGACCCCACTCTGTCAATGTAACCCTCCCAGGGAAGAGCAGACTGACCTCACTCTGTCAATGTAACACACCCAGGGAAGAGCAGAATGACCCAGTCTGTCATTGTAACCCACCCAGGGAAGACCAGACTGACCCCACTCTGTCAATGTAACACCCACAGGGAAGAGCAGACTGACCCCGCTCTGTCAATGTCACACACCCAGGGAAGAGCAGTACGACCCCACTCAGTCAATGTAACACACCCAGGGAAGAGCAGACCGTCCACACTGTGTCAATGAACCACACCCAGTGAACAGCAGACTGAACCGACTCGGTCAATGTACCACACCCAGTGAAGAGCAGACTGACCTCACTCTGCCAATGTAACACCCCCAGGGAAGAGCAGACTGACCCCACTCTGTCAATGTAACGCACCCAGTGAATAGCAGACTGACCTCACTCTGCCAATGTAACACACGCAGGGAAGAACAGACTGAACCCACTCTGTCAATATTACACACCCAGAGAAGATCAGATTGACCCCACTCTATGAATGTAACATACCCAGGGAAGAGCAGACTGAGCGCAATCTGTCAATGTAACAGACCCAGGGAAGAGCAGACTGACATCACACTGTCAATGTAACCCACCCAGGGAAGTTCAGACTGAACTCACTCTGTCAATGTAACACACCCAGGGAAGAACAGACGGAAAGCACTCTGTCAATATAACACAGCCAGAGAAGATGAGATTGACCCCACTCTATCAACGTAACATACTCAGGGAAGAGTAGACTGACCTCATACTGTCAATTTAACAAACCGAGGGAAGAGCAGACTGACCTCACACTGTCAATGTAACAGACCCAGAAAGAGCAGACTGACCCCACTCTGTCAATGTGACACACCCAAGGAAGAGAAGACTGACCCGACTCTTTCAATGTAATATAACCAGGGAAGACCAGACTGACCCCACTCTGTCAATGTAACCCACCCAGGGCAGAGCAGACTGACCTCACTCTGTCAATGTAACACACGCAGGGAAGAACAGAATGACCCAGACTGTCAATGTAACACACCCAGGAAAGAGCAGACTGACCACACTCTTTCAATATACCACACCCAGGGAACAGCAGACAG
This sequence comes from Chiloscyllium punctatum, assembly GCF_047496795.1. NCBI lineage: Eukaryota > Metazoa > Chordata > Chondrichthyes > Orectolobiformes > Hemiscylliidae > Chiloscyllium > Chiloscyllium punctatum. Next base: position 52,931,109 of record NC_092788.1, on the reverse strand, counting down.
ACCCGACTCGGTCAATGTACCACACCCAGTGAAGAGCAGACTGACCCGACTCTGTCAGTGTAACACACCCAAAGAAGAGCATTCTGACCCCACTCTGTCAATGTAACACACCCAGGGAAGACCAGACTGACCCCACTCTGTCAATGTAACACACACAGGGAAGAGCAGACTGACCCCACTCTGTCAATGTAACACACCCAGGGAAGAGCAGACTGACCACACTCTGTCAATGTAACACACCCAGGAAAGAGCAGACTGACCACACTCTTTCAATATACCACACCCAGGGAACAGCAGACTGACCCGACTCGGTCAATGTACCACACCCAGTGAAGAGCAGACTGACCCGACTCTGTCAGTGTAACACACCCAAAGAAGAGCATTCTGACCCCACTCTGTCAATGTAACACACCCAGGGAAGAGCAGACTGACCACACTCTGTCAATATACCAGACACAGGGAACAGCAGACTGACCCGACTCTGGCAGTGTAACACACCCATGGAAGAGCAGACTGACCCCACTCTGTCAATGTAACACACCCAGTAAATAGCAGACTGACCTCACTCTTTCAATGTAACACACCCAGGGAAGAACAGACTGGACCCACTCTGTCAATATAAAACACCCAGAGAAGATCAGATTGACCCCATTCTATCAATGTAACATACCCAGGGAAGAGCAGACTGAGCGCAATCTGTCAATGTAACACACCCAGGGAAGAGCAGACTGACCCCACTCTGTCAATGTAACACACCCAGTGAATAGCAGACTGACCTCACTCTGTCAATGTCACACACCCAGGGAAGAACAGACCGAACACACTCTGTCAATATAACACACCCAGAGAAGATCAGATTGACCCGACTCGGTCAATGTCCCACACCCAGTGAAGAGCAGACTGACCCCACTCTGTCAATGTCACACACCCAGGGAAGAGCAGACTGACCACACTCTGTCAATGTAACACACCCAAGGAAGAGCAGACTGACCCGACTCTATCAATGTAACACAACCAGGGAAGACCAGACTGACCCCACTCTGTCAATGTAACCCACCCAGGGCAGAGCAGACTGACCTCACTCTGTCAATGTAACACACCCAGGGAAGAACAGACTGGCCCAGTCTGTCATTGTAACCCACCCAGGGAAGACAAGACTGACCCCACTCTGTCAATGTAACACACCCAGGGAAGACAGACTGACCACACTCTGTCAATGAACCACACCCAGTGAACAGCAGACTGACCGCAATCTGTCAATGTAAAACACCCAGGTAAGAGCAGACTGACCACACTCTATCAAAGTAACACACCCAGGGAAGAATAGACAGAACCCACTCTGTCAATGTAACACAGCCCGGGAAGATCAGACTGACCCCACTCTGTCAATGTAACAGACCCAGGGAAGAGCAGACTGACCTCACACTGTCAATGTAACACACCCAGGGAAGAGCAGACTGACCCCACTCTGTCAATTTAACACACCCAGGGAAGAGCAGACTGACCCCATTCTGTCAATGTAACACACCCATGGAAGAGCAGACTGACCCCACACTGTCATTGTAACCCACCCAGGGAAGACCAGACTGACCCCGCTCTGTCAATGTAACCCACCCATGGAAGATCAGACTGACCTCACTCTGTCAATGTAACAGACCCAGGGAAGTGCAGACTGACCTCACACTGTCAATGTAACACACCCAGGGAAGAATAGACAGACCCCACTCTGTCAATGTAACACAGCCAGGGAAGATCAGACTGACCCGCCTCTGTCAATGTAACAGACCCAGGGAAGAGCAGACTGACCTCACACTGTCAATGTAACACACCCAGGTAAGAGCAGACTGACCACACTCTATCAAAGTAACACACCCAGGGAAGAATAGACAGACCCCACTCTGTCAATGTAACACAGCCAGGGAAGATCAGACTGGCCCCACTCTGTCAATGTAACAGACCCAGGGAAGAGCAGACTGACCTCACACTGTCAATGTAACACACCCAGGAAAGAGCAGTCTGACCACAGTCTATCAATGTAAAACACCCAGGGAAGAACAGACGGAAAGCACTCTGTCAATATAACACAGCCAGAGAAGATGAGATTGACCCCACTCTATCAACGTAACATACTCAGGGAAGAGTAGACTGACCTCATACTGTCAATTTAACAAACCGAGGGAAGAGCAGACTGACCTCACACTGTCAATGTAACAGACCCAGAAAGAGCAGACTGACCCCACTCTGTCAATGTAACACACCCAAGGAAGAGAAGACTGACCCGACTCTATCAATGTAATATAACCAGGGAAGACCAGACTGACCCCACTCTGTCAATGTAACCCACCCAGGGCAGAGCAGACTGACCTCACTCTGTCAATGTAACACACGCAGGGAAGAACAGAATGACCCAGACTGTCATTGTAACCCACCCAGGGAAGACCAGACTGACCCCACTCTGTCAATGTAACACACACAGGGAAGAGCAGACTGACCCCACTCTGTCAATGTAACACACCCAGGGAAGAGCAGACTGACCACACTCTGTCAATGTAACACACCCAGGAAAGAGCAGACTGACCACACTCTGTCAATATACCACACCCAGGGAACAGCAGACTGACCCGACTCGGTCAATGTACCACACCCAGTGAAGAGCAGACTGACCCGACTCTGTCAGTGTAACACACCCAAAGAAGAGCATTCTGACCCCACTCTGTCAATGTAACACACCCAGGGAAGAGCAGACTGACCACACTCTGTCAATATACCAGACACAGGGAACAGCAGACTGACCCGACTCTGGCAGTGTAACACACCCATGGAAGAGCAGACTGACCCCACTCTGTCAATGTAACACACCCAGTAAATAGCAGACTGACCTCACTCTTTCAATGTAACACACCCAGGGAAGAACAGACTGGACCCACTCTGTCAATATAAAACACCCAGAGAAGATCAGATTGACCCCATTCTATCAATGTAACATACCCAGGGAAGAGCAGACTGAGCGCAATCTGTCAATGTAACACACCCAGGGAAGAGCAGACTGACCCCACTCTGTCAATGTAACACACCCAGTGAATAGCAGACTGACCTCACTCTGTCAATGTCACACACCCAGGGAAGAACAGACCGAACGCACTCTGTCAATATAACACACCCAGAGAAGATCAGATTGACCCGACTCGGTCAATGTCCCACACCCAGTGAAGAGCAGACTGACCCCACTCTGTCAATGTCACACACCCAGGGAAGAGCAGACTGACCACACTCTGTCAATGTAACACACCCAAGGAAGAGCAGACTGACCCGACTCTATCAATGTAACACAACCAGGGAAGACAAGACTGACCCCACTCTGTCAATGTAACCCACCCAGGGCAGAGCAGACTGACCTCACTCTGTCAATGTAACACACCCAGGGAAGACCAGACTGACCCCACTCTGTCAATGTCACACACCCAGGGAAGAGCAGACTGACCACACTCTGTCAATGAAACACACCCAGGAAAGAGCAGAATGACCACACTCTGTCAATGTAACACACCCAGGGAAGACAAGACTGACCCCACTCTGTCAATGTAACACACCCAGGGAAGAGCAGACTGACCACACTCTGTCAATGAACCACACCCAGTGAACAGCAGACTGACCCGACTCTGTCAGTGTAACACACCCAGGGAAGAGCAGACTGACCCCACTCTGTCAATGTAACATACCCAGGGAAGAGCAGACTGACCGCAATCTGTCAATGTAAAACACCCAGCTAAGAGCAGACTGACCACACTCTATCAAAGTAACACACCCAGGGAAGAATAGACAGACCCCACTCTGTCAATGTAACACAGCCCGGGAAGATCAGACTGACCCCACTCTGTCAATGTAACAGACCCAGGGAAGAGCAGACTGACCTCACACTGTCAATGTAACACACCCAGGGAAGAGCAGACTGACCCCACTCTGTCAATTTAACACACCCAGGGAAGAGCAGACTGACCCCATTCTGTCAATGTAACACACCCATGGAAGAGCAGACTGACCCCACACTGTCATTGTAACCCACCCAGGGAAGACCAGACTGACCCCGCTCTGTCAATGTAACCCACCCATGGAAGATCAGACTGACCTCACTCTGTCAATATAACAGACCCAGGGAAGAGCAGACTGACCTCACACTGTCAATGTAACACACCCAGGGAAGAATAGACAGACCCCACTCTGTCAATGTAACACAGCCAGGGAAGATCAGACTGACCCGCCTCTGTCAATGTAACAGACCCAGGGAAGAGCAGACTGACCTCACACTGTCAATGTAACACACCCAGGTAAGAGCAGACTGAACACACTCTATCAAAGTAACACACCCAGGGAAGAATAGACAGACCCCACTCGGTCAATGTAACACAGCCAGGGAAGATCAGACTGACCCCACTCTGTCAATGTAACAGACCCAGGGAAGAGCAGACTGACCTCACACTGTCAATGTAACACACCCAGGGAAGAGCAGACTGACCCCACTCTGTCAATTTAACACACCCAGGGAAGAGCAGACTGACCCCATTCTGTCAATGTAACACACCCATGGAAGAGCAGACTGACCCCACTCTGTCATTGTAGCCCACCCAGGGAAGACCAGACTGACCCCACTCTGTCAATGTAACCCAGCCAGGTAAAAAAAAAACTGAACCCACACTGTCAATGTAACACACCCAGGGAAGAGCACACTGACCTCACTCGGTCAATTACCACACCCAGTGAATAGCAGACTGACCTCACTCTGTCAATGTAACACACTCAGGGAAGAACAGACTGACCCCACTCTGTCAATGTAACACACCCAGGGAAGAGCAGACTGACTGCAATCTGTCAATGTAACACACCCAGGGAAGACCAGACTGACCCCACTCTGTTAATGTAACACACCCAGGGAAGAACAGACTGACCTCACTCTGTCAATGTAACACACAAAGGGAAGAACACACTGACCCCACTCAGTCAATGAATCACAACCAGCGAAGAGCAAACTGACCCCACTCAGTCAATGAATCACAACCAGCGAAGAGCAGACTGACCCCACTCTGTCATTGTAACCCACCCAGGGAAGACCAGACTGACCGCACTCTGTCAATGTAACCCACCCAGGTAAAACAAAACAGACTGAACCCACACTGTCAATGTAACACAGCCAGGGAAGAGCACACTGACCTCACTCGGTCAATTACCACACCCAGTGAATAGCAGACTGACTTCACTCTGTCAATGTAACACACTCAGGGAAGAACAGACTGACCCCACTCTGTCAGTGTAACACACCCAGGGAAGAGCAGACTGGTCCAACTCTGTCAATGTAACACACCCAGGGAAGAGCAGACTGACTGCAATCTGTCAATGTAACACACCCAGGGAAGACCAGACTGACCCCACTCTGTCAATGTAACACACCCAGGGAAGACCAGACTGACCCCACAATGTCAATGTAACACACCCAGGGAAGAGCAGACAGATCCCACTCTGTCAGTGTAACACACTCAGGGAAGAGCAGACTGACCCTACTCTGTCAATGTAACACAACCAGGGAAGACCAGACTGACACCACTCTGTCAATGTAACCAACCCAGGGAAGAGCAGACTGACCCCACTCTGTCAATGGAACACACACAGGGAAGACCAGACTGACCCCACACTCTCAATGTAACACACCCAGGGAAGACCAGACTGACCCCACACTCTCAATGTAACACACCCAGGGAAGAGCAGACTGACCCCACTCTGTCAGTGTAACACAACCAGGGAAGAGCAGACTGACCCCACTCTGTCAATGTAACATACCCAGGGAAGAGCAGACTGACCACACTCTGTCAATGTAACAAACCCAGGAAAGAGCAGACTGACCCCACACTGTCAATGTAACACACCCAGGGAAGAGCAGACTGACCCAACTCTGTCAATGTAACATACCCAGGGAAGAGCAGACTGACCTCACACTGTCATTGTATCACACCCAGGGAAGATCAGACTGACACCACTCTGTCAATGTAATACACCCAGGGAAGAGCAGACTGACCACACTCTGTCAATGTAACACACCCAGGAAACAGCAGACAGACCCCACTCAGTCAATGTAACCCACCCAGGGAAGAGCAGACTGACCCCACTCTGTCAATGTAACACACCCAGTGAAGAGCAGATTGACCCCACTCTGTCAATGTAACACACCCAGGGAAGAGCAGACTGACCACACACTGTCAATGTACCAGACCCAGGGAACAGCAGACTGACCCCACTCTGTCAATGTAACACACCCAGTGAATAGCAGACTGACCTCACTCTGTCAGTGGAACACACCCAGGGAAGAACAGACTGAACCCACTCTGTCAATATAACACACCCAGAGAAGATCAGATTGACCCCACTCTATGAATGTAACATACCCAGGGAAGAGCAGACTAAGCGCAATCTGTCAATGTAACACACCCACGGAAGAGCAGACTGACGGCAATCTGTCAATGTCACACACCCAGTGAATAGCAGACTGACCTCACTCTGTCAATGTAACACACCCAGGGAAGAACAGACTGAACGCACTCTGTCAATATAACACACCCAGAGAAGATCAGATTGACCCGACTCTATCAATACAACATACTCAGGGAAGAGCAGACTGACCGCAATCTGTCAATATAACACACCCAGGGAAGAGCAGACTGACCACACTCTATCAAAGTAACACACCAGGGAAGAATAGACACACCCCACTCTGTCAATGTAAACCACCGGGGAAGAGTATACTGACCTCATACTGTCAATGTAACACACCCAGGGAAGAGCAGACTGACCCGACTCTGTCAGTGTAACACACCCAGGGAAGAGCAGAGTGACCCCACTCTGTCAATGTAACACACCCAGGGAAGAGCAGACTGACCACACTCTGTCAATGTACCAGACAGAGGGAACAGCAGACTGACCCGACTCGGTCAATATACCACACCCAGTGAAGAGCAGACTGACCCGACTCTGGCAGTGTAACACACCCATGGAAGAGCAGACTGACCCCACTCTGTCACTGTAACACACCCAGTGAATAGCAGACTGACCTCACTCTGTCAATGTAACACACCCAGGGAAGAACAGACTGAACCCACTCTGTCAATATAACACACCCAGAGAAGATCAGATTGACCCCACTCTATGAATGTAACATACCCAGGGAAGAGCAGACTGAGCGCAATCTGTCAATGTAACACACCCAGGGAAGAGCAGACTGACCCCACTCTGTCAAAGTAACTCACCCAGTGATTAGCAGACTGACCTCACTCTGTCAATGTCACACACCCAGTGATTAGCAGACTGACCCCACTCTGTCAATGTAACAGACCCAGGGAAGAGCAGACTGACCTCACACTGTCAATGTAACACACCCAGTGAATAGCAGACTGACATCACTCTGTCAATGTAACACACCCAGGGAAGAGCAGACTGACCGCAATCTGTCAATGTAACACAGCCAGGGAAGAGCAGACTGACCACACTCTGTCAATGTAACACACACAGGGAAGACCAGACTGACCCCACTCTGTCATTGTCACACACCCAGGGAAGAGCCGACTGACCCCACTCTGTCAATGTAACACACCCAGGGAAGAGCAGACTGACCTCACACTGTCAATGTAACAGACCCAGGGAAGAGCAGACTGACCCCATTCTGTCAATGTAACCCACCCAGTGAAGAGCAGACTGACCCCACTCTGTCAATGTCACACACCCAGGGAAGAGCAGACTGACCACACTCTGTCAATGTAACACACCCAAGGAAGAGCAGACTGACCCGACTCTATCAATGAAACACAACCAGAGAAGACCAGACTGACTCCACTCTGTCAATGTAGCCCACGCAGGGCAGAGCAGACTGACATCACTCTGTCAATGTAACACAACCAGGGAACAACAGACTGACCCAGTCTGTCATTGTAACCCACCCAGGGAAGACCAGACTGACCCCACTCTGTCAATGTAACACACACAGGGAAGAGCAGACTGACCCCACTCTGTCAATGTCACACACCCAGGGAAGAGCAGACTGACCACACTCTGTCAATGTAACACACCCAGGAAAGAGGAGATTGACCTCACTCTGCCAAGTAACACACCCAGGGAAGAACAGACTGAACCCACTCTGTCAATATTACACACCCAGAGAAGATCAGATTGACCAAACCCTATCAATGTAACATACCAAGGGAAGAGCAGACTGACCGCAATCTGTCAATGTAACACAGCCAGGGAAGAGCAGACTGACCACACTCGGTCAAAGTAACACACCCAGGGAAGAATAGACAGATCCCACTCTGCCAATGTAAGCCACCAGGGAAGTGCAGACTGACCTCAAACTGTCAACGTAACACACGCAGGGAAGAGCAGACTGACCACAATCTGTCAATGTACCACACCCAGGGAACAGCAGACTGACCCGACTTAGTCAATCTACCACACCCAGTGAAGAGCAGACTGACCCGACTCTGTCAGTGTAACACACCCAGGGAAGAGCAGACTGAACCCACTCTCTCAATGTAACACACCCAGTGAATAGCAGACTGACCTCACTCTGTCAATGTAACACACCCAGGGAAGAGCAGACTGACCACACTCTGTCAATGTACCACACCCAGGGAACAGCAGACTGACCCGACTCGGTCAATGTACCACACCCAGTGAAGAGCAGACTGACCCTACTCTGCCAGTGTAACACACCCAGGGAAGAGCAGACTGACCACACTCTGTCAATGTACCAGACCCAGGGAACAGCAGACTGACACGACTCGGTCAATGTACCACACCCAGTGAAGAGCAGACTGACCCGACTCTGGCAGTGTAACACACCCATGGAAGAGCAGACTGACCCCACTCTTTCAATGTAACACACCCAGTGAATAGCAGACTGACCTCACTCTGTCAATGTAACACACTCAGGGAAGAGCAGACTGACCCCACTCTGTCAATGTAACACACCCAGGGAAGAGCAGACTGACCCCACTCTGTCAATGCAAAACACCCAGGGAAGTACAGACTGAACACACTCTGTCAATATAACACACCCAGAGAAGATCATATTGACCCCACTCGATGAATGTAACATACCGAGGGAAGAGCAGACTGAGCGCAATCTGTCAATGTAACACACCCAGTGAATAGCAGACTGACCTCACTCTGTCAATGTCACACACCCAGGGAAGAACAGACGGAAAGCGCTCTGTCAATATAACACAGCCAGAGAAGATGAGATTGACCCCACTCTATCAACGTAACATACTCAGGGAAGAGTAGACTGACCTCATACTGTCAATTTAACAAACCCAGGGAAGAGCAGACTGACCTCACACTGTCAATGTAACAGACCCAGAAAGAGCAGACTGACCCCACTCTGTCAATGTAACACACCCAAGGAAGAGCAGACTGACCCGACTCTATCAATGTAATACAACCAGGGAAGACCAGACTGACCCCACTCTGTCAATGTAACCCACCCAGGGCAGAGCAGACTGACCCCACTCTGTCAATGTAACACACACAGGGAAGAGCAGACTGACCCCACTCTGTCAATGTAACACACCCAGGGAAGAGCAGACAGACCACACTCTGTCAATGTAACACACCCAGGAAAGAGCAGACTGACCACACTCTGTCAATATACCACACCCAGGGAACAGCAGACTGACCCGACTCGGTCAATGTACCACACCCAGTGAAGAGCAGACTGACCCGACTCTGTCAGTGTAACACACCCAAAGAAGAGCAGACTGACCCCACTCTGTCAATGTAACACACCCAGGGAAGAGCAGACTGACCACACTCTGTCAATGTACCAGACACAGGGAACAGCAGACTGACCCGACTCGGTCAATGTACCACACACAGTGAAGAGCAGACTGACCCGACTCGGGCAGTGTAACACACCCATGGAAGAGCAGACTGACCCCATTCTGTCAATGTAACACACCCAGTGAATAGCAGACTGACCTCACTCTTTCAATGTAACACACCCAGGGAAGAACAGACTGGACCCACTCTGTCAATATAACACACCCAGAGAAGATCAGATTGACCCCACTCTATCAATGTAACATACCCAGGGAGGAGCAGACTTAGCGCAATCTGTCAATGTAACACACCCAGGGAAGAGAAGACTGACCCCACTCTGTCAATGTAACACACCCAGTGAATAGCAGACTGACCTCACTCTGTCAATGTCACACACCCAGGGAAGAACAGACTGAACGCACTCTGTCAATATAACACACCCAGAGAAGATCAGATTGACCCGACTCGGTCAATGTCCCACACCCAGTGAAGAGCAGACTGACCCCACTCTGTCAATGTCACACACACAAGGAAGAGCAGACTGACCCGACTCTATCAATGTAACACAAACGGGGAAGATCAGACTGACCCCACTCTGTCAATGTATCCCACCCAGGGCAGAGCAGACTGACCTCACTCTGTCAATGTAACACACCCAGGGAAGAACAGACTGGACCAGTCTGTCATTGTAATCCACCCAGGGAAGACCAGACTGACCCCACTCTGTCAATGTCACACACCCAGGGAAGAGCAGAATGACCACACTCTGTCAATGTAACACACGCAGGGAAGACAAGACTGACCCCACTCTGTCAATGTAACACACCCAGGGAAGAGCAGACTGACCACCCTCTGTCAATGAACCACACCCAGTGAACAGCAGACTGACCCAACTCTGTCAATGTAACATACCCAGGGAAGAGCAGACTGACCGCAATCTGTCAATGTAACACACCCAAGTAAGAGCAGAATGACCACACTCTGTCAAAGTAACACACCCAGGGAAGAATAGACAGACCCCACTCTGTCAATGTAACACAGCCAGGGAAGATCAGACTGACCCCACTCTGTCAATGTGACAGACCCAGGGAAGAGCAGACTGACCTCACACTGTCAATGTAACACACCCAGGGAAGACCAGACTGACCCCGCTCTGTCAATGTAACCCACCCATGGAAGATCAGACTGACCTCACTCTGTCAATGTAACCCACCCAGGGAAGACCAGACTGACCCCACTCTGTCAATGTAACCCACCCAGGTAACAAAAAACAGACTGAACCCACACTGTCAATGTAACACACCCAGGGAAGAGCACACTGACCTCACTCGGTCAATTACCACACCCAGTGAATAGCAGACTGACCTCACTCTGTCAATGTAACACACTCAGGGAAGAACAGACTGACCCCACTCTGTCAGTGTAACACACCCAGGGAAGAGCAGACTGGCCCAACTCTGTCAATGTAACACACCCAGGGAAGACCAGACTGACCCCACAATGTCAATGTAACACACCCAGGGAAGAGCAGACTGACCCCACTCTGTCAGTGTAACACACTCAGGGAAGAGCAGACTGACCCCACTCTGTCAATGTAACACACCCAGGGAAGACCAGACTGACCCCACTCTGTCAATGTAACACACACAGCGAAGACCAGACTGACACCACACTCTCAATGTAACACACCCAGGGAAGAGCAGACTGACCCCACTCTGTCAGTGTAACACAACCAGGGAAGAGCAGACTGACCCCACTCTGTCAATGTAACACAACCAGGGAAGACCAGACTGACCTCACTCTGTCAATGTAACCCACCCAGGGAAGAACAGACTGACCCCACACTGTCAATGTAACACACCCAGGGAAGAGCAGACTGACCCAACTCTGTCAATGTAACACACCCAGGGAAGAGCAGACTGACCTCACACTGTCATTGTATCACACCCAGGGAAGATCAGACAGACCCCACTCTGTCAATGTAATACACCCAGGGAAGAGCAGACTGACCACACTCTGTCAATGTAACACACCCAGGAAAGAGCAGACTGACCCCACACTGTCAATGTAACACACCCAGGGAAGAGCAGGCTGAACCAACTCTGTCAATGTAACACACCCAGGGAAGAGCAGACTGACCTCACACTGTCATTGTATCACACCCAGGGAAGATCAGACTGACCCCACTCTGTCAATGTTATACACTCAGGGAAGAGCAGACTGACCACACTCTGTCAATGTAACACACCCAGGAAAGAGCAGACAGACCCCACTCAGTCAATGTTACCCACCCAGGGAAGAGCAGACTGACCCAACTCTGTCAATGTAACACACCCAGTGAAGAGCAGATTGACCCCACTCTGTCAATGTAACACACCCACGGAAGAGCAGACTGACCACACACTGTCAATGTACCAGACCCAGGGAACAGCAGACTGACCCCACTCTGTCAATGTAACACACCCAGTGAATAGCAGACTGACCTCACTCTGTCAATGTCACACACCCAGGGAAGATCAGATTGACCCCACTCTATGAATGTAACATACCCAGGGAAGAGCAGACTAAGCGCAATCTGTCAATGTAACACACCCACGGAAGAGCAGACTGACGGCAATCTGTCAATGTCACACACCCAGTGAATAGCAGACTGACCTCACTCTGTCAATGTCACACACCCAGGGAAGAACAGACTGAACGCACTCTGTCAATATAACACACACAGAGAAGATCAGATTGACCCTACTCTATCAATATAACATACTCAGGGAAGAGCAGACTGACCGCAATCTGTCAATATAACACACCCAGGGAAGAGCAGACTGACCACACTCTATCAAAGTAACACACCAGGGAAGAATAGACAGACCCACTCTGTCAATGTAAACCACCCGGGAAGAGTATACTGACATCATACTGTCAATGTAACACACCCAGGGAAGAGCAGACTGACCTCACACTGTCAATGTAACAGACCCAGGGAAGAGCAGACTGACCCCAGTCTGTCAATGTAACACACCCAGGGAAGAGCAGACTGACCCCACTCTGTCAATGTAACACACCCAAGGAAGAGCAGACTGACGCGACTGTATCAATGTAACACAACCGGGGAAGACCAGACTGACCCCACTCTGTCAATCTAACCCTCCCAGGGAAGAGCAGACTGACCTCAATCTGTCAATGTAACACACCCAGGGAAGAACAGACTGACCCCACTCTGTCAACGTAACACACCCAGGGAAGAGCAGACTGACCCAGTCTGTCATTGTAACCCACCGAGGGAAGACCAGACTGACCCCACTCTGTCAATGTAACACACACAGGAAAGAGCAGACTGACCCCGCTCTGTCAATGTCACACACCCAGGGAAGAGAAGTACGACCCGACTCTGTCAGTGTAACACACCCAGTGAATAGCAGACTGACCTCACTCTGTCAATGTAACACACCCAGGGAAGAGCAGACTGACCACACTCTGTCAATGTGCCACACCCAGGGAACAGCAGACTGAACCGACTCGGTCAATGTACCACCCCCAGTGAAGAGCAGACTGACCTCACTCTGTCAATGTAACACACCCAGGGAAGAACAGACTGAACCCACTCTGTCAATATTACACACCCAGAGAAGATCAGATTGACCCCACTCTATCAATGGAACATACCAAGGGAAGAGCAGACTGAACGCAATCTGTCAATGTAACACAGCCAGAGAAGAGCAGACTGACCACACTCTGTCAATGTAACACACACAGGGAAGACCAGACTGACCCCACACTGTCATTGTCACACACCCAGGGAAGAGCCGACTGACCCCACTCTGTCAATGTAACACACCCAGGGAAGAGCAGACTGAACCCACTCTGTTAATGTAACACACCCAGTGAATAGCAGACTGACCTCACTCTGTCAATGTAACACACCCAGGGAAGAGCAGACTGACCACACTCTGTCAATGTACCACACCCAGGGAACAGCAGACTGACACGACTCGGTCAATGTACCACACCCAGTGAAGAGCAGACTGACCCGACTCTGTCAGTGTAACACACCCAGGGAAGAGCAGAGTGACCCCACTCTGTCAATGGAACACACCCAGGGAAGAGCAGACTGACCACACTCTGTCAATGTACCAGACAGAGGGAACAGCAGACTGACCCGACTCGGTCAATGTACCACACCCAGTGAAGAGCAGACTGACCCGACTCTGGCAGTGTAACACACCCATGGAAGGGCAGACTGACCCCACTCTGTCACTGTAACACACCCAGTGAATAGCAGACTGACCTCACTCTGTCAATGTAACACACCCAGGGAAGAACAGACTGAACCCACTCTGTCAATATAACACACTCAGAGAAGATCAGATTGACCCCACTCTATGAATGTAACATACCCAGGGAAGAGCAGACTGAGCGCAATCTGTCAATGTAACACACCCAGGGAAGAGCAGACTGACCCCACTCCGTCAAAGTAACTCACCCAGTGATTAGCAGACTGACCTCACTCTGTCAATGTCACACACCCAGGGAAGAGCAGACTGAACCCACTCTGTCAATATAACACACCCAGTGATTAGCAGACTGACCCCACTCTGTCAATGGAACAGACCCAGGGAAGAGCAGACTGACCTCACACTGTCAATGTAACACACCCAGTGAATAGCAGACTGACATCACTCTGTCAATGTAACACACCCAGGGAAGAGCAGACTGACCGCAATCTGTCAATGTAACACAGCCAGGGAAGAGCAGACTGACCACACTCTGTCAACGTAACACACACAGGGAAGACCAGACTGACCCCACTCTGTCATTGTCACACACCCAGGGAAGAGCCGACTGACCCCACTCTGTCAATGTAACACACCCAGGGAAGAGCAGACTGACCTCACACTGTCAATGTAACAGACCCAGGGAAGAGCAGACTGACCCCATTCTGTCAATGTAACCCACCCAGTGAAGAGCAGACTGACCCCACTCTGTCAATGTCACACACCCAGGGAAGAGCAGACTGACCACACTCTGTCAATGTAACACACCCAAGGAAGAGCAGACTGACCCGACTCTATCAATGAAACACAACCAGGGAAGACCAGACTGACCCCACTCTGTCAATGTAACACACCCAGGGCAGAGCAGACAGACATCACTCTGTCAATGTAACACAACCAGGGAAGAACAGACTGACACAGTCTGTCATTGTAACCCACCCAGGGAAGACCAGACTGACCCCACTCTGTCAATGTAACACACACAGGGAAGAGCAGACTGACCCCACTCTGTCAATGTCACACACCCAGGAAGAGCAGACTGACCACACTCTGTCAATGTAACGCACCCAGGAAAGAGCAGACTGACCACACGCTGTCAATGTAACATACCCAGGGAAGACAAGACTGACCCCACTCAGTCAATGTAACACACCCAGGGAAGAGGAGACTGACCACACTCTGTCAATGAACCACACCCAGAGAACAGCAGACTGACCCGACTCTGTCAGTGTAACACACCCAGGGAAGAGCACACTGACCTCACTCTGTCAATGTAACACACCCAGGGAAGAACAGACTGAACCCAATCTGTCAATATTACACACCCAGAGAAGATCAGATTGACCCCACTCTATCAATGTAACATACCAAGGGAATAGCCGACTGACCGCAATCTGTCAATGTAACACAGCCAGGGAAGAGCATACTGACCACACTCGATCAAAGTAACACGCCCAGGGAAGAATAGACAGAACCCACTCTGTCATTGTCACACACCCAGGGAAGAGCCGACTGACCCCACTCTGTCAATGTAACACACCCAGGGAAGAGCAGACTGAACCCACTCTGTTAATGTAACACACCCAGTGAATAGCAGACTGACCTCACTCTGTCAATGTAACACACCCAGGGAAGAGCAGACTGACCACACACTGTCAATGTACCACACCCAGGGAAGAGCAGACTGACCCCACTCTGTCAATGTAACACATCCAGTGAATAGCAGACTGACCTCACTCTGTCAATGGAATACACCCAGGGAAGAACAGACTGAACCCACTCTGTCAATATAACACACCCAGAGAAGATCAGATTGACCCCACTCTATGAATGTAACATACCCAGGGAAGAGCAGACTAAGCGCAATCTGTCAATGTCACACACCCACGGAAGAGCAGACTGACGGCAATCTGTCAATGTCACACACCCAGTGAATAGCAGACTGACCTCACTCTGTCAATGTCACACACCCAGGGAAGAACAGACTGAACGCACTCTGTCAATATAACACACCCAGAGAAGATCAGATTGACCCTACTCTATCAATATAACATACTCAGGGAAGAGCAGACTGACCGCAATCTGTCAATATAACACACCCAAGGAAGAGCAGACTGACACACTCTATCAAAGTAACACACCAGGGAAGAATAGACAGACCCCACTATGTCAATGTAAACCAACGGGGAAGAGTATACTGACCTCATACTGTCAATGTAACACACCCAGGGAAGAGCAGACTGACCACACTCTGTCAATGAACCACACCCAGTGAACAGCAGACTGACCCGACTCTGTCAGTGTAACACACCCAGGGAAGAGCAGACTGACCCAACTCTGTCAATGTAACATACCCAGGGAAGAGCAGACTGACCGCAATCTGTCAATGTAACACACCCAAGTAAGAGCAGAATGACCACACTCTGTCAAAGTAACACACCCAGGGAAGAATAGACAGACCCCACTCTGTCAATGTAACACAGCCAGGGAAGATCAGACTGACCCCACTCTGTCAATGTGACAGACCCAGGGAAGAGCAGACTGACCTCACACTGTCAATGTAACACACCCAGGGAAGACCAGACTGACCCCGCTCTGTCAATGTAACCCACCCATGGAAGATAAAGACTGACCTCACTCTGTCAATGTAACCCACCCAGGGAAGACCAGACTGACCCCACTCTGTCAATGTAACCCACCCAGGTAACAAAAAACAGACTGAACCCACACTGTCAATGTAACACACCCAGGGAAGAGCACACTGACCTCACTCGGTCAATTACCACACCCAGTGAATAGCAGACTGACCTCACTCTGTCAATGTAACACACTCAGGGAAGAACAGACTGACCCCACTCTGTCAGTGTAACACACCCAGGGAAGAGCAGACTGGCCCAACTCTGTCAATGTAACACACCCAGGGAAGACCAGACTGACCCCACAATGTCAATGTAACACACCCAGGGAAGAGCAGACTGACCCCACTCTGTCAGTGTAACACACTCAGGGAAGAGCAGACTGACCCCACTCTGTCAATGTAACACACCCAGGGAAGACCAGACTGACCCCACTCTGTCAATGTAACACACACAGCGAAGACCAGACTGACACCACACTCTCAATGTAACACACCCAGGGAAGAGCAGACTGACCCCACTCTGTCAGTGTAACACAACCAGGGAAGAGCAGACTGACCCCACTCTGTCAATGTAACACAACCAGGGAAGACCAGACTGACCTCACTCTGTCAATGTAACCCACCCAGGGAAGAACAGACTGACCCCACACTGTCAATGTAACACACCCAGGGAAGAGCAGACTGACCCAACTCTGTCAATGTAACACACCCAGGGAAGAGCAGACTGACCTCACACTGTCATTGTATCACACCCAGGGAAGATCAGACAGACCCCACTCTGTCAATGTAATACACCCAGGGAAGAGCAGACTGACCACACTCTGTCAATGTAACACACCCAGGAAAGAGCAGACTGACCCCACACTGTCAATGTAACACACCCAGGGAAGAGCAGGCTGAACCAACTCTGTCAATGTAACACACCCAGGGAAGAGCAGACTGACCTCACACTGTCATTGTATCACACCCAGGGAAGATCAGACTGACCCCACTCTGTCAATGTTATACACTCAGGGAAGAGCAGACTGACCACACTCTGTCAATGTAACACACCCAGGAAAGAGCAGACAGACCCCACTCAGTCAATGTTACCCACCCAGGGAAGAGCAGACTGACCCAACTCTGTCAATGTAACACACCCAGTGAAGAGCAGATTGACCCCACTCTGTCAATGTAACACACCCAGGGAAGAGCAGACTGACCACACACTGTCAATGTACCAGACCCAGGGAACAGCAGACTGACCCCACTCTGTCAATGTAACACACCCAGTGAATAGCAGACTGACCTCACTCTGTCAATGGAATACACCCAGGGAAGAACAGACTGAACCCACTCTGTCAATATAACACACCCAGAGAAGATCAGATTGACCCCACTCTATGAATGTAACATACCCAGGGAAGAGCAGACTAAGCGCAATCTGTCAATGTAACACACCCACGGAAGAGCAGACTGACGGCAATCTGTCAATGTCACACACCCAGTGAATAGCAGACTGACCTCACTCTGTCAATGTCACACACCCAGGGAAGAACAGACTGAACGCACTCTGTCAATATAACACACACAGAGAAGATCAGATTGACCCTACTCTATCAATATAACATACTCAGGGAAGAGCAGACTGACCGCAATCTGTCAATATAACACACCCAGGGAAGAGCAGACTGACCACACTCTATCAAAGTAACACACCAGGGAAGAATAGACAGACCCACTCTGTCAATGTAAACCACCCGGGAAGAGTATACTGACCTCATACTGTCAATGTAACACACCCAGGGAAGAGCAGACTGACCTCACACTGTCAATGTAACAGACCCAGGGAAGAGCAGACTGACCCCAGTCTGTCAATGTAACACACCCAGGGAAGAGCAGACTGACCCCACTCTGTCAATGTAACACACCCAAGGAAGAGCAGACTGACGCGACTCTATCAATGTAACACAACCGGGGAAGACCAGACTGACCCCACTCTGTCAATCTAACCCTCCCAGGGAAGAGCAGACTGACCTCACTCTGTCAATGTAACACACCCAGGGAAGAACAGACTGACCCCACTCTGTCAACGTAACACACCCAGGGAAGAGCAGACTGACCCATTCTGTCATTGTAACCCACCGAGGGAAGACCAGACTGACCCCACTCTGTCAATGTAACACACACAGGAAAGAGCAGACTGACCCCGCTCTGTCAATGTCACACACCCAGGGAAGAGAAGTACGACCCGACTCTGTCAGTGTAACACACCCAGTGAATAGCAGACTGACCTCACTCTGTCAATGTAACACACCCAGGGAAGAGCAGACTGACCACACTCTGTCAATGTACCACACCCAGGGAACAGCAGACTGAACCGACTCGGTCAATGTACCACCCCCAGTGAAGAGCAGACTGACCTCACTCTGTCAATGTAACACACCCAGGGAAGAACAGACTGAACCCACTCTGTCAATATTACACACCCAGAGAAGATCAGATTGACCCCACTCTATCAATGGAACATACCAAGGGAAGAGCAGACTGAACGCAATCTGTCAATGTAACACAGCCAGGGAAGAGCAGACTGACCACACTCTGTCAATGTAACACACACAGGGAAGACCAGACTGACCCCACACTGTCATTGTCACACACCCAGGGAAGAGCCGACTGACCCCACTCTGTCAATGTAACACACCCAGGGAAGAGCAGACTGAACCCACTCTGTTAATGTAACACACCCAGTGAATAGCAGACTGACCTCACTCTGTCAATGTAACACACCCAGGGAAGAGCAGACTGACCACACTCTGTCAATGTACCACACCCAGGGAACAGCAGACTGACCCGACTCGGTCAATGTACCACACCCAGTGAAGAGCAGACTGACCCGACTCTGTCAGTGTAACACACCCAGGGAAGAGCAGAGTGACCCCACTCTGTCAATGGAACACACCCAGGGAAGAGCAGACTGACCACACTCTGTCAATGTACCAGACAGAGGGAACAGCAGACTGACCCGACTCGGTCAATGTACCACACCCAGTGAGGAGCAGACTGACCCGACTCTGGCAGTGTAACACACCCATGGAAGGGCAGACTGACCCCACTCTGTCACTGTAACACACCCAGTGAATAGCAGACTGACCTCACTCTGTCAATGTAACACACCCAGGGAAGAACAGACTGAACCCACTCTGTCAATATAACACACTCAGAGAAGATCAGATTGACCCCACTCTATGAATGTAACATACCCAGGGAAGAGCAGACTGAGCGCAATCTGTCAATGTAACACACCCAGGGAAGAGCAGACTGACCCCACTCTGTCAAAGTAACTCACCCAGTGATTAGCAGACTGACCTCACTCTGTCAATGTCACACACCCAGGGAAGAGCAGACTGAACCCACTCTGTCAATATAACACACCCAGTGATTAGCAGACTGACCCCACTCTGTCAATGGAACAGACTCAGGGAAGAGCAGACTGACCTCACACTGTCAATGTAACACACCCAGTGAATAGCAGACTGACATCACTCTGTCAATGTAACACACCCAGGGAAGAGCAGACTGACCGCAATCTGTCAATGTAACACAGCCAGGGAAGAGCAGACTGACCACACTCTGTCAACGTAACACACACAGGGAAGACCAGACTGACCCCACTCTGTCATTGTCACACACCCAGGGAAGAGCCGACTGACCCCACTCTGTCAATGTAACACACCCAGGGAAGAGCAGACTGACCTCACACTGTCAATGTAACAGACCCAGGGAAGAGCAGACTGACCCCATTCTGTCAATGTAACCCACCCAGTGAAGAGCAGACTGACCCCACTCTGTCAATGTCACACACCCAGGGAAGAGCAGACTGACCACACTCTGTCAATGTAACACACCCAAGGAAGAGCAGACTGACCCGACTCTATCAATGAAACACACCCAGGGAAGACCAGACTGACCCCACTCTGTCAATGTAACACACCCAGGGCAGAGCAGACAGACATCACTCTGTCAATGTAACACAACCAGGGAAGAACAGACTGACACAGTCTGTCATTGTAACCCACCCAGGGAAGACCAGACTGACCCCACTCTGTCAATGTAACACACACAGGGAAGAGCAGACTGACCCCACTCTGTCAATGTCACACACCCAGGGAAGAGCAGACTGACCACACTCTGTCAATGTAACACACCCAGGAAAGAGCAGACTGACCACACTCTGTCAATGTAACATACCCAGGGAAGACAAGACTGACCCCACTCTGTCAATGAACCACACCCAGAGAACAGCAGACTGACCCGACTCTGTCAGTGTAACACACCCAGGGAAGAGCACACTGACCTCACTCTGTCAATGTAACACACCCAGGGAAGAACAGACTGAACCCAATCTGTCAATATTACACACCCAGAGAAGATCAGATTGACCCCACTCTATCAATGTAACATACCAAGGGAATAGCCGACTGACCGCAATCTGTCAATGTAACACAGCCAGGGAAGAGCATACTGACCACACTCGATCAAAGTAACACGCCCAGGGAAGAATAGACAGAACCCACTCTGTCATTGTCACACACCCAGGGAAGAGCCGACTGACCCCACTCTGTCAATGTAACACACCCAGGGAAGAGCAGACTGAACCCACTCTGTTAATGTAACACACCCAGTGAATAGCAGACTGACCTCACTCTGTCAATGTAGCACACCCAGGGAAGAGCAGACTGACCACACACTGTCAATGTACCACACCCAGGGAAGAGCAGACTGACCCCACTCTGTCAATGTAACACATCCAGTGAATAGCAGACTGACCTCACTCTGTCAATGGAATACACCCAGGGAAGAACAGACTGAACCCACTCTGTCAATATAACACACCCAGAGAAGATCAGATTGACCCCACTCTATGAATGTAACATACCCAGGGAAGAGCAGACTAAGCGCAATCTGTCAATGTAACACACCCACGGAAGAGCAGACTGACGGCAATCTGTCAATGTCACACACCCAGTGAATAGCAGACTGACCTCACTCTGTCAATGTCACACACCCAGGGAAGAACAGACTGAACGCACTCTGTCAATATAACACACCCAGAGAAGATCAGATTGACCCTACTCTATCAATATAACATACTCAGGGAAGAGCAGACTGACCGCAATCTGTCAATATAACACACCCAAGGAAGAGCAGACTGACACACTCTATCAAAGTAACACACCAGGGAAGAATAGACAGACCCCACTCTGTCAATGTAAACCAACGGGGAAGAGTATACTGACCTCATACTGTCAATGTAACACACCCAGGGAAGAGCAGACTGACCACACTCTGTCAATGAACCACACCCAGTGAACAGCAGACTGACCCGACTCTGTCAGTGTAACACACCCAGGGAAGAGCAGACTGACCCAACTCTGTCAATGTAACATACCCAGGGAAGAGCAGACTGACCGCAATCTGTCAATGTAACACACCCAAGTAAGAGCAGAATGACCACACTCTGTCAAAGTAACACACCCAGGGAAGAATAGACAGACCCCACTCTGTCAATGTAACACAGCCAGGGAAGATCAGACTGACCCCACTCTGTCAATGTGACAGACCCAGGGAAGAGCAGACTGACCTCACACTGTCAATGTAACACACCCAGGGAAGACCAGACTGACCCCGCTCTGTCAATGTAACCCACCCATGGAAGATAAAGACTGACCTCACTCTGTCAATGTAACCCACCCAGGGAAGACAAGACTGACCCCACTCTGTCAATGTAACCCACCCAGGTAACAAAAAACAGACTGAACCCACACTGTCAATGTAACACACCCAGGGAAGAGCACACTGACCTCACTCGGTCAATTACCACACACAGTGAATAGCAGACTGACCTCACTCTGTCAATGTAACACACTCAGGGAAGAACAGACTGACCCCACTCTGTCAGTGTAACACACCCAGGGAAGAGCAGACTGGCCCAACTCTGTCAATGTAACACACCCAGGGAAGACCAGACTGACACAATCTATCAAAGTAACACACCAGGGAAGAATAGACAGACCCCACTCTGTCAATGTAAACCAACGGGGAAGAGTATACTGACCTCATACTGTCAATGTAACACACCCAGGGAAGAGCAGACTGACCTCACACTGTCAATGTAACAGACCCAGGGAAGAGCAGACTGACCGCAGTCTGTCAATGTAACACACCCAGGGAAGAGCAGACTGACCCCACTCTGTCAATGTAACACACCCAAGGAAGAGCAGACTGACCCGACTGTATCAATGTAACACAACCAGGAAAGAGCAGACTGACCCCACTCTGTGAATGTAACACACCCAGGGAAGAGCAGTACGACCCCACTCAGTCAATGTAACACACCCAGGGAAGAGCAGACTGACCACACTCTGTCAATGAACCACACCCAGTGAACAGCAGGCTGACACGACTCGGTCAATGTACCACACCCAGTGAAGAGCAGACTGACCCGACTCTGTCAGTGTAACACACCCAGGGAAGAGCAGACTGACCCCACTCTGTCAATGTAACACACCCAGGGAAGAACAGACTGAACCAACTCTGTTAATATAACACACCCAGAGAAGATCAGATTGAACCTACTCTATCAATGTAACATACCAAGGGAAGAGCAGACTGACCGCAATCTGTCAATGTAACACAGCCAGGGAAGAGCAGACTGACCACACTCGATCAAAGTAACACACCCAGGGAAGAATAGATAGACCCCACTCTGTCAATGTAGGCCACCAGGGAGGAGCAGACTGACCTCACTCTGTCAATGTAACCCACCCAGGGAAGAGCAGACTGACCACACTCTGTCAATGTACCACACCCAGGGAACAGCAGACTGACCCGACTCGGTCAGTGTAACACACCCAGGGAGGAGCAGACTGACCCCACTCTGTCAATGTAACACACCCATTGAATAGCAGACTGACCACACTCTGTCAATGTAACACACCCAGGGAAGAGCAGACTGACCACACTCTGTCAGTGTAACACACCCAGGGAAGAGCAGACTGACCCGACTCTGGCAGTGTAACACACCCATGGAAGAGCAGACTGACCCGACTCTGTCAATGTAACACACCCAGTGAATAGCAGACTGACCTCACTCTGTCAATGTAACACACCCAGGGAAGAACAGACTGAACCCAATCTGTCAATATAACACACCCAGACAAGATCAGATTGACCCCACTCTATGAATGTAACATACCCAGGGAAGAGCAGACTGAGCGCAATCTGTCAATGTAACACACCCAGGGAAGAGCAGATTGACCCCACTCTGTCAATGTAACTCACCCAGTGATTAGCAGACTGGCCTCACTCTGTCAATGTCACACACCCAGGTAGAACAGACTGAACGCACTCTGTCAACATAACACACCCAGAGAAGATCAGATTGACCCGACTCGGTCAATGTACCACACCCAGTGAAGAGCAGACTGACCCCACTCTGTCAATGTCACACACCCAGGGAAGAGCAGACTGACCACACTCTGTCAATGTAACACACCCAAGGAAGAGCAGACTGACCCGACTCTATCAATGTAACACAACCAGGGAGGACAATGCTGACCCCACTCTGTCAATGTAACCCACCCAGGGCAGAGCAGACTGACCTCACTCTGTCAATGTAACACAACCAGGGAAGAACAGACTGACCCAGTCTGTCATTGTAACCCACCCAGGGAAGACCAGACTGACCCCACTCTGTCAATTTAACACACACAGGGAAGAGCAGACTGACCCCACTCTGTCAATGTCACACACCCAGGGAAGAGCAGACTGACCACACTCTGTCAACGTAACACACCCAGAAAAGAGCAGAATGACCACACTCTGTCAATGTAACATACCCAGGGAAGACAAGACTGACCCCACTCTGTCAATGTAACACACCCAGGGAAGAGCAGTACGACCCCACAATGTCAATGTAACACACCCAGGGAAGAGCAGACTGACCCCACTCTGTCAATGTAACACACCCAGTGAATAGCAGACTGACCTCACTCTGTCAATGTAACACACCCAGGGAAGAACAGACTGAACCAACTCTGTTAATATAACACAACCAGAGAAGATCAGATTGAACCTACTCTATCAATGTAACATACCAAGGGAAGAGCAGACTGACCGCAATCTGTCAATGTAACACAGCCAGGGAAGAGCAGACTAACCATACTCGATCAAAGTAACACACCCAGGGAAGAATAGACAGACCCCACTCTGTCAATGCAGGCCACCAGGGAAGAGCAGACTGAACCCACTCTGTCAATCTAACACACCCAGTGAATAGCACACTGACCTCACTCTGTCAATGTAACACACCCAGGGAAGAGCAGACTGACCACACTCTGTCAATGTACCACACCCAGGGAACAGCAGACTGACCCGACTCGGTCAGTGTAACACACCCAGGGAGGAGCAGACTGACCCCACTCTGTCAATGTAACACACCCATTGAAGAGCAGACTGACCACACTCGGTCAATGTAACACACCCAGGGAAGAGCAGACTGACCTCACTCTGTCAGTGTAACACACCCAGGGAAGAGCAGACTGACCCGACTCTGGCAGTGTAACACACCCATGGAAGAGCAGACTGACCCCACTCTGTCAATGTAACACACCCAGTGAATAGCAGACTGACCTCACTCTGTCAATGTAACACACCCAGGGAAGAACAGACTGAACCCACTCTGTCAATATAACACACCCAGACAAGATCAGATTGACCCCACTCTATGAATGTAACATACCCAGGGAAGAGCAGACTGAGCGCAATCTGTCAATGTAACACACCCAGGGAAGAGCAGACTGACCCCACTCTGACAATGTAACTCACCCAGTGATTAGCAGACTGACCTCACTCTGTCAATGTCACACACCCAGGTAAGAACAGACTGAACGCACTCTGTCAATATAACACACCCAGAGAAGATCAGATTGACCCGACTCGGTCAATGTACCACACCCAGTGAAGAGCAGACTGACCCCAAACTGTCAATGTCACACACCCAGGGAAGAGCAGACTGACCACACTCTGTCAATGTAACACACCCAAGGAAGAGCAGACTGACCCGACTCTATCAATGTAACACAACCAGGGAGGACCAGACTGACCCCACTCTGTCAATGTAACCCACCCAGGGCAGAGCAGACTGACCTCACTCTGTCAATGTAACACACCCAGGGAAGAACAGACTGACCCAGTCTGTCATTGTAACCCACCCAGGGAAGACCAGACTGACCCCACTCTGTCAATGTAACACACACAGGGAAGAGCAGACTGACCCCACTCTGTCAATGTCACACACCCAGGGAAGAGCAGACTGACCACACTCTGTCAACGTAACACACCCAGGAAAGAGCAGACTGACCACACTCTGTGAATGTAACATACCCAGGGAAGACAAGACTGACCCCACTCTGTCAATGTAACACACCCAGGGAAGAGCAGTACGACCCCACTCAGTCAATGTAACACACCCAGGGAAGAGGAGACTGACCACACTCTGTCAATGAACCACACCCAGTGAACAGAAGACTGACCCGGCTCTGTCAGTGTAACACACCCAGGGAAGAGCAGACTGACCTCACTCTGTCAATGTAACACACCCAGGGAAGAACAGACTGAACCCACTCCGTCAATATTACACACCCAGAGAAGATCAGATTGACCCCACTCTATCAATGTAACATACCAAGGGAAGAGCCGACTGACCGCAATCTGTCAATGTAACACAGCCAGGGAAGAGCAGACTGACCACACTCGATCAAAGTAACACACCCTGGGAAGAAGAGACAGACCCCACTCTGTCAATGTAAGCCACCAGGGAAGAGCAGACTGACCTCACACTGTCAATGTAACACACCCAGGGAAGAGCAGACTGACCCCACTCTGTCAATGTAACCCACGCAGGGAAGAGCAGACTGACCACACTCTGTCAATGTACCACACCCAGGGAAGAGCAGACTGACCCGACTCGGTCAATGTACCACACCCAGTGAAGAGCAGACTGACCCGACTCTGTCAGTGTAACACACCCAGGGAGGAGCAGACTGAACTCACACTGTCAATGTAACACACCCAGGGAAGAGCAGACTGACCACACTCTGTCAATGTACCACACCCAGGGAACAGAAGACTGACCCGACTCGGTCAATGTACCACACCCAGTAAATAGCAGACTGACCCGACTCTGTCAGTGTAACACACCCAGGGAAGAGCAGACTGACCCCACTCTGTCAATGTAACACACCCAGTGAATAGCAGACTGACCTCACTCTGTCAATGTAACACACGCAGGGAAGATCAGATTGACCCCACGCTATCAATGTATCATCCTCAGGGAAGAGCAGACTGACCGCAATCTGTCAAAATAACACACCCAGGGAAGAGCAGACTGACCACACTCTATCAAACTAATACACCCAGGGAAGAATAGACAGAACCCACTCTGTCAATGTAAGCCACCAGGGAAGAGTAGACTGACCTCATACTGTCAATGTAACACACCCAGGGAAGAGCAGACTGACCTCACACTGTCAATGTAACAGACCCAGGGAAGAGCAGACTGACCCCACTCTGTCAATGTAACACACCCAGGGAAGAGCAGACTGACCCCACTCTGTCAATATAACACACCCAAGGAAGAGCAGACTGACCCGACTCGGTCAATGTACCACACCCAGTGAAGAGCAGACTGACCCCACTCTGTCAATGTCACACACCGAGGGAAGAGCAGACTGACCACACTCTGTCAACGTAACACACCCAGGAAAGAGCAGACTGACCACACTCTGTCAATGTAACATACCCAGGGAAGACAAGACTGACCCCACTCTGTCAATGTAACACACCCAGGGAAGAGCAGTACGACCCCACTCAGTCAATGTAACACACCCAGGGAAGAGGAGACTGACCACACTCTGTCAATGAACCACACCCAGTGAACAGAAGACTGACCCGACTCTGTCAGTGTAACACACCCAGGGAAGAGCAGACTGACCTCACTCTGTCAATGTAACACACCCAGGGAAGAACAGACTGAACCCACTCCGTCAATATTACACACCCAGAGAAGATCAGATTGACCCCACTCTATCAATGTAACATACCAAGGGAAGAGCCGACTGACCGCAATCTGTCAATGTAACACAGCCAGGGAAGAGCAGACTGACCACACTCGATCAAAGTAACACACCCTGGGAAGAAGAGACAGACCCCACTCTGTCAATGTAAGCCACCAGGGAAGAGCAGACTGACCTCACACTGTCAAAGTAACACACCCAGGGAAGAGCAGACTGACCTCACACTGTCAATGTAACACACCCAGGGAAGAGCAGACTGACCCCATTCTGTCAATGTAACCCACGCAGGGAAGAGCAGACTGACCACACTCTGTCAATGTACCACACCCAGGGAAGAGCAGACTGACCCGACTCGGTCAATGTACCACACCCAGTGAAGAGCAGACTGACCCGACTCTGTCAGTGTAACACACCCAGGGAGGAGCAGACTGAACTCACACTGTCAATGTAACACACCCAGGGAAGAGCAGACTGACCACACTCTGTCAATGTACCACACCCAGGGAACAGAAGACTGACCCGACTCGGTTAATGTACCACACCCAGTAAATAGCAGACTGACCCGACTCTGTCAGTGTAACACACCCAGGGAAGAGCAGACTGACCCCACTCTGTCAATGTAACACACCCAGTGAATAGCAGACTGACCTCACTCTGTCAATGTAACACACCCAGGGAAGAACAGACTGAACCCACTCTGTCAATATAACACACCCAGAGAAGATCAGATTGACCCCACGCTATCAATGTATCATCCTCAGGGAAGAGCAGACTGACCGCAATCTGTCAATATAACACACCCAGGGAAGAGCAGACTGACCACACTCTATCAAACTAATACACCCAGGGAAGAATAGACAGACCCCACTCTGTCAATGTAACACACCCAGGGAAGAGCAGACTGACCCCACTCTGTCAATGTAAACCACCAGGGAAGAGCAGACTGACCACACTCTGTCAATGTACCACACCCAGGGAACTGCAGACTGACCCGACTCGGTCAATGTACCACACGCAGTGAAGAGCAGACTGACCCCACTCTGTCAATGTAACACACCCAGTGAATAGCAGACTGACCACACTCTGTCAATGTACCACACCCAGCGAACAGCCGACGCACCCGACTCGGTCAATGTACCACACCCAGTGAAGAGCAGACTGACCCCACTCTGTCAATGTAACACACCCAGTGAATAGCAGACTGACCCCACTCTGTCAATGTAACACACCCAGGGAAGAACAGACTGACCCCAAACTGTCAATGTAACATACCCAGGGAAGACAAGACTGACCCCACTCTGTCAATGTAACACACACAGGGAAGAGCAGTACGACCCCACTCAGTCAATGTAACACACCCAGGGAAGAGGAGACTGACCACACTCTGTCAATGAACCACACCCAGTGAACAGCAGACTGACCCGACTCTGTCAGTGTAACACACTCAGGGAAGAGCAGACTGACCTCACTCTGTCAATGTAACACACCCAGGGAAGAGCAGACTGACTGCAATCTGTCAATGTAACACACCCAGGGAAGACCAGACTGACCCCACTCTGTCAATGTAACACACCCAGGGAAGAACAGACTGAACCAACTCTGTTAATATAACACACCCAGAGAAGATCAGATTGAACCTACTCTATCAATGTAACATACCAAGGGAAGAGCAGACTGACCGCAATCTGTCAATGTAACACAGCCAGGGAAGAGCAGACTGACCACACTCGATCAAAGTAACACACCCAGGGAAGAATAGATAGACCCCACTCTGTCAATGTAGGCCACCAGGGAGGAGCAGACTGACCTCACTCTGTCAATGTAACCCACCCAGGGAAGAGCAGACTGACCACACTCTGTCAATGTACCACACCCAGGGAACAGCAGACTGACCCGACTCGGTCAGTGTAACACACCCAGGGAGGAGCAGACTGACCCCACTCTGTCAATGTAACACACCCATTGAATAGCAGACTGACCACACTCTGTCAATGTAACACACCCAGGGAAGAGCAGACTGACCACACTCTGTCAGTGTAACACACCCAGGGAAGAGCAGACTGACCCGACTCTGGCAGTGTAACACACCCATGGAAGAGCAGACTGACCCGACTCTGTCAATGTAACACACCCAGTGAATAGCAGACTGACCTCACTCTGTCAATGTAACACACCCAGGGAAGAACAGACTGAACCCAATCTGTCAATATAACACACCCAGACAAGATCAGATTGACCCCACTCTATGAATGTAACATACCCAGGGAAGAGCAGACTGAGCGCAATCTGTCAATGTAACACACCCAGGGAAGAGCAGATTGACCCCACTCTGTCAATGTAACTCACCCAGTGATTAGCAGACTGGCCTCACTCTGTCAATGTCACACACCCAGGTAGAACAGACTGAACGCACTCTGTCAACATAACACACCCAGAGAAGATCAGATTGACCCGACTCGGTCAATGTACCACACCCAGTGAAGAGCAGACTGACCCCACTCTGTCAATGTCACACACCCAGGGAAGAGCAGACTGACCACACTCTGTCAATGTAACACACCCAAGGAAGAGCAGACTGACCCGACTCTATCAATGTAACACAACCAGGGAGGACAATGCTGACCCCACTCTGTCAATGTAACCCACCCAGGGCAGAGCAGACTGACCTCACTCTGTCAATGTAACACAACCAGGGAAGAACAGACTGACCCAGTCTGTCATTGTAACCCACCCAGGGAAGACCAGACTGACCCCACTCTGTCAATTTAACACACACAGGGAAGAGCAGACTGACCCCACTCTGTCAATGTCACACACCCAGGGAAGAGCAGACTGACCACACTCTGTCAACGTAACACACCCAGAAAAGAGCAGAATGACCACACTCTGTCAATGTAACATACCCAGGGAAGACAAGACTGACCCCACTCTGTCAATGTAACACACCCAGGGAAGAGCAGTACGACCCCACAATGTCAATGTAACACACCCAGGGAAGAGCAGACTGACCCCACTCTGTCAATGTAACACACCCAGTGAATAGCAGACTGACCTCACTCTGTCAATGTAACACACCCAGGGAAGAACAGACTGAACCAACTCTGTTAATATAACACAACCAGAGAAGATCAGATTGAACCTACTCTATCAATGTAACATACCAAGGGAAGAGCAGACTGACCGCAATCTGTCAATGTAACACAGCCAGGGAAGAGCAGACTAACCATACTCGATCAAAGTAACACACCCAGGGAAGAATAGACAGACCCCACTCTGTCAATGCAGGCCACCAGGGAAGAGCAGACTGAACCCACTCTGTCAATCTAACACACCCAGTGAATAGCACACTGACCTCACTCTGTCAATGTAACACACCCAGGGAAGAGCAGACTGACCACACTCTGTCAATGTACCACACCCAGGGAACAGCAGACTGACCCGACTCGGTCAGTGTAACACACCCAGGGAGGAGCAGACTGACCCCACTCTGTCAATGTAACACACCCATTGAAGAGCAGACTGACCACACTCGGTCAATGTAACACACCCAGGGAAGAGCAGACTGACCTCACTCTGTCAGTGTAACACACCCAGGGAAGAGCAGACTGACCCGACTCTGGCAGTGTAACACACCCATGGAAGAGCAGACTGACCCCACTCTGTCAATGTAACACACCCAGTGAATAGCAGACTGACCTCACTCTGTCAATGTAACACACCCAGGGAAGAACAGACTGAACCCACTCTGTCAATATAACACACCCAGACAAGATCAGATTGACCCCACTCTATGAATGTAACATACCCAGGGAAGAGCAGACTGAGCGCAATCTGTCAATGTAACACACCCAGGGAAGAGCAGACTGACCCCACTCTGACAATGTAACTCACCCAGTGATTAGCAGACTGACCTCACTCTGTCAATGTCACACACCCAGGTAAGAACAGACTGAACGCACTCTGTCAATATAACACACCCAGAGAAGATCAGATTGACCCGACTCGGTCAATGTACCACACCCAGTGAAGAGCAGACTGACCCCAAACTGTCAATGTCACACACCCAGGGAAGAGCAGACTGACCACACTCTGTCAATGTAACACACCCAAGGAAGAGCAGACTGACCCGACTCTATCAATGTAACACAACCAGGGAGGACCAGACTGACCCCACTCTGTCAATGTAACCCACCCAGGGCAGAGCAGACTGACCTCACTCTGTCAATGTAACACACCCAGGGAAGAACAGACTGACCCAGTCTGTCATTGTAACCCACCCAGGGAAGACCAGACTGACCCCACTCTGTCAATGTAACACACACAGGGAAGAGCAGACTGACCCCACTCTGTCAATGTCACACACCCAGGGAAGAGCAGACTGACCACACTCTGTCAACGTAACACACCCAGGAAAGAGCAGACTGACCACACTCTGTGAATGTAACATACCCAGGGAAGACAAGACTGACCCCACTCTGTCAATGTAACACACCCAGGGAAGAGCAGTACGACCCCACTCAGTCAATGTAACACACCCAGGGAAGAGGAGACTGACCACACTCTGTCAATGAACCACACCCAGTGAACAGAAGACTGACCCGGCTCTGTCAGTGTAACACACCCAGGGAAGAGCAGACTGACCTCACTCTGTCAATGTAACACACCCAGGGAAGAACAGACTGAACCCACTCCGTCAATATTACACACCCAGAGAAGATCAGATTGACCCCACTCTATCAATGTAACATACCAAGGGAAGAGCCGACTGACCGCAATCTGTCAATGTAACACAGCCAGGGAAGAGCAGACTGACCACACTCGATCAAAGTAACACACCCTGGGAAGAAGAGACAGACCCCACTCTGTCAATGTAAGCCACCAGGGAAGAGCAGACTGACCTCACACTGTCAATGTAACACACCCAGGGAAGAGCAGACTGACCCCACTCTGTCAATGTAACCCACGCAGGGAAGAGCAGACTGACCACACTCTGTCAATGTACCACACCCAGGGAAGAGCAGACTGACCCGACTCGGTCAATGTACCACACCCAGTGAAGAGCAGACTGACCCGACTCTGTCAGTGTAACACACCCAGGGAGGAGCAGACTGAACTCACACTGTCAATGTAACACACCCAGGGAAGAGCAGACTGACCACACTCTGTCAATGTACCACACCCAGGGAACAGAAGACTGACCCGACTCGGTCAATGTACCACACCCAGTAAATAGCAGACTGACCCGACTCTGTCAGTGTAACACACCCAGGGAAGAGCAGACTGACCCCACTCTGTCAATGTAACACACCCAGTGAATAGCAGACTGACCTCACTCTGTCAATGTAACACACGCAGGGAAGATCAGATTGACCCCACGCTATCAATGTATCATCCTCAGGGAAGAGCAGACTGACCGCAATCTGTCAAAATAACACACCCAGGGAAGAGCAGACTGACCACACTCTATCAAACTAATACACCCAGGGAAGAATAGACAGAACCCACTCTGTCAATGTAAGCCACCAGGGAAGAGTAGACTGACCTCATACTGTCAATGTAACACACCCAGGGAAGAGCAGACTGACCTCACACTGTCAATGTAACAGACCCAGGGAAGAGCAGACTGACCCCACTCTGTCAATGTAACACACCCAGGGAAGAGCAGACTGACCCCACTCTGTCAATATAACACACCCAAGGAAGAGCAGACTGACCCGACTCGGTCAATGTACCACACCCAGTGAAGAGCAGACTGACCCCACTCTGTCAATGTCACACACCGAGGGAAGAGCAGACTGACCACACTCTGTCAACGTAACACACCCAGGAAAGAGCAGACTGACCACACTCTGTCAATGTAACATACCCAGGGAAGACAAGACTGACCCCACTCTGTCAATGTAACACACCCAGGGAAGAGCAGTACGACCCCACTCAGTCAATGTAACACACCCAGGGAAGAGGAGACTGACCACACTCTGTCAATGAACCACACCCAGTGAACAGAAGACTGACCCGACTCTGTCAGTGTAACACACCCAGGGAAGAGCAGACTGACCTCACTCTGTCAATGTAACACACCCAGGGAAGAACAGACTGAACCCACTCCGTCAATATTACACACCCAGAGAAGATCAGATTGACCCCACTCTATCAATGTAACATACCAAGGGAAGAGCCGACTGACCGCAATCTGTCAATGTAACA
The DNA here is from genome assembly GCF_047496795.1 of Chiloscyllium punctatum. Classification (NCBI taxonomy): domain Eukaryota; kingdom Metazoa; phylum Chordata; class Chondrichthyes; order Orectolobiformes; family Hemiscylliidae; genus Chiloscyllium; species Chiloscyllium punctatum. Next base: position 52,897,021 of record NC_092788.1, on the reverse strand, counting down.
CAGCCAGGGAAGAGCAGACTGACCACACTCGATCAAAGTAACACACCCTGGGAAGAAGAGACAGACCCCACTCTGTCAATGTAAGCCACCAGGGAAGAGCAGACTGACCTCACACTGTCAAAGTAACACACCCAGGGAAGAGCAGACTGACCTCACACTGTCAATGTAACACACCCAGGGAAGAGCAGACTGACCCCATTCTGTCAATGTAACCCACGCAGGGAAGAGCAGACTGACCACACTCTGTCAATGTACCACACCCAGGGAAGAGCAGACTGACCCGACTCGGTCAATGTACCACACCCAGTGAAGAGCAGACTGACCCGACTCTGTCAGTGTAACACACCCAGGGAGGAGCAGACTGAACTCACACTGTCAATGTAACACACCCAGGGAAGAGCAGACTGACCACACTCTGTCAATGTACCACACCCAGGGAACAGAAGACTGACCCGACTCGGTTAATGTACCACACCCAGTAAATAGCAGACTGACCCGACTCTGTCAGTGTAACACACCCAGGGAAGAGCAGACTGACCCCACTCTGTCAATGTAACACACCCAGTGAATAGCAGACTGACCTCACTCTGTCAATGTAACACACCCAGGGAAGAACAGACTGAACCCACTCTGTCAATATAACACACCCAGAGAAGATCAGATTGACCCCACGCTATCAATGTATCATCCTCAGGGAAGAGCAGACTGACCGCAATCTGTCAATATAACACACCCAGGGAAGAGCAGACTGACCACACTCTATCAAACTAATACACCCAGGGAAGAATAGACAGACCCCACTCTGTCAATGTAACACACCCAGGGAAGAGCAGACTGACCCCACTCTGTCAATGTAAACCACCAGGGAAGAGCAGACTGACCACACTCTGTCAATGTACCACACCCAGGGAACTGCAGACTGACCCGACTCGGTCAATGTACCACACGCAGTGAAGAGCAGACTGACCCCACTCTGTCAATGTAACACACCCAGTGAATAGCAGACTGACCACACTCTGTCAATGTACCACACCCAGCGAACAGCCGACGCACCCGACTCGGTCAATGTACCACACCCAGTGAAGAGCAGACTGACCCCACTCTGTCAATGTAACACACCCAGTGAATAGCAGACTGACCCCACTCTGTCAATGTAACACACCCAGGGAAGAACAGACTGACCCCAAACTGTCAATGTAACATACCCAGGGAAGACAAGACTGACCCCACTCTGTCAATGTAACACACACAGGGAAGAGCAGTACGACCCCACTCAGTCAATGTAACACACCCAGGGAAGAGGAGACTGACCACACTCTGTCAATGAACCACACCCAGTGAACAGCAGACTGACCCGACTCTGTCAGTGTAACACACTCAGGGAAGAGCAGACTGACCTCACTCTGTCAATGTAACACACCCAGGGAAGAACAGACTGAACCCACTCTGTCAATATTACACACCCAGAGAAGATCAGATTGACCCCAAACTATCAATGTAACATACCAAGGGAAGAGCCGACTGACCGCAATCTGTCAATGTAACACAGCAAGGGAAGAGCAGACTGACCACACTCGATCAAAGTAACACACCCAGGGAAGAATAGACAGACCCCACTCTGTCAATGTAAGCCACCAGGGAAGAGCAGACTGACCTCACACTGTCAATGTAACACACCCAGGGATGAGCAGACTGACCTCACACTGTCAATGTAACACACCCAGGGAAGAGCAGACTGACCCCACTCATTCAATGTAACCCACGCAGGGAAGAGCAGACTGACCACACTCTGTCAAAGGACCACACCCAGGGAAGAGCAGACTGAAACGACTCGGTCAAAATCCCACACCCAGTGAAGAGCAGACTAACCCCACTCTGTCAATGTAACACACCCAGTGAATAGCAGACTGACCCCACTCTGTCAATGTAACACACCCAGGGAAGAACAGACTGACCCCAAACTGTCAATGTAACATACCCAGGGAAGACAAGACTGACCCCACTCTGTCAATGTAACACACCCAGGGAAGAGCAGTACGACCCCACTCAGTCAATGTAACACACCCAGGCAAAAGGAGACTGACCACACTCTGTCAATGAACCACACCCAGTGAACAGCAGACTGACCCGACTCTGTCAGTGTAACACACCAAGGGAGGAGCAGACTGACCTCACTCTGTCAATGTAACACACCCAGGGAAGAACAGACTGAACCCACTCTGTCAATATTACACACCCAGAGAAGATCAGATTGACCCCACTCTATCAATGTAACATACCAAGGGAAGAGCCGACTGACCGCAATCTGTCAATGTAACCCACCCAGGGAAGAGCAGACTGACCCCACTCTGTCAATGTAACACAGCCAGGGAAGAGCAGACTGACCACACTCGATCAAAGTAACACACCCAGGGAAGAATAGACAGACCCCACTCTGTCAATGTAAGCCACCAGGGAAGAGCAGACTGACCTCACACTGTCAATGTAACACACCCAGGGATGAGAGACTGACCTCACACTGTCAATGTAACACACCCAGGGAAGAGCAGACTGACCCCACTCTGTCAATGTAACCCACGCAGGGAAGAGCAGACTGACCACACTCTGTCAATGTACCACACCCAGGGAAGAGCAGACTGACCCGACTCGGTCAATGTCCCACACCCAGTGAAGAGCAGACTGACCCGACTCTGACAGTGTAACACACCCAGGGAGGAGCAGACTGAACTCACACTGTCAATGTAACACACCCAGGGAAGAGCAGACTGAACACACTCTGTAAATGAACCACACCCAGGGAACAGCAGACTGACCTGACACGGTCAATGTACCACACCCAGTGAAGAGCAGACTGACCCGACTCTGTCAGTGTAACACACCCAGGGAAGAGCAGACTGACCCCACTCTGTCAATGTAACACATCCAGTGAATAGCAGACTGACCACACTCTGTCAATGTAACACACCCAGGGAAGAACAGACTGTACGCACTCTGTCAATATAACACACCCAGAGAAGATCAGATTGACCCCACGCTATCAATGTAACATCCTCAGGGAAGAGCAGACTGACCGCAATCTGTCAATATAACACACCCAGGGAAGAGCAGACTGACCACACTCTATCAAAGTAACACACCCAGGGAAGAATAGACAGGCCCCACTCTGTCAATGTAAGCCACCAGGGAAGAGTAGACTGACCTCATACTGTCAATGTAACACACCCCGGGAAGAGCAGACTGACCTCACACTGTCAATATAACAGACCCAGGGAAGAGCAGACTGACCCCACTCTGTCAATGTAACACAACCAGGGAAGAGCCGATTGACCCTACTCTGTCAATGTAACACACCCAGGGAAGAGTAGACTGGCCCCACTCTGTCAATGTAACACACCCAGGGAGGAGGTGACTGACCGCAATCTGTCAATATAACACACCCAGGGAAGAGCAGACTGACCACATTCGATCAAAGTTACACACCCAGGGAAGAATAGACAGACCCCACTCTGTCAATGTAAGCCACCAGGGAAGAGCAGACTGAGCCCACTCTGTCAATGTAACACACCCAGTGAATAGCAGACTGACCTCAATCTGTCAATGTAACACACCCAGGGAAGAGCAGACTGACCCCACTCTGTCAATGTAACACACCCAGGGAAGAGCAGACTGCCCCCACTCAGTCAATGTAACCCACCCAGGGAAGAGCAGACTGACCACACTCTTTCAATGTACCACACCCAGGGAACAGCAGACTGACCCGACTCGGTCAATGTACCAAACCCAGTGAAGAGCAGAGTGACCCCACTCTGTCAATGTAAAACACCCAGTGAATAGCAGACTGACCTCACTCTGTCAATGTAACACACCCAGGGAAGAGCAGACTGACCACACTCTGTCAATGTACCACACCCAGTGAAGAGCAGACTGACCGAATCTGTCAGTGTAACACACCCAGGGAAGAGCGGACTGAACCCACTCTGTCAATATAAAACACCCAGAAAGATCAGACTGACCGCAATCTGTCAATGTAACACACCCAGGTAAGAGTAGACTGACCACACTCAATCAAAGTAACACACCCAGGGAGGAATAGACAGACCCCACTCTGTCAATGTAACACACCCAGGGAAGAGCAGTACGACCCCACTCAGTCAATGTAACAAACCCAGGGAAGAGGAGACTGACCACACTCTGTCAATGAACCACACCCAGTGAACAGCAGACTGACCCGACTCTGTCAGTGTAACACACCCAGGGAAGAGCAGACTGACCTCACTCTGTCATTGTAACACACCCAGGGAAGAACAGACTGAACCCACTCCGTCAATATTACACACCCAGAGAAGATCAGATTGACCCCACTCTATCAATGTAACATACCAAGGGAAGAGCCGACTGACCGCAATCTGTCAATGTAACACAGCCAGGGAAGAGCAGACTGACCACACTCGATCAAAGTAACACAGCCAGGGAAGAATAGAAAGACCCCACTCTGTCAATGTAAGCCACCAGGGAAGAGCAGACTGACCTCACACTGTCAATGTAACACACCCAGGGAAGAGCAGACTGACCTCAAACTGTCAATGTAACACACCCAGGGAAGAGCAGACTGACCCCACTCTGTCAGTGTAACACACCCAGGGAGGAGCAGACTGAACACACTCTGTCAATGCACCACACCTAGGGAACAGCAGACTGACCTGACTCGGTCAATGTACCACACCCAGTGAAGAGCAGACTGACCCGACTCTGTCAGTGTAACACACCCAGGGAAGAGCAGACTGACCCCACTCTGTCAATGTAACACACCCAGTGAATAGCAGACTGACCTCACTCTGTCAATGTAACACACCCAGGGAAGAGCAGACTGACCCCACTCTGTCAATGTAACACACCCAGGGAAGAGCAGACTGACCCCACTCAGTCCATGTAACCCACCCAGGGAAGAGCAGACTGACCACACTCTGTCAATGTACCACACCCAGGGAACAGCAGACTGACCTGACTCGGTCAATGTACCACACCCAGTGAAGAGCAGACTGACCCCACTCTGTCAATGTAACACACCCAGTGAATAGCAGACTGACCTCACTCTGTCAATCTAACACACCCAGGAAAGAGCAGACTGACCACACTCTGTCAATGTACCACACCCAGTGAAGAGCAGACTGACCCGAATCTGTCAGTGTAACACACCCAGGGAAGAGCGGACTGAACCCACTCTGTCAATATAACACACCCAGAAAGATCAGATTGACCCCACTCTATCAATGTAACATACCCAGGGAAGAGCAGACTGACCGCAATCTGTCAATGTAACACACCCAGGTAAGAGTAGACTGACCACACTCAATCAAAGTAACACACCCAGGGAGGAATAGACAGACCCCACTCTGTCAATGTAACACACCCAGGGAAGATCAGACTGACCCCACACTGTCAATGTAACACACCCCCAGGGAAGAGCAGACTGACCTCACACTGTCAATGTAACACACCCAGGGAAGAGCAGACTGACCCCACTCTGTCAATGTAACACAACCAGGGAAGAGTAGACTGACCCCACTCTGTCAATGTAACACACCCATGGAAGAGCAGACTGACCCCACACTGTCATTGTAACCCACCCAGGGAAGACCAGACTGACCCCACTCTGTGAATGTAACCTACCCATGGAAGATCAGACTGACCGCAATCTATCAATGTAACACACCCAGGGAAGAGCAGACTGACCACACTCTATCAAAGTAACACACCAAGGGAAGAATAGACAGACCCCACTCTGTCAATGTAAGCCACCAGGGATGTGCAGACTGACCCCACTCTGTCAATGTAACCCACCCAGTGAAGAGCAGACTGATCCCACACTGTCATTGTAAACCACCCAGGGAAGAGCAGACTGACCCCACTCTGTCAAGGTAACACACCCAGGGAAGACCAGACGGACCCCACTCTGTCAATGTAACACACCCAGGGAAGAGCAGACTGACCTCACACTGTCAATGTAACACACCCAGGGAAGAGCAGACTGCCCGCACTCTGTCAATGTAACACACCCAGGGAAGAGCAGACTGACCCCACACTCTCAATGTAACACACCCATGGAAGAGCAGACTGACCCCACTCAGTCAATGTAACCCACGCAGGGAAGAGCAGACTGACCACACTCTGTCAATATACCACACCCATGGAAGAGCAGACTGACCCGACTCGGTCAATGTCCCACACCCAGTGAAGAGCAGACTGACCCGACTCTGTCAGTGTAACACACCCAGGGAGGAGCAGACTGAACTCACACTGTCAATGTAACACACCCAGGGAAGAGCAGACTGAACACACTCTGTCAATGTACCACACCCAGGGAACAGCAGACTGACCTGACTCGGTCAATGTACCACACCCAGTGAAGAGCAGACTGACACGACTCTGTCAGTGTAACACACCCAGGGAAGAGCAGACTGACCCCACTCTGTCAATGTAACACATCCAGTGAATAGCAGACTGACCACACTCTGTCAATGTAACACACCCAGGGCAGAACAGACTGAACGCACTCTGTCAATATAACACACCCAGAGAAGATCAGATTGACCCCAAGCTATCAATGTAACATCCTCAGGGAAGAGCAGACTGACCGCAATCTGTCAATATAACACACCCAGGGAAGAGCAGACTGACCACACTCTATCAAAGTAACACACCCAGGGAAGAATAGACAGACCCCACTCTGTCAATGTAAGCCACCAGGGAAGAGTAGACTGACCTCATACTGTCAATGTAACACACCCAGGGAAGAGCAGACTGACCTCACGCTGTCAATATAACAGACCCAGGGAAGAGCAGACTGACCCCACTCTGTCAATGTAACACACCCAGGGACGAGCAGACTGACCCCACTCTGTCAATGTAACACACCCAAGGAAGAGCAGACTGACCCGACTCTATCAATGTAACACAACCAGGGAAGAGCCGACTGACCCTACTCTGTCAATGTAACACACCCAGGGAAGAGTAGACTGGCCCGACTCTGTCAATGTAACACACCCAGGGAGGAGGTGACTGACCGCAATCTGTCAATGTAACACAGCCAGGGAAGAGCAGACTGACCACATTCGATCAAAGTAACACACCCAGGGAAGAATAGACAGACCCCACTCTGTCAATGTAACACACCCAGGGAAGAGCAGACTGATCCCACTCAGTCAATGTAACCCACCCAGGGAAGAGCAGACTGACCACACTCTGTCAATGTACCACACCCAGGGAACAGCAGACTGACCCGACTCGGTCAAAGTACCACACCCAGTGAAGAGAAGACAGACCCCACTCTGTCAATGTGACACACCCAGTGAATAGCAGACTGACCTCACTCTGTCAATGTAACACACCCAGGGAAGAGCAGACTGACCACACTCTGTCAATGTACCACACCCAGTGAAGAGCAGACTGACCCGAATCTGTCAGTGTAACACACCCAGGGAAGAGCGGACTGAACCCACTCTGTCAATATAACACACCCAGAAAGATCAGATTGACCCCACTCTATCAATGTAACATACCCAGGGAAGAGCAGACTGACCGCAATCTGTCAATGTAACACACCCAGGTAAGAGTAGACTATCCACACTCAATCAAAGTAACACACCCAGGGAGGAATAGACAGACCCCACTCTGTCAATGTAACACACCCAGGGAAGATCAGACTGACCCCACACTGTCAATGTAACACACCCCCAGGGAAGAGCAGACTGACCTCACACTGTCAACGTAACACACCCAGGGAAGAGCAGACTGACCCCACTCTGTCAATGTAACACAACCAGGGAAGAGCAGACTGACCCCACTCTGTCAATGTAACACACCCATGGAAGAGCAGACTGACCCCACACTGTCATTGTAACCCACCCAGGGAAGACCAGACTGACCCCACTCTGTGAATGTAATCTACCCAGGGAAGATCAGGCTGACCTCACTCTGTCAATGTAACACACCCAGGGAAGAACACACTGACCCCACTCAGTCAATGAATCACAACCAGCGAAGAGCAGACTGACCCGACTCTGTCATTTTAACACACCCAGGGAACACCAGACTGGCCCCACTCTGTCAATGTAAACCACCCAGGTAAAAAAACACAGACTGATCCCACACTGTCAATGTAACACAACCAGGAAAGAGCACACTGACCTCACTCTGTCAATGTAACACACTCAGGGAAGAACAGACTGACCCCACTCTGTCATTTTAACACACCCAGGGAAGACCAGACTGGCCCCACTCTGTCAATGTAAACCACCCAGGTAAAAAAACACAGACTGATCCCACACTGTCAATGTAACACAACCAGGAAAGAGCACACTGACCTCACTCTGTCAATGTAACACACTCAGGGAAGAACAGACTGACCCCACTCTGTCAGTGTAACACACCCAGGGAAGAGCAGACTGACCCCACTCTGTCAATGTAACACACCCAGTCAATAGCAGACTGAAATCACTCTGTCAATGTAACACACTCAGGGAAGAACAGACTGAACCCACTCTGTCAATGTAACATACCCAGGGAAGAGCAGACTGACCGCACTCTGTCAATGTAACACACCCAGGGAAGAGCAGACTGACCACACTCTATCAAAGTAACACACCCAGGGAAGAATAGACAGACCCCACTCTGTCAATGTAAGCCACCAGGGAGGTGCAGACTGACCCCACTCTGTCAATGTAACCCACCCAGAGAAGAGCAGACTGACCCCACACTGTCATTGTAACCCACCCAGCGAAGAGCAGACTGACCCCACTCTGTCAATGTAACCCACCCAGGGAAGAGCAAACTGATCCCACACTGTCATTTTAAACCACCCAGGGAAGATCAGACTGACCCCACTCTGTCAATGTAACACACCCAGGGAAGAGCAGACTGACCCCACTCTGTCAATGTAACACACCCATGGAAGAGCAGACTGACCCCACTCTGTCAATGTAACACACCCATGGAAGAGCAGACTGACCCCACTCTGTCATTGTAACCCACCCAGGGAAGACCAGACTGACCCCAATCTGTCAATGTAACCCACCCAGGGAAGATCAGACTGACCTCACACTGTCAATGTAACACACCCAGGGAAGAGCAGACTGATCTCACACTGTCAATGTAACACACCCAGGGAAGAGCAGACTGACCACACTCTGTCAATGTACCACATCCAGGGAACAGCAGACTGACCGCAATCTGTCAATGTAACACACCCAGGTAAGAGCAGACTGACCACACTCTATCAAAGTAACACACCCAGGGAAGAATAGACAGCCCCCATCTGTCAATATAAGTAACCAGGGTAGCGCAGACTGACCTCACTCTGTCAATGTAACACACCCAGTCAATAGCAGACTGAAATCACTCTGTCAATGTAACACACTCAGGGAAGAACAGACTGAACCCACTCTGTCAATGTAACCCACCCAGGGAAGAGCAAACTGATCACACACTGTCATTTTAAACCACCCAGGGAAGATCAGTCTGACCCCACTCTGTCAATGTAACACACCCAGGGAAGAGCAGACTGACCCCACTCTGTCAATGTAACACACCCATGGAAGAGCAGACTGACCCCACTCTGTCAATGTAACACACCCATGGAAGAGCAGACTGACCCCACTCTGTCATTGTAACCCACCCAGGGAAGACCAGACTGACCCCAATCTGTCAATGTAACCCACCCAGGGAAGATCAGACTGACCTCACACTGTCAATGTAACACACCCAGGGAAGAGCAGACTGACCTCACACTGTCAATGTAACACACCCAGGGAAGAGCAGACTGACCACACTCTGTCAATGTACCACATCCAGGGAACAGCAGACTGACCGCAATCTGTCAATGTAACACACCCAGGTAAGAGCAGACTGACCACACTCTATCAAAGTAACACACCCAGGGAAGAATAGACAGACCCCACTCTGTCAATATAAGTAACCAGGGTAGCGCAGACTGACCTCACACTGTCAATGTAACACAACCAGGTAAGATCAGACTGACCCCATTCTGTCAATGTTACTGACCCAGGGAAGAGCAGACTGACCTCACACTGTCAATGTAACACACCCAGGGAAGAGCAGACTGACCCCACTCTGTCAATGTAACACACCCAGGGAAGAGCAGACTGACCCCACTCTGTCAATGTAACACACCCAGTGAATAGCAGACTGACCTCACTCTGTCAATGTAACACACTCAGGGAAGAACAGACTGAACCCACTCTGTCAATGTAACATACCCAGGGAAGAGCAGACTGACCGCACTCTGTCAATGTAACACACCCAGGGAAGAGCAGACTGACCACACTCTATCAAAGTAACACACCCAGGGAAGAATAGACAGACCCCACTCTGTCAATGTAAGCCACCAGGGAGGTGCAGACTGACCCCACTCTGTCAATGTAACCCACCCAGAGAAGAGCAGACTGACCCCACACTGTCATTGTAACCCACCCAGCGAAGAGCAGACTGACCCCACTCTGTCAATGTAACCCACCCAGGGAAGAGCAAACTGATCCCACACTGTCATTGTAAACCACCCAGGGAAGAGCAGACTGACCCCACTCTGTCTTTGTAACCCACCCAGGGAAGACCAGACTGACCCCACTCTGTCAATGTAACCCACCCAGGGAAGATCAGACTGACCTCACTCTGTCAATGTAACACACCCAGGGAAGAACACACTGACCCCACTCAGTCAATGAATCACAACCAGCGAAGAGCATACTGACCCCACTCTGTCAATGTAACACACCCAGGGAACACCAGACTGACCCCACTCTGTCAATGTAACACACCCAGGGAAGACCAGACTGACCCCACACTGTCAATGTAACACACCCAGGGAACAGCAGACTGACCCCACTCTGTCAATGTAACACACCCAGGGAAGAATAGACAAACCCCACTCTGTCAATGTAAGCCACCAGGGATGTGCACACTGACCCCACTCTGTCAATGTAACCCACCCAGGGAAGAGCAGACTGACCCCACACTGTCATTGAAACCCACCCAGGGAAGAGCAGACTGACCCCACTCTGTCAATGTAACACACCCAGGGAAGACCAGACTAACCTCAATCTGTCAATGTAACACACCCAGTGAAGAACAAACTGACCCCACTCAGTCAATGTAACACACACAGGGAAGACCAGACTGACCCCACACTGTCAATGTAACACACCCAGTGAATAGCAGACTGACCCCACTCTGTCAATGTAACACACCCAGGGAAGACCAGACTAACCTCACTCTGTCAATGTAACACACCCAGGGAAGAACAAACTGACCCCACTCAATCAATGAATCACAACCAGCGAAGAGCAGACTGACCCCACTCTGTCAATGTAACAGACCCAGGGAAGACCAGACTGACCACACTCTGTCAATGTAACACACCCAGGGAAGACCAGACTGACCCCACACTGTCAATGTAACACACCCAGGGAACAGCAGACTGACCCCACTCTGTCAGTGCAACACACCGAGGGAATAGCAGACTGACCCCACTCTGTCAATTACCACACCCATTGAAGAGCAGACTGACCCCACTCTGCGAATTTAACACACCCAGGGAAGAACAGACTGAACCCACTCTGTCAATATAACACACCCAGAGAAGATCAGATTGACCCCACTCTATCAATGTAACATACCAAGGGAAGAGCAGACTGAGCGCAATCTGTCAGTGTAACACACCCAGGGAAGAGCAGGCTGACCTCACACTGTCAATGTAACACACCCAGGGAAGAGCAGACTGACCTCACACTGTCAATGTAACACACCCAGGGAAGAGCAGACTGACCACACTCTGTCAATGTACCACATCCAGGGAACAGCAGACTGACCGCAATCTGTCAATGTAACACACCCAGGTAAGAGCAGACTGACCACACTCTATCAAAGTAACACACCCAGGGAAGAATAGACAGACCCCACTCTGTCAATATAAGTAACCAGGGTAGTGCAGACTGACCTCACACTGTCAATGTAACACAACCAGGTAAGATCAGACTGACCCCACTCTGTCAATGTTACTGACCCAGGGAAGAGCAGACTGACCTCACACTGTCAATGTAACACACCCAGGGAAGAGCAGACTGACCCCACTCTGTCAATGTAACACACCCAGGGAAGAGCAGACTGACCCCACTCTGTCAATGTAACACACCCATGGAAGAGCCGACTGACCCCACACTGTCATTGTAACCCACCCAGGGAAGACCAGACTGACCCCACTCTGTCAATGTAAACCACCCAGGGAAGATCAGACTGACCTCACTCTGTCAATGTAACACACCCAGGGAAGAACACACTGACCCCACTCAGTCAATGAATCACAACCAGCGAAGAGTAGACTGACCCCGCTCTGTCATTTTAACCCACCCAGGGAAGACCAGACTGACCCCACTCTGTCAATGTAACCCACCCAGGTAAAATAAAACAGACTGAACCCACACTGTCAATGTAACACACCCAGGGAAGAGCAGACTGACCCCACTCTGTCAATGTAACACAACCAGGGAAGAGCAGACTGACCCCACTCTGTCAATGTAACACACCCATGGAAGATCAGACTGACCCCACACTGTCATTGTAACCCACCCAGGGAAGACCAGACTGACCCCACTCTGTGAATGTAACCTACCCAGGGAAGATCAGGCTGACCTCACTCTGTCAATGTAACACACCCAGGGAAGAACACACTGACCCCACTCAGTCAATGAATCACAACCAGCGAAGAGCAGACTGACCCCACTCTGTCATTGTAACCAACCCAGGGAAGACCAGACTGACCCCACTCTGTCAATGTAAACCACCCAGGTAAAAAAACACAGACTGAACCCTCACTGTCAATGTAACACACCGAGGAAAGAGCACACTGACCTCACTCTGTCAATGTAACACACTCAGGGAAGAACAGACTGACCCCACTCTGTCAGTGTAACACACCCAGGGAAGAGCAGACTGACCTCACTCTGTCAATGTAACACACCCAGTGAATAGCAGACTGACCTCACTCTGTCAATGTAACACACTCAGGGAAGAACAGACTGAACCCACTCTGTCAATGTAACATACCCAGGGAAGAGCAGACTGACCGCAATCTATCAATGTAACACACCCAGGGAAGAGCAGACTGACCACACTCTATCAAAGTAACACACCCAGGGAAGAATAGACAGACCCCACTCTGTCAATGTAAGCCACCAGGGATGTGCAGACTGACCCCACTCTGTCAATGTAACCCACCCAGTGAAGAGCAGACTGATCCCACAATGTCATTGTAAACCACCCAGGGAAGCGCAGACTGACCCCACTCTGTCAAGGTAACACACCCAGGGAAGACCAGACGGACCCCACTCTGTCAATGTAACACACCCAGGGAAGAGCAGACTGACCTCACACTGTCAATGTAACACACCCAGGGAAGAGCAGACTGCCCGCACTCTGTCAATGTAACACACCCAGGGAAGAGCAGACTGACCCCACACTGTCAATGTAACACACCCATGGAAGAGCAGACTGACCCCACTCTGTCATTGTAACCCACCCGGGGAAGACCAGACTGACCCCACTCTGTCAATGTAACCCACCCAGGGAACAGCAGACTGACCCCACTCTGTCAATGTAACATACGCAGGGAAGAGCAGACTGACCCCACTCTGTCAATGTAACACACCCAGGGAAGACCAGACTAACCTCACTCTGTCAATGTAACACACCCAGTGAAGAACAAACTGACCCCACTCAGTCAATGAATCACAACCAGCGAAGAGCAGACTGACCCCACTCTGTCAATGTAACACACCCAGGGAACACCAGACTGACCCCACTCTGTCAATGTAACACACCCAGGGAAGACCAGACTGACCGCACACTGTCAATGTAACACACCCAGGGAACAGCAGACTGACCCCACTCTGTCAATGTAACATACGCAGGGAAGAGCAGACTGACCCCACTCTGTCAATGTAACACACCCAGGGAAGACCAGACTAACCTCACTCTGTCAATGTAACACACCCAGTGAAGAACAAACTGACCCCACTCAGTCAATGTAACACACACAGGGAAGACCAGACTGACCCCACACTGTCAAAGTAACACACCCAGTGAATAGCAGACTGACCCTACTCTGTCAATGTAACACACCCAGGGAAGACCAGACTAACCTCACTCTGTCAATGTAACACAGCCAGGGAAGAACAAACTGACCCCACTCAATCAATGAATCACAACCAGCGAAGAGCAGACTGACCCCACTCTGTCAATGTAACACACCCAGGGAAGACCAGACTGACCACACTCTGTCAATGTAACACACCCAGGGTAGACCAGACTGACCCCACACTGTCAATGTAACACACCCAGGGAACAGCAGACTGACCCCACTCTGTCAGTGCAACACACCGAGGGAATAGCAGACTGACCCCACTCTGTCAATTACCACACCCATTGAAGAGCAGACTGACCCCACTCTGTGAATTTAACACACCCAGGGAAGAACAGACTGAACCCACTCTGTCAATATAACACAACCAGAGAAGATCAGATTGACCCCACTCTATCAATGTAACATACCAAGGGAAGAGCAGACTGAGCGCAATCTGTCAATGTAACACACCCAGGGAAGAGCAGACTGACCTCACACTGTCAATGTAACACACCCAGGGAAGAGCAGACTGCCCGCACTCTGTCAATGTAACACACCCAGGGAAGAGCAGACTGACCCCACTCTGTCAATGTAACACACCCATGGAAGAGCAGACTGACCCCACTCTGTCATTGTAACCCACCCAGGGAAGACCAGACTGACCCCAATCTGTCAATGTAACCCACCCAGGGAAGATCAGACTGACCTCACACTGTCAATGTAACACACCCAGGGAAGAGCAGACTGACCTCACACTGTCAATGTAACACACCCAGGGAAGAGCAGACTGACCACACTCTATCAAAGTAACCCACCCAGGGAAGATCAGACTGACCTCACACTGTCAATGTACCACATCCAGGGAACAGCAGACTGACCTCAATCTGTCAATGTAACACACCCAGGTAAGAGCAGACTGACCACACTCTATCAAAGTAACACACCCAGGGAAGAATAGACAGACCCCACTCTGTCAATATAAGTAACCAGGGTAGCGCAGACTGACCTCACTCTGTCAATGTACCACAACCAGGTAAGATCAGACTGACCCCACTCTGTCAATGTTACTGACCCAGGGAAGAGCAGACTGACCTCACACTGTCAATGTAACACACCCAGGGAAGAGCAGACTGACCCCACTCTGTCAATGTAACACACCCAGGGAAGAGCAGACTGACCCCACTCTGTCAATGTAACACACCCAGTGAATAGCAGACTGACCTCACTCTGTCAATGTAACACACTCAGGGAAGAACAGACTGAACCCACTCTGTCAATGTAACATACCCAGGGAAGAGCAGACTGACAGCACTCTGTCAATGTAACACACCCAGGTAAGAGCAGACTGACCACACTCTATCAAAGTAACACACCCAGGGAAGAATAGACAGACCCCACTCTGTCAATGTAAGCCACCAGGGAGGTGCAGACTGACCCCACTCTGTCAATGTAACCCACCCAGAGAAGAGCAGACTGACCCCACACTGTCATTGTAACCCACCCAGCGAAGAGCAGACTGACCCCACTCTGTCAATGTAACCCACCCAGGGAAGAGCAAACTGATCCCACACTGTCATTGTAAACCACCCAGGGAAGAGCAGACTGACCCCACTCTGTCATTGTAACCCACCCAGGGAAGACCAGACTGACCCCACTCTGTCAATGTAACCCACCCAGGGAAGATCAGACTGACCTCACTCTGTCAATGTAACACACCCAGGGAAGAACACACTGACCCCACTCAGTCAATGAATCACAACCAGCGAAGAGCAGACTGACCCCACTCTGTCAATGTAACACACCCAGGGAACACCAGACTGACCCCACTCTGTCAATGAAACACACCCAGGGAAGACCAGACTGACCCCACACTGTCAATGTAACACACCCAGGGAACAGCAGACTGACCCCACTCTGTCAATGTAACACACCCAGGGAAGAATAGACAGACCCCACTCTGTCAATGTAAGCCACCAGGGATGTGCACACTGACCCCACTCTGTCAATGTAACCCACCCAGGGAAGAGCAGACTGACCCCACACTGTCATTGAAACCCACCCAGGGAAGAGCAGACTGACCCCACTCTGTCAATGTAACACACCCAGGGAAGACCAGACTAACCTCAATCTGTCAATGTAACACACCCAGTGAAGAACAAACTGACCCCACTCAGTCAATGTAACACACACAGGGAAGACCAGACTGACCCCACACTGTCAATGTAACACACCCAGTGAATAGCAGACTGACCCCACTCTGTCAATGTAACACACCCAGGGAAGACCAGACTAACCTCACTCTGTCAATGTAACACACCCAGGGAAGAACAAACTGACCCCACTCAATCAATGAATCACAACCAGCGAAGAGCAGACTGACCCCACTCTGTCAATGTAACAGACCCAGGGAAGACCAGACTGACCACACTCTGTCAATGTAACACACCCAGGGAAGACCAGACTGACCCCACACTGTCAATGTAACACACCCAGGGAACAGCAGACTGACCCCACTCTGTCAGTGCAACACACCGAGGGAATAGCAGACTGACCCGACTCTGTCAATTACCACACCCATTGAAGAGCAGACTGACCCCACTCTGCGAATTTAACACACCCAGGGAAGAACAGACTGAACCCACTCTGTCAATATAACACACCCAGAGAACATCAGATTGACCCCACTCTATCAATGTAACATACCAAGGGAAGAGCAGACTGAGCGCAATCTGTCAGTGTAACACACCCAGGGAAGAGCAGGCTGACCTCACACTGTCAATGTAACACACCCAGGGAAGAGCAGACTGACCTCACACTGTCAATGTAACACACCCAGGGAAGAGCAGACTGACCACACTCTGTCAATGTACCACATCCAGGGAACAGCAGACTGACCGCAATCTGTCAATGTAACACACCCAGGTAAGAGCAGACTGACCACACTCTATCAAAGTAACACACCCAGGGAAGAATAGACAGACCCCACTCTGTCAATATAAGTAACCAGGGTAGTGCAGACTGACCTCACACTGTCAATGTAACACAACCAGGTAAGATCAGACTGACCCCACTCTGTCAATGTTACTGACCCAGGGAAGAGCAGACTGACCTCACACTGTCAATGTAACACACCCAGGGAAGAGCAGACTGACCCCACTCTGTCAATGTAACACACCCAGGGAAGAGCAGACTGACCCCACTCTGTCAATGTAACACACCCATGGAAGAGCCGACTGACCCCACACTGTCATTGTAACCCACCCAGGGAAGACCAGACTGACCCCACTCTGTCAATGTAACCCACCCAGGGAAGATCAGACTGACCTCACTCTGTCAATGTAACACACCCAGGGAAGAACACACTGACCCCACTCAGTCAATGAATCACAACCAGCGAAGAGTAGACTGACCCCGCTCTGTCATTTTAACCCACCCAGGGAAGACCAGACTGACCCCACTCTGTCAATGTAACCCACCCAGGTAAAATAAAACAGACTGAACCCACACTGTCAATGTAACACACCCAGGGAAGAGCAGACTGACCCCACTCTGTCAATGTAACACAACCAGGGAAGAGCAGACTGACCCCACTGTGTCAATGTAACACACCCATGGAAGATCAGACTGACCCCACACTGTCATTGTAACCCACCCAGGGAAGACCAGACTGATACCACTCTGTGAATGTAACCTACCCAGGGAAGATCAGGCTGACCTCACTCTGTCAATGTAACACACCCAGGGAAGAATAGACAGACCCCACTCTGTCAATGTAAGCCACCAGGGATGTGCACACTGACCCCACTCTGTCAATGTAACCCACCCAGGGAAGAGCAGACTGACCCCACACTGTCATTGAAACCCACCCAGGGAAGATCAGACTGACCCCACACTGTCATTGTAACCCACCCAGGGAAGACCAGACTGACCCCACACTGTCAATGTAACACACCCAGGGAACAGCAGACTGACCCCACTCTGTCAATGTAACACACCCAGGGAAGAATAGACAGACCCCACTCTGTCAATGTAAGCCACCAGGGATGTGCACACTGACCCCACTCTGTCAATGTAACCCACCCAGGGAAGAGCAGACTGACCCCACACTGTCATTGAAACCCACCCAGGGAAGAGCAGACTGACCCCACTCTGTCAATGTAACACACCCAGGGAAGACCAGACTAACCTCAATCTGTCAATGTAACACACCCAGTGAAGAACAAACTGACCCCACTCAGTCAATGTAACACACACAGGGAAGACCAGACTGACCCCACACTGTCAATGTAACACACCCAGTGAATAGCAGACTGACCCCACTCTGTCAATGTAACACACCCAGGGAAGACCAGACTAACCTCACTCTGTCAATGTAACACACCCAGGGAAGAACAAACTGACCCCACTCAATCAATGAATCACAACCAGCGAAGAGCAGACTGACCCCACTCTGTCAATGTAACAGACCCAGGGAAGACCAGACTGACCACACTCTGTCAATGTAACACACCCAGGGAAGACCAGACTGACCCCACACTGTCAATGTAACACACCCAGGGAACAGCAGACTGACCCCACTCTGTCAGTGCAACACACCGAGGGAATAGCAGACTGACCCGACTCTGTCAATTACCACACCCATTGAAGAGCAGACTGACCCCACTCTGCGAATTTAACACACCCAGGGAAGAACAGACTGAACCCACTCTGTCAATATAACACACCCAGAGAAGATCAGATTGACCCCACTCTATCAATGTAACATACCAAGGGAAGAGCAGACTGAGCGCAATCTGTCAGTGTAACACACCCAGGGAAGAGCAGGCTGACCTCACACTGTCAATGTAACACACCCAGGGAAGAGCAGACTGACCTCACACTGTCAATGTAACACACCCAGGGAAGAGCAGACTGACCACACTCTGTCAATGTACCACATCCAGGGAACAGCAGACTGACCGCAATCTGTCAATGTAACACACCCAGGTAAGAGCAGACTGACCACACTCTATCAAAGTAACACACCCAGGGAAGAATAGACAGACCCCACTCTGTCAATATAAGTAACCAGGGTAGTGCAGACTGACCTCACACTGTCAATGTAACACAACCAGGTAAGATCAGACTGACCCCACTCTGTCAATGTTACTGACCCAGGGAAGAGCAGACTGACCTCACACTGTCAATGTAACACACCCAGGGAAGAGCAGACTGACCCCACTCTGTCAATGTAACACACCCAGGGAAGAGCAGACTGACCCCACTCTGTCAATGTAACACACCCATGGAAGAGCCGACTGACCCCACACTGTCATTGTAACCCACCCAGGGAAGACCAGACTGACCCCACTCTGTCAATGTAACCCACCCAGGGAAGATCAGACTGACCTCACTCTGTCAATGTAACACACCCAGGGAAGAACACACTGACCCCACTCAGTCAATGAATCACAACCAGCGAAGAGTAGACTGACCCCGCTCTGTCATTTTAACCCACCCAGGGAAGACCAGACTGACCCCACTCTGTCAATGTAACCCACCCAGGTAAAATAAAACAGACTGAACCCACACTGTCAATGTAACACACCCAGGGAAGAGCAGACTGACCCCACTCTGTCAATGTAACACAACCAGGGAAGAGCAGACTGACCCCACTCTGTCAATGTAACACACCCATGGAAGATCAGACTGACCCCACACTGTCATTGTAACCCACCCAGGGAAGACCAGACTGACCCCACTCTGTGAATGTAACCTACCCAGGGAAGATCAGGCTGACCTCACTCTGTCAATGTAACACACCCAGGGAAGAACACACTGACCCCACTCAGTCAATGAATCACAACCAGCGAAGAGCAGACTGACCCCACTCTGTCATTGTAACCCACCCAGGGAAGACCAGACTGACCCTACTCTGTCAATGTAAACCACCCAGGTAAAAAAACACAGACTGAACCCTCACTGTCAATGTAACACACCGAGGAAAGAGCACACTGACCTCACTCTGTCAATGTAACACACTCAGGGAAGAACAGACTGACCCCACTCTGTCAGTGTAACACACCCAGGGAAGAGCAGACTGACCTCACTCTGTCAATGTAACACACCCAGTGAATAGCAGACTGACCTCACTCTGTCAATGTAACACACTCAGGGAAGAACAGACTGAACCCACTCTGTCAATGTAACATACCCAGGGAAGAGCAGACTGACCGCAATCTATCAATGTAACACACCCAGGGAAGAGCAGACTGACCACACTCTATCAAAGTAACACACCCAGGGAAGAATAGACAGACCCCACTCTGTCAATGTAAGCCACCAGGGATGTGCAGACTGACCCCACTCTGTCAATGTAACACACCCATGGAAGAGCCGACTGACCCCACACTGTCATTGTAACCCACCCAGGGAAGACCAGACTGACCCCACTCTGTCAATGTAACCCACCCAGGGAAGATCAGACTGACCTCACTCTGTCAATGTAACACACCCAGGGAAGAACACACTGACCCCACTCAGTCAATGAATCACAACCAGCGAAGAGTAGACTGACCCCGCTCTGTCATTTTAACCCACCCAGGGAAGACCAGACTGACCCCACTCTGTCAATGTAACCCACCCAGGTAAAATAAAACAGACTGAACCCACACTGTCAATGTAACACACCCAGGGAAGAGCAGACTGACCCCACTCTGTCAATGTAACACAACCAGGGAAGAGCAGACTGACCCCACTCTGTCAATGTAACACACCCATGGAAGGTCAGACTGACCCCACACTGTCATTGTAACCCACCCAGGGAAGACCAGACTGACCCCACTCTGTGAATGTAACCTACCCAGGGAAGATCAGGCTGACCTCACTCTGTCAATGTAACACACCCAGGGAAGAACACACTGACCCCACTCAGTCAATGAATCACAACCAGCGAAGAGCAGACTGACCCCACTCTGTCATTGTAACCCACCCAGGGAAGACCAGACTGACCCCACTCTGTCAATGTAAACCACCCAGGTAAAAAAACACAGACTGAACCCTCACTGTCAATGTAACACACCGAGGAAAGAGCACACTGACCTCACTCTGTCAATGTAACACACTCAGGGAAGAACAGACTGACCCCACTCTGTCAGTGTAACACACCCAGGGAAGAGCAGACTGACCTCACTCTGTCAATGTAACACACCCAGTGAATAGCAGACTGACCTCACTCTGTCAATGTAACACACTCAGGGAAGAACAGACTGAACCCACTCTGTCAATGTAACATACCCAGGGAAGAGCAGACTGACCGCAATCTATCAATGTAACACACCCAGGGAAGAGCAGACTGACCACACTCTATCAAAGTAACACACCCAGGGAAGAATAGACAGACCCCACTCTGTCAATGTAAGCCACCAGGGATGTGCAGACTGACCCCACTCTGTCAATGTAACCCACCCAGTGAAGAGCAGACTGATCCCACACTGTCATTGTAAACCACCCAGGGAAGAGCAGATTGACCCCACTCTGTCAAGGTAACACACCCAGGGAAGACCAGACGGACCCCACTCTGTCAATGTAACACACCCAGGGAAGAGCAGACTGACCTCACACTGTCAATGTAACACACCCAGGGAAGAGCAGACTGCCCGCACTCTGTCAATGTAACACACCCAGGGAAGAGCAGACTGACCCCACACTGTCAATGTAACACACCCATGGAAGAGCAGACTGACCCCACTCTGTCATTGTAACCCACCCAGGGAAGACCAGACTGACCCCACTCTGTCAATGTAACCCACCCAGGGAAGTTCAGACTGACCTCACTCTCTCAATGTAACACACCCAGGGAAGAACACACTGACCCCACTCAGTCAATGAATCACAACCAGCGAAGAGCAGACTGACCCCACTCTGTCAATGTAACACACCCAGGGAACACCAGACTGACCCCACTCTGTCAATGTAACACACCCAGGGAAGACCAGACTGACCGCACACTGTCAATGTAACACACCCAGGGAACAGCAGACTGACCCCACTCTGTCAATGTAACATACGCAGGGAAGAGCAGACTGACCCCACTCTGTCAATGTAACACACCCAGGGAAGACCAGACTAACCTCACTCTGTCAATGTAACACACCCAGGGAAGAACAAACTGACCCCACTCAGTCAATGTAACACACACAGGGAAGACCAGACTGACCCCACACTGTCAATGTAACACACCCAGTGAATAGCAGACTGACCCTACTCTGTCAATGTAACACACCCAGGGAAGACCAGACTAACCTCACTCTGTCAATGTAACACAGCCAGGGAAGAACAAACTGACCCCACTCAATCAATGAATCACAACCAGCGAAGAGCAGACTGACCCCACTCTGTCAATGTAACACACCCAGGGAAGACCAGACTGACCACACTCTGTCAATGTAACACACCCAGGGTAGACCAGACTGACCCCACACTGTCAATGTAACACACCCAGGGAACAGCAGACTGACCCCACTCTGTCAGTGCAACACACCGAGGGAATAGCAGACTGACCCCACTCTGTCAATTACCACACCCATTGAAGAGCAGACTGACCCCACTCTGTGAATTTAACACACCCAGGGAAGAACAGACTGAACCCACTCTGTCAATATAACACAACCAGAGAAGATCAGATTGACCCCACTCTATCAATGTAACATACCAAGGGAAGAGCAGACTGAGCGCAATCTGTCAATGTAACACACCCAGGAATGAGCAGACTGACCACACTCTGTCAATGTACCACACCCAGTGAAGAGCAGACTGACCCGAATCTGTCAGTGTAACACACCCAGGGAAGAGCGGACTGAACCCACTCTGTCAATATAACACACCCAGAAAGATCAGATTGACCCCACTCTATCAATGTAACACACCCAGGGAAGAACAGACTGACCCCAAACTGTCAATGTAACATACCCAGGGAAGACAAGACTGACCCCACTCTGTCAATGTAACACACCCAGGGAAGAGCAGTACGACCCCACTCAGTCAATGTAACACACACAGGGAAGAGGAGACTGACCACACTCTGTCAATGAACCACACCCAGTGAACAGCAGACTGACCCGACTCTGTCAGTGTAACACACCCAGGGAGGAGCAGACTGAACTCACACTGTCAATGTAACACACCCAGGGAAGAGCAGACTGAACCCACTCTGTCAATATTACACACCCAGAGAAGATCAGATTGACCCCACTCTATCAATGTAACATACCAAGGGAAGAGCCGACTGACCCCACTCTGTCAATGTAAGCCACCAGGGAAGAGCAGACTGACCTCACACTGTCAATGTAACACACCCGGGGAAGAGCAGACTGACCTCACACTGTCAATGTAACACACCCAGGGAAGAGCAGACTGACCCCACTCTGTCAATGTAACCCACGCAGGGAAGAGCAGACTGACCCCACTCTGTCAATGTACCACACCCATGGAAGAGCAGACTGACCCGACTCGGTCAATGTCCCACACCCAGTGAAGAGCAGACTGACCCGACTCTGTCAGTGTAACACACCCAGGGAGGAGCAGACTGAACTCACACTGTCAAGGTAACACACCCAGGGAAGAGCAGACTGAACACACTCTTTCAATGTACCACACCCAGGGAACAGCAGACTGACCCGACTCGGTCAATGTACCACACCCAGTGAAGAGCAGACTGACCCGACTCTGTCAGTGTAACACACCCAGGGAAGAGCACACTGACCCCACTCTGTCAATGTAACACATCCAGTGAATAGCAGACTGACCACACTCTGTCAATGTAACACACCCAGGGCAGAACAGACTGAACGCACTCTGTCAATATAACACACCCAGAGAAGATAAGATTGACCCCAAGCTATCAATGTAACATCCTCAGGGAAGAGCAGACTGACCGCAATCTGTCAATATAACACACCCAGGGAAGAGCAGACTGACCACACTCTATCAAAGTAACACACCCAGGGAAGAATAGACAGACCCCACTCTGTCAATGTAAGCCACCAGGGAAGAGTAGACTGACCTCATACTGTCAATGTCACACACCCAGGGAAGAGCAGACTGACCTCACGCTGTCAATATAACAGACCCAGGGAAGAGCAGACTGACCCCACTCTGTCAATGTAACACACCCAGGGACGAGCAGACTGACCCCACTCTGTCAATGTAACACACCCAAGGAAGAGCAGACTGACCCGACTCTATCAATGTAACACAACCAGGGAAGAGCCGACTGACCCTACTCTGTCAATGTAACACACCCAGGGAAGAGTAGACTGGCCCGACTCTGTCAATGTAACACACCCAGGGAGGAGGTGACTGACCGCAATCTGTCAATGTAACACAGCCAGGGAAGAGCAGACTGACCACATTCGATCAAAGTAACACACCCAGGGAAGAATAGACAGACCCCACTCTGTCAATGTAACACACCCAGTGAAGAGCAGACTGACCCCACTCAGTCAATGTAACCCACCCAGGGAAGAGCAGACTGACCACACTCTGTCAATGTACCACACCCAGTGAAGAGCAGACTGACCCCACTCAGTCAATGTAACCCACCCAGGGAAGAGCAGACTGACCACACTCTGTCAATGTACCACACCCAGGGAACAGCAGACTGACCCGACTCGGTCAATGTACCACACCCAGTGAAGAGAAGACAGACCCCACTCTGTCAATGTGACACACCCAGTGAATAGCAGACTGACCTCACTCTGTCAATGTAACACACCCAGGGAAGAGCAGACTGACCACACTCTGTCAATGTACCACACCCAGTGAAGAGCAGACTGACCTGAATCTGTCAGTGTAACACACCCAGGGAAGAGCGGACTGAACCCACTCTGTCAATATAACACACCCAGAAAGATCAGATTGTCCCCACTCTATCAATGTAACATACCCAGGGAAGAGCAGACTGACCCCACTCTGTCAATGTAACACACCCAGGTAAGAGTAGACTATCCACACTCAATCAAAGTAACACACCCAGGGAGGAATAGACAGACCCCACTCTGTCAATGTAACACACCCAGGGAAGATCAGACTGACCCCACACTGTCAATGTAACACACCCCCAGGGAAGAGCAGACTGACCTCACACTGTCAACGTAACACACCCAGGGAAGAGCAGACTGACCCCACTCTGTCAATGTAACACAACCAGGGAAGAGCAGACTGACCCCACTCTGTCAATGTAACACACCCATGGAAGAGCAGACTGACCCCACACTGTCATTGTAACCCACCCAGGGAAGACCAGACTGACCCCACTCTGTGAATGTAATCTACCCAGGGAAGATCAGGCTGACCTCACTCTGTCAATGTAACACACCCAGGGAAGAACACACTGACCCCACTCAGTCAATGAATCACAACCAGCGAAGAGCAGACTGACCCCACTCTGTCATTTTAACACACCCAGGGAAGACCAGACTGGCCACACTCTGTCAATGTAAACCACCCAGGTAAAAAAACACAGACTGATTCCACACTGTCAATGTAACACACCCAGGAAAGAGCACACTGACCTCACTCTGTCAATGTAACACACTCAGGGAAGAACAGACTGACCCCACTCTGTCAGTGTAACACACCCAGGGAAGAGCAGACTGACCCCACTCTGTCAATGTAACACACCCAGTGAATAGCAGACTGACCTCACTCTGTCAATGTAACACACTCAGGGAAGAACAGACTGAACCCACTCTGTCAATGTAACATACCCAGGGAAGAGCAGACTGACCACACTCTATCAAAGTAACACACCCAGGGAAGAATAGACAGACCCCACTCTGTCAATGTAAGCCACCAGGGAGGTGCAGACTGACCCCACTCTGTCAATGTAACCCACCCAGAGAAGAGCAGACTGACCCCACACTGTCATTGTAACCCACCCAGCGAAGAGCAGACTGACCCCACTCTGCCAATGTAACCCACCCAGGGAAGAGCAAACTGATCCCACACTGTCATTGTAAACCACCCAGGGAAGAGCAGACTGACCCCACTCTGTCAAGGTAACACACCCAGGGAAGATCAGACGGACCCCACTCTGTCAATGTAACACACCCAGGGAAGAGCAGACTGACCTCACACTGTCAATGTAACACACCCAGGGAAGAGCAGACTGCCCGCACTCTGTCAATGTAACACACCCAGGGAAGAGCAGACTGACCCCACTCTGTCAATGTAACACACCCATGGAAGAGCAGACTGACCCCACTCTGTCATTGTAACCCACCCAGGGAAGACCAGACTGACCCCAATCTGTCAATGTAACACACCCAGGGAAGATCAGACTGACCTCACACTGTCAATGTAACACACCCAGGGAAGAGCAGACTGACCTCACACTGTCAATGTAACACACCCAGGGAAGAGCAGACTGACCACACTCTGTCAATGTACCACATCCAGGGAACAGCAGACTGACCGCAATCTGTCAATGTAACACACCCAGGTAAGAGCAGACTGACCACACTCTATCAAAGTAACACACCCAGGGAAGAATAGACAGACCCCACTCTGTCAATATAAGTAACCAGGGTAGCGCAGACTGACCTCACACTGTCAATGTAACACAACCAGGTAAGATCAGACTGACCCCACTCTGTCAATGTACCACACCCATGGAAGAGCAGACTGACCCGACTCGGTCAATGTCCCACACCCAGTGAAGAGCAGACTGACCCGACTCTGTCAGTGTAACACACCCAGGGAGGAGCAGACTGAACTCACACTGTCAAGGTAACACACCCAGGGAAGAGCAGACTGAACACACTCTTTCAATGTACCACACCCAGGGAACAGCAGACTGACCCGACTCGGTCAATGTACCACACCCAGTGAAGAGCAGACTGACCCGACTCTGTCAGTGTAACACACCCAGGGAAGAGCACACTGACCCCACTCTGTCAATGTAACACATCCAGTGAATAGCAGACTGACCACACTCTGTCAATGTAACACACCCAGGGCAGAACAGACTGAACGCACTCTGTCAATATAACACACCCAGAGAAGATAAGATTGACCCCAAGCTATCAATGTAACATCCTCAGGGAAGAGCAGACTGACCGCAATCTGTCAATATAACACACCCAGGGAAGAGCAGACTGACCACACTCTATCAAAGTAACACACCCAGGGAAGAATAGACAGACCCCACTCTGTCAATGTAAGCCACCAGGGAAGAGTAGACTGACCTCATACTGTCAATGTCACACACCCAGGGAAGAGCAGACTGACCTCACGCTGTCAATATAACAGACCCAGGGAAGAGCAGACTGACCCCACTCTGTCAATGTAACACACCCAGGGACGAGCAGACTGACCCCACTCTGTCAATGTAACACACCCAAGGAAGAGCAGACTGACCCGACTCTATCAATGTAACACAACCAGGGAAGAGCCGACTGACCCTACTCTGTCAATGTAACACACCCAGGGAAGAGTAGACTGGCCCGACTCTGTCAATGTAACACACCCAGGGAGGAGGTGACTGACCGCAATCTGTCAATGTAACACAGCCAGGGAAGAGCAGACTGACCACATTCGATCAAAGTAACACACCCAGGGAAGAATAGACAGACCCCACTCTGTCAATGTAACACACCCAGTGAAGAGCAGACTGACCCCACTCAGTCAATGTAACCCACCCAGGGAAGAGCAGACTGACCACACTCTGTCAATGTAACCCACCCAGGGAAGAGCAGACTGACCACACTCTGTCAATGTACCACACCCAGGGAACAGCAGACTGACCCGACTCGGTCAATGTACCACACCCAGTGAAGAGAAGACAGACCCCACTCTGTCAATGTGACACACCCAGTGAATAGCAGACTGACCTCACTCTGTCAATGTAACACACCCAGGGAAGAGCAGACTGACCACACTCTGTCAATGTACCACACCCAGTGAAGAGCAGACTGACCTGAATCTGTCAGTGTAACACACCCAGGGAAGAGCGGACTGAACCCACTCTGTCAATATAACACACCCAGAAAGATCAGATTGTCCCCACTCTATCAATGTAACATACCCAGGGAAGAGCAGACTGACCGCAATCTGTCAATGTAACACACCCAGGTAAGAGTAGACTATCCACACTCAATCAAAGTAACACACCCAGGGAGGAATAGACAGACCCCACTCTGTCAATGTAACACACCCAGGGAAGATCAGACTGACCCCACACTGTCAATGTAACACACCCCCAGGGAAGAGCAGACTGACCTCACACTGTCAACGTAACACACCCAGGGAAGAGCAGACTGACCCCACTCTGTCAATGTAACACAACCAGGGAAGAGCAGACTGACCCCACTCTGTCAATGTAACACACCCATGGAAGAGCAGACTGACCCCACACTGTCATTGTAACCCACCCAGGGAAGACCAGACTGACCCCACTCTGTGAATGTAATCTACCCAGGGAAGATCAGGCTGACCTCACTCTGTCAATGTAACACACCCAGGGAAGAACACACTGACCCCACTCAGTCAATGAATCACAACCAGCGAAGAGCAGACTGACCCCACTCTGTCATTTTAACACACCCAGGGAAGAGTAGACTATCCACACTCAATCAAAGTAACACACCCAGGGAGGAATAGACAGACCCCACTCTGTCAATGTAACACACCCAGGGAAGATCAGACTGACCCCACACTGTCAATGTAACACACCCCCAGGGAAGAGCAGACTGACCTCACACTGTCAACGTAACACACCCAGGGAAGAGCAGACTGACCCCACTCTGTCAATGTAACACAACCAGGGAAGAGCAGACTGACCCCACTCTGTCAATGTAACACACCCATGGAAGAGCAGACTGACCCCACACTGTCATTGTAACCCACCCAGGGAAGACCAGACTGACCCCACTCTGTGAATGTCATCTACCCAGGGAAGATCAGGCTGACCTCACTCTGTCAATGTAACACACCCAGGGAAGAACACACTGACCCCACTCAGTCAATGAATCACAACCAGCGAAGAGCAGACTGACCCCACTCTGTCATTTTAACACACCCAGGGAAGACCAGACTGGCCACACTCTGTCAATGTAAACCACCCAGGTAAAAAAACACAGACTGATCCCACACTGTCAATGTAACACACCCAGGAAAGAGCACACTGACCTCACTCTGTCAATGTAACACACTCAGGGAAGAACAGACTGACCCCACTCTGTCAGTGTAACACACCCAGGGAAGAGCAGACTGACCCCACTCTGTCAATGTAACACACCCAGTGAATAGCAGACTGACCTCACTCTGTCAATGTAACACACTCAGGGAAGAACAGACTGAACCCACTCTGTCAATGTAACATACCCAGGGAAGAGCAGACTGACCACACTCTATCAAAGTAACACACCCAGGGAAGAATAGACAGACCCCACTCTGTCAATGTAAGCCACCAGGGAGGTGCAGACTGACCCCACTCTGTCAATGTAACCCACCCAGAGAAGAGCAGACTGACCCCACACTGTCATTGTAACCCACCCAGCGAAGAGCAGACTGACCCCACTCTGCCAATGTAACCCACCCAGGGAAGAGCAAACTGATCCCACACTGTCATTGTAAACCACCCAGGGAAGAGCAGACTGACCCCACTCTGTCAAGGTAACACACCCAGGGAAGATCAGACGGACCCCACTCTGTCAATGTAACACACCCAGGGAAGAGCAGACTGACCTCACACTGTCAATGTAACACACCCAGGGAAGAGCAGACTGCCCGCACTCTGTCAATGTAACACACCCAGGGAAGAGCAGACTGACCCCACTCTGTCAATGTAACACACCCATGGAAGAGCAGACTGACCCCACTCTGTCATTGTAACCCACCCAGGGAAGACCAGACTGACCCCAATCTGTCAATGTAACACACCCAGGGAAGATCAGACTGACCTCACACTGTCAATGTAACACACCCAGGGAAGAGCAGACTGACCTCACACTGTCAATGTAACACACCCAGGGAAGAGCAGACTGACCACACTCTGTCAATGTACCACATCCAGGGAACAGCAGACTGACCGCAATCTGTCAATGTAACACACCCAGGTAAGAGCAGACTGACCACACTCTATCATTTTAACACACCCAGGGAAGAATAGACAGACCCCACTCTGTCAATATAAGTAACCAGGGTAGCGCAGACTGACCTCACACTGTCAATGTAACACAACCAGGTAAGATCAGACTGACCCCACTCTGTCAATGTACCACACCCATGGAAGAGCAGACTGACCCGACTCGGTCAATGTCCCACACCCAGTGAAGAGCAGACTGACCCGACTCTGTCAGTGTAACACACCCAGGGAGGAGCAGACTGAACTCACACTGTCAAGGTAACACACCCAGGGAAGAGCAGACTGAACACACTCTTTCAATGTACCACACCCAGGGAACAGCAGACTGACCCGACTCGGTCAATGTACCACACCCAGTGAAGAGCAGACTGACCCGACTCTGTCAGTGTAACACACCCAGGGAAGAGCACACTGACCCCACTCTGTCAATGTAACACATCCAGTGAATAGCAGACTGACCACACTCTGTCAATGTAACACACCCAGGGCAGAACAGACTGAACGCACTCTGTCAATATAACACACCCAGAGAAGATAAGATTGACCCCAAGCTATCAATGTAACATCCTCAGGGAAGAGCAGACTGACCGCAATCTGTCAATATAACACACCCAGGGAAGAGCAGACTGACCACACTCTATCAAAGTAACACACCCAGGGAAGAATAGACAGACCCCACTCTGTCAATGTAAGCCACCAGGGAAGAGTAGACTGACCTCATACTGTCAATGTCACACACCCAGGGAAGAGCAGACTGACCTCACGCTGTCAATATAACAGACCCAGGGAAGAGCAGACTGACCCCACTCTGTCAATGTAACACACCCAGGGACGAGCAGACTGACCCCACTCTGTCAATGTAACACACCCAAGGAAGAGCAGACTGACCCGACTCTATCAATGTAACACAACCAGGGAAGAGCCGACTGACCCTACTCTGTCAATGTAACACACCCAGGGAAGAGTAGACTGGCCCGACTCTGTCAATGTAACACACCCAGGGAGGAGGTGACTGACCGCAATCTGTCAATGTAACACAGCCAGGGAAGAGCAGACTGACCACATTCGATCAAAGTAACACACCCAGGGAAGAATAGACAGACCCCACTCTGTCAATGTAACACAACCAGTGAAGAGCAGACTGACCCCACTCAGTCAATGTAACCCACCCAGGGAAGAGCAGACTGACCACACTCTGTCAATGTAACCCACCCAGGGAAGAGCAGACTGACCACACTCTGTCAATGTACCACACCCAGGGAACAGCAGACTGACCCGACTCGGTCAATGTACCACACCCAGTGAAGAGAAGACAGACCCCACTCTGTCAATGTGACACACCCAGTGAATAGCAGACTGACCTCACTCTGTCAATGTAACACACCCAGGGAAGAGCAGACTGACCACACTCTGTCAATGTACCACACCCAGTGAAGAGCAGACTGACCTGAATCTGTCAGTGTAACACACCCAGGGAAGAGCGGACTGAACCCACTCTGTCAATATAACACACCCAGAAAGATCAGATTGTCCCCACTCTATCAATGTAACATACCCAGGGAAGAGCAGACTGACCGCAATCTGTCAATGTAACACACCCAGGTAAGAGTAGACTATCCACACTCAATCAAAGTAACACACCCAGGGAGGAATAGACAGACCCCACTCTGTCAATGTAACACACCCAGGGAAGATCAGACTGACCCCACACTGTCAATGTAACACACCCCCAGGGAAGAGCAGACTGACCTCACACTGTCAACGTAACACACCCAGGGAAGAGCAGACTGACCCCACTCTGTCAATGTAACACAACCAGGGAAGAGCAGACTGACCCCACTCTGTCAATGTAACACACCCATGGAAGAGCAGACTGACCCCACACTGTCATTGTAACCCACCCAGGGAAGACCAGACTGACCCCACTCTGTGAATGTAATCTACCCAGGGAAGATCAGGCTGACCTCACTCTGTCAATGTAACACACCCAGGGAAGAACACACTGACCCCACTCAGTCAATGAATCACAACCAGCGAAGAGCAGACTGACCCCACTCTGTCATTTTAACACACCCAGGGAAGACCAGACTGGCCACACTCTGTCAATGTAAACCACCCAGGTAAAAAAACACAGACTGATCCCACACTGTCAATGTAACACACCCAGGAAAGAGCACACTGACCTCACTCTGTCAATGTAACACACTCAGGGAAGAACAGACTGACCCCACTCTGTCAGTGTAACACACCCAGGGAAGAGCAGACTGACCCCACTCTGTCAATGTAACACACCCAGTGAATAGCAGACTGACCTCACTCTGTCAATGTAACACACTCAGGGAAGAACAGATTGAACCCACTCTGTCAATGTAACATACCCAGGGAAGAGCAGACTGACCACACTCTATCAAAGTAACACACCCAGGGAAGAATAGACAGACCCCACTCTGTCAATGTAAGCCACCAGGGAGGTGCAGACTGACCCCACTCTGTCTATGTAACCCACCCAGAGAAGAGCAGACTGACCCCACACTGTCATTGTAACCCACCCAGCGAAGAGCAGACTGACCCCACTCTGTCAATGTAACCCACCCAGGGAAGAGCAAACTGATCCCACACTGTCATTGTAAACCACCCAGGGAAGAGCAGACTGACCCCACTCTGTCAAGGTAACACACCCAGGGAAGATCAGACGGACCCCACTCTGTCAATGTAACACACCCAGGGAAGAGCAGACTGACCTCACACTGTCAATGTAACACACCCAGGGAAGAGCAGACTGCCCGCACTCTGTCAATGTAACACACCCAGGGAAGAGCAGACTGACCCCACTCTGTCAATGTAAAACACCCATGGAAGAGCAGACTGACCCCACTCTGTCATTGTAACCCACCCAGGGAAGACCAGACTGACCCCAATCTGTCAATGTAACACACCCAGGGAAGATCAGACTGACCTCACACTGTCAATGTAACACACCCAGGGAAGAGCAGACTGACCTCACACTGTCAATGTAACACACCCAGGGAAGAGCAGACTGACCACACTCTGTCAATGTACCACATCCAGGGAACAGCAGACTGACCGCAATCTGTCAATGTAACACACCCAGGTAAGAGCAGACTGACCACACTCTATCAAAGTAACACACCCAGGGAAGAATAGACAGACCCCACTCTGTCAATATAAGTAACCAGGGTAGCGCAGACTGACCTCACACTGTCAATGTAACACAACCAGGTAAGATCAGACTGACCCCACTCTGTCAATGTTACTGACCCAGGGAAGAGCAGACTGACCTCACACTGTCAATGTAACACACCCAGGGAAGAGCAGACTGACCGCACTCTGTCAATGTAACACACCCAGGGAAGAGCAGACTGACCCCACTCTGTCAATGTAACACACCCAGTGAATAACAGACTGACCTCACTCTGTCAATGTAACACACTCAGGGAAGAACAGACTGAACCCACTCTGTCAATGTAACATACCCAGGGAAGAGCAGACTGACCGCACTCTGTCAATGTAACACACCCAGGGAAGAGCAGACTGACCACACTCTATCAAAGTAACACACCCAGGGAAGAATAGACAGACCCCACTCTGTCAATGTAAGCCACCAGGGAGGTGCAGACTGACCCCACTCTGTCAATGTAACCCACCCAGAGAAGAGCAGACTGACCCCACACTGTCATTGTAACCCACCCAGCGAAGAGCAGACTGACCCAACTCTGTCAATGTAACCCACCCAGGGAAGAGCAAACTGATCCCACACTGTCATTGTAAACCACCCAGGGAAGAGCAGACTGACCCCACTCTGTCATTGTAACCCACCCAGGGAAGACCAGACTGACCCCACTCTGTCAATGTAACCCACCCAGGGAAGATCAGACTGACCTCACTCTGTCAATGTAACACACCCAGGGAAGAACACACTGACCCCACTCAGTCAATGAATCACAACCAGCGAAGAGCAGACTGACCCCACTCTGTCAATGTAACACACCCAGGGAACACCAGACTGACCGCACTCTGTCAATGAAACACACCCAGGGAAGACCAGACTGACCCCACACTGTCAATGTAACACACCCAGGGAACAGCAGACTGACCCCACTCTGTCAATGTAACACACCCAGGGAAGAATAGACAGACCCCACTCTGTCAATGTAAGCCACCAGGGATGTGCACACTGACCCCACTCTGTCAATGTAACCCACCCAGGGAAGAGCAGACTGACCCCACACTGTCATTGAAACCCACCCAGGGAAGAGCAGACTGACCCCACTCTGTCAATGTAACACACCCAGGGAAGACCAGACTAACCTCAATCTGTCAATGTAACACACCCAGTGAAGAACAAACTGACCCCACTCAGTCAATGTAACACACACAGGGAAGACCAGACTGACCCCACACTGTCAATGTAACACACCCAGTGAATAGCAGACTGACCCCACTCTGTCAATGTAACACACCCAGGGAAGACCAGACTAACCTCACTCTGTCAATGTAACACACCCAGGGAAGAACAAACTGACCCCACTCAATCAATGAATCACAACCAGCGAAGAGCAGACTGACCCCACTCTGTCAATGTAACAGACCCAGGGAAGACCAGACTGACCACACTCTGTCAATGTAACACACCCAGGGAAGACCAGACTGACCCCACACTGTCAATGTAACACACCCAGGGAACAGCAGACTGACCCCACTCTGTCAGTGCAACACACCGAGGGAATAGCAGACTGACCCGACTCTGTCAATTACCACACCCATTGAAGAGCAGACTGACCCCACTCTGCGAATTTAACACACCCAGGGAAGAACAGACTGAACCCACTCTGTCAATATAACACACCCAGAGAAGATCAGATTGACCCCACTCTATCAATGTAACATACCAAGGGAAGAGCAGACTGAGCGCAATCTGTAAGTGTAACACACCCAGGGAAGAGCAGGCTGACCTCACACTGTCAATGTAACACACCCAGGGAAGAGCAGACTGACCTCACACTGTCAATGTAACACACCCAGGGAACAGCAGACTGACCGCAATCTGTCAATGTAACACACCCAGGTAAGAGCAGACTGACCACACTCTATCAAAGTAACACACCCAGGGAAGAATAGACAGACCCCACTCTGTCAATATAAGTAACCAGGGTAGTGCAGACTGACCTCACACTGTCAATGTAACACAACCAGGTAAGATCAGACTGACCCCACTCTGTCAATGTTACTGACCCAGGGAAGAGCAGACTGACCTCACACTGTCAATGTAACACACCCAGGGAAGAGCAGACTGACCCCACTCTGTCAATGTAACACACCCAGGGAAGAGCAGACTGACCCCACTCTGTCAATGTAACACACCCATGGAAGAGCCGACTGACCCCACACTGTCATTGTAACCCACCCAGGGAAGACCAGACTGACCCCACTCTGTCAATGTAAACCACCCAGGGAAGATCAGACTGACCTCACTCTGTCAATGTAACACACCCAGGGAAGAACACACTGACCCCACTCAGTCAATGAATCACAACCAGCGAAGAGCAGACTGACCCCACTCTGTCATTTTAACACACCCAGGGAAGACCAGACTGGCCCCACTCTGTCAATGTAAATCACCCAGGTAAAAAAACACAGACTGATCCCACACTGTCAACGTAACACACCCAGGGAAGAGCAGACTGACCCCACTCTGTCAATGTAACACAACCAGGGAAGAGCAGACTGACCCCACTCTGTCAATGTAACACACACATGGAAGAGCAGACTGACCCCACACTGTCATTGTAACCCACCCAGGGAAGACCAGACTGACCCCACTCTGTGAATGTAATCTACCCAGGGAAGATCAGGCTGACCTCACTCTGTCAATGTAACACACCCAGGGAAGAACACACTGACCCCACTCAGTCAATGAATCACAACCAGCGAAGAGCAGACTGACCCCACTCTGTCATTTTAACACACCCAGGGAAGACCAGACTGGCCCCACTCTGTCAATTTAAACCACCCAGGTAAAAAAACACAGACTGATCCCACACTGTCAATGTAACACACCCAGGAAAGAGCACACTGACCTCACTCTGTCAATGTAACACACTCAGGGAAGAATAGACTGACCCCACTCTGTCAGTGTAACACACCCAGGGAAGAGCAGACTGACCCCACTCTGTCAATGTAACACACCCAGTGAATAGCAGACTGACCTCACTCTGTCAATGTAACACACTCAGGGAAGAACAGACTGAACCCACTCTGTCAATGTAACATACCCAGGGAAGAGCAGACTGACCACACTCTATCAAAGTAACACACCCAGGGAAGAATAGACAGACCCCACTCTGTCAATGTAAGCCACCATGGAGGTGCAGACTGACCCCACTCTGTCAATGTAACCCACCCAGAGAAGAGCAGACTGACCCCACACTGTCATTGTAACCCACCCAGCGAAGAGCAGACTGACCCCACTCTGTCAATGTAACCCACCCAGGGAAGAGCAAACTGATCCCACACTGTCATTGTAAACCACCCAGGGAAGAGCAGACTGACCCCACTCTGTCAAGGTAACACACCCAGGGAAGATCAGACGGACCCCACTCTGTCAATGTAACACACCCAGGGAAGACCAGACTGACCTCACACTGTCAATGTAACACACCCAGGGAAGAGCAGACTGCCCGCACTCTGTCAATGTAACACACCCAGGGAAGAGCAGACTGACCCCACTCTGTCAATGTAACACACCCATGGAAGAGCAGACTGACCCCACTCTGTCATTGTAACCCACCCAGGGAAGACCAGACTGACCCCAATCTGTCAATGTAACACACCCAGGGAAGATCAGACTGACCTCACACTGTCAATGTAACACACCCAGGGAAGAGCAGACTGACCTCACACTGTCAATGTAACACACCCAGGGAAGAGCAGACTGACCACACTCTGTCAATTTACCACATCCAGGGAACAGCAGACTGACCGCAATCTGTCAATGTAACACACCCAGGTAAGAGCAGACTGACCACACTCTATCATTTTAACACACCCAGGGAAGAATAGACAGACCCCACTCTGTCAATATAAGTAACCAGGGTAGCGCAGACTGACCTCACACTGTCAATGTAACACAACCAGGTAAGATCAGACTGACCCCACTCTGTCAATGTTACTGACCCAGGGAAGAGCAGACTGACCTCACACTGTCAATGTAACACACCCAGGGAAGAGCAGACTGACCGCACTCTGTCAATGTAACACACCCAGGGAAGAGCAGACTGACACCACTCTGTCAATGTAACACACCCAGTGAATAACAGACTGACCTCACTCTATCAAAGTAACACACCCAGGGAAGAATAGACAGACCCCACTCTGTCAATGTAAGCCACCA
Source organism: Chiloscyllium punctatum (assembly GCF_047496795.1). Lineage (NCBI taxonomy): Eukaryota > Metazoa > Chordata > Chondrichthyes > Orectolobiformes > Hemiscylliidae > Chiloscyllium > Chiloscyllium punctatum. The sequence continues at coordinate 52,859,293 of NC_092788.1, read as the reverse complement.
GGGAGGTGCAGACTGACCCCACTCTGTCAATGTAACCCACCCAGAGAAGAGCAGACTGACCCCACACTGTCATTGTAACCCACCCAGCGAAGAGCAGACTGACCCCACTCTGTCAATGTAACCCACCCAGGGAAGAGCAAACTGATCCCACACTGTCATTGTAAACCACCCAGGGAAGAGCAGACTGACCCCACTCTGTCATTGTAACCCACCCAGGGAAGACCAGACTGACCCCACTCTGTCAATGTAACCCACCCAGGGAAGATCAGACTGACCTCACTCTGTCAATGTAACACACCCAGGGAAGAACACACTGACCCCACTCAGTCAATGAATCACAACCAGCGAAGAGCAGACTGACCCCACTCTGTCAATGTAACACACCCAGGGAACACCAGACTGACCCCACTCTGTCAATGAAACACACCCAGGGAAGACCAGACTGACCCCACACTGTCAATGTAACACACCCAGGGAACAGCAGACTGACCCCACTCTGTCAATGTAACACACCCAGGGAAGAATAGACAGACCCCACTCTGTCAATGTAAGCCACCAGGGATGTGCACACTGACCCCACTCTGTCAATGTAACCCACCCAGGGAAGAGCAGACTGACCCCACACTGTCATTGAAACCCACCCAGGGAAGAGCAGACTGACCCCACTCTGTCAATGTAACACACCCAGGGAAGACCAGACTAACCTCAATCTGTCAATGTAACACACCCAGTGAAGAACAAACTGACCCCACTCAGTCAATGTAACACACACAGGGAAGACCAGACTGACCCCACACTGTCAATGTAACACACCCAGTGAATAGCAGACTGACCCCACTCTGTCAATGTAACACACCCAGGGAAGAATAGACTAACCTCACTCTGTCAATGTAACACACCCAGGGAAGAACAAACTGACCCCACTCAATCAATGAATCACAACCAGCGAAGAGCAGACTGACCCCACTCTGTCAATGTAACAGACCCAGGGAAGACCAGACTGACCACACTCTGTCAATGTAACACACCCAGGGAAGACCAGACTGACCCCACACTGTCAATGTAACACACCCAGGGAACAGCAGACTGACCCCACTCTGTCAGTGCAACACACCGAGGGAATAGCAGACTGACCCGACTCTGTCAATTACCACACCCATTGAAGAGCAGACTGACCCCACTCTGCGAATTTAACACACCCAGGGAAGAACAGACTGAACCCACTCTGTCAATATAACACACCCAGAGAAGATCAGATTGACCCCACTCTATCAATGTAACATACCAAGGGAAGAGCAGACTGAGCGCAATCTGTCAGTGTAACACACCCAGGGAAGAGCAGGCTGACCTCACACTGTCAATGTAACACACCCAGGGAAGAGCAGACTGACCTCACACTGTCAATGTAACACACCCAGGGAAGAGCAGACTGACCACACTCTGTCAATGTACCACATCCAGGGAACAGCAGACTGACCGCAATCTGTCAATGTAACACACCCAGGTAAGAGCAGACTGACCACACTCTATCAAAGTAACACACCCAGGGAAGAATAGACAGACCCCACTCTGTCAATATAAGTAACCAGGGTAGTGCAGACTGACCTCACACTGTCAATGTAACACAACCAGGTAAGATCAGACTGACCCCACTCTGTCAATGTTACTGACCCAGGGAAGAGCAGACTGACCTCACACTGTCAATGTAACACACCCAGGGAAGAGCAGACTGACCCCACTCTGTCAATGTAACACACCCAGGGAAGAGCAGACTGACCCCACTCTGTCAATGTAACACACCCATGGAAGAGCCGACTGACCCCACACTGTCATTGTAGCCCACCCAGGGAAGACCAGACTGACCCCACTCTGTCAATGTAACCCACCCAGGGAAGATCAGACTGACCTCACTCTGTCAATGTAACACACCCAGGGAAGAACACACTGACCCCACTCAGTCAATGAATCACAACCAGCGAAGAGCAGACTGACCCCACTCTGTCATTTTAACACACCCAGGGAAGACCAGACTGGCCCCACTCTGTCAATGTAAACCACCCAGGTAAAAAAACACAGACTGATCCCACACTGTCAACGTAACACACCCAGGGAAGAGCAGACTGACCCCACTCTGTCAATGTAACACAACCAGGGAAGAGCAGACTGACCCCACTCTGTCAATGTAACACACCCATGGAAGAGCAGACTGACCCCACACTGTCATTGTAACCCACCCAGGGAAGACCAGACTGACCCCACTCTGTGAATGTAATCTACCCAGGGAAGATCAGGCTGACCTCACTCTGTCAATGTAACACACCCAGGGAAGAACACACTGACCCCACTCAGTCAATGAATCACAACCAGCGAAGAGCAGACTGACCCCACTCTGTCATTTTAACACACCCAGGGAAGACCAGACTGGCCCCACTCTGTCAATGTAAACCACCCAGGTAAAAAAACACAGACTGATCCCACACTGTCAATGTAACACACCCAGGAAAGAGCACACTGACCTCACTTTGTCAATGTAACACACTCAGGGAAGAACAGACTGACCCCACTCTGTCAGTGTAACACACCCAGGGAAGAGCAGACTGACCCCACTCTGTCAATGTAACACACCCAGTGAATAGCAGACTGACCTCACTCTGTCAATGTAACACACTCAGGGAAGAACAGACTGAACCCACTCTGTCAATGTAACATACCCAGGGAAGAGCAGACTGACCACACTCTATCAAAGTAACACACCCAGGGAAGAATAGACAGACCCCACTCTGTCAATGTAAGCCACCATGGAGGTGCAGACTGACCCCACTCTGTCATTGTAACCCACCCAGAGAAGAGCAGACTGACCCCACACTGTCATTGTAACCCACCCAGCGAAGAGCAGACTGACCCCACTCTGTCAATGTAACCCACCCAGGGAAGAGCAAACTGATCCCACACTGTCATTGTAAACCACCCAGGGAAGAGCAGACTGACCCCACTCTGTCAAGGTAACACACCCAGGGAAGATCAGACGGACCCCACTCTGTCAATGTAACACACCCAGGGAAGACCAGCCTGACCTCACACTGTCAATGTAACACACCCAGGGAAGAGCAGACTGCCCGCACTCTGTCAATGTAACACACCCAGGGAAGAGCAGACTGACCCCACTCTGTCAATGTAACACACCCATGGAAGAGCAGACTGACCCCACTCTGTCATTGTAACCCACCCAGGGAAGACCAGACTGACCCCAATCTGTCAATGTAACACACCCAGGGAAGATCAGACTGACCTCACACTGTCAATGTAACACACCCAGGGAAGAGCAGACTGACCTCACACTGTCAATGTAACACACCCAGGGAAGAGCAGACTGACCACACTCTATCAATGTACCACATCCAGGGAACAGCAGACTGACCGCAATCTGTCAATGTAACACACCCAGGTAAGAGCAGACTGACCACACTCTATCATTTTAACACACCCAGGGAAGAATAGACAGACCCCACTCTGTCAATATAAGTAACCAGGGTAGCGCAGACTGACCTCACACTGTCAATGTAACACAACCAGGTAAGATCAGACTGACCCCACTCTGTCAATGTTACTGACCCAGGGAAGAGCAGACTGACCTCACACTGTCAATGTAACACACCCAGGGAAGAGCAGACTGACCCCACTCTGTCAATGTAACACACCCAGGGAAGAGCAGACTGACCCCACTCTGTCAATGTAACACACCCAGTGAATAACAGACTGACCTCACTCTGTCAATGTAACACACTCAGGGAAGAACAGACTGAACCCACTCTGTCAATGTAACATACCCAGGGAAGAGCAGACTGACCGCACTCTGTCAATGTAACACACCCAGGGAAGAGCAGACTGACCACACTCTATCAAAGTAACACACCCAGGGAAGAATAGACAGACCCCACTCTGTCAATGTAAGCCACCAGGGAGGTGCAGACTGACCCCACTCTGTCAATGTAACCCACCCAGAGAAGAGCAGACTGACCCCACACTGTCATTGTAACCCACCCAGCGAAGAGCAGACTGACCCCACTCTGTCAATGTAACCCACCCAGGGAAGAGCAAACTGATCCCACACTGTCATTGTAAACCACCCAGGGAAGAGCAGACTGACCCCACACTGTCATTGTAACCCACCCAGGGAAGACCAGACTGACCCCACTCTGTCAATGTAACCCACCCAGGGAAGATCAGACTGACCTCACTCTGTCAATGTAACACACCCAGGGAAGAACACACTGACCCCACTCAGTCAATGAATCACAACCAGCTAAGAGCAGACTGACCCCACTCTGTCAATGTAACACACCCAGGGAACACCAGACTGACCCCACTCTGTCAATGAAACACACCCAGGGAAGACCAGACTGACCCCACACTGTCAATGTAACACACCCAGGGAACAGCAGACTGACCCCACTCTGTCAATGTAACACACCCAGGGAAGAATAGACAGACCCCACTCTGTCAATGTAAGCCACCAGGGATGTGCACACTGACCCCACTCTGTCAATGTAACCCACCCAGGGAAGAGCAGACTGACCCCACACTGTCATTGAAACCCACCCAGGGAAGAGCAGACTGACCCCACTCTGTCAATGTAACACACCCAGGGAAGACCAGAATAACCTCAATCAGTCATTGTAACACACCCAGTGAAGAACAAACTGACCCCACTCAGTCAATGTAACACACACAGGGAAGACCAGACTGACCCCACACTGTCAATGTAACACACCCAGTGAATAGCAGTCTGACCCCACTCTGTCAATGTAACACACCCAGGGAAGACCAGACTAACCTCACTCTGTCAATGTAACACACCCAGGGAAGAACAAACTGACCCCACTCAATCAATGAATCACAACCAGCGAAGAGCAGACTGACCCCACTCTGTCAATGTAACAGACCCAGGGAAGACCAGACTGACCACACTCTGTCAATGTAACACACCCAGGGAAGACCAGACTGACCCCACACTGTCAATGTAACACACCCAGGGAACAGCAGACTGACCCCACTCTGTCAGTGCAACACACCGAGGGAATAGCAGACTGACCCGACTCTGTCAATTACCACACCCATTGAAGAGCAGACTGACCCCACTCTGCGAATTTAACACACCCAGGGAAGAACAGACTGAACCCACTCTGTCAATATAACACACCCAGAGAAGATCAGATTGACCCCACTCTATCAATGTAACATACCAAGGGAAGAGCAGACTGAGCGCAATCTGTCAGTGTAACACACCCAGGGAAGAGAAGGCTGACCTCACACTGTCAATGTAACACACCCAGGGAAGAGCAGACTGACCTAACACTGTCAATGTAACACACCCAGGGAAGAGCAGACTGACCACACTCTGTCAATGTACCACATCCAGGGAACAGCAGACTGACCGCAATCTGTCAATGTAACACACCCAGGTAAGAGCAGACTGACCACACTCTATCAAAGTAACACACCCAGGGAAGAATAGACAGACCCCACTCTGTCAATATAAGTAACCAGGGTAGTGCAGACTGACCTCACACTGTCAATGTAACACAACCAGGTAAGATCAGACTGACCCCACTCTGTCAATGTTACTGACCCAGGGAAGAGCAGACTGACCTCACACTGTCAATGTAACACACCCAGGGAAGAGCAGACTGACCCCACTCTGTCAATGTAACACACCCAGGGAAGAGCAGACTGACCCCACTCTGTCAATGTAACACACCCATGGAAGAGCCGACTGACCCCACACTGTCATTTTAACCCACCCAGGGAAGACCAGACTGACCACACTCTGTCAATGTACCACATCCAGGGAACAGCAGACTGACCGCAATCTGTCAATGTAACACACCCAGGTAAGAGCAGACTGACCACACTCTATCAAAGTAACACACCCAGGGAAGAATAGACAGACCCCACTCTGTCAATATAAGTAACCAGGGTAGTGCAGACTGACCTCACACTGTCAATGTAACACAACCAGGTAAGATCAGACTGAACCCACACTGTCAATGTAACACACCCACGGAAGAGCACACTGACCCCACTCGGTCAATGTAACACACCCAGTGAATAGCAGACTGAACCCAAACTGTCAATGTAACACACCCAGGGAAGAGCTGACTGAGCTCACTCGGTCAATGTAACACACCCAGAGAAGAGCAGACTGACCCCACTCTGTCAATGTAACACACCGAGGGAACACCAGACTGACCCCACTCTGTCAATGTAACACGCCCAGGGAAGACCAGATTGACCCCACTCTGTCAGTGTAACACACCCAGGGAAGAGCAGACTGACCCCACTCTGTCAATGTAACACACCCAGTGAATAGCAGACTGACCTCACTCTGTCAATGTAACACACCCAGGGAAGAGCAGACTGACCGCAATCTGTCAATTTAACACACCAAGTTAAGAGCAGACTGACCACACTCGATCAAAGTAACACACCCAGGGAAGAATAAACAGACCCCACTCTGTCAATGTAAGCCACCAGGGAAGAGCAGAATGACCCCACACTGTCATTGTAAACCACCCCGGGAAGAGCAGACTGACCCCACTCTGTCAATGTAACACACCCAGGGAAGATCAGACTGACCCCACTCTGTCAATGTAACCCACGCAGGGAAGATCAGACTGACCCCACTCTGTCAATGTAACCCACCCAGGGAAGATCAGATTGACCTCACTCTGTCAATATAACACACCGAGGGAAGAACACACTGACCCCACTCAGTCAATGAATCACAACCAGCGAAGAGCAGACTGACCCCACTCTGTCATTGTAACCCACCCAGGGAAGACCAGACTGAACCCACTCTGTCAATGTAACCCACACAGGTAAAAAAAACAGACTGACCGCACACTGTCAATGTAACACACCCAGGGAAGAGCAGTACGACCCCACTCAGTCAATGTAACACACCGAGGGAAGAGCAGACGGACCCCACTCTGTCAATGTACAATACCCAGGGAAGAGCAGACTGACATCAATCTGTCAATGTAACACAATCAGGGAAGAGCAGACTGACACCACTCTGTCAATGTAACCCACCCAGGGAAGAGCAGACTGACCCCACTCAGTAAATGTAACACACCCAGAGAAGAGCAGACTGACCCCACTCTGTCAATGTAACACACCCAGTGAAGACCAGACTGACCCCACTCTGTCAATGTAACACGCCCAGGGATGACCAGGTTGACCCCACACTGTCAATGTAACACACCCAGGGAAGAGCAGACTGACCCCATTCTGTCAGTGTAACACACCCAGGGAAGAGCAGACTGACCCCACTCTGTCAATGTAACACACCCAGTGAATAGCAGACTGACCTCACTCTGTCAATGTAACACACCCAGGGAAGAGCAGACTGACCGCAATCTGTCAATGTCACACACCCAGTTAAGAGCAAACTGACCACACTCTATCAAAGTAACACACCCAGGGAAGAATACACAGACACCACTCTGTCAATGTAACCCACCCTGGGAAGAGGAGAATGACCCCACACTGTCATTGTAAACCACCCAGGGAAGAGCAGACTGACCCCACTCTGTCAATGTAACACACCCAGGGAAGACCAGACTGACCCCACTCTGTCAATGTAACCCACCCAGGGAAGATCAGATTGACCTCACTCTGTCAATATAACGCACCCAGGGAAGAACACACTGACCCCAGTCAGTCAATGAATCACAACCAGCGAAGAGCAGACTGACCCCACTCTGTCATTGTAACCCACCCAGGGAAGACCAGACTGACCCCACTCTGTCAATGTAACCCACACAGGTAAAAAAAACAGACTGACTGCACACTGTCAATGTAACACACCAAGGAAAGAGCAGTACGACCCCACTCAGTCAATGTAACACACCGAGGGAAGAGCAGACTGACCCCACTCTGTCAATGTAACACACCCAGGGAAGTGCAGTCTGACCCCACTCTGTCAATGTACAATACCCAGCGAAGAGCAGACTGACATCAATCTGTCAATGTAACACAATCAGGGAAGAGCAGACTGACCCCACTCTGTCAATGTAACACACCCAGGGAAGAGCAGACTGACCCCACTCTGTCACTGTAACACACCCAGGGAAGAGCAGACTGACCCCACTCTGTCAATGTAACATACCGAGGGAAGAGCAGACTGACCCCACTCTGTCAATGTAACACATCCAGTGAAGAGCAGACTGACCCCACTCTGTCTATGTAACACACCGAGGGAAGAGCAGACTGACACCACTCTGTCAATGTAACACACCCAGGGAAGAGCAGACTGACCCCAATCTGTCAATGTAACACGCCCAGGGAAGAGCAGACTGACCCCACACTGTCAATGTAACACACCCAGGGAAGAGCAGACTGACCCCACTCTGTCAATGTAACACACCCAGGGATGAGCATACTGACCCCACTCTGTCAATGTAACACACCCAGGGAAGAGCAGATTGACCCCAATCTGTCAATGTAACCCACCCAGGGAAGAGCAGACTGACCTCACTCTGTCCATGCAACACACCCAGGAAGAGCAGACTGACCCCACTCTGTCAATGTAACACACCGAGGGAAGAGCAGACTGACCCCACTCTGTCAATGTAACACACCCAGGGAAGTGCAGTCTGTCCCCACTCTGTCAATGTACAATACCCAGCGAAGAGCAGACTGACATCAATCTGTCAATGTAACACAATCAGGGAAGAGCAGACTGACCCCACTCTGTCAATGTAACCCACCTAGGGAAGAGCAGACTGACCCCACTCTGTCAATGTAACACACCGAGGGAAGAGCAGACTGACCCCACTCTGTCAATGTAACACACCCAGTGAAGGGCAGACTGACCCCACTCTGTCTATGTAACACACCCAGGGAAGAGCAGACTGACAACACTCTGTCAATGTAACACACCCAGGGAAGAGCAGACTGACCCCAATCTGTCAATGTAACACGCCCAGGGAAGAGCAGACTGACCCCACACTGTCAATGTAACACACCCAGGGAAGAGCAGACTGACCCCACTCTGTCAATGTAACACACCCAGGGATGAGCAGACTGACCCCACTCTGTCAATGTAACACACCCAGGGAAGAGCAGATTGACCCCAATCTGTCAATGTAACCCACCCAGGGAAGAGCAGACTGACCTCACTCTGTCCATGTAACACACCCAGGAAGAGAAGACTGACCCCACTCTGTCAATGTAACACACCCAGGGAAGACCAGACTGACCCCACTCTGTCAATGCAACCCACCCAGGGAAGAGCAGACTGACCCCACTCTGTCAATGTAACCCACCCAGGGAAGAGCAGACTGACCTCACTCTCTCAATGTAACCCACCCAGGGAAGACCAGACTGACCCCACTCTGTCAATGTAACACACACAGGGAAGGCCAGACTGACCTCACTCTGTCAATGTAACACACCCAGGGAAGAGCAGACTGACCCCACTCTGTCAATTACCACACCCAGTGAAGAGCAGACTGACCCCACTCTGTCAATTTAACACACCCAGGGAAGAACAGACTGAACCCACTCTGTCAACATAACACACCCAGAGAAGATCAGATTGACCCCACCATATCAATGTAACATACCAAGGGAAGAGCAGACTGACCGCAATCTGTCAATGTAACACACCCAGGGAAGAGCAGACTGACCACACTTGATCAAAGTAACACACCCATGGAAGAATAGACAGACCCCACTCTGTAAATGTAAGCCTCCAGTGAAGAGCAGACTGACCTCACACTGTCAATGTAACACACCCAGGGAAGAGCAGACTGTCCCCACTCTGTCAATGTAACACACCCAGTGAATAGCAGACTGACCTCACTCTGTCAAGGTAACACACTCAGTGAAGAACAGACTGGACCCACTCTGTCAATGTAACACGCCCAGGGATGACCAGGTTGACCCAACTCTATCAATGTAACATACCCAGGGAAGAGCAGACTGACCGCCATCTGTCAATGTAACACACCCAGGTAAGAGCAGACTGACCACACTCTATCAAAGTAACACACCCAGGGAAGAAAAGACACACCCCACTCTGTCAATATAAGCCACCAGGGAAGTGCAGACTGACACCACTCTGTCAATTTAACACACCCAGGGAAGAGCAGACTGACCTCACACTGTCAATGTAACACACCCAGGGAAGATCAGACTGACCCCACTCTGTCAATGTAACAGACCCAGGGAAGACCAGACTGACCTCACACTGTCAATGTAACACACCCAGGGAAGAGCAGACTGAACCCACTCTGTCAATGTAACACACCCAGGGAAGAGCAGACTGACCCCACATTGTCAATGTAACACACCTAGGGAAGAACACACTGACCCCACTCAGTCAATGAATCACAACCAGCGAAGAGCAGACTGACCCCACTCTGTCAATGTAACACACACAGGGAAGAGCAGACTGACTGCAATCTGTCAATGTAACACACCCAGGGAAGACCAGACTGACCCCACTCTGTCAATGTTACCCACCCAGGGAAGTGCAGACTGACCCCACACTGTCATTGTAACCCACCCCGGGAAGACCAGACTGACCCCACTCTGTCAATGTAACCCACCCAGGGAAGATCAGACTGACCTCACTCTGTCAATGTAACACACCCAGGGAAGAACACACTGACCCCACTCAGTCAATGAATCACAACCAGCGAAGAGCAGACTGACCCCATTCTGTCATTGTAACCCACCCAGGGAAGACCAGACTGACCCCATTCTGTCAATGTAACACACCCAGGTAAAAAAAAAACAGACTGAACCAACACTGTCAATGTAACACACCCAGGGAAGAGCACACTGACCTCACTCGGTCAATGTAACACACCCAGGGAAGAGCAGACTGACCACACTCAGTCAATGTAACACACCCAGAGAAGAGCAGACTGACCCCACTCTGTCAATGTAACACACCCAGGGAAGACCAGACTGACCCCACTCTGTCAATGTAACCCACCCAGGGAAGAGCAGACTGACCACACACTGTCAATGTAACCCACCCAGGGAAGAGCAGATTGACCCCAATCTGTCAATGTAACCCACCCAGGGAAGAGCAGACTGACCTCACTCTGTCCATGTAACACACCCAGGAAGAGCAGACTGACCCCGCTCTGTCAATGTAACACACCCAGGGAAGACCAGACTGACCCCACTCTGTCAATGTAACCCACCCAGGGAAGAGCAGACTGACCCCACTCTGTCAATGTAACCCACCCAGGGAAGAGCAGACTGACCTCACTCTGTCAATGTAACCCACCCAGGGAAGACCAGACTCACCCCACTCTGTCAATGTAACACACCCAAGGAAGGCCAGACTGACCTCACTCTGTCAATGTAACACACCCAGGGAAGAGCAGACTGACCCCACCCTGTCAATTTAACACACCCAGGGAAGAACAGACTGAACCCACTCTGTCAACATCACACACCTAGAGAAGATCAGATTGACCCCACCATATCAAAGTAACATACCAAGGGAAGAGCAGACTGACCACACTCGATCAAAGTAACACACCCAGGGAAGAATAGACAGACACCACTCTGTCAATATAAGCCACCAGGGAAGTGCAGACTGACCCCACTATGTCAATTTAACACACCCAGGGAAGAGCAGACTGACCTCACACTGTCAATGCAACACACCCAGGGAAGATCAGACTGACCCCACTCTGTCAATGTAACAGACCCAGGGAAGAGCAGACTGACCTCACACTGTCAATGTAACACACCCAGGGAAGAGCAGACTGACCCCATTCTGTCAATGTAACACACCCAGGTAAAAAAAAAACAGACTGAACTCACACTGTCAATGTAACACACCCAGGGAAGAGCACACTGACCTCACTCGGTCAATGTAACACACCCAGGGAAGAGCAGACTGACCACACTCAGTCAATGTAACACACCCAGAGAAGAGCAGACTGACCCCACTCTGTCAATGGAACACACCCAGGGAAGAGCAGACTGACCACACACTGTCAATGTAACACACCCAGGGAAGAGCAGACTGACCACACACTGTCAATGTAACCCACCAAGGGAAGAGCAGATTGACCCCAATCTGTCAATGTAACCCACCCAGGGAAGAGCAGACTGAACTCACTCTGTCCATGTAACACACCCAGGAAGAGCAGACTGACCCCACTCTGTCAATGTAACACACCCAGGGAAGACCAGACGGACCCCACTCTGTCAATGTACCCCACCCAGGGAAGAGCAGACTGACCCCAATCTGTCAATGTAACCCACCCAGGGAAGAGCAGACTGACCTCACTCTGTCCATGTAACACACCCAGGAAGAGCAGACTGACCCCGCTCTCTCAATGTAACACACCCAGGGAAGACGAGACTGACCCCACTCTGTCAATGTAACCCACGCAGGGAAGAGCAGACTGACCCCACTCTGTCAATGTAACCCACCCAGCGAAGAGCAGACTGACCTCACTCTCTCAATGTAACCCACCCAGGGAAGACCAGACTGACCCCACTCTGTCAATGTAACACACCCAGGAAGGCCAGACTGACCTCACTCTGTCAATGTAACACACCCAGGGAAGAGCAGACTGACCCCACTCTGTCAATTACCACACCCAGTGAAGAGCAGACTGACCCCACTCTGTCAATTTAACACACCCAGGGAAGAACAGACTGAACCCACTCTGTCAACATAACACACCCAGAGAAGATCAGATTGACCCCACCATATCAATGTAACATACCAAGGGAAGAGCAGACTGACCGCAATCTGTCAATGTAACACACCCAGGGAAGAGCAGACTGACCACACTTGATCAAAGTAACACACCCAGGGAAGAATAGAGAGACCCCACTCTGTCAATGTAAGCCTCCAGTGAAGAGCAGACTGACCGCAATCTGTCAATGTAACACACCCAGGGAAGAGCAGACTGATCACACTTGATCAATGTAACACACCCAGGGAAGAGCAGACTGACCGCCATCTGTCAATGTAACACACCCAGGGAAGAGCAGACTGACCCCACTCTGTCATTGTAAAACATCCAGTGAATAGCAGACTGACCTCACTCTGTCAAGGTAACACACTCAGTGAAGAACAGACTGGACCCACTCTGTCAATATATCACATCCAGAGAAGATCAGATTGACCCAACTCTATAAATGTAACATACCCAGGGAAGAGCAGACTGACCGCCATCTGTCAATGTAACACACCCAGGTAAGAGCAGACTGACCACACTCTATCAAAGTAACACACCCAGGGAAGAAAAGACACACCCCACTCTGTCAATATAAGCCACCAGGGAAGTGCAGACTGACCCCACTCTGTAAATTTAACACACCCAGGGAAGAGCAGACTGACCTCACACTGTCAATGTAACACACCCAGGGAAGATCAGACTGACCCCACTCTGTCAATGTAACAGACCCAAGGAAGACCAGACTGACCTCACACTGTCAATGTAACACACCCAGGGAAGAGCAGACTGACCCCACTCTGTCAATGTAACACACCCAGGGAAGAGCAGACTGACCCCACACTGTCAATGTAACACACCCATGGAAGAGCAGACTGACCCCACACTGTCATTGTAACCCACCCCGGGAAGACCAGACTGACCCCACTCTGTCAATGTAACCCACCCAGGGAAGATCAGACTGACCTCACTCTGTCAATGTAGCACACCCAGGGAAGAACACACTGACCCCACTCAGTCAATGAATCACAACCAGCGAAGAGCAGATTGACCCCATTCTGTCATTGTAACCCACCCAGGGAAGACCAGACTGACCCCATTCTGTCAATGTAACACACCCAGGTAAAAAAAAAAACAGACTGAACCCACACTGTCAATGTAACACACCCAGGGAAGAGCACACTGTCCTCACTCGGTCAATGTAACACACCCAGGGAAGAGCAGACTGACCACACTCAGTCAATGTAACACACCCAGAGAAGAGCAGACTGACCCCACTCTGTCAATGTAACACACCCAGGGAAGAGCAGACTGACCACACACTGTCAATGTAACACACCCAGGGAAGAGCAGACTGACCACACACTGTCAATGTAACCCACCCAGGGAAGAGCAGATTGACCCCAATCTGTCAATGTAACCCACCCAGGGAAGAGCAGACTGACCTCACTCTGTCCATGTAACACACCCAGGAAGAGCAGACTGACCGCACTCTGTCAATGTAACACACCCAGGGAAGACCAGACTGACCCCACTCTGTCAATGTACCCCACCCAGGGAAGAGCAGGCTGACCCCAATCTGTCAATGTAACCCACCCAGGGAAGAGCAGACTGACCTCACTCTGTCCATGTAACACACCCAGGAAGAGCAGACTGACCCCGCTCTGTCAATGTAACACACCCAGGGAAGACCAGACTGACCCCACTCTGTCAATGTAACCCACCCAGGGAAGAGCAGACTGACCTCACTCTGTCAATGTAACCCACCCAGGGAAGACCAGACTCACCCCACTCTGTCAATGTAACACACCCAGGGAAGGCCAGACTGACCTCACTCTGTCAATGTAACACACCCAGGGAAGAGCAGACTGACCCCACTCTGTCAATTTAACACACCCAGGGAAGAACAGACTGAACCCACTCTGCCAACATAACACACCTAGAGAAGATCAGATTGACCCCACCATATCAAAGTAACATACCAAGGGAAGAGCAGACTGACCGCAATCTGTCAATGTAACACACCCAGGGAAGAGCAGACTGACCACACTCGATCAAAGCAACACACCCAGGGAAGAATAGACAGACCCCACTCTGTCAATATAAGCCACCAGGGAAGAGCAGACTGACCCCACTATGTCAATTTAACACACCCAGGGAAGAGCAGACTGACCTCACACTGTCAATGTAACACACCCAGGGAAGATCAGACTGACCCCACTCTGTCAATGTAACAGACCCAGGGAAGAGCAGACTGACCTCACACTGTCAATGTAACACACCCAGGGAAGAGCAGACTGACCCCATTCTGTCAATGTAACACACCCAGGTAAAAAAAAAAACAGACTGAACCCACACTGTCAATGTAACACACCCAGGGAAGAGCACACTGACCTCACTCGGTCAATGTAACACACCCAGGGAAGAGCAGACTGACCACACTCAGTCAATGTAACACACCCAGAGAAGAGCAGATTGACCCCACTCTGTCAATGTAACACACCCAGGGAAGAGCAGACTGACCTCACTCTGTCCATGTAACACACCCAGGAAGAGCAGACTGACCCCACTCTGTCAATGTAACACACCCAGGGAAGACCAGACTGACCCCACTCTGTCAATGTACCCCACCCAGGGAAGAGCAGACTGACCCCAATCTGTCAATGTAACCCACCCAGGGAAGAGCAGACTGACCTCACTCTGTCCATGTAACACACCCAGGAAGAGCAGACTGACCCCGCTCTGTCAATGTAACACACCCAGGGAAGACGAGACTGACCCCACTCTGTCAATGTAACCCACCCAGGGAAGAGCAGACTGACCCCACTCTGTCAATGTAACCCACCCAGGGAAGAGCAGACTGACCTCACTCGGTCAATGTAACCCACCCAGGGAAGACCAGACTGACCCCACTCTGTCAATGTAACACACCCAGGGAAGGCCAGACTGACCTCACTCTGACAATGTAACACACCCAGGGAAGAGCAGACTGACCCCACTCTGTCAATTTAACACACCCAGGGAAGAACAGACTGAACCCACTCTGTCAACATAACACACCTAGAGAAGATCAGATTGACCCCACCATATCAAAGTAACATACCAAGGGAAGAGCAGACTGACCGCAATCTGTCAATGTAACACACCCAGGGAAGAGCAGACTGACCACACTCGATCAAAGTAACACACCCAGGGACGAATAGACAGACCCCACTCTGTCAATATAAGCCACCAGGGAAGTGCAG
Organism: Chiloscyllium punctatum; assembly: GCF_047496795.1. Taxonomy (NCBI): domain Eukaryota; kingdom Metazoa; phylum Chordata; class Chondrichthyes; order Orectolobiformes; family Hemiscylliidae; genus Chiloscyllium; species Chiloscyllium punctatum. The sequence continues at coordinate 52,843,323 of NC_092788.1, read as the reverse complement.
ACTGACCCCACTATGTCAATTTAACACACCCAGGGAAGAGCAGACTGACCTCACACTGTCAATGTAACACACCCAGGGAAGATCAGACTGACCCCACTCTGTCAATGTAACAGACACAGGGAAGAGCAGACTGACCTCACACTGTCAATGTAACACACCCAGGGAAGAGCAGACTGACCCCACTCTGTCAATGTAACACACCCAGGGAAGAGCAGACTGACCCCAATCTGTCAATGTAACACACCCATAGAAGAGCAGACTGACCCCACACTGTCATTGTATCCCACCCCGGGAAGACCAGACTGACCCCACTCTGTCAATGTAACCCACCCAGAGAAGATCAGACTGACCTCACTCTGTCAATGTACCACACCCAGGGAAGAGCAGACTGACCCCACTCTGTCAATGTAACCCACCCAGGGAAGAGCAGACTGACCTCACTCTGTCAATGTAACCCACCCAGGGAAGACCAGACTGACCCGACTCTGTCAATGTAACACACCCAGGGAAGGCCAGACTGACCTCACTCTGTCAATGTAACACACCCAGGGAAGAGCAGACTGACCCCACTCTGTCAATTACCACACCCAGTGAAGAGCAGACTGACCCCACTCTGTTAATTTAACACACCCAGGGAAGAACAGACTGAACCCACTCTGTCAACATAACACACCTAGAGAAGATCAGATTGACCCCACCATATCAATGTAACATACCAAGGGAAGAGCAGACTGACCGCAATCTGTCAATGTAACACACCCAGGGAAGAGCAGACTGACCACACTCGATCAAAGTAACACACCCAGGGAAGAATAGACAGACCCCACTCTGTCAATGTAAGCCACCAGGGAAGACCAGACTGACCTCACACTGTCAATGTAACACACCCAGGGAAGGCCAGACTGACCCGACTCTGTCAATGTAACACACCCAGGGAAGAGCAGACTGACCCCACTCTGTCAATTACCACACCCAGTGAAGAGCAGACTGACCCCACTCTGTTAATTTAACACACCCAGGGAAGAACAGACTGAACCCACTCTGTCAACATAACACACCTAGAGAAGATCAGATTGACCCGACCATATCAATGTAACATACCAAGGGAAGAGCAGACTGACCGCAATCTGTCAATGTAACACACCCAGGGAAGAGCAGACTGACCCCACTCTGTCAATGTAACACACACAGGGAAGAGCAGACTGACCTCACTCTGTCAAGGTAACACACTCAGTGAAGAACAGACTGAACCCACTCTGTCAATATAACACATCCAGAGAAGATCAGATTGACCCAACTCTATCAATGTAACATACCCAGGGAAGAGCAGACTGACCGCAATCTGTCAATGTAACACACCCAGGTAAGAGCAGACTGACCACACTCTATCAAAGTAACACACCCAGGGAAGAATAGACACACCCAACTCTGTCAATATAAGCCACCAGGGAAGTGCAGACTGACCCCACTCTGTCAATTTAACACACCCAGGGAAGAGCAGACTGACCTCACACTGTCAATGTAACACACCCAGAGAAGAGCAGACTGACCCCACTCTGTCAATGTAACACAACCAGGGAACACCAGACTGACCCCACTCTGTCATTGTAACCCACCCCGGGAAGAACAGACTGACCTCACTCTGTCAATGTAACACACCCAGGGAAGAACACACTGACCCCACTCAGTCAATGAATCACAACCAGCGAAGAGCAGACTGACCCTATTCTGTCATTGAAACCCACCCAGGGAAGACCAGACTGACCCCACTCTGTCAATGTAACCCACCCAGGGAAGAGCACACTGACCTCACTCGGTCAAAGTAACACACCCAGGGAAGAGCAGACTGACCACACTCAGTCAATGTAACACACCCAGAGAAGAGCAGACTGACCCCATTCTGTCAATGTAACACACCCAGGGAAGACCAGATTGACCCCACTCAGTAAATGTAACACACCCAGAGAAGAGCAGACTGACCCCATTCTGTCAGTGTAACACACCCAGTGAATAGCAGACTGACCTCACTCTGTCAATGTAACACACCCAGGGAAGAACAGACTGAACCCACTCTGTCAATATAACACGCCCAGAGAAGATCAGACTGACCCCACTCTGTCAATGTAACATACCCAGGGAAGAGCAGACTGACCGCAATCTGTCAATGTAACACACCCAGTTAAGAGCAGACTGACCACACTCTATCAAAGTAACACACCCAGGGAAGAGTAGACAGACCCCACTCTGTCAATGTAAGCCACCAGGGATGTGCAGACTGACCCCACTCTGTCAATGTAACGCACCCAGGGAAGAGCAGACTGACCCCACACTGTTATTGTAACCCACCCAGTGAAGAGCAGACTGACCCCACTCTGTCAATGTAACACACCCAGGGAAGACCAGACTGACCCCACTCTGTCAATGTAACCCACCCAGGGAAGATCAGACTGACCTCACTCTGTCAATGTAACACACCCAGGGAAGAACACACTGACCCCACTCAGTCAATGAATCACAACCAGCGAAGAGCAGACTGACCCCACTCTGTCATTGTAACCCACCCAGGGAAGACCAGACTGACCCCACTCTGTCAATGTTACCCACACAGGTAAAAAAAAACAGACTGACCGCACAATGTCAATGTAACACACCCAGGGAAGAGCAGTACGACCCCACTCAGTCAATGTAACACACCGAGGGAAGAGCAGACTGACCCCACTCTGTCAATGTAACACACCCAGTGAAGGGCAGACTGACCCCACTCTGTTTATGTAACACAATGAGGGAAGAGCAGAATGACCCCACTCTGTCAATGTAACACACCCAGGGAAGTGCAGTCTGACCCCACTCTGTCAATGTGCAATACCCAGGGAAGAGCAGACTGACCTCAATCTGTCAATGTAACAAAATCAGGGAAGAGCAGACTGACCCCACTCTGTCAATGTAACACACCCAAGGAAGAGCAGACTGACCCCACTCTGTCAATGTAACACACCCAGGGAAGAGCAGACTGACCCCACTCTGTCAATGTAACACACCGAGGGAAGAGCAGACTGACCCCACTCTGTCAATGTAACACACCGAGGGAAGAGCAGACTGACCCCACTCTGTCAATGTAACACACCCAGTGAAGGGCAGACTGACCCCACTCTGTCTATGTAACATACCGAGGGAAGAGCATACTGACACCACTCTGTTAATGTAACACACGCAGGGAAGAGCAGACTGACCCCAATCTATCAATGTTACACGCCCAGGGACGATCAGACTGACCCCACTCTGTCAATGTAACACACCCAGGGAAGAGCAGACTGACCCCACTCTGTCAATGTAACACACCCAGTGAAGAGCAGACTGACCCCACTCTGTCAATGTAACACACCCAGGGAAGTGCAGACTGACACCACTCTGTCAATGTATCAAACCCAGGGCAGAGCAGACTGACCCCACTCTGTCAATGTAACACACCCAGGGAAGAGCAGACTGACCCCACTCTGTCAATGTAACACAACCAGGGAAGATCAGACTTACCCCACTCTGTCAATATAACACACCCAGGGAAGAGCAGACTGACCCCACTCTGTCAATGTAACACACCCAGGGAAGAGCAGACTGACGCCACTCTGTCAATGTAACACACCCAGGGAAGTGCCGACTTACCGCACTCTGTCAATGTAACACTCTCAGGGAAGAACAGACTGACCCCACTCTGTCAATGTACCCACCCAGGGAAGAGCAGACTGACAGCACAGTGACAATCTAACTCACACAGGCAAGAGCAGATGACCCAACAGATGACCTGGTGGCCTGGTATATCCAGGTGTTAGGGTCTGGAATACATTGTCTGGGTTTATGGGATAGACCGGATTAATCCCGGGGTTAGGGTCTGGAACACAGTTTGTGAGATTGTGCGATAGGCTGGAATATTTCAGGAGTTAGGGTCTGGAACACATTGCTTGAGACAGTGGGATAGGTCGGATTAATCCAGAGGTAAGTGTCTGGAATACAGTGCCTGAGAGTGTGGAATAGGCCGGATTAAACCAGGGGTTAGGGTCTGGAGTACAGTGTCTGAGAGAGTGGGGAGGCCGGGTCAATCCAGGGGTTAGGGTCTGGAACACAATGTCCGAGTGTGAGGGATTGGCCGGATTAATCCAGGGGTTAGGGTCTGGAACACAGTGTCAGAAAGTGTGGGGGAGGCTGGATTAATCCAGGGGTTAGGGTCTGGAACACAGTATCAGAGAGTTTGGGATAGGCCAGATTACTCCAGGAATTAGCGTATGGAACACAGTGCCTGAGAGTGTGGGATAGGCCAGGTCAATCCAGGGGTTAGGGTCTGGAACACAGTGTCTGAGAGTGTGGGATAGGCCGGATCAATCCATCTTTTTGGGTCTGGAATATAGTGTCTGCGGGAGTAGGATAGGCCGGATTAATCCAGGCATTAGGGACTGGTACAAAGTGCCGGAAAGTGTGGGGAAGGTTGATTCATTCCCAGGGTTAGAGTCTGGAACAAAGTGTGAGGGAGTGTGGGATAGGCCGAATTAATCCAGGCATTAGGGTCTGGAACAGAGTGTCTGAGAGCGTGGGATAGACTGGATTAATCCAGGGGTTAGGGTCTGGTACAGAGTGTCTGAGAATGTGGGATAGGCCGAATTAATCCAGGCATTATGTTCTGGTACAGAGTGTCTGAGAGTGTGGGATAGGCCGGATTAATCCAGGGATTAGGGTCTGGAACAAAGTTCCTCAGAGTGTGGGGAGGCCGGGATAATCCAGGATTCAGTGTCTGGAACTCAGTGTCTAGGAGTGTGGGATAGGCCGGATTAATCCAGTTGTTAGGGTCTGTTACAAAGTGCCTGATAGTGTAGGGAGGCCGTGATAGTCCAGGATTTAGTGTCTGGAACTCAGTGTCTGAGAGTGTGGGATAGGCCGGATTAATCCAGGGATTAGGGTCTGTTACAAAGTGCCTGATAGTGTAGGGAGGCCGGGATAGTCCAGGATTTAGTGTCTGGAACTCAGTGTCTGTGAGTGTGGGAGGGGCCGGATTAATCCAGTTGTTAGGGTCTGGAACAAAGTGTCTGATAGTGTAGGGAGGCCGGGATAGTCCAGGATTTAGTGTCTGGAACTCAGTGTCTGAGAGTGTGGGATAGGTCGGGTCAATCCAATGGTCAGTGTCTGGAACACAGTGGCTGAGAGTGTGGGGTAGGCCGGATTAATCCAGGAATTAGAGTCTGGAACACAGAGCCTGAGAGTGTGGGGTAGGCCGGATTAATCCAGGAATTAGAGTCTGGAACACAGAGCCTGAGAGTGTGTATTGGCCGGGTCAATCCAGGGGTTAGGGTCTGGAACACAGTATCAGAGAGTTTGGGATAGGCCAGATTACTCCAGGAATTAGGGTCTGGAACACAATTCCTGAGAGTGTGTATTGGCCGGATTAATCCATGGGTTAGGGACTGGAAGAGAGTGTCAGAGAGTTTGGGGTGGCCGGGTCAATCCAGGGGTTAGGGTTTGGAACAGTATGTGAGAGAGTGGGATAGGTCAGATTAATCCAGGGGTAAGCATGTGGAATACAGTGTCTGATAGTGTGGGATAGGCCAGATTAATCCATGGGTTAGGGTCTGGAAAACAGTGTCTGAGAGTGTAAGGACACTGGGTCAATCCAGGGGTTACGGTTTGGAATACATTGTCTGAGTTTATGGGATAAACTGGATTAATCCAGGGGTTAGGGTCTGGAACACAGTGTGTGAGTGTGGGTTAAGCTGGAATATTGTACGAGTTAGGGTCTGGAACGCAGTGTTTGAGAGAGTGGGATAGGTCGGATTAATCCAGGGGTAAGTATGTGGAATACAGTGCCTGAGAGTGTGGGATAGGCCAGGGTCAGGGTCTGGAAAACAGTGTCTGAGAGTGTGGGGACACTGGGTCAATCCAGGGGTTAGGGTCTCGAACACAGTGTCTGAGAGCGTGGGATAGGCCGGATTAATCCAGTGGTTTGGGTCTGGAATACAGTGTCTGCGGGAGTAGAATAGGCCGGATTAATCCAGGGGTTAGGGTCTGGTACAAAGTGCCGGAAAGTGTGGGGAAGGCCGATTCAATCCCGGGGTTAGAATCTGGAAAAAAGTGTCTGGGAGTGTAGGATAGGCCGGATTAATCCAGGGGTTAGGGTCTGGAACACAGTGTCTGAGAGTGTTGAATAGGCCGGATTAATCCAGGGGTTAGGGTCTGGGACAAAGTGAATGAGAGTGTGGGGAGACCGGAATAATTCAGTATTTAGTGTCTGGAACTCAGTGACTGAGAGTGTGGAATAGGCCAGGTCAATCCAGGGGTTACTGTCTGGAACAGAGTGCGTGAGAGTGTGGGTTAGGCCGGATTAATCCAGGGGTTAGGGTCTGGAACAGTGTCTGAGAGTGTGGGATAGGCCGCAATAATCCAGCGGTTTGGGCCTGGAATACAGTTTCTGCGGGAGTAAGAAAGGCTGGATTATCCAGGGGTTAGGGTCTGGTACAAAGTGCCGGAAAGTGTGGGGAAGGCCGATTCAATCCCGGGGTTAGCATCTGGAACAAAGTGTCTGGGAGTGTAGGATAGGCTGGATTAATCCAGGGGTTTGGGTCTGGCACAAAGTGCCTGAGAGTGTGGGATAGGCCGGATTAATCCACGGGTTAGGTTCTGGCACAAAGTGCATGAGAGTGTGGGGATACTGGGTCAATCCAATGGTTAGTGTCTGGAACACAGTAGCTGAAAGTGTGGGATAGGCCGGATTAATCCAGGAGTTAGGGTCTGCATCACAGTGCCTCAGAGTGTGGAATGGGCCGGATTAATCCTGGGTTTAGGGTCTCGAACACAGTGTCTGAGAGTGTGATGGAGGCCGGGTCAATCCAGTCGTTAGGGTCTGGAACGCAGTGTCGGACAGTGTGTGATAGGCCGGATTACTCCAGGAATTAGGGTCTGGAACACAGAGCCTTAGAGTGTGTATTGGCCGGATTAATCCATGGGTTAGGGACTGGAACACAGTGTCAGAGAGTTTGGGGTGGCCGGGTCAATCCAGGGATTAGGGTCTGGAACACACTGTGTGAGTGTGGGATAGGCTGGAATATTCTAGGAGTTAGGGTCTGGAATGCAGTGCTTCAGAGAGTGGGATAGGCCGGAATAATCCAGAGTAAGTGTCTGGAATACAGTGTCTGAGAGTGCGGGGACACCGGGTCAATCCCAGGGTTAGTGTCTGGAACACAGTGTCTGAGCGTGAGGGATAGGCCAGATTAATCCAGGTGTTAGGGTCTGGAACACAGTGCCTGAGAGTGTGCGGAGGCCGGAATAATCCAGGTGTTAGGGTCAGGAACACAGTGTCTGAGAGTGTGGGTTATGCCGGAATAATCCAGGGGTATGGTCTGGAACACAGTTTCTCAGAGTGTGGGGTAGGCCGGAATATTCCAGAGGTTAAGGTCTGGAACTCAGTGTCTGAGAGTGTGTGATAGGCCGGATTAATCCAGGTGTTAGGGTTTGGAACTCAGTGTCTGAGAGTGTGGAATAGGCCGGATTAATCCAGGTGTTAGGGTTTGGAACTCAGTGTCTGAGAGTGTGGGATAGGCCGGGTCAATCCAATGGTTAGTGTCTGGAACACAGTGGCTGAGAGTGTGGGGTAGGCCGGAATAATCCAGGGGTTAGGGTCTTGAACACAGTGCCTAAGAGTGTGTGGGAGGCCAGAATAATCCAGGATTTAGGGTCTGGAACTCAGTGTCTGAGTGTGTGGAATAGGCCGGATTACTCCAGGAATTAGGGTCTGGAACACAGAGGCTGAGAGTGTGGGATAGGCTGGATTAATCCAGGGGTTAGGGACTGGAACAAAGTGTCTGAGAGTATAGGATAGGCTGGAATAATCCAGGGGTTAGGGTCTGGAACACAGGTTCTGAGATTGAGGGATAGGCCAGATTATTCCAGCGGTTTGGGTCTGGAATACAGTGTCTGCGAGAGAAGTACTGTCCAGATTAATCCAGGGGTTAGGGTCTGGTACAAAGTGCCGGAAAGTGTGGGGAAGGCCGATTCAATCCGGGGGTTAGAGTCTGGAACAAAGTGTCTTGGACTGTAGAATAGGCCGGATTAATCCCGGCATTAGCGTCTGGAACACAGTGTCAGAGAGTGTGGGATAGTCCGGATTAACCCAGGGGTTAGGGTCTGGAACACAGTGTTTGGGAGAGTGGGATAGGTCGGATTAATCCAGGGGAAAGTGTCTGGAATACAGTGCCTTAGAGTGTGGAATAGGCGGGATTAATCCAGGGGTTAGGGTCTGGAATACAGTGTCTGAGAGTGTGTATTGGCCGGATTAATCCATGGGTTAGGGACTGGAACACAGTGTCAGAGAGTTTGGGGTGGCCGGGTCAATCCAGGGGTTAGGGTCTGGAACACAATGTCTGAGCGTGAGAGCTAGGCTGGATTAATGCAGGAGTTAGGGTCTGGAACACAGTGTCTGAGAGTGTGGGATAGGCCGGATTAATCCAGGCATTAGGGTCTGGAACACAGTATCTGAGAGTGTGGGATAGGCCGGGTTAATCTAGTGGTTCGGGTCTGCATCTCAGTGCCTCAGTGTGGAATGGGCCGGATTAATCCTGGGCTAGGATCTCGAACACAGTGCCTGAGAGTCTGGGGGAGGCCGGAATAATCCAGGAGCTAGTGTCTGGTACAAAGTACCTGAGAGTGTGGGATATGCCGGATTAATACAGGGGTTAGGGTCTGGAACACATTGTCTGAGAGTGTGGGATAGGCCGCATTAAACCAGGGGTTAGGTCTGGCACAAAGTGCCTTCGAGTGTGGAATAGGCCGGGTCAATCTATGGGCTAGGGTCTGGAACACAATGTCTGAGCATGAGGGATTGGCCGGATTAATCCAGTGTTAAGGTCTGGAACACAGCATTTGAGAGTGTGGGATAGGCCGGATTAATGCAGGAGTTAGGGTCTGGAACACAGTGTCTGAGAGTGTGGGATAGGCCACATTTAATCCATCGGTTGGGGCCTGGAATATAGTGTCTGCGGGAGTAGAATAGGCCGGATTAATCCAGGGGTTAGGGTCTGCATCACAGTGCCTTAGAGTGTGGAATGGGCTGGATTAATCCTGGGTTTAGGGTCTCGAACACAGTGCCTGAGAGTCTGGGGGAGGCCGGAATAATCCAGGGGTCTGAAACACAGTGCCTGAGAGTCTGGGGGAGGCTGGAATAATCCAGGGGTTAGGGTCTAAAATACAGTGTCTGAGAGTGTGATGGAGGCCGGGTCAATCCAGGGGTTAGGTTCTGGAACGCAGTGTCTGAGAGTGTGGGATAGGTCGGATTAATCCCGGGGTTAGTGTCTGGAACTCAGTGTCTGAGAGTGTGGAGAAGGCTAGATTAATCCAGGGGTTACGGTCTGGAACGCAATGTCTGAGAGTGTGTATTGGCCAGTTTAATCCATGGTTAGACTGGAACACAGTGTCAGAGAGTTTGGTGTGGCCGGGTCAATCCAGTGTCAGAGAGTGTGGGATAGGCCAAATTACTCCAGGAATTAGGATCTGGAACACAGAGCCTGAGAGTGTGTATTGGCTGGATTAATCCATGGGATAGGGACTGGAACACAGTGTCAGAGAGTTTGGGGTGGCCGGGTCAATCCAGGGGTTAGGGTCTGGAACACAATGTCTGAGCGTGAGGGATAGGCTGGATTAATGCAGGAGTTAGGGTCTGGAACACAGTGATAAATTTGTAGGATAGGCTGGATTAATCCAGGGGTTAGTGTCTGGAACACAGTGTCTGAGAGTGTAGGATAGGCTGGATTAATCCAGGGGTTAGGGTCTGGAACACAGTGTCTGAGAGTGTATGATAGGCTGGATTAATACAGGGGTTAGTGTGTGTAATACAATGTCTGAGAGTGTGGGATAGGCCGGATTAATCCAGAGTTTAGGGCTTGGAACACAGTGTCTGAGAGTGTGGTGAGGCCGGTTCAATGCAGGGGTTAGGATCTGGAACAAAGTGCCTGAGAGTGTGGGAAAGGCTGGATTAATCCAGGGGTTAGGTCTGGACACAGTGCCTGAGAGTGTGGGATAGGCCGGATTAATCGAGGGGTTAGGTTCTGGAACACAATGCCTGAGAGTGTGGGATAGGCCGGATTTTTCCAGCGGTTAGGGTCTGGTACAAAGTGCCGGAAAGTGTGGGGAAGGACGATTCAATCCTGGGGTTAGAGTCTGGAACAAACTGTCTGAGAGTGTGGGATAGGCAGGATTAATCCAGGGGGTAGGGTCTCGAACAAAGTGCATGAGAGTGTGGGATCGGCCGGATTAATCCAGGGTTTAGGGTGTGGTACAAAGCGCCTGAGAGTGTGAGATAGGCCAGCCTAATCCAGGGTTTAGGGTCTGGAACACAGTGTCTGAGAGTGTGGGATAGACCGGGTCAATCCAATGGTTAGTGTCTAGAACACAGTGTCATAGAGTTTGGGTTGGCCGGGTCAATCCAGGGGTTAGGGTTTGGAACACAGTGTCAGAGAGTTTGGGGTGGCCGGGTCAATCCAGTGGTTCGGGTCTGGAACACAGTGTGTGAGTGTGGGATAAGCCGGAATATTCCAGGAGGTAGGGTCTGGAACGCAGTGCTTGATAATGTGGGATAGGTCGGATTAATCCAGGGGTAAGTGTCTAGAATACAGTGCCTGAGAGTGTAAAATAGGCCGGATAAATCCAGGGGTTGGGGTCTGGTACAAAGTTCCGGAAAGTGTGGGGAAGGCCGATTCAATCCCGGGGTTAGAGTCTGGAACAAAGTGTCTGGGAATGTGGGATAGGCCGGATTAATCCAGGCATTAGGGTCTGGAACCCAGTGTCTGAGAGTGTGGGATAGGCCAGACTACTCCAGGAATTAGGGTCTGCAATGCAGTGTTTAAGAGAGTGGGATAGGTCGGATTAATCCAGGGGTTAGGGTCTGGAACAAAATGCCTGAGAGTGTGGGGTGGCCGGAATAATCCAGGATTTAGTGTCTGGAGCACAGAGTCTGAGAGTGTGGGATAGGCCGGATTAATCAAGGGGTTAGGGTCTGCATCACAGTGCCTCAGAGTGTGGAATGGGCTGGATTAATCCTGGGTTTAGGGTCTCGAACACAGTGCCTGAGAGTCCAGGGGAGGCCGGAATAATCCAGGGGTTAGGGTCTGAAATACAGTGTCTGTGAGTGTGTGATAGGCCGGGTCAATCCAGGGGTTAGGGTCTGGAACACAATGTCTGAGAGTGTGAGATAGGTCAGATTAATCCAGGGGTAAATGGCTGGAATACAGTGCCTGAGAGCGTAGGATAGGCCAGATTAATCCATTGGTTAGGGTCTGGAACACAGTGTCTGAGAGTGTGAGGATACCGGATTAATCCAGGGGTTAGGGTCTGGAACACAGTGTCTGAGCGTGAGTGATTGGCCGGATTAATCCAGTGTTAAGGGCTGGAACACAGTGTTTGAGAATGTGGGATAGGCTGGATTAATGCAGGTGTTACTGTCTGCAACACAGTGCCTGAGAGTGTGGAATTGGCTGGATTAATCCAGGGGTTAGGGTCTGGAAAACAGTGCCTCAGAGTGTGGGATAGGCCGGACTAATCCAGGGGTTACGGTCTGGAACACGGTTTCTGAGAGGGAGGGGAAGGCCAGATTACTCCAGGGGTTAGGGTCTGGAACACAGTGCCTGAGAGTGTGGGACAGGCCGGATTAATCCTAGGCCTAGGGTCTCGAACACAGTGCCTGAGAGTCTGGGGGAGGCCGGGTCAATCCAGGGGTTAGGGTCTGGAACGCAGTGTCTGAGAGTTTGGGGTGGCTGGGTCAATCCAGGGGTTAGGGTCTGGAACACAATGTCTGAGCGTGAGGGATAGGCTGGATTAATGCAGGGGTTAGGGTCTGGAACACAGTGCCTGAGAGTGTGGGATAGGCCGCATTTAGTCCAGCAGTTTGTGTCTGGAATACAGTATCTGCGGGAGTAGAGTAGGCTGGATTTATCCTGGGGTTAGGGTCTGCATCACAGTGCCTTAGAGTGTGGAACGGGCCGGATTAATCCTGGGTTTAGGGTCTCGAACACAGGGCCTGAGACTCTGGGGGAGACCGGAATAATCCAGGGGTTAGGTTCTGAATCACAGTGTCTGAGAGTGTGGAGAAGGCCAGATTAGTCCAGGGGTTAGACTCTGGAACGCAATGTCTGAGAGTGTGGGATAGGCCAGATTACTCCAGGAATTAGGGTCTGGAACACAGTGCCCGAGAGTGTGGGATAGGCCGGGTCCATCCAGTGGTTCGGGTCTGGAACACAGTGTGTGAGTGTGGGATAGGCCGGAATATTCCAGGAGTTAGGGTCTGGAACGCAGTGCTTGAGAGTGTGGCATAGTTTGGATTAATCCTGGGGTAAGTGTCTTAAATACAGTGGCTGAGAGTGTGGGATAGGCTGGATTATTCCAGGGGTAAGGGTCTGGAACACTGTCTGAGAGTGTGGGATAGGCTGGATTATTCCAGGGGTAAGGGTCTGGAACACTGTCTGAGAGTGTGGGATAGGCCGAATTAATCCAGGGGTTAGGGTCTGGAACACAATGTCTGAGCGTGAGGGATAGGCCGGATTAATCCAGGGGTTAGGGTCTGGAACACAGTGTCTGAGAGTGTGGGATAGGCTGGATTAATCCAGGGGTTAGAGACTGGAACAAAGTGCCAGAGAGCGTGGGGAAGGCAGATTCAATCCAAGAGTTAGGGTTCTGGAATATAATGTCTGCGAGTGTGGGATAGGCTAGATTAATCCAGGGGTTAGGGTCGCGAACACAGTGCCTGAGAATGTGGGATAGGCCGGATTAATGCAGGGGTTAGGATCTGGAACACAATGTCTTAGATTATGGGATAGGCCAGATTAATCCAGGGGTTTGTGTCTGGAATATAGCAACTGTGAGTGTGTGGTAGGTCGGAATAATCCAGGGGTTAGTGTCTGGAACACGTGTCTGAGGGTGAGGAATAGGCCAGATATATCCAAGGGCTAGGATCTGGAATACAGTGTCTGGGATAGGCGGGATTAATCCAGACGTTAGGGTCTGGGACACAGTGCCTGAGAGGGTGTATTGGCCGGGTCAATCCAGCGGTTAGGGTCTGGAACAAAGAGCCTGAGAGTGTGGGAGAGGCCGGATTAATCCAGGGGTGAGTGCCTGGAACACAGTGTCTGAGAGTGTAGGATAGGCCCGGTCTATCCAGGGGTTACGCACTGGAACACAATGTCTGAGATAGTGGGATAGTTCGGATTAATCAAGGGGTTAGGGTCTGTAACACAGTGTCCGAGAGTGTGGGATAGGCCAGATTAATCCAAGTGTTAGGGTCTGGTACACAGTGTCTGAGAGTGTGGGATAGGCCGGATTAATCAAGGGGTTAGGGTCTGTAACACAGTGTCTGAGAATGTGGTGTATGCCAGATTAATCCAGAGGTTAGTGTCTGGAATACAGTGTCCGAGAGTGTGGGGGAGGTCGGATTAATCCAGGGGTTAAAGTCTGGAACACAGTGCCTGAGAGTGTGGGATAGGCCGGATTAATCCAGGGGTTAGAGACTGGAACAAAGTGCCGGAGAGTGTGGGGAAGGCAGATTCAATCCAAGGGTTAGGGTCTGGAACATATGTCTGCGAGTGTGGAATAGGCCGGATTAATCCAGGGGTTAGGGTCTGGAACACAGTGTCTGAGGGTGGGGGGAGGCCGACTTAATCCAGGAGTTAGGGTCTGGAACACAGTGTGTGAGTGTGGGATAGCCCGGAATATTCCAGGAGTTAGGGTCTGGAACGCAATGCTTGAGAGAGTGGGATAGGTCAGATTAATCCAGGGGTTAGTGTCTGGAACGTAGTGCTTGAGAGTGGGGACACCAGGTCAATCCAGGGGTTACGGTCTGGAACAGAATGTCTGAGCGTGAGGGATAGGCCGGATTAATCCAGGTGTTAAGGACTGGAACACAGCATTTGAGAGTGTGGAATAGGCCGGATTAATGCAGGAGTTAGGGTCTGGAACATAGTGTCTGAGAGTGTAGGGGGAGGATGGATTAATCCAGGGGTTAGGGTCTGGAACACAGTGTCTGAGAGTGTGAGATAGGCCTGGTCAATCCAGAGGTTAGTGTCTGGAATACAGTGCCTGAGAGTGTGGGATAGACCGATTACTCCAGGGGTTAGTGTGTGGAACACAGTGCCTGAGAGAGTGGAATAGGCCGGATTAATCCAGGGGTTAGTGTCTGGAACAGAGTGCCTGAGAGTGTGGGATAGGCCGGGTCAATCCAGGGTTTAGGGACTGGAACTCAGTGTCTGAGAGTGTGTGGGAGGTCTGAGTAATCCAGGGGTAAGGGTCTGGAACACAGTGCTTGAGAGTGTGAGGTTAGCTGGAATAATCCAGGGGTTAGGGTCTGGAACACAGTGTCTGAGAGAGTGGGATAGGCCGGATTAATCCAGGGGTTAGGGTCTGGAACACAGTGCCTTAGAGATTGGGATAGGCCAGATTAATCCAGGGGTTAGGGTCTGGAACACAGTGCCTGACAGTGTGGGGTTGGCCGGATTAATCCAGTGGTTAGGGTCTGGAACTATGAGAAACAAAGCTCATACACTTCAATAATTGCAGTCCGAGACAAAATCTGAATCAGTAGTGTCTTTTATTTTACTCTTGCAAGAGGGCGTGATGTCCAGTGTCTACAAGGCAAGGGACATACACACCCCAAATTCAATTCATACACAATATTTATATAATTTGGTTTCTTTTGTTTTACATTGCTCCTCCCCTGTTTACATCTTCCACTTCCCTCAGACCGGCCCCCATTACCCCTGTTTATCTCTTGCCTTGTCTGTGACAAAATGCTTATTTCTGGCCTCACAAGGCCGTTTGACCTCATCCCGCTGTAGGTCATCGTTAGGCATATTCTTTCTTCATCATTATCTTCCCCCTCCATCTGTACCTTTCCCTCACAGCATCTTATCACTAAGCCCTTTTAATTGGGGTTTGTTCCTGTGTTTCTGTAAAAGTGGGAAACAGATGTTTATACCTACTGCTGAAACAGGCAAATCTAATTTAACTGCCTCTCTTCACAGCATTTTATCTATTCGCCCGTAATATCTACTATTGTCTTACAGTCTCATTTCTTTCTTCCATACATTTTTAGCTAATACAAAAACAATTATATATTTCCTCCACATAGTTTCCATTCTTATTGACTCAGCTCTTGGCTGAAACAATGACACATTGGTGTGAGTTCATTCACCTTGTCTCAGAAATTATAATTGCAGAATTGCAGAAGTAACATTAATTTACCTATATCCCACACCCTGAAGCAGAGTTTGTAGAATGTTTTTGTCAGTGTTTGTTTGAACAACAACATTGTTCACTGACTGGGGATGGACCTATTTCAGATCCAACATTGCATCATGAAGCTGAGTAAATGAATCACCTCACAGTAAGAGATCCTTCAGGAAATTGGGAAACAGATGGAATTCAGAGTGATGATGAAGTTTTAAAGTGATCCCTATAAAGGACAAACAATAACTGGGGACCAGAAGCAGAGTGCCATGAGTTGAATCTGAGAGGGAGCACTGCCCCAGATAAACAGGGAAAGAGTGAAATGTCTGACTGCAACTGATCAGGGACAAACATGGCAAGGAACGGGCTCAAATATTCAACATAAAGGCACATTCTTTAGCTCTGAGCCCACCCACCATCTGTTCCCCTCGGTCTACAACACATTTTCCAGCAGCTCCTTCCATTTCTGAACAAGAGGGAGATCAGATTATAGACATTAATCTGACTACATTACCCATGCTGCCCTGGGAGATTGCGCCTGCGCAGTAAGAGCCGGTGAGGATCGGTCCGCGGAGCCTAATGGGAGTTGTAGTTCTTACAAGCGCGCACGCGATCCGCTGCAGTTGGCGGCCAACGGCGGGGAGTTCGAACGTGAGCGCGCGGGAGGCCCAGAGCGGAGGTCACGTGGTGCGGCTGGAATTGGGGGGAGGGGCGGGGTTTATAGACCCAGAGACCTCCCTCCAAACCTGGGGACATGGGAGAATAGGGAAATGGCACAGATATTACAACAATGTTTTCTCTAATTTCATAGTGGGATATAAAAAACATTTCCCAATTATAGGGCACAAAGAGCCTGAGAACCACAGTAAAACCTAATATCTGTGGTGGGTGAGTCACTTGGTAGGATTGAGAGGGACAAGGTGGACATGCATTTGGAAAGACAGGGTTTGATTAGGAACAGTCAGCATGGCTTTGTGGATGGGAGATCATGTCTCACAAATTTGTTAGAGTTCTTTGTTGAAAAGGGCAGAGTGACAGACATAATCTGGATGGATGTAGTCTAAAGCCTTCCAGCCTTTGATAAGATTCCACATGGTAGGCTGCTCTGGAAGGTTAGCTCTCATGGAATCCAGGACAAGGCGGTAAATTGGATACACAATTGGCTTGACCGTAGGAAGCAGAGGGTCATAGTTGAAGAATGCTGGTCGGACTGCAGGCCTGTGACCGTCCCACAGGGGTTGGTGCTTGGCTCATTGCTGTTTATCTATATCAGTGATTTGGATGAGAGTGTACAAGGTATGAGTAGTTAGTTTGCTGATGACAAGAAAATAGTTGGTGTCGTGGACAGTGAGGAAGATTATCAGAAAATGCAGCAGGACCTTGATCAGCTGGGGAAGTGAGCGGAGAAATGGCAAATGGAGTTTAACATACCTAAGTAAATCCACAGGACCCGATCAGCTGTACCCTAGAACTCTATGGAAAGCTAGGGAACTGATTGGTGGGCCCCTTGCTGAAATATTTGTATTAACGATAGTCACAGGTGAGGTGAAGGAAGACAAGAGTTGGGTAACATGGGACCACTATTTAAGAAAGGTGGTAAGAACACGCCAGGGAACTATAAACCAGTGAACTTCACTTCAGTGGTAGGCATGTTGTTGGAGGGAATACTGAGGGACAGGATTTACATGTTTTTGGAAAGGCAAGAATTGATTAGTGATAGTCAACATGTCTTTTTGCATGGGAAATTATGTCTTACAAACTTGTTTGAGGTTCTTGAAGACGTCACAAAGAGGAATAACGAGGGCAGAGCGGTGGACATGATCTGTATGGACTTCAGTAAAGCGTTCGACAAGGTTCCCCATGGAAGATTGGTTAGCAAGGTTTGATCTCATGGAATACATGGTGGACCCGCCATTTAGGTACAAAACTGGCTTGAAGGTAGAAGACAGATAGTGGTGGTGGAGGGTTGTTTTTCACACTAGAGGCCTGTGACCATTGGAGTGCCACAAGGATTGGTGCTGGGTCCACTACTTTTCGTCATTTATATGAATAATTTGGATGTGAACATAGCATGTATATTTCATAAGTTTGCAGATGATACCAAAATTGGAGGTGTTGTGGACAGCGAAGAAAGTTAACTCAGATTACAATGGGATCTTGATCAGATGGGCCAATGGGCTGAGGAGTGGCAGATGGAGTTTAATTTAGAAAAATGTAAATTGTTGCATTTTGGGAAAGCAAATCTGAGCAGGACTTATATAATTAATGGTAAGGTCCAAGGAAGTGTTGCTGAACAAAGAAACCTTGGAGTGCAGGTTCGTAGCTCCTTGAAAATAGAGTCACAGGTAGATAGGATAGTGAAGAAGGCACATGATAAGCTTTCCTTTATTGGTCAGAATGTTGAGTATCGGAGTTGGGAGGTCATTTTACCGATGTACGGGATGTTAGTCAGGCCACTGTTGGAATATTGCATGCAATTCTGGTCTCTTCCTAACAGAAGGATATTGTGAATGTTGAAAGGATTCAGAAAGAATTTACAAGGATGTTGTCAGGGTTGGAAGATTTGAGCTGTAGGAAGAGGTTGAATAGGATGGGGCTGTCTCCCTGGAACGTTGAAGGCTGAGGGGTGACCTTATAGAGGTTTGTAAAATCATGAGGGCATGGATATGGAAAAGAGACAAGGTATTTTCCCTGAGGTGGGGGAGTCCAGACCTAGAGGGCATATGTTTAGACAATAGACAATAGATGCAGGAGTAGGCCATTCAGCCCTTCGAGCCTGCACCGCCATTCAATATGATCATGGCTGATCATTCCCAATCAGTATCCTGTTCCAGCCTTATCTCCATAACCCTTGACTCCACTATCTTTAAGAGCTCTATCCAATTCTTTCTTAAATGAATCCAGAGTCTGGGCCTCCACTGCCCTCTGGGGCAGAGCAGTCCACACAGCCACCACTCTCTGGCTGAATTAGTTTCTCCTCATCTCTGTCCTAAATGGTCTACCCCGTATTTTTAAGTTGTGTCCTCTGGTTCGGCACTCCCCCATCAGCGGAAATATGTTTCCTCCTGCCAGAGTGTCCAATCCTTTCATAATCCTATACGTTTCAATCAGATCCCCTCTCAGTCTTCTAAACTCAAGGGTATACAAGCCCAGTCGCTTCAGTCTTTCCGTGTAAGGCAATCCTGCCATTCCAGGAATTGACCTCGTGAACCTACGCTGCACTCCCTCAATAGCCAGAATGTCTTTCCTCAAATTTGGAGACCAGAACTGTACACAGTACTCCAGGTCTGGTCTCACCAGGGCCCTGTACAGCTGCAGAAGCACCTCTTTGCTTCTATACGCAATCTTTGCTTCAATACTAAGCATAGGACTTTTTTTTTCTTCAGAATGCAGGAAACTGAGGCTGGATCTTATAGAAGTGAACGAGATCGTGAGAGGCATGGAAAGGGTGAATTCACTCAATCTTTAAGGTAAAAACAATGACTGCAGATGCTGAAAACCAAATACTGGATTAGTGATGCTGGAAGAGCACAGCAGTTCAGGCAGCATCCAACGAGCAGCGAAATCGACGTTTCAGGCAAAAGCCCTTCATCAGGAATAAAGGCAGTGAGCCTGAAGCGTGGAGAGATAAGCTTCATCAGGAAGGGCTTTTGCCCGAAACGTTGATTTCACTGCTCGTTGGATGCTGCCTGAACTGCTGTGCTCTTCCAGCACCACTAATCCAGTATTTGATTTTCAGCATCTGCAGTCATTGTTTTTACCTTAGAAGGATATGGGCCAAGCTCAGGGAAATGGGGTTAATGTGGAGGACATGTTGGTCATCATGGATCAGTTTGGGCCCAAAGGGCACATCTCCATGCTGGAGGACTCCATGACGATTGGGGAAATCAATGGAAATAAAACCTAATAAATCCCCAGGGTCTTGTGCTCTCCATCTTTAAGGATGTCCTTAATGAAGTCACCCGAGAAATAGTGGATGCATTGTGATCATTTTCCAGCTTTCTCTAGACTCTGGAAGAGCTCTAAAAGACTTGGCAGCATGGTGCTAGCCCTGCTGTTTCACAGCATCTGGAACCTGGATTTCAATTCTAGCCTTAGGAGACTGTCTCTGTGGAGTTTGCACATTGTCTTTTTGGGTTTCTCCTGGGTGCTCTGGTTCCCTCCCACAGTCCAAAGACGTGCAGGTTAGTTGAATTGGCAATACTAAAGTGTTCAGGGATCTGTGGGCTAGCTGAATTAGTCAGAAAAATGGAGAGTACTAGGGTAGGGGAATGGGTCTGGGTGGGATAGTCTTCAGAGGGTCAGTGTGGACTTGTTGGCCCAAATGGCTTATTTCTACACTGTCGTGATTCTATGACTGGAGGGGAGCTAATGTGACTGCACTTTCTTTTTAAAAAGGATGGACAAAGAAAATGGGGAATGATAGGCTGGTTAGACTGAAACCAAAGGAAGGGAAAATGTTGGAGTAAATGTTAAGGACATAATAACTAAGCATTTGGAAAGCAGTGGCACGATTGGTCTTAATCAGCATGGATTCACCAAAGGAAACCATGCTTGACAAACCGTCTGGCACTTTTGATGATGTGTCCAGTACACAAGGGTGAATCAGTTGGTGTTGAGACTTTGGGCTTTCAAAAGGCTTTTGACAAGATTCCACACAACAGATTAGTAAGGAAAGTTATGGCTCATGGTATCGGAGCTCGTGATTTGATGTGGATAGAGAACAGGTTGGCAGACAGGATGCAGAGTTGTAATAAACTGTTGCTTCTCAGAGTGGCAGGCAGTGATGGGTGGGGTACCATAGGGACACTAGTTGTTCACAATACACAATACATGTTAATGGTTTGGATGAAGGAATTGAATGCAACATCTCCAAATGTGCAGACAGCTGTGTGGTAGTGTGTGTTGTGAGGAGGATGCTCAGAAGTTGCAGTGTGACTTGGATAGGCTGGCTGAAAGGGTAAATACTTGCAAACGCAACATAATGTGGATAAAGGAGAAGTTATCCACTTCATGGCAAAAACAGGAAGGTAGATTATGATTTGAATGGTGGCAGTTTAGGAAAAGGTGAAGTCTAACCAGACCTGGGTGTTATGGTGGAACGGTCACTGAAGGTTGGCATGCAGGTGTAGGAAATGGGGGAAAGCTCATGGCATGCTGGCCTTCAGAGTGAGAGGATTTGATACAGGACAACGGATGTCTTCTTGCACGTGTACAGGGCCTTTGGGAGGCCACACCTTGAGTACTCCGTGCAGTATTGTGGTCTCCTAACTGAGGAAGGACATTCTTCCTATTGAGGGAATCTCACAAAGCTTCAACAGACTGATTCCAAGGATGGCTGGACTGACATATGAAGAAAGACTGGATCAATTGGGTTTGTACTCACTGGAATTTAGAAGAATGGGGACAGCCATTGAACCTATGGAATTGTCTACCACAGACAGCTATTGGGACCAGGTCAATAGATGTATATTCAGGGAGCTGGAAATGGGAATTCAGGTTAAAGGGATCAAGGGGGTATGGAGAAAAAAACAGGAGTGGGATACTGAAATTGAATGATCAGCCATCATCTTCTTGAATGATGGTGCTGCCTCGAATGGCCAACAGCTGCAGCTATTTTCTATGTTTCTGAGTGTGCAGCAAGTCAGTATCACTGAGCAGACTGGAAGGAGTGTTCTGCAGGTCAGTATCACTGAAACAGATTGTGAGGATGTGGTACATGAGGATAGCGTTGATTTCTGCTTAAAGCAGCTTGAGAGGAGAACAGTAAATTTTGTAAGATTGTGCTGGTTAAGTGCATCTTTAAAAGCTCCAAGTTAAAAAGCATTTAGAGGAGGGTGGGGTGAGTACTCTGTGGTCTACTCCCTTAAACAAACTATGGTTGGAAGTTTGGACTGTAGTGGGAGTGCTTGGAGTGGGAAAAAGGCCTCTAGTATAATTACTATTATTGAAGGGAGTATCTAACAAGCTTAATTTCAGGGGATGTCATAACCAGTCTTGCAACAATCATGTAACAAAATGTCAATTGTCACAATAGCACTGAGCCAGCTCATAGCCTCCCATGTCACCTAACCACAAGCAGCAGGGCATCATGGGGACAATTAAACCTCCCCATGAAAGCAGATTGATCTTCTCCACATTCCAGCTGACTCCATCTCCACTCCCACAAACATTAATTAATTCCCTTGTAGATCCAAATTCTGTCAAACTCAACCTTGATTCTCGATAATGACTCAGCATCTGCTGCTCTCTGTGGAAGAGAATTACAAACTTAGTTGTGCACAGTGACTGTCCAACAGTTCATCAGTCTCTTTCACCCAGGGTTGGTGTCCGTATTCCATGAATCAAAACTCATTTGTCCTACATCTATTATTCAGCTTCAGATGCCAAACTATGGTCCAATTTCCACATTGACAATTTCATTGGAGCAGTGCAGAGTCTGTTCAAATTGTATACTTGTGTTTTAATTTAATCCTTAGATAGCCATGTTCCCACAGCAGAATCCCTTTCATTGTCTCTCCTGTATTCTTGATACCTACATGGATCACCATGTGCAAGGTGATTTGTTTTTATTCACGGATACGGACATGACTGGCCAGGAATCCAGTGACCCAGGGAATGTTCTGGAAACTGGGTTCAGATCCTGACATGGCAAGATGGTGGAATTGGAATTCAGTAAAATCCTGGAATGAAGAGTTTAATGATGACCATGAAACCATTATTACTTATTAGGGAAAAAACACACACACATCAGTTTCACTGATATTCAGGGAAGGAAATTATCATCCTTACCTCATCTAACCTGCATGTGATTTCAGACCCACAGCAATGCGGTTCTCTCTTAATTGCCCTCTAACCAATTAGGGTTGGACAAAAATTCGAGCCTGGCCAGCCAACCCGACAACTGTTGCATCTGTGAATGAGTCAAGATAGCAAATGTCGAACAAGCTCTGAATCCCTGACAATAAAACAATGCTCCTGGAAAAGCCATCATCACCAGTGAAGGCTCAGTGAGCCTGCATCGTTTTCAGAAACAAAACTAAAAATTGCTGGAAAGCTCAGCAGATCTGACAGCATTTGTTGATAGAAATCAGAGATAACGTTTCGGGTAGAGTGATCCATCGTCAGAAGGGATTTCCCTCCACAGATGCTGCCAGACCTGCTGTGCTTTTCCAGCAATTTCTATTTTATCTTTCTGATTTACAGCATCCACAGTTCTTTCAGTTTTTATTCTGCATTGTTGTCTGAGTGTCACTGGCATGCTGTCTTTTACACCAGTTCCACTATCAGGATCAGCACATGGCGTGACAGAGAAAGAAATGGGACAATCTTTCTCCAAAATGTGTGATCAGAAGGTTTTGTTTTAATATTTGGTTCTCATACATGCTTCTATTCTGCCATTTCCAGTCACTATACTATCACTGATAGATTATTCTCTTCAAAACAAAAAGAAATACTGGAAATAATTCAATATAATGCAAAAGAGTGAGGAGGTCATTCTAACAAAGTGTAGGAAAGTTCTGTCACTCAGTGAGAAATAGCGCCCAGCAGAGTCCTGCAACTTACTCCTGTGGACACATTGGTTTGTGCAGTTACCAGGAACCCGGGGTTTTGTGCTCACTGTTCCATTCACAAGCTTGTCCTTTATTCCTCTCTCCCTGGAGATGCTCGATTGTGGAGTCCGGCTCCAGGAAAAGACAAACCCAGGAATATCCAAAACAGAGCTGTCACTGAGTGAATCCAGAGGGTGGATGTTATTGGCAGAGGATTCCCTCTCAGCTGAAAGGCACAGTCCCCTTTCACTCCGACACAGATTCACCTTCGAGCAGGTTTACTGGGTACGGTAGTGAGCAGGAACCTGGAGTAACTTACCCCACAGGCCCACAAATATCGAGTGTAATTGTTAATGTTCCATTGCAGCCGAGACAGTGTCCCATTCTGGCTCCTTCATGTCGTGCATGTCCCCAGCAGGAAACATTGAGACAGAGATATCCTGATAAAACCACACTGTGAGGCCATGTCTCTGAGTGTCTGGGCCTCTGACCTTACAATGAGAGATGACCCTCACTTAGCTCGAGTGGAGACTGGAAAATCTTCAATAAAATTTCAACCTTCAGCACAGACGGTTGAAAGAAGTAGGGGTGGGTGCAGAATCAGCAAAAACATTATGACAGCAGTGATACTTATAACTTCCAAGGTTCACACAGGCCCCCTCAGTCTGGATCGGAACGACTTCACGACTCTCTTCTTTCCCCATTTGGAGTGAATTCATTTCCCCACAATCTGAATCACATTGAAGATTAAGCAGAAACTAAAAAGGTGGAAACACTGTGTAAATAACGGGCAGAGTGGGGTTAGTGTTCAATAATAAATATAGAAACATTTAGAAACTAATCTGTATTGTATTTCTAAAACTGAAGCACCTCACTTGATCCATTGCAGACGCTTCAGTTTGTACACGGTGGAGCACTGAGGGGACAGGATTGTTGGAGTTGTCCATCTCACTCAACCATCAGTGACTGGTTTGTACTGAGAGCGAGGGCAGGTTTTTCTCAGCAAAGTTCTGAGAAGGAAGCAGCACGTAGCCGGGGTGGGGGAAGGGGTTAGATAGAAAAAGAACAAGAACCACAGTTTATTAATAACAGTATTTCTGACACAGATATAACTATAAAATAAGGGATTTTCTGTTCCAGTAAACTGAACTGACGACATGAAGCAGGTGGAATGTTCCCAGGCCCTGAATGACATCGATGACAATGAGAAGCCTCAGAGCATCCCATCAGAACTCAAGCAGTGCCTTCCATGACATCAAGAGCAATAAATTACAATTCCCAATTGAGTTTGTCTCTGGTTTTTTCAGTCATGGGAATCGGGCATCGCTGGCTGGGCCAGCATTTATTGCTCATTCCTAGTTGCCAAATTCAAAAGGTGTGGATGAGCTTCTTGAACCTCTGCAGTCTCACTGTCCATTGTGGGTTAATCCACACAGAGGAAAACACACCGCCACTTCCGGGTTTAAACTGCGCGTGTGCATTTCACCTCCGCGCAGACTCAGTTCAACGGAGGTGCCTTGAGCCTGCGCACGACTCTTCAGGGCGGAGTTATCACTCTCCCCGGCTCCGATTGGTCAATTAGACTGTCGATCGCCGTGGTGTCGGCCAATCGGGAGTCCGGACAGCAGAGAGGGGTGGGGCCACAGGCAGGTGTGAGGAAGGATCAGGATGGCGCTGGAAACGCCCAGCAGCTCAGGCTCCATCCGCGGATCACGGAAAGGAACATTTCGGGCAAAAGGCCTCCCTCAGGATGTCCCTGCTCCTCGGAGGATGCTGCTGTGTGTTTCCAGCTGTTTGGTGTTACCTCCCCCAGACTCTATAACTCAACATTAACAGTTTGTTGATCTTCACGCCGTCGGGGGGGGGGGGAAGATGTTGGTTTAAACCCAACCTCCTGAGTCCAGCGCAGCCGAAACCCCCGGAGAAGAGAAGACGGACCAACCGCCTTCCCGCCCCTCCCGGTTTGAAATGGTACGCATGCGCAAGACCCGCCCCTCCCTTCCCTCGCGCAGTGTCGGTTCAACGGCGGCGCCTCGAGACACAACTCAGACCCCGGCTCCGATTGGGTAAGGGCTCTGTCGATCCAATGGTGCCGGCCAATAGGGACCGCGGTCCCGCTTGGGCCCCGCCCCCAGGAGGTGGGTCCCTGGAGAAACAGGGTCTTATGGGGGATCGGGGAAGGAAAGTTGTGTTGAGAATGATCAGATCAGACATGGTCTGACTGAAAGGTGGAGCAGACTTTGGGAGGGAATCCCTTCATCATGATGTTCCATCTTATGGTGATCCCTGTTCCATTGGGACTCAGTCCCGTCAATGTGACCATTCACCTGTTTGGGTCTGACACCATTTCATGTGGTGTCTGGTGGATCAGAGTGTGAGGAGTCATTATAAATGTTGTTATCTGTAAAAAATCACAAGGTTGTATCATGAAAGAGGAAGGTGAGGGGGGTGTAGGTTAATATTGGACAAACAGTTATAAACATCTGTTTCCCACTTCTGCAAAAACATAATAAAACCACAATCAAGAGGTCGTAAGGTTCAGTGTGGATAAAGAATGGGAGGAAATGTTACTTTAACAATGTAAGGAAGCAGATGGTAGTGGAAGAGGATACACTAACGATGGACCACAGCAGGATGTGGTGAAATGGCCAAACAAGACTTATACTTTGTTATGTACGAGGTCGGATAAGGCAAGAGATAAACAACAGTAATGAGCGCCAGGTTTAGAATGGTGGGAGGAGGGAAAGAGAATCGAATTGTATATAAGTTGTGTACTCGTTAAGCTCGGTGTGCCTATCTTATAGGCACCACGCTATAATAAACGATACTGCTGCTTCAGATCTTGTCTCAGACTGAAATTATTGAAGTGAGTGGGTTCTATTTCCCACAATTGGGGGCCTGTCCGGGATATTCTTCCATCGCCGGGCGTAGTGGCTGGCCCTGGACACTGGGAAGACATGTCCTGTTCCCGATTGAGGAGTGGTCTCGTGTCCCAGTTTGGTCCGCTCCCTTGGGCGACTGGTACGAATCCCACAAGAGAGACATCTGAATCAGACAGTGAAAGGAGGTCGATGGAAAATACAGAAAAAAGGGGCCAGGCAACTCTGTGCACAGACCAAGGTAAGAAAACTGACTTTTAAGTATTGCCATGGTGGCTGGGAAAAGGGGTATTTAATCGCTGAGGGACTGGCGAGGGTCCTGAGAAATGGGGGTTAGGCAGAGTAAGTCAAACTGCGACGAAGTAAAGGAAGAAAAGGTCCCTGCTAACATTCCTCCAGAAAGTCCGTTGGGGAGGATGTTAAGGAAATGGACAAGTAAGACTTGTACAAGGGAAAAAGATAAAAACAAAATGATGAAATATTGTTGTTTATTATGGACCAAAGAACCAATCCTTCGTCCGGCTGTCTTCTGGCCAAAGTACAGTTCGGACGAGGATTGTGTCTGTCAGTATTTAGATCTGTATGTGAATGAAAAACAACCTTTTATTCTAGAGGAGGCAGACTATGCGTCTTGTTGGAAGGGCAGTTTGGAAATGATGGTAGTAAAGACAAAGGATTCCCCCTGCGCCCCACCCAGTCTCTGGGATCCTCTTGGCTGCTTCCCCCTGTCCCCCCCCCCCCCCCCACCCCGTACCATAAACTCAAATTAGGTGGAAATGGAGGAGGAGGAGGAGAGACAGATAGAGGGGGCCAGGGAACGGATGACCCACAAGAGGAGGAAGAAGGGGCGGTGGACGGGGATGTTTTTGTCCCAGACCCTCAATCCTCAACGAAAGAAAAGGAAGATAAAGTAGATGTTGAGGAGACCTCCGGAGGATCTAAACCAAAGCCTAGGGGAGGAAAACAAAAAAAGGGGAAGAACGTAAAGAGTTATCCCCTTCGGGAGGTACCAGTAGGGGACAAAGAGATTGGGTTTGTAAGTGCCCCCTTCACCAGTGGGGAGGTCAGAACATTTAAAAAGGAGATGAAGGTCCTGGTTGAGGATCCGGTAGAGTTGTCTGAACAAATTGATCAATTCTTGGGGCCCAGTCTGTATACATGGACAGAGTTAATGTCTATTTTGAATATACTATTTGCTGGAGAAGAAAGGGGACTTATTCGAGGAGCATCCATTAAAATATGGGACAGGGAATATCCCACTGGGGATGGGGATGCTGGACAGGGAGAGACAAAGTTTCCCCTCAGAGACCCCCAGTAGGACAATCAAAACCCGGATCATAGAGAAGAAATGAGGGAATTGAAAGACCTGATTCTAAAAGGAGTAAGAGAGGCAGTTCCAAAGTCACAGATTAAGAGTCTTAATGCAAAATTCTCTGGAATGAACCCTGAAGAGAGAGAGAACGAGAACCTGCACAGTTACTGCCTTTGCTGTTTGAATTCATGTATCGCTGGACATCGGAGTGCATCTGGGAAAATTAACAAACAGTGAAATTCACAACTGATCTTGGAGGAACTGTTGGGCGAAGTTCACAGCACAGAATCAGGTAAGTTAATTGTTTTAAGTCTGTCCAAGAGAGAGGCTGCAGTAGTGAGTATAGTGGATTCTTTCTTGATTATATGTTTTTGGAGATAAGTCTCTTGATTAAACTTAAAATATAAGCCATAACTATTAATATACCATGGGCCAGTGTTTGTAGAGGAATAAGACAGTGTATTTTCAGGGTCTGTCGATTGTGAAGGAGAAAAAATGGCCTTTGCAGTGATATGTACTTCATGTCAGATGTGGGAGTTTAAAGAGATTTTAAAGGTTACTGCGGATTATATCTGCCATAAATGCTGTTGGATGCGAATCTTATCAGATTGAGTGGATCGGTTGGAGAGACAGATAGAAGCGATGAGGAATTTGCAACAGCAACAGTATGTGATGGATGACAGATACAGGAAGGGGGAAAGTCTCAGATACAGTCACAATGATGGGTTAACTCCAGGAAGGGTAAGAGATGTAGGCAGCTAGTGCAGGAGTCTTTTGTGGATATACCCATTTCAAACACGTATGCTCTTTTGGAAAATGTAGGGGGTGATGGATTCTCAGGGGAATGTAGCATGAACAGCCAAGTTTCTGGTATTGAGTCTGGCTATAATGCAACAAGGGGTACGTCGGCTTCCAAGAGATCAATTGTGTTTGGGGATTCTGCAGTCAGAGGTACAGACAGACGTTTCTGTGGCCAGCAGTGAAAAAGCAGAATGGTGTGCTGTTTCCCTGGTGCCAGGATCAAGGATGTCTCAGAGAGGGTGCAGAATGTTCTCAAGTGGGAGAGGGGCCAGCAGGAGGTCATTGTTCACATTGGAACCAATGATATAGGAAGGGAAAAGGTTGAGATTCTGAAGGGAGATTACAGAGAGTTAGGCAGAAATTTAAAAAGGAGGTCCTCAAGGGTAGTAATATCCGGATTATTCCCGGTGCTACGAGCTAGTGAGGGCAGGAATAGGAGGATAGAGCAGATGAATTCATGGCTGAGGAGCTGGTGTATGGGAGAAGGATTCACATTTTTGGATCATTGGAATCTCTTTTGGGGTAGAAGTGACCTGTACAAGAAGGACGGATTGCACCTAAATTGGAAGGCGACTAATATACTGGCAGGGAAATTTGCTCGAACTGCTCGGGAGGATTTAAACTAGTAAGGTGGGGGGGGGGGGGTGGGACCCAGGGAGATAGTGCGGAAAGAGATCAATCTGAGACGGGTACAGCTGAGAACAGAAGTGAGTCAAACAGTCAGGGCAGGCAGGGACAAGGTAGGACTAATAAATGAAACTGCATTTATTTCAAAGCAAGGGGCCTAACAGGGAAGGCAGATGAACTCAGGACATGGTTAGGAACATGGGACTGGGATATCAGAGCAATTACGGAAACATGGCTCAGGGATGGGCAGGACTGGCAGCTTAATGTTCCAGGATACAAATACTTTAGGAAGGATACAAAGGGAGGCAAGAGAGGAGGGAAAGTGGCATTTTTGATAAGGGATAGCATGACAGCTGTGCAAAGGGAGGATATTCCCAGAAGTTATTTGGGTGGAACTGAGAAATAAGAAAGGGATGATCACCTTATTGGGATTGTATTATCGATCCCCCAGTAGTCAGAGGGAAATTGAGAAACAAATTTGTTAGGAGATCTCAGCTATCTGTAAGAATAATAGGGTAGTTATGGTCAGGGATTTTAACTTTCCAAATATAGACTGGGACTGCCATAGTGTTAAAGGTTTAGATGGAGAGAAATCTGTTAAGTGCGTACAAGACAATTTTCTGATTCAGTATGTAGATGTACCAACTAGAGAAGATGCAAAACTTGACCTACTCTTGGGAAATAAGGCAGGGCAGGTGACTGAGGTGTCAGTGGGGGAGCACTTTGGGGCCAGCGACCATAATTCTATTAGATTTAAAATAGTAATGAAAAAGGATAAACCAGATCTAAAAGTTGAAGTTCGAAATTGTAGAAAGGCAAATTTTGACGGTATTAGGCAGGAACTTTCGAAAGCTGATTGGAGGCAGATGTTCGCAGGTAAAGGAATGGCTGGAAAATGGGAAGCCTTCAGAAATGAGATAACAAGAATCCAGAGAAAGTATATTCCTGTCAGGGTGAAAGGGAAGGCTGGTAGGAATAGGGAATTCTGGATGACTAAAGAAATTGAGGGTTTGGTAAAGAAAAAAAAGGAAGCATATGTCAGGAATAGACAGGATAGATCGAGTAAATCCTTAGAGAATAGAGGAAGTAGGAGTATACTTAAGAGGGAAATCAGGAGGGCAAAATGGGGACATGAGATAGCTTTGGCAAATAGAATGAAGAAGAATCCAAAGGGTTTTATTAAATACATTAAGGACAAAAGGGTAACTAGGGAGAGAATAGGGCCCCTCAAAGATCAGCAAGGCGGCCTTTATGTGGAGCCACAGAAAATGGGGGAGATACTAAATGAGTATTTTGCATCAGTATTTACTGTGGAAAAGGATATGGAAGATATAGAATGTTGGGAAATAGATGGTGACATCTTGCAAAATGTCCAGATTACAGAGGAGGAAGTGCTGGATGCCTTGAAACGGTTAAAGGTGGATAAATCCCCAGGACCTGATCAGGTGTACGTGAGAACTCTGTAGGAAGCTAGAGAAGTGATTGCTGGACCTCTTACTGAGAAATTTGTATCATCGATAGTCACAGGTGAGGTGCCGGAAGACTGGAGGTTGGCAAACGTGGTGCCACTGTTTAAGAAGGGTGGTAAGGACAAGCCAGGGAACTATAGACCGGTCAGCCTGACCTCAACAGTGTGCAAATTGTTGGAGGGAATCCTGAGGGACAGGATGTACATGTATTTGGAAAGGCAGGGACTGATTCGGGATAGGCAACATGGTTTTGTGCGTGGGGAATCATGTCTCACAAAACTCTTTGTTACTTCTTCAAAAAACTAAATCAGGATTGATGAGAGCAGAGTGGTAGATGTGATCTACATGGACTTCAGTGAGACATTCGACAAGGTTCCCCATGGGAGACTGGTTTGCAAGGTTAGATCTCATGGAATACAGGGAGAAGTAGCCATTTGGATACAGAACTGGCTCAAAGGTAGAAGTCATAGGGTGATGATGGAGGGGTGTTTTTCAGACTGGAGGCCTGTGACCAGTGGAGAGCCACAAGGATCGGTGCTGGGTACACTACTTTTCATCATTTATATAAATGATTTGGATGTGAGCATAAGAGGTACAGTTAGTAAGTTTGCAGCTGACACCAAAGTGGGAAGTGTAATGGACAGCGAAGAAGTTTACCTGAGATTACAACAGGATCTTGATCAGATGGGCCAATGGGCTTAGACGTGGCAGATGGAGTTTAATTTAGATAAATGTGAGGTGCTTCATTTTGGGAAAGCAAATCTTAGCAGGACTTATACACTTAATGGTAAGGTCCTGGGGAGTGTTGCTGAATAAAGAGACCTTAGAGTGCAGGTTCATAGCTCCTTGAAAGTGGAGTCACAGGTAGGTAGAATAGTGAAGAAGGCGTTTGGTATGCTTTCCTTTATTGGTCAGAGTATTGAGTACAGGAGTTGGGAGGTCATGTTGCGGCTGTACAGGACACTGTTGGAATATTAAGTGCAATTCTGGTCTCGGAAAGATGTTGTGAAACTTGAAAAAGTTCGGAAAAGATTTACAAGGATATTGCCAGGGTTGGAGGATTTGCGCTATAGGCAGAGGTTGAATAGGCGAGGGCTGTTTTCCCTGGAGCATCAGAGGCTGAGGGGTGACTTTATAGAGGTTTACAAAATTATGAGGGGCATGGATAGGGTAAATAGACAAAGTCTTTTCCCTGGGGTGGGGAAGTCCAGAAATGGATAGAGTAAATAGACAAAGTCTTTACCCTGGGGTGGGGGAGTCCAGAACTGGAGGGCATCGGTTTAGGATGAGAGGGGAAAGATATAAGAGGGACCTAAGGGGCAACGTTTTCACACAGAGGGTGGTACGTTTATGGAATGAGCTGCCAGAGGATGTGGTGGAGGCTGGTACAATTGCAATAAAAATAAGGATGGCTGTTTTCTAAAATCTACACTCAGGCAGCTGTTCTCCACAATACAAACAGGGACTGTTGTTTGCTACTAGATACACAGGGACTCCTCGTTCCCTGTCTCACAGGCAGGGGCTCCTCGTTCCCTGTCTCAGAGACAGGGGCTCCTCGTTCCCTGTCTCACAGACAGGGGCTCCTCGTTCCCTGTCTCACAGACAGGGACTCCTCGTTCCCTGTCTCACAGACAGGGACTCCTCGTTCCCTGTCTCACAGACAGGGACTCCTCGTTCCCTGTCTCACAGACAGGGACTCCTCGTTCCCTGTCTCACAGGCAGGGACTCCTCGTTCCCTGTCTCACAGGCAGGGACTCCTCGTTCCCTGTCTCACAGGCAGGGGCTCCTCGTTCCCTGTCTCACAGGCAGGGGCTCCTCGTTCCCTGTCTCACAGACAGGGACTGCTGTTCTCTGTATTATAGACAGGGACTGCTGTTCCCTGCATCACCAACAGGGACTGCTGTTCCCTGTATTATAGACAGAGACTGCTGTTCCCTGTATTATCGACAGGGACTGCTGTTCCCTGTATTATCGACAGGGACTGCTGTTCCCTGTATTATAGACAGGGACTGCTGTTCCCTGTATTATCGACAGGGACTGCTGTTCCCTGTATTATCGACAGGGACTGCTGTTCCCTGTATTATAGACAGGGACTCCTGTTCTCTCAAATATAGACAGGGACTGCTGTTCCCTGTATTATAGACAGGGACTCCTGTTCTCTCAAATATAGACAGGTACTGCTCATTCTCTACAATAGACAGCAGACATGTTCGGGTTCCTACAGTCCCACAAGATTTATCTTGTTGGCAATTTCATGAATGAAATGCTTGAGTGGGGTGATATGCCAGACCATGAGGTGACAGATTGTGTTGGAATACAACTCTGCTGCTGTTGCTGGCCCATAGCCCACTCTTGTGTTCCTGGGTCTGTTCGGAGTCTATTTAACACAGTGATAGTGCCACTCTACACAATGGAGGTTATTCCCAATGTGAAGGAATCTCAATAGTGTATAACCAGAGATTCAATCTCATTGCGATATCACGAAGAGGGCAGATGAGGAGAACTGTTTACTTATTTTGAGTTCTCAGCATCTAGGAATATTTGACAGAAAAAGGTAGTGGAACCTGGTTCCAGGAATAAATGGAAGAGAGTTGGAGAACTTGTTCAGGATAAGGAACTTGCAGGTTTCAGTTGGAGATGGGGGACTCACATGTCTGCTCTTTCAAAGCACAAAAGGCTCAGGGTCCTCCTCTGTACTTTTAAGTTCCCATAATGCTGCAGTAAAATAACTGAGAACATTATGGGTTTTAGGCAGCCAAAATTTTGTTCAACATAACATTTTCTTTTTATCATCATAAATTTCTGTGTTTCTTAAAGGATGCCAAATGGTAGGGGAGCGAACAAAGCAGGCCAAGGGGCATCTGCATCCCAGCAACCAATCTGTGGTATCAGTGACCAGTTTCCAACAGGAACATGAACAATGTACAAAGGGAAGAATGATATATCACATCGGATATGTATCAATCTCCAGCCACTCTCCTGATTGCCATCAACTGCACCTAATACAGTCACCTCAACGCCAATGAAGGCAAATTCTGAAACCTCTCTGAAAACTCAGTGTGGAATTGGTTTGGATTTGGGTTTGGGAGGGGTGGGGGGGACAGAGGCTGGGGGACACTGAGGAATGATCAGGCAGGAGAGTAGCAGGTAAAGTCTCTGACATGTTCCCACCTCCACAAGATGCATTGCATTGTGGGAAGTCTGTGGACACTCTTCCTGCCCACCCCAAACTGAGATCCTTGGAAGATTAATGTTCAACTAATACCTTCTTCACCCCCATTGGGCGTAGCCAGCAGTGGGTAGGCAGCATTCTACTTAGTGGAGAAAGACACTCATTGATTTACTGGATAGTGATGGGGGGGGGGGGGATGGCTAGATTGAGCTGTTCCTCAAATGTTTGAGACACCTTCCTGCAAGAGGCTAGAGGAGAAATTGGAGGGGGCCCTGGCTGATAGATTTCCATCATCAGTCGCCATGGGTGAGATCCCTGAAGACTGTATGGCTCCCTCTAGCGGCAAGGAGGAGGAATGGCAGCCACTGTCTGAATGAATGAAACTGATTTTTTTTAGAGAAATGTCCCACTGGGTCCTTTATTCTTCTTTCACCATCCAGTAACAAGGCAGCACACCCTCCCCCTGAAATACCAACATGGATTACTGCAATACTATAATACAGGACATGTGTAACTGTTAGGAACCACAGAAAGATGAAAACGTTCAACATGATTACTTGGTCAGAAGTTAATTGAACTGGTCCTGTCATTTCCTGCTTTCTGCCTCCCTCCCTTTTAAAATAAAGGAGTTAGATTAGTTATTTCCTCAGTCTAAAGGAACCTTCCGCTAATCTAACCCACTTTAATTCATGCAGAAAATGACTGAAGAGGGAGATTGACAGTGATTGGGGTATCGCATTGTAAGGGAACCAGGCAGATGTATATGTGAGGGTGGGGATGTGACACCAGGTAGTACACTGCCTCCCTGGTTCCAGAGGCTGGGATGGCACTGAGGGGCTGAAGGGATACCAGCCAATATAAGGTGAGGGGACAGAGGGAGCATTGAAAGTCGAATATAGGAAGTTGTGAAATCAGTTGCAAATCAGGAAACAGAGTAACTGTGTCATTTTAAGACAAAGACTATCCTGTGTACCTTTGAAGGAATGATGAACCTGCACTCAAGGGACTCTTTGTTGGATCCCTCATGTCTTACATATTAATTCGTGGAAATAGAATATCATTCTTTACCCTTTCAAGATTGTTTCACATTTTGAACTCCTCCATAAGGTCACCTCTTCATCTCCCTGCTCCAAGGAGAACAAACCCAATCTCTTTAATCTTTCCTTGTATCTAAAATCCTTCATTCCTAATGTAAATGTCCTTTTGAACTCTGTCCAGGGCTTTAACACCCTTCCTTCAATGAGTTGCCCAGAACTGAACACAATATTCCAAATGTGATCTGACCAATGCTTTGTATAGGTGACTAGTCTGATGATGTTAACTCGAAGACTAACTCAGCTGGTCCCAAGGAATCCAGAGACCCCCCAGAGACAGGATGGGAGTGTCCTGGAGATGTTTCAGAGCTGACTCGGAGACAGACATGAGCTGTACAGCAGTAGATGGGAGTGGGTCATTCTCTGTTCCCCACTCAACACTGGGCATCATCTGTATGAATGACTGAGATGATGGCACCCTCTGTTCCGTTTACTGATAACACCAAGTGATGTGGGACAGGAAAATACCAAGAGGACAGAGAGAGGCTGGGAAAGGGGGTTGGACAGGTTCAGTGAGTGAGTAAGAAATAGTCTGTACAACCTCCTGGTGTGAAATGGAAGGCTGTGTTCCTTCATTTTAGTCCTGAAAGTGTTTCAGAGTATTGTTCGGGTTTTCGAAGATGATCCTAATCCTAGCCCCAGAAGCAGCAAGCAGCTTTCCTCTCTATCTATTCCAGCTGTTGGATATGACATGTTCTCCCTCGTTCTGGAATCTCCACCCAGTGGGAATCGTTGATCTTTGATCAAGCCTGTCCTGTCCCATTCATAACCTGGAGACTTCAATCAGATCGCCCCTTAACCTTCTCAATTCTGAAGGAAACTGGCCTCATTTGTACAATCTCTCCTCAGAATGTAACCCCTGACCTCCAGGGTCATTCTTGTAAACCTACTCTGTCCTCCCTCCAACCTGATCCCCACACACCTGCTTACACTGAACTCCATGGAGCACAGCTCTGCCCATTCACCCGGGCGATAATCTCCCTTTGTAATTTTATGGTGCTATCTGCACTGTCCACAATGCTGTCTAACTTTGTACCTGTCCTGGGAGTAATCGATGGGGACAGTGTAGAGAGATCTTTACTCTGTGTCTAACCCCATTCTCCCCAGACTCTGGGAGACTCAGCTGGAGAATATGTAGAGGGACACATCCTCTGTATCTAACCCAGTGATGGAGTTACTCTGATTGTGTTTGATGTGAACAGAATGGGGAAAGTGGGAGATTTAATCAGTACCTAACACCATGCTGAATATGGCCTGGGAATTTGAAATGCTGCAGTGTAGAGGAAGGTTTACTCTGTATCTGACCCCATTCTCGACCTGCCCTGGGGATTTAAATGGGGACAGTTTAATGGGAGCTTTATTTTGTATGGAACCCTGTGCTCCCTCTGCCCTGGGAGTGTTTGCTGGGAACACTGTCTAACCTCTGTGATATGGATCCTATGAAGATTGATGGGAGACAGTGTAAATGGAATTGTCAGGGTCCAATTCCTTCACGTAGATGAGAGAAGGTCTCCAATTGGAATGGTGAAGAAAATTGGTGCCCGTGGGACTGAAGGGTCAGTGACAGAATGAAGACCCCATTGGCTCAGAGACAGGAGACAGGATAGCGGGTAATGAGGGTTTCAGACTGGAGGGAGCTACAGGCACATACAAGTTGGGAACTGTTTTCAGTAAAAGGCAATTGATCCCAGGTCACTGCAGAGTGTAAGAATCTGATGCCTTTCCCTCACTATCCCCCTCCAATCCCTGGGAAGATCTGCTCCCACACCATGTTCCATCCTAACTGCTGACTGTGTTAGATACATTAATACATTGGGGATGGACGGGGGTGATTTTAACCCTGGGATCTTGCTGTGTAACTTGCCTTCAAAATGTTCTCACATTCCCTTTCTTCTCCTTCTTTTATCCTGAGGAACTTTTGTTGGGAAAGCTGCAACGTGAAGATCCGAAATGTTCAGGCCGAGGGAAGCCTTGGCCAAGCTCCAGAGGGGGACGTGGTTCTGAGGCCTGAGGCCTGGTCGACAGGCTGCACCCCGTGGGGGCCGACATGAATTTGCCCCGAGGATTAATCTCCTCTGGGGACACTGGGTTTTAGGGGCCTCTGGTTAATTGGCTCCTGTCGGGTTGTGGCCCTGACATTTTTAAAACCGGTTTGAAGCCTGGGGTTAAAGTAACTGGGGCTCTGGGAATTGACACAAACACATCAATCCCCATTGAGTGTCTGATAGACAGGACTTCCCAAGGAGGGAATTAAACCTTAAATGAGAAACTCTATCCAAAGACTTGTTCTAATATCAGAGTAATACTACTTGTGGGATCTTGCTGTGTCTCAAACCACCTACAGAGTGGCCTACATTGCAGCAAGGGTGACCAAATGTGATAATCCCATAAATAAGACCCAGGTTGGCCCAATCCCTGAGTATCTGGGAGGGGATCTCTCTCTCTCTCTTTCTCTCTCTCTGTCCCCTCTCTCACACCCTCTCCAGCTTCTTTTGTTGATTTTTCTAACAAATAAAACCGTCCCACACACAGCAATGTTACTCGTGGTTATTTGAAGTGGGGGAGATAGAAATATTTTGCAGCACAAGGTGATTGTTTCTGAGACAAAGGGGTAAAAGAACACAAGATCCACAGAGAGAGAAAGTGGGAAGGAGGGAGGGATAGAGGGATAAGATGTGTCTTTGTAGCTGGGCTGGGAAAGGGAGACAGGATCTGGGAGAGGGGGGAGAGAATGGGGCTCTCCAATATCCCATCATCGCCCAGCTCCAATCACTTCCTTCTGGAAAGTACCATCCACAAAATTAAATCCTGGGATGGAGGGGTGATTTTAAAAAAAACAAGATTCCCAAAGAAATCCACAGTCTCTTGTTGGACAGAAAGTGAGATTGGAGCACATTCTGGAGCAGGAAGGGAGTACCCTGTGGGATCTACCTGTGCGTCAATGGCCCACAGCATTGCTGGCACAGAGACTGCTGGGAAACTGTTTATCAGAGGGAATATTGTCAAATATAAATGTTGCAATCTTTTAAAAGGTAAGATAAAGATTACCATGTACAAGGTTAAATCAGAGAAAGGGAAAAAGATGAGAGATGGAGAAGGGGAGGGTGGAGAGAGAGAGAGAGAGAGTGCGTAGAGAAGAAACAATGTGGGAAGTGGTTTGAATTTGTCAAACAGCAGGATCTTTGTCATCCTGAAGCCAGAATTGAACCCTTAACCAGCATCAGTGAAACACACAATCTGTCTGTGGTCCCACTACTACCTGTGGGATCTTGCTGTGTCTGAAGGGACTGAAGGGTCAATAACAGAATGAATACACCATTGGCTCAGAGAGAGGAGACAGGATAGAGGGTAATGAGGGTTTCAGACTAGAGGGAGCTACAGGCACATACAAGTTGGGAACTGTTTTCAGTAAAAGGCAATTATTCCCAGGTCACTGCAGAGTGTAAGAATCTGATGCCTTTCCCTCACTCTCCCCCTCCAATCCCTGGGAAGATCTGCTCCCACACCATGTTCCATCCTAACTGCTGACTGTGTTAGATACATTAATACATTGGGGATGGACGGGAGTGGTTTTAAACCTGGGATCTTGCTGTGTAACTTGCCTCCAAAATGCTCTTGCTCCCCCATTCAACTCATCTTTTCTCTCTTTTATCCCGAGGAACTTTTGTTTGGAAAGCTGCAACGTGAAGATCCAAAATGTTCGAGGCCAGGAAAGAACAACCTCCAGAGGGGGAGCACGGGCCTGAGCCCTGAGGCCTGGTCGACAGGCTGCACCCCGTGGGGGCCCACAGTGAGTTGTGTGTTTATTTACCCCAAGGTTTAATCTCCTCTGGGGGACCCTGGGTTTTAGGGACCTCTGGGTAACTGGTTCCTGTCGGATTGCGGCCCTGTCATTTTTAAAACAGATTTGAAGCCTGCGGTTAAAGTAACTGGGGACTTGCGATTTAATACAAATATATGAATCCCCAGAAAGTGTCTGACAGACCAGACTCCCCAAGGAGGGAATTAAAACCTTAAATGAGAAACTCTCCCCAAAGACTTGTTCTAATGTCAGAGTAATGTGGGATGTGTACAGGCCTGGGTGATCAAATGTGATAATCACATAAATAAGTCACAGGTTTGCCCATTCAATTCAATTCCCGGAGTATCTGGGAGGGGATCTCTCTGTCTGTCTGTATCTCTCTCTCTCTCTCTCTCTGTCCCCTCTCTCACACCCTCTCCAGCTTCTTTTGTTGATATTTTAAACAAATAAAACCGTCCCACACACAGCAATGTGACTCGTGGGTATTTGAAGTGGGGGAGATGGAAATATTTTGTAGTACAAGGTGATTGTTTTTGAGACCACGGGGTAAAAGAACACAAGATACAGACAGAGAGAGAGTGTGGGAAGGAGGGAGTAATAGAGGGATCAAATGGAGAGGGATAAGATGGAGGGGGCGGGGAAGGAGGGGGAGGAGGGAGGGTGGAAAGGAGGGGGGAAGGAGTGTAATGCGAGGTGGGGAAGGAGAGCGGGGGCAAGGAGAGGGGGTGGAAAGGGGGAAGGAGGGGGGATGAAAGTAGAGACAGGGTAAGGTGAGGGGGAAGCAGAGGGGGGAAGGAGAGGGAGGGAAGGAGAGGGAGGGAAAGAGGGGGGAAGGAGAGGGAGGGAAAGAGGGGGGAAGGTGAGGGGGGAAAGGAGAGGGGGAAGGAGAGTGGGGGAAGGGGGCGGACAGAGAGAGGGTGAAAGTAGAGACAGAGTAAGGAGAGGGGGAAGGAGAGATGGAAAGGGGGGAAGGAGAGAGAGGGGGTTGAGAGTGGGGGGAAGGAGAGCGGGGGGGAGGAGAAGGGAGAAGAAGAGGGGGAAGGGGGCGAAGGTGAGTGGGGAAAAGGGGGAAGCAGAGGGAGAAGGAGGGGGAAGGAGAGGGGCAAGGAGACGAAGGCAGAGAATGGAGAGGAGAGATGTCAGAAGGAGTTGGGGGAAGGAGAGGGGGAAAGGAGCGGGAAGGGAGGGAGGGGATGTTGAGGGGGGGAAGGAGAGAGGGGGAAAGAGTTAGGGAAAGAGTGTGGTAAGGAGAGAGGGGAATGGTGGAAGGAGAGGGGGTGAAGCAGTGGGGTGGAAGGAGAGGGGGAAGGGGTGATGGACAGGGAGTGAAAGAGAGGGGGGAGAGGGTTGTCAGAAGGAGATAGAGTGAAGGGGGGCAAAGGAGAGGGTGAAACGTAGTTGTGGGGAAGGAGGGGGGGAAGTAGAGAGTGGGGAAGGACAGAGGGGTGGAAGGAGCGAGGGGGGAAGGAGACGGGGGCGAAAGAGAGGGGAGGGAATGGGAGAGGGGAAGGAGAGAAGGGGGTAGGAGAGAGGGAGGAAGAAGAGAGGGAGGAAGGAGAGAGGGAGGAAGGAGAGAGGGAGGAAGGAGAGAGGGAGGAAGGAGAGAGAGGGGGAAGGAGAGGGGGAGAAGGAGAGAGGGGAGAAGGAGAGAGGGAGGAAGGAGAGGGAGGGGGGAAGGAGAGAAGGGGAAGGAGCGAGGGGAGAAGAAGAGAGGGGGGAAGGAGAGACCGGAATGAAGAAGGAAGCAGACAATGGGGAAATAGAGAGGGGGAAGTAGAGAGGCGGGAAGTAGAGAGTGGGGAAGGACAGACAAAGGGGTAAAAGAACACAAGATGCACAGAGACAGAGTGTGGGAAGGAGGGAGTGATAGAGGGATAAGATGGAGAGGGATAAGATGGAGGGGGGAAGGAGAAATGGGGGAAGGAGGCGGGAAGGAGGGGGAGGAGGGAGGGTGGAAAGGAGGGGGGAAGGGGTGTAATGCGAGGTGGGGAAGGAGAGAAGGGGAAGGAGCGAGGGTGGGGAAGGAGAGAGGGGGGAAGGAGAGACCGGAATGAAGGAGGAAGCAGAGAGTGGGGAAGTAGAGAGGGGGAAGTAGAGAGGGGGGAAGTAGAGATTGGGGAAGTAGAGAGGGGGGGAAGGACAGACAAAGGGGTAAAAGAACACAAGATGCACAGAGTGTGTGGGAAGGAGGGAGTGGTAGAGGGATAAGATGGAGAGGGATAAGAATGAGGGGGGAAGGAGGGGGAGGAGGGGGAAGGGGTGTAATGCGAGGTGGGGAAGGAGAGACGGGGCAAGGGACGAGGGGGGAAGGAGACGGGGTGAATGAGAGGAGAGGGCAGGGGAGAGGGGAAGGAGAGTGGGGGAAGGAGCGAGGGGGGAAGGAGAGGGGGAAGGAGACAGGGGGAAGGAGAGAGAGGGGGTTGAGAGTTGGGGGGAAGGAGAGCGGGGGGAAGAAGAGGGGGAATGGGGGAAGGTGAGTGGGGGAAAGGGGGAAGTAGAGGGAGAAGGAGGGGGAAGGAGAGGGGCAAGGAGACGGAGGCAGAGAGTGGAGAGGAGAGATGTCAGAAGGAGTTGGGGGAAGGAGAGAGGGGAAAGGAGCGGGGAGGGAGGGAGGGGATGTTGAGGTGGGGAAGGAGAGAGGGGGAAAGAGTGAGGGAAAGAGCGTGGTAAGGAGAGAGGGGAAGGGTGGAAAGAGAGGGGTGAAGCAGTGGGGTGGAAGGAGAGGGGGGAAGGGGTGATGGACAGGGAGTGAAA
Source organism: Chiloscyllium punctatum (assembly GCF_047496795.1). Lineage (NCBI taxonomy): Eukaryota > Metazoa > Chordata > Chondrichthyes > Orectolobiformes > Hemiscylliidae > Chiloscyllium > Chiloscyllium punctatum. Next base: position 52,802,620 of record NC_092788.1, on the reverse strand, counting down.
GAGAGGGGGAGGAGGGTTGTCAGAAAGAGATAGAGTGAAGGGGGGCGAAGGAAAAGGCAAAATGTAGATGTGGGGAAGGAGAGGGCGGAAGGAGAGAGGGGGGAAGTAGAGAGTGGGGAAGGACAGAGGGGAGAAGGAGAGGGGGAAGGAGTGGGGGAAGGAGAGAGGGGGAGGAGATAGAGGGTTAAGGGGGGAGAAGGAGAGAGGGGTGAAGGAGAGGGGGAAGGAATGGGAAGGAGAGAGGGGAGAAGGATAGAGGGGAAGGAGAGAGGGGGAAGGATAGAGGGGAAGGAGAGAGGGGAGACGGAGAGGTGGGAAGGTGGTGTGGAAGGAGAGAGGGAGAAGGAGGGAGGGGGAAGGAGAGGGGAAAGGAGAGAGGGGAGAAGGAGACAGGGGAGAAGGAGAGAGGGGAGAAGGAGAGGGGGAGGAGAGGGGAGAAGGAGAGGGGGGAAGGAAGGGGGTAGGAGAGAGGAGAGAAGGAGGGGGGAAGGAGAGAGGGGAGAAGGAGAGGGGCAAAGGAGTGGGGGAAGGAGAGAGGGGAGAAGGAGAGGGAAGGAAGGGGAAGGAGGGAGGGGAGAAACAGAGTAGGGAAGGAAGGAGGAAGGAGAGAAGGGAGAAGGAGAGAGGGGAGGAGTGAGGTAAGGTGAGAGGAGAGAAGGAGGGGTGGAAGGAAGGGGGAAGAAGAGAGGGGAGAAGGAGAGGGGGAAGGAAGGGTGAATGAGAGAGGGGAAGGATGGTGGAAGGGGAGAGGGGGAGAATGAGAGGGGGAAGGAAGGGGGTAGGAGAGAGGGGAGAAGGAAAGAGGGTAAGGACAGGGGAAGGAGAGTTGGAGAAGGAGAGAGGGGAAGGAGGAGGGAAGGAGAGAGGGGATAAGGAGGGGGAAGCAGAGGGAGAAGGATAGAGGGGAGGAGGAAAGAGGGGGAAGGAAAGAGGGGAGAAGGAGAGAGGGGAGAAGGAGAGAGGAGAAAGAGAGGGGGGAAGGAGAGGGGGACGGATAGAGGGGGGAAGCAGAGTGTGGGGAAGTAGGGGGGAACAAGAGAGGGGGGAGAAGGAGAGATGGGGAAAGGAGACGGGGGAAGGAGAGAGGGACAAGGAGGGAGGGGGAAGGAGAGAGTGGAGAAGGAGAGAGGGAAGAAACAGGGAAGGAAAGATTAGATTAGATTACTTACAGTGTGGAAACAGGCCCTTCGGCCCAACAAGTCCACACCGCCCCGCCAAAGCGTAACCCACCCATACCCCTACATTTACCCCTTGCCTAACACTACGGGCAATTTAGCATGGCCAATTCACCTGACCTGCACATCTTTGGACTGTGGGAGGAAACCGGAGCACCCGGAGGAAACCCACGCAGACACGGGGAGAATGTGCAAACTCCACACAGTCAGTCGCCTGAGGCGGGAATGGAACCCGGGTCTCTGGCGCTGTGAGGCAGCAGTGCTAACCACTGTGCCACCGTGCCGCCCTTCAAGGATAGAGGGGAAGGAGAGAGGGGAGAGGGAGAGGAGGGAGAAGGAAGGGGAGAGAGGAGAGGAGAGAGGGTAGAACGAGAGAGGGGGGAAGGAAAGAGGGGTGAAAGAGAGAGGGTAAGGAATGGAGAAGGAGAGGGGGAGAATGAGAGAGGGGAAGGAAGGGGACGGGGAGAGGGGAGAAGGAGGGGAGGAGAAGTAGCGAGGGGAAGGAAGGGGGAAGTAAAGAGGGGAGAAGGAGAGAGGGGATGGAGGGAGGGGAGAAGGGGAGAGGGGAAGGAAGGGGGGAGGAGAGAGGGGAGAAGGAGAGAGTGGGAAGTAGAGAGGGAAGGAAGGGGAAAGGAGAGAGGGGAGAGGGAGGGGGGAAGGAAGGGGGAAGGAAAGAGGGGAGAAGGAGGGGGATGGAGGGAGGGGAGAAGGAGAGAGGGGAAGGAAGGGGGAGGAGAGAGGGGAGAAGGAGAGAGTGGGAAGTAGAGAGGGAAGGAAGGGGGAAGGAGAGAGGGGAGAAGGAGAGAGGGGAAAGAAGGGGGAAGGAGAGAGGGGAGAAGGGGAAGGAGAGGGGGGGAAGGAGCGAGGAGAAGGAATGGGGAAAGAGAGTGGAGGAGGAGAGAGGAGGTAAGGAGGGGGGAAGGAGAGAGCGGAAGGAAGGTGGAAGGAGAGAGGGGAGAAGGCGAGAGGGATGAAGGAGAGAGGGGAGGAAGGAGAGAGGGGACAAGGAGAGAGGGGAGAAAGAGAGGGGGGAAGGAGAGGGGGACAGATAGAGGGGGGAAGGAGAGAGTGGGGAAGGAGGGGGGAACGAGAGAGGGGGGAAGGGGGGAAGGAGTGAGGGGAGAAGGAGAGATGGGGAAAGGAGAGATGAGGAAGGAGAGAGGGGGAAGGAGAGAGTGGGGAAGGATAGAGGGGAAGGAGAGAGGGGAGACGGAGAGGGGGGAAGGTGGTGTGGAAGGAGAGAGGGAGGAGGAGGGAAGGGGAAGGAGAGAGGGGAAAGAAGAGAGGGGAGAAGGAGACAGGGAGAAGGAGAGAGGGGAGAAGGAGAGGGGGAAGTAAGTGGGTAGGAGAGAGGGGAGAAGGAGGGGGGAAAGGAAGAGGAAAGGAGAGAGGGGAGAAGGAGAGGGGCGAAGGAGTGGGGAAATGAGAGAGGAGAGAATGAGTGGGACGGAAGGGGAAGGACGGAGGGGAGAAAGAGAGCAGGGGAGGAAGGAGGAAGGAGAGAAGGGAGATGGAGAGAGGGGAGGAATGAGGTAAGGTGAGAGGGGAGAAGGAGGGGTGGAAGGAAGGGAGAAGGTGAGAGAGGAGAAGGAGAGAGGGAAAGGAAGGGTGAATGAGAGAGGGGAAGGATGGGTGAAGGAGAGATGGAGAAAAACAGTCAGGGTAAGGAGAGCGAGGGGAAGGAAAGAGGGGAAGAACTGGGGAAGGAAAGAGGGGAGAAAGAGAGGGGCGAAGGAGAGAGGGGAGAAATAGAGAGAGGGAAGGAAAGAGGAGAAGGAGAGAGGGGAAGGAGAGAGGGAATGGAAGAGGGAAGGAGAGAGGGGAGAAGGAGAGAGGGACTGGAAGAGGGAAGGAGAAAGGGGAGAAGGAAAGAGGCGAGAAGGAGAGGGGGGAAGGAGAGGGGAGAAGGAGAGAGGGGAAGGAAGGGGGAAGGAGAGAGAGGAGAAGAAGGGGTGGAAAGAGAGATAGGATAAGGAGAGAGGGTAAGGAAGGGGGAAGGAGAAGTGGAGAAAGAGAGAGGGGGTAAGGAAAGAGGGTAAGGAAGGGGGAAGGAGAGGTGGAGAAAGAGAGAGGGGGGAAGGAGGGAGTGGTGAAGTAAAGAGGGGACGTAAGGGGCAAGGAGAGAGGGGAGAAGGAGAGGGGAAGGAAGTGATATGGAGAGGGGGAGAAGGAGGGGGGAAAGGAAGGAATAACGAGAGACGGGAAGGAAGAGAAAGGAGAGGGGGAGAAGGAGAGAGGGGTAAGAAGGGGGAAGCAGAGAGGGGGGATGGAGAGAGGGGAAGGAAGGGGGAAGGAGAGGGGGAGAAGGAGAGGGGAGAAGGAAGGGAGAAGGAGAGAGGGTAAGAAAGGTGGAAGGAAGTGGGAAGGAGAGAGGGGAGAAGTGGGGTGTAGAGACGGGGAAGGAGAGAGTGGAGAAGGAGAGGAGGGGGAAGGAAGGAATAACGAGAGATGGGAAAGAAGGGGAAAAGAGAGAGGGGAGAAGGAGCGGGGATAGGAGAGGGAGAAGGAGGGAGGGGAGAAGGAGAGTGGGGAGAAGGAGAGGGGGAGGAGAGGGGGAGGGAGAGAGGGGAGAAGGAGGGGTTGAAAGGAAGGGGGAAGGAGAAAAGGGGAGAAGGAGGGGGAAGGAGAGAGTGGACGGAAGCGGGTAGGAGGGGAAAAGGAAAGAGGGGACTGAGAGAGGGGAAGGAAGGGGAAGGAGAGAGGGAGGAGGAGAGAGTGGGAAGGAGAGGGGAAAGGAGAGAGGAGGAAAGAGTGGAGAAGGAGGGGGGAGAAGAAGGGGGGTAGGAAGGGGGAAGGGGAGAGAGGGGAGAAGGAGAGAGGAGAAAGAAGGGGGAAGGAGAAGGGGGAAGGAGGGAGAGGAGAAGGAGATGGGGGAAAGAGAGATGGGTTAAGGAGAGTGGGGAAGGAGAGGTGGAGAAAGAGAGAAGGGGGAAGGAGAGACAGGGGAAGGAAAGAGGGGATAGACCGGGGAAGGAGAGAGGGGAGAAGCAGAGAGGGGAGAAGGAGAAGGTGGAAGGAAGGTGGAAGGAGAGAGAGGAGAAGGAGAGAATGGAAGGAGAGGAGGGAAGGAAGGGGGAAGGGGAGACGGGAGGAAGGAGAGGGGTAATGAGAGGGGGAAGGAGAGAGGGGTTAAGGAGAGGAGGGAAGGAAGGGGAAGGAGAGAGGGGGAAGAAGGGGGAAGGAGAGAGGGGAGAAGGAGAGGGGAAGGAGAGAGGGGAGAAGGAGAGAGGGGAGAAGGAGAGAGGGGAGAAGGATAGAGGGGAATGCTGGGGACAGGAGAGAGGGGAGAAGGAGAGAGAGGGGTAGGAGAGAGGGGTGAAGGAGAGAGGGGGAAGGAGAGAGGTGAAGGAAGGCGGGAGAAGAGGTGGAGAAAGAGAGAGGGGAGAAGGAGCGAGAGAGGGGAAGGACCGGGGAAGGAGAGAGGGAAGAAGGAGAGGGGGAGAAGGAGAGAGGGGAGAGAAGGAGAGAGGGGAAAGAAGGGGGAAAGAGAGAGGGGGAAGGAGAGAGGTGAAGGAAGGCGGGAGGAGAGGTGGAGAAACAGAGAGGGGAGAAGGAGAGAGAGAGGGGAAGGACCGGGGAAGGAGAGAGGGGAGAAGGAGAGAGGGAAGAAGGAGAGGGGGAGGAGGGAGGAGAAGGAGACAGGGGAGAGAAGGAGAGAGGGGAGAAGGAGAAGGGGGAAAGAAGGGGGAAGGAGAGAGGGGAGAAGGAGAGAAGGAAAGGAGAGGAAGGAAGGAAAGGGGAAGGAGAGACGGGAGGAAGGAGAGGGGGAAGGAGAGAGGGGGGAAGGAGATAGGGGAAATGAAGGGGGAAGAAGAGAGGGGAGAAGGAGAGAGGCGGGAAGTAGAGAGGTAGACAAAGGAGAGAGGGGGAGAAGAATAGAGGAAAGGAAGGGAGAAGGAGAGATGGGAGAACGAGGGGGAGGGAGAGAGGGGAGCATGGAGAGAGGGGAACGAAGGGCAACGGAGAGAGGGGAGAACGAGAGAAGGGAAGGAAGGGAAAGGAGAGAGAGGAGAAGGAGAGAGGGGGAAAGAGAGATAAGTTAAGGAGGAGCGGAAGGAAGGGGGAAGGAGATGTGGGGAAGGAGAGAGAGGGAAGGAAGGGGAAAGGCGGCGAGGGGTGATAAAGAGAGGGGGAAAGAGTCAGGGGAGAAGGAGAGAGGGGAAGGAAGGGGGGAAGGAGAGATGGGAGGAAGAGAGAGGGGTGAAGGAGAGAGGGGGGCACGGTGAAAGGGGAACGAAGGGCGAAAGAGAGAGGGAAGAAGGTCAGAAGGGTAGGAAGGGGGAAGAGGAGAGAGGGGAGAAAGAGAGAGGGGAAGGAAGGGGGAAGGGGGTAAGGAAGTGGGAAGGAGGCAAAGAAGAAGGAGACAGGGGGAAAGAGAGATGGGTCAAGGAGAGGTGGAGAAAGAGAGAGGGGGAAGGAGAGAGAGGGGAAGGAAAGAGGGGAAGGACTGGGGAAGGAGAGAGGGGAGAAAGAGGGGGGAGGAGGGGGGAGAAGGAGAGAGGGGAGAAGGAGAAGGGGGAAGGAAGGGGGAAGGAGAGAGGGGAGAAGGAGAGAAGGGAAGGAGAGACGGGAGGAAGGAGAGGGGTAATGAGAGGGGGAAGGAGTGAGGGGTGAAGGAGAGGAGGGAAGGAAGGGGGAAGGAGAGAGGGGGAAGGAAGGGGGAAGGAGAGAGGCGAGTAGGAGACGGGGGTAGGAGACGGGGAATGGAGAGAGGGGAAGGAAGGGGGAAGGAGAGAGGGGGAAGGAGAGAGGCGAGTAGGAGACGGGGGTAGGAGACAGGGGGAATGGAGAGAGGGGAAGGAAGGGGGAAGGAGAGAGAGGAGAAGAGAGGGAAAGGAAGGGGGGAGTAGAGATGGGAGAAGGAGAGAGGGGAAGGAGACGGGAGAAGGAGAGAGATGAAGTTAGGGGAAAGGAGTGAGGTGAGAAGGAGGGAGGGTAAGGAAGGGGGAAGAAGACAGTGGAAAAAGAGAGGGGGAAAGGAAGGGGGAAGGAGAGAGGGGAAGGAAGGGGGAAGGACAGAGGGGAGAAGGAGAGGGGTGGAAGGAGAGAGGAGGGAAGGAGAAAGACGAAGGAAGGGGGAAGGAGTGAGTGCAGAAGGAGAGGGGGGTAGGAAGGGGGAAGGAGAGAGGGGAAGGAAGGGGGAAGGAGAGAGGGGAGAAGGAAGAAGGGGGAAGGAGAGGGAAAAGGAGAGGGGGAAGGAAGGGAGAAGGAGAGAGAGGAGAAAGAGAGAGGGGAAGGAAGGGGGAAGGAGAGAGGGGTGAAGGAGAGAGGGGAAGGAAGGGTGAAGAAGACAGTGGAAAAAGAGAGGGGGAAAGGAAGGGGGAAGGAGAGAGGGGAAGGAAGGGGGAAGGAGAGAGGGGAGAAGGAGAGGGGTGGAAGGAGAGAGGAGGGAAGGAGAAAGACGAAGGAAGGGGGAAGGAGTGAGTGCAGAAGGAGAGGGGGGTAGGAAGGGGGAAGGAGAGAGGGGGGAAGGAGAGGAGGAAGGAGAGATGGGAGAATGAGAGAGGGGAGGAATGGGGATGGAGAGAGTGGGGATGGAGAGAGGGGAGAAGGAGAGAGGGAATGGAAGAGGGAAAGAGAGAGGGGAGAAGGAAAAAGGGGAGAAGGAGATGGAGAAAGAGAGATGGGGTAAGGAGAGAGGGGAAGGAAGGGGGAAGGAGAGGTGGAGAAAAACAGTCGGGGGAAGGAGAGCGAGGGGAAGGAAAGAGGGGAAGAACTGGGGTAGGAGAGAGGGGGGAAGGAAAGAGGGGAGAAAGAGAGAGGGGAGAAATAGAGAGAGGGAAGGAAAGAGAGAGGGGAAGGAAGGGGGAAGGAGAGAGGGAATGGATGAGGGAAGGAGAGAGGGGAGAAGGAGAGAGGGAATTGAAGAGGGAAGGAGAAAGGGGAGAAAGAGAGCGGAAGGAAGGGGGATGGAGAGAGGGAAGGAGAGAGAGGAGAAGGAAAGAGGCGATAAGGAGAGGGTGAAGGAGAGAGGGGAGACATAGAGAGGGGGAAGGAAAGAGGAGAAGGAGAGACGGGAAGGAAGGGGGAAGGAGAGAGGGAATGGAAGAGGGAAAGAGAGAGGGGAGAAGGATAGAGGGAAAGGAAGAGGGAAGGAGAGAGGGGAGAAGGAAAGAGGCGAGAAGGAGAGGGGGGAAGGAGAGGGGAGAAGGAGAGAGGGGAAGGAAGGGGGGAGGAGAGAGAGGAGAAGAAGGGGTGGAAAGAGAGATGGGGTAAGGAGAGAGGGTTAGGAAGGGGGAAGGAGAGGTGGAGAAAGAGAGAGGGGGGAAGGAGAGAGTGGTGAAGTAAAGAGGGGACGTAAGGGGCAAGGAGAGAGGGGAGAAGGAGAGGGGAAGGAAGAGGGTAGGAAGTGGGAAGGAGAGAGGGGAGGGGGGGAAGAGAGGGGGAAGGAGAGAGTGGAGAAGGACGGGGGCAAGGAAGGAATAATGAGAGACGGGAAGAAAGGGGAAAGGAGAGAGGGGAGAAGGAGAGAGGGGGAGAAGGAGAGAGGGGGAGAAGGAGAGACGGGAGAAGGGGGGAAGGAAGGGGGAAGGAAGAGGGAAGGGGGGGGAAGGAGAGAGAGTGGGGGAATGAGTGAGGGGAAGGAAGGGGGAAGGAGAGAGGGGAGAAGGAGAGTGTGATGAAGGTGAGGGGGGAAGGAGGGAGAGAAGGAAAGACAGGGAAGGAGAGAGGGGAGAAGGAGAGAGTGGAAGGAAGGGAGAAGGAGAGAGGCGAGAAGGAGAGAGGGGAAGGAAGGGTGGAGGAGATGGGGGAAGGAGAGGGGGGAGAAGGAGAGAGGGGAAGGATGGGGGAAGGAGAGAGGGGAAAAGGTGAGAGGGGAAGGAAGGGGGAAGGAGAGGTGGAAAAGAGGGAGGGGGAAAGAGAGAGTGGTGAAGTAAAGAGGGGAAGTAAGGAGGAAGGCGAGATGGGAGAAGGAGAGGGGGAGGAAGTGGGAAGGAGAGAGGGGTCAAGGAGAAGTGGAAGGAAGTGAGAAGGAGAGGGGGAGAAGGAGAGGGGAAGGAAGGAATAACGAGAGACGGGAAGGAAGGGGAACGGAGAGAGGGGAGAAGGAGAGAGGGGTAAGAAGGGGGAAGCAGAGGGGGGGATGGAGAGAGGGGACGGAAGGGGGAAGGAGAGAGGGGAGAAGGAGAGGGGAGAAGGAGAGAGGGGAGAAGGAGAGAGGGGAAGGAAGGGGGAAGGAGAGAGTGGAGAAGGAGAGGGGGGAAGGAAGGGGGAAGGAAGTGGGAAGGAGAGAGGGGAGAAGTGGGGTGGAGAGAGGGGAGAAGTGGGGTGTAGAGAGGGGGAAGGAGAGAGTGGAGAAGGAGAGGGGGGGAAGGAAGGAATAACGAGAGATGGGAAAGAAAGGGAAAAGAGAGGGGAGAAGGAGCGGGGATAGGAGAGGGAGAAGGAGAGAGGGGGAAGGAGAGAGGTGAAGGAAGCGGGGAGGAGACGGTGGAAAAGGAGAGGGTGAAAGGAAGCGGGAAGGAGAGAGAGGAGAAGGAAGGGGGAAGGCGAGAGGGGAGAAGGAAAGAGGGAATGGAAGTGGGACGGACATAGGGGAGAGGGAAAGAGGCGAGAAGGAGAGGGGGAAGGTGAGAGGGCAGAAGGAGAAGGGGAATGAGAGAGGGGAGAAGGGGAATGAAGGGGGAAGGAGAGAGGGAGAAAGAGAGATGGGTTAAGGAGAGAGGGGAAGGAAGGGGGAAGGAGAGGTGGAGAAAGAGAGAGGGGGGAAGGAGAGAGAGAGAGGGGAAGGAAAGAGGGGAAGGACCGGGGAAGGAGAGGGGGGAGAAGGAGAGAGGGATGAAGGAGAGGGGGAGAAGGGGGGAGAAGGAGAGAGGGGAGAAGGAGAAGGGGGAAGGAGAGAGGGGACAAGGAGAGAGGGGAGAAGGAGAAGGGGGAAAGAAGGGGGAAGGAGAGAGGGGAGAAGGAGAGAAGGGAAGGAGAGGAGGGAAGGAAGGGGGAAGGAGAGACGGGAGGAAGGAGAGGGGGTCGGAGAGAGGGGGAAGAAAGGGGGAAGGAGAGAGGGGAGAAGGAGAGAGGGGGTAAGTAGGTCGGCAGACAAAGGAGAGGGGGAGAAGAAGAGAGGGAAAGGAAGGGGGAAGGAGAGATGGGAGAGGGAGGGGGAAGGAGAGAGGGGGCATGGAGAGAGGGGAACGAAGGGCAAAGGAGAGAGGGGAGAAATGAGAGAGGGGAGAAGGAGAGAAGGGAAGGAAGGTGAAAGGAGAGAGAGGAGAAGGAGAGAGGAGGAAAGAGAGATAGGGTAAGGAGAGCGCAGAAGGAAGGGGAGGAGAGGTGGAGAAAGAGAGAGGGGGGAAGGAGAGAGGGGAGGATAGAGAGGTGATGGAGAGGAGGGAAGGAAGGGGGAAGGAGAGAGAGGGGAAGGATAGAGGGGAAGGAAGGGGGAAGGAGAGAGGGGTGAAGAAGGGAGGGGAAGGAGAGAGGGGAGAAGGAGAGAGGGGAAGGAAGGGGGGAAGGAGAGATGGGAGAAGGAGAGAGGGGTGAAGGAGAGAGGGGGGCACGGTGAAAGGGGAACGAAGGGTAAAGGAGAGAGGGGAGAAGGACAGAGAGGTAGGAAGGGGAAAGAGGAGAGAGGGGAGAAAGAGAGAGGGGAAGGAAGGGGGAAGGGGGAAGGAAGTGGAAGGAGGGAGAGGAGAAGGAGACGTGGGAAAGAGAGGTGGGTCAAGGAGAGATGGAGAAAGAGTGAGGGGGAAGGAGAGAGAGGGGAAGGAAAGCGGGGAAGGACCGGGAAAGGAGAGAGGGAAGAAAGAGAGGGGGTGGAGGGGGGAGAAGGAGAGAGGGGAGAAGGAGAAGGGGGAAGGAAGGGGGAATGAGAGATGGGAGGAAGGAGAGGGGTAATGAGAGGTGGAAGGAGAGAGGGGAGAAGGAGAGAGGGGGAAAGGAGAGAGAAGGGAAGGAGAAAGAGGAAGGAAGGGGGGAGGAGAGAAGGGGGAAGAGGGGGAAGGAGAGAGTGGAGAAGGAGAGGGGAGTAGGAAGGGGAAGGAGAGAGGGGGGAAGGAGAGAGGGAATGGAAGAGGGAAGGACAGAGGGGAGAAGGAAAGGGGGAGAAGGAGAGAGGGGAAAAGAGAGATGGGGTAAGGAGAGAGGGGAAGGAAGGGGGAAGGAGAGGTGGAGAAAAAAAGTCATGGGAAGGAGAGCGAGGGGAAGGAAAGAGGGGAAGAACTGGGGAAGGAGGGGGGAAGGAAAGAGGGGAGAAATAGAGAGGGGGAAGGAAAGAGGAGAAGGAGAGGGGGAAGGAAGGGGGAAGGAGAGAGGGGAGAAGGAGAGAGGGAGTGGAAGAGGGAAGGAGACAGGGGAGAAAGAGAGAGGGGAAGGAAGGAAGGGGGAAGGAGAGAGGGAAGGAGAGAGAGGAGAAGGAAAGAGGCGATAAGGAGTGGGTGAAGGAGAGAGGGGAGAAATAGAGAGGGGGAAGGAAAGAGGAGGAGAGAGGGGAAGGAAGAGGGAAGGAGAGAGGGGAGAAAGAAAGGCGAGAAGGAGAGCGGGGAAGGAGAGGGAAGAAGGAGAGAGGGGAAGGAAGAGGGAAGGAGAGAGAGGAGAAGAAGGGGTGGAAAGAGAGATGGGGTAAGGAGAGAGGTAAGGAAGGGGGAAGGAGAGGTGGAGAAAGAGAGGGGGGAAGGAGAGAGTGGTGAAGTAAAGAGGGGACATAAGGGGCAAGGAGAGAGGGGAGAAGGAGAGAGGGGAAGGAAGAGGGTAGGAAGTGGGAAGGAGAGAGGGGAGGGGGGAAGAGAGAGGGAAGGAGAGAGTGGAGAAGGACGGGGGGAAGGAAGGAATAATGAGAGACGGGAAGGAAGGGGAAAGGAGAGGGGGAGAAGGAGAGAGGGGAGAAGGGGGGAAGGAAGAGGGAAGGAGAGGGGGGAAGGAGAGAGAGTGGGGGAAGGAGTGAGGGTAAGGAAGGGGGAAGGAGAAAGGGGAGAAGGAGAGAGTGATGAAGGTGAGGGGGGAAGGAGGGAGAGAAGGAAAGTCGGGGAAGGAGAGAGGGGAGAAGGAGAGAGTGGAAGGAAGGGAGAAGGAGAGAGGCGAGAAGGAGAGAGGGGAAGGAAGGGGGGGAGGAGATGGGGGAAGGAGAGGGGGGAGAAGGAGAGAGGGGAAGGATGGGGGAAGGAGAGAGAGAGGAGAACGGGGGGAAGAGTGATGGGGTAAGGAGGGGAAGGAAGGGGGAAGGAGAGGTGGAAAAGAGAGAGGGGGAAGAGAGAGTGGTGATGTAAAGAGGGGAAGTAAGGGGGAAGGAGAGATGGGAGAAGGAGAGGGGGGAAGAAAGGTGGATGGAAGTGGGAAGGAGAGAGGGGAGAAGTGGGGTGTAGAGACGGGGAAGGAGAAGAGTGGAGAAGGAGAGGGGGGGAAGGAAGGAATAACGAGAGATGGGAAAGAAGGGGAAAAGAGAGAGGGGAGAAGGAGCGGGGATAGGAGAGGGATAAGGAGGGAGGGGAGAAGGAGAGTGGGGAGAAGGAGAGGGGGGAGGAGAGAGGAAAAAGAAGGGGGTAGGAGAGAGGGGAGAAGGAGGGGGGAAGGAGAGAGTGGACGGAAGCGGGTAGGAGGGGAAAAGGAGAGAGGGGAATGAGAGAGGGGAAGGAAGGGGAAGGAGAGAGGGAGAAAGAGGGAGTGAGAAGGAGAGGGGAAAGGAAAGAGGAGGAAAGGTGAGAGGGGAGAAGAAGAGGGGGAGAAGGAGGGGGTAGGAAGGGTGAAGGGGAGAGAGGGGAGAAGGAGAGAGGAGAATGAAGGGGGAAGGGGAAGGAGAAGGGGGAAGGAAGGGGGAAGGAGGGAGAGGAGAAGGAGATAGGGGGAAAGAGAGATGGGTTAAGGAGAGAGGGGAAGGAGAGGTGGAGAAAGAGAGAAGGGGGAAGGAGAGAGAGGGGAAGGAAAGAGGGGAAGGACTGGGGAAGGAGAGAGGGGAGAAGCAGAGAGGGGAGAAGGAGAAGGTGGAAGGAAGGTGAAAGGAGAGAGAGGAGGAGAGAATGGAAGGAGAGGAGGGAAGGAAGGGGAAGGGGAGATGGGAGGAAGGAGAGGGGTAATGTGAGGGGGAAGCAGAGAGGGGTTTAGGAGAGGAGGGAAGGAAAGGGGAAGGAGAGAGGGGGAAGGAAGGGGGAAGGAGAGAGGGGAGAAGAATAGAGGGGAATGCTGGGGACAGGAGAGAGGGAAGAAGGAGAGAGGGAGGTGTGGGGAGAAGGAGAGAGGGGAGAGAAGGAGAGAGGGGAGAAGGAGAAGGGAGAGAGAGAGAGGGGGAAGGAGAGAGGTGAAGGAAGGCGGGAGGAGAGGTGGAGAAAGAGAGAGGGGAGAAGGAGCGAGAGAGGGGAAGGGCTGGGGAAGGAGAGAGGGGAGAAGGAGAGAGGGAAGAAGGAGAGGGGGAGGAGGGGGGAGAAGGAGAAGGGGGAAAGAAGGGGGAAGGAGAGAGGGGAGAAGGAGAGAAGGGAAGGAGAGAAAGGAAGGAAGGGGGAAGGAGAGACGGGAGGAAGGAGAGGGGGAAGGAGAGAGGGGGGAAGGAGAGAGGGGAAAGGAAGGGGGAAGAAGAGAGGGGAGAAGGAGAGAGGCGGGAAGTAGAGAGGTAGACAAAGGAGAGAAGGGGAGAAGAATAGAGGAAAGGAAGGGGGACGAGGGGGAGGGAGAGAGGGGAGCATGGAGAGAGGGGGACGAAGGGCAACGGAGAGAGGGGAGAAGGGGAGAAGGAGAGAAGGGAAGGAAGGGAAAGGAGAGAGAGGAGAAGGAGAGAGGGGGAAAGAGAGATAGGTTAAGGAGAGAGCGGAAGGAAGGGAGAAGGAGATGTGGGGAAGGAGAGAGAGGGAAGGAAGGAGAGGGGGGAGGATGGAGAGGTGATGGAGAGGAGGGAAGGAAGGGGGAAGGAGAGAGAGGGGAAGGAGAGAGGGAAAGGAAGGGGGAAGGAGGAGACTGGTGAAAAAGAGAGGGGGAAGGAGTCAGGGGAGAAGGAGAGAGGGGAAGGAAGGGGGAAGGAGAGATGGGAGGAGGAGAGAGGGGTGAAGGAGAGGGGGGCACGGTGAAAGGGGAACGAAGGGCGAAGGAGAGAGGGGAGAAGGTCAGAAGGGTAGGAAGGGGGAAGAGGAGAGAGGGGAGAAAGAGAGAGGGGAAGGAAGGGGGAAGGGGGTAAGGAAGTGGGAAGGAGGGAGAGGAGAAGCAGACAGGGGGAAAGAGCAGACAGGTGGAGAAAGAGAGAGGGGGAGGAGAGAGAGGGGAAGGAATGAGGGGAAGGACCGGGGAAGGAGAGAAGGGAGAAGGAGAAGGGGGGAGGAAGGGGGAAGGAGAGAGGGGAGACGGAGAGAAGGGAAGGAGAGATGGGGGGAAGGAGAGATGGGAGGAAGGGGGAAGGAGAGAGGGGGAAGGAAGGGGGAAGGAGAGAGGGGTGAAGGAGAGGAGGGAAGGAAGGGGGAAGGAGAGAGGGGGAAGGAAGGGGGAAGGAGAGAGGCGAGTAGGAGACGGGGGTAGGAGACGGGGAATGGAGAGAGGGGAAGGAAGGGGGAAGGAAGGGGGAAGGAGAGAGGCGAGTAGGAGACGGGGGTAGGAGACGGGGAATGGAGAGAGGGGAAGGAAGGGGGAAGGAGAGAGGCGAGTAGGAGACGGGGGTAGGAGACGGGGAATGGAGAGAGGGGAAGGAAGGGGGAAGGAAGGGGGAAGGAGAGAGGCGAGTTGGAGACGGGGGTAGGAGACAGGGGGAATGGAGAGAGGGGAAGGAAGGGGGAAGGAGAGAGGGGAGAAGAGAGGGAAAGGAAGGGGGGAGTAGAGATGGGAGAAGGAGAGAGGGGAAGGAGAGGGGAGAAGGAGAGAGATGAAGTTAGGGGAAACGAGTGAGGTGAGAAGGAGGGAGGGTAAGGAAGGGGGAAGAAGACAGTGGAAAAAGAGAGGGGGAAAGGAAGGGGGAAGGAGAGAGGGGAAGGAAGGGGGAAGGAGAGAGGGGAGAAGGAAGAAGGGGGAAGGAGAGGGAAAAGGAGAGGGGGAAGGAAGGGAGAAGGAGAGAGAGGAGAAAGAGAGAGGGGAAGGAAGGGGGAAGGAGAGAGTGGAAGGAAGGGGGTAGGAGAGAGGGGAAAAGGAGAGGGGAGAAGGAGAGAGGGGAAGGAAGGGGGAAGGAGAGAGGGGAGAAGGAGAGAGGGAATGGAAGACCGAAGGAGAGAGGGGAGTAGGAGAGAGGCGAGAAGGAGAGGAGGGAAGGAGAGGGGGAAGGCGAGGGGGAAGAAGAAGAGAGGGGAGAAGAAGAGAGTGGAGAAAAAGAGGGGGGAGAAGGAGAGAGGGGAGAAGGAGAGAGGGGAAGGAAGGCGGAGGAGGAAGGGGGGAGAAGAAAGGGGAGAAGAAGAGAGGGGGAGGAGAGCGGGAAGGAGAGAGGGGAGAAGGAGGATTGGAAAGGAAGGGGGAAGGAGACGGGCAGAAGGAGAGGGGGGGAAGTAGAGAGGGGAAGGAAGGGTGAATGAGGGAGGGGAGAATGAGAGAGGGGAAGGAAGGGGTGAGGAGAGGGGGAGAAGGAGAGGGGGGGAGAGCAGGAAGGAGAGGGGGAGAAGGAGGAGTGGAAAGGAAGGGGGAAGGAAGTGTGAAGGAGAGAGGGGAGAAGGAGAGAGGCGAGAAGGAGAGGAGGGAAGGAGAGGGGGAAATTGAGAGGGAAGAAGAAGAGACGGGAGAAGGAGAGGGGCAGGAGGTGGGAGAAGGAGAGAGGGGAGAAGGAGAGAGTGGAAGGAAAGGGGAAGGAGTGAGTGGAGAAGGAGAGGGGAGAACGAGAGGGGGAAGGAGAGAGGGGAGAAGGAGGAGTGGAAAGGAGAGAGGGGAAGAAGACAAGGAGAAGGAGAGAGGGGGAAGGAGAGAGGGGAAGGAAGGGGGAAGGAGAGAGAGAAGGAGAGAGGGGAAGGAAGGGGGAAGGAGAGGGGAGAAGGAGAGTGGGGAAGGAAGGGGGAAGGAGAGAGGGAGAAGGAGAGAGGGAATGGAAGACGGAAGGGGAGGGGGAGAAGGAAAGAGGGAGTGGAAGACGGAAGGAGAGAGGGGAGAAGGAGAGAGGCGAGAAGGAGAGGAGGGAAGGATAGGGGGAAGGTGAGAGGGAAGAAGGAGTGAAGGGAGAAGGAGAGAGGGGAAGGAAGGGGAAAGGAGAGAGTGGAGAAGGAGAGAGGAGAAGGAAGGGTGGAGGCGAGAGGGGAAGGAAGGGGGAAGTAGAGAGTGGAGAAGGAGAGTGGGGAGAAGGAGAGGGGAGAGGAGAGGGGGAAGGAGAGGGGGAAAGAAGGGGAGAGGAAGAGAGGGGAAGGAAGGGGGGTGGAGGGAGGGGAGAAGGAGAGGGGGGAAGGAAGGGAGAAGGAAAGGAGGAGAAGGAGAGAGTGGTGAAGTAAAGAGGGAAGGAGAAAGGGGAGAAGGAGAGAGGGGGGAAGGAGAGAGTGGAGAAGGAGAGTGGGTAGAAGGAGAGGGGAAGGAGAGGGAGAAGGAGAGAGGGGAGAAGGAGGGGTGCAAAGGAAGGGGGAAGGAGAGAGGGGGGAAGGAGAGAGGGAAAGGAAGGGGGTAGGAGAGAGGGGGGAAGGAGAGAGAGGAAGGAAGAGAAAAGGAGAGGGGGAGAAGCAGAGACATGGGTAGGAGAGAGGGGATGGAAGGGGGAAGGAGAGAGGGGATAAAGAGAGCAGGAAGGAGAGAGGGGGGCAAGGAGAGAGGGGAAGGCAGGGGGGAAGGAGAAAAGGGGGAAGGAGAGAGGGGAAGGAATGGGCAAAGAGAGAGGGGAGAAGGAGATTGGAGAAGGAAGGGGAGGGGAAGGAAGGGGGAAGGAGAAAGGGGAGAAGGAGAGACGGGAGGCGGAGAGGGGGAAGGAAAGAGTGGACAGGGAGAGAGGGAGGAAGGAGAGATGGGGAAGGAGAGAGGGGATGGAAGGGGGAAGGAGATGTGGAGAAGGAGAGAGAGGGGGGTAGGAAAGAGGGGAAGGATAGCGGAAGGAGAGAGGGGAGGAGGAATGAGGGGAAGGAGAGAGGGGAGAAGGACAGAGGGGAGAAGGAGAGAGGGGAGAAGGACAGAGGGGAGAAGGAGAGAGGGGAGAAGGAAAGAGGCGAGAAGGAGAGGAGGGAAGGAGAGGGGGAAGGTGAGCGGGGAGAAGGAGAGAGGGGAGAAGGAGAGGGGGAAAGGAAGGGAGAAGGAGAGAGGGGAGAAGGAGAGGGGGGAAGGAGAGAGGAGGGAAGGAGTGAGAGAGGAAGGAAGGAGGAGAAAGAGAGGGGACAAAGAGAGGGGGAAGGAGAGAGGCGGGAAGGAGAGAGGGGAAGGAAGGGGGAAGGAGAGAGGGGAAAAGGAGAAGGGGGAAGGAGAGAGGGGAAGGAAGGGGGAAGGAGAGGTGGAGAAAGAGGGGGGAAGGAGAGAGAGGGGAAGGAAACGGGAACAACTGGGGAAGGAGAGAGGGGTGAAGGAGAGAGGAGGGCAGGAGAGAGAGGAAGGAAGGGGGTCAAAGAGAGGGGAGAAGGAGAGAGGAGAACGAAGGGAAGGAGGTAGAGGAGAAGGAGACAGGGGGAAAGAGAGATGGGTTAAGGAGAGAGGGGAAGGAAGGGGGAAGGAGAGGTGAGGAAAAAGAGAGGGGGGAAGGAGTGAGAGGGGAAGGAAAGAGGGGAAGAACTGGGGAAGGAGAGAGGAGAGAAGGAGAGGGGGGAGAAGGAAGGGGGAAGGAGAGAGGGGGGAAGGAAGGGGGAAGGAAAGAGGGGAGAAGGAGAGAGGGGGAAGGAGAGAGGGGGGAAGGAGAGAGGGGAGAAGGAGAGGGGAGAAGGAAGGGGGAAGGAGAGGGGAAGGATGGGGGAAGGAGAGAGTGGGGGAGGAAGGGGGAAGGAGAGAGTGGAGAAGGAGAGTGGGGAGAAGAGGGGGAGGAGAGGGAGAAGGAGAGAGGGGAAGGAAGGGGGAAGGAGAGAGTGGAGAAGGAAAGAGGGAATGGAAGAGGGAAGGAGATAGGGGAGAAGGAAAGATGCGAGAAGGAGGGGGGGAAGGTGAGAGGGGAGAAGGAGAGAAGGGAAGGAGAGGAGGAAAGGAAGGTTCATGGAGTTGGGAATGCTGGGAGGGATAGAGAGGTTTACAGGGATAAGGATGTTTGTAGGACAGGGCTGGATTACACAGACAGGGACTGTTTCAGGGAGCTGAGCAGATTACAGAGATAAAGAGGTTTGTATCATCTGGCGGAACAAACAGAGATATGGAGGATCATCGTGACTGAAGATGTTTACAGATATAGGAAGGCTTAGGTTCTGGGGGTTATTTAGACATGGAGGGTGTGAAATCTGGATTCGTTTTTGAGAGATTGAGGTAGCAAGTTTGGTTGGAGACAGTTTCACAGATAAGGGAGCATAGCACAAACAGAAGGAAGTTCCTGCGGTCGGGAGGGTTCAAGTGGAGAGTGATGTTTACACAGATGGGGGGGGAAGAGCTGGAGGTTATATAGATGGGGAGGTGGATGAAGATACAGAAGGAGCTTAAATTGACAGTGTGGGTGATAGTGACGGGAGGATGTTACATATTTAATGAGTCTTGTAGGAACAGGATCGGGAGGGGCACAGGCATTGGAGTGGGATCGACAGATCAGGAGTGTTGCAGGGACCTGAGAGGATAACACAGATAGGGATGGTGTTAGGGTCTCCACAGACTGATGGCGTTTTAGGGACTGGAAGAGGTTATGTAGAGAGGGAGGGCTGTAAGACTGCCGGAGATTATGGAGAGTTGAAGATTTGGAGCAGTTCACAGAGGAAGTGTTCTCCAACAGGAGTAGGTCACAGATAGTGAGGGCTGTGTAGCCTGAGAATGTTAAAGAGAGGGAGAGCTTTCGTGTCCGGAAGAGATTACACTGACAGGAACAGTTGAAGAGACTGAAGCAAAAATGCATGGAGAAGGTTACACAGATAGGGAGGTGAGTAGGGACTGAAGGTGAATACACAGACATGGAGGGTTGTATTGTTAGACGGAGCTGAGAGGGATCGGGACTGGTGTAGGGATTTACACAGATAGGGAAGGTTGTGTTTTTGGAGAAGGTTACACTGATACAGACATTGTTAGGGAGCGTTTAATGGGCTACAGAAGAGCTCAGAGAGAATGAATTCTGGTGAGTGGCGGAGATTACAGACACAGAGATGGCTGTCGGGTTGAAAAGACCTTCTCAGTGCTGTAAGGCTGAAGGGACGTTACATTAATAAGGGTTACCTACACTTCAGGACTTTTTTGATATAGAGAAAGTCTCAGAACGGGATTGTCAAATGGAAGTATAGACAGTCCAGATGAGTTTACAGAGATATAAATGTTTTTGGGGGTTTCAGGATGGAACAGTGATTGGGAGTGCTGTAACAAATGTCAACAGTTATCGGGAGGGTTCTAAAAGCCGGAAGAGGTGACAGTCATATTGATCGTGCTAAGGACTGGAGAAGCTTACATCGCCAAGGAGTGTTTTAGAGACTGTTGGAGATTACATATAAGGAGAGTATTGGAGATGAGGCAAGGTTCAAGAGACAGGGATAGTTGACAGGACTGGACAATAACCTGAATGGAATCTCCACAGTGTGGAAACAGGCCATTCCGCCCAACAAGTCCACACCAACCCCTCTAAAGACCATCCTAACCAGACCCATCCCTCTCCCTGTCCAATAAACCCTGCAGACCTCGTGGTGAACTCACCTAAACAACACTTGCCTGAATACTACCGTCAATTTATGATGGCCAATCACGTATCGTGCAAATGTTGGACTATGGCAGGAAACCAGAGCACCCGGAAGAAACCCACACAGTCGGGGGGAGAACATGTAAAGTCCACACAGAGAGTCGGCCAAGGCTGGAATTGAAGCCAGATTCCAGTCACAGTGAGGCTGATTATACAGAGCACTGCAGAGATTGGACTAGGTCACAAAGTTCACAAGGGTTTATTGGAAGAGGAGGAAAATATAGTCAGGAACAGGAGAAGCTTAGATAGATGGTGTCCATGAGAGGGACTGGAGGAGGTTAACGCAATAGGGAGGGTTGTGCATTCTCTCGACAATTAGAGGTAGGGACGGTTGGGGAGACTGGATGAAGTTAGTCATACTCAGAGTTGTACACACTCTGCGTAAGGGCAGATGGAGTTTACTTCTGATCACTGTGAGGTAATGCACTGTGGGAAGTCTCATAAGTGAAGGATATACATCATGAAGGGTAGGTCCTCCTGGAGAACTGAGTAACACCGGGACCTTGGTGGGCAAGGCCCTGGATGTCTGAAGGTGGCAGCACAGGTTGACAGGGTGGGGAAGGCACCTGAACTGGGAGCAGGAGGGGGACCCACATCCTGATGGGGCGAATTGTTAGAGCTGCTTGAGAGGATATAATCGAATCTGGCAGGGTGTTGCACCTTAAACAGTCATAAGACCAGAAAGAAGATTGAGGTTGGTGCACAAGTTAAAGACAGCAATTTCAGCAGACAAGGCAGGCAAGACCATAGCAGGAAATGGGGGAGGGGGAACTGATGATTAAACTGCATTTATTTCAATGCAAGGGGCCTGACAGCTAAGGAAGATGAACTCAGGGCATGGATTGGAACATGGGACTGGGATATTATAGTTAAAACAGAAACAAAGCTGAGGGAGGGACAGGACTGACAGCTCATTGTTTCAAGGTGGAGATGCTACAGGAAGGGGAGGCAAGAGAGGACGCGTGGTGGTGGGTTTTGATTGCATGAAACATTACATCAGTACCTAGAGAGGATATTCCTGTGGGATCACCCAGTGACGCTATGTTCGTGGAACACAGAAATAAGAATGGGTCATCACTCTGACACGATTGTCCTACTGACCCCGAATAATCAATGGCAGACTGAGGAACAAACATATCAGGAGATCTCAAATATCAATCAGAATAATAGGGCTGTTATGGTTGGGGTTTTTAAACTTTCCAAAGCGAGACTGGGACTGCCAGTGTTCAATGTTTGCAAGGGAGGAATTTGGTAATTGTGTTCCAGAAGACTCCCAATCAATATGTAAATGGCCTGAAAAGAGAAAGGGGCAAAACCTGACCTCCCCTTGGGAAACAAGGTTGGAAAAGGGACTGAGGTGTGAGTGGGAAAGCATTTTGCCAAAGTGACTCAAGTCTATTAGCTTGAAAATAGCGATGGAAAAGGACAGGACTGCTCCACAGGTTCAAGTTATAAAATGGGGCCAGACTAATCTTGATAATATTAGCCAGGAAGTCTCAAAAGGTGACTGGGGAGTCTATTTGCAGGGAAAGGGAAGTCTGGCAAGTGAGAATATTTTAAAAGTGAGATAAACTGATCGATCAGCGCCAGCATGTTCCTGTTTGTGTGCAGGTCAATGCTGACAGCATTCGGAAACACTGGCTGTCTATTGAGGGTCTCGTCAAGGAAAAGGGGGCACATGTCAGGTATAGCCAGCTGGATCAAGGGAATCCCCGAGGATCACAGGGACTTAAGGAATACACTTTGAGTAGAAATCAGGAATGCAGAAAGGGTACATGAAATGGCCTCAGCAGAGGATGATAAGTAGAATCCAAAAGTGATTGTAGAAATATATTAAGAGTAAAAGAGTAACTTGAGACAAAATAGTGTCCCTTAAAGATCAATGAGACCATTGGTGTGTGGAACCGCAGGATATGGCTCAGAACTTAAACACATTTTTTACTCCAGAACTTACTGTGGACAAAGACTGGGGAACTCAGGGAACAAGAGTAATACGTTAGACCACATTCGCAGTTCTCTGCAATTCCAGTATCCCCGCTATAGGAAGGATGTTGAGAAAGTTGAAAGTGTTTAGAAAAGATTAACAAGATGTTGCCAGGATTGTTGCTGAATAAGCTGGGGTTATGTTCCCTGGAGCATCGGAAATTGAGGGGTGACCTGACAGAGGTTTATATAAACATGAGGGATATGGATTGGGTAAACAGTCAAGGTCTTTTCCCAGGGGTTCGAGAGTCCAAACCTCGAGAGCATAGGTTTAAGGTTGAAGGAGAAAGGTTTAAATGGCACTTATGCACATTGTGATGTATGTATGGAATGAGCTGAGAGAGAATGTAGACGATACTGATACTATGACAACATTTAAAAGGTATCTGGATGGGGATATGAATAATAAGGGTTTAGAGGTACATGGGCCAAATGCTGGTAAATGGGATGGATTTATTTAGATCTTCTGGTCAGCATAGATGAGTTGGACCAAAGGGTCTGTTTCCATGCTGTACCTCTCTATGACTTAAAAAGTTATGGAAGAGTTGGTGCTGGAGATTTTACAACACAAAGGAATGGAAAGACCCAGGACCTGAGTGTATCACAGGACATTGTGCGATGCTAGGGAAGAAATTATAGAGCCGCGAGCAAAGATATTTCTACAATTGACAGCCATGTGTGATGGGCTGGAAAGGCTGGAGGGTGGCATAGTGGGCAGTGAAGGAGGTTTTTTGAGATTGCAAAGGGATCTTGATGAAATGGGTGAATGGGCTGAAAAACTGTAGATGGTATTCAATCTGAATAAATGCGAGGTAGTGCACTTGGTAAAACAAACAAGGGTAGAGCTTGTACAATTAATGTTCGGGCCTCGGTTAGTATTTTAGAGCAGAGGGACCTCCGGGTTCAGGTACATAATCCTTGAAGCTTGCATCACAGGATGGATAAGACAGTGCTTGGCATGCCTGACTATTGCTCAGTCCATTGAGTGGTGGATTTGCGACGTCATGTTGAGATTGTGCAGACATTTAGGAGGCCTCTTCTGCACTCCTCTGTCCAGTTCTGGTCGCCCAGTTATAGGGAGGATATTATTAAGCTGCAGGGTGTCCAGCAGAGATTTACCAGGACATTGCTTGATCTGGAAGGCTTGAATTCTGTAAAATGGCTGGATCGGCTGAGTCTTTTTTCACTGGAGCCTGGAGTTTGAGATGTCATGTTATAAAAGTTTATTTTTTAAAAATGAGATATAGATCGATTTAATGGTAGTTGCCTTTTCCGTAGGATGGGGGAGTCTCAAGAGGAGAGACCACATTTTTAAGGTTAGAAGAGAGATTTGTTCAAAAAAAAAGGCATGGGGGCAAATTGTTACACAAAGGGTGTTTTGATTGTGGAATGAACTTCCTAAGGAAGGGTGGACGTGGTTACAATTACAACGTTTAAAAGACAGAGATACTAAACGAATATTTTGCATCAGTTTTTACTGTGGAAAAGGATATGGAAGATATAGAATGTAGGGAAATAAATGGTGACACCTTGCAAAATGTCCATATTACAGAGGAGCAAGTGCTGGATGTCTTGAAATGCATAAAGATGGATAAATTCCCAGGATCTGATCAGGTCTACCCTCGAACTCTGTGGGAAGCTAGAGAAGTGATTGCTGGGCCTCTTGCTGAGATATTTGTATCATTGATAGTCACACGTGAGGTGCCGGAAGACTGGAGGTCGGCTAACGTGGTGCCACTGTTTAAGAAGAGTGGTAAGGACAAGCCAGGGAATTATGGAGCAGTGAGCCTGACGTCGGTGGTGGGCAAGTTGTTGGAGGGAATCCTGAGGGACAGGATGTACGTGTATTTGAAATAGCAAGGACTGATTAGAGATAGAGATTTGTGTGTGGGAGATCATGTCTCACAAACTTGAATGAGTATTTTGAAGAAGTATCAAAGAAGATTGAAGAGGGCTCAGCGGTGGATGTGATCTATATGGACTTCAGTAAAGCGTTCGACAAGGATCCCCATGGGAGACCGATGAGCAAGATTTGATTTCACGGAATACAGGGAGAACTAGCAATTTGGATACAGAACTGGCTCAAAGGTAGAAGACAGAGGGTGGTGGTGGAGGTTTGCTTATCAGACTGGAAGTGGAGTGCCACAAGGATTGGGCCTAAGAATGGTGAATAGCCAAGGATAAGGGAGTCCAAAACTCAAGAGTACAAATGGGACGTAAGACAGCAAAGAATTGAAGAGGGAGCTGAGGGGCAACATTATCCACAGAGGATGGTGCACAGGCTGCCAGGGGAACATGGGAGAAACAAGAACAATGACAACATGGAAAAGACATTTGGGCAGGTACATGGAGAGGAGAAGATTTGAAGAGGTAAGGGCCGAACGCAAGCAAATGAGACTCATTCATTATAGGAAACAGGGAGAGCATTGATGAGTTGTACCACAGGTTCTGTTTCGTGCTGTATCACTCTGTATCCAGTTAAAGAAGATTGCAGTACCAAAATAAAGCATGTTGTAGACACTGAAGCAATTTACAGTGATAAGGATGGTAGTCTGGAATGCAGTACATTTCAAATATGTGGAGGACTATCGGGAAGGGAGGTAGTTACAGGGACAGGAACTATTATAGGAGTTAAAAATGACTGAAGACACCCGTGCACAAGCCATGCTATAGACACAAAGTTGCAGAGTAGTGAGTCTTAGCACAGTGATGGAGGGAGAACACAGAACAGAAAGATCCCAGCCAGCATTTCCAACCTCTCGACGGAGGCCTACTCTCCCCTTTGTTGTCCTGATGCTCACTAAGACAGCGCAGGCCTGGATTGATAACTCTGAACTCGCCATGCTGTCTCAGTGCAACATAAATTAAAGTAGAGGTGGTGATTGAGTCTGGGGTGTGTCTGTACTGTACTGTGCTCCCCATCCAGCACTGTATCTGTGTCATGTCCTGTTAGCGATGTTTGGAGCCCTCTCATTGCTCTCAGCTCTGTGCACTGTGAGTGATTTTACCTCACGGCAGGATTTATTGAAGACTCCACATCTCCCTTCCCTTTGTCTCTCTGGCTGACCAAACATCTTCAATGAGGTATTGGACGAGACCCCCAGCAATTGGGAGGTCTATTGAGTCAGGAACTTCCTAAATACCTAAAGGAGACAGAGAAATAGACAGAATAGAAAATTAGACTGATGCAGTGAGGGTTACACATAGAGAATGGAAATGAGCCCCACAGATATCTGGAAAATCCCACTCCATCCCTGGGTTGTGCTGTTGCATTTCTCTGGAGTGGAGAATTCTGTTGGCTCAGGATCTGGAGTAACTGGAAGAGTGGGAGGCGCTGACAGCGGCAGCAATTAGACTCACACAGTCAGGGATACCACATGGAGAGAGACTGAGTGATATCACCAGAGTGCTGCAAGACTTCAGGATCACACAATCATGTTGGAAGAACGGGTTTAGCTTCATGATGCCCTGGTATCAGTGCTCAGGGATGAGCAGCCAGTGAGCAGGCGAAGTGATGGCCGAGTGGTATTATTGCTAGAGTATGTATCCAAAACCTCAGCTAATGTTCAGGGGAAGAGGGTTTGAATCCCACCATGAGAAATGGTGGAGTTTGAAATTAATAATTTTAAAAATAGTAATTAACAATCCATAAATAAATATGAAACCATTGCTGATGTACAAAAATACCAAATACTTCTCCTTTCGAGAAGGACATCTGCTCATCATCACGTGATCTACACGACATACCCACAGCAAAGTGTTTGCCTCTCAATTACCCGCTGAAATGGCCGAGCAAGTTACTTAGCTCGAAGGCAGCTAGGGCTGGGCAAGAAAGGCTGGCCAGCCAGAGACACCCACATCCCATACCCGATTTAATAAATAATCCATTAGGATGGTCCCACTGGAACTGCACCGGAACCAGTGTCCTGGCCAATCATGTCGGTAGGTTTCTGTGACAGGGTTTTAAACTGACACAGAGGATGCTTGGACAGGGTTCAGGTGAAACGAGCTTTCCAAATGCAAAGAGAAAAGGTGAAGTATGGGAGCTGCATGGGAATGTGACTGAAGACAAACAGAAAGGAACAGGATGGGACAGAGTTTAACTACATCAGGGAATGTACATCAGGGAATAGGTCTGTGACAGGAAATATTAGGAAAGAGTAAATTATGTTTTTTTGGAATGGGATAATGTCTCTTCAACAAGGTAGATGGATTTGTGACACAGAGATAAAAGAGATTTAGACACCAGAGAGACGTGGTTACAGGGCGAACAAAAGGTGGACATAAATATTCAATGGTTCACAACCTTGTGCAAACTCAGGCAAAATGGGTAACGCTAACAATAATGGGTAACAAAGGCATTACAGAGAAAGCATTTGACCTCAGATCATGAAGTAGAGTCAGTCTGAATGTAAATTCGGGTTACTACTTGCAAAGGACACAAGCAGCAGAACAGTTTTGGCCACCGAACTGCATTCCATTGCACATCACTGCATTAAACAGGAACTCATTGGAATTTTTTAACAAACACATTGTGATAATTTTGGGAAACTTCAATATTCACATAATCTGGGACAGTCACACTGACAACAGTGATATTGGAAGAGGAGTTCAGAAAAAACTTTTTTCGGTGTTTTTTTTGAATAACAAATTGTGCAACTGGCTAGGGACATAACTATCTCAGAGCGACCGTTGCGTGATCAAACTTAGTGAATGAGTAATGTCACCTGGAGAGATCCTCAGAGAAATTGTAATAAAGTGCAGTTTAAAGAAATATAAAGTTTTAAAGTGAACCACAGAAAGGATAAGCTACAACTAGAAACAAAAACAGCCAATGACATGGGTTCGAGATGAGAACTGACCAAGGTAAACAGGCTAAACAGACTGAAATATGTGCCTGTACAAGAACAGTTTGAAGGAACAGTGTAAATCACTCAACAAAAGACCATTCCATTGAAACAGACAAAATCTCAGCAAGAAATTCCCACCAGCCCCTCATTCAGGACAAAATGGATCATATTACATTATGAGGCTTAGAAGATCACCAAAAAGTACTTAAAATCCTGAAGTGAGAGAATGTTCTAGGAGTAAGTGTTAAAGGGATTGCAAAGGGTCTGCTCGCAAAGGTTGGGCAGTGGGAAGAGGAATCAGTGTAAGGGTTTAATGTCACAAAAGGAACAGTGAGGGGTGAAGGTGCTGGAGATAGTGAGAGTGTTACAGAGAGTGGTCAGGACCTGAACGGTGTTACAAAGCCAGTCTGCATTTCTGCAGCTGGAGGGGTTTGCAGAGGTAGGGAGGGACATATGTATTTTTATTCATTCATGGGATGTCGGTGTTACTGCTAATTACACAGAGGACAGCTCAGAGTCAGCCATATTGTCGTGGGTCTGGAGTCACATGTTAGCCAGACCAAGTTAGAATGTCAGATATTCTACACAAAAGGAGGTCAGCGAACCAGATGAGTTCTTCCCACTGATCAACAATGGTTTTATGGTGGCCTGACCAATGTCTTGTACAGATACAACATGGCGTCCCAACTCCTACTGTTAATGCTCTGCCCAGTGAAGGAAACCACCCCAAACACCTTCTTCACCAGCCTGTCTATCTGTGCCACCACTTTTAAAGAACTGTGTACCTGGGTCACTGATTGACAACACGACCCAGGGCTCTAACATTAACTGGAAAAGTAACACCCAGGTGTGTTTCACCAAAATGACACAATTCACATTTATCTAATTAAACTCTATCTGCTATACTTCAGCCCACTATCCCAGCAGTACTGTTCATCCTGTTGTATCACAGATGACCTGTCCAGTTTACCACCAATTTCAGTGTCACCCAAAAAACTTATTTAATTTACTTACCAATATTCCCATCCAAACCATTTATCCAAATGACAAACAACAGTGGGCCCACTCCACCGCTGTTCACATGTCTCCAGTCAGAAAAACAACATGTCTCCCATCACCCTCTGTCTCCTACCATCAAGACCAATTTTCTGTCCAGTTGACTAGCTCCTCCTGAATGCCATATCCTTTCACACTGATCTGACCTTATTACCCAGTTTACCATATGACACGTAGAACACAGAACAGTACAGAACAAGACCCTTCGGCCATGATGATATGCCAATCTTTTATCCGACCGTAAGATAAGAAAAAAGTGGCAGACAGAGTTGAGTTCAGATAAATGCGAGGTGCTGCATTTTGGGAAAGCAAATCTTAGCAGGACTTATGCACTTAATGGTAAGTTTTGAGGGAGTGTTTCTGAACCAAGAGACCTTGAGGTTCAGGTTCATGGCTCCTTGAAAGTGAAGTCGCAGGTAGATAGGATAGTGAAGAAGGCGTTTGGTATGCTTTCCTTTATGGGTCAGATTATTGAGTACAGGAGTTGGGAGGTCATGTTGCGACTGTACAGCACATTAGTTAGGCCACTGTTGGAATATTGCGTGCAATTCTGGTCTCCTTACTATTGGAAAGATGTTGGGAAACTTGAAAGCGTTCAGAAAAGATTTATAAGTATGTTGGCAGGGTTGGAGGATTTGAGCTATAGGGAGAGGCTGAACTGGCTGGGGCTTTTTTCATTGGAGTGTTGGAGGCTGAGGGGTGACCTTATAGAGGTTTACAAAATTATGAAGGGCATGGATAGGATAAATAGACAAAGTCTTTTCCCTGGGGTTGGGAAGTCCATAGGTTTAGGATAAGAGGGGAAAGATATAAAAGAGACCTAAGGGGCAACTTTTTCACATAGAGGGTGGTATGTGTATGGAATGAGCTGCCAGAAGAAGAAATGGAGGCTGGTACAATTGCAACATTTAAGAGGTATTTGGATGGGTATATGAATATGAAGGGTTTGGAAGGATATGGACCAGGTGCTGGCAGGTGGGACTAGATTGGGTTGGGATATCTGATCAGCATGGACGGGTTGGACCGAAGGGTCTGTTTCCATGCTGTACGTCTCTATTACTCTAACTTCCATTCCCTTCATTTTATTATCATCCATGTGCCTATCCAGAAGTATATTAAATGTCCCTAATGCATCTAATTTTACTGCCACCGCTGGCAGTGCACTCCACATACACCACTCTATATGTAACAAACCTACCTCTGAGATCTCCCCTTAAGCATCTGCTAATCGCCAGAAAATTATAACCCCTTGTAATAACTACTTATGACAGGGTAAAAAAATCTCTCTCTATTCACCATCTATGACTCTCATCACCTTGTTCACCTCTGCCATGTCACCCCTCACCCTTCTTCACTCCAATGAGAAAAGCCTTAGCTCCCTCAACCTTTCTTCATAAGACATGTTCTCCAGTACAGACAGCATCCTGGTAAATCTCCTCTTCACCCTCTCTAAAACTTCCACATCCTTCCTGTAATGAAGGGACCAGAACTGAACACAATATTCCAACTGGGGTCTAAGCAGGGCTCTATAGAACTGCAACATAACCTCACGGCTTTAAAACTCAATTCCCAAACTAATGAAATCCCACACAATATATTCCTTCTTAACAAGCCGATCAGCTTGGGTGGCAACGTTGAGGGATCTATGGATCTGTTCCTCCACACTGCCAAGGATCCTACCATCAACCAGGAATTCTGCATTCAAATTCAATCTTCTAAAATGAATGACTTCACACTTTTCCAGATTGAACTCCATCTGCTACTTCTCAGCATCTTGTCAATGGCCCGTTGCAACCGACAACAGCCCCCCACACTATCAACCACTCCACCAACCTTTGTGTCATTGGGAAACTTACTAACCAACTCTTCCACTCACACATCCAACTTATTCATAAAATCACAGAGAGCAGAGGTCCTGTAACCTCTCCCTGCAGGAAACCACTGGGCACTGAGCTCCAGGATGAATGCTGTCCATTTATCATCACCGTCTGTTTTCTGTGGGCCAGTAATCCTGTACCCAGACAGACAGGTTTCCCTGTATCCCATGCCTCCATACTTTCTGAATGAGCCATAAAGGTGTTTCGTCACATTCTCAAAAGATTGATTAAGAATTGTCAGGCATGACCTGCCCCTTACAAAACCATGCTGACTATCTCTGATCAATCTATGGTTTCCTGTCTCTCAGAGTCTTCTCCAATAATCTGCACACCATAGACATAAGACTGACACGTGTGCAATTCCCAGGATTATCCCTATTCCCTTTCCTGAACAAGGGAATAATATTTTCCTGCCTCCAATCGTCTGGTCCAACTCCAGTGGACAGTGAGGGTGCAAAGGTCATCA
Organism: Chiloscyllium punctatum; assembly: GCF_047496795.1. Taxonomy (NCBI): domain Eukaryota; kingdom Metazoa; phylum Chordata; class Chondrichthyes; order Orectolobiformes; family Hemiscylliidae; genus Chiloscyllium; species Chiloscyllium punctatum. Next base: position 52,773,584 of record NC_092788.1, on the reverse strand, counting down.
CCCAGGTGCGCAGCAATCCATTCCCTCGCTTCGGATAGTAACTTTGGATGCATCCAGTCTGGCTCAGTGACTTATCTTTTACAAAATTCTCAGCACATCCTCCTTAACATCCACCTGTTCACGTACATCAGCCTGTTTCACACTGTCCTAACAAATGACAAGGTCCCTCTCAGCAGTGAATACTGAGGCATAGTATTCATTAAGGACCTTGCTTACCTCCTGTGACTCCAGGCACAAGTTCCTTCCACTGTCCCTGACCGGCCCTATCCTCACTCTGGCCTTGCTCTTGTTCCTCCCATAAGTGGAGAATACCTTACGGTTTTCCTTAATCCTTCCCAACAATGCTTTATCACGTCCCCTTCTAGTTGCCCTAAGTCCAATCCACGGTTTCTTCTTGGTACCTTCAGAGAATCCCTACTGTGTGGAAATGGGCCATTTGGCCCAACACCTCCATACCAACCTTCCAAACAGTATCCAACCCAGCCCCATTCCCCCACCCTATTACTCTCCATTTGCCCTAACTACTGCGCCACACCTGCACATCCGTGAACACTATGGGTAATTTAGCATGGCTGAGTCACATAATCTGCATATCTTTGGGCTGTTGGGGGAAACCACAGCACCTGGGGGAAAAACCATGCAGACACGGGAAGAATGTGCAAACTCCCCACAGACAGTCGCCTGAGGCTGGAATCGAAATGGAGTCAGTGGTGTTATGAGGTCGCAGTGCTAACCACTGAGACACCGTGCCACCCATTGTAACTCTCTGGAGCCCTGTCTGATCCTTGCTTCCACGACCTTAAGTAAACTTTCTCCTTCCTCTTGACTAGATGCTAAAGTCCATGTGGACAACGTTGACTGCTCTGCCTTCATCTATCTTTGGCCACCTCCTCGAAGAGTCAATCCGGTTTGTGAAACGTAATTTTCCAATCACAAAGCCCTGCTGACCATCTCAAATCAGCCCTTGCCTTTGTAAATGTAAGGAGCTCCTTTCTCTCAGAATCTCCTCCAACAACTTCCCCATCACTGGGCTCACTGGGATGTAATTTCCTGGCTTTTCCCTGCAGCCCTTAAGTGATGGAACAGCATTCACCGCCCTCCAGTCTTCCAACACCTCATTGTGTCTGTGGATCATATAAATATCTCTGTTAGAGACACTGCAATCTCTTCCCTAGCTTCCCACAATATTCTAGGATCGACCTAATGAGCTGCTGAGGATTGATCTACCTTTATTTGTTTTAAGATTCCAGCACTTTCTCTTCTCTGGTGAGGATTCTTTCCAAGACATCACTATTTACTTCCTCAAGTTCCCGAGCTTCCATGTCTTTCGCCACAGTAAACACTGACAAAGATTATTTTGTCTAATATCTCACCCATCTCCTCTGGTTCCACACATGGGCGACCTTATGGATCTTTAAGAGGCTCTATTCTCTACCAAGTTACTCTTTAGCCCTTATTGAAACTTGCGTAAAGGCTTCTGAGAATTGAAATACATCATATCCCCCGTACCACGACACCTTGCTACGCCATTACAATTCTGCCACAAATTCACACCAACAAATTAAATTCAACAGGCTCAAAAACAAATTCTCTTTAAATCAATTGGCTTTCTAAGTGGCCAGTTATTGTATATTGACATATCATTTCTAACAATTTCAGTTTGCTCCTGACTTATTGTTAGGCTAACACTATTTGGTTTCAGACTGACAGCAGAAAGGGTTGAGGGAGTTCTTGTTTATCAATCTGAAAAAGGTAGCTCACAGGGTCAGCAGGTAATAAAGAAGGCAAATCAAATGCTGACATTTATTACAGAGGGAATGGAGTCTAAAAATAGGCAGGTCTAGCTAAAACTATGCAAGGTACAAGTCAGACCACACCTCGAATATTATGAACAGTGTGAGTGCCCGGAGGAAAGATATTGTTGCATTGGAGGCAGTCCAGAGAAGGTTCACTCGGCTGATCCTGGGAATGGAGGGATTTTCTAATGAGAAGAGGTGGAGTATGTTGAGGTTGAACCCATTGAAGTTTAGATAATGAGAGAGAAATGGAATGAAACATCCAAGATTCTGAGGGAGTCTGATCGGGCAGATGCTGGGAAGTTAGTAAATAGAACAGTAGAGCACAGCAACAGGCCCTTCGGCCCACCACGTCAATGCTGTCCAATGTACTATTCTAACTCATACCATCTGCTTGCACATGGATCTAGATCCCTCTATTCTCTGCCTGTTCATGTTTCTGTCTAAATCCCACTTCAAACCTTTACTCACATTTCTGCTTCTACGACCTCCCTCGGTAACATCCACTCTACGTGAAAAAAACTTGTCTCACACATCTCATTTAAACTTCCTCTTTCTCACCTTTAACATATGCGCTCCAGTATTTGAAACTTACACATTGGAAAAGAGATTCTGACTGTCTACATTATTTATCCCTGTTCCAAATGTTATATTCCTGTACCTGGTCACCTGTCAGCCTCTGATAGTCTCACAAAACAATCCAACTTTGTTTAATTTGCTCTTACACCAAACACACCCTTAAAAACCCTAATACTGGCAACATGCTGATAAAACCCTTTTGCACCCTCTCCAAAGCCTCCCCATCCTCCCTATTATGTGGAGATGAGACCTGCACACAGTACTCCAACTGTGGCCAAACAAATGTTTTATAGAAATACAGCATCAGATGCAAACCACTGTACTCAACATTGTGACTGATGAAGGCTAGTACTCCATTTGCTTTCTTTCCCATCCGAAACACTTCTGTTGCCATTTTCTGGGAGTTACTGACTTGCACCAAAATTCTTCTGTGTATCAATATCCCTCAGTATACTAATGATCTTTTTGAATTTGACATCATCTCACACTTGTCCAGATTAACTCAATTTGCCATTTCTGTCTATCTCTCCAACTGTTCTGTAAACTCCTGCAGATGTTAATGAATCAGCGAAACAAAGGTTTTGTGGAAAAGGCAGGAAAGTAGAGTTGAACAGTATCAGATCAGCCATGATCTGATTGAAGGACAGAGCATACTCGATGGAATGGCCTCATTCCCCTGCTACATCTCATGGTCTGAGCACAAACTCAATATATCCTGCATAATATTATGGGTCTCTGCTCACAAAACTCCGTTATAATGGGATTATTGGATATTTATTAGTACACAGCATTTGATCTACAAATATGATATGATGTTATAGAAAACCATCTCACATACAATCCAGGATTCTATCCATCACAGCACTGATAGTCAGTGCTGTATCAGTCGGCATGGAGACCACTGTCACACACAGTTACTGTACTGCCCTTGCCATAAGTACATTCAGTGTCCTGACTGTAACCATATTGACATTCCCATCACTGGTTGGTGCTTACAAAAGAATTCCTGCTAACGGTTGCTGCTGTTTGCTTATTCTCAGCTCCACTTTTGATATTCAGATCCACATTACTTTCTCATCAATGCATTAAACTCATCATTCCTTCACAAGTTGTTGGCGTTTTTCCTAGTCTGCCTATTGGGACTAGATTGGGTTGGGATAGCTGGTCAGCATGGATGGGTTGGACCTAAGGGTCGGTTTCCATGCTGCACATCTCTCTGACTCTATAACTCTGTCCCAACAACCCTTCAGTTTTCACTTCCCAGTGATGGTCATTCTGCAGCTAAATCTCCGAAATGACAGTTCCATCATATCTGATCACTGTCATTCCTTCTCCCTTATGGCGAATACAGGGAGTCATTCCTCAGTAGTGGGGGGTTGAACAGATGGGTAGAGATTACAGAGATAGGAAGGCTTACAGGGGCTCGAGGATGTTAAGAGTTAAACAAAGTTACATCTGGTCAAGAATGTTCATGGGACAAAGGGGTTTGAGGATTGGAGGCATTTACAGAGATAATGTAGCTGGATTAGATTCTGGAGATAGAGATAAGGGTGGATGTAGGGAGAGGCAGGCAGTTTGAGAGGCACAGACGGGGAGTGTTTCCGGGAGAAGTGTATTGTGAATACTAACAGAGATATGGAAGATTGTCGTGACTGAAGAAGTTTACAGTTATAAGAAGGCTTCTCGGTTCTGAAGGTTACAGAGATCAGAAGGCAATGGAGAATGCCAGGTTACTTGGTTGGAGACAGTTACACAGATGGGGAGGGTTGCACAAACTGAAAGAGGTCCCTGTGGTCGGGAGGGGTATGCTGTCGGGAATGAGGGTGAAATTTAACAAGATAAAGGTCAAAGAATTGGAGAAGGATTAGGAGATTACAAATTTTTCACAGCTAAGGAAGGGTTGTAGGAGCAGGAGAAGAATACATAGGTAGGGACGGATGGAGAGGTTAAAGACAAATACATTGACATGGAGGGTGGTATTGGTGGGAAAAGCTCAGAGGGATAGACAAGGCTGTCAGGGTTTACAGGGATGAAGGAATTTAGTATCTACTGCAGAAGGTTAGGGATTAGGGTGTTAGGGACTGGAGAACCTGACAGAGACAGAGACAGAGACAGAGACACAGAGAATGATGTGGACTAGAGGAGATTTCAAACAGAGGAAGGATTATCGGGACTGGAGAATATTACAGAGATCACTAAAACAGCATGGGCCAGGTTTGATGCCTGCAATCCGCTATGCTGTCGCATTGAGGAGCAGTACAGCAGAGGTGAAAGCAGGATCCTCACAAGATGGTGGAAATGAGGCCTAGAATGTTGCTGTTCCTTGACCAGCTCTGTATCTATGTCCGGTCTTCCAAGTCTGAATATAGAAGTCTACTACCTCCACCCTGTGCTGTTTACTGTGAGCGATCTTACCGGCTGCAGGAATTACTGAAGGATCCAGATCTCCCTCTCCATCTCTGTCTGGCTGACCAACCAGTTTCAATGAGGTGATGGATGAGACAGGAGTTAGGAACATCTTGAGGACCTGCATGTGACAGAAATAGACAGAATGGGAAAGTAGACTGATGCAATGAGGATAACACATGCAGAATGGCGCTGAGTCCAGCAGAGATCTCGATAATCCCATCCCTTGCCTGTGCTGCTGCATCTCTCTGGAATGGACAATTCTGTTGACTCAGGATCTCAGACCATCTTTAAGAGGGAGAAATGCTGACAGAGGCAGTAAATAGACCGACACAGCGAGGGGCACCACATGGAGACGTACTGAGTGACAGCACATGATTAGATTTTGTATTAACAGGGAATTGATTGAATTTGTAACAAAGACACTGGGATAATTGTGAGGGGATTCAACCTTCCTATCTCATCATCTCTTTGGCAGTGGTTAACAGATGAGGCTGACTCTCTCCCACTCTCAGTGGGGGTGGGGGAGTCTGGAGTTGGCTGTACAGACCGATGTGGCCTTCCACAGACTCTGTTACACTTGAGGCAGAAGGTGGACATTGAAAGGGGGTTGGTGAGGCGTTGATATGACAGCGCGCTCCTTGTGCTGTTTTCTCCTGGATTCCCGTTTTCCCCACAGTAAGTCTCGAGGTGCTCGACACCTTCCCAATGCTCCTTCCCCCTTCAGACGGTCTTGGCCGATTTGATTAAGAGATGAAAAAGAACCGATCAATTCTGAAGTAACCAACATTTAGAAATGTGGAGGAGTGCAGGAGGAAGAGAAAACATTGTCAGTGTTTAATTAGAGTAGCGGAACAGGGAGAATTGAAGGTGCTGGAGGTGGTGAGAGTGTTACAGAGAGGGGCAAAGGCCTGAACAACGTTACAAAGCCAGTACGGATTGCTGCAGCCAGAGCTGTTTGCAAAGGTAGGGATAGACATATGTATTTTTCATTGATTCATTCACGGCCTAAGGATGTCACCGGTTGGTCCAGCATACATTACACTACTGCTAATTGCCCAGAGGCAGCTCAGAGTCAGCCATATTGCTGTGGGACTGGAGTCACATGTGAGCCAGACCAGGTAAGAATGTCAGATATCCCTCCCTAAAGGACATACGTGAACAAGTTGATTTTTTCCAGATAATCCACAATGTTTATACAGAGGCCTCACTAATGTCCTGTACAGATACACCATGACATCCCAACTCCTACTCTCAATGCTCTGCCCAATGAAGGGTAACCCTCCCAAACGCCTGCTTCACCAGCCTGTCTACTCGTGATGCTACTTTCAAAAAACTGTGTACCTGCATCCCTGGGTCACTGATTGACAATGGTACCCAGGGCCCGAACATTAATTGTACAAGTCCAGCCTGATCTGCTTTACCACACTACAACATCTTGCATTTCTCCACCTGTTATTCCTAACCTCACTGGTCCAACAGTACTCTTGATCCATTGTACTCTTCGATAATCCTCTTCACTGTCCACTTTATCACCAATTTCAGTCTCACTCACAAACTTGCTAACCATGACTCCTATATTATCATCCAAATTGTTTATATAAATGATGCACAACAGTGACCCAGCACCGAACCCTATCGCACACCGTTGGTCAAAAGCCTGCAGTTTGAGCAGAAACCCTCTATGAGCATGTTCTGTCTCCTACCGTCAATCCTGTTTTGTATCCATTTGGTGAGCACTCCCTGGTTATGTCTGATCTAAACTTACTAACCAGTCTGCCATGCAGAAACTTGTCAAAGGCCTTGCTAAAATTCATGTGGACATCATGAACTGCTCTGCTTTGACCTCTCACTTGTCTACCTCCACACTCAGGTTTGAAACATGATTCCCCATGCACAAAGCCATGCTGATGATCGTTAATCTGTCCTTACCTTTCCAAATGCACGATGATCGTTTCTCTCAGAATCTCCTCCAACAACTTACCACCCTTGCCATCAGTCTCACTGGTCTGTAGTGGCTGTTGATGATGCAAATATCTCTGGGAGGGGCCCTCTAATTTCCTTCCTCGCTTCTCACAAGGCGCTGGGATACATCTGATCATGTCCCAAGGTTTTATCTAACTTTTAGCATTTTAAGACATCCAGCACCTCCTGTTCTCCGATGTGCACTCTTTCCAAGACATCACTATGTATTTCCCAAGTTCCCGAGCTTCCATGTCTTTATCCACAGTAAATCCGAATGCAAAATATTTGTTCAGTATCTCACCCATCAGCAGTGATTCCACACAGACAGCTTCATTGATCTTTCAGGGGCCCTATTCTCTCACGAGCTAAGTTTTAGCCCTTGTTGAAACTTGTCAAAATGCTTCTGAAATTTCAAATATCCCTCCACCGCAACTAGCCTCCCCCACCCTTATCTATTCTGCATTTATGGTCACACCAAAATATAGAATACAACAGATTTAAAAATATTCCCCTTTTATAAAATCATACATCTCCTATTGTTTCTAAACATCCAGTTATCATTTATTGTCATATCCTTTATAACACATTCCAGCACGTTCCCAACTTACTGTCAAACTAACACCGTTTGGTTTCAGACTGACTGCACAAAGGATTTTGGGAATCCTTGTGAATCAATCTGAAAAAGGGAGCTTACAGGATCAGCAGGTAATCGAGAAGGCAAAGGGAATGGAGTTGAAATATAGGGAGGGCTTGCTAAAACGATGCAAAGTACAAGTCAGACCACACCTAGATTATATTGAACAGTATGCGTGCCCTAAGGAAAGACATTCTTGTATTAGAGGCAGGCCAGGGAAGGTTCGCTCGGCTGAGCCTGGAGATGGCAGGATTTTCCAATGAGAAGAGGTGGAGTAGATTGACCTTGAACCTATTGGGATTTTGAAGAATGGGAGAGAAATTGAATGAAACATCCAGGATTGTGAGGGGCTTTGACAGGGTGGATGCCATGAAGTTAGAAACTAGAACAGTACAGCACAGTAATAGGCCCTTCGGCCCACCATGACTGTGCTGACCATTGTGCTATACTAAACTAATCCCATCTGCCTGCACATGGGCGATATCCCTCTATTCTCGGCCTGTTCATGTTTCTGTCTAAATGCCCTTCAAAACTTTACTCTCGTTGCCACCTCTCCCACCTCCTGAGCAGCTTCTACCCTCTCGGTAAAGACAACTGGTCTCATTCATCTCACTTAAAACTTCTCACTCTCCCTTAAACCGAGGTACCCTAGTATTTGATATTTCTACATTGGAAGGAGGATTCCAACTATCCACACTATTCACGCCTCTTCTAATGCTATATGTACCAGGTCACCCCTCAGTGTCCGATACTCTCGCAAAACAATCCAACTGCGTCCAACCTCCTTACAGTAAACACATTCTCATCCAGGCAACATTCTGCCAACCCTCTGTTGCACGCTCCCCAAAACCTCCACATCCTTCCTGTGGTGTGTCGATGAGAACGACACGCAACCTTCCAAACATGGCCGAATGAAGTTTCATTCAGTCACAACATGACATGCAAACGTCTGTACTCAATACTGTGACCAATGAAGGGAAACCTACCATACTCCTCCTTTACCACCACATCCTGTTGTGTTGTTATTTTGAGGGAGCTATGGATTTGCATCCAAGGTCATCTGTTTACCAATGTTTCCAAGTAGTCAATTAGTGTACTTCTCTCTTCCATTTGACTTCATAAATGCATCACTTCACACCTGCCCCGATGAAATTCAATTTGCCACATCTCTGCCCAGCGTTCCAGCTGATCTACACACTGCTGCAACCTTTAACACTCTTCCTCACTATCCACAATTCCCCTAACTATCTCTAATCATTACGTGCCTTTCCAAATGTCGTCTGCAAAATTACTAATCAAACTGCTCACCTATCATCTGAATCACAGATATAAATTACTCACAGACATCGCAGCACTGATCCTTGTGAAACAGCATTGGCCACAGACGTCCAATCAGAAATTCACCACTCCACATGCCTCTGTCTACTATCACCAAGAAAATATTGCATCCAACTTAACAACGAGCATGGATTGTGATTTGATCATCCAGATCCCCCTTGCTATTTGGAAGCTGTCCATTCAAAATGATTCTATATTTTGATTAAATACAGATTAAATTGGCTGTCTCACTAATGCGCTGACTGCGTCCTTTCTTCACAACAAAACAGGACCTTGTTTGGTTTTCTGCTAATCCTGCCTAAATCCCTACAATCCCTCAATAATCACATTGCTGTCATGATCATTCTGCAGCCACACCTCCTCAATAACAGTTCAATCATATCTGTTATCTTCAGTTAATGCTGTCATTCCATCTGCCTTGTTGAAAATGCATGGCATGTGTCACCGAGAGAGGGCCTTTGAGGGATGGTTAGAGGTCATAGAGTGGGAGAGATGTTTGGGGGCGCGACAATGTTGCAGGGTTGTACATAGTTACAGTTGCTACAGAATGTCCGCAGGAGAAAAGTTTTTATTGTTTGGAGAAAGTTAGAGAGATAAAGTGTCTTTGATTAGACTTCAGAGATAGGGATGTAATTGATTAGATTAGATTACTTACAGTGTGGAAACAGGCCCTTCGGCCCAACAAGTCCACACCGCCCCGCCAAAGCGTAACTCACCCATACTCCTACATTTACCCCTTACCTAACACTACGGGCAATTTAGCATGGCCAATTCACCTGACCTGCACATCTTTGTACTGTGGGTGGAAACCGGAGCACCCGGAGGAAACCCACGCAGACACGAGGAGAATGCGCAAACTCCACACAGTCAGTCGCCTGAGGCGGGAATGGAACCCGGGTCTCTGGCGCTGTGAGGCAGCAGTGCTCACCACTGTGGCACCGTGCTGCCCACCAATGTGTGTAGGATGTGTGTAGGGTTGTGGATCGTTACATGGTCTATGTTGATCAGGGTGCAGAAACATTTACAGGATTCCAGGATGTCGTACATTTAACAACAGTTGTGGGATCTGGAGAATATCACAGCGATAGGGAGGGTGGTATGGACTGGAGAATGTTGTAAGCACATGGAAGATGATATAAGCTGGAGAATGCTGCACAGACAGGGATGAAGTTGTAGACTGGATACAGTTAGAAGGAGAGATGATTTTATGCACTGGAAGGTATGTCAGAGAGAGAGTGGTGTGCATGCTGCAAGATACGACAGGGATAGGGAAGCTTGTAGAGAGGCTTGTGAGAAACCAGATTTACTTATGAACTTAGGATGTGTTGCAGTGAGCGGAGTCTTTTGCAGATATAAATGAGGATACAATGGCCACAAAGCAGTCACACCAATACGTAGGTATATAGGAACTGAAGGATGTGAAAAGATTAGACAGACTAGGCGTGTTGTATGCAGTGGAGGGGATTAAACTGATAGGGATGGTTTTAGAGACTCAACAATGTTAGGATATAATGGGAGTTGCAAAGGTAAGAGCAGGTTTCAACAATTCGGAGGATATAGACCTGAAAGAGCTTTGACAGATAGCGATGGAATGGTAAAGGGAATTGTAGTGGCTTCCCTTTCATAAGCAATTCATAAGCACTTAAAATAGCCTGTTTGACATGTGCATTATCTCTCGACCATTCATCAGACAGCGCTGCAAATATTTCACTGGCTCCGCCTACCAGCTTAGACTGAACTAGCATCACCCAGAAGACCTCGGGCCACTCTACCCGTCTATGTAATCTTTCAAATGAAATACAGAGTTCCTTGACAGTAGAGTCACAGGTAGATAGGATAGAGAAGAAGGCGCTTGGTATGCATTCCTTTATTGGTCAGAGTATTGAGTCCAGGAGTTGGGAGGTCATGTTGTGGCTGTACAGGACAGTGGTTAGGCCACTTTTGGAATGCTGCATGCAACTCTGTTCTACTTCATATCGGAAGGATGTTGTGAAACTTGAAAGGGTCCAGAAAAGGTTTACAACAACGTTGCCAGGGATGAGCTAGAGGGAGAGTTTGAACAGGTGATGGTTGTTTTTCCTGGAGAGTCGGAGGCTGAGGGTGACCTTATAGAGGTTTATAAAATCAAGAGGGGCATGGATAGGGTAAATAGACAAAGGCTTTCTCCTGGGGTGTGCGAGTCCAGAATTATAGGGCAAGGTTTAGGGGAAGAGTAGAAAGATATAAAAGAGAACTAAGGGGCAACTTTTTCACGCAGAGGATACTACATATATGGAATGAGCTGCCAGAGGAAGTTGTGGAAGCTTGTACAATTGCAACAGTTAAAAGGCATCTGGATGGGTATCTGAATAGGAAGGGTTTAGAGGGAGATGGGCTGGGTGCTAGCAGGGGGGACTACATTGGGTTGGGATATCTGATCTGCAGGATGGGACCATGAATGGGTTGTGGAACCTGGAGGATGTTATGATTTGAACCACAGGTAATGTTTGATTGGATCTTTCAGCCAATCTTACAGATGGTACAATTGCAACATTTAAGAAGCATTTGGATGGATATATGAATAGAAAGGGTTTGGAGGGAGATAGGCCAGGTACTGGCAGGTGGGACTAGATTGGGTTGGAATATCCTCTCAGAATGGCTGGGTTGGAATGAAGGGTCTGTTTCTATGCTGTACATCTCTATGACTGGAAGATTGGCTGAATGGTCCAATCAAAAATTACCTGTGGTTCAAATCATAATATCCTCCAGTTTACACAAGCCATCCCCTGTCCCATCCTGCAGGTTCAATGAATCCCGGAACCTCTAACCTTCTGTAAGTCCCACGTCCCTTCCGACATTTGTACCATCCTCCAGGTTCTGTAGCCCTTCATACCTCGTAACATGGCCCAGACTCTCCAACTCCTCCTTCCTCTGCAATGTTCCCCAGAAGGGCACTGGAGGATGCCGGGAGTTACAGAGATATGGAGGGACATCAGGACGGGAGGATTTTGCGGACATTAGGAATATATGGACTTGAGGAGGTTTCACAGTTTCTGAGTGTTGTAGGGACTGGAGGAACTTACAAATATAGGGATAATTTTAGATTGGAGGATTCTGCAGAAAACCTTTACGTGGTTAAAGGCAGGATTCTTAGCAGCGTGCAGGAACAAAGGGATCCTGTGTCCCTCAGGTTCCCACCCAAGTTGACAGGCTGTTAAGGCGGCGGATGGTGTGTTGGCTTTCATTAGCAGGGGGATTGAATTTAAGAGGTGTGAGATTTTGCTGAAGCTCTACTGAACCCCAATTAGAAGACACTTCGAATATTGTGAACAGTTCTGTTTGCTTCATTATAGGGAGGACGTGGAAGCTTTAATGACAGTGCAGAGGAGATTTAGCAGGATGCTGCCTGGACTGGAGGGCATGCCCATAGAAGGTAGGTTGTGGAAGCTAGGGCTTTTCTGATCAAAGCGAAGGAGGAAGAATGGTGACATGATAGAGGTTTACAAGGGAATGAGAGGCATAGATAGAGTGGATAACCAGAGATTACATCCCACGGTGAAATGGCTATCACAAGGAGACATAAGTTTAAGGTAATTGGCGGAAGGTTTAGCTTCGATATCAGAAGGATATCAGAGCATTCCAAAAAGACCACTCCCTCCGGGACTCCCTCGTCAGGTCCACACCCCCCCCCACCAACCCAACCTCCACTCCCGGCACCTTCCTCTGGAACCGCAAGAAATGCAAAACTTGCGCCCACACCTCCCCCCTCACTTCTATCCAAGGCCCCAAGGGATCCTTCCATATCCACCACAAATTCACCTGCACCTCCACACACATCATTTATTGCATCCGCTGCACACGATGTGGTCTCCTCTATATTGGGGAGACAGGCCGCCTACTTGTGGAACGTTTCAGAGAACACCTCTGGGACACCCAGACCAACCAACCCAACCACCCTGTGGCTCAACACTTCAACTCCCCCTCCCACTCCACCAAGGACATGCAGGTCCTTGGACTCCTCCTTCGCCAGACCATAGCAACACGACGGTTGGAGGAAGAGCACCTCATCTTCCACCTAGGAACCCTCCAACCACAAGGGATGAACTCAGATTTCTCCACTTTCCTCATTTCCCCTCCCCCCACCTTGTCTCAGTCAAATCCCTCGAACTCAGCTCTACCTTCCTAACCTGCAATCTTTTTCCTGACCTCTCTGCCCCCACCCCACTCTGGCCTATCACACTCACCTTGACCTCCTTCCACCCATCGCATTTCCATCACCCCCTCCCCCAAGTCCCTCCTCCCTACCTTTTATCTTAGCCTGCTGGACACACTTTCCTCATTCCTGAAGAAGGGCTCATGCCCGAAAAGTTGGTTCTCCTGTTCCTTGGATGCTGCCTGACCTGCTGCGTTTTTCCAGCAACACATTTTCAGCTCTGATCTCCAGCATTTGCAGTCCTCACTTTCTCCTTGAGGGTGATGCTTACACATGTAAGAGCTGGAGAAGATTGTGGAAATGAGCAGATGGATGGAGACACTGGAGGAGCTTACATTGACAGGGTGGGTGCTGGCAATGAAAAGATATCACATCGATAGTGGGTCTTGTAGGAACTGTATTGAAAGAGTCACAGACATTGGAATGACTTCTGCAGATTGGGAGTGTTACAGGGACTGAGAGGATTGTAGGGTCTCCACAGATTGATCGTGTCTTTAAGAACATGTAGATACGGAAATCTTAAACCCAATGTATGCAGTCTTCATTTCAAGACCAGAGCCTTATTATCCCTCATCAGCCAAGGATCCCTAACCCTGCCAGCTTTTCCCTTTACCCCAATGGGTCATACTGGTCCTGGATTCTTGAGATCACACTTTGAAAAGCCTCCCATTTGCCAGTTGTTCCTTTTCCTTCAAACAGACTCACCCAATCGATTAGAATCATAATGTGGAGGTGCTGGTGTCGGACTGGGGGTGTACTAAGTTAAAAATCACCCGACACTCGGTTCCAGTCCAACCGGTTTATTTGAAAGCACAAGCTTTCAGAGCACTGCTTCTTCATCAGGTGGTTGGGGAGCACAATCCTAAGGTGCAGAATTTATAGCAACAGGATGGCAGTGTCATGGAATATAATATCAAACAAATTTAGTTTAAGCCTTTCATCTGTTACAGTGATCACAAGCGATTCCAAAGCGAGTTGGATTATAACTGGACGTTGTGCAATTTTAAATTCACAGCATTGACGCTGGCCAGATCCTGCAGAATGGCCCCAAACCTGGCCCTGTTCCAGTTTTCCTCTTCAATCTGTGGACCTGCTGATCTTTTTCCATAACTATGTTAAAACGAAGACAGTTGTGGGCACTGGACCCAAAGTGCTCTCTGAATGACACTTCAGTCACTTGCCCGACCTAGTCTTCTGAGGGGAGGTCCACTGTTGCACCTGCCTGAGTAGAGTAGGCCCCTCTGCATATTGATTGAGGAACCTTCCTTGGACACATTTGAAAAATTGCACTCCGTCCAGGTCTTTTTATACTCGAGGTGACCCAGTCAGTACAGGGAATATTAAATTCTCCAGCCTGCACTCCTCTATTATTCCTATAGTTATCTCAATCTCTCTACACAGCTGCTCCTCTGGTATCTACAACAGCCTACAATACAGTTCCAATAAAGTGACCACCCCCTTCTTCTTTCTAACATCTAACCATGTGGAATTTTAAATGAATATATGTTTTAAAAATTAGAATTAACAATCCATAAATAAGTATTGATAAAAATCCAAGCACTTGACCTTCAGAGAAAGACAACAGTTCACTCTCACGTGGTCTGCACGACATACCCACAGCAAAGTGTTTGCCTCTCAATGACCCTGTGAAATGGGCGAGCCAGCTGTTTAGCTCAAGGGCAGCAAGGGATGGGCAATAAAGGCTATTCAGCCAGATACACCCACATCCCATACCTGATTTTTTAAAAAGATCCATTCAGATTGGTCCCAGCACAGTTCCAGTGGAACAATGTCCTGGCTAATCACGTTGGTAGATTTATGGACAGGGCTTTAAAGTGACAGAGAGGATGCAGGGACAGGCTTCAGGTGAAAGGAGCTTTCCAAATCCAAAGAGAAAAGGTGAAGCATCAGAGCAGCGTGGGAATGTGACTGAAGACAACAGAAAGGAACAGGGTGGGACAAAGTTTAACTAAAACTGTAGATCAGCAAATCCATTTTTGACAGGAAATTGTGGGAACGAGTAAATTATGTTTTTTATTAATGGACAAAGTCTCTGCAACAAGGTAGATGGATTTGTGACACAGAGATAAAAGAGATTTAGACATCAGAGAGACGTGGTTACAGGGTGAACAAAAGGGGGAACAGAAATATTCAATGGTTCACAACCTTGTGCAAATTCAGGCAAAATGGACGGCGCTAATAATAATGGGTAAGAAAGGCATTACAGAGAAAGCATTTGGCATCAGATCATGAAGTAGAGTCAGTCTGAATGTAAATTCTGCCTACTACTTGCCAAGGACAGAAACAGCAGAACAGTTTTAGACCACCCACCGAACAGCATTTCATGGATCGTCACTGCAATAAATAGGAATTCATTGGAATTTTTAATACAGGCATGGTGAACATTTAGTGAAACGTCAATATTCGCAAAGTCTGGGACAATCACACTGACAACAGTGATATTGGAAGAGGAGTTCAGAGAATTTTTTTCAGTGTTTCTTAGAATAACACATTGTGCAACTGGCGAGGGACGGAACTGTCTCAGAGAGACTGTTGTGTGATAAAACTTAGTGAATGAGTAATGTCACCTGGAGAGATCCTCTGGGAAATTGTGAGAAAGTGCAGTTTAAAGAAATATAAAGTTTTAAAGTGAATCACAGAAAGGACAAGCTACAGCTAGAAACAAAAATAGCCAATGACATGAGATTGAGAGGAGAACTGACCAAGGTAAACAGGCTAAACAGACTGAAATATGTGTCTGTAAATGAACAGTGGAAAACATTTGAAGGAACAGTATAAAATACTCAACAAAAGGACATTCCACTGAAACACACAAAAACTCAGCAAGAAATCCCCACCGGTCCCTCACTCAGGACAAAATGGATCATATTAGATTATGAGGCTGAGAAGATCACCACAAAGTACTTAAAAACCTGAAGTGAGAGAGAGTTTTAGAGTAAGATTTAAAGGGATTGCAATGGGTCTGCTAGCAGGAGGAGGGCAATGGGAAGGGGAATCGTTGTCAAGGTTTATTGACACGATACGAACATGGAGAGGTGAAGGTGCTGGAGGTGGTGAGAGTGTTACAGAGAGTGGTCAGGGTCTGAACGGTGTTACAAAGCCAGTACGAATTGCTGCAGCTGGAGGGGTTTGCAGAGGTAGGGAGGGACATATGTATTTTTATTTATTCATTCATGGGATGAGAGTGTCACTGCCTGGACCAGCATTCTTTGACCCCATGCTAATTACCCAGAGATTGTTGGGGCCCTGGTGGATAAATATAATACTTTGCTGGCCACAGGTGAAGTGCTGAATGACTGGAGGATCGCTAATGTGGTTCCTTTGTTCAAGAAGGGCAGCAGGGATAGGCCAGGTAATTACAGAGCAGATAGTCTGACAGCAGGGGGAGGGAAATTATTGGGAACTACTGTGAGGATGAATCAACACTTGCAAAGGTAAGGATCAACTCGGTTTAGTCATCATGGATTTGGCAGAGGGAGATACTGTCTGAGGAATTCAGTTCAGTTTTTTTGAAATGGTGCTTAAGTATATTGATGAGGGCTGTGCAGATGATGTGGTTTACATGGAATTGACTAAGTCCTTAAACAAGATCCAACATGGAAGGCTGGTCCAAAAGGACTGGGTTCCAAGGCAAGTTGGCAAATTGGATGCAAAATTGGTGGATAGAATATTTTCACCAGCGGGTGTACCACAGGGATCTGTGCAGGAACCATTGAACATTAATAACTCGGATGTGAAAGCAGAAGGTATCATTAGTCGGTTTGCAGATGACATGAAAGATAAGGGTGTTGTTCACAGTGAGGAGGATGGTCTCTGTCTGCAGTCCGATGTCGATCGGATGATAATCTAAGCAGAGTTTAGTTCTGATTGAAGTGAGGTAATATTCTGTGGGAGGTACGATTAGCGAAGTACAGACGTAATAAACGGTAGGTCCTTGCGGAGTACTGAGGAATACACGGACCTTGGTGGACAAGTCCATAGATCCCTGAAGGTGTCAGCACAGGGAGACAGGGTGGGAAAGACACCTCAACTGGGAGCGGGAGAGGGACAAATATCCTGGTGGGGCGAATTGCTCGAGCTGCTTGAGAGGATATAACCTCGTCTGGCAGGGTGTTGGACCTTAAATAAACGTAAGGCCAGTAAGAAGATTGAGGCTGGTACACAAGTAAAAGACAGCAATTTCAGCAGAGAAGGCAGGCAAGAACATAGCAGGGAATGGGGGAAAACCGATGAGTAAACTGCATTTATTTCAATGCAAGGGGCCAGACAGCTAAGGAAGATGAACTCAAGGCATGGATTAGAACATGGGACTGGGATATTATAGTTATTACAGAAACACAGCTGAGGGAGGGGCAGGACTGGCAGTTCATTGTTTCAAGGTGGAGATGCTACAGGAAGGGGAGGCAAGAGACGACGTGTGGTAGTGGGTTTTGATTGCATGAAATATCACAGCAGTACTTAGAGAGGATATTCCTGTGGGATCGCCCAGTGAAGCTATGTTCGTGGAACTGAGAAATAAGAATGGGTCATCACTTTGATACGATCGGACTGCTGACCCCGAATAATCTGTGGCAGACTGAGGAACAAATATGTCGGGACATCTTAAATATCAACCATAATAATAGGGCTGTTATGGTAGGGTTTTTGAACTTTCCAAACCTAGACTGGGACTGCCAGTGTTCAGTGTTTGCAAGGGAGGAATTTGGTAATTGTGCTCCAGAAAAAGTGCAAGTTATAAAATGGAGCCTGACCAATCTTGATCATATTAGGCAGGAACTTTCAAAATGTGATTGGGGAAGGGAATTATTTACAGGGAAAGGGAAGTTTGGCAAGTGAGAATATTTTAAAAGTGAGATAAATTAAGTGATCAGCGCCAGCATTTTCCTGTTTGTGTGCAGGTCAATGCTGACAGCATTCGGAAACACTGACTGTCTATTAAGGGTCTGGCCAAGGAAAAGGGGGCATATGTCATGTACAGCCAACTGGATCAAGGGAATCACTGAGGATATACAGGGGCTGTTGGAATACACTTTGAGTAGAAAACAGGAATGGAGAAAGGCTAAACGAAATAGCCTCAGCAGAGAAGGAAAGGGGAATCCAAAAGTGATTGTATCAGTATATTAAGAGTGCATAAGTAACTCAGGACAAAATAGTGTCCATTAAAGATCAATGAGGCCATCAATGTGTGGAACTGCAGGATATTTGCGAAGATCCTAAACAATTTTTTCACTCCAGAACTTATTGTGGAGAAAGACTGGGCAACTCAGGGAATGAGAGTAATACGTTAGACCACCATTGGAGTTCTGTGCAATTCCAGTCTCTCTGCTACAGGAAGGATGTTGTGAAACTTGAAAGGGCTCAGAAAAGATTACCAAGATATTGCCCGGGTTGTTGCTGAATAAGCTGGGGTTACTGTCACTGGAGAATCGGAGACTGAGGGATGACCTTACAGAGGTTTATATGAATATGAGCGGCATGGATAGGGTAAGCATTCAAGGCCTTTTCCCAGAAGTTGGGAAGTCCAAAACTAGAGGGCATAAGTTTAAGGTTATAGGTGAATGGTTTACAGAGGGACTGAAGGGACAGCTTCTTCACACATATGGTGATGTGTGTATGGAATGAGCTGAGAAAGAAAGTAATGGAGACTGATACAATGACAACATTTAAAAGGTATCTGGATGGGCATCTGAATAGTAAGGGTGTAGACGTATATGGGCCAAATGCTGGAAAAGGGAATGGATTTATTTAGATCTTCTGGTAAGCCTGGACGAGTTGAGGACCGAAGGTTCTATTTCTGTGCTGTATATCTCTATGACTTGAAAAGAGTGCATGTTATAAAAGAGGTGGTGCTGGAGGTTTCAAAACACAAAGCTATTGCAAGTCCCAGAACCTGATTAAGTGTATCACAGGACACTGTGGGATGCTAGGGAAGAAATTGTGGAGCCCCTAGCAAAGGTATGTGTACTACAGACAGCCATGTGTGATGGGCTGGCAGGCTGGAGGGTGGCATCATGGACAGTGAAGGAGGTTTTCTGAGATTACAAAGGGATCTTGATGGAGGGAGTGAATGGGCTGGAAAACTAGAGATGGAATTCAATCGGAATAAATACAAGGTTATGTTTTTTGTAAAACAAACAAGGATATAGCTTATCCAATTAATGTTAGGGCCTCTGTTAGTGTTTTAGAGCAGAGGGACCTCTGGGTTCAGGTACATAATTCTTGACGTTTGCATCACAGGATGGATAAGACAGTGCTTTGCATGCCTGACTATTGCTCAGTCCATTGAGTGGAGGATTTGGGACGTCATGTTGAGATTGCGTAGACATTTGTGAGGCCTGTTCTGCAATACTCTGTCCAGTTCTGGTCGCCCAGTTAACAGGGAGGATATTATTAATCTGCAGGACATTCAGAAGAGATTTACCAGGATATTGCTGGGTATGGAAGGCTTGAGTTCTGAAAAATGGCTGGATAGGCTGAGTCTTTTTTCACTGGAGCCTGGAGGTTGGGACATGATGCTATAAAGGTTTATGAAAAAAAAAATGATTTATAGATCAATTTAATGGTAGTTGCCTTTTCCTCAGGATGGGGGAGTCTCAAGAGGAGGGGCCACATTTTTAAGGTTAGAGCAGAGAGATGTTCAAAAAAAGGTATGGGGCAATTTGCTACACAGGGGGTGGTTTGAGTGTGGAATGAACTTCCTGAGAAAGGGGTTGGTGCGGGTACAATTACAATGTTTAAAAGATATTTGGATAAACAGGTGAATAGGGAAGGGTTGGAGTGATATGGGCCAGCAGCAGGCAGCTGGGAAGAGTTTAGTTTGAGATGATGGTGGGTATCAACTGAAGGATCAGTTTCCATTCTGTATGGGTCTGTGACAAGAATATGGTTTGATTCCATTATTGAAGAAAGGATCAGGGCTGGGTCCACTGATGGGCATCATCGACATAAAGGATTTGGTTGAAAATATAGGAGTGATTATGCGAAAGTTTGTTGATGATCAAATGAATGGTGTAGTGGGCAGTAAATACGGTTATCAAAGGGGATACTGACCAACTGGGCCAGTGGGCCAAGGAATGAAAGATGGGGTTTAATTCAGGTGTTAGATTTTGTTAAGACAAACCAGGGAGGACTAACACAGTTAATGGAAGGGCTTTGGCCAGGGTTGTCAAACAGAGAGAGAGAGAGAGAGAGAGACCAGGGGGTGCAAGTTACATTGTTCCTCGGAAGTGGCATCACACGTGGACAGGGTGGGGAAAGCGATATTTGGCACATTTGCCGACATTGGCCAGCACTTTGTTTCATACGTTGGAGATATTTGTAACATTGTCCTAAATAGTTCACTTGGGCAGAGGAGGCCACGGGGTGACCCTAAGAATGGTGAATAAACAAGGGTAGGTGAGTCCAAAACTAGAGGGTATAAACGGGAGGTGAGAGAGCAAGGATTTAAAGAGGGAACTGAGGGGGAACATTATCCACAGAGGATGGTGCATATCGGAACAGACTGCCTTAGGCACATGGGAGAAACAAGAACAATTACAGCATGGAAAAGACATTTGGGCAGGTACATGGAGAGGAGAAGGTTTGAAGAGATAAGGGCCAAATGCAGGCAAATGAGACTCATTCAGTTTAGGTAACATGGGCAGTATTGAGGAGTTGGACCACAGTTTCTGTTTCCGTGCTGTATTACTCTGTATCCAGTTAAAGAGGATTAGTGTACCAAAATAAGGCATGTTGGAGACACTGAAGCAAGTTACAGCCATGGGGATGGTAGTCTGGAATGCAGTACATTTCAAATATGTGGAGGGAGTATCGGGAAGGGAGGAGGTTACACGGACAGGGACGATTTTCGGAGTTAAAAATGACTGAAGACACTGGTGCACAAGCCATGCCGCAGATACAGTGTTGCAGAGTAGTGAGTCTTAGTACAGTGTTGGAGGGAGAACACAGAACAGAAAGATCCCAGGCAACATTCACAACCTCTCGACGGAGACCTACTCTCCCCTCTGTTGTACTGATGCTCACTAAGACAGCACAGGACTGGATTGATAACTATGAACTCCCGATGCTGTCTCAGTGCAACATAAGTTAAAGTAGAGGTGGTGATTGAGCATGGGGTGTGTCTATACTGTGCTCCCCATCCAGCACTGTATCTATGTCATGTCTGGTTAGCCAATGTTTGGAGCCCTCTCATTGCTCCCTGCTCTGTGTACTGTGAGTGATCTTACCTCACTGCAGGATTTATTGAAGGCTTCAGATCTCCCTTCCCTTCGTCTCTCTGGCTGACCAACTATCTTCAATGAGGTGATGGATGAGACACACAGCAGTTGGGAAGTCTACTGAGTCAGCAACCTCTTGAGTACCTACAGGAGACAGAGATAGACAGAATGGGAAATTAGACTGATGCAGTGTGGGTTACACAAGGAGAATGGAAATGAGCCCAAAGAGATATCTGGAAAATCCCAAACTCCATCCCTGGCCTGTGCTGTTGCGTCTCTCTGGAGTGGAGAATTCTGTTAGCTCAGGATTTGGAGTAGCTGCAAGAGTGAGAGACGCTGACAGAGGCAGCAATTAGACCCACACAGGGAGCGATACCACATGGAGAGAGACTAAGTGATATCACTGGAGTGCTGGAAACTTCAGGATCACACAGTCATGTTGGAAGAATGTGTTTAGCTTCATGTATCAGTGCTCAGGGATGAGCAACCAGTGAGCAGGTGAAGTGATGGCCTAATAACATTATTGTTAGGGCATTTGTCCAAAACCTCAGCTAATGTTCAGGAGAGGCAGGTTTGAATCCCATCATAAGATATGGTGGAATTTAAAAATAAATAATTTTAAGAATAGCAATTAACAATCCATAAACAAATATGAAACCATTGCTGATGTACAAAAATCACAATCCCTTAGATTTGATTCCCTACAGTGTGGAAACAGGCCTTTTGACCCAACTAGTCCACACCATCCCTCCAAAGAGTAACCCACTCAGACCCATCTCCCTCGACCTAATACACCTAACATTATGGGCAATTTAGCACGGCCAATTCGCCTGACCTGCGCGTCCTTGGACTGTGGGAGGAAACCGGAGCATCCAGAGGCAATTCACGCAGACAAGTGGAGAAGGTGCAAACTCCACACAGTCGACCGCGGCTGGAATCGAACCTGGGACCCTGGATATGTGAGGCAGGAGTGCTAATCACTGAGCCACCTTGCCGCCCACTTGCCCCTTCAACAACGAGATCTGATCATCCTCACGTGGTCTGCACGACATACCCACAGCAAAGTGTTTGCCTCTCAATGGTCCTCTGAAATGGCCAAGCAAGCTACTCAGCTCATGGGCAGCTAGGGCTGGGCAATAAAGGCTGGTCAGACAGAGACACCCACATCCCATACCTGATTTATAAAAAAATCCAATAGGATGGTCCCACTGGAACTGTGCTGGGAGCAGTGTCCTGGCCAATCATGACAGTAGGTTTATGGACAGGGCTTTAAACTGACAGAGAGGATGCAGGGACAGGGTTCAGCTGAAAGGAGCTTTCCAAATTCAAAGAGAAAAGGTGAAGCATCGGAACAGTATGTGGATGTGGCTGAAGGTAATCAAAAAGGAACAGGATGGGGACAGCGATTAACTAAAACTGTACTTCAGTGAATAGGTTTGTGACAGGAAATTGTGGGAAAGAGTAAATTATGTTTTTTTTCAATGGACGAAGTCTTATCAATAAGGTAGATGGATTTGTGACACTGAGATAAAAGAGGTTTAGACAACAGAGAGACATGGTTACAGGGTGAACAAATGGTGGACATAAATATTCAATGGATCACAACCTTGCGGAAACTCAGGCAAAATGGGTAACACTAACAATAATGGATAACAAAGGCATCACAGAGAAAGCATTTGGTCTCAGATCATGAAGTAGAATCAGTCTGAATGTAAATTCTGGCTACTGCTTGCCAAGGACATAAGCAGCAGAACAGTTTTAGCCACAGGAACTCATTGGAAATTTTTTAACAAACACATTGTGATAATTTTGGGAAACATCAATATTCACAAAATGTGGGACAGTCACACTGACAAGAGTGATATTGGAAGAGGAGTTCAGAAAATTAGTTTTCAGTGTTTCTTTGAATAACAAATTGTGCAACTGGCGAGGGACATAACTATCTCAGAGCGACCATTGTGTGATGAAACTTAGTAAATGAGTAATATCACCTGGAGAGATCCTCTGCAAAATTGTGATAAAGTGTAATTTAAAGAAATATAAAGTTTTAAAGTGAATCACAGAAAGGACAAGCTACAACTAGAAACAAAAATAACCAATGACATGAGTTTGAGAGGAGAACTGACCAAGGTAAACAGGCTAAACAGACTGAAATATGTGCCTGTAAATGAACAGTGGAGAACATTAGAAGGAGCAGTGTAAAACACTCAACAAAAGGACATTCCATTGAAACAGACAAATCCTCAGCAAGAAATCCCCATCGGTCCCTCACTCAAGTAAAAAAGATCATATTAGATTATCGGGCTTAGAGGATCACCAAAAAGTACTTAAAATCCTGAAGAGAGAGAATGTTTTAGGAGTAAGTTTTAAAGGGATTGCAAAGGGTCTGCTCGCAGCAGGTGGTCAGATGGAAGAGGAAAAAATTGTCAAGGTTTTATGTCACAAAAGGAACTGGGAGAGCTGAAGGTGCTGGAGGTGGGGAGAGTGTTACAGAGAGGGGTCAGGGTCTGAACGCTGTTACAAAGCCAGTACAGATTGTTGCAACTGGAGGGGTTTGCAGAGGTAGGGAGGGATATATATATATATATTTATTTATTCATTCATGGGATGAGGATGTCGCTGATTGGACCAACATTCTTTACCCCACTGATAATTACCCAGAGTATAGCACAGAATCAGCCATATTGCTGTGGGTCTGGTGTCACGTGCAGGCCAGACCAGGTTAGAATGTCAGATGTTCTTCTCTAAAGGACGTAAGTGAACCAGATGAGTACTTCCTACTGGTCAACAATGCTTTTATGGTGGCCTCACCAATGTCCTGTACAGCCACAACATGACATCCCAACTTCTACTCTCAATGCTCTGCCCAAAGAAGGTAACCACCCCAAACGCCTGCTTCACCAACCTGTCTACCTGTGACACTACTTACAAAGAACTGTCTACCTGCATCCCTAGGTCTCTGACTGACAACACTACCCAGGGTCCAAACATTAACTGTACAAGTCCCACCCTGGTTTGTTTCACCAAAATGGAACACCTCACATTTATCTAATTAAATTCCATCTGCTATTCTTCAGCCCACTATCCCAGCAGTACTGTTCATCCTGTTGTATCATAGATAACTCTCTTCACTGTCTACTTTACCACCAATTTCAGTATCACTCAAAAAACTTACCACAAAACCAATATTCCCATCCAAACCATTTATCCAAATGACAAACAACAGGGGACCCACTTCACCGCTGGTCACATGTCTCCCGTCAGTAAGTCAACATGTCTCCCATCACCCTCTGTCTCCACCATCAAGCCCAATTTTGTAACCAGTTGACTAGCTCCTCCTGAATGACATATCCTTTTACATTGATCTGAGCTTATTACCCAGTTTACCATACAGAACATAGAACACAGAACAGTACAGCACAAGACCCTTCGGCCATGATGCCATGCCCATCTTTTACCCGACTGTAAGATCAAACTAATTTACATACCCTTAATTTTGCCTATCCAAGAGTCTGTTAAAGTGTCCCGTTCCAATCACCCACCACTCTCTGTGTAAAGAACCTACATCTGAAATATCCCCTTACCCATCCTCCAATCACCTTACAATTATGCCCCCTTGTACCATGTATGCCATGGGATAAAGAGGTTCATTCACTGTTCATTCTATCTTTGCCTCATA
Organism: Chiloscyllium punctatum; assembly: GCF_047496795.1. Lineage (NCBI taxonomy): Eukaryota > Metazoa > Chordata > Chondrichthyes > Orectolobiformes > Hemiscylliidae > Chiloscyllium > Chiloscyllium punctatum. Next base: position 52,748,758 of record NC_092788.1, on the reverse strand, counting down.
CCATCTTGTTCACCTCTACCATATCACACCACACTCTTCTTCACTCCAATGAGAAAAGCCTTAGCTCCCTCAACCTTTCTTCATACGACATGCTCTCCAGTCCAGGTGGCATCCTGGTAAATCTCCTCTTTACCCTCTCTAAAGCTTCCACATCCTTCCTGTAATGAAGGGATCAAAACTGAACACAATAATCTGATTGGGATCTAAACAGGACTGTATAGAGCTGCAGCATAACCTCATGGCTTTAAAACTCAATCCCCCAGCTAATGAAAGCCAATACAACATATTCTTTCTTAATAACACTATCGGCTTGGTGGCAAATTTGATGGAACTCTGGTCATGAAATCTAAAATTCATCTGTTCCTCCACACTATTCAGTATTCTGCCTTTACCCCTGTATTCTGCATTCAAGTCTCACTTTCCAAAATGCATCACTTCACACTTTTCCAGATCTGCCACTTCTCAGCCCAGCTCTACATCCTGTCAATGTCCCATTGCAACCTCCAGCAGGCATCCACAATATTCACCATTCCACCAACCTTCGTGTCATGATCAAACTTACTTATGCACTCTTCCACTCACACATCCAAGTCATTCATAAAATCACAAAAAGCAGAGATTTTTTACCTCCCCCTGCAGAAAACCACTGGTCACTGAGCTCCAGGCTGAATGATTTCCATCGGTCATCATCCTCTGTCTTCTATGGGCCAGGAATTCTCTATCCAAACAGGCAGGTTTCCCTGTATCCCATGCTCTGTACTTTCTCAATGAGCCATAAATATGTTTTGTCACATTCTCAAAGGATTCAATAAGATTTGTGAGGCATGACCTGTCCCTTACAAAGTCATGATGACTTCCTCTAATCAAACTATGGGTTTCCAAGGAATCATAAATCCTGTATCTCAGAGTCTCCAATAATCTGCACATCACAGACAGAAGACTGATGGGTCTGTGATTCCCAGGATTATCTCTATTCCCTTTCTTGAACAACGCATGGCTGATTCATCTAACCTGCACATCTTTGGGCTGTGGGTGGAAACTGGCGCACCTGTCGGAAACCCACGCAGACCTGGAGAGAATGTGCAAACTCCACACAGACAGTCGCCTGGGGCTGGAATTGAAATCGCTGTGAGGCAGCAGTGCTAACCATTGAGCCACCGTGCTGCCCCATGTAACTCTCTAGAGCCCTGCTTCTGATCCTTGGTTCCTCAAACTTAAGTTTGCTTCTTTCTTCCTCTTGACTAGATGTTCTACATCCCTTGGAACCTTATCAAATGCTTTGCTGAAGTTCATGTAGACAACGCTGAGTGCACTGCCTTCATCTATCTCTTGGTCAACTCCTCGAAGAGTCAATCCGGTTTGTGAAACACGGTTTACCACTCACAAAGCCATGCTGACTATCTCTAATTAGCCCTTGCCTTTCCAAATATATGTAGCTCCATTCTCTCAGAATCTCCTCCAACAACTTACCCAGCATTGGGCTCACGGGGCTGTGATTTCCTGGCTTCTCACTGCAGGCCATAAGTGATGAAATAGCACTAGCCGCCCTCCAGTCTTCCGGGAACTCATTGTGTGTATTGATAAAATAAATATCTCTGTTAGGGACACTGCAATCTCTTCCCTAGCTTCCCATAATATTCAAGGATAGACCTAACGAGCTGCTAAGGATTGATCGAACTTTATTTGTTTTAAGATTCCAGCACTTTCTCTTCTCTGGTGAGGAATCTTTCCAAGACATCACTATTTATTTCCCCAAGTTCCCGAGCTTCCATGTCTTTCGCCACAGTAAATTCTGACAACGCTATTTTGTCTAATATCTCACCCATCTCCTGACAGTTAAGGTGCCCTATTCTCTACCAAGTTACTCCTTAGCCCTTATTGAAACTTGTGTAAAGGTTTCTGAAAATTCAAATAAACCGTATCCTCGGTACAACCACCCCTACACCCGTATCTACTCTGCCATTTATATTCTCATCAACAAAAAGAAAATCCAACAGGCTCAAAAACACATTGTCCTTTTATTGAAAGCATTTGTAACGGTCCAGTTATTGTTCATTGACATATCCTTTCAAACATATTTCAGCTCCCGACCAACTATCAGGCTAACACGGTTTGGTTTCAGACTGGCAACAGAAAGGGTTGTGGGAGTTCGTGTTTATCAATCTGAAAAAGGTGGCTCACAGGGTCAGCAGGTAATAGAGGTGTTGGAATTAGGGAGGGTCGTGGGGACTGAAGGACATTATGGAGACAGGGAGTGATGTGGGGCCTGAAAGGGGCCAAAAAGATCTGCAGGGCTGTTGGGCCTGAAGGAGGTTGCACAGATCAGGAGGATCATGGGGATTGAAGGAGGTTACTCTGAACGGGAGGGTCGTTGGGTCTGGATGAGATTATGGAGATAGGGAGGGTCGTGGGGCCTTTTGGATGTTATGGAGTTAGGGAGGTTTGTGGGGAATGATTCAGGTTATATGGATAGCAAGAGTCGTGGGGACTGAAGGAGTTTATGGAGATAGGGAGGGCTGTGGGGACTGAAGGAGGTTATATGGATAGTAAGTTTATAGAGAAGCGCAGGAAAGAAGAGCAGGTATCAAAAACTTGACCACAGAGTCTGTCCCACCATTCAAAATGATCACGACTGATCATTTAACCCAGTACAGTATTCCTGTTTTCACACTTTACTCTGATATTATAGTGACTACTGGCATTTAGTGATACAGCGGGTTGTAGTAACTCAGACGGGAGTGGGTGGGGGCTGTCTTACAGAGATAGGGAGGGTTGTGGAAGCTGGGGCAGTTGACAGATCCTGGGTGGGTTTTAGGAAGGGGAGGACTTTACAGGGGTTTTGGAGGAATGCAGGGATGGGATGTGGTAACAATCACAGGAAGGATTTTGGGAGCTCGATCTGAGCTGAGAACAGAAGTGAGTCAGTCAGGGCAGGCAGGGACAAGGTAGGACTAATAAATTAAACTGCATTTATTTCAATGCAAAGAGTCTAACAGGGAAGGCAGAAGAACTCAGGGCATGGTTAGGAACATGGGACTGGGATCTCGTAGCAATTACGGAAACATGGCTCAGGGATGGGCAGGACTGGCAGCTGAATGTTCCAGGATACAACTGCTACAGGAAGGGTACAAAGGGAGGCAAGAGAGGAGAGGGAGTGACATTTTTGATAAGGGATAGCGTTTACAGCTGTGCTGAGGGAGGATATTTCTGGAAATACATCCAGGGAGGTTATTTGGGTAGAACTGAGAAATAAGAACGGGATGATCACCTTATTGGGATTGTATTATAGACCCCCCAATAGTCAGAGGGAAATTGAGAACCAAACTTGTAAGGAGATTTCAGCTATCTGTAAGAATAATAGTGTAGGTATGGTAGGGGATTTTAATTTTCCAAACATTGACTGGGACTGCCATATTGTTAAAGGTTTAGATGGAGAGGAATTTCTTAAGTGTGTACAAGACAAATTTCTTATTCATTATGTGGATGTACCTACTAGAGAAGGTGCAAACCTTGACCTACTCTTAGGAAATAAGGCAGGGCAGGTGAGTGAGAGTCAGTGGGGAGCACTTTGGGGCCAGCGACCATAATTCTATTTGTTTTAAAATAGTGATGGAAAAGGATAGACCAAATATGAAGTCCTAAATTGGAGAAAGGCCAATTTTGACGGTATTAGGCAAGAACTTTTGAATGTTGATTGGAGGCAGATGTTCACAGCTAAAGGGACGGCTGGAAAATGGCAAGCGTTCATAAATGAGATAACAAGAGTCCAGTGAAAGTATATTCCTGTCAGGGTGAAAGGGAAGGCTGGTAAGTATTGGGAATTCTGGATGACTAAAGAAATTGAGTGTTTGGCTCAGAAAAAGAAGGAAGCATATGTCAGGTATAGACGGGATAGATCGAGTGAATCCTTAGAAGATTATAAAGGATGTAGGAGTACACTTAAGAGGGAAATCAGGAGGGCAAAACGCGGACATGAGATAGGTCTGACAACTAGAATTAAGGAGAATGCAAAGGGTTTTTACAAATATATTAAGGAAAAAAGGGTAACTAGGGAGAGAATAGGGCCCCACAAAGATCAGCAAAGCAGCCTTTGTGTGGAGCCGCAGAAAGTGGTAGAGATACTAAATGAATATTTTGCATCAGTATTTACTGTAGAAAAGCATATGGAAGATAAAGACTGTAGGGAAATAGATGGCGAGATCTTGCAAAACATCCAGATTACAGAGGAGTAAGTGCTGGATGTCTTGAAACGGTTAAAGGTGGACAAACCCCCAGGAACTGATCAGGTGTACCCTAGAACTCTGTGGGAAGCTAGAGAAGTGATTGCTGGGTCTCTTGCTGAGATATTTGTGTTATCGATAGTCACAGGTGCCCTCTGGTGAGATGCTGAAGACTGGAGGTTGGCCAACGTGGTGCCACTGTTTAAGAAGGGTGGTAAAGACAAGCCAGGGAACTATAGACCGGTGAGCCTGACCTCGGCGGTGGGTAAGTTGTTGGAGCGAATCCTGAGGGACAAGATGCACATGTATTTGGAAAGGCAAGGACTGATTAGGAATAGTCGACATGGCTTTGTGCGTGGGAAATCATGTCTCACAAACTTGATCGAGTTTTTTAAGGAAGTAACAAAGAAGATTGAGGAGGGCAGAGTGATAGATGTGATCTATATGGATTTCAGTGAGGCATTCGACAAGGTTCCCCGTGGGAGACTGATTAGCAAGGTTAAAACTCATGGAATACAGGGAGAACTAGCCATTTGGATACAGAACTGGCTCAACGGTAAAAGATAGAGTGGTGGTGGAGGGCTGTTTTTCAGACTGGAGGCCTGTGACCAGTGCAGTGCCACGGGGATCAGTGCTGGGCCCTCTACTTTTTGTCATTTACATAAATGATTTGGATGAGAGCATAAGCGGTATGGATTGTCAATTTACAGATGACACCAAAATTGGAGGTGTAGTGGACAGCAAAGAGGGTTACAACAGGATCTGGACCAGATGGGCCAATGGACTAACTGGCAGATGGAGTTTAATTCAGATAAATGCGATGTGCTGCATTTTCGGAAAGCAAATCTTAGCAGGACTTATACACGTAATGGTAAGGTCCGAGGGAGCGTTGCTGACCAAAGAGACATTGGAGTGCAAGTTCATAGCTCCTTGAAAGTAGAGTCGCAGGTAGATAGGATAGTGAAGGCGGCATTTGGTATGCTTTCCTTTATTGGTCAGAGTATTCAGTACAGGAGATGGGAGGTCATGTTGCAGCTGTACAGGACATTGGTTTGGCCACTGTTGGAATATTTTATGCAATTCCGGTCTCCTTCCTATCGGAAGAATTGTTGTGAAACTTGAAAGGGTTCAGAAAAGATTTACAAGAATGTTTCCAGGATTGGAGGATTTGAGCTACAGGGAGATGCTGAACAGGCTGGGGCGGTTTTCCCTGGAACTTCGGAGGCTGAGGGGTGACCTTATAGAGGTTTATAAAATTATGTGGGGCATGGATAGGATAGAATAAACAGACAAAGTCTTTTCCCTGGGGTCAGGGAGTCCAGAACTCAAGGGCATAGGTTTAGGGTGAGAGGGGAAATATATAAAAGAGACCTAAGGGCAACGTTTTCATGCAGAGGGTGGTACGTGTATGGAATGAGCTGCCAGAGGATGTGGTGGAGGATGGTACAATTGCAACAGTTAAGAGGCATTTGGATGGGTATATGAATGGGAAGGGATATGGGCCGGGTGCTGGCAGGTGGGACTAGATTGGGTTGGGATATCTGGTTGGCATGAGAGGGGTTGGACCGAAGGGTCTGTTTCCGTGCTGTACATCTCTATGACACTATCACTCATAGAGGTTATAGAAATAAACTGTGTGGTCGCGTCTGGAGGAAAATAAAGGTATAAAGGCTTTTAATTACCGAAGGAAATTACATCAATCGGGACCAGCAGAGTTTACAGAGACTGAGTGCGTTTTAGAGACAGGAAGAGTTCATAGTCATCATTAGAAATGCAGAAACTAATTTATGAGAGAAGCAGGGTCACTCTGCACTGTGCCCAGAGACAAGGAGGAGTCTCACAGCTGGAGGAGGTTACTAAGGTACAGAGCTTTTTTGTTGTTGTGACGGGAAGGTTACAGAGATCATGAAGGTAGTAGGAGTTCAAAAAAGTCACAAAGACAGGGAGGTGTTTCAGGTCTGGAAAGGACTACACTGACCAGGATGGCTTAAGGAACTGAAGAGTTGTTTTTCTTCAGTTAAGGAGAGATGTGACAGAACCCGGGATTAAAGGCAAAGGCAGAAACTTGGAGAGTTGTACTGATATGAGGAGCTTACAGGGATAAGCAGGATTGTAGGGGCTGATAGAGATAGGGGAAGTGGTATCAATGAAACAGACAATGGAGAAACTGACAGACATAGGGAGGGTTCTGTGGAACAGATGAATTTACAGACAAGATGGTGATAATGAAGTCTGAGAATTTTCTCATGTTCCTTGCCCAGCATTGTTCCTACATCATACTCTCAGGATCTGAATTAAAGTCCACTAACTCCTCCCTGTGCTGTTTACTGTGAGTGACCTTACCGGCTGCAGGATTTACTGAAGGCTCCAGATCTCACTCTCCATCTCTCTCTGGCTGACCAACTGTCTTCAATGTGGTGATGGACGATTCAGGAATTGGGAATTCTGCTGAGTCAAGGACATCAGGAATACCTACAGGAGACAGAGAAGTAGACAGAATGGGAAATTAGACTAATGCAATGAAGGTTACACATGGAGAATGGCACTGAGTCCCACAGATATATGGAAATTCCTCGTCTCCATCCATGGCATGTGCAGTAGCTTCCCTCTGGAGTGGAGAATGCTGCTGGTTCAGTATCTGGAGTAGCTGCAAGAGCGAGAGATACTGACAGAGACAGCAATTAGACCCACACAGTGAGGGATACCACATGGAGAGAGACAGTGATATCAGCAGAGTGCAGGAATGTATCAGGATCACACAATGATATTATCAGAAGTGGTTCTGACCAGTGAGCACTGCTACCAGTTCTCGGAAGACTGAGCTATTTTATTGGGATAGGCTCCTCTGGTACCAGGATTATGCAGTGTGCTATAAACGGACACAGATGAGGAGGGGGACAGGTCTGAGGTGAATGGAAATTCCCAAGTCCAAAGAGAAAGGTTGAAATATTGGAACACCATGGAGATATGAATGAAGACCAAAAGAAAGAAACACTAAGGGACTGAGTTTAATTAAAATACGACATTATCAAACTGATCTATGACAGGAAATTATTGGTTAAAATAAAGTAAATGCCATTTCCGCCCCTCACAATTCCTCATACACCACAAGCAACATCACTTCCGCCCCTCACATCATCGCTGATGACACACACTCAGTGACTTCCACGCCCCCCCCCCCACTGCCATGTTTGCCACCACTTCCGCCCCCACCAACGCCACTCACCAGCATTCTGCTGACACCACCCCCAGGTCCCACCGTCACCATCCCTGCCCCCAGAACCCTGAGGGGAACACCACCCCTGCTCATGACTCCATCCCCATTCCCCCTAACACCACACCCACTCCAGTTACAGGCTGCGTCACCTCCCCCAGCTCCACAACTACGCCACGTCCCAGCTCCCAGTCCTGCTGAGTTTTCACCATTTCCCCTGACCTCCCCCTCACTGAGGACGAATGATCAGTCCTCAGCAAAGGACTCACCTTTATCCCCCTCCATCCACACATCAATGAATTTAATACATGCCGTGACATCAAACACTTCTTCCACTGCCTCTGCCTCAGAGCTTACTTTTACAATGAAAACTCCCGCCTATTTTCTGAGGACCCCTTTGCCGCCCTCCAATACACTCCATCCACCTGGACACCCCGCGCTGGCCTTTTACCTGTCTTCGATTTCTTCATTTCCAACTTCTACCGAGACATTAACCGCCTCAACCTATCTACCCCCTTCCCCACTCCAACCTCTCACCCTCACAACGTGCAGCCCTCCACTTCCTCTGCTCCAATACTGACCTCAACATCAAACCAGCAGATTAAGGGGGTGCAGTGGGAATCTGGTGCACTGACCTCTACACTGCTGAAGCCATGATGCCAACTCAAAGACACCTCCTCCTACCACTCCCTCTACCATGATCCACCTCCCATCACCAAACCGTCATCTCCCAGAGCAGACAGAAACTCATCACCTCAGGAGATCTCCCACCCACAGCTTCCAACCTCATTGTCTGGGATCCCCCACTGCCCGGTTCTACCTCCTTCCCAAGATCCACAAGCCTGACCACCCTGGCCGACCCATTGTCTCAGCATGCTCCTACCCCACTGAACTCATGTCTACCTACCTCGACATTGTCCTATCCCCCCTAGTCCAGGAACTCCCCACATTCATTCGAGACACCACTCACACCCTCCACTCCTCCAAGACTTCCGTTTCCCCAGCCCCTAACGCCTCATCTTCACAATGGATATCCAATCACTCTACACCTCCATCCACCATGACCAGGGCCTCCAAGCCCTCCGTTTCTTCATCTCCCGACGTCCACAACAGTACTCTTCCACCGACACTCTCATTCGTTTGGCTGAACTTGTCCTCACCCTTAACAATTTTTCCTTCAAATCGTCCTACTTCCTCCAGACCAAAGGGGTAGCCATGGGCACCCGTATGGGCCCCAGCTCTGCCTGTCTCTTTGTTGGCTACGTAGAACAGTCCATCTTCCGTAGTTACACTGGCACCACTCCCCATGTCTTCCTCCGCAACATTGATGACTGCATTGGCGCCACCTCGTGCTCCCTCGAGGAGTTTGAGCAATTCATCAACTTCACCAACACATTCCACCCTGACCTTAAATTTACCTGGAGCATCTCAGACACCTCCCTCCCCTTCCTGGACCTCTCAATCCTCATTAATGACTACCAACTTGACACCGACATTTTTTACAAACCTACCGACTCCCACAGCTACCTAGATTACACATCTTCCCACCCTACCACCTGCAAACTTCCCAACCCCTACTCCCAATTCCTCCGCCTCCGCCGTACCTGCTCCCAGGAGGGCCAGTTCCACCACAGAACACAAAAAAAAGCCTCCTTCTATCGAGATGGGAATTTCCCTTCCCACGTGGTAAAAGATGCCCTCCAACGCATCTCGTCCACATCCCGCCACTCCGCCCTCAGACCCCACCCCTCCAACTGTAACAAGGATAGAACACCTCTGGTGCTCACCCTCCACCCGACCAACCTTTGCATAATCCAAATCATCCGCCGCCATTTCTGCCACCTCCAAACGGACCCCACCACCAGGGATATATTTCCCTCCCCACCCCTCTCCACTTTCCGCAAAGACCATTCCCTCCGTGACCACCTAGTCAATTCCCTGCCTCCCAAAAACCCACCCTCCCTTCCTGGCACCTTCTCCTGCCACTGCAGGAATTGCAAAACCTGCGCCCACACCTCTCCCCTGACCACCATCCAAGGCCCCAAAGGAGCCTTCCACATCAAAAGTATTACCTGCACATCCACCAATATCATTTATTGTATTCGTTGCTCCCGATGTGGTCTCCTCTACATTGGGGAAACTGGACACCTCCTAGCAGAGTACTTTAGGGAACATCTCTGGTACACCCACACCAATCAACCCCACCGCCCTGTGAAGCAACATTTCAACTCCCCCTTCCACTCTGCTGAGGACATGCAGGTCCTGGGCTTCCTCCACCGCCACTTCCTCACCACCCGACGCCTGGAGGAAGAAAGCCTCACCTACCGCCTCGGAACACTTCAACCCCAGGGCATCAATGTGGACTTCACCAGTTTCCTCATTTCCCCTTCCCCCATCTCACCCACCTCCAGCCTTCCAGCTCAGCACCGCCCTCATGACCTGTCCTACTGGCCTATCTTCCTTCCCACCTATCCATTCCACGCTCCTCTCTGACCTATCAACCCCATCCCCACCCCCATTCACCCATTGTACTCTTTGCTCCCTTCCCACATCTTCCACTCTGACCTATCACCTTCTTCCCCACCCCCATTCACTCATTGTACTCTTTGCTACCTTCCCCCATCCTCCACTCTGACCTATCACCTCCTTCCCCATCCCATTCACCTATTGTACTCTATGTTACTTTCTCCCATCCCCACCCCCCTCTCATTTATCTCCTCACTCTGCAGGCTCCCGGCCTCTGTTCCTGGTGAAGGGCTTTTGCCCAAAACGTCGATTTCCTGTTCCTCGGATGTTGCCTTACCTGCCGTGCTTTTCCAGCACCACTCTAATCTAGACTCTGGTTTCCAGCATCTGCAGTCCTTGTTTTTACCTTATTGGAGGAGGAGACTACCGAGATAAGGCATGTTGTAGACACTGAAGCAAGTTACAGGGATAGGGATGGTAGTCTGGAATGCAGTACATTTCAAATATGTGGAGGGACTATCGGAAGAGAGGAGGTTACAGCGATAGGATCTGTTATAGGAATTAAAAATTATTGAAGACACTGGACCACAAGGCATGCCATAGATACACTGTGGCAGAGTAGTGAGTTTTAATATAACATAACTTACGTTGGGGTGGTGATTGAGCCTGGGGTGTGTGTGTGTACTGTGCTCCAGCACTGTATCGATGTCATGTTGTGTTCACAAATGGTTGGAGCCCTCTCATTGTTCTTTGCTCTGTGCACTGTGGGTAACCTTACTTCACTACAGGATTTATTGAAGGCTCCAGATCTCCTTTCCCTTTGTCTCTCTCTGGCAGACCAACTGCATTCAATGAGGTGATGGACGATCCACCCAGCAGCTGGGAACGCTATTGAGTCAGGACTTTCCTGAATACCTACAGGAGAGAGAGGAACAGACAGAATGGGAAATTAAACAGATGCAGTGAGGATTACACATGGAGAATGGCACTGAGTCCCACAGATATCGGGAAAATGGAGTGATATTAAGTAATAGTCCCAGATTGCTGGAAGATGTCAGGATCACACAGTCATGTTGGAAGAATGGGTTTAGCTTCATGATGCCCTGGTATCAGTGCTCAGGGATGAGCACCCAGTGAGCAGGTGAAGTAATGGCCGAGTGGTATTATTGCGAGAGAATGCATCCAAAACCTCAGCTAATGTTCAAGGGAGGCAGGATTGAATCCCACCATCTGAAAAGGAGACATTTGAAATCAATAATTTTAAAAATAATAATTAACAATCCACAAATAAGTATGAAACCATTACTGATGTACAACAAATCCAAACACTTATCCTTTAGAGAAGGACATCTGCCTATCCTCACGTGATCTGCACGACATCCCCACAGCAAAGTGTTTGCCTCTCAATTACCCTCTGAAATGGCTGAGCAAGTCACTCAGTTCAAGGGCTTCTGGGAGTGGGCAAGAAAGGCTGGTCAGTCAGAGACTCACACACCCCACACCTGATTTTAAAAAAATCTATTAGGATGGTCCCCCTGGAACTGTGCTGGGAGCAGTGTCCTGGCCAATCATGTCGGTAGGTTTATGGACAGGGCTTTAAACTGACAGAGAGGATGTTGGGACAGGGTTCAGGTGAAAGGAGCTTTCCAAATCCAAAGGGAAAAGGTAAAGCAATGGAACAGCATGGGAATGTGGCTGAAGACAAGCAGAAAGGATCAGGATGGGACAGAGTTTAACTAAAACGGTACATCAGCAAATAGATTTGTGACAGAAAATTATGGAAGAGAGTGTATTATGTTTTTTTTTGAATGGACAAACGTTGCTGCAATAAGGTCGATGGATTGGTGACACAGAGATAAGAGAGATTTAGACACCAGCGAGACATGGATATAGGGTGAACAAAAATATTCAGTGGTTCGCAATCTTGTGCAAACTCAGGCAAAATGGGCAACGCTAACAATAATGTATAACAAAGACATTACAGAGAAAGCATTTGGCTGGAGATCATGAAGTAGAGTCAGTCTGAATGTAAATTCTGGCTACTACTTGTCAAGGACACGAGCAGCAGAACAGTTTTAGTCACCGAACAGCATTTCATTGCTCATCACTGCATTTACCAGGAACTCACTGGAATTTTTTAACAAAGGCATTGTGATAATTTTGGAAAACTTCAATATTTGTATAATCTGGGACAATCACACGGACAGCATTGATATTGGAAGAGGAGTTTAGTTAAGTCCCACCCTGGCTTATTTCTCCAAAATGGAACACTTCACATTTATCTAATTAAACTCCATCCGCTATTCTTCAGCCCACTATCCCAGCAGTACTGTTCATCCTGTTGTATCATAGATAACCTTCTCCACTGACCGCTTTACCACCAACTTCAGTGTCACCCAAAACAATTACTTTCCAGGAAACCAATTTTCCCATCCAAACCATTTATCCAAATGACAAACAACAGTGGGCCCACTCCACCGCTGGTTACATGCCTCCAGTCAGAAAAACAATATGTCTCCCACCACCCTCTGTCTACAACCATCAAGCAAATTTTGTATCCAGTTCACTAGCTCCTCCTGAATGCCATATAATTTTTACACTGATCTGAGCTTATTACCCAGTTTACCAGACAGAACACACAACACAGAACAGTTCAGCCCAAGACCCTTCGGACATGATTTCATGCCAACCTTTTATCCAACTGTAAGATCAAAATAAACTACATACCCTTCATTTTACTGTCATCCATGTGTCTGTCCAAGAGTCTATTAAATGTTCCGAAAGTATCTAATTTTACTACCACCATTGGCAGTGCATTCCTACCACGTACCTCTTACCTACCTCTACCACGTACCATTCCTACCTCTATCCTCTTATCCATCCACCAATCACCTTAAAATTATGCCGCCTTGTAATAGTCATTTATGCCATAGGAGGAAAAGTCTCTGACTATTCACTCACTCTGTGCCTCTCATCATCTTGTTCACCTCCACAAAGTTGCCCCGTCCCCTTATTCACTCCAATGAAAAAAGCCTTACCTCCCTCAACCTTTCTCCGTAAGAACTGCCCTCCATTACAGGCAGCAACTTGGTAAATCTCCTGTGTACGCTCTCTAAAACTTGCACACCCTTCCTGTAAACAGGGCACCAAAACTGAACACAATATTCCAGGTGTAGTCTCACCAGGACGCTATAAAGATGTAGTAAAACCTCACGGCTCTTACAGTCAATCCCCTTCTACGGAGAGCCAACACAACATATGCCTTTTTAACAACCCTACCAACGTGTGTGGCGATTTTGAGAGAGCTATGGACACGGACCCCATGGTCTCTCTGTTCCTCCACACTGCCACATATTCTGCCTTTCACCCTGTATTCTATATTCAAATTCGACCTTCCAGAATGAATCACTTCACACTTTTCCAGATTGAACTCCATCTGGCACTTCCAGCCCAGCTCTGCGTCCTGTCAAAGTCCCATTGCAACCTACAACAGCCCTCCACATTCCCCACCACTCCACCGACCTTCACGTTATTGGCAAACTTACTAACCCACTCTCCAACATCCACATCCAAGTCATTTACAAAAATCACAGAGAGCAGAGTCCCGGAGCTGATTGTTACAGAACCCCACTGGTCACTGAGCTCCAGGCTCAATACTGTCCATCTGCCGCCATACTCTGTCTTCACTGGGCCATCCAATTCTGTATCCAGACAGACAGATTTCCCTGTATCCCAATCATCCTTCTTTTCTGAATGAGCCATCAACGTATTCTGCCATATCCTGAAAGAATTCAGTAAGGTTTGTGAGGTATGACCTGCCCCTCACAAACCCATACTGACTGTCACTAATTTAACTATGGTTTTCCAAGTCGTCATAAATCCTGTCTTTAGAGTCCTCGCCAATAATCTGCACACCACAGACATTAGACCAAATCTGTAGTTCCCAGAATTCTACCTCCGTAACATGAATCGGACTTTCCAAGTCTTCCCTCCTCTGCCATGTTCCCCAGAAGGGCACTGGAGGGTGGTGGGGGTTACAGAGAGACAGAGGAATATCAGGACAGGAGGATTTTGCAGACATTAGGAGGTTTGCAGTGCCAAAAGGTGGCTTCAGTAATTGTGAGGTTTCATGGTGATGAAGGCATTTGAGGAGGGAGGGAGGGAGGACTGTAGGGAAATGAGAGGTTTCACAGTTTAGGTGGTTTGTTAGGACTGTAAGTGGTTACTGAGTTGGGGAGGGTGTAAGCACTGGGGGATATTACATAAACATGTGGTTTTGGTTGCAATGCAGGAAGAGAATTCAGGAAGCTGGAGAGTATGGGGCCTGAACGAGGTTACACAAATGGGACGAGTTGGCAGGAGGGCAGGTGTTTACAGAGACAGCAATGGTCTGATCTGGAGCAGCGGACCCAGATTGGAAGGGAGGTGGGGACTGGAGGTGCTTTCAAAGGGAGGGAGGACCAGAGACCCACAGGAGGTTACAGAAATGTGGAGAGCTGTAGGGCTGACAGGGGTTCATGGAGATGGGAATGTTGGGAGGGATGGAGAAGTTTACAGGGATAAGGATGTTTGTAGGCCAGGGCTGGATCACAGACAGAGAGTGTTTTAGGGAGCTGAGCAGATTACAGAGATAAAGAGGTTTGTATCGACTGGAAGAACAAACAGAGATATGCAGGGTAGTCGTGACTGAAGATGTTTATAGACATAGGAAGGCTTTGGTTCTGGGGGTTATAGTGATTGTGGAATGTGGATTGCTTTTCAGAGACTGGGATAACAATTTTGGTCAGAAACAGTTTCACAGATAAGGGAGCATAGCACAAACAGGAGGAAGTTGTAGAGGTAGGTGACGTTTAAACAGATAGTGGTGTAAGAGCTGGACAATGTTATGGAGATGGGTAGATGGTGGAGACACAGGAGGAGCTTACATTGACATGGGGGTGATAGTGACAGGAGGGTGTTCAATAGATAGTGGGTTTTGTAGGGACTGGATTGGGAGAGGCACAGGCATGGAGTGAGTTCGACAGATCAGGGTTACTGCAGAGACCTGAGAGGATTATGCTGATAGGGATGGTGGTCGGGTCTCCACAGACTGTTGGTGTTTAGGGAATGGAAGAGATTTGGTAGATAGGGAGGGATGTAAGAGCTGCAGGAGCTTATGGAGAGTGGAAGAGTTGGAGCAATTTGCAGAGGTAGGTTTCTCAGACTGGAGGAGGTTATAGATAGTGAGGGTTGTGTGGTCTGAGTAAGTCAAAAAGAGGAGAGTTTTCACGTCTGGAAGAGGTTACACCGACAGGGACAGTTGATGAGACTGAAGCAAAAATGCATGGAGAAGGTTACACAGATAGGGAGGTGGGTAGGGACTGATGGTGAATACACAGACATGGAGGGTTGTATTGTTAGACGGAGCTGAGAGGGATAGGGACTGGTGTAGGGATTTACACGGATAGGGAAGGTTGTGTTTTTGGAGAAGGTTATACTGATACAGACAGTGTTAGGGAGTGTTTAGTGGACTACAGAGGAGCTCAGAGAGAATGTATTATGGGGAGTGGAGGAGGTTACAGACACAGAGATGGCTGTCGGGTTGAAAAGACCTTCTACAGATCCTCGGTGCCGTAAGGCTGGAGGGAGATTATAACAGTGAGTGTTGCCAAGACTTAATTACTTCACTGATATAGAGCAGGTCTCAGCATGTAACTGTCAAAGGGAAGTTGAGACAGTCCAGATGAGTTTTCAGAGATACAAATGTTTATGGGAGTTTCAAGGGGGAACAATGATTGGGAGTGCTGTACCAAATGGTAAGAGTTATAGGGAGGGTCGTAAAAGCAGGAAGAGGTGACAGACATATCGATCTTTGCAAGGACTGGAGAAGGTTACATAGGCAAGGAGTGTTTTAGAGTTGGAGGAGATTACAGTGTTAAGGAGAATATTGGGGATCAGGCCAGGTGTAAGAGACGGGGATGGTTGACAAGGCTGGACAATAACCTGAATAGAATCGCCATCGTGTGCAACCAGGTCATTCGGCCCAACCAGTCCATTCCAAAACTCTGAAGAGCATCCTACCCAGACCCACCCCTCTACCTATACATTAAACCCTGCATTTCTCGTGGTGAACTTACTTAAACCACACATTCCTGAATACCACAGTCAATTTATGATGGCCAATCCACTGATGGTGCAAATTTTGGACACACACACACACACACACACACAGCGAGGGAGGGACACTGACACACACAGCGAAGGGGGAGGACATGCATCCGCACACACACACAGACACAGCGATGGAAGGACATACACACACAGTGAGGGGAGGACATGCACACACACAGTGAGGGAGGGACACACGCACACAGCGAGGGAGGGACACATGCACACAGCAAGGGAGGGACACATGCACACAGCAAGGGAGGGACAAGCAAACAGAGCGAGGGTGACACGCACACACACAGCGAGGAAGGGACATGCACGCACACACACAGCGAGGAAGGGACACGCACACACACAGCAAGGAAGGGACACACACACACAGCAAGGGGGGCCGCGCACACAAACACAACGAGGAAGAGACACGCACACACACGGAGGGACAGACAAACACACACAGCGAGGGAGGGACACACACAGACACGCAGCGAAGGGACAAACACACACACACACACACAGCGAGGGAGGGACACACAGCAAAGGAGGAACAAGCACACACACACTGCGAGGGGGAGGGCATGTGCACACAAATTGAGAGGGAGGGACACGCACAAACATACACACACACACACACACACACACACACACACACACAGCGATGGAGGGACACGCACATACACACAGTGAGGGGGATACACGCAGACACACGGCGAGGGAGGGACACACACAGAGAGGGACAGGGACACACACACGCAAAGCACAGGAGGGACACGCAAACACACACAGTGAGGGGAATACAGACAGACACACGGCGAGGGAGGGACACACACACACTGCGAGGGATGGGGACACACACACACAGCGAGGGAGGGACGCGCACATACACACAGCGAGGGACGGGGACACGCACACATAAAGCGAAGGAGGGACACGCACACACACACACACAAACACAAACACAAACACAGAGCAAGGGAGAGACGCGCACACACACCTATGGTGAGGGGAATACACGCAGACACACAGTGAGGGAGGGACATGCACATACACTGTGAAGGAGGGACAAACGCACACCGCGAAGGAGGGACAAGCACACACGTCGAGGCGGAGGGGGGCATGTGCACAGGAATTGAGAGGGGACACACAGACATGGCAAGAGTGGGACACACGCACACAGCAAGGTGGGCACACACTCACACACAAGGGACGGACACACACGCAAAGCGAGTGAAGGACATGCACAGATACACACACACAAGGGACGGATACGCACAGATATACACACACACACACACACACAGAGCAAGGGAGGGACACGTGCACACACAGCGAGGGAGCAATACGCAAACACACACAGTGAGGGGGTTACCCGCAGACACACAGCAAGGGAGGGACACACACACACACACACACACACACACACAGAGTGAGGGAGAGACACACACACACATAGCGAGGGAGGAATATGCACACTACACAGAGTGAGGGGGTTACCCGCAGACACACAGCAAGGGAGGGACACACACACACACACGCAGCGAGCGAGGGAGGGACACACGCACACACACACACCGAGGGAGGAGCGCGCACGCACGCACATACACAGACACACGCACACACAGAGAGAGGGAGGGAACGACATGCACACACAGCGTGGGAGGGGCACGCAAACACAGCAAGGGAAGGACATGCACACACACAGCGAGGGAGGGACACCTTCATACACAGCAAGGGTGGGACACACACACACACACACACACACACGCACACGCACACACAGGGAAGGAGGGACAAGCACACACACGGCGAGGGGGAGGGCATGTTTACAGAAATTGAGAGGGGGCACACACACACAGCGAGAGGGGACACACACAGACACGGCAAGGGAGGACACGCACACATAGCGAGGGGGGGCATGCACTCACAGCGAGGGGAGAAGCGCACACACAGTGAGGGGATATACACAAAGAGCAATGGAGGGACACACACACTAGGGACACACACACAAAGAGCGAGGGAGTGACACGCGCACACAGAGCAAGAGGGACACACACACACAAAGCGAGGGTGGGACACGCACTCATACACACAGTTAAGGGGATAAAAACAGACACACAGCAAGGGAGGGACACACACACACACAGCAAGGGAGGGACACACACACACACTGCAAGAGGGACACACATACTCACAGCAAGTGGGGGACACACACAGTGAGGGAGGGACATGCGCAAGCACACAAACACAGAAACACGCAACGAGAGAGGGACACACACACAGCGAGGGAGAGACACGCGCACACAAACATGCACACAAAGAGCAAGAGAGGAACACTCGCAAACACAGCGAGGGGGAGACACACGCACACACACACGGCGAGGGAGGGACACGCACGCGCACACAGCGAGGGTGAGACACATGCACACACAGCGAGGGAGGGACACACACACAAATACACAGACACAAACAGAGCAAGAGAGGGACACTCGCAAACACAGCAAGGGGGAGACACATGCACACACAAGAGGGAAGACCACACACACGTGCACATCTTCAGGGACACACACACTCACACAGAGCAAGAGAGGGATACGCACACACAGCCAGGGAGGGATATGCACACACAGCGAGGGAGGGTTACAAACAAACACACAGCAAGAGAGGGCACACACACACAGCGAGGGGGAGACACATGCACACGCAGCGAGGAAAGGCCACGCACACACACACACACAGCAAGAGGGACACACACACACACACGCACACAGCAAGGGAGGGACACGCACACACACAGCGTGGGAGGGAGACACACTTAAACACACACACACACACACACATACATATAGGGAAGGAGGGGCAAGCACACAAACGGCGAGGGGAAAGAAATGTGCACAGAATGTGAGAGGGGACACACAGAGACACGGCAAAGGTGGGACACATGCACACACAGCAAGGGAGGGACACGCACACACACACAGCAAGGGGGGACGTACACACACTATTGCTCAGTCCATTGAGTGTAGGATTTGGGATGTCATGTTGTGATTGTACCAATATTAGTGAGGCCTCTTCTGCAACACTCTGTCCAGTTCTGGTCACCCAGTTATAGGGAGGATATTATTCAGCTGCAGGGGGTTCAGAAGAGATTTACCAGGATGTTGCTGGGTATGGAAGGCTTGAGTTCTGAAAAATGGCAGGAACCTCGAGATTGAGAGGTGATCTTATAGAAGTTTATAAGATAATGAGAGATTTAGATAGAGTTAACGGTAGCTGCATTTTCCCCAGGATGGGGGAGTCTCAAGAGAAGGGTCCACATTTTTAAGGTTAGAGGAGAGAGATCTTCAAAAGAACGACATGAGTGTCAAATTGTTACACAGAGGGCGGTTTGAGTGTGGAATGAACTTCTTGAGGAAGGGGTGGATGTGGGTACAATAACAACGTTTTTCAGACATTTGGTTAAGTAGGTGAATAGGAAATGTTTGGAGGGATATGGGCCAGCAACAGGCAGCTGAGATGGGTTTAGTTTGAGATTATGTTTGGTACCAACTGAAGGGTCAGTTTCCATGCTGTACAACTCTGACAAGAATATAGTTTTGGTCAATTATTTGAGAAACACTGTGATGGAAAGCTAGGGAAATAAAGACCAATTAGCCAGATGTCAGTGATGGGTAGGTTGTGGAAGTGATTCTGCCAGGCAGGAGTTACATGCATTTGCAAAGGCAAGGATTGATGAAAGCTAGTCAGCACAAAGTCAGGTCTCTTTAACTTTGTGCATACAAAGTCAGGTCTCACTAACTTGATTGCTTTTGTTGAAGTGGTGACCATACATTGTCTACACTAAAGTCAGCAGGACCTTTGACAGGGTTTAGCATGATGTACTGGTTCAGAAGGTTAGATCACATGGGATCAGGGAGAGCTAGCCAAATGAATACAAAATTAGCTTGACAGTAGGAGACAGAGGGAGGTGGGAGAGGATTGTTGTTCAGACTGGAAGCCTGTGACCAGCGGTGTGCTATAAGGATCGGGGCTGGGTCTACTGATATGTATCAACTACATAAACGATTTGATTGAGAATATAGGAATCGTTGTTAGTAAGTTTTCAGATGATCAAATTAATAGCATCGTGTGCAGTGAATATGGTTATCAAAGGGGCTCCTGAACAACGGGGCCAGTGGACCAAGGAATGAAAGATGCAGTTGACGTATGGTGTTGGGTTTTGTTGAGACAAACCAGGGAGGACGAACACAGTTAATGGTTTGGCCCTGGACAGTGTTGTCGAACAGAGAGACACCACGGGCTGCAGTTACAATGTTCCATGGAAGTGGCATCACAGGTGGACAGGGTGGGGAAAGCAGTATGACGCACTTTCCTTCATTATCCAGAGCTTTGATATGATTTGGAGACATTTGTAACATTGACCAAAATATTTGCCTTGGGCAGAGGAGGCTACGGATTGACCTTATAAAGGTTTATAAAACCATGCGCCCTCTGTAAGGTGAAAAGCCAAGGGTAGGTGAGTCCAAAACTAGAGGGTATAAACAGGAGGTGAGAGAACAAGGATTTAAAGAGGGAGCTGAGGTAACATTATCCACAGAGGATGGTACATAGACGGAACAAACTGCCAGGGCCACATGGAGAAACGTGGACAATTACAATATGGAAAAGACATTTGGGGAGATACATGGAGAGGAGAAGGTTTGAAGCGATAAGGGCCAAACGCAGGCAAATGCGACACGTTTAGTATAAGAATCATGGTCAGCATTGATGAGTTGGAGTGAAGGTTCTGTTTCCGTGCTACATGACTCTGTATGCAGTTAAAGAGGAGGAGACTACTGAGATAAGACATGTTGTCGACACTGAAGCAAGTTACAGTGACAGGAATGGTAGGCTGGAATGCAGTACGTTTCAAATTAGTGAAGCGACTCTCAGGAATGGAGGAGGTTACAAAGATAGCAACTGTTATAGGATTTAAAAAATTATTGAAGACATTGGTCACCAAGATATGACATAGATTCAGTGTTACAGTGTGGTTAGTCTTAGTACAACAGACCTTACACTATGGGTAGGGATTGAGCCTGGGGTATGTCTGTATTGTGCTCCCCCTCCAGCACTGTATCTATGTCATGTCCTGTTAGCTGATGTTTGGAGCCCTCTCATTGCTCTCTGCTCTGTGCACTGTGAGTAATCTTACCTCACTCCAGGATTTATTGAAGGCTCCAGATCCCCCTGCTCTTTGTCTCTCTGGTTGACCAACCATCTTCAATGTGATGATTGACGAGACACCCAGCAGTTGGGAGTCTATTGAGTCAGGACCTTCCTGAGTACATGTAGGAGACAGAGAGATAGACAGAATGTTAAATTAGACTGATGCTGTGAGGGTTACACATAGAAAATGGCACTGTGTCCCACAGGGATCTGGAAAATCTCAGTTTCCATCCCTGGCCTGTGCTGCTGCGTCTCTCTGGAGTGGACAATTCTGTTAGCTTAGGATCTGGAGATCCTGAGTGAGAGACACTGCCAGAGGCAGCAATTAGACCCACACAGTGAGGGATACCACATGGAGAGAGACTGAGTGATATCACCAGAGTGCAGCAAGTTATCAAGATCAAACAATTGTGTCGGAAGAACGGGTTTAGCTTCATGATGCACTGGTGTCAGGGTTCAGGGATGGGCAACCATTGAGCAGGTGAGGTGATGGCCGAGTGATATTACTACAGCACGTATCCAAAACCTCAGCTAATGTACAGGGGAGAAAGGTTTGAATCCCACCATCAGAAATGGTGGAATTTCAAATCAATAACTTTAAAAATAGTAATTAACAATCCACATGTAAGTATGAGACCATTGCTGATGTACAAAAAAACCCCAACACTTGTCCTTCAGAGATGGACATCTGCCCATCCTAACATGGTCTGCACTACATTCCTGAAGAAGGGCTTATGCCCGAAACGTCGATTCTCCTGTTCCTTGGATGCTGCCTGACCTGCTGAGTTTTTCCAGCAACATATTTTCAGCTCTGCACTACATAACCACAGCAAAGTGTTTGCCTCTCAATTACTCTCTGAAATGGCTGAGCAAGTTACTCAGCTCAATGGCAGCGAGGGCTGGGCAAGAAAGGCTGGTCAGACAGAGGCACCCACATCCCATACCTGATTTTTACAAAAATAACCCATTAGGATGGTCCCACTGGAACCGTGCTGGGACCAGTGTCCTGGCCAATCATGTCGGTAGGTTTATGGACAGGGCTTTAAACTCACAGAGAGGATGGAGGGACAGGGTTCAGGTGAAAGAGCATTCCAAATCCAAAGAGAAAAGGTGACGCATCGGAACAGCATGGGAATTTGGCTGAAGACAAGCAGAAAGGAACCTAAAGGGACAGAGTTTAACTTAACCTGTACATCAGCGAATAGGTATGTGACTGGACATTGTGGGAAAGAGTAAATTATGTCTTTTCTTTCGCATGGACAAGGTCTCTGCAATAAGGTAGATGGATTTGTGACACAGAGATAAAAGAAATTTAGACACCAGGGAGACATGGTTACAGGGCGAACAAAAGGTGAACATAAGTATTAAATAGCTCACAACCTTGCAGAAACTCAGGCAAAATGCGCAACGAGAACTATAATGGATAACAAAGGCATTACAGAGAAAGCATTTGGCCGCAGATCGTGAAGTAGAGTCAGTCTGAATGTAAATTCTGGCTACTACTTGCCAAGGACAGAAACAGCAGAACAGTTTTAGCCACCGAACAGCATTTCATTGCACATCACTGCATTAAACAGGAATTAATTGGAATTTTTTAACAAAGTTATTGTGATAATTTTGGGAAACTTCAATATTCGCATAATCTGGGAAAATCACACTGGCAACAGTGATAGTGGAAGGGAAGTACAGATAATTTTTTTTTCAGTGTTTCTTTGAATAATACATTGTGCAACTAGCTAGGGACATAGCTATGTCAGATCGATGGTTGTGTGATGAAACTTAGTGAATGAGTTATGTCACCTGGAGAGATCCTCCGGGAAATTGTGATAAAGTGCAGTTTAAAGAAATATAAAGTTTTAGAGTGAATCACAGAAAGGACAAGTTACAATGAAAAACAAAAATAGCCAATTGCTTACATTTGACAGGAGAAGTGACCAAGGTAAATAGGCTAAACAGACTGGAACATGTATCTGTAAATGAACAGTGGAAAACATTTGAAGGAACAGTGTTAAATCACTCAAAAAAAGTACATTCCATCGAAACAGACAAAACCTCAACAAGAAACTCACTCCTGTCCCTCACTCAGGACAAAATGGATCATATTAGATTATGAGGCAAACAAGATTAGATTAGATTACTTACAGTGTGGAAACAGGCCCTTCGGCCCAACAAGTCCACACCGCCCCGCCGAAGCGTAACCCACCCATACCCCTACACCTAACACTACGGGCAATTTAGCATGGCCAATTCACCTGACCTGCACATCTTTTGGACTGTGGGAGGAAACCCACGCAGACACGGGGAGAAAGTGCAAACTCCACACAGTCAGTCGCCTGAGGCGGGAATTGAACCCGGGTCTCTGGCGCTGTGAGGCAGCAGTGCTAAACACTGTGCCACCGTGCCGCCCACAAGATCAGCAAAACGTGCTTAAAATCCAGAAGTGAGAGCGTGCTTTCAGAGTAAGTTTTAAAGGGATTGCAAAGGGTCTGCGAGCAGGAAGAGGGCGGGTGGAAGGGGAATCATTGTCAGGGTTTAATGACGTGACAGGAACAGGGAGAGATGAAGGTGCTGGAGGTGGTGAGAGTGTTACAGAGAGTGGTCAGGGCCTGAACGGTGTTACAAAGCTAGTACAGATTGCTGCAGCTGGAGGGGTTTGCAGAGATAGGGAGGGACATTGGAGGGAGAGGATCAACCAGCTGCTCATCCAAAACCACCACGTCAGTGGCCACAGGATTTTTCATACACACTATTGACCATCCTCAGGCCATAGGATTATTCACACACATTATTGACCATCCTCAGCACACAGGAGCATTTACATAAAGTATTTACGAATTACAGGCCAGAGGATAATTCACACACTGTATTGACCGTCGTCAGGACACAGGATTATTCACACACAGTTTTGAGCATTCACAGCGCGCAGGATTATTCATACTCTATTAACCATGCACAGGCCACAGTATAATTAACAAATAGAAATGACCATGCAGAGACCACAGATTATTAACACACAGCATTGACCATCCACAGGCCACATTATTACTCATACACTCTACTGAAGATTCACAGGCCACAAGTTTTTTTAACACACAGTATTGACTATTCTCAGGTTGCATGATTATTCACGCACTGTATTGCCCATTCATAGGTCTCAGGATTATTAACACACAGTATTGAACAACCTCAGGCAACAGGATTATTCACACACAGTATTGAATATCCTCAAGGCACAGGATTATTCCCACACAGTATTGACTATTTTCAGGCCACAGGCTTATGACCACACAGTATTGACCATCATCAGGCCACCGGATTAGTCACACACATTATTGAACATCCTCAAGCAACAGGATTATTCACACACAGTATTGATCGTTTTCAGGCCACAGGATTATCCACACACAGTATTGACCATCCTCGGGTTACAGGATTTCTCACAAACTGTACTGACCAGCCTATGGTCACAGGATTTTTGAACACACTGTCTTGAACATTTACAGGTCACAGGATTACCCAAATACAGCATTGACTACCCTCAGGCCACAGGATTATTCACACACAGTATTGACCATTCACAGGACGCAGTATTATTAGCAAACAGTATTGACTATGCACAGGCCACAGATTATTAACACACAGTAGTGTACATTCAATGGCCACAGCCTTATTCCCGCATAGAATTGACTGTCCTCAGGCCACTGGACTATTCCCACACAGTATTGACTACACTCAGGCCACATGTTTATTCACGCAGAGCATTGAGCAGTCACAGCGCACAGAATTATTCACACTCAGTATTGACCATCCTCAGGCAAAGGTTTATTCCCACACAGTATTGATGATTCACAGGCTACAAGATTACTCATACACATCATTGACCATCATCAGTCTGGACGATTATTCACATACAATATTGACCATCCTCAGGCCACAGGATTATTTACTCACAGTATTGACCATTCACCGCCCACAGGATTATTCACACAAACATTGACCATTTACAGGTAACAGGATTATTCTCACACAGGATTGAACAACCTCAGGCAATAGGATTAATCACACATCGTATTGATCATTCTTAGGCCACAGGATTACTCACACACAGTTTTGATCATCCTCAGGCCAAGGATTATTCACACACTGTACTAATGATTCACACACCAGAGGATAAGTCACACACAGTATTGACCAACTTCCGGCCACAGGAATATTCGCAAACAATATTCAACATTCTTAGGACACAGGATTAATCACACACAGTATTGATCATCCTCCGGCCAGAGGATTAATGAACACATGATTTTGACCACTTACAGGTCACAGGATTATTCACAGACAGTATTGCCCGTGCACAGGCCACAGTATTATTCACACACATTATTGAGCATTCATAGTACACAAGGTTATTCACACACAGTACTGAGCATTCACAGTGCACAGGATTATTCAACACTTTGTATAGTCCATCCACAGACCACAGTATTAATGGTTCACAGGCCACAGGATTGTTCACACACAGTATTGACGATTTACAGGCCAGAGGTTTATTCACACATGGTATTGACTATTTACTGTCTAAGGATAATTCACACACAGCATTAACCGTCACAGGCCACAGGTTTATTCACACACAATATTGAACACCCTCAGGGCACAGGATTATTCACGGTATTGACCATCATCAGACCTCAAGATTATTCACACACTGTATTAACCAGCCTCCGGCCACAAGATTATTCACAACAGTATTGACCATCCACATGCCACAGATTATTAACACACAGTATTAACCATTCACAGGCCACAGCCTTATTCACACACAGTATTGACTATCTTTAGGCCACTGGATTATTCCCACACTTTATTGACTACTCTCAGGCGACAGGTTTATTCATACAGAGTATTGAGCAGTCACAGTGCACAGGATTATTCACACACAGTATTGACCATCCTCAGGCCATAGTATTATTAACAAACAGAAATGACCATCCACAGGCCACAGGATTTTTCACCTGCAGTATTGAACAACCATAGGGAACAGGATTAATCACATAGTTTTGACCATTTTCAGGCTAAGGGTTATTCACACACAGTATTGATGATTCACAGGCCAGAGGATTATTCACACACAGTATTGACCATTCATTGTCCAAGGATAATTCACACACAGTATTGACCGTTCACAGGCCACAGGATTATTCGCACACAGTATTGACCAGTGTACGGCCACAGGATTTTTGAACCCACTGCCTTGTCACTTTAAAGGCACAGGATTATTCACACACTGTGTTGACGATTCACAGGCCACAGGATTAGTGACACACAGTATTGACCATCCTCAGACCACAGGATTATTTACACACTGTATTGACCATCCTCAGGCCACAGGATTGTTCACACACAGTATTGACGATTCACAGGCCACAGGATTAGTGACACACATTATTGACTATCCTCGTACCAGGATTATTCACACACGGTATTGATCATTATCAGGACACAGGATTATTCATATACAGTACTGACTTACCTCAAGCCACAGGATTTTTCACACACAGTATTGATGATCCTCAGGCCACAGGATTATTTTCACAAGGTACTGACCATCATCAGGCCACAGGATTAGTCACCCAATATACTGACCATCCTCACATAACATAATTATTCTCATAAAGTATTGACCATCATCAGGCCACAGGATTATTCACACACAGTATTGAGCATTCATAGTTCCCAGGATTATTTACATACAGTATTGACCATTCTCAGGCCACAGGATTATTCGCACACAGTGTTGACCATCCTCAGTACACAGGGATACTCAAAAAAAATAAACAAACATTCTCAGGTCACAGGATTACTTAAACACAGTATTGACCACCATTAGGCCACAGGATTAATGAACACACTGTCTTGAACATTTACAGGTCTCAGTTTTATTCATACACAGGTTTGACCATTCTCAGGCCACAGGATTGTTCACACAGTGTATTGATCACACTCAGTCTGCAGGATTATTCACCGACAATATTCACCACCTTCAGGTCACAGGATTTTTCACACACAATAATGACTATCCAAGGGTTATTCACACACAATATTCAGCATTCACCATGCACAGGATTATTCAAACATAGTATTGACCTTCCCCAGGCCAGAGCATTATTCACACACAGAACTGACCATCCTCAAGCCACAGGACAATTCCCACAGACTTTTGGCCATCCTCAGGTCACAGGATTGTTCACAAATAATATTGACCACCCTCACGCCGCAGGATTATTCACATACAGTATTCACCATTCACAGTCCACAGCATTATTCACACACAGCATAGACTGTTAACAGACCACAGGATTATTCACACAGAGCATTGAACAACCCCAGTCAACAGGATTAATCGCACTTAGTTTTGACCATTCTCAGACCACAGGATTGCTCACACACAGTATTGGCCATCCTCAGGCCAAGGGTTATTCACACAGTATTGACCATTCCCAGGCCAGAAGATTATTCACACAGGGTATTGACCATTCACTGTCTAAGGATAATTCACACACAGCATTGACTGTCACAGGCCACAGGTTTATTCACACACAATATTGAATATCCTCCTGGCACAGGATTATTCACGGTATTAACCAGCCTCCGGCCACAAGATTATTCACAACAGAATTGACCATCCACAGGCCACAGATTATTAACACACAGTTTTGACCATTCACAGACCACAGCCTTATTCAGACACAGTATTGACTACTCTCAGGCCACAGGTTTAGTCACACACAGTATTGACGATTCGCAGGCCAAAGGACTATTCGCAGATGGTAACGACTATTCACTATCCAAAGGATTATTCACACACAGTATTGACCATCCGCAAACCACAGGATTATTCTCAGACAGTATTGACCAGCCTACGGCCACTGGATTTTTGAAGCAACTGCTTTGACAGTTTACAGGCTACAGGAATATTCATACATGGAACGAACCATTAACTTTCTAAAGGATTATTCACACACTGTATTGACCATTCTCAAGCCACAGGATTAATGAACACACTGTCCTGACCAACGTCAGGCCACTGAATTATTCACACATGGTATTGATAACCCTCAAGCCATGGGTTATTTAAACACAGAATTGACGATTCTCAGGCCAGTGGATTATTCACACAGAGTATTGACCATTTTCAAGTCACAGGCTTGTTCACACACAGTATTGACTAACCTCAGGTCATAGAATTATTCACACACAGTATTGACTACCCTTAGGTCACAGGTTTATTCACACATGGAACTGACCATTCACTGGCCAAAGGATTATTCACACATGGTATTGACCATCATCAAGCCACAGGATTATTCACGCACAGTATTGACCGTATTCAGGCCAAGGGTTATTCATACACAGTATTGATAATCCTCAGGCCACAGGATTATTCACAGATGGAACTCAGAATTTACTGTCCAAAGGATTATTCACACACTGTATTGAACAACCCCGGGACACAGGAATATTCACAAACAGTATTAAACAAACATTCTCAGGCCACATGATTATTTACACACAGAATTGTTCACCCTCAGGCCAAGGGTTATTCACACACAGTATTGAAGATTGACAGACCACAGGTATAATAACACACATTATTGACCATCCTCAGGCAACAGGATTATTCTCACACAGTACTGACCATCCTGACGCAACACAATTATTCACACATGGTATTGATCATCCTCAAGCCACAGGGTTATTTTCACATGGTATTGACAATTATCAGGCCACATGTTTATTCACATAGTGTATTGACCATCCTCAGGCCACAGGATTTTTCACACATGGTATTGACCATTCACTATCCAAAGGATTATTCTCACAAACGTATTGACCATCCTCAGGCAACAGGAGCAGTGCACACAGTATTGATCAACTCGGGCCACATGATTATTCACACACAGTTATTGACCATTCACAACCCACACCATTATTCACACACAATATTGAACAACCTCAGGTGACAAGATCAATCATACATGGAACTGACCATTCACTGTCCAAAGGATTATTCACACACTGTATTGACCATCCTCACGCAACCGAACGATTCACACACTGTATTGACCATCCTCAAGCCACATGATTATTCACAGACTGTATTGACCATCCTGAGGCCATAGGATTATTCACACCTAGTTTTGACCAACCTCAGGCCGCAGGATTATTCACACACAGCATTCAATAAACTCAGGCAACAGGAGTAATCACACTTGGAACTGACCATTCACTGTCCAAACGATTGTTCACACACTGTATTGACCATCCTCAAGTCACAAGATTATTCACACACATTATTGACCATCGTACGGTAACAGGATTAATGAAAACACTGTCCTGACGATCCTTAAGTCACAGGATTGTTCACACATAGTAGTGAGGATCCTCGGGGCACAGGATTATTCACACAGTATTGACGATTCACATTCCAGAGCAGTATTCGCACACAGTATTGATGATTCACAGGCCAAGAGTTATTCACACACAGTATTGACGATACATAGGCCAGAGGATTATGCACACGTGGCATTGATCATTCTCTGTCCAAAGCATTATTCACACACAGTATTGACCATCCTCAAGCCACACGATGGTTCACACACAGTATTCACCATCCTCAGGCAACAGGATTATTCACACACAGTATTGACCATCCTCAGGCCACAGGAATATTCACACACGCTATTGACTATTATCAGGCCACAGGATTATTCCTGCACGGTATTGTCCACCCTCAAGCCACAGGATTCTTTGCACACAGTACTGATGATCCTCAGGCCACAGGATTGTTCACACACAGTAATGATCATCCTTAGTCCAAGGGTTATTCACACACAGTATTCAGTGCACAGGATAGTTCACATACTGTATTGACCAACCTTAGGCCACAAGATTATTCCCACGCAGTAGTGACCATTCTCAGGCCAACAGGATTATTCCCATACATTATTGACCATTCTAAGTCCACAGGATTATTCACACATAGTATGGACCGTCGTCAGGCAACAGGATTATTCACACAATGTATTGACAATCCTCGGGCCACTAGATTATTCACACACTGTATTGAACATTCTCAGTTCACAGGATTATTCATACACAGTATTGACTAGCACATGGCCACAGGATTAATGAATACTCGGTCTTCAATTTGCAGGTCACAGGATTTTTCCCACATAGTACTGACAATTCTCAGGCCACATCATTATTCACACACAGTATTGACCACCATTAGGCCACAGGATTAATGAACACTGTCTTGACCATTTACAGGTCACAGGATTTTTCCCACACAGTATTCACCATCCTCAAGTCACGGGATTGTTCACACACAATATTGACAATCCTCAGGACACAGGATTATTCACACATTGTATTGATCATCCTCAGACCACAGGATTATTTATACACAGTATTGACAGTATACAGGCCGCAGGATTACTCTCACACAGTATTCACAAGTCACAGGCCACAGGATTACTCAGACACTGTATTGAAAATCCTCAGGCCACTGGATTATCCACACACAGTACTGACCATCCTCAGGACACACTAGTATTCACACACAATATTCATTATTCCCAGCCCACAGCATTATTCACACACAGTATTGATTGGAACACGGCCACAGGATTAATGAACACACTGTCTTGATGATTTACAGGTCACAGAAACATTCGCACCCAGTATTGACCATCCTCAAGCCACAAGATTGTTCACACTCAGTATTGACCATCCTCAGGCCACAGGATTATTCACACACAGTATGGCTGTCCTCAGGCAACATAATTTTTCACACAATGTATGGTCCATTCTCAGGCCACAAGATTATTCACTCGCTGTATTGAAAATTCTCGGGCAACAGGATATTTAACACACACAGTATTGACTATCCTTCGGCCGAAATGTTATTCCCACACAGTATTGACCATTCTCAGGTCACAGGATTATTCGCACACACTATTGACCACCATACAGCCACAGGATTAATGAACTCACTGTCTTGACCATTTACACGTCACAGGATTATTTCCACGCAGTATTGACGAGTCTCAGGCCACAGCAATATTCACACACAGTATCAACCATTCACAGGGCACAAGATTATTCACACACAGCATTGACTAACACACGGCCACAGGATTAATGAACACTCGGTCTTCAATATTTGCAGGTCACAGGATTGTTCCAACATAGAATTGACAATCCTCAGGCCACATCATTATTCACACACAGTATTGACCAGCCGATGGTCACAGGATTAATGAACACACTGTCCTGATCATTTACAGGCCACAGGATTATTCCCACACAGTATTGACCATCCTCAAGGAACAGGAATTTTTACACAAAGTATTCACCATCCTCAGGCCATGGATTATTCACACACAGTATTGACAATCCTCAAGCCACAGGATTTTTCCTACACAGTATTGACCATCCGCAGGCCACAGTATTATTTGCAAACAATATTGACATTGCACAGGACACAGATTATTAACACATAGTATTGACCATCCACAGTCCACAGGATTATTCTCACACAGTATTGCCCATCCTTAGGCAAAGGGCTATTGACACACAGTATTGATAATTCACAGGCCACAGGATTACTCACACACATTATTGACCATCCTCAGGCCGCAGGATTATTCACACAGTGTATTGACCACTCACAGTCCAAGAGGATTACTCACACACAGAATTGACTATCCTTAGGCCAGGGCTTTTCACACACAGTATTCACGATTCACGGGCCATAGGTTTATTCACAGACGTTACTGACTGCCCTCAGTCCACAGGATTATTCACACACAGTATTGAACATTCACAGTGCACAGGATTATTCACATTCAGTATTGACCATCCTCGAGTAGCAAAATTATTCACACACATTATTGTCCAGCCTCAGGCCACAGATTAATTACACACTGTATTGACAGTACAGAGGCCACAGGAGTATTCACACACTGTATTGACCATTCTCAGCACACAGGATTATTCACACACGTTATTGACGACCATAAGGCCACAGGATTAATAAACACAGTGAGTTGACCATTTAGTACAAACAGTACTGAACATGCACAGGCCACAGATTATTGATTCACAGTATTGACCATCCACAGGCCACAGGATTATTATCACACAGCATTGACCATCCACAGGCCACAGGATTATTATCACACAGCATTGACCATCCACAGGCCACAGGATTATTATCACACAGCATTGACCATGCACAGGCCACAGGATTATTATCACACAGCATTGACCATCCACAGGCCACATGATTACTATCACACAGCATTGACCATCCACAGGCCACAGGATTATTATCACACAGCATTGACCATCCACAGGCCACAGGATTATTATCATACAGCATTGACCATCCACAGGCCACAGGATTATTATCACACAGCATTGACCATCCACAGGCCACATGATTACTATCACACAGCATTGACCATCCACAGGCCACAGGATTACTATCACACAGCATTGACCATCCACAGGTCACAGGATTATTATCACACAGCACTGACCTCCACAGGCCACAGGATTATTATCATACAGCATTGACCATCCACAGGCCACAGGATTATTATCACACAGCATTGACCATCCACATCACAAAGGATTATTATCACACAGCATTGACCATCCACAGGCCACAGGATTATTATCACACAGCATTGACCATCCACAGGCCACAGGATTATTATCACACAGCATTGACCATCCACAGGCCACTGGATTATTATCAGACAGCATTGATCATCCACAGGCCACAGAATTACTATAACACAGCATTGACCATCCACAGGCCACAGAATTACTATAACACAGCATTGACCATCCACAGGCCACATTATTATTCACTCACAGTATTGACCATCCTTAGACAAAGGGTTATACACACACAGTACTGATGATTCACAGCCCATAGCATTATTCATACACAGTACTGACTGCCCTCAGGCCACATTATTATTCACACACAGTATTGACCATGCTCCATCCGCAGGATTACTCACACACAGTATTGATCATCCTCACGTCAACGGTTATTCACACACAGTATTGACAATGCTAAGGCCATTAGATCATTCACACACTGTATTGACCAACCTGAGGCCACAGGATAAATGAACACATTCTCTTTACCAATTAACAGGTCACAGGAATATTCCCACACAGTACTGACAATCCACAGGGCACAGGATTATTCACACACAGTATTGAACATCCTCAAGTTCAGGATTACTTTGACACACTATTGACCATTCACAGTCCACAGGATTATTCACACACAGTATTGACCACCATACAGCCACAGGATTAATGAAAACACTGTCTTGTTCATTTACATGTCACAGGATTATTCACACACAGTATTGATGATTCTCAGGCCACAGCAATATTCACACACAGTATTGACCATCCTCAGGGCACAGGATTATTCACACACAGCATTGACTAGCACATGGCCACAGGATTAATGAACACTCAGTCTTCAACATTTGCAGGTCACAGGATTATTCCCACACAGTATTGACCATCCTGAAGTCACAGGATTATTTACACACAGTATTCACCATCCTCAGGCCATGGATTATCCACACAACGTATTGACATTCCTCAAGGCAAAGGATTATTCCTACACAGTATTGACCATCCTCAGGCAACAGGATTATTCTCACACTGTATTGACCATCCTCAGGCCACAGGAGTATTCATAAACGGTATTGAACGGCCTCAGGCAACACTATTGTTCACACACAGTATTGACCATCCTCAGGACAACGGTTATTCACACATAGTATTGACCATCCACAGCCCACAGGATTATTATCACACAGTATTGACTATCCTTAGGCCAAGGGTTATTCACATACAGTATTTCCGATTCACGGGCCATAGGATTATTCGCACACAGTATTGACTGCCCTCAGTCCAGAGGATTATTCACACACAGTATTGAGCATTCACAGTACACAGGATTATTCACACACTGTATTCACAAATCTCAGGCCACAGGTTAATTCACACACAGTATTGACAATCCTCTGTCCACAGGATTACTCACACATAGTATTGACCATCCTCGGATAGCAAAATTATTCACACACATTGTTGACCAGCCTCAGGCCACAGGATTATTTACACACTGTATTCATATTACAGAGGCCACAGGAGTATTCACACACAGTATTCAACATTCTCAGCCCACAGGATTATTCACACACAGTATTGACGAACATACGGCCACAGGATTACTAAACACGCTGCTTTGACCATTTACAGCTCACAGGATTATTCACACACAATATTGACGATTGTCAGGCCATTGGATTATTCACACACAGTATTGACCAGCATAAGGCTACAGGATTATCCCCACGCAGTATTTACCATTCTCAGACCACAGAATTATTCACACACAGCATTGACCATCCTCAGGTCACACGAGTACTCACACGCAATATTCAACCTTCTCAGCCTACAGGATTATTCCCACACAGTATTGCCCATCCTGAGGCAAAGGGATATTCACACACAGTATTGACAATTCACAGGCCATAGGATTATTCACACACAGTATTGACTATCCTCAGGCCACAGGGTTATTCACACAGTGTATTGACCATCCTTAGGCCAAGGGATATTCACACACAGTATTTACGATTCACGGGCCATAGGATTATTCCCACACAGTATTGACTGCCCTCAGTCCACAGAATTATTCTCTCACAGTATCGTCCATCCTCAGGTCACAGGAGTATTCATACACAGTATTGACCATTGTCAGCCCACAGGATTATTCACACACAGTATTGACGAACATACGACCACAGGATTAATAAACACACTGCTTTGACCATTTACAGCTCACAGGATTATTCACACTCAGTATTGACCATTCACAGGCTAGAGGATTGTTCACATGTAGTATTGATCATACTCAGGCCAAGGATTAGTCTCACACAGTATTGACCATTCACAGGCCACAGGATTATTCCCACACAGTATTGGGCATTCTCAGGCCAGAATATTATTTACATACAGTATTGACCATCCTGAGACCACAGAACTATTCACACACAGTATTGTCCGTCCTCAGGTCACACGAGTATTCACACACAATATTCAACAGTCTCAACCCACAGGATTATTCTCACAGAGTATTGACGATTCTCAGGCCACAGGATTATTCACACACAGTATTTACCATCCTCAGACCATGCGAGTATTCACACACAATATACAATATTCTGAGCCCACAGGATTATTCACTCACAGTACGGCCTAGCCTCAGACCACAGGATTATTCACACACAGTATTGACCAGCATAAGGCTACAGGATCAATGGACACATTGTCTTGACCATTTACAGGTGGCAGAATTATTTCCATACAGTATTGACCATCCGCAGGCAAAAGAATTATTCCCACAAAGAATTGACAATCCTCAAGCCACGGGATTTTTCACACACAATATTGACCATCCTCAGGGCACAGGGTTATTCACATACAGTATTGAACATCCTCAGGACACAGGTTTATTCCCACACAGTATTCCCACTCTGGGAATCTCTCACACAGACTCTGGAACACTGAGATTCTCACACACAGACTCACACACGCGCACACACACACACACACACACTCTGGGACACTGTGATTGTCACACACTCTGGGACTCACACACACACTCTGGGACACTGATTCTCACACACTCTGGGAAACTGATTCTCACACACACACAGGGACTCACACACACACACACACACACACACACACACACACACACACAGGGACACTGATTCTCTCACACTCTGGGATTCTCTCTCACACACACACACTGGGACTCTCTCTCTCTCACACACACACACACACTCTGGGACACTGTAATTAACACACTCTGGGACACACACACACACAAACACACACTGGGACTCACACACACTCTGGGACACTGATTCTCTCACACACACACACACTGGGACACTGATTCTCACACATACTCTGGGAATTTAATTCTCACACTCTCTGGGATTCCCTCTATCACACACACTCTGGTATCCCTTCACTGACACACATGCTGGGACTCTCTCCCTCTCTCTCTCTCTCTCACACACACACACGCTGGGACTCTCACTCACTCACACACACGGACTCTCATTCTCACACACACGATTGGACACTGATTCTCTCACACACACACTCTGGGACACTGTGATTTTACACATACTCTGGGACACTGATTCTCACACACTCTGGGCTTCTCATTCCCGCACACTCTGGGATTCCCTCTCTCACACACTCTGGTTTCCCCCCAATGTCACACACTCTGGGACTCTCTCTCTCTCACACACACACACACGCTGGGACACTGATTCGCGCACACACACTCTGGGACTCTCTCTCTCTCTCACACACACACACACACACTCTGGGACACAGATTCTCACACTGACTCTGGGACACTGAGATTCACGCACACACACACTCTGGGACTCACACACTCTGGGACACTGTGAATACTCTTACATACACTGAAATTCTCTCGCACATTCTGGGATTCTGTTACACACTCTGGGATTCCCTCTCACACACTCTGGATTCACTCACACACTTTGGGACTTTCTTGGATTCTGACACACACTCTAGGTATCCCTAACACACTCTGGGACATGCTGGGATGCTCTCACACACTCTGGGACTCTCTGGGATTCCCTGATGCAAACTGGGAGACTGGGACTCTCATACTGACTCTGGGACCCTCTCCCACACACTCTGGCACACTGTGATTCTCTTAACCTCACTGGGATTCTCTCGCACACTCTGGCACACTCAGGGAATCTCTCTTACATTCGGGGATTCCCTTACACACCATGGGACTCTGGGACTTTCTCACTCACTCTGGGACTCTCTCTCACTCACTGTGGGAATCCGTTCCACACTCTGGGATACTCTGGGTTCTCTCTCACACTCTGGGATTCCCTCACAAACTCTGGGATTCCCTCACACATTCTGGGACTCTCTGGGATTCTCTCACACACTCTAGGAATCCCTAACACACTCTGGGAGTCTCGTACACACTCTGGGACACACACACACACTCTGGGAAACTGTGGTATTCTCTCACACATTCTAGAAATCCCGAACACACTCAGGGACATGCTGGGATTCCCTAACGCAATCTGGGATACTAGGACTCTCACCCACACACCCTGGGATTCCCTTACACACTCCCTCTCTCACACATACTCTGGGACTCTCTGGGATTCCCTCTCTCTGACACACACTCTGGTCTTGTCTCATACACATTCTGGGATTCCTCTCTCTCACACACTCTGGGATTCCCCCTCTCTCACACACACTGGGACTCTCTGGTATTCCCTCTCTCACACATATGCTAGGATTCCCTCTCTCACACACACTCTGGGATTCCCTCCCTAACACTCTGGGACTGTCTGGGATTTCCTCTCTCAGACACCCTCTGGGACTCCCACTCTCACACACACTCTGGGATACTCTCTCTCACCATCACTCTGGGATTCTCTCTCACACACACACTCTGGGACTCTCTGGGATCCCCTCTCTCTCACACACTCTGGGACTCTCTCACACACAGTCTGGGACACTCACAGACACACTCTGGGACACTGTGATTCTCTTACACACACTGGAATTCTCTCGCACTCTCTGGCACACACAGGGAATCTCTCTTACATTTGGGATTCCCTTACACACCGTAGGCTTCTGGGACTCTCTCACTTACTTTGGGACTCTCTCTTACTCACTGTGGGATTCCCTTACACGCTCTGGGATTCTCTCTCACACTCTAGGAATCCCTAACACACTCGGGGACACACTGGGATTCCCTTACACACTCTGGGATTCCCTCTCTCAAACACACTCTGGGATTCTCTCACACACACTCTGGGATGACCACTCTCACAGACACACTGGGTTGACCTCTCTCACAGACACACTGGGAAACTCACACACACACTCTGGGATTCTAACTTTCTCTCACACTCTGGGATTCCCTCTCTCACACACACTCTGGGATTCTCTCTCACAATAACTCTGGGACTCTCTGGGATTCCCTTACACAATCTGGGACGCTAGAACCCTCGCCCACACACTCTGTGATTCCCTTACACACACTCTGGGACTCCCTCACACAACCTGGGACACTGGGACCCACTCCCACACACTCTGGCACACTGATTCTCTTACACTCACTGGGATTCTTTCACACACTCTGGAACACTCACGGATCTCTATTACATTCAAGGATTCCCTTACACACCATGGGTTTCTTGGACTCTCTTACTCACTCTGGACTCTCTCTTACTCACTCTGGGATTCCGTTACACACGCTGGGGCACTCTGGGATTCTCTCACACACTCTAGGAATCCCTAACACACTCAGGGATTCTCTCACACACTCAAGGACTTGCTGGGATTCCCTTACACAATCTGGGACACTAGGACCCTCGGCCACACACCCTGGTTTCACTCTCACACTCTGGTAATTCCTCAAACACTCTGGGATTTCCACTCTCACACACAATCTGGGATTCCCTCTCTCACACACACTCTGGGACTCTCTGGGATGCCCTCTCTGACACATACACTGGGATTCCCTCTCTCACACACACTCAGGGACTCTCTGAGATTCCATCTCTCTCAGATACTCTGGGATTCCCTCTCTCACACACACTCTGGGAAACTCACACACACACTCTGGGATTCCCTCTCTCACACACACTCGGGGATTCCCTCTCTCACACACACTCGGGGACTCTCTGGGATTCCCTCTCTCAAACACACTCTGGCATTCCCTCTCACATACACACTCTGGGAAACTCGCACACATACTCTGGGATTCCCTCTCACACACACTCTGGGATTCCCTAACACACACACTCTGGGATTCCTTCACACACACACACACACACACACACTGTGGGATTCCCTCACACACACACACACTCTGGGATTCCCTCACACACACACATACTCTGGGATTCCCTCACACACACACATACTCTGGGATTCCCTCTCTCACACACACTCGGGGATTCCCTCTCTCACACACACTCGGGGATTCCTTCTCTCACACACACTCGGGGACTCTCTGGGATTCCCTCTCTCAAACACACTCTGGCATTCCCTCTCACATACACACTCTGGGAAACTCGCACACATACTCTGGGATTCCCTCTCACACACACTCTGGGATTCCCTCACACACACACACACACACACTCTGGGATTCCCTCACACACATACACACACTCTGGGATTCCCTCACACACACACACACTCTGGGATTCCCTCACACACACACACACTCTGGGATTCCCTCACACACACACACACACTCTGGGATTCCCTCTCACACACACATACTCTGGGATTCCCTCTCACACACACATACTCTGGGATTCCCTCACACACACACACTCTGGCATTCCCTCTCTCACACACTCTCTGGGAAACTCGCACACACACTGGAATTCCCACTCTCTCACACAATCTGGGTCTCTCTAGGATTCTCTCTCTCTCTCACACACACTCTTGAATTCGCTCTATCACACACTCGTGGGGACTCTCTGGGATTCCCTCTCAAACACACACTCTGGGATTCACTCACACACACACACACACACACACACTCTGGGATTCCCAGTCTGACACACGCTCTGGGATTCCCTCTCTCACACATGCTCTGGGATTGGCTCTCTCACACACACTCTGGGATTCCCTCTCACACTCACACACACACACACACTCTCCTGGATTCTCTGGGATGCCCTCTCTCCCACACCCTGGGACTCCCTCTCTCACAAACACTCTGTGAAACTCGCACACATACTCTAGGATTCCGATTCTCACATAGAGTCTGGGATTCTCTCACACACACACTCTGGGACTATCTGGGATTCCTTCTCTCTCACACACTCGTGGAAACTCGCACACACTCTGGGATTCCCACTCTCACACTCACGCCGGGATTCTCTCACACGCAATCTGGGACTCTCTAGGATTCCCTCTCTCACACACTCTCTGGGATTCCCTCTCTCACAAAGACTCTGGGATTTGATCTCTCACACTTTGGGAAACTCGCACACACACTGGGATTCTCTCTCTCACAATCTGGGACTCTCTCACACATGCTGTTGGATTCCCTCTCTCACACACACACTCTGGGATTCTCACACACACTCACACACACAGACTCTGGGATTCTCTGGGATGCCCTCTCTCAGACACACCCTGGCACTCCCTCTCTCGCAAACACACCGTGAACCTCACACACACGCTCTGGGATTCCGTCTCTCACACACACTCTGGGATTCTCTCACACACAATCTGGGACTCTCTGGGATTGCCTCTCACACACACGCTATGGGATTCCCTCTCACTCACACACACACACACACTCTGGGATTCTCTCACTCACACTCACACTCCTGGAATCTCTGGGATGCCCTCTCTCCCACACACCCTGGGACTCCCTCTCTCACAAACACTCTGTGAAACTCGCACACACACTCTGGAATTCCGACTCTCACACACACTCTGGGACTCCCTCTCTCACACACACACTCTGGGACTATTTGGGATTCCTTCTCTCTCTCACACTCTGGGATTCCATCTCTCTCACACACTCATGGAAACTCGCACACACTCTGGGATTCCCACTCTCACACTCACACCGGGATTCTCTCACACAAAATCTGGGTCTCTCTGGGATTCCCTCTCTCATAGACACTCTGGGATTCTCTGATACACACTCTAGGAATCTCTGGGATTCCTTCTCTCCCACACACTAGGGGGCTCTCCCTCTCAAACACACTCTGGGATTAACACTCTCACACACACTCTGGGAAACTCACACACACAAACACTCTGGGATTCTCTCTCACAAACACTGGGACTCTCAGGGATGCCCTCTCTCACACACACTCTGGGATTGGCTCTCTCTCACACACTCTAGGATTCCCTCTCTCTCAAACACCCACACAGTCTGGGACTATCTGGGATTCCCTCTCTCACACACACACACTCTGGGACTCTCTGGGATTCCCTCTCACACACACACACTCTGGGATTCCCTCTCACACACACACACTCTGGGATTCCCTCTCTCACACACACTCTGGGATTGCCTCTTTCAACACTCATTCGGGCATCTCCTCTCACATACACACTCTGGGAAACTCGC
The DNA here is from genome assembly GCF_047496795.1 of Chiloscyllium punctatum. Taxonomy (NCBI): domain Eukaryota; kingdom Metazoa; phylum Chordata; class Chondrichthyes; order Orectolobiformes; family Hemiscylliidae; genus Chiloscyllium; species Chiloscyllium punctatum. The sequence continues at coordinate 52,707,195 of NC_092788.1, read as the reverse complement.
ACGCATACTTTGGGATTCTCTCATTCATACTCTGGGATTCCCTCTCTCACACACTTTGTGATTCTCTCACACACACACTCTGGGACACTCTGGGATTCGTTCTCTCCCACACACTCGGGGATTCCCTCACTCAAACGCACTCTGGAATTCCCTCTCTCACACACACATTCTGGGACTCTCTGGGATTCCCACTCTCACTAACACTCTGGGATTCCCTCTCTCACACACAATCTGGGATTCCCTCAAACACACACTCTGGGAATCTCTCTCTCACTCACACACACACACACTCTGGGATTGGCTCTCTCTCACGCACTCTAGGATTCCCTCTCTCAAACACTCTCTGGGATTCCCTCCCTCACACACGCTCTGGGATTCCCTCCCTCAAACACGCTCTGGGATTCCCTCCCTCAAACACGCTCTGGGATTCCCTCCCTCAAACACGCTCTGGGATTCCCTCCCTCAAACACGCTCTGGGATTCCCTCCCTCAAACACGCTCTGGGATTCCCTCCCTCAAACACGCTCTGGGATTCCCTCTCTCACACACACACTGGGATTCCCTCTCTCACACACACGCTCTGGGACTCTCTGGGATTCCCTCTCTCACAAACGCTCTGTGAAACTCGCACACACACTCTGGGATTCCGACACTCACACAGAGTCTGGGACTCGCTCACACACACACAGACTCCGGGACTCTCTGGGATCCCCTCTCTCTCACACACTCTGGGACTCTCTCACACACAGTCTGGGACACTGATTCTCTTACACACACTGGAATTCTCTCGCACACTCTGGCACACTCAGGGAATCTCTCTTACGTTTGGGATTCCCTTACACACCATAGGCTTCTGGGACTCTCTCACTTACTCTGGGACTCTCTCTTACTCACTGTGGGATTCCCTTACACGCTCTGGGATTCTCTCTCACACTCTGGGACTCTCTGGGATTCTCTCACACACTCTAGGAATCCCTAACACACTCAAGGACACACTGGGATTTCCTTACATACTCTGGGATTCCCTCACACACTCTGGGATTCCCTCGTTCACACACACTCTGGTATGCCCTCTCTCACACACAATCTCAGATTCTCTCTCTCACAAACACACTGGGAAACTCACACACACACTCTGGGATTCTCACTTTCTCTCACACTTTGGGATTCCCACTCTCACAAAAACTCTGGGTTTCTCTCACACACTCTGGGATTTCCACTCTTACCCACACTCTGGGATTCCCACTCTCACACACACGCTGGGATTCTCTCATACACACTCTGGGACTCTCTGGGATTCCCTCTCTCACACACACTCTGGGATTCTGTCTCTCTCACACACTACGGGATTCTCTCACACACACACAGGGAAACTCGCACACACACTGGAATTCCCACTCTCTCACACAATCTGGATCTCTCTCGCTCACACACACTCTTGGATTCCCTCTATCACACACTCTTGGGGACTCCCTGGGATTCCATCTCACACACACACACTGGGATTCCCTCTCACACAAACACTCTGGGATTCCCTCTCAAACACACACTCTGGGACTCTCTGGGATTCCCAGTCTGACACACGCTCTGGGATTCCCTCTCTCACACATGCTCTGGGATTCCCTCTCTCACACACACTCTGGGATTCCCTCTCTCACTCACACTCTGGGATTCCCTCTCTCACTCACACTCTGGGATTCCCTCTCTCACTCACACTCTGGGATTCCCTCTCTCACACACACTCTGGGATACCCTCATACACACACACTCTGGGAATCTCACACACACACACTCTGGGAATCTCACACACACACACACATACTCTGGGATTCTCACACACACATACTCTGGGACTCTCAGTGATGCCCGCTCTCACACGCACTCTGGGATTGGCTCTCTCTCACGCACTCTAGGATTCCCTCTCTCACACACACTCTGGGATTGGCTCTCTCTCACGCACTCTAGGATTCCCTCTCTCACACACTCTCTGGGATTCCCTCCCTCAAACACGCTCTGGGATTCCCTCCCTCACACACGCTCTGGGATTCCCTCTCTCACACACGCTCTGGGATTCCCTCTCTCACACACGCTCTGGGATTCCCTCTCTCAAAAACGCTCTGTGAAACTCGCACACACACTCTGGGATTGCCTCTCACACACACACACACATACACACACACTCCTGGATTCTCTGGGATGCCCTCTCTCCCACACCCTGGGACTCTCTCTCTCACAAACACTCTGTGAAACTCGCACACATACTCTGGGATTCTCTCACACACACACTCTGGGACTATCTGGGATTCCTTCTCTCTCTCACACTCGTGGAAACTCGCATACACTCTGGGATTCCCACTCTCACAAACACTCTGGGTTTCTCTCACACACTCTGGGAATTCCCTCAAACACTCTGGGACTTCCTCTCTCTCACACACACTCGGGGATTCCCTCTCTCACACACACTCGGGGACTCTCTCACACACACTCTGGGATTCCCTCTTTCACACACACTCTAGGACTCTCTGGGATTCCCTCTCTTTCACACACTCTGGAATAATCTCACACACACTCTGGGATTCCCTCTCTCACACACACTCTGGGATTCCCTCTCTCACACACACTCTGGGACTCTCTGGGATTCCCACTCTCACTCTGGGAATCCCTCTCTCACACACACTCTGGGATTCTCTCACACACACTCTGGGACTCTCTGGGACTCCCTCTCTCTCGCGCACACTCTGGGACTCCATCTCTCTCGCGCACACTCTGGGACTCCCTCTCTCTCGCGCACACTCTGGGACTCCCTCTCTCTCGCGCACACTCTGGGACTCCCTCTCTCTCGCGCACACTCTGGGACTCCCTCTCTCTCGCGCACACTCTGGGACTCCCTCTCTCTCGCGCACACTCTGGGACTCCCTCTCTCTCGCGCACACTCTGGGACTCCCTCTCTCTCGCGCACACTCTGGGACTCCCTCTCTCTCGCGCACACTCTGGGACTCCCTCTCTCTCGCGCACACTCTGGGACTCCCTCTCTCTCACACACCCTGGGACTCCCTCTCTCACAAACGCTCTGTGAAACTCGCACTCACATTCTGGGATTCCGACACTCACAGAGTCTGGGATTCGCTCACACACACACTCTGGGGCTCTCTAGGATTCCCTCTCTCACACACACTCTGGGATTCTCTCACACACACTCTGGGACTCTCTGGGTTGCCCTCTCTCACACGCACTCTGTGATTCCGTCTCTCTCTCACACACACTCAGGGATTCCCTCTCTCACACACACTCTGGGAAACTCGCACACACACTGGAATTCCCACTCTCTCACACAATCTGAGACTCTCTCGGACCCTCTCTCGCTCACACACACTCTTGGATTGCCTCTATCACACACTCTCGGGGACTCTCTGGGATTCCCTCTCACATACACACTCTGGGAAACTCAAACGCATACTTTGGGATTCTCTCATTCATACTCTGGGATTCCCTCTCTCACACACACTCTGGGATTCCCTTTCTCACATACTCTCTGGGATTCCCTCTCTCACACACACTCTGGGATTCCTTCTCTCCAACACACTCGGGGATTCCCTCTCTCAAACGCACTCTGGGATTCCTTCTCTCACACACACTCTGGGACTCTCTGGGATTCCCTCTGTCACACACACTCTGGGATTCCCTCACACACACACACTCTGGGATTCTCTCACACACAAACACACTCCTGGATTCTCTGGGATGCCCTCTCTCCCACACCCTGGGACTCCCTCTCTCACAAACACTCTGTGAAACTCGCACACATACTCTAGGATTCCGATTCTCACATAGAGTCTGGGATTCTCTCACACACACACTCTGGGACTATCTGGGATTCCTTCTCTCTCTCACACTCGTGGAAACTCGCATACACTCTGGGATTCCCACTCTCACAAACACTCTGGGTTTCTCTCACACACTCTGGGAATTCCCTCAAACACTCTGGGACTTCCTCTCTCTCTCACACACTCGGGGATTCCCTCTCTCACACACACTCGGGGACTCTCTCACACACACTCTGGGATTCCCTCTTTCACACACACTCTAGGACTCTCTGGGATTCCCTCTCTTTCACACACTCTGGAATAATCTCACACACACTCTGGGATTCCCTCTCTCACACACACTCTGGGATTCCCTCTCTCACACACACTCTGGGACTCTCTGGGATTCCCACTCTCACTCACACTCTGGGAATCCCACTCTCACTCACACTCTGGGAATCCCTCTCTCACACACAATCTGGGATTCCCTGTCACACACACACTCTGGAATTCTCTCACACACACTCTGGGACTCTCTGGGATGCCCTCTCTCTCACACACTCTGGGATTGGCTCTCACTCACGCACACTCTGGGACTCCCTCTCTCTCACACACACTCTGGGATTCCCTCTCTCTCACACACACTCTGGGATTCCCTCTCTCACACACACACTCTGGGACACTCTCTCACACACACTCTGGGACACTCTGGGATTCCCTCTCTCACACACTCTGGGACTCCCTCTCTCTCGCACACACTCTGGGACTCCCTCTCTCTCACACACCCTGGGACTCCCTCTCTCACAAACGCTCTGTGAAACTCGCACTCACATTCTGGGATTCCGACACTCACAGAGTCTGGGATTCGCTCACACACACACTCTGGGGCTCTCTAGGATTCCCTCTCTCACACACACTCTGGGATTCTCTCACACACACTCTGGGACTCTCTGGGTTGCCCTATCTCACACGCACTCTGTGATTCCGTCTCTCTCTCACACACACTCAGGGATTCCCTCTCTCAGTCACACTCTGGGAAACTCGCACACACACTGGAATTCCCACTCTCTCACACAATCTGAGACTCTCTCGGACACTCTCTCGCTCACACACACTCTTGGATTGCCTCTATCACACACTCTCGGGGACTCTCTGGGATTCCCTCTCACATACACACTCTGGGAAACTCAAACGCATACTTTGGGATTCTCTCATTCATACTCTGGGATTCCCTCTCTCACACACACTCTGGGATTCCTTCTCTCCAACACACTCTGGGACTCTCTTGGATTCCCTCTGTCACACACACTCTGGGATTCCCTCACACACACACACTCTGGGATTCCTTCTCTCCAACACACTCGGGGATTCCCTCACTCAAACGCACTCTGGGATTCCTTCTCTCACACACACTCTGGGACTCTCTGGGATTCCCTCTGTCACACACACTCTGGGATTTCCTCACACACACACACTCTGGGATTCTCTCACACACAAACACACTCCTGGATTCTCTGGGATGCCCTCTCTCCCACACCCTGGGACTCCCTCTCTCACAAACACTCTGTGAAACTCGCACACATACTCTAGGATTCCGATTCTCACATAGAGTCTGGGATTCTCTCACACACACACTCTGGGACTATCTGGGATTCCTTCTCTCTCTCACACTCGTGGAAACTCGCATACACTCTGGGATTCCCACTCTCACAAACACTCTGGGTTTCTCTCACACACTCTGGGACTTCCTCTCTCTCACACACACTCGGGGATTCCCTCTCTCACACACACTCGGGGACTCTCTCACACACACTCTGGGATTCCCTCTTTCACACACACTCTAGGACTCTCTGGGATTCCCTCTCTTTCACACACTCTGGAATAATCTCACACACACTCTGGGATTCCCTCTCTCACACACACTCTGGGACTCTCTGGGATTCCCACTCTCACTCTGGGAATCCCTGTCACACACACACTCTGGGAATCCCTGTCACACACACACTCTGGGAATCCCTGTCACACACACAATCTGGGATTCCCTGTCACACACACAATCTGGGATTCTCTCACACACACTCTGGGACTCTCTGGGACTCCCTCTCTCTCGCGCGCACACTCTGGGACTCCCTCTCTCTCGCGCGCACACTCTGGGACTCCCTCTCTCTCGCGCGCACACTCTGGGACTCCCTCTCTCTCGCGCGCACACTCTGGGACTCCCTCTCTCTCGCGCGCACACTCTGGGACTCCCTCTCTCTCGCGCGCACACTCTGGGACTCCCTCTCTCTCGCGCGCACACTCTGGGACTCCCTCTCTCTCGCGCGCACACTCTGGGACTCCCTCTCTCTCGCGCGCACACTCTGGGACTCCCTCTCTCTCGCGCGCACACTCTGGGACTCCCTCTCTCTCGCGCGCACACTCTAGGACTCCCTCTCTCTCGCGCGCACACTCTGGGACTCCCTCTCTCTCGCGCGCACACTCTGGGACTCCCTCTCTCTCGCGCGCACACTCTGGGACTCCCTCTCTCTCGCGCGCACACTCTGGGACTCCCTCTCTCTCGCGCGCACACTCTGGGACTCCCTCTCTCTCGCGCGCACACTCTGGGACTCCCTCTCTCTCGCGCGCACACTCTGGGACTCCCTCTCTCTCGCGCGCACACTCTGGGACTCCCTCTCTCTCGCGCGCACACTCTGGGACTCCCTCTCTCTCGCGCGCACACTCTGGGACTCCCTCTCTCTCGCGCGCACACTCTGGGACTCCCTCTCTCTCGCGCGCACACTCTGGGACTCCCTCTCTCTCGCGCGCACACTCTGGGACTCCCTCTCTCTCGCACACACTCTGGGACTCCCTCTCTCTCGCACACACTCTGGGACTCCCTCTCTCTCGCACACACTCTGGGACTCCCTCTCTCTCGCACACACTCTGGGACTCCCTCTCTCTCGCACACACTCTGGGACTCCCTCTCTCACAAACGCTCTGTGAAACTCGCACTCACATTCTGGGATTCCGACACTCACAGAGTCTGGGATTCGCTCACACACACACTCTGGGGCTCTCTAGGATTCCCTCTCTCACACACACTCTGGGATTCTCTCACACACACTCTGGGACTCTCTGGGTTGCCCTCTCTCACACGCACTCTGTGATTCCGTCTCTCTCTCACACACACTCAGGGATTCCCTCTCTCACACACACTCTGGGAAACTCGCACACACACTGGAATTCCCACTCTCTCACACAATCTGAGACTCTCTCGGACACTCTCTCGCTCACACACACTCTTGGATTGCCTCTATCACACACTCTCGGGGACTCTCTGGGATTCCCTCTCACATACACACTCTGGGAAACTCAAACGCATACTTTGGGATTCTCTCATTCATACTCTGGGATTCCCTCTCTCACACACACTCTGGGATTCCCTTTCTCACATACTCTCTGGGATTCCCTCTCTCACACACACTCTGGGATTCCTTCTCTCCAACACACTCGGGGATTCCCTCTCTCAAACGCACTCTGGGATTCCTTCTCTCACACACACTCTGGGACTCTCTGGGATTCCCTCTGTCACACACACTCTGGGATTCCCTCACACACACACACTCTGGGATTCCTTCTCTCCAACACACTCGGGGATTCCCTCACTCAAACGCACTCTGGGATTCCTTCTCTCACACACACTCTGGGACTCTCTGGGATTCCCTCTGTCACACACACTCTGGGATTTCCTCACACACACACACTCTGGGATTCTCTCACACACAAACACACTCCTGGATTCTCTGGGATGCCCTCTCTCCCACACTCCCTGGGGCTCCCTCTCTCACAAACACTCTATGAAACTCGCACACACACTCTGCGATTCCGACTGTCTCACACACACTCTGGGAAACACTCACTCTGGGATTCTCTCACACACACGCACAGACTCTCTGGGATGGCCTCTCTCACACACACACACTCTGGGTCTCACTGGGATGCCCTCTCTCACACACTCTCTGGGATTCCCTCTCTCACACACACTCGTGGAAACTCGCACACACACTCTGGGATTCCCTCTCTCACACACACTCGTGGAAACTCGCACACACACTCTGGGATTCCCTCTCTCTCACACACTCTAGGATTCTCTGGAATTCCCTGTCTCTCACACACTCGGGGACTCCCTCCCTCACACACACTCTGGGAAACTCACACACACACTCTGGGATTCTCTCTCACACACTCTGGGACTCTCAGGGATAACCTCTCTCACACACACACACATTCTGGGATTCTCTCACACTCACTCTGGGATTCCCTCTCTCACACACCCACTGGCATTCTCTGGGATTCCCACTGTCACTCACATTCTGGGATTCCCTCTCTCACACACACTCTGGGATTCCCTCTCACACACACTCTCTGGGATTCCCTCTCTCATTCACACCCTGGGACTCCCTCTCTCACAAACGCTCTGTGAAACTCGCATACACGCTCTGGGACTCCGACACTCTCAGAGTCTGGGATTCGCTCACACACACACACTGCGACTCTCTGGGATTCCCTCTCTCACACACACTCTGGGATTCCCACTCTGGGACACTCTCACACACACTCTGGGATTCCCTCACACACACTCTACAATTCTCTCTCACACACACACCCTGGGATTCCCTACAAACACACTCGGGGACTCTCTGGGATTCCCTCTCACACACACAGGGACTCGCTGGAATTCCCTCTCTCACACACAATCTGGGAAACTCACACACACTCTCTGGGATTCTCTCTCACACACTCTGGGACTCTCAGGGATACCCTCTCTCTCACACACACACACACACACACACACACACATTCTGGGATTCTCTCACACTCACTCTGGGATTCCCTCTCCCAACACTCGCTCTGGGATTCCCTCTGACATACACTCTCTGGGAAACTCGCACGTATACTTTGGGATTCTCTCATTCATACTCTGGGGTTCCTTCTCTCACACACTCTCTGGGATTCCCTCCCTCACACACACTCTGGGATTCCCTCTCTCACACACACTCTGGGATTCCCTCTCTCTCACACACCCTGGGACTCCCACTCTCACAAACACTCCCTGAAACTCGCACACACACTCTGGGATTCCGACTCTCTCACACACTCTGGGATTCCGACTCTCTCACACACTCTGGGAAACACACAGACACACTCTGGGATTCTCTCACACATACTCTGGGATTCTCTCACACACACACACGGACTCTCTGGGATGCCTTCTCTCTCACACACACACTCTGGGTCACGCTGGGACTCCCTCTCTCGCACACACGCTGGGACTCCCTCTCTCGCACACACGCTGGGACTCCCTCTCTCGCACACACGCTGGGACTCCCTCTCTCGCACACACGCTGGGACTCCCTCTCTCGCACACACGCTGGGACTATCTGGGATTCCATCTCTCTCACACACTCTGGGATTCCATCTCTCGCACACACCCTCTGGGATTCCCACTCTTACACTCACTCCGGGATTCTCTCACACACAATCTGGGACTCTCTGGGATTCCCTCTCTCTCACACACTCTGGGATTCTCTGATACACACTCTGGGACTCTCTCAGATTCCCAGTCTGACACACGCTCTGGGATTCCCTCTCTCACAAAGATTCTGGGATTCCCTCTCTCACAAAGACTCTGGGAAACTCGCATACACACTCTGGGATTCTCCCTCACACACACTCTGGGACTCTCTGGGCTTCCCACTCTCTCACACACTCTGGGGTTTCCTCTCTCACACACTCTGGGATTACAACTCTCTCACACACTCTGGGATTCCCACTCTCTCACACAATCGGTGACTCTCTCGAATTCTCTCTCTGTCTCACACACACTCTTGGATTCCCTCAATCACACACACACTGGGACTCTCTGGGATTCCCAGTCTGACACACACTCTGGGTTTCCCTCTCTCACACACACTCTGGGATTCCCTCTTTCCCACACACTCTGGGACACTCTGGGATTCCTTCTATCCCACACACTCGGGGATTCCCATTCACACACTCGGGGACTCTCTCTCGCACACTCGGGGACTCTCAGGGATGCCCGCCCTCACACACACTCTGGGATGGCTCTCTCTCACGCACTCTAGGATTGCCTCTCACACACACACTCTGAGACTCTCTGGGATTCTCTCACACACACTCTGGGATTCCATCTCTCGCAAACTCTCGGGAAAATCTCACACACACTCTGGGACTCTCTGGGATTCCCAGTCTGACACACACTCTGGGATTCCATCTCTCACACACACTCTGGGATTCCGTCTCTCACACACACTGGAATTCCCACTCTCTCACACAATCTGGGACTCTCTCGGATTCTCTCTCGCTCACACACACTCTTGGATTCCCTCTATCACACACTCTCGGGGACTCTCTGGGGTTCCCTCTCTCACACACACCCTGGGATTCCCTCTCTCACACACACACCCTGGGATTCCCTCTCGCACACACACCCTGGGATTCCCTCTCGCACACACACCCTGGGATTCCCTCTCGCACACACACCCTGGGATTGCCTCTCGCACACACACCCTGGGATTCCCTCTCGCACACACACCCTGGGATTCCCTCTCGCACACACACCCTGGGATTCCCTCTCGCACACACACACTCTGGGATTCCTTCTCTCCCACACACTCGGGGATTCCCTCACTCAAACGCACTCTGGGATTCTCTCTCTCTCACACACACACACACATTCTGGGATTCTCTCACACTCACTCTGGGATTCCCTCTCATACACAAACACACTCCTTGATTCTCTGGGATGCCCTCTCTCCCACACACCCCGGGACTCCCTCTCTCACAAACACTCTATGAAACTCTCACACACACTCTGGGATTCCCTCTCTCACACACACTCTGGGATTCCCTCTCTCACACACACAATCTGGGATTCCCTCAAACACACACACACACACACACACACACACACACACACACACACACACTCTGGGACTCTCTGGGATTCCCTCTCACACACACACTCTGGGTCTCACTGGGATGCCCTCTCTCACACACACTCTGGGATTCCCTTTCTCACAAACACTCTCGGATTCTCTCTCTCACAAACACACTGGGATTCTATCTTTCTCTCACACTATGGGATTCCCTCTCTCACGCACACTCTGGGATTCTGTCTCTCTCACACACACTCTGGGATTCCCTCTCTCACACACACGCTGGGATTCTCTCAAACACAATCTGGGTCTCTCTGGGATTCCCTCTCTCACGCACACTCTGGGATTCCCTCTCTCACACACACTTTGGGATTCTCTCACACACACTCTGGGACTCCTTCTCTCTCACACACTCGGGGATTCCCTCTCTCACACACAATCTGGGAAACTCACACACACACTTTGGGATTCTCTCACACGCTCTCTGGGATTCCCTCCCTCACACACACTCTGGGGCTCTCTGGGATTCCCTCTCACACACCCACCCTAGGACTCCCTCTCTCACAAACACTCCCTGAAACTCGCACACACACTCTGGGATTCAGACTCTCTCACTCACTCTAGGATTCCCACTCTCACACACACTCTGAGATTCCCTCTCTCACGCACATTCTGTGATTCCCTCTCTCTCACACACTCTGGGAAACACACACACTCACTCTGGGATTCTCTCACACACACACACGGACTCTCTGGGATGCCCTCTCTCACACACACTCTGGGACTATCTGGGATTCCATCTCTCTCACACACTCTGGGATTCCATCTCTCGCACACACTCGTGCAAACTCGCACACACACTCTGGGATTCCCACTCTTACACTCACTCCGGGACCCTCTGGGATTCCCTCTCTCTCACACATTCTGGGATTCTCTGATACACACTCTGGGACTCTCTCAGATTCCCAGTCTGACACACGCTCTGGGATTCCCGCTCTCACAAAGATTCTGGGATTCCCTCTCTCACAAAGACTCTGGGAAAGTCGCATACACACTCTGGGATTCCCTCTCTCACACGCACTCTGGGATTCCGACTCTCTCTCTCACACTCTGGGACTCTCTGGGATTCCCTCTCTCAAACACAATCTGGGATTCCCTCACACACACTCTCTGGGACTCTCTGGGATTCCCACTCTCACACACACTCTGGGGTTTCCTCTCTCACACACTCTGGGATTACATCTCTCTCACACACTCTGGGATTCCCACTCTCTCACACAATTGGTGACTCTCTCGGATTCTCTCTATGTCTCACTCACACTCTTGGATTCCCTCAATCACACACACTCTGCGACTCACTGGGATTCCCTCTCTATCACACTCTCTGGGATTCTCTCACACACACTCTGGGATTCTCTCAGACACACACACTCTGGGATTCCCTCTCGCACACTCTCTGGGATTCCCTCTCTCACACACACTCTGGGATTCCTTCTCTCCCACACACTCGGGGACTCCCTCTCTCAAACACACTCTGTGGCTCTCTCGGATTCCCTCTCTCAAACACACTCTGGGAATCTCTGGGATTCCCACTCTCACACACACTCTGGGGTTTCCTCTCTCACACACTCTGGGATTACATCTCTCTCACACACTCTGGGATTCCCACTCTCTCACACAATCGGTGACTCTCTCGGATTCTCTCTCTGTCTCACACACACTCTTGGATTCCCTCAATCACACACACTCTGGGATTCTCCCATTCAGATTAGATTACTTACAGTGTGGAAACAGGCCCTTCAGCCCAACAAGTCCACACCGCCCCGCTGAAGCGCAACCCACCCATACCCCTACATCTACCACTTACCTAGCACTACGGGCAATTTAGCATGGCCAATTCACCTGACCTGCACATCTTTGGACTGTGGGAGGAAACCAGAGCACCCGGAGGAAACCCACGCAGACACGGGGAGAATGTGCAAACTCAACACAGTCAGTCGCCTGAGGCGGGAATTGAACCCGGGTCTCTGGCACTGTGAGGCAGCAGTGTTAACCACTGTGCCACCGTGCCGCCCAATTCATACTCTGGGATTCACTCTCTCACACACACTCTGGGATTCCCTCTCTCTCTCACGCTCTGGGATTCTCTCACACACTCTGGGATTCTCTCTCTCTCTCACGCTCTGGGATTCTCTCACACACTCTGGGAAACTCACACACACACTCTGGGAATGGCTCTCACTCTGGGATTCCCTCTCTGGCACACACTCTGGGATTCCCTCTCTGGCACACACTCTGGGATTCCATTTCTCTCACACACACTCTGGGATTCCCTCTCTCACACACACTCTGGGAAACTCGCACACACACTGGAATTCCCACTCTCTCACACAATCTGGGACTCTCTCGGATTCTCTCTCGCTCACACACACTCTTGGATTCCCTCTATCACACACTCTCGGGGACTCTCTGGGATTCCCTCTCACATACACACTCTTGGAAACTCACACGCATACTCTAGGATTCCTTCTCACATACACACCCTTGGAAACTCACACGCATACTCTGGGATTCCCTCTCACATACAAACTCTTGGAAACTCACACGCATACTCTGGGATTCCCTCTCTCGCACACACACTCTTGGATTCCCTCTCACATACACACTCTTGGAAACTCACACGCATACTCTGGGATTCCCTCTCTCGCACACACACTCTGGGACTCCCTCTCTCACAAACACTCTGGGAAACTCGCATGCATACTTTGGGATACTCTCACACACACGCTGGGATTCCCTCTCTCACACTCTCTGGGATTCCCTCTCTCACACACTCTCTGGGATTCCTTCTCTCCTACACACTCGGGGACTCCCTCTCTCAAACACACTGTGGGATTCTCCCTCTCTCACACACACTGTGGGATTCCCCCTCTCTCACACACACACTCTGGGATTCCATCTCACACACACACTCTCTGGGACACTCACACACACACTCTAGGACACGCTGGGATTGGCTCACTCTCACGGACACTCTGGGATTGGCTCACTCTCACGGACACTCTGGGATTGGCTCACTCTCACGGACACTCTGGGATTGGCCCTCTCTCACGGACACCCTGGGATTCCCTCCCTCACGGACACCCTGGGATTCCCTCCCTCACGGACACCCTGGGATTCCCCCCCTCACGGACACCCTGGGATTCCCTCCCTCACGGACACCCTGGGATTCCCTCCCTCACGGACACCCTGGGATTCCCCCCCTCACGGACACCCTGGGATTCCCTCCCTCACGGACACCCTGGGATTCCCTCCCTCACGGACACCCTGGGATTCCCTCCCTCACACACACCCTGGGATTCCCTCTCTCACACACACCCTGGGATTCCCTCTCTCACACACACCCTGGGATTCCCTCTCTCACACACACCCTGGGATTCCCTCTCTCACACACACCCTGGGATTCCCTCTCTCACACACACCCTGGGATTCCCTCTCTCACACACACCCTGGGATGCCCTCTCTCACACACACCCTGGGATGCCCTCTCTCACACACACCCTGGGATGCCCTCTCTCACACTCATACTCGTGGATTCCCTCTTTCACACACACTCTGGGACTCTCTGGGATTCCCTCCCTCACACACACTCGGGGATTCTCTCTCTCAACACTCACTCTGGCATTCCCTCTCACATACACTCTTTGGGAAACTCAGACGAATACTTCGAGATTCTCTCATTCATACTCTGGGATTCACTCTCTCTCACTCACTCTGGGATTCTCTCACACACACTCTGGGATTCCCATTCTCACACACTCTCTGGGATTCTTTGGGATTCCCAGTCTGACACACGCGCTGGGATTCCCTCTCTCACACACTCTCTGGGATTCCTTCTCACACACACTCTCTGGGATTCCCATTCTCACACACACTCTGGGATTCCCTCCCTCACACACACTCTGGGATGGCTCTCTCTCACGCACTCTGGTATTCTGTCTCTAACACACACTCTGGGATTCCGTCTCTCACACACACTCTGGGATTCCGTCTCTAACACACACTCTGGGAAACTCGCACACACACTGGAATTCCCACTCTCTCACACAATCTGGGACTCTCTCGGATTCTCTCTCGCTCACACACACCCTGGGACTCCCTCTCGCACACACACCCTGGGATTCCCACTCTCTCACACACCCTGGGATTACATCTCTCTCACACACCCTGGGATTACATCTCTCTCACACACCCTGGGATTACATCTCTCTCACACACCCTGGGATTACATCTCTCTCACACACCCTGGGATTACATCTCTCTCACACACCCTGGGATTACATCTCTCTCACACACCCTGGGATTACATCTCTCTCACACACCCTGGGATTACATCTCTCTCACACACTCTGGGATTACATCTCTCTCACACACTCTGGGATTACATCTCTCTCACACACTCTGGGATTACATCTCTCTCACACACTCTGGGATTACATCTCTCTCACACACTCTGGGATTACATCTCTCTCACACAATCGGTGACTCTCTCGGATTCTCTCTCTGTCTCACACACACTCTTGGATTCCCTCAATCACACACACTGTGGGCCTCTCTGGGATTCACTCTCACACGCACACTCTTGGATTCCCTCTCTGACACACACTCTGGGATTCCCAGTCTGACACACGCGCTGGGATTCCCAGTCTGACACACGCGCTGGGATTCATTCTCTCACACACGCGCTGGGATTCATTCTCTCACACACGCGCTGGGATTCATTCTCTCACACACGCGCTGGGATTCATTCTCTCACTCACTCTGGGATTCCCACTCTCCCACACAATCTCGGACTCTCTCGAATTCTCTCTCTCTCACACACACTCTGGGATTCCCTCTCACACATACACACACTCTGGGATTCTCGCACACAAACACACTCTGGGATTCTCTGGGATGCCCTCTCTCACACACACTCTGGGATTCTCTCACACACACTCTGGGATTCTGTGATACACACTCTGGGATTCTCTGGGATTCCTTCTCTCCCACACACTCGAGGACTCCCTCTCACACACTCTGCGGCGTGATGGGATTGGCTGTCTCTCTTACACTCTGGGGCGCGCCGGGATTGGCTGTGTCTCACACGCGCTGGGACTCTTTCGGATTCTCTGTCTCTCACATACAGTCTTGGATACCCTCTATCACACACTCTCTGGGACTCCCTCTCTCACACACATACCCGTGGATTCCCTCTCTCACACACACTCTGGGATTCCCTCTCACACATACACACACTCTGGGATTCTCGCACACAAACACACTCTGGGATTCTCTGGGATGCCCTCTCTCACACACACTCTGGGATTCTCTCACACACACTCTGGGATTCTGTGATACACACTCTGGGATGCCCTCTCTCACACACACTCTGGGATTCTCTCACACACACTCTGGGATTCTGTGATACACACTCTGGGATGCCCTCTCTCACACACACTCTGGGATTCCATCTCTCACAAACACTCTGGGACTCTGGGATTCTCTCTCACACACACATTCTGGGACTCTCTGGGATGCCCTCTCTCACACACACTCAGGGATTTTCTCTCTCTCACAAACACTCTGTGAAACTCGCACACACACTCTGGGACTCTCTGGGATTCCATCTCTCTCACACACAAGTGGAAACCCGCACACACACTCTGGGATTCCCTCTCTCAACACTCACTCTGGCATCCCCTCTCACACACACACTCTGGGAAACTCACACGCATACTTTGGGATTCTCTCATTCATACTCTGGGATTCACTCTCTCTCACACACTCTGGGATTCTCTCACACACACTCTGGGATTCCAATTTTCACACACACTCTGGGATTCCCTCTCTCTCACACTCTCTGGGATTCTCTGGGATTCCCAGTCTGACACACGTGCTGGGATTCATTCTCTCACACACGTGCTGGGATTCCCACTCTCAACACTCACTCTGGCATTCCCTCTCACATACACACTCTGGGAAACTCGCACGCAGACTTTGGGATTCCCTCTCTCACACACACTCTGGGAAACCCGCATGCATACTTTGGGATTCCCTCTCTCACACATACTCTGGGATTCGCTCACACACAGACTCTGGGACACTCTGGGATGCCGTCGCTCACACACACTCTGGGATTGGCTCTCTATCACACACTCTGGGATTCTCTCACACACGCAGATGGCGTTGCACGGGGTGGGGGGAAACAGCTTTGCGGGGAAGGCGTTGCACGTGGTTGGGGGTGAACGGCGTTGGGGGGGAACAGCGTTGCACCGGGTTGGGGGGGGGAACAGCGTTGCGCCGTGTTGGGGTGGGGCAACAGCGTTGCGCCGGGTTGGGGTGGGGCAACAGCGTTGCGCCGGGTTGGGGGGGGGAACAGCGTTGCGCCGGGTTGGGGGGGGAACAGCGTTGCGCCGGGTTGGGGGGGGGAACAGCGTTGCGCCGGGTTGGGGGGGGGAACAGCGTTGCGCGGGGTTGGGGGAACAGCGTTGCACGGGGTTGGGGGGGAAAGGCGTTGCACGGGGTTGGGGGGGAAAGGCGTTGCACGGGGTTGGGGGGGAAAGGCGTTGCACGGGGTTGGGGGGGAAAAGGCGTTGCACGGGGTTGGGGGGGAAAGGCGTTGCATGGGGTTGGGGGGAAAGGCGTTGCACGGGGTTGGGGGGAAAGGCGTTGCACGGGGTTGGGGGGGAAAGGCGTTGCACGGGGTTGGGGGACGGCTTTGCACGGGGTTGTGGGGGACGGCATTGCACGGGGTTGGGGGGAATGGCGTTGCACGTGGTTGGGGGGGAATGGCGTTGGGGGGATGGCATTGCATGGGGTTGGGGGGACGGCGTTGCACGGAGTGGGGGGAAACGGTGTTGAACGGGGTTGGGGGAACGGGGTTGGAGGGTTGGCATTGCATGGGGTTGGGGGAATGGCGTTGCACGGGGTTGGGGGGGAATGGCGTTGCACGGGGTTGGGGGGAATGGCATTGCGGGAACTGCGTTGGACGGGGTTGATGGGAACGGCGTTGCACAGGGTTGTGGGGAACGGCATTGCACTGGGTTGGGGGAATGGCATTGGGGGAACGGCGTTGGACAGGGTTGACGGGAACAGCGTTGCACACAGTTGGGGGTAACAGTGTTGCACAGGGTTGGTGGGACAGGGTTGGGGGGGACAGTGTTGCATGGGGTTAGGGGAACGGCGTTGTGGGGGGAACAGCATTGCACGGGGTTGGGGGGGGAACGGCGTTGCACAGGGTTGGGGGGATGTGGTTGGAGGGTACGGCGTTGCACGGGGTTGGAGGAACCGCTTTGCATGGGGTTGGGGGGACGGTGCTGCATGGGGTTGTGGGGAACGGGGTTGGGGGGAACGGCGTTGCACAGGGTTGTGGGGACGGTGTTGAATGGGTTTGGGAAATGGTTTTGAGAGGGAACGGTGTTGCACTGGGTTGGGGGAATGGCTTGGGACTGGTTTGGGGGGGGATCGGCATTGCACTGGGTGGGGGGGACGCGGTTGGGGGGACAGCTTTACCCTGGGTTAGGGGGAACGGCGTTGCACAGGGTTGGGGGGACGGGGTTCAGGGGGAACGGGGTTGGGGGGACAGCTTTACCCTGGGTTAGGGGGAATGGCATTGCACAGCGCTGGGGGACGGGGTTGGGGAGGGAACGGCATTGCACGGGTTGGGGGACGGGGTTGCACGAGATTGAGGGAACGGGATTGGGGGAGGGGCATTGCACAGGGTTGGGGACGGGGTTGGGTGGGGTTGCATGGGATTGGGCGGGGACGGGGTTGTGGGAATGGGTTTGCACAGGGTTGGGGGAAATGGCGTTGCACAGTGTTGGGGAACTGGTTTGGGTGGTACGGAGTTGGGGGAACAGGGTTGTGGCGAACGGCGTTGCACAGGGTTGTGCGAATGGGGTTGGGGGAACAGGGGTGGGGGAATGGGGTTGCACGGGTTTGGGCAGGGATGGGGCTGCATGGGGTTGGGCGGGGATGTCGTTGCACGGGGTTGGGGGTACGGCGTTGTGGGGGCGGGGTTGGGGGGATGGTGTCAGACGTGGTTGATGGGAGCAGCGTTGGACGCGGTTGGGGGTGGGTGGGGGGACAGGAGCCCCCTGTAAATTGATGTACATCCCACCCAGCCCCTCAGAGCCCCCTGTACACATTGACACATTCCCCCCACCTCAACCCCGCCAACCTCGGAGCCCCCTGGAAACACTGACACATTCCTCTGGTGTATTAATCCGTTCCTGAAAGTTTGTATAAACATCCCCACAACCATGCTAAATCAGCTTCTCTCAAGCTCCCACTCACAATGAAAGCTCTAGCCCCCCCTGCAAATGGGTGAAATGAACAATCCAAATGATACCCTTCCATTCCCTACATCAAAGCAGTGACTACTCTTCAAGCTGACAATCTGGGCCTCCAATCAATCTCTCTGTTCTAGGAATTCACTGAGCAAATATTAAAGAAATATCCATTATGAACCTGACAGACCACCTTTCAGGGATTCCCCCTGAGGGAGAATGTGTATAGTGGGTATCTCCTGAATTGTCCCAATGGCTGGAAGTGTTTCTCCATCGAGATCCTCTGATTCAGAGTCCAGAAACTGGGGTGTGTGGAAGGACAGGACTGTGTGAGCACATCTGACTGTGTCAGTCACAAAAATAAATGTCTCGGTTTGAGTCCTGTCATGGTCAGTGAGGATCAGTAATGGACGTCCGATTCCCTGTCTGGGAGAAAATCTTCCTGTTTTGCAAGATCAACATTTTAAATTGAATATTCCCACGTATCAGAACTACCTCCAGAGTCAGCGATGAACAACAGACCCTAATTTACACCCTGACATCAATGAGACATAGAAAAATAGTCTTTGCTGTTTCAATAGCACAATCACAGTACCACAGTCAAGCAAATGAGGGGATTGTTTCTCCCAAAAAAAAAACTTTAGCAACACAGACAGAACGATGCCATTTAGCCCCAGGAGCCTGACTGCAGCTTAATAACATTTTTTGTTCTGATTAAAAGTTTGTAGGCAGCACGGTGGCACAGTGGTTAGAACTGCTGCCTCTCAGCGCCAGAGACCAGGGTTCATTTCCCACCTCAGGCGACTGACTGGGTGGAGTTTGCACATTCTCCCTGTGTCTGCATGGGTTTCCTCCGGGTGCTCAGGTTTCTTCCCACAGTCACAAAGATGTGCAGGTTAGCTGAATTGGCCATGCTAAATTGGCTGTAGTGTTAGATGTAGGAGAATGGGTCTGGGTGGGTTGCGCTTCGACGGATCGGTGTGGACTTGTTGGGACGAAGGGCCTGTTTCCATACTGTAAATAATCTAATCTAATCAAATGGAAAACATTAACTCTGCTTGTCTCTCTCTACATTACCTGCCAGTCTGTTTCAAATTTCCAGCAGCCACAGCATTTGTGTTCATTTTAGTAGCATCATCGTTAACTTTTCAGCACTCACCCAGTTTCTGCAACATCTTTTGATCCACTTTGTATTGCAAACATTGCAAATTATTCTCTAAAATGTAGTCAGTGATTCCGTTCTTGAAGTGGAAATGATTCATTTCTCCTTATCTCAGTCACTCAGGCTGCTCTCCATTTCTGAGACTGTGACCCATTGTTCTAAATTCCTATCAGCAGAGACAGCTGCCAACATCAATCCTGCCAATCTCTTTGGTCATAATATCCAGTTCAATGAAAACACCTCTTATCACATGCAGTACAGGATCTCTGAATCTCACCCACTTAGTCAACAATCTCCAGAACCAGGAATAAGCCGGTGCCCCTCTGTTACAAACACTCTGATGGCAATGTGTGCTTCCTTCAGTGAGGAAAACAAATTTGCAACCATCTGTGACCGTCTGTGTGCCTGAGGTTCCAATAAGTGCATTGATGGAAATCACATTGGAAAACCAAATCCCTTTCCAGGTGTTCAAATCACTTCATGCAGAATTTACAGACAAAGGAAATCTGTGTTATCGGGAGCATAATCTTATTAGTGATAGTCTGTTGCACACAGCAACATGATCTTCTCACAAATACAAGCCATTGTTCTATGTTGAAATTGAAATGTGAAGCCAAAAAGGTCATGTAAACAATCTGCTGCTTGTCACTTTAATAAATGAACTTGCTGATAAGATAATGCTCAAAGTGTTATAAAGTTGAAGGTGTGTACTGTATCTTTAAGAGGGAGAGAACACTCTTCTGAACTGAGAGCTTATAACTACCTGTGTACCGTATATGACTGGCCAACAATCCCAGAGTGTACTGGGAAAGCAAACAAATGTAACATTTCGCTGTGAAATATAGACCTGAGTTGGTTGCTGTTTTGACAATAATTCAAATTTAATCTACCAGTTTAAATTATACCCCAAGATTCCAAAACCCAATCGAATTTGTATTTATTGTTTTGCCAGCATCAAGCCAATGAGATGATCTGTTGGGGGCAAATAAAATGCAGACATTTTAAAAATTGGTCAGAGAGTAACTGCTGTCTGGGAGAGGTAACATCTTGCTCGCCAATAAATTAGGAAAGTCTCTCAATCAAAGGGTACCTTTTCATATGAAACATACTCAGAATAAAAGAAGACGACATCCAGGGAGATCCTCAGACAGACGAAGAAAGACACAAAAGACAAGAGCCGCTATGTACTTTTGAAATTAAGTTGATGTAATTTTAATAAGTGTCTTATTGAAATAACATATTGTTATATAGCTGGAGGCAGATAATAAACAGTGAAGAGAAAGAGGGAGCTTAGATTTATAATTAGTTGTTTAATATTCACTTTTCAAGTTAAAAATAATTTGATGCTATTTTCTTTAAATAGTGGAATTTGTGAGTTTTCTGTCACTCAGACTTTAACAGATTACGTGGTGAGGTGAACTTTTCTGGGTGTTTGGTTTAATTAACAGAGGGGTTCACCGTCATGTTGTAACAAAAGAAACACAACAAAGTACAGCATAGGAACGGGCCATTCAGCCCATAATGTTGTGCTGAATGTGACACCAAATTAAACTCATCCTTTCTGCCTATCTTTGTTCCACATCCTTGCATATCCACATGCTTACCCAAAAATCCCTTCAACACCCCTCTCATATCTGCCTCCTATACCATCCCTGGCAGCATGTTCCAGATTCCTACCACTCTCTGAGGAAAACATATTAACCCTCACATCTCCTTTGAGCTCTCCCTCTTTCACCTTAAATGCATGTTCCATAGTAAAGATATTTCAGCTCTGGGTAGAATATTTTGACCGTTAACCCTGTGCATCTCATGACGCTGCGCTGACTGTCCCTAATTAGGTCATTCTTTCCCAAATGCGCATAAATCCTATCCATAAGAATTCTGTCCAAAGCTTCCCAACCACTGAGATGAGACTCACTGGGCTATAATTTCCTGGATTGTCCCTATTTCCCTTCTTGAAGAGAGGAACACCAGTCCTCTACGACCTTTCCAGTGGCTAGCGAGGACTCAAAAATCTTGGCCAGGGCCCCAAAAATCTCCTGTCGTGCCTCTCTCAATAACCTGGGGTAGCTACCATCTGGCCCTCGGGATTAATCCACTTTAATGCTCTTCAAGAAATCCAACGCTTTTTTCTCGACCTCAAAATTGCCCGAGCACATTAGCCTGCTCCACACAAATCTCAGTATCCTCTATATCTTTTTCCTGGGTGAATGCCGATGCAAAGTAATTATTTAGGATCTCGCCCACTTCCAGTGACTTCAAGCACAAGTTCCTTCCTTTAGACTTGACTGGCCTGACCTTCTTCCTGGTTCTGTGGAAGCTGTGGGAAGGGTTCAGAGGAGATTTACTGGGATATGGCCTGGTATGAAAGGAAGGTCTTACAAGGAAAGGCTGAGGGAATGGAGGCTGTTTTAGTTGGAGAGAAGGTGGTCGAGAGGTGACTTAATTGAGATGTATAAGATAATCAGAGGGTTAGATCGGGTAGCTATTTTTTCCGCGAATGGTGAAGGCTAACATGAGAGGACATTGTTTAAATTGAGGGCGGATAGATTAAGGACAGATATTAGGGGTACTTTCTTCACTCAGAGTGCAGTAGGCACGTGGAACGCCTGCCTGCAACAGTAGTAGAATCGCCGACGCAAAGGGCATTTAAATGGGCATTGGACATCCATATGGGTAATATTGGAAGGGTTTAGGTTAGATAGGCATCAGATTATTTTCACAGGTCGGTCCCACACTGAGGGTCAAAAGGCCTGTACTGTGCTGTAACGATCCATGTTCATATCCTCTTGTGGGTAATTATCTCCAGAACGATTTGGGATTCACTTTAACCCTACTTGTGAAGGACATGGCTCCTCCTTGCTCTGCTCATTCCCTGTTTGTGTTCCTTTGAGCTTTTGTTTTAAACATTTCTCACATGCCATGCCAATTCTAGCTTCCCAAAATTTGCATAGGCTTGTTTTTTTCTCCCTTCTGACTAAATTCCCAGCCTCCCTCGTTATCCAAGGCGCCCTTACATTGCCAGCCTTGTTTCTCCTCCCTCCTGAAACATGCTGGTCATGAACTCCGATCAGAAAGCCTTTAACTAACTCCCACGTGCCCAATGTGGCATTGTCTGATGACAGCTGCTCCCAATTAACACTGCCTAGCTCCTGTCTAATACTGACATCATTTTCAATCCCATAATTTAGAAACATCCCTCAGGGTCCTGTCCGTATCCTTATTCGTAGCTACCTTAAAAAAAACTTAAGTTGTGATCACTGTTTCCAAAATGGTCTCCCTCTAAAAGGTCAGTCACCTGGCCAGGCTCATTCTGAAAAATGAAACCCTGAAGTGTTGAGCAGCCAGTTCTGTGCTTCTCCCAACCAAATTTCTGGAATGGCCACAATATCGGATCTGAGTTTATCTACCTTAGCTACGTTGCTCCTTGTGTTGAAATTAACACACTTCAGCCCATTCGTACTATGGTGTTCATTTCTCTGTATTCCCTTTCTGATTGACTCGTTTACATCTTCCTTCCTTCCTTCTTCATCCCCGCCACCCCCCCCCCCCCCCCAACGTGCTGCCCTGCTACTGTGGTTCTCATGCCCTTGCCATTCTAGTTTAAACCCTCACGTGTAGCAGGAGCGATCTTCCCTGTGAGGATATCGTTTCCCCTCTAGTTCAGGTCACCCCTGCTCCAGAAGAGGATCCAAGATCCTGAAACTCTCCCCCTCTACCAGCTCTTCAGCCATGCATTCATCTCTGCTATCTTTCAATTCCTTATCTCACAAGCACACGGGACTGGTGGTAACGCAGTGATTACTACCCTCAAGGTCCTGCTTTTCAGTCGTTCCCTACTTCCTGTGCTTACTGCTCAGGATCTCATCCCTCTTTCTACCCGTGTCGTTGGTAGCAATGTGCACCATGACCTCTGGTCTCCCATTCTCCCAATTCAGAATTTCATGCAAATGCTCAGAGATGTCCTTGACCCAGGCACCAGGGATACAACACCCCATCCTGGAGTCTCGGACGCAGCCACAGTACCACCTGTATATGCCCCCAACTAGCGGCTCTCCTATTTTCGCTCCCTTGGATTTTGCCCGACCTTGTTCTACAGCAGAGTCAGTTATAGAGTCATAGAATCCTACAGCACAGAGAGAGGCCCCAGGAGCCAGACTGATCCCTGGCAACCATAATGTCCATCCGTGGCAACCCCATTTCCCTGCCCATGCCCCATATCCTTCTAATCCTTTCCTACCCATGTATTTGTCCAAATGCCTTTTAGATGTTGTTAATGTACCTGCCTCAGCCACTTCCACTGACAGCTCATTCCGTATGAGAATTAGCATCTGTGTAAGAAAGTTGCTGCTAACGTTCCCTTTTATTCTTTCCCCTCTAACCTTAAACTGATGCCCTCTAGTCCTCAATTCTTCAACCCTGGGAAAAAGACTGAATGCATTCACCCTATCCATGCTTCTCATGATCATATACATTTCTATAAGATCTTCCTTATGTCTCCTATGCTCTGAAGAAAAATGTCCAAGCTTGTCCAACCTCTCCCGATAACTCAGGCCATTGAGTTGTGGTGTTATAGACCTGGCTACCGCTGTGCTACTCCCCTGAGAAGCTATCCCCAACAATACACCAGCTCTCTCTTCTTAAACATCCGCATCCAACCCCATCTTTATCCCCTGTATGATCCTCAGTGTGTCCTGCTGTTGCTCCGACACGACCACGCAGACACCCAGCTATCTGATGGAACCTGGATGTTTGGACTGGACAAGATCAGGGGTGTATTTAAACGCAATGAATGGAATTCTGAAATAACATTTGTACTGAATGTAATGTAGAGCAGTGTGAAATGGAGGTGGATGACTTACGTGACTTGCTGTAAGGACACAGACAGGAGAATCTGAGGTGATCATAAGGATGTGGAGGTAGAATGTGGGAGACAAGCTGGGACTGTATTGGAGTAGTCACGGTGAGAGGGAAAAAATGCTGGATGCAGGGTTTCAGCAGCTGATGGACTGACACTGAGGTGAGCCATCGGAAACTGAGCAAGTGACCACCATCTAATAGGACAGAGAAACTGATCCATCAGCCTGAAACTGACTGACCACGTGGCTGACAGTGACTCCAACACAAGGGAATGGAAACATTGCTCAGAGCCTGTTTCTGTAACATTCAACACAACCAGGAAATGGAAAGTGAATAATGAGCTGAAAACAAGGCCACTGCTCTGTTAGAGTCAAAATCATTCAACGTTCAGTCACTGAATATTCTAACCTGCCGAAAGGATACTCCCAGAATCACAGCAGAAGGAGAAAACAAGCTTGGCAGAGACAGAATGAAGCCACCGCCTGCATCACAACAGCTCAGACCAAAGAGGCTGAATTCTCATCCAACTGACAAGCAATACAGATACTGTCAGAGTTACAGATCGAGTTCAGAATTATTCAGGAAACAGACTTACCAGATACACTGGTCGGTGGGGTGTGCCAGAAATCCATGAAATAGCTTTGTGATGTGCCATTTTTTCGTTGAGAAATGATTCTTTGTTTTCGCTAAGAAGAGCGGATGTGTAGTTCACTGATCACTAGATTTACAGACAAAGGAAACCTGACCAAGGACTCACAGGTCAATTACACTGTTAGTGACAGTCCATTGCATACAACAACAGCCTGTTACACAGAGAACAGAACAGATTCTAGTTTAACAGAGACACTCTCACAATGAACATCTGCTGCTTTAATAAAAATGTTACCTGTTTGAAGAAAAGGAACATATCACCAATACAGAGAGACTTTTAAACTGCCCAATGTAACTGAGGAGATTTTAACCAATTCAGTGATCACTTTTTCTATGTACTTTGAAGCTATTTTGAGCAGGGTATGTATCAGGGGTCGGTGTGGACTTGCTGGACCAAGGGCCTGTTTCCACACTGGAGGGATTCTATTCAATACAATTGTCAACCTGTCCCACAGCAGGATGGGTAAGGTCCAAGGGGACTCTGTACCGGACAGGGGTTGTGTCCCAAGCAGGATGGGTAAGGACCGAGCGGACTCTGTACCGGGAAATGGTCATGTCCCACAGCAGGATGGGCAAGGTCTTGGACAAGTCTGGACCGGGGATGGGTAATGTACGAGGGAAATCTGTACCGGGGAGGCATTGTGTCCCACGTTAGGGTGGGTGAGGCCGGACGGGAATCTGTACAGGGGAGCGTGTCCCCCACAGCAGGATGGGTAAGGCCCGAGGGGAGTCTGTACTGGGGAGGGGTTGTGTCCCATGGCAGGATGGGTAAGACCAGAGGGGAGTTTGTACCAGGGAGGGGTTGTGTCCCTCAGCAGGATGGGTAAGGCCCAAGGGGAGTCTGTACTGGGGAGGGGTTGTGTCCCACAGCAGGATGGGTAAGACCAGAGGGGAGTCCAACCCGTAGAGGGGTTGTGTCTCACAACAGGATGGGTAAGGCTCGAGGGGAGTCTGTACCGGGGAGTGGCTGTATCCCGCAGCAGGATAGGTAAGACCCAAGGGGGGTCTGTACTGGGGAGGGGTTGTGTCCCATGGCAGGATAGTTAAGGCCTGAGGGGAGTCTGTACCGGGGAGGGATTGTGTCCCTCAGCAGGATGTGTAAGGCCCGAGGGGAGTCTGTACCGGGGAGGGATTAAGGATGAGTAAGACCCAAGGGGACTCTGTACACATGTGGTTGTGTCCCTCAGCAGGATGGGTAAGGGGTCTGTGTCCCTCAGCAGAATGGTTAAGGGGTCTGTGTCCCACAGCAGGATGGGTAAGGGGTCTGTGTCCCACAGCAGGATGGGTAAGGGGTCTGTGTCCCACAGCAGGATTGGTAAGGCCTGAGGTGAGTTGTACCGTGGAGGGGTTGTATCCCAAGCAGGATGGGTAAGGCCCGAGGGCAGATTGCACCAGGGAGGGGTTGTACCCCACAGCAGGATGGTTAAGGCCAGTCAAGAGTCTGTACTGGGGAGGGGTTGTGCCTCACAGCAGGAAGGGTGAGGCCCGAGGGTACTCTGTACCAGGGAGGGTATGCGACCCAAGCAGGACAGGTAAGGCTCAAGGGTAGACTGTACCGGGGAGGGGTTGTATCCCCCAGCCAGACGGTTAAGGCCCGAGAGGAGTCTGTACCTCAGACGGGATGTGACCCACAGCAGGATGGGCAAGGCCCGAAGGGAGTCTGTACCGGGGAGGGGTTCGGTCCCACAGCAGGATGGGTAAGGCTCGAGGGGAATCTGAACTGAGGAGGGGTGTCCCACAGAAGGGGGTAATGTCCGAGGGGAGTCTATGTTGGGGAAGGGTTGTGTCCCACAGCAGAATGGGTAAGGGCTGAGGAGTGACTGAGAGCAAAGATTTACTTAGAGAGCTGAGGGGCAACATTTTCCACAGAGGACGGTTCTGTGGCACATGGGAGAACCAAGAACAATTACAACATGGAAAAGACATTTGGGCAGGAACATGGAGGAGTGAAGGTTTGAAGGGCCATGGGCCAAACACGGAAATGCAACTCATTCAGTTCTGGAAACCTGGTAAGGTTTCAAATGTGTGAAGTGATTGGTGAGAGGGGAGGAAAGTACAGAGATAGGAACTGTTTTTGGCATTAGAATGATTGAAGACACTGATCCACAAGACAAGCCATAGATACAGTGTGGGAGAGGGAACACAGAATGGAACATTCCCAGACAGCATTCCCACCCGCTCGTGGAAAGCCTGCTTTCCCCTCTTTTGTACTGATGCTCACTAAGACAGCACAGGCTTGGATTGAAAACTGTGACACTCCCGATGTTGTCTTAGTACAACAAAACTTGAAGTAAAGGCGGTGACTGGACCTGGGGTGTGTCTGTATTGTGCTCCCCCTCCAGCACGGCAGCTATGTCATGTCCTGTTAGCTGATGTTTGGAGCCCTCTCATTGCTCTCTGTTCTGTGCACTGAGTGTGATCTTACCTCACTGCAGGATTTATTGAAGGCTCCAGATCTCACTGCCCTGTGTCTCTCTGGCTGACAAACCATCTTCAATGAGGGATGTATGAGACACCCAGCAGCTGGGATGTCTATTAGGTCAGGACCTTCCTGAGTACCTACAGACAGATAGACAGAATGGGAAATTAGACTGATGCAGTGAGGGCTACAAATGTCAAATGGCACTGACTCCCACAGAAATCTGGAACATCCCAGTCTCCATCGTCTATCTGGAGTGGAGAATTCTGTTTGCTCAGGATCTGGAGTAGCTGCAAGAGCGAGGGACATTGACAGATGCAGCAATTAGACCCACACAGTGAGGGATACCACATGGAGAGATACTAAGTGATATCACCAGAGTGCAAGATCAAACAATTGTGCAGGAAGAAAGGGTTTTGATTCATGTTGCACTGGGATGGGCAACCTGTGAGCAGGCAAAGTGATGGTCCAGTGGCATTAAGTGAGACAATTTATCCAGAAACTCAGCAAATGTTCACTGGACACAGGTACAAATCCCACCATTGCAAATCAGAAAATGAGAATTAAATGCTTCAAAGAAGATGTAATTAAAAACCTGTGAGTATTAAACAATTGTTGATGTTAAGAAAAATCCACCGTGTGCATTCATGTCTTTAGTGAAGTGATCTCAGGTGGGTCTATCCTCCGATTGTCCTGGACCCCGATAGCCCCGCCCTCCTGCTCATTGACCTTCTCAAGATGGCGGCTCTGAAGCCCGCGCTCCCTCTTCCCTCAAACAAATGGCGGCCTTGACCCTGGGCCGCTTTCCCGACAGAGACCATCATCTCCTTATCCGGGTCTGCAGGGTCTTTTTCGGATTTTTTTCACCTATATCCGCGTCTTGTGAATTCTCTCCGCTCCTTTCTCCCAGTGAATCTCCCACACGCCGCTCTCTGAAGCCGATCGTAACCGCACCCAGAGAAAGCTGTTCCATGACTCGCCGTGTCCTGGTTAATGTGACACTGCGCATGCCCTTCATAGAAACCAAACTGCGCGTGCGTCGGAGGTTGTCAGTGAGTTCATAGAGAATATTCATATCTGCACAGAATCACGGGGGAAATATTCGACATTAACAATTGCTCTGTCGAGTTACAGTCATTGAGATGGTTAATATGTAAATAGATTGTTCGGTCTAACTTTACCATACCGGCCAGGTATCTAAATTACCAATCGTTCTGGGAGTTTGCAAATAAGTTTGTTAGTCGAGTTGTGTAAATCGAATGGAAATATGTCCATTGTCAGATTTTCATCTTAATTATTTCTTTAAAAAAACACATTGGTTTATGAGAGGTGTTTAATGCTCTGCTATGCCGTGACAATGATCAATCCTGCAAAGCAGTTTGCCTTCTGACCAATCCTGAAGCGTTCACTCCCGAGAATGCATTGGCCCCGCTCCGTCAGGTAAGGGGTAGATGTAGGGGCATGGGTGGGATGCGCTTCGGCGGGGCGGTGTGGACTTGTTGGGCCGAAGGGCCTGTTTCCACACTGTAAGTAATCTAATCTAATCTAATCTCACTCACTCTGCTCGGTCCTCCAGTTCCGCCCCTTCCTTCCAAAAGCAGAGGTGATTCAGGTGCGACTCAGCAGTTAAGCAACAGAAACATTAAGGGACAAGGGAAGTTGGAGTCGATGCCTTGTGATGCAGGGAAAATATCCCGAATCTTGGACCGAGAGACCGGCGTTCAATTCACAGGTAGTGCAGGTGTGTGTAAAAACAACTTTGAACAGGTTCGTGAGGGAAAATAAGGGAAGTCAGGAACCGAGTAAAAACAATAGAAAACCCATACAATGTGGTGGTGTTCTCAATAGTCAGATGATTTTAGTCTTTACCAACTGTTTCAGAGTCCCAATACAGTCTGTACCACTCCTCCTTGTGCACATATACCACGATTGTGGGGTAAAGTGTTGTAGTGGGATATAAAGGTGCTTTTCTAGAACTCACTCGGTTTTGGAGTTTAAAATGGGTGAGAAAGAGTAGGGTTCTGTATGGAGTTACCTGTTCCCCTCCTGCTGCAGCATCTCATTACTGCCCTAACTCTACCTCGTACGTGTTTGGTAGAGATCACTGTCATTTCATAAACTCACAACACAAGATCCGTCACTCTGTTTAAGACAGCAGAAATCTCTTTTAACACTATAGTCATGACATACATGAACCTGTTGCAGTGCTTCAAACTCCATGACAGACTCGGTCTGGAACCTCCTCTATCCTTAAGACTTTATGCACTGCTTGCACTTATCCATTTCCCCTTTGCACGTTCCCTTTCCAACCCACCCCACCTGTATCATTCCACAGTTGGAGCTGTCAAGGGCAGAAGTCTGTGGAATAGCCTCCCTAACCTTCTCTATCTTCCTTTTAAGATGTATTTTAAAAACATTCTCTTTAATCAATGTTTTGATCATCCATGAAGCACCTTAGGAGATTTGCCATTGTGAAAGTTCCATACAATGCAAGTAGTTGTTGGTATTGCCATACATTAGGAGAAACAGGAATGATGCAGTCAAAATTCTAACAAGAAAGTCACCGATAGGTGCAATGTATAGGCCACCAAATAATTACATCACATTGGCATGGGCAATAAACAAATAAATAACTAATGCCTGTACAAATGGTACAGCTATTATCATAGGTGATTTTAATCTACATGTAGATTGGTCAAACCAGCTCAGTCAAGGTAGCCTTGAGGAGTTCACTAAGTGTATTCATGATAGTTTTATTGAACAGTATGAAATGGAACTGACAAGGGAGCAAGCTATCCAAGATCTGGCCCCTGTGCAATGAGGCAGGAATAATTAATGGATCCCCTGGGAAGAAGCGATCACCGTATGGTTGAATTAGAATACCGATGGAGAGTGTGAAGATAAAATCTAATAACTGAGTCCTGTGCTTGAACACCTGGAACTACAATTGAATGAGAGAGAATCTGGATAAAGTAGACTGTAAACAAAAAATTTATGGTGGGAAGTTGATGAGCAGTGGAAGATTTTCAAAGACATTTTACAAAGTGCTCAGCAAAGATATATTCCAGTGAAACGGAAGGACTGGATGAAAAGGTATACTCGGCAATGGGTATCTAAGGAAAGTGATCAAATTAGACCCGAAGAACATCAGACATAGGAGTGGAAGTAAGGCCATTTGGCCCATCAAGTCCACTCCGCCATTTAATCATGGCTGATGGGCATTTCAACTCCACTCACCCGCATTCTCCCCGTAGCCCTTAATTCCTTGTGACATCAAGAATATATCAATCTCTGCCTTGAAGACATTTAGCATCCCAGCATCCACTGCACTCCATGTCAATGAATTCCACAGGCCCACAACTCTCTGGCTGAAGAAATGTCTCCGCATTTCTGTTCTGAATTTACCCCCGCTAATTGTAAGGCTGTGCCCACCAGTCCTAATCTCCTCACCTAACGGAAACAATTTCCTAGCATCCACCCTTTCCAAAACATGTATTATCTTGAAAGTTTCTATTAGATCTCCCCTTAACCTTCTAAACTCCAATGAATATAATCCCAGGATCCTCAGCCTTTCCTCGTATGTTAGACCTCCCATTCCAGGGATCATCCATGTGAATCTCCGCTG
The DNA here is from genome assembly GCF_047496795.1 of Chiloscyllium punctatum. Taxonomy (NCBI): domain Eukaryota; kingdom Metazoa; phylum Chordata; class Chondrichthyes; order Orectolobiformes; family Hemiscylliidae; genus Chiloscyllium; species Chiloscyllium punctatum. The sequence goes on along the minus strand of NC_092788.1, from coordinate 52,675,408 downwards.
GACATGCTCCAGTGCCAGTATGTCCTTCCTGAGGTATGGGGACCAAAACTGGACACAGTACGCCAAATGGCGCCTAACCAGAGCTTTGTAAAGTCTCAGTAGCGCATCTCTGCTTTTATATTCCAACCCTCTTGAGATAAATGACAACATTGCATTCGCTTTCTTAATCACAGACCCAACCTGCATGTTTACCTTTAGAGAAGCCTCGACTAGCACTCCCAGATCCCTTTGTACTTTGGCTTTATGAATTTTCTCACCGTTTACAAGGTAGTCCATGCTTGTATTCTTTTTTCCAAAGTGCAAGACCTCGCATTTGCTCACATTGAATTTCATCAGCCATTTCCTGGACCACTCTCCCAAACTGTCTAGATCATTCTGCAGACTCCCCACTTCCTCAGTACTACCTGCCTGTCCACCTAACTTCGTATCATTGGCAAACTTCGCTAGAATGCCCCAAGTCCCTTCATCCGAATAATTATTATATAACATGACCACGCAGGTAACCATGCCTGGGATCCAATCAACGACATGTCCAGCAGTAACTTCAGTGCATTTGCTGAATGGGCAGACTGTTAAAGTGCAAGGAGTTATCGAAGCAGCTCAGTCCTCAGTCATACAGTCCCCTCAAGTTCAGACTGTTCAGATCTCTACTATATCTGAATGTGAGGACTCCCAGGAATCTGTGGATAGCATGACTGACTCTCAGAAACATAGAGAAATTCTATCGAGACGGCCTTCATTCAGGAAAATCCTGAATGAACTTTCTTCTGATCCCCCGGTATGCCAAGAAATTGATGAGGAAAAATCAGAAGAAGAGTCTGTCTCAACTGTTACTACAATGACGATGCAGACACCCATCTATCAGACTATCAGCAGTCAATACATTGCTATCACACAGCGGGGGAGTAATTCAGCTGGCCAACAATGGTTCAGATGGAGTGCAAGGACTGCAGACACTAACAATGACCAACGCAGCTACAGCCAAGGTTGGAGCAGCCATTGTACTGTATGCACAAGCCCTGATGGACAGCAAATCTTTGTTGAAAATGTGTTGCTGGAAAAGCGCAGCAGGTCAGGTAGCATCCAAGGAACAGGAGAATCGGCGTTTCGGGCATAAGCCCTTCTGTGCCAGGCAGCCAAGTGCTTGTACGAGGAGCTGCTGAAGATGTCCAAAACTATAAGATCCGTACAACTCCTAACTCCACTGCTGGCCAGGGAATGGTTATGGCATCTTCACCAGTCCTGCAAAGCCAGTCCCAGAATGCTGAAGAAACCACTCATAAATGTGAAATCTGCCTCATGAAAAACAGGGAAGCAGCTCGAGAGTGCCGTCGCAAGAAGAAAGAGTATGTGAAATGCTTGGAGAATCGGGTTGCTATTCTGGAAAATCAAATTGAAAGAGAAGGTGTACAAAGTGGCCAAAAACAGCGTGAAACTAGAACTGGGAAAACGTTAAAGGTCAACTGAAAGCCACAAAAGAGCTATAAAGAAAACTAATATAGAACATGAGAAAAATAAACTAGCACATACTATAAAGACAGAGAGCAAAAGTTTATATAAATATATATAATGAGAAAAGAGTGGCTAAATTAAATGTTGGTCCTTTGGAAAATGAGAAGAAGCATTTAGTTATGGGATATCACAGTGGAGGATGCTAATATCTTTCCAGTAACTAGCAAAGGGACAAAGGTCGGTGAGGATTTGGAAACTATCATTATTACGGAACAGCTAGTTTTAGACTGTTTGGAGGTAATTGAGCTAATGATAGAAAAGTCTTCTGACCCTGATGGAATGCCTCCCAGGGTACGAAAAGAGATGCCAGGAAAAATAGCAAATGCACTGGCAGTAATCTTCTAAAATTCACTGGACTCTGTGGCAGTCCCAGCAGATTGGAAAACAGCAAAAGTTACACCACTGTTTTAAAAAGGAGGTGGACAAAAAGTGGGGAATTATATACCAGTTAGTTTATTCTCTGTAGTGGGAAAGATGCTTGGGTCTATTATCAAGGAAGAAATAACAGAGAATTTCAATAGAAATTGTCCCATTGTACAGATGCAGTATGGGTTCATGAAGGGCAGGTCATGCTTGACCAATCTTTTGGAATTCTATGAAGACATTTCAAGCAAGGTGGACAACGGGGACCCAGTGGATGTGGTGTACCTGGATTTCCAAAAGACCATCAACAAGGTGCTGTGCAAGAAGCTGTTGCACAATATAAGGGTGCATGGCATTAGCGGTAGAGTATTAGCATGGATAGAAGATTGGTAAACTAATAGGAAGCAAACCGTTGGGGACAAATGAGTATTATTCTGGCTGACAATCATTGACAAGTCGTGTGCCTCAGGGATCAGTGTTGGGACTGCAATTATTTACAACTGATACAGATGATTTAGAGTTGGTACTACATGTAGGGTGTCAAAGTTTGCATGTGACACTAAGATGATTAGCAGGACAAAGTGAGCGGAGGACTGTGAAACTTTGCAGAGCAACGTAGATACATTGAGTGGGTAATGGTCTGTCAAATTAAGTAGAATGATTGTAAATATAAAATTTATACTCTTTTTTGTAGTAACATTTAAAAATAAAATAACTTGAATGTTTAAAAAGTTGCATCATTTGCTTTGCAGAGTGACCTGAGCATCCTTCTGCATGAAGGTTGGTCACCAGGTACAACAATCAGTTCAGAAAGCAAATGAAATTTTGTCCTTCGTTGCTGAAAGGAATGTGTTTAAAGGCAGAGGTTATGTTCCAGCTGTATTTGAGTGTTGGTGAGGCCACCCCTGGAGTACTGCATGTAGTTTTTGTCTTCTTACTTGAGAAAGGATGTACCGGCACTAGAAGTGGTGCAGAGGAGGTTAACTAGGTTGATTCCGGAGTTGAGGGGTTTAGTTTAAGAGAGACTGAGTAGATTGGGATTATATTCATCAGAATTCAGAAGAATGGAAAACATATAAAATAATGAATGGAATGGATAAAACAGAAGTAGAGAGATGTTTCGATTGGCAGGTAAAGCCAGGACAAGAGGGCATCACCTCAAAATTAGAGGCAGCAAATTTAAGACTGAATTGAGCTGGAACTTCTTGACCTCTATGGAATTCATTGCCCAGGGAAGTAGTTGATGCTAGTTCAGAAAACGTTTTTAAAGCTACGTTAGATTTTTAAAAACGTAATTAATTAATGAACACGGTGAGAACGTGGGTAAATGGTTCTGTGTCCACGAAATGATCAGCCATGATCTTATTGAATGGCAGAGCAGGCTCGAAGGGCAGGACGGCCTTCTACTGTTCCTACTTCTTACGTTATCTCTCCCTCATTCGTGACTTGGAGGTGTTGGATTGGGATGGACAAAAGTAAAATTCACAGAACACCAGGTTATTGGTCAACAATATTCTTTGGAAGCACTAGATTTGCTGGTTCTTCATCAGGTGGTTTTGAGATGGTGTTGTGTCATTTTTAACTCTTGTAATTCATGAACAGCAACAAAAGCCACGAAGCAATCCGCATGTTCCAGCCAACAATGGGCCCCGGGTGATTGATGTCAGAGGCGGACCAATGGAAAGGCAGAGACAGCGCTGGAGGACCTGCGAGGCAGTTGGTCCTCCGATCAATCAGGATGAATGAGGGGGCGGGACTAGACTATACCACGTGATCATCCTCGCAATCGGTTCGGGATGTGTGGACGGAGAGCCGTTGGTAAAGATAGAAATAAACAGCAGCAAGCGGGAGGGAAATAGTGTTGGTATGGGTTGAGAGGGTTCATAGTCATTTGGTGCACATCGGAAAATACAAATTTGAAACTTAGTCCCGTTTTTGCAGTAAACGGGACAATGCCTCATCTCGCGATTGACTCGAGTAAGCGCCACCATCTTTATTCGGGGCAACGATTAACTGGACTTGTGCAGCCGCCAGCTTTGTAGGGGGCAAAGTTCAGTGGGAGGCATGTGCAGCCTTCTCTGGTAGAGAGACAAAGGAAAGGATTTACACAGAGCATATTCACACACAGAGAAATGGATCTTTTTCTGGATTTGTTTTGTCATTCGTTGAAATGATTTGGATGTGAACAGAGGCGGTATAGTTAGTAAGTTTGCAGGTGACACCAAAATTGGAGGTATTGTGGACAGTGATAACGGGTATTTCAGAGTACAATGGGATATTGATCGGATGGAACAATGGGCTAGGAGTGGCAGATAGGGTTTAATTTAGATAAATGTGAGGTGCTGCATTTTAGAAAAGCAAATCAGAGCGGGACTCACACATTGAATTGTAAGGTCATGGAGAGTCTTGCTGAACAAAGAGACCTTGGAATGCAGGTTCATAGTTCCTTGAAAGTAGCGTCGCAGGTCGATAGGATAGCGAAAAAGGCATTTCGTATGCTTCCCATTATTGGTCAGAGCATTGAGTAAAGGAGCTGGACAGGACATTGGTTAGGTCACTTTTGGAATATTGTGTGCGGTTCTGGTCTCCCTCCTTTCAGAAGGAGGCACTGAAACTTGAAAGGTTTGAGAATTGATTTTCAAGGATGTTGCCAGCGTTGGAGGATTTGAGTTGCAGGGAGAGGCATGATAGGCTGGGGCCATTTTCGCTGCAGTGTTATAGGCTGAGGTGTGATGTTTTAGAGGCTTACAAAAATCGTGAGGGACATGGATACCGTAACTAGACAAGGGTTGGTGGAGCATAGAACTAGAGGATAGAGGTTTAGGGTGGGGGGTGGGGGGGAATTTAAAAGGAGCCTAAAGGGCAACTAAAATTGTAACATTTCAAAGGCATTTGAATAGGAAGTGTTCAGAGGGATGTTGGCCAAGTGCTGGCAAATGCGAATACGTTAGGTTAGAATACTTGGTTGGCACAGATGGGTTGGACTGAAGAGTCTGTTTCTGTGCTAGACATCTCTGACTTTGGGATCATAAAAGTGAACATTGCTCTGATTCATCTCTGGGCTCTTTGATGTCCACTTGTTTGTTAGCTTCCTTAGTCTCTCGTGTGTATTTTTGTTCTCTGTAGTATTTTACTATTACGTTCACAGACCTCTTTGTAAATGAATTGTCCACTGCTGCCCGACTCCTGACCATATGCTGCTCCATTATCAGGTTATTGTTTCCACAATATCTTAGACAGTCAAGAATTCTTTTTTCCAATAAGTGAGTGGATTTTCCTTCCATTTCTGACAGTCAAATTCTGCACCATTTTCATTCCCTATAATTCATATTGCTCTCCCTGAAACATCATGTGTATTTCACCTTCCACAGATACCAGTGATCAAGGCCAAAGCTCTCTTGCCTGTTGAGAAGGTGATGTTTGACTTATTTGTACTGCTGCAGTTTGTATGGTGAAGGTGCTCCCACAACGTGGTTGGGTAGGAGATATTACAGATTATTCACTCAGAGATAGTGAAGAGTAGAAGATATCTGTACAAATCAACACATTTTTAATTTCACAAAAATATTGAGAACTTTTGACATAAGACCACAGATGGAGAATATTATATCCGGTGACCAAAACCATTACCAAATAAGCAATTTTTCAGGAATGACCTCAAGGAAGAAAGCAGATCTTAGAGGGTAGGAATTCCAGACCATTTTGCCTTGGAATCTATAGAAACAGTCACACAGCTGAACCCAAAAATAAACACATCATTGAGAGTCTGAACTAAAATGAGTTGTTGAGATGTGAAAGGGTGTGTGGTGCAGGAAGATAGGAATGATTACAGCCAGGAATTAAGTCAAGGGTGTGAAAGTAAATTGCTGTTGCTTATAAATGGGAGCATTTTGATGGATCAGCAAGTACAAGTGAATACTTGGGCGGTAGAGTTCTCAATATTCTGAAGATTATAGGGAGGGTGATTGTGGGATGCTGGTCAGGAGTGGGTTTAGATAATGAAAGAGAGTTTCAGTAAATGAGCTGAGACTGTGGTGAGGTCAGGTGATATCAATGAAGTCGAAATAGTGGTCTTGGAGTGGGACTGTGCTGTTGCCCTCAGCTGTGGTATTCAGCTGTTTGTCAGTTTGTGAATCAAGTCTGTTACAAGCTCAGAAGCTGATTGGCCCTGGCAGAACCCAAACTGGGTGTCACTGAGCAGGTTATTGTGAGCATGTGCTTGACAGCACTATCGATGACAACTTCCAACACTTCACTGCTGAGGGAGTGTGGACTGATGGAGGGAAATTGGCTGGGTTGAATGTGTCCTGCGTTTTTGTGTTGAACAACACTACTGACATTTGGAAATGTTTCCCAGATGCCAGTGCTGGAGCACAACTTGTCTTGGTGGGCAGCAAGTTCTGGAGGAGAAAGTGAGGACTGCAGGTGCTGGAGATCAGAGCTGAAAATGTGTTGCTGGAAAAGAGCAGCAGGTCAGGAGGCATTCAGGAACTCATTCCTGAAGAAGGGCTCATGCCCAAAACATCGATTCTCCTCCTCCTTGGATGCTGCCTGACCTGCTGTGCTTTTCCAGCAACACATTTACAGCAAGTTCTGGAGCACAGCCATCAGTATTATTGCCACAATGCGGCAGGGCCCATAGCCTTTACACTACTTGTCAATTTCTTGATCTGATTTGAAATGAGTTTTCAACCAATTCAATTCACATCTGTGAAGTCAGGGACCAATAGAGAAGGCTCATCCACTTGGCACTGCTGGCTGAAGATTGCTGCAAATGCTGTTGTCTTATCTGTTGCATGAATGTGTGAGGCTCCTCCATTAGTAAGGGTAGGGATATTGTGATGCTTCCTGCAGTGAGTTGTTTAATTGTCCATCACCATTCCTGACTAGGTGTGGCAGAACTCAGATCTGATCCATTGGTTGTTTGATCACATAGTTCTATTTGGTGTTGCTTGCACTGTAGCTTCACCAGGTTGGCACCACATTTTTAGGTATGCCTGGTATTGCTCCTGGCATGCCCTGCGGAACTCTCCATTGAACCAGGGTTGATTCCCCTGACTTGATGTTAATGGTTGAGTGGGGGATATACCAGGCCATGAGATTTCAGATTGGGCTGGAGTACAGTTCTGCTGCTGCTGTTGGACCACAGTGAGACAGAAGTTGCAGGGTCAGGAGGGCTGATTGTGTGGTTGTATTTTCCAGTGCACGAGAAAATACAATGTGGTCCATCCAGTTTCATTTCTTTGTTGAGTCTGTGCAGTGACTAATACAATGAGTGATTTGGTGGGCCACTGTCAGGAATGCAACTTTAAAAAAAAAAGGATTTGTAATTTACACATGAAAGAAGTGAAACTATCATGGTATTCGAACAAATGAAAGACTGAACAGACAATCAAGGTATTTTTCAATGGATAATTTCAGTTACATCACACTGTAAATGTTTGCTACAAATTCCGTGCCTTAGAATTGTGCCCTCCACAATCACCTGATGAAGGAGCGGTGCTCTGAAAGCTAGTGTGCTTCCAAATAAACCTGATGGACTATAACCTGGTGTTGTGTGATTATTAATTGAGAATATTACAGCACTACTAACAGGGCTGCATGTAAACAAGCTCAGCCCAGTTAATCAATACATTCAGAAGGATTTCCTCCAAGTTTGATTACACAATATTAGGCAAAACCGTCAACTTCAACCTGCAATGTTGCTCTTAACAAAAACTTCAGGCTGACACAAAGCTCCCCAACCCACTGCAATGTGGTAACCGGGCCCGGCCCAGGAATTGGAACTGGGACATTTGTGGACTGTGATCTCAAAGGAAGGGAGCAAACACAATTCTGACAGGTTAGTCCTCAAAGATGAGTAGCAAGTTTGAGACAAGGCAGGTGGTATGCCTTCTTACACTTAGTAAAGTTGCATTTCTTATTTACAGTCGTGTTTTGCAAAGTATAAAAAACCAGTTTGTTTTCCGTGGTTAGGGAGTTTTATCCTCGTTGGTCACAGTTGCAGCCCCTCGCTCCCCAAGTCAAATCACAGGATCTATAACAAAAAAATAAACTGTACGTGCTGGAGATCTCAACCACAGAAACAAAGTGCTGGAGAAACTCAGCAGTTCTGAGGGTATCTGTGAAGTGAAAAAAAATGTTACATTTGAAGTTCACTGACTCTTCATCTGAACGGACAAAAGGTCATGAGACTTGGAGCTTACAATGTTTTATTCCCCTCAGAGATGCTGCTGGACCTGATGTTCTCCAGCACTGTGCTTTCTATAGTGAACTTTATTTACAAAACAGATTGGAAAAATACTAATCTCCAAAAGTGAAAGGTTCATTGTAAACATGAGCATAGTTTCTACACTTGAGTTACACAAGCACGTCTCGGTTTAAAAACAAGATTTAACTCACAATAATATTCCATCTCAAAATTAGCCAAGTTACACCAGTAATAAAGCTCCTCCACCCAATGAGGCACTTCAGCACAACATCCTGCAGTGTTACACACAGCCACCTTTACCAAAGAATGATCACATGTCACAAAATTGAAGGCCAAGAGCATGTCTCTTTAAAGGAGCTGAAGTCAAACTCAATTTTTGGAAGGATTTTTATTAAACCTGATCGAACATTTAAATCTCAGAGCATAATCTTTGCTTTTTTAAACAAAGTGTGTGGGAAACATCCCACATCTTGCTAAAGGTTCAGATCAGTCTGATACATAGAGCCAACGTTCAAGCAAACATCACACTTTCCATTCACTTCTACAAAGGGCTGACATCACATTTCTTCAGGATTTAAAGTATTTTATAAATTGTTTGTAAGCTCATTTGTCACGTGAAAGAACTGGATAATGAATGCCATTGTATTCAATAAGAGTGAAGCCTGTGACAGCAGATTTATCTTTGGAGGGTAGTGTATGTGCTTTCTAAGTTCTGGGAGCACTTTGGGAGACTGCTCCCAGATGGTGTTAGTGAGCATATCTGGAATGCACTGTTTAGATTTGGGAATCCTTGGGAGACAATCTGTGGTCTCACTAATACTTGGCTTGTGTTGTTGGTGTACAGTAAGCAATTCATAAAGTTACTTATGTATTGTTGTTGACTACCTGAATGGTATTCAAATCTGCCAGGTTGCCTTCAATAGTGTAAATGCATCTATTGTAAATGTTTTACAATATTCCAGACTGCCCAGTGCTTGGCAAATTCAGGGGGGACAAAAAATCACATTGAGTAATTTGAAATTAAGAATCCAAGAGGATGTAACCACTGAAGTATTCAATTCAAATAGTTAAATGGAGTGCTCACATTTAAAATACCTGTTATCCATTGGAATGGATGGACTGACAGAATTGGGACCAAATTCCTGGCTGGGGAGTGTGAAATGTGCTTTGATAAAGTCACCTGCATTTACCAACAATAATTTGGCAAGCTCGGAAATTTAAAAAACAATACGAGCTTCATTGCTGCTCCAGTCGGGTCACAAACTCTGTGAAAAAAATAACAATGTTCAGGTTTATTGCATACACTCTGAAACACGTGTTCCTTCTACAGATCCTGCAAGTTTCCCCAATGAGCATAGTCCATCCAAATGATGTTCCTAACTTTGGCCAACTCATTCATTTCCTCGCCTCTATAACCTGAAGAGTGACCAGAAGCAATTACTCCACAAATGTGGGAACATTACCGACGAGGATTTTTTCCTTCAGAATTGACTTCCATATATTCAGTGCCCAGAACAGATAAAAAGCTTGTTACCTTTTATAGAGCAATGATTCAGTGGGAGTAAAACGCCAACCTTTTCTTGCTTAACAATCACGCTACCTGAATTTTAAACGTGAACACTTCTTAATAGTTCACCAGATCCTAATATTTTGTGCGAACAAATCACATGATACATATTTATTCAGATAACAAAACAAGTTTGTTCATTGAAGAACCCAGAGGAAAAGGTCATGAAATAATGTGAGTTTGATATACCTCAATCATCATTTCAAGTGCATTCTCTGCATAAATTCTCCTTTTCCTCCTCGAAGTATTCAACTTCTTGAATAATTGTGAGAATGAAGTCGCAGTTGTACAACACAAAATCTGACCCTTCAGTCCAACTTGGCCATGCTGACCAGATATCCAAAATTAATCTCGTCCCATTTGTCAGCATTTGTTCCATATCCATCTTAAACCCTTTCTACTGATTATCAGTTTATTTTACTTTATCAGCACTTGAAATACTGACATTTTTTTCTCCCAACATTGGTTAAAGAAATCATAAGTTCATTCATCCAAGTTAATTTTGTAATCTTTCACAAAGAAACAAGTGAGAACATCATATAGCTGAGTGCAAAACAAAATACTGCAGCTGCGTGATATCTGGGAACACTGTAAAGGTGAGGCACTGATACTGCACAAGTTTGTCAGCACGGTTTCAATTACAAGAATAATTTAGACTTCACATAGTTAAGGTAAATGTGCGATATCTGAATTTCATGAATTGGTTCCTATTGCACTTTTGAGAAGATTAAACCAAGAATAATTTTTGTTGATCAAAGGAGAAAGTGATGACCAAAGAAGCTGGACATTAGAGTCGGAAAGTGTCATGCTGGAAAAGCACAGCAAGTCAGGCAGCATCCGAGAAGCAGGAGAGTTGATGTTTCGGTCATAAGCCCTTCATCAGGAATCATAGGCTTCAGAAAAATAACTGGCATAGACTTATGCCAATACATTTGTAGAAGGGTCAGATTAGAGACTAATTTCAGATTTGGTACCATTCAGTGCAACATTTCAGTATGATACTTACATATGTTCCTAAAAGAGAAGTTGTCTAAAATTACAAGCTCTAGAATGATTACTCGATTAAACCTGGAAATAAAGCTGGTGAACAAGAATGGCAAAGTGAAGTCCCATCAGTATCGCCTCGGGCAGTGTCAAGTAAGAATTTGACAACAGAGTTGCCACTTTGGTGAAACCTGCAGTCTGGCCAAAATGCAGCAAAAATCTGTTCAATTTCATCTGCAAACTATTGAATGCAAATCCTCCTTGCACACTAATGAGGCAGCATTTTGGGATGTCATTTTTAAAATATATTATTTTCAAAGTTCCTCACAATTAAGAGTGATCACTTGGTGCTGTCTGCATAACACAGTATGAAAAGGAACTAACAAAAAAAATTATAACCCCAATTCAGAGTCACTAATTCATTGATATTGCATGGGTCCAGCATTTGTAAGTAATCAGTTTTTAAAAATAAATACAGATACATTTACTAACTATATTGGAGAACAGTCAAATTTCTTACTGAACAGAGACAGGATTGGACAGAGTCTGCATGGATTTAAGAGAGGGGAATCGTACTTAGCACATTTACTGAAATAATCTACAGAGTCAAATATTAAAGAAAGAAATTGCAGGATATTTAGAAAAGCTTATCATTAAACATGGTAGACTGGGTTTTGTGAAAGAGAAACTATATTTGACAAATTTATGACAGTTCATTGAGGAGAGAACAAGCAGGACTGATAAAGGGCAATCCAATGATGCTCTGTATTTGGATTTTAAAAATGTAAATGATAAGGTGCTACATAAAAGTTAATTGCACAATTTAGGAGCTCATGGTATCAGCGTAATGTATTAGTATGGACTGAGGATTGGTTAACCACATTGGCTGTTGCTGAGTCCTCACTTGGAGTACTGTATACAATGTTAGCTCCCATATTTAATAATGAATAAACTAACATCGGAGACCATTCAAAAAAGATTCACTTAGCTGCTTTGAGGACGAAAGGGTTGGCCTATCAAGAATAGATAAGCAGAAGTGATCTGATGGAAACAAGATTCTGAGGAGCTTGACAAGGTAGATGTTGACTAGATCTTTTAGCACCAGTGAAGTCTCAAACCAGGGGACATTACATAAGGGAACATTCATTTTAGGAAAAGTAAAGATTTTTTTTCTCAGATAATGGCTAGAATTTTCTCGCCCAAAAACTTGTGAAAGTTAAATGTGGGAGGGGAATGGTTGGGTTACTCTTTGGAGGGTTGTTCTGGCTTGTTGGGCTGAAGGGCCTGTTTCCACATAGTAGGGAATCTGTGATTCTATCTCAAATTATTTTAAAAGAGGGCAGATATACTTTTGAAATATTGAGCAGTTGAGGGCTATGCGGATCAAGTATAAAAGAAGTGTTGAGGTCTGGGTTGGCCAAGCCATGATCTGATAGAATGGGGGAACAAGCTGAAGGGAATGAATGCCCTACGCCTGCTCCTTGAGGCTCCGTTTCATGTTTTTTTTGTTTTCAAAGAAGAGTGTGATACAATGTGCTAAAGAAGATGTTGTGAAAAGCAGTGAAAATGAGGTGTTTATGTACTGATTCAGATGGCATTGATTCATCAATCACAGCTATACAGTCATGAGTAGGAAAGCGATTCCCTCCATGAATAAAGGAAATCTACTGCAGAGCTTACACAAAGGGAATTCTGACCCTCAGTAAACTCTCCCATCACATTACCCAACATATCAGTTAAGCAGGACGCACTGCGCATGCTCTAGCCAACAAATGACCCGCGGGTGATTGATGTCAGTACTGGACCAATGAAAGGTCGGTGGGCGGATCTGGAGGACCTAGGGGAGGTTGGTCCTCCAACCAATCAAAGTGAATGAAGGGCGGAGCTAAACTAAACCATGTGATCACCCTCGCGCGCAGCGCAGAGTCGCTGTAATGAATGTTCGGGAAGTTATGGATACGGTAAGGATACGGTAAGGAAAGAAATAAACAGGGAAATGGGATAAAAACTGTGCTGCTATGAGCAGAGAGGTTTCACAAACAAATTGTGCACGACGGAAAACATAAATTTGAACGTCCCAGTCCCGTGTTTGCAGTAAATGGGGAATTGCCTCAGCGCGGCTGCAGGCCTGAGTGAGCGCCGCCATCTTTATTCGGGACAAAGATTCACTGGACACGCCATCTTTGTAGGGGGCAAGGTGCAGCCAGGCGCATGTGCAGCCTTTCTCTAGTACAGAGTCATTGGGATCATAGCAGCCAATACTGCTCTGATTCACCTCTGGGCTCCCTCATAACCACTTTGTCAATATCTAACTTCCTCCGTCTCGAACCATGGGTGTAGTTTTGATCTGTTTACTACTGTATTATTACTTTTATAGACCCTTTGTAAATGAGTTTTTCACTGCGGCCCAGCCCCTGACCATGGACTGCTCTATTATCAGATTACTTTTTTCTTGAATATATTTGACAGTCAAGAATTATTTTTTCCAAGAAGCAAGTGTATTTTCCTTCCATTTCTGAATATCAAATTCTGCACCATTTTCATTCCCTGTAATCCATTTTGCTCTCCCTGAAACATCAACTGTGTTTCTCCTTCCACAGATACCAGTGATTAATGCCAAAGCCCTGTTGCTTGTGGAGAGGGTGATGTTTGACTTTCTTGTACAGCTGCAGTTTGTGTGGTGAAGGTGCTCCTTACAATGTGGTTGGGTAAGTGGCATTATCGATTATTCACTCAGCAACAGTGATGATTTGAAAATAATGTCCAAATCAACAACAGTTTGTATTTTTATTATCATGCTTATAATTTCACAAAAATGCTATTGAGAACTTTAGACATTACGCCAGAGATGGAGATATTAGGTCAGGTGACCAAAAGCACTGCCAAAAAGCAGGTTTGAGGGATGTCTTAAAGGTGGAAAGCAGACCTGAGAGGTTTTGGCTGCGAATTTCAGACCATGCTGCTTCAGCAACTGTAGAAACAGCCACACAGGTGAAGTAATAAATTAACAAATGGTTGGGAGTCTCGAAGAAAATAGGTTGTCGAGGTCTCAAAGTGTGTGTGGTGCAGGGAGCTAGGGATTATCGCAGCCAGAAATTAAATCAAGTGTGAGAATTTTAAATTGAGGGATATTGGCCAGGTGAGACTAGATTGGGTTGGGGTATCTGGTCAGCATGGATGGGTTGGACCGAAGGGTCTGTTTCCATGCTGTACATCTCTATGGCTGTACGCTGTTGATTATAATTAGGAGCCTTTTGATAAATCAACAAGCAGAGATTTAGACTTTCTTGATATTACAGTGAGGTTGAATGTGGGAAGCTGGCCCTGAGTGTGTTTGGAAAATGAAGTCTGGAGATAACACACGATGGATGAGAGTTTTAGTAAATGAGCTGAGATGAGGGTGGAATCAGCTAGAATTAGTGATCTTGGAGTGGGACTGAGTTGTCACACTCACCTCGCCTCTGGGATTCAGCTGGTGGCCAGATTGTGAATCAGGGCGGTAACACAATCGGGAGCTGAGTGGCCCTGGTGGAGCCTAAAATGAGTGTCACTCAGCTGGCTGTTGCTGAGCAGCTGCTGCTTGGTAGCCCAGTTGATGACATCTTCCATCACTTTACTGCTGATCGAGTGTGGACTGATGGACGGAAATTGGCTGGGTTGGATTGCCCTGTGTTTTTGTGTTGAACATCCCTGGGCAATGTTCCACATTGTCGGTAGATGCCAGTGCTGGAGCGGTACTTGGCTTGGTGGGTGGTAAGTTCTGGAGCACAAGATATCAGTATTATTGCCAGAATATTTGCAGGGCCCGTAACCTTTGCACTACTTAACCATTTCTTGATGTTATTCAAACTGAATCGAACTGGCTGAAAACTCACATCTGTGATGTTAGAAACCACTGGAGAAGGCTGAGATGGATCATCCCACTTTGCACTTCTGGCTGAAGATTGCTGTAAATGCTGTCATCTTATCTGGTGCATGGGTGTGTGAGGCCCCTCCATCAGTAAGGGTGGGGATTTCTGTGATGCTTCCTCCAGTGAGTTGTTTAATTGTCCATCACCGTTCACAACTGGGTGTGGCAGAACTGCAGAGCTCCGATCTGTTCCACTGGATGTAGGATCACTTAGCTCTGTTGCTTGCTGCTGATGCTGTTTGAAATGCAGATAGTCCTGTTTGATAGCTTCAACAGGTTGGCACTTCATTTTTAGGTCTGCCTGGTGCTGCTCATGGCATGCCCTCCTTTCCTGTACATTGTGATGGGTGAGTGCAGGATTTACAAACCCATGAGATTACAGATTACAGCTCTGCTGCTGTTGATGTCCCACAGTGTCTCCGAGATACCCAGTTTGAGATCGTCCATCTCTTCGAAGTCTGTCCCATTTAGAACGGTGATAGTGCCACTCTACGCAATGGAGGTTTTTCTCAACTTTAAGGCAAGACTTTGTCTCCAAAAGGAATGTGTGATGGTCGCTCGTACTGATACTGTCATGGCTAGATGTATCTGCAGCTCGTCAATTCATAACAATGAGATCAAGTATGTTTTACGCTCTTGTTGGTTCCCTCACCACCCGCTGCAGACTCAGTTGAGCAGCTATACCCTTTAGGACCTGCAGCTCAGTCAGTAATTCTGTTGCAGAGCTAGTCTCGATTGTGGACATTAAAATCCTGTACCCAGAGTAAGTTTGACTGCATTTTATTGCCTCAGTGCTTCCTCCAAATGTTGTTCAACATGAAGCAGAAGTGATTCATCAGCCAAGGGAGGACGGGACGTGGTAATCAACAGGAGCCATGAGACTTCCTGGTCACCGGAGTCAATGCTGAGTACTCCCAGGGCAAATCCTCCCTGTCTGTACACCACTGTGCCACCACCTCTGCCTGGTCTGTCCTGCCAGTGGGACAGGACATATCCAGAGATTTCAGGAGAAAGTAAAGACTGCAGATGCTGGAGATCAGAGTCAAGGGTCTGGTGCTGGAAAAGCGCAACAGGTCAGGCTGATGAAGGGCTTAGGCTCGAAACGTCGATTCTCCTTCTCCTCGGATGCTGCCTGACTGTTGTGCTTTTCCAGCACCACACTCTCGATATCTAGGGATAGTGATGGTGGTGTCTGGTCATTGTTTGTAAGGGATGATTCCGTGAGTATGACTATGTCAGGCTGTTCCTTGACTAGTCTGTGAGACAGCTCTCCACATTTTGGCACCAAAAACCTTATGTTCGTGAGTAGGATGTTGCACCATCGAGAGGGCTGATTCTGTGGTTGTAATTTCTGGTGCCTTGTTAGTTGCCAACTGGTCCATCCAGTTTCATTCCGGTGTTGAGACTTTGCAGTGATTATTTCAGTGAGTAGCTGGCTGGGCCGCTGTCAGGTTGGCAGGATTTGTTTCGCCATTGACAATGGTTTCATGGAGATCAGCAGATTCCTAATACGTTCTTTTTTTTTTCTTGAATTCAGATTCCACCGTCTGCCAATATGGGATTCGAACCAGGACTTCAGTCGTTTGTTTTAATATTCTGGATAAAACCGAAATACATCAGGTTTGATCACTCATTTTAAATATCACTAACCCTGGTTTTGTTTCTTTGTAAAACACTGTCCATCACCCTGTCTCCTCCATCCTCCCCTCCAACAATGAGTGAGGAGCACATGGAGTTTCTCTGTCACTAAGACTGAGATAATCCGATCTGCTGTTTCTCTCCCTCCCACTAGCCCACTGAGCCAAACTGCCTCACGTGGTGTTCCTGGTTTTTGTCCTAAACCTACATCTTTCTCCAGTGTCTTGTCAAGCCTTATCAGAGCTCACCTTGACCCTTTACCCTAATCTCACTAAACTCCCTTTCCAACTCTTTCCTCCGCTGCCGCCTCATCACTCCCCCTCGCCAATTCATAGATATTGTTCCTTGTTCTGTCTGTTGGTCTTTTCTGGTTATGTCCTTCTCTCCCATTCTGTGAAAAACTGATATTTGACCTCACTGTTGTTGGAAAATCCTGCTCCATCTCCATTCTCCCTTTCCTTTCTGAATTCCTTGCATTTGGTGTCCCTCAACGATCTATCTTTGGTCTCTCCTGTATCTCACGTACATAGTGCCGGGAGGTGATATCATCCAAAAACAGTGTTAGGTTTGACATGTACACTGACGATGCCCAGCTCTCCCTCCCCATCATCCCTCTCCATTTCTCCACTGTTACTCAGTTATCAAACTGCTTATCACATTCCCACTACTCAATTAGCTGCAATTTCCTCCAATGAAACATTGTCATGGTTAAACCCATTGCCTTACCTTTACCTTTCTGCTGAGCCCCTCCCTCCCACTGGGAACTCTCTGAGGCAGAACGACACTCTTCACAATATTGCTGTTATATCTGACCCCAAGATGACCTTCTGATCAGACATCCACACAATCGCAACACCAGGAAATCCAATCTCTTCAACGTTGCTTCTCTCCACCTCACCCCAGCTCCATTGCTACTGAAAACCCGTACCTGCGTCTGTGTCGCCTTAAACTTGAATCCAAAACAGAAGCCTTGATTCAGTGACTCAGAATCTGGTTTCAGACCCCCCTCTCAGTATTTACCCTCAGACACATTCCCTCTGTATTTATCCTGCCAAACCCCTTAAGAATCCCATCTGTCTCAATGAGATCACCTGTCTTTCTCCAAAATCCAGTGAGTAGAGTCCCAACCTTTTCAGCCTTTATTTAAATGATAATCCCTCCAAACCAGGGATCATCTCATTGAATCTTCCCTGAAATGCCTCCAATAAAGTGACACATTTCCTTATCTGAACGGACCAAAACTGCTCTCATTCCTGCAGATATGGTGGTCTCACCAGCACTTCCACACATTACTCTCAGGTAGAGACTCCAAACTCTAATACTGAAAAACTTTGAAACAAAACATTCAATTCCCCTTCCTGATTCCCTGGTGTAACTGTGTGGTAGCTTTCTGTGTTTCCTGAACAATTACCCCGGTCCCTTTGTGGTGCAGCTTTCTACAGTTTCCACCATTTAAATAGTACTTTGTTCTTTATTAACTCCTCCAAAATGAGCAACTTCCCATTTTCCCAAGTTACACCCCATCTGGCAACTTATTGCCCCCTTCTCCTGTGCATCTCTCTCTTTTTTCATAATCCTCTTAGACCTTTCCGGTTATGCCTTTTCTAGGAGATATCCCCCTTTCCCATTCTTCCAAACATTTACTGGGAACACTGGGCAGTGGGAAGGCAGTGGAAAGCAGGCAGAGTTGCTATCTTTCTAGGGATACGCTTTGGAGTGTTTGGGAGGATCTTCCTACCCATTGGTCAGGATGGAGATAACTTGCACATCTTTAGGCATTAGCCTTTCACCCCCATGTCTTATTGATGAGGCAGAGCGGCAGCACGGAATGAAAGAAAAGAAAGTAATTCTTGTTCCCCATATCTCACTGACGCTTGGATCATTTTCTCCAATGTGTCAAAGATTAGGGGGTTAGATAGGGTTGACAGTGAGAACCTTTTTCCACGTATGGAGTCAGCGATTACAAGGGGGCATAGCTTTAAATTAAGGGGGGGTAGATATAGGACTGATGTTAGGGGTAGGTTCTTCACTCAGCGAGTCGTAAGTTCATGGAATGCCCTGCCAGTAGCAGTAGTGGACTCTCCCTCTTTATGGGTATTTAAGCGGGCATTGGATAGGTATATGGAGGATAGTGGGTTAGTGTAGGTTAGGTGGGCTTTGATCGGCGCAACATCGAGGGCCGAAGGGCCTGTACTGCGCTGTATTCTTCTATGTTCTATGTTCTAACTGCTGTGTTCAGTCACATGAGCTCTCCAGTTGGAATCTCCTAGAAACCCACAGATGTCCCTCTGAGTTGACTGTTGATGCCCTCAAGGGTAATATGTACAGTAATCCTGGGCCATGAGGAGGGGATGGTGTGGGTTTCTAACTTGAACTGAGAGTGACAGCTTTTATAAACTTGTATTACAGGATATTACAGGTGGACATTCAGATGGTAATCTCAGTAAATATTCTGCTAAACTCTGATTGAATTACTCAGTATATCAGGATCTGGATATTCACATTGTGTGTGTTAGTATTGTGTTCCAGATCAATCCCATTTGCTGCTTAAAAATTCTCCTTTGAATCATCGCATTCTCTCAAAAGGTTTCCCCAAACCTTCAGTGAATCATGTAATCCTTTTATGATGACCTGATGTCTGTAAGGTTTATTATTCGAATGTGTAATTTTTGTATAAGGATTTCTCAGAGAGGGAGCAGAATATTCTTAAAGGGGAGAATAACCATTTTGAGGGGAGGCTGTTGTTTATTGGTATCAATGACATAGGAATAGAAGAGTTCACATTATTGGATCATTGGAATCTCTTGTGGGGTAGAATTGACGTCCATCAGAAGGATGGATTGTACTGGCACTGGAAGGGAACAGTTGCTAGTGCTATTCAGGAGGCATTAAACCAGTGAAGGAATGTGGGTAAACCTAGAGAGAGAGTGAGGGAAGAGCTCAGTCTGACACTGGTACAGTTCAGACGTCAAATAGTCAAGGCAGACAAGGGCAAGGCACAGAATGAGCAGTTACACTGCATTTATTTCAATGGAGGAGGCCCGATAGGTCGGGCAGAGGAGCTCAGGGTATGGTTTTGAACATCGCACTGGGATATTATAGCAATTACAGAGGCATGACTTAATGATGGATAGGACCAGCAGCTTAATGTTCCAGTGTATAGATGCTATAGCAAAGATAGAAAGGGTGCAACAGAGCAGGGGGAGAGGTATTTTTGATTAGGGATAGCATTACAACTCGGCTTCAAGAGGGTATTCCTGGGAGTACATCCAGGCAGGTTATACAGGTGGAACTGAGAAATAAGAAAGGGATGATCTCCTTATTGGGATGGTAATGTTGACCCCCTTCCCCAATAGTCAGCAGGGAGTTGAGAAGCAAATTTATTAAGAGATCACTTATCTGTAAGAACAGTATAGTTGTGTACAAGACTTGACCTTCTTTGTTATTCATTCACAGGATGAGGGTGTCACTGGCTGGGCCCAAAGGGCAGTAAAGAGTCAACTACATTGCTGTGGGTCTGGAGTCACATGTAGGCCAGACCAGGTAAGGATGGCAGATTCCTTCCCTGAAGGATATTAGCGAATCTGATGGGGGTTTTTTTTGCAATAATCAACAATGGATTCGTGGTCTTTAATAGATTCTTAATTCCAAATTTTTATTGAATTCACAGTCCACTGTCTGCCATGACGGGATCCAAACCCTGGGCCCCAGAACGTTATCTGGGTGTCTGGATTATCCATCTAGTGATAATCTCACTTGGCCATTTGGCAGGGTGAGTGACTGAGGTATCCGTGGGGCAGCACATCAGCACCAAAGATCCCATGGTCTCTGCGGAAGATAGAAAGGGCTGGGGAGGGAGATATATCCTTAGTGGTGGGGTCTGGCTGTAGGTAGCGGTCATAGCAGAGGTTACTGAAGATTAGTGGGTGGCAGGTGAGGAGTGGGGGATTATATTCTTATTGTGGTTGGAGGGGTGGGGGGAGAAGTCGGAGGTACAGGAAGTGGAGGATATGCGTTGGAGTGCATTGTTGATCAAGTGGGAGGGAAATGCGGTCTTTGAAAGAGGAAACCTTTCTGGGTTGTCCTGGAGTGGAATTGCTTCTTCTGGGAGCAGATATGGCAGAGGCAGCGGAATTGGGAGTACAGGATCACGTTTTTACAGGAATATACTCGAGGGTAATCAGGAGAGCAAAAAGGGGACTTGAAATATCTCTAGGAAATAGTTTAAGGAGAATCCAAAGAGATTCTACAAATATATTAAGGATAAAATAATAACCAGATAGAGAATAGGACCCCTTAAAGATCAACAAGGCCATCTATGAACAACAGGAGGTGGGAGAAATACTATGCTCTTCTATTCTGGAGAGTTTGGAGAAATAAATAGTGATAACTTGAAAAGTGTCTATATTACAGAGGAGGAAGTACTGGATGTCTTAAACAGTAGCAAGGTGGATAAATCCCTGGGACCTGATCAGGTGTATCCCAGAAATTTGTGGAAAGCTAGGAAGGTGATGGCAGTGTCCCTCCCTGAGGTATTTATATCATTGTTTGTGACAGGTGAGGTGCTGGAAGATGGGTGCCATTATTTAAAAAAGGTGGTAAGGAAAGGCCAGGGAACAAGAGAACAGTCAACCTGACGTCAGTGGTAGGTAAGTTGTTGGAAGGGATTCTGAGGAACAGGATTTACATGTATTTGGAAAGACGAGGATTGATTAGGGATAGTCAACATGGCTTTGTGTGTGGGAAATTCTCTCTCTCTAACTTGATTGAGTTTTTTTGAAGATGTGACAAAGATGATTGATGAAGGCAGACTGTGGGCGTTGTCTTTATGGACACTGAACGATGTTCCACAGAGCAGACTGGTTAGCAAGGTTAGATAACATGAAATGTTGGGGGAACGAGTCATTTTGGTACAAAACTGGCTTGTAGGTAGGAGGCAGAGGGTGGTGATGGAGGGTTGCTTTGCGGACTGGAGGCCTGTGAGCAGCATTGTCCTGCTGGAATGGATATTGGGTCCTTAAATAAATGACTTGGATGTGAATATATGAGATATGGTCAGTGGGTATACAGGAGACACCAAAATTGGAGGTGTAGTGGACAATGAAGAAGGTTAGTTCAGAATGCAACAGGCTCTTGACCAGATGGGCCATTGGAGCGAGGAATGGCAAACTGGGTTCAATTTAGACAAATGTAAGCTGTTGGATTTTGGAAAGGCAAATCAGAACAGGACTTGTACACTTAATGGTAAAGTCCTTGGGAATGTTGCTGAACATAGAGACCATGGAGTTCAGGTTCATTGTTCCTTGAAAGTAGAGTCGCAGGTAGGCAGACTAGTGAAGGTGGTGTTTGGTATGCTTATATTTATTGGTCAATGCATTGACTACAGAAGCTGGGACATCAAATTGTGGCTGGACAGGACATTGATTAAGCCATTTCAGGAATTATGTTTTAAGTTCGAAATTCCCTGTTCTGGAAAGGATGTTGTGAATCTTGAAAGAGTTCAGACAAGATTTACAAAGACTTTGCTAGGGTTGGAGGATGTGGGCTACAGGGAGAGGGTGAGTAGGCTAGGGGTAATTTCCCTGGAGAGTCAAAGACTGAGAGGTGACTTCATGGAGATTTATAAAATCATAAGGGGCATGGATAAGGTGAACAGCCAGGGTCTTTTCCCCCAGTTATGTGGGTTCAAAACAAGATCACATGGACTAAAGTTGAGAGGGCAAGGATTTAAAATGGATCTAAGGGGCAAAGTTTTCAAGCTGTGTGTGGTGTATGTGTGGAATGAGCTGCCAGATGAAGTAGTGGAGGCTGATACAATTACAACATTTGAAAGGCATCCGATTGGGTACGTGAATAGGAGGAGTTTCCAATGATACGGACCAATAGCTGGCAAATGGGGCTCCGTTTATTGAGGATTCCTCATTGTCATGGACAAATTGGACCAAAGGTTTGTTTCTGTGCTGTACATCTCTATGACACTAATAAATGAAAATAAGATATGTTCCTCTTTTGTGGAGAGCTAGCAGAAGCACAGATAATTGTCCTTGGAGCTGAGAAGGTTAAGCAGTGATTTTGACCAGGTGCAAATTTGTTTCTAGGATATCTAATCTGCAGAGAGAGGGGAATTGTTAACAATGTCACAATTTTAGTAACTATTTTCAGGTAATTGGCAAATAATGTGAATATGTGAACATTATTTTATTCAGAAAGTTCTGAGTATCTGGAAAAGTCTGAATGGCAGCTGGACACAGACTCAGCAGTTATTCATAAACAGATTTGGAATTTTGCTTTTTAAGGGAAGATTTGGGGGCTATGGGCAAATGGGAAGGGAATTGGGACAGATTTGCAGCATCTCCAGAGGGAGAGGGTACATCCCAAATGGGCTGAATAGCCCCAGCCCCTGTGCTCTGTGATATTGCCCCATTGACTGTGAATGTTGAAGCTCATCCCAGGGCAGAGAGAGGGAGGATCCCACCACCCACCTCGCAATGGGCCTCGATGATTGATGTCAGCGCAGGCCAATAGGGGGCAGAGAGCAGTACTGGAGGACCAGGTTGTACCAGTTTGTCCTCCAAACAATCTGAGTGAATGAGGACATCCTCAAGGCTGGAACTAAAGAAAGGCACATATCACAGAGATCTGAGAAACTGGAGGACATGAGATAGGGAGCGTTCTGTGGCTGGTGAGGAATTATATAAATAAGGAAGAGTTGTGAGGCTAGATGAAGTGACAGTGATCGGGAGAGTTGAGGATGGAGGAATTTAGAGTTAATGAGGATTAGAGTCCTAATGTTATACAGCAAGGAAACAGGCCCTGTGGTCCACCCAGTCCATGCCGACCATAATTCCAAACTGAACTAATTGTACCTGCCTCCGCTTGGTCCACATCCATCCAAATATTTCCTATTTACGTACTTATCTGAATGTCTTTTAAATATTGTAATTGTATTCACAGCTACCACTTCCTCTGGAAGTTCATTCCACGTGTGTAATTTTTTTTTTAAAAAGCCCTAATGTCTTTCCCCTCAAATCTTTCTCATTTCTTCTCAAAATGAATGCACCCGAGTTTTGAATCCCCCTCTCTCCTGGCTATTCACCTTATCTACACTCTTTCTGATTTTGTAAACCTCTAATAAGGTCACCCCTCAACCTCGTGCACGCCAGTGAAAAAAATTCCCAGCCTATCCAGCCTCTCCTGAGAACACAATCCCTCCATTCATGGCAACATGCTGGTAAATCTCTTCTGAACCTGCTCCAATTTAATAACATCCTTCCTATAACAGCACAACCTGAAATGGACAGAGTATTCCAGAAGTGGCCTGCCCAACGTCCTGTACATCCTCAACATATAGTCCCAACTCCTGGACTCAAAGGTCTGAACGATGAAGGTAAGTGTGCTCAGCACCTTCTTAACCACCCTGTCCACATGGAACACACACTTCAAAGATCTGAAGCCCTCGGTCTCTTTGTTCCCATATCACTACTCAAGGCCCTACTTTTATTGAGTGTAAGTCCTACCCTCGTTTGTTTTGTCAGGATGTTATATTTTTTATTTATTCCAATCCAAAAAATTTTTGAGTATAAAGGCAGTAGGAGTATAATTAAGAGGGAAATCAGGAGGCAAAAAAGGGGTGTAAGATAGCTTTGGCAAATAGGGTTAAGGATAATCCAAAGGGCTTTTGTAAATACATGAGGAACAAAAGGCTAACTAGGGAGAAAATAGAGACCCTCAAAGATCAGCAAGGCAGCCATTGTGTGGAGCTGCAGGCGAAGGGCGAGATAGGAAACAAGTATTTTGCATTAGTGTTTACTGTGAAGAAGTACATGGGAGATATAGAATGTGGGGAAATAAATGGTGACATCTTGAAAAATGTCCATATTACAGAGGAGGAGGAGGAGGTGCTCAATGAGTGGCTAAGGAGCTGGTGCAGGGGAAAAGGATTCACGTTTTTTGGATCATTGTGATCTCCTCTGGAGTAGAGTTGACCTGCATAAGAAGGATGGATTGTACCTGAATTGGAAGGTGTCTAACATCGAGGCAGGGAGACTTGCTGGTGATACTCGGGAGGCATTAAACCAGTGAGGGAGTGGGTGTAAACCCAAGAAGATAGTGAGAATAGAGGTATGTCTGAGGCTGGTACAGTTCAGAAGTCAAATAGTCAAGGCAGGCAAGGGCAAGGCACAGAATGAAGTCGGACTGAGCAGTTGCACTGCATTTACTTCAATAGAAGAAGCCTGACAGGGAAGGCAGATGAGCTCAGGGTGTGGTTTTGAACATGGCACTGGGATATTATAGCAATTACAGAGGCATCACTCAGGGATGGATAGGACTGGCAGCTTAATGTTCCAGGGTATAGATGCTATAGGAAAAATAGAAAGGGGGAGAAGGAAGGAGGGGGAGTGGCATTTGTGATTCGGGACAGCATTATGTTTTTGCTTAGGGAAGATATTCCTGGGAGTACGCCAGTGAAGTTATTTAGGTGGAACTGGGAAATAAGAAAGGGATGATCACCTTATTGGGATTTTCTGCAAGGATTTCGTCCGGGTGCTCTGGTTTCCTCCCACAGTCCAAAGATGTACAGGTTGGGTGGATTATCCAGGTTGAATTACCCACAGTGTTCAGGGATGTGAAGGTTGGGTGGATTGTCCAGGCTGAATTGCCCACAGTGTTCAGGGATGTGTAGGTTGGCTGGCCCTGGGAAATGCAATGTTACAGGGGGAGGTTAGGAGGCTCTCCAGGTCAGTATCAATGTGATGGGCTGAATGACCTGCTTCCACACTGTTGGGAGTCTCTAATAATTCTACTAGTTTTAAAATAGATACAGAAAACAATACACCAGATCTAAAAGTTAAGGTTCTGAATTGGACAAAGGCCAATTTTGATGGCACAAGGCAAGAACTTTCATCTAGCCCCTCAAGCCTGCTCTTCCATTCAATAAGGTCAGGGCTGATCTTTTCATGGCCTCAGCTCCACATTCCTGCTCTCTCACCATAACCCTTAATTCCTTTCCTGTTCACAAATCTACATTTTGCCTTAAAGGCATTCAAGTTGAGAATGTCAAATGCTGCACTCGGCAGGGAATTCCACAGATTCACAACCCTTTAGCTGAAGAAGCTCCTCCTGAACTCCGTCCTAAATCTGCTCCCCATTATTTTGAAGTAATGCTCTGTAGTTTGACCCACCCCCAGTGGAAATAGCCTCCCTGCTTCTGTCTTATCTACTCCCTTCATAATTTTATTGTTTCCTCTCCAACCTCCCATTCTTCTAAATTACAATGATTATAGAACCAGTTTTCTCAATCTCTCCACATACACCAACCCTCAACTCCCAACTCAAACTAGTGAACCTCCTCTGTACTCCCTCCAGTGTTAGTACATCCTTCCTGAAGTAAGGAGACCAAACCAGTACACAGTACTCCAGGTGTGGCCTCCCCAACACCCTGTACAGCTGCAGCATAACCATCCCTCTAGCAATGAAGGACAATATTCCCTTCACTGCCATAATTACCTGCTGCACCTGCAAACCAACTTCCTGTGATTCATGCACAAGGACACCCAGCTCCCTCTGCACAGCAGCATGCTGCACGTTTTCACCATTTCATCATCAGTTAGCTGTTAGTCCAGCCAAAATGGATGACCTCACATATCCCAACATTGAACTCCATCTGCCAGATCCTTACCCACTCACTTAACCGATCTGTATCCCTGTGCAGACTGACAGTGGCCTCTGCAGACATTGCTCTACCTCATCTTTGTATCAAATATGAACTCTGACACCGTACACTTGGTCCTCAACTCCAAAACATTTGTGTAAGTTGCAAACAGTTGTAGTGCCAACATTAATCCAAACACCCGTTTATTCCCATTCTTTATTTTTTGTTGGTTAACCAATCCAGTATCAATGATAATACATTACCCACAATGCCATGCATTTTTACCTTATTCAGCAGCCTTTTGTGTGGCAACTTGTTGAATACCTTCTGGAAATCCATGTACACCACATCCACCGAGTCCGCCTTGTCCAACGCACTCGTCGTATCCTCAAATAATTCCAGTAAATGCGTTAAACGTGACCTGCCTTTCATGAATCAATGCTGTGTCTGCTCAATGAGACAATTTCTACCCAGATATCTCACCACTACTTCCTTGAGAGATTCAAGCATTTTCCCCACTACAGAAGTTAAGCTAACGGGTCCTTTTTGAAAAATAGTGGCACCATATTTGCAGCTTCCAGTCTGTCAAAACCATCCCAGAATCCAACAAATGGTAGTGAATTATCACGAGGTCTATTTGTTATCTCTTCCCCCCCCCCCCCCCCCCCCCACCCATCTCTTTTGGTCCCTGCGATGCATTCCATCAGAGCCTGGATACCCATCTACCTTTAGGCTGTTATCTTTCCCAACATTACCTCTTTACTGAGAATGATTGTTTCTCTGTCCTCATCTGCCATTGCCTCCATAGGCCTGCGACAATGAGAGTACACAGACAGTATGTTCCTGTTAAGGCCAAGGCTGGTAGGTGTAAAGAATGCTGCCTGACGAAAGATATTGTGGGTCTGGTCAAGAAAATGAAGGAGGCAAATGGCAGGTACAGAGAGCTGTTTTTGTGTGAATCCCTAGAGGAGTATAGGGGCAGTAGGAGTATACTCGAGGTAAACCAGGAGGGCAAAAAGGGGACATGAGATAGCTTCAGGAAATAGGTTTAAGGAGAATCCAGAGTGATTGTACAAATACACTAAGGACAAACGAGTAACCAGGCAGAGAATAGGTACCCACAAAAATCATCAAGGTTGTCTGTGGAACCGCAGGAGGTGAGAGCGATTCTGTATGAGCGGAGAGGTTTTACAAACAAAATGTGCACGTCGGAAAACACAAATTTGAACGTCCCAGTCTCGTGTTTTCAGTAAACGGGGAATTGCCTCAGTGTGGCAGCAGGCATGAGTGTGTGCCGCCATCTTTATTCGGGGCAAGAATTCTCTGGACACATGTGGAGCCACCAGCTTTGTAGGGGGCAAGGTGCAGCCAGGCGCATGTGCAGCCTTTCTCTGGTACAGAGTCATTGGGCAGGATTTACACAGAGCACATTCAAACTCTGAGAAATGGATGTCTATTTCTGGATTTGTTTCGTCATTCATTTAAATAATTTGGTATCGTAAATGAGTTTACAGGTCATACAAAATTGGAGGGGTGTGGATAATGAAGAAGGTTACCTCAGATTACAATAAGATATTGATCAGATGGGGTTTAATTTAGGTAAATGTGATGTGCTGCATTTTGGAAAAGCAAATCAGGGCAGGACTTGTACACTGAATGGCAAGGCCCTGAAGACGTTTGCGCAACAAAGAGAGCTTGGACGGCAGGTTCATAGTCCTTGCAAGTCAAGTTGCAGGCAGATAGGATGATGAAGGTGTTCACTATGTTTTCCTTTATTGGTTTGAGCATTGAGTATCGGATGTGGGAGGTCATGTTACTGTACAGGACATTCGTTAGGCCACTTTTGGAATCGTGTGTGCAGTTCTGGCCTGCCTCCTATCAGAAGGGTGCTGTGAAACATGAAAGGTTTCAAAAAAGACTTACAAGGATGTTGTTAGGGTTGGAGGATTTGAGTTGTAGGGTGAGCCATAAAAGGCAAAGATGCTCCGGTGTTAGAATCATGAAAGTGTTGGCCCCTTAACAGCGCATCAATGAATATTCATGGGCTATGCATATATCTACATGAACACAGGCCACTCACAATATGAACACCTATCTCCCTCTCTGTGCCTACATTCCTTGTCTATGTGCCCTTTCCTGCTTCCCTTGTAACATTGTGGGTCTCATTACCCTCCCTGTACTGCAGCTATTCCCCTGTGTTTCTGTGTTTGCCTCAGCTCTCATGGCCCAATTCAGAGAGTGGTTAGAATTATCTCCCACTGGGAGTCCCATGTTTATAATTACAGTTAAATAGGGTCCCATGTCATCTTTTAAATGCATCAAACCGATTTCATCATCACATGTTGTGGTTTGGTAATCCCCCGTGGTCCGTACATACATCAGGCTTCCTCTCTGTATGATCCTCGATATTACCCTTGGTTCCCTGAGACACCAAGGTTATTTCAGCCCATTCAGCCTGTCCCCTCCCCAGTGTGTCCCTGTAATATCTGTAAATGCCTGGAGCCACTGATCGGCTGTGCATTGGGGGAACCGACTCTCACCCTCACCCTCTCATTGCAGGGACAGATTCTGCTGTACACGTCAGGGCATCTTGGCTCGAGGGAGGGTCCGTACATCATCTTCGGTGAGACTGTGTACCTCTACTAATTCATCCATATTGTCCCAATAAGGCCCATTGTTACCATTTCTCTATCAGGCTGGGTGTTCATTCACCAACATCTGTTATTCAGCGGGTAAACGGTTCAGGTTTCGTTTCTGTCAGTTCCCCTTGTTGCTCCCTACTGTCTGTCCAAGTTTGAGCTTTGATGCCCAGTGGAGCCATAGACAGGGCCTTCTGGGCCTTACAGGGTGGTGGGTGATCCCACCCATTGCCGTCCCTCTGTCCATTCGTGTGCGCTTTGTCATCATCCTCACTGCCTTCTGAGGAGAGCGGGGCACTAGGTACCTCCCCCCACTGTTACTACCACCTGGCCCTTGGCTTTAAGGCCTCACGTCTGAGAGCCACCACCTTCACTTGTTCCTGTTTCCCATAATAATTCAACACATCCTGTCATTCCTGGAATAAAACAGAGCAAAATGTGAATTTGGTTTTACTTGAAATAATTTGACATTCACTTTGACATATCTATAGAGGTGAGATTGTACTGTGATTATTTAAGTGAATTTAACGTGATCATACAATGAAAATAACTCTGATAATCAACGACAATGAATGAACAGAATAATATGTGATTATTTGTACCACTTCTTGCATTGAAAATTCAATTTTATTTTAATGCTTGTCACCCATATCACCGTGGGCATTGTTATTAGGGAATAAAGTAATGGAAGGATATCAGAGAAAATAAATAGACTTTAATTTTAGCTTCACTGCAATAATGAACCAAAACAATATTTGGAAATATGGTTAAACTACATAACAAAGTTTCCAGTGTCATTATTGACATGAAAACTATTTTAGTTTGCAAGTTGCTTTGCTCTAAAAATAATTGGAAATGAATTGTGATTATGAATTGACCATTTAAAATATATTTTGAAGAGAATAGTCAGATATATAGTTTTGGAGGCAACTTAGGAAAGGAAATAAATATGTATACATTGGTATTAATAGTTTTAAAATGTTTGGAAGTTGACTAGAATTATTTGATTGAGAGAGGCTGCATGATTATAAAGACTAACTCACCTTTTTCATCGCATTGTTGGTTTCACTAGAATCTGTTATGGTCTAAGCTCTTGTTGTGTGCAATGGACTGTCACTAACAGCTTAATTAACCGTCGAGTCCCTGATCAGGTTTCCTTTGTCTGTAAGTCAGTCTGTAAGTGAGCAACACACCTCCTTTTCTGAGGGGAAACAGAGATTCTTTTCAAAGGAAATAAGTGGCAGTTCTCACTGAGAATGGTTACTACCACACACCATAAACAGGGAAGGGTTTTTCTGAAGAATTTCATTGTCTATCTATAAATCTAATGGTATCTGTGTTTGTCAGTTTATGGAGGATTCCGCCCCTTTGTTCTGAGCTGTTTTTATACAAGCAGTTGGTTCATTCTGTCTTTGCCAAGAATGTTGTTTACTTTCCCCTTTTACTGTGATTCTGCAGGTTAGAATATTCTGAGAGTCAGTAATATTCAATAACTGAACGTTGAATGATTTTGACTCTAACAGAGCAGTGGCATCTCTCCCTACCTTCCCACTCTCTGTGGGTTAATTTTAAGCCTGGCCTGCCTGTTTAATATCTGAGGTCATGAGGTGTTGGAAAGATCAATGTGACTAACTCCATCAGCCATATATCGGTGGGATATAGTGGAATATTGTGGGATCCCTGAGGTAACTGGATCCAGGAGTACTGTTTTCCTCAGCCAGTAAATGCCAGCCTATTCTGGGATTCCAGGTCCACAGGTATGGACCAGAACCCATTCACAACATCAAGGACTTAGACTATATCCTGTTGCGATTTCAATCCATTAAATACAGTGGTGTGGTTCGCTAATGTAGGATACTCTTTAGTGGCGGATTCACTGAGGGACGTATACTCAATAGTGAGGTGGGATGAGCTGTCCGGCTTCTGTGAGTTAGTCTGGGATACTGCTGGTCTGACTATTCACTGCTTTTGTCAATCTGATACTGTCACAATTACTGCCTCCTCAGCTTTAATGGGATCCGGTTTGTGTGGGGAGTGAGAGGGCCCTTGATCTTTACAGGATCTACAAATAATAACCCACATTCCTGTTTGAGTTACCCAAACTGCTGCTTGGGTCCTAGCTATAACTCCCCAGATTCCCTGACTGTTCCAGTCTCCCTGCAAGGTAACTACTCTGGAGATGTCGACTCTCCTTTGCTTCCTGTCCCAGGCCTGTTCAGGTTGTTCCCATATTACAGTTTGTGTCTCTACATCAATAGTTGGTCCTAACTGTTCGAAATGGACAACTCCCAGAGTGGTCCCTTCCTCAGTTTCCCACAGCCCACATCTGAATATATTTTGCCATATGAATGATCTGCGTCGGGAGAAGTTTATTTCATCCAGCTTCCTTGATTCCTTCTTCGACTGCTCTCATTTTAGTAATTGAGGTGGTAAGGGACAAATCCATATCAGTCATTGATATAGATGCTCCTGTATTAATATTTGTTCTGCTGGTTCGCAAACACAGCATCAAAGAATATTCATGTGCCTACGTGAACACATGCACACACACAATGTGAACATCTATCTCCCTCTCTCTGCCTACATTCCTTGGCTATGTGCCCTTTCCTTCTTCACTTGTAACATTGCCAGTCTGGTTACCCTCCCTGTACTGCAGCTATTCCCCTGTGTTTCTGAGTTTGCCTCAGCTCTCATGGTCCAATTCAGAAAGTGGTTAGAATGATCTTCCACTGGGAGTCCCATGTTTATAATCACAGTTAAATAGGGTCCCAGTTTAAAAACAAAAAAAATGATATCATCATCACAGATTGGGGTTTGGTAATCCCCCGTGGTCCTTACACACCTCAGGCTTCCTCTCTGTATGATCCTCGATATTACCCTTGGTTCCCTGAGACACCAAGGTTATTTTAGCCCATTCAGCCTGTCCCCTCCCCAGTGTGTCCCTGTAATATCTGTAAATTCCTGGAGACACTGATCGGCTGTGCACTGGGGGGGACCAGCTCACACCCTCACCCTCTCATTGCAGGGACAGGTTCTGATGTACACGTCAGGGTATCTTGGCCTGAGAGATTTTGGCCTGACACCATCATCGGTGAGACTGTACCTCAACTAATTCATCCATATTGTCCCAATAAGGCCCATTATTACCATTTCTCTATCAGGCTGGGTGTTAACTCACCAACATCTGTCATTCAGCGGGTGAACTGTTCATGTTTGGTTTCTGACAGTTCCCTTTGTTGCTCCCTACTGTCTGTCCAAGTTGAGCTTTGATGCCCAGTGGTGCCATGGACATAGCCTTCTGGGCCTTACAGGGTGGTGGGTGATCCCACCCATTGCCGTCCCTCTGTCCATTCGTGTGCACTTTGTCATCATCCTCTCTGCCTTCTGAGGAGAGCGGGGCACTAGGTACCTCCCCCCACTGTTACTACCACCTGGCCCTTTGGCTTTAAGGCCTCACGTCTGAGAGCCACCACCCTCACTTGTTCCTGTTTCCCATAATAATTCAACACATCCTGTCATTCCTGGAATAAAACAGAGCAAAACGTGAATTTATTTTTACTTGAAATAAGAATAATTTGGCATTCATTCGACATATCTATAAAGGTGAGAATTGTACTGTGATTATTTAAGTAAATTTAACTTGATCATACAGTGAAAATAACTGATAATCAACGACAATGAATGAACTAAATAATATGTGATTATTTGTACAAGTTCTTGCAATGAAAATTCAATTTTATTTAATGTTTGTCACCCATTGCACCATGGGCATTGTTATTAGGGAATAAAGTAATGAAAGGATATCAGAGAAAATAAATACAGTTTAATTTTAGCTGCACTGCAATAATGTACCAAAACAATATTTGGAAATATGGTTAAACTACAGATCAAATTTTCTAGTGTCATTATTGACGTGAAAACAATTTTAGTTTGCAATTTGTTCTGCTCTAAGAATAATTGGAAATGAATTGTGATTATGAATTGACCATTTAAAATATATTTTGAAGAGAATTATCAGATATATTTTTGGAGGAAATTAGGAAAGTAAATAAATATGTACACATTGTATTAATAGTTTTAAAATGTTTGGAAGTTGACTGGGATTATTTGATTGAGAGAGACTGCATGATTATAAAGACTAATTCACCTTTTTCATCACATTGTTGGTTTCATTAGAATCTGTTGTGGTCTAAGCTCTTGTTGTGTGCAATGGACTGTCACTAACAGCTTAATTAACCGTCGAGTCCCTGATCAGGTTTCCTTTGTCTGTAAGTCAGTCTGTAAGTGAGCAACACACCTGCTTTTCTGAGGGGAAACAGAGACTCTTTTCAAAGGAAATAAGTGGCAGTTCTCACTGAGAATGGTTACTACCACACACCATAAACAGGGAAGTGTTTTTCGAAAGAATTCCAATCACTATCTATAAATCTAATGGTATCTGTGTTTGTCAGTTTGTAGAGGATTCCGCCCCTTTGTTCTGAGCTGTTTTTATACAAGCAGTTGGTTCGTTCTGTCTTTGCCAAGAATGTTGTTTACTTTCCCCTTTTACTGTGATTCTGCAGGTTAGAATATTCTGAGAGTCAGTAATATTCAATAACTGAACATTGAATGATTTTGACTCTAACAGAGCAGTGGCCTTGTTTTCAGCTCATTATTCACTTTCCATTTCCTGGTTGTGTTGAATGTTACAGAAACAGGCTCTGAGCAATGTTTCCATTCCCTTGTGTTGGAGTCACTGACAGCCATGTGGTCAGTCAGTTTCAGGCTGATGGATCAGTTTCTCTGTCCTATTAGATGGTGGTCACTTGCTCAGTTTCCGATGGCTCACCTCAGTGTCAGTCCATCAGCTGCTGAAACCCTGCATCCAGCATTTGTTCCCTCTCACCGTGACTACTCCAATACAGTCCCAGCTTGTCTCCCACATTCTACCTCCACATACTCATGATCACCTCAGATTCTACTGTCTGTGTCCTTGTAGCAAGTTGTGTAAAACACCTACTTCAGTTTTAACCTGATCTATATTATGTTTGGAAAGATCATTTCAAAATTTGGTTCACTGCTTCTTCAGGACCTTCCTGAAGCAGGGCTCATGCCCGAAATGTCGATTCTCCTGCTCCTTTGATGCTGCCTGACCTGCTGCGCTTTTCTAGCAACACATTTTCAGTTGTAATTGTATTAACCAGTTTATTACAAGTTACTGACAAAATATTTTAAGAGGAGCTGCTATTGGTGTTGGAAATGCTGCTGGATGGTATAATAGAGGGCTGGAGGAGAAAGTGAGGACTGCAGATGCTGGAGATCAGAGCTGAAAATGTGTTGCTGGAAAAGCGCAGCAGGTCAGGCAGCATCCAAGGAACAGGAGAATCGACGTTTCGGGCATGAGCCCTTCTTCAGGAATGAGGAACGTGTGTCCAGCAGGCTAAGATAAAAGGTAGGGAGGAGGGACTTGGGGGAGGGGCGTTGGGAATGCGATAGGTGGAGGGAGGTCAAGGTGAGGGTGATAGGATTCGAATGGAGTGGGGGC
Organism: Chiloscyllium punctatum; assembly: GCF_047496795.1. NCBI lineage: Eukaryota > Metazoa > Chordata > Chondrichthyes > Orectolobiformes > Hemiscylliidae > Chiloscyllium > Chiloscyllium punctatum. Next base: position 52,641,408 of record NC_092788.1, on the reverse strand, counting down.
GGAGAGGTCAGGAAGAAGATTGTAGGTTAGGAAGGTGGTGCTGAGTTCGAGGGATTTGATTGAGACAAGGTAGGTGGAGGAGAAATGAGGAAACTGGAGAAATCTGAGTTCATCCCTTGTGGTTGGAGGGTTGAGGTGAATACAGTACTCGGTTTTGATGAGAAAGTTGAGCAATGTAAGATTCTTTTATCTTTGTTAATAAGAAGAGGCAGAGATTGCAGGTAGGACATCCACAAGCATCCACCCTCACCACCACTGATGCTCAGTAGCAGCAGTGCCAATCAAGCGGGCTGCTTTATTCCGGATGGTATCAAGTTTCTTAAGTGTTGTTAGGGCTGCACTCATCCAGGCAAGTGGGGAGTATTCCATCACACTCCTGACTTGTACTTGGTAGCGTTTGGACAGGATTTCAGGAGCCAGGAGTTGAATTACTCTTGTAGCCACTGTGTTTATGTGGTGAGACCAGTTCAGTTCCTGATCAATGATAATCCACAGGATAATGTTGATAGTGGATGTTCAGTCATGGTAACACCATCGAATGTCAAGGGATGGTGGTTAGGTTATTTCTTATACGTGATAACCTGCATTTATGTGGCATGTATGTTACTTGCCTCCTGTAAGCCCAAGCCTGGATACTGTCCAGGTCTTGTTGTACTTGGACTTGGACTGCTTCAGTACCTGAGGAGTTATATTTTATTAACATTAAATACTCATAAGATTATGCGAATTCCTTTTTCTATCCAATATCACGGACTGTATCTTGTGGTCACTCTCATATTCATTTTCATTATCTTTTTATTTACTTCCTAATTCAGACACAAATGTTTGAACATCGATCACAATAAAATTTCATAAATTAAGAACACATGTTTCTACAAGTAAACTCATTGAATGAAATGCATTACTTCTGTATTGTCTGCATTTTGACAAAAATATAAATTCTTTTCAATAACTATTGAATGGCTCATTTATTGTCCTCAATCCATCAATCTAGGTATTATAATTCAGTCTTCAGTTTACCGATCTTAGTGTATGTCTAATCAACATCAGAGCAAAGTGTTTTTAAAATATTGAGTCAATTTATTTGTTCAGAATACAACTTTTATTATGAATTCATTATCCTTATAATACTTGCAGAATAATTTGTTTGTCTTCCTAACATGTATCGTCAGATCCATATATTATTTTAATCCATATTTTAATTTAATCCATTGCAACAATGCTATTGTTTTCAGGTCAACTATCCCACAATGGAACCAATCATTTTGCATCCAACACGCTTTGTAAACTGACTTTTGCTCATTTGAATAATCACAGTAATTTCAGCCTTATGAATTCAGAGAACTGTAACTACTTTTCACTGCAAAAATTCCTGTTCATGTCTGCGCATTGCACAGTCATGTAGTGAAATTGAATCTCTCCTTCTTCTAAGTGTACTGATAGATTTTCGAAAATCTGAGTGTTGCTAATATCTAATTATTGTTCAGTTCAGTAGGGGGTATAAATGTGTAATAATGGCTCAGTACATGAAGTAATGTGAAGATATTGCAATGTACAAACTCACAATGATTGTGAATATCAATTTTTATGTTAACCATGGAAACACAGTTGAATTGATTTAATTTTATTTCACTTCAATGCTCACAATCATTGTATTTCTTATCACAATAAGAGCGAACTATTTCATGTGACAAAATTATTTAAAATGCATTTCACTTTTTTATGGACACTAAATAGAATTAACATCCGTTTGTTCTTTCCTTTACCAATCACAGTGAAGTTTGAGTTGTCGAATGCTAGACTGATACAGCATGGAAACAGGACATTCAGCCTAACTTGGCATTCCGGCCAGGTTTCCTAAACTAAACTAGTCCCATTTCCCTGTGTTTGTCCCATACCCCTTTGGACGTTTTCTATACAATAAACAGTCCAAAAGTCTTTTAGATGTTGTATTTGTGCCAGCCTCTGCCCTTCCTCTCACAGCTCATCCTAAAATGTGAAACACACTGTGTGGAAACGTTGCCCCTCAGACCCCTTTTAAATCTTTCCCCCTCACCTTAAATCGTAGAATCTTTAAGACTGCAAAGTTACTAAAAGTTGAGAGGTATTTAGAAGCAGCGTAATAACATTCATACTTTAATCAGTGATGTGAAGCAAATAAATTCAAGATGTTGTGATCATTATAATGACAACAGTTACAAGTTGAGACAATGTTGGTTGAAAAGCAGTTCAATCGACACTTAGATATTTTCTAATCAACTCTGAGGTGATTTGACACACCTCTGTTGAAGGTGGGAATTGAACCCATGCCACCTGGTCTACTAGTACAGACATTACCGGAGTCCTCCATAATATTCCCTTGCAGGAAGGGCAGGACTATAATCACATACTTACTGTGTTTATTCACAGGGAAAACTACTGAGATATTTATTGTTATAATTGGTCTAGGCTTGTATTAGACAGTTCCAGAGTGTAATGGATCGATAAAAAGAATTAGTTATTTCTAATAATGAAGGAACGAAGCAACAATGATCTTAAATAAACATAGATCTCATGATAATCAAGTAAGTCAATATGTTTGAAGCAGTTACTCATCTGCATAAATAAAAATTAACACGCTTTGTAATGCACATGAAATGGAAATAAAGCATTAGTCTTTCAATGTGACTATTCAGCGAAAGATAACTTTCCTCATTTTCAAAAAATTGTGATTGCTAAGAATTCAAGATTTATTGTTATAGCATAGAGCAAACATTTGTTAATTCTGGTTTATTTAAACAAGAAACTCGGAAAATTTAAATCATGTTTAACATGAAAAATATTTAGCTCTTATTGTCATAATCAGATATATAGAAATGTTAGAATTGAAGTGAAATATAATCAATACAAGAATGTAAACAAAACTGTGGATGCTGGAAATCACAAGCAAAATCAGTAATTGCTGGAAAATAACTCAGCAGGTCTGGCAGCATCTGTGGGGAGAAATCAGTGTGAAAACTTTGGGCCAGTGACCTTTCTTCAGTCTGCATTTTTGCTCACAACCAATTCAATCCATCTAAGCGTAAACACTTAAAATTATTTTTGCTAAGATTAAGAGATTGCAGAGTGCAATATTGTTTACGTCAGTTGATGTATTGAGCCATAGCTCCACATCGACAGCTGGAGATATTGGATTTCAACAATGTTTGCCGGTTAGATATTGTCCATAATTAGTTTTAAAATGGCTGATAACAAATTTAATAATCATAAGAAAACTCTTTTTGCAATGTAATTGTGCAATATGTTGGAAAAAAATGAAATATTTATATGAAAAATAGTTAGCCATCTCTTAATTGATAAGACTGTTTAATGATCCTTCCATTAATATGAGAACTCAAATGAAAGAGAATGAGATAGTTAGATGTTGGATGAGAAAACTTTGGTTGATTGCAGGTGAGTTGACCTGAAAAGAATGTTAATATTTCATTATGATACTGGCACTAAGAAATAATGGATTCAACTAAAATGTGAATCTCCTGATGGTGTGAGAATTGAAATAACAATTAAACAATAATTAACGTTAGAACTCAACACTTAAAATGATTAAATATTAACAAAGCAGTTTGTACTGGATATTCATTAAGATCAGTAAACTGAGAATTAAAACATTGGGTTAATTTAAAAACAAAAATCACACCTTAGAAGATTATTCATCAGAATTGTTCTGTCATTGAAAAAAAACCTCATTTCGTCAAGAATTCTGCATTTCCCTCATTACCTGTCTTTTTTCCACAGGTACCTGTACTGGAACCCTTCTGTTTGTGATACAATTATATAGAAGTGAAATGGATTATAATCGAATTGGGGGAGTTAATAAGTTCAGTGCAGTTGGGGACAATGTAGAGGGTTGTCATATAATGCAGCAGGAAAAAGATAAATTGCAGATATGGGCAGAGTAATTAAAGGTGAAGTTTAATCCATACAAGTGTGAGGTGTTTCACTTTGGAAGCTCAAATGTTAAGGAAAAGTAGATAGTTAATAGCAGGACCCTAACAGCTTTATTATTGAAAGGGATCTTGGTGTTCAAGACCATGGCTCCCTGAAAGTGGTTAGGAAGGCAAATGGTATGCTTGCCTGTATTGGTCAGAGAACTGGTTACAAGTGTCAGGAAGCCATGTTGTAAATTTATAAGACTGGTTAAGGCATACTTGAAGTATTTTATTCACTTTTGTTCTCCACATTACAGGACAGGGATGGAGGATTTGGAGAGGGTACAGAGGGCGTTTACCAGGATGCTGCCTGGATTCAGAGAGGCGAGAAAAAACTCAGATTGCTTTTTTGTGGAGTGGCGGAGACTGGGGGAAGACTTGATGGAAGTCTCTACAATCATGAGATACGTAGATAGGGTTGACGGTCAGAAAGTTTTTCCCATAGTTGAAGCATCAAAAACTATGTGACATGCATTTAAGGTTAGGGGGAAAGTTCAAGGGGCATGTAACGGGCAATTTGTTTTTACACAGGGAGTGGTAGGTGTCTGGAATGAACTTCCATGGTTGGTGGTGGAAGCAGATACATTAAGGCTCTTTAATGTTCATTTCGATAATTTGGAAGGATATGGACCAAGAGTTGGCAGAAGGGATGAGTTTCTTTAGCATTATGTTCAGCACAACGTTATGGGCCAAATAACCAATTCCTGTGCTGCACGGATCTGTGAGAGAAAACGAACGTCTAACTCATATGACATTTAATCTAATCCATATTTAGCCAATGGTGTCAGAAATAGGAAGGAAATAAGTAGAGAACGAACTTGACTACAATCTAAAAATATAGTCAACTAAATTTACAGAGGTAAGTTTTTGATATTTGTTCTGAATTATCAGATTAATAACTTTGATGGAGATGTGTCGAAATTGTTTGCAGTTACTGATGTTCTGACCCAAACTTCCCCTTGTTAAACTGAAGATTGGACCAGAAGCCTTTTAGAAAACTTGAAAATATTCAGTAAGGTGATATGCACATCATAATTTAATCCATTATTTCTTACTGCCAATACTACAATAACAAAATCTTTCAGCTCTGCACCAAAAAGCAGTGATTTCCATCCAATGCTCTTTATAAGTAACTGAATGCTACTCGTTTCAACAATCAAAGTATACATAGCCTCATTGATTAAGAGATGTCTAAGGCATTTCACTAAGAATTACTGTTTATATCGACACATTGCTCTTTCAAACAGCAATATGAGATTTCTCATTAATATTCAGTTCACTGACAGCATATTAATAATTTAGTTATTGCTAATATCTAATAATTGATCATTCCAGTAAGGGGTATAAAAGTGGAATTATGGCTCAGTACATGGAAAGATATTGTTGTGTCTACTCTCCCAATTGTTGTGAATATCGATATTTATTTTGATTTGAATTGATTTGATCATATTTTTCTTCAACATGAAGATTTATTGTATTTCTGATCACAGGAATAGTTAAATACTTTAAAGCTAAAAAAAATTCAAATTTGTGACTTTTTTGTCAACAAGAAAAAAGAATTTACATGCGTATGTTCTTTTCTTTATCAGAGTAAATTTTGAATTGTTGGAAGTTATACATATGTGTAAGGAAGGGGAGCTGCCTGCAGCTGAATAGTCACATTGAATGTTTTTTTTGCGATTACATCCTGCTGCTAAGCATTCTAGCTATCGTTTCATTATAAGAAAAACGGCTTTAAACACATTCCGCAGTCATATTTTTCATGAATTTACAATAAGCGCATGATATGTGCATTTATCTTTCTTTCAATTGTCATGATTTTAATTTTTAAGTAAGTGCATTTCTGCTTAGTACCATCATTATTGGGAATTATTATTTCATTCTCAGTCCATTACACACAGAAACAGTCTAATTAATTCCCAGCCCAATTATCGGAATGAATATTGATTAGTTTTCATTTGAGTCATCACAATTGATTATAATCCCACCCTTCCTTGTTAGGAACATAATGAAAGACACTTGTGGATCTCTAGTAGTGTCACTCTTATGAGACTAGGAGGTGTGGGTTCGGTTCCCTTCTCCAACAGAGATATGCCAGAGCAGCTTGGAATGGTGATTAGAATATATCTAAGCAGAGTTTGAATTGATTTTCAATCCAGTTTTGGATCTGCTTCTGTCTGTTGTTCATTCCAATAATCTCTTAATCTGCAATTTATTATTTTCAGGTCATTAATAACATTATGTATCATATTACATTATATCCAAATTTTAGATTTGAGGACACTGCAGTTTTTAAAATTTTAAAGTATCTAAGTAATGAAATTCATTTTATTAAATCAAAATACATTCGGGTATTATTCATATGGTGGGCAACAGGATTTTACTTCTAGTCAGCTCAAGAATGTTCAAATATTGTTTATTCTGTGAACTTAATTCTGCAGAAGAGTTTCAATAAACATTTAACACATCATTATGGTGCAGTTCAACTCCTCACGTACACCAATCCTTATTCTCTAGTCCGAGCGGATGAAGAGATGAAGGTCGCCCGATGAAGAGGCATCACCTTGAAAGTTAGGGCTTCCCAATAAACCTGTTGGACTATAACATAGTGTCACGTGATTTTTAACTTTCCTCACCCCAGTCCAACTCCGGCATCTCTAAATCACTGTTTCACAAAGGAATTCTCATAATTTTAAAAAAGAAAATATGACTTTAATTACGAACTTTACGCGATTATGAATCCCTTCCTGTATAAGCAAAATATCTCAATGTCAATGAAATCAATGGCACACAACATGGCATGGGTTTAGAGAGTTTGAGGCCAAATACTGGGGAACCGGACTTGTTTATATTTGGCTATGTGCTGAGCATGGACGAGATACACCGAAGTATCTGTTTCCACGCGGTGTCCCCCAAAAACGTTGTGTTGCTTACACCTGCTTTAAAGGATTACTTTTTAGCGGAGCTTGCCGTCGCAGTCTGTGGCACAATCCTTTACTGTGTTCGATGCTCACGGGAAAGGTAGTAATGCGAAACACTGCAGAAAGGAACGACTTCCTTACTTTTGCTCCGACTGACCATACTATGTGAAATTTTCCGAGATCCTCAGTTAAGGACTTTTGCAGCTGGAAGTTTCCTCAGAAACGCTGTTAACTCGTAAAGTATTGAGCGAATCGCAAAACAGAAAGCATTTAACAAGGAACACAAACAAAGCTGGCATACCTAATGCATTTTCAGACACAGAGATGCATGAATGCTAAATGTGAGACAGTCCGAGGGCATGATTTATAAAGTAATCTCACAACTAACAACAGGACAATTCCAAACTACTCTTTCACACATACTGCAGCCTTAGGGAACCACCACTTCCCAGACAATACTGAAAAGAGAGAAAGAAAGAACCTAATAAGAATGGGCCATAAAAAGTGAATTTCACCAATCACAGTCTCGATTAGATTACCTTTCCCTTCCGATGTCTCCAGGACGGAAACGAAGGAAATGGGAGAAATTCAACAACATATCACATCGAAATTCGTTGGAACGATTTTCCCATTGGCCGAAAAACCAAATAACGACGAGTCGAGTCACCCCAGGACTTTGTTTCACAACAGCGATGAAATACCGGTCTCCATTCGGTTCCAGGACAAGCTCAACTTGCCTGGAACAGCACAGCTGCTTGCGATTTTCTGCGCGGGAGGCGAACACGATCATGACAGACAGAGACACTTTGAAATATTCGGCACTATCCCACACCACAGTTAATTCCCCGGGAAGCAAAGCCATTTTACTTTTGTTTTCAACATCAATACAGTGGGGACAGAAACAGCATTTTAACAAAAAAGCTGCAGCGTTGGAGTTGATCTGCAGAAATGGCAGTGGTGGGATTCGAACCCACGCCCCTTTCGAGACTGGAACCTGGATCCAGCGCCTTAGACCGCTCGGCCACACTACCAGCCGGCCGCGCGCACCATTTTCTTGCGTTTCCAACTGTGCTCTCCTGCATAACAACAGATGCCAAGTCACATGAAAATGGTTCCATGATCCCTCTCCGACTCGCACAGCTGCTGGGATGTACCCGTCTACAATATCAATTTCGCAGCAGATAATGAGAGCCCATCAATCCAGACAAAAATCAATGGTAAGCTGAGTCTATCTTCTCAGACTCCTTTCAGCTCCAAATGTATCTGTGAGAATATATGTTCGGTTATGATTTGGTCAAATAACCACGAGCTGCTTGACATTACTGCAATTTCGATTCTTGCTTTGCTAAATGATTTCACCCATTGCTTGAAACAGGGCAAGTTTCACGTTTACGCGGAACATGAAGCACACCGGACTACAGGGAAAATGCACAAAGCCGTGTTCCACATCATACCGTGCAGCGTAATTTCAGTCACTGTGTCTGTTTTGCAGAAAAAGAGTCCCAAACAATGTTCTCCACCCTAAAACCGGAGGTCGCATTCCTATTCGAGAACGACAGATTACATTGTGAGGATGCTCTGCCCTCGGAGCCAGTTCGAGATGCCACTTTCCTTGCCTTTTACCCTAACCGTGCAATTTGCTGCAGAGATGTTCACTCCTGGACATCAGCCACATGGATAGCTACTGAGTTGGAAACCTGTGTGGGAATCGACGAGAAGCGACTCAATAAATTTTGCTCAATTCCATGGTGCTTATTAGAAATGCATTTTCTGTTCACCTCAATCTAAAAGGCAGTTTCTCAACATAGTAACAAAGTCAAAAGGTAATTACCTCACCCCACCCCCACTCCGGAAGAGGTGCTAACTGCCCTTGATTGCTTTCTGTTCTCGATGTGAAGAGCTCTCACGCCTCTGAGTCACCTTCACGTGTCTGGTTGCTGAGTGAGTCACAAAGAAGGAGTTTCTCCAGAGCTGCAACTGCCTGACTTCCCCACTCGACTTCGCCGTTTACATTTTCCTGCTCCTCAGTGATTTCAAGAAAACCAAATGGATGCGATGTCATTCTGTAACCTCTCTGTCGATTCCTCCGTTTCAGTTCCAACGTGGCTTAGGTCTCGGGGCGCACCTTAATACTAGCGACACCATGAAAGCACAGGTCCAGAGGTTCCTCTGAGAGTGTAATTTCTTTCATTGCTGTTGCTGATTGAAAGAGCCACTCAAGTGCGAACTGCTCCAAAACATGATTCAGGACCTCTGGTCCCAATTCTCGTACGTTGAATAACGACAGACAGCTTCCAAACGAGGCCTTTCAGAGACGCCTTTGGGGTACATTTAACAGACGGACAAGTTCAGGAATCCGTGGTGCGCTGTGACACCAGCGCATCAGCTTCTTCCCTGTCTTTGAACCGGGCCGCCTGCGCAAGGAATGCAAATGCGGTACTGCTTTTCGTAGAAGGATCAGAAGGGGGTAACTACACTCTCAAACAGAATTGCATATGATCAGAACCAGTTTGGATAAAAACTTCACAATTCTTTGCACAGTCATTAAATGGAATTGCATTACATTTCACTACGCGAGCAGATTTGTTCAAGCAACTTCGAAGGCAGGTTTGCAGATGGGAAAGCAAGCAAGAAAGCACCGTTCTTGTCCATGTAAAAGGCTGCCGATGAAGGACAAAGCAGTTTCTGCCCAGTTTCGAACTGGGGACTTTGCGCGTGTGAGGCGAACGTGATGACCACTACACTACAGAAACAAGCCGCAGCCGCCTGTCCGGCAGCTCAGGGGCATCCAGCACTGAAAGTTGAAGCCATTCTTGGTTTCACCTTTCTGTTTCCAATAGCTTGTTGTTGTCCAGCGTAATTGACATCTTCAAAACATAAAAAAAAGACACGTGAAATTGATGATAAAATATAGACAAGGATGTGGTCAATGTTTGGACCGTAGGGCGAGGTGGACTAGGCTGGGACGACTTTCCCTGCAGCGTAACGACTGCGACATGATCTAATGGAATGGTTGGAAACTGAGTATTTACGTGTTTTACCCAAGTTGGGGTGAGTTGAAAACTCGAGAGCATAGGTTTAAGGTGAGTGGGCTGAAATTGACAAAGGACCTGAGGCACATTTCCCACACAGAAGGTTGTGCGTGTATGGAATGAGCTACCAGAGGAAGCGGAGGAGGCTCAGAAAATTGCATGAGTTTCTGGATAGGATGGGTTGAGAGGGTTTGGGGCCAAATACTGGGGAACCGGACTTGTTTATATTTGGCTATGTGCTGAGCATGGACGAGATACACCGAAGTATCTGTTTCCACGCGGTGTCCCCCAAAAACGTTGTGTTGCTTACACCTGCTTTAAAGGATTACTTTTTAGCGGAGCTTGCCGTCGCAGTCTGTGGCACAATCCTTTACTGTGTTCGATGCTCACGGGAAAGGTAGTATTGCGAAACACTGCAGAAAGGAACGACTTCCTTACTTTTGCTCCGACTGACCATACTCTGTGAAATTTTCCCAGATCCTCAGTTAAGGACTTTTGCAGCTGGAAGTTTCCTCAGAAACGCTGTTAACTCGTAAAGTATTGAGCGAATCGCAAAACAGAAAGCATTTAACACGGAACACAAACAAAGCTGGCATACCTAATGCATTTTCAGACACAGAGATGCATGAATGCTAAATGTGAGACAGTCCGAGGGCATGATTTATAAAGTAATCTCACAACTAACAACAGGACAATCCCATCAATCCAGACAAAAATCAATGGTAAGCTGTGTCGATCTTCTCAGACTCCTTTCAGCTCCAAATGTATCTGTGAGAATATATGTTCGGTTATGATTTGGTCAAATAACCACGAGCTGCTTGACATTACTGCAATTTCGATTCTTGCTTTGCTAAATGATTTCACCCATTGCTTGAAACAGGGCAAGTTTCACGTTTACACGGAACATGAAGCACACCGGACTACAGGGAAAATGCACAAAGCCGTGTTCCACATCATACCGTGCAGCGTAATTTCAGTCACTGTGTCTGTTTTGCAGAAAAAGAGTCCCAAACAATGTACTCCACCCTAAAACCGGAGGTCGCATTCCAATCCGAGAACAACAGATCACATTGTGACGATGCTCTGACCTCGGAGCCAGTTCGAGATGCCACTTTCCTTGCCTTTTACCCTAACCGTGCAATTTGCTGCAGAGATGTTCACTCCTGGACATCAGCCACATGGATAGCTACTGAGTTGGAAACCTGTGTGGGAATCGACGAGAAGCGACTCAATAAATTTTGCTCAATTCCATGGTGCTTATTAGAAATGCATTTTCTGTTCACCTCAATCTAAAAGGCAGTTTCTCAACATAGTAACAAAGTCAAAAGGTAATTACCTCACCCCACCCCCACTCCGGAAGAGGTGCTAACTGCCCTTGATTGCTTTCTGTTCTCGATGTGAAGAGCTCTCACGCCTCTGAGTCACCTTCACGTGTCTGGTTGCTGAGTGAGTCACAAAGAAGGAGTTTCTCCAGAGCTGCAACTGCCTGACTTCCCCACTCGACTTCGCCGTTTATATTTTCCTGCTCCTCAGTGATTTCAAGAAAACCAAATGGATGCGATGTCATTCTGTAACCTCTCTGTCGATTCCTCCGTTTCAGTTCCAACGTGGCTTAGGTCTCGGGGCGCACCTTAATACTAGCGACACCATGAAAGCACAGGTCCAGAGGTTCCTCTGAGAGTGTAATTTCTTTCATTGCTGTTGCTGATTGACACAGAGATGCATGAATGCTAAATGTGAGACAATCCGAGGGCTTGAATCATAAAGTAATCTCACAACTAACAACAGGGCAATTCCAAACTAATCTTTCAAACATACTGCAGCCTTAGGGAACCACCACTTCCCAGACAATACTGAAAAGAGAGAAAGAAAGAACCTAATAAGAATGGGCCATAAAAAGTGAATTTCACCAATCACAGTCTCGATTAGATTACGTTTCCCTTCCGATGTCTCCAGTACGGAAATGAAGGAAGTGGGAGAAATTCAATAACAAATGACATCGAAATTCGTTGGAACGATTTTCTCATTGGCCAGAAAACCAAATAATGACGAGTCGAAACACCCCAGGACTTTGTTTCATAACAGCGATGAAATAACTGTCTCCATTTGGTTCCAGTAAAAACTCAACTTGCCTGGAACATAATGCAGCAATAGAGCTGCTTGCGATTTTCGGTGCTGGAGGCTTGCACTGCCATGTCAGTACAGACACTTTGAGACAATCTGCCCTCTCCCACACCACTGTTGACTCTCCAGGAATAGTACCCAATTTGTGAAAACCTCAACTTGCCTGGAACGTAAAGCAGCTTGTTCCCGCGATTTACCGTGTGGGAGACGTACACGATCATGACAAGATGGACACTGTCCCCCGTCTCCATAAAGCAAACTCCCAGTCCTGCTTTTTATTTGAACACGCCGCAGCCACAGAATTTGCAGTGGGGGACTCGACTCTCAGCTTCTTTAGTCATCGAGTTCTGAAGCAGGCGCCTCCGGGACCTTGGCTACCTTTCCTAGGGCTGATTCGGTTCGAATAGTGAAATTTCCTCTGTCTGATCCGCAGGGCACGCTGCAGGATTTTCAGACGGCGCCATCCTCCCTGTGACATGTACGTGGTGGATAACATTCTGTTGTGTCATGTGTCCCGGCTTTGCCAACATCACCGTTGTTTAACACCCTACATCCTGTTGGTCGAACTGTGATTCCAGTCAGAATCACAAATGTGTAAAAAATCACCTTAGCTGTGCTGGCTTTCAACAGAAGTAAATGTGCTTCTCTTTTCGTATCATTCTCTTGCCTTCTCCCTGTAACTACACATTTTTACTTTCAACATGAACATTGAATTAGTTTTTCAACAACTCGATTGAAACTGCGTCTTTGTCAATGTCAGACCCTAACCATTCCCTTTGTGAAAACATTTCTTCTCATGTACATTTTTCTTCTTTTACTAATGTCTTTAAAACTCTGCCGAATCGTTCTCGATCCTTTCAGGCGTAGGGAGCATTCCCACTTCCTTATTCCCTCTGTCTAACCCACTCATGTCTTGGAAAGGTTTAACAAGGCCAGCTTTTGGCCTTCTGCTCTCCAAGGAGACCTGTCCCAACTTTCCAAATGACCTTTATTGTTGACATTCCTCATATACCACACCATTCTCATCAACCTGTTCAGCGCTGTTTTAAATCATTTCCTGAAGTTTCTCACTAGAACTGTGCGAATATCCAGATGGTGGTTTACTCAGAGTGGGATTGTGTTGGTGAGCATCCTGAAACACTTGTTTCACTTTCCCCACATGTGGTACTGTGACATGCCCACTACAATGACACTTCTGACCCCAAAACTCAAAGGTATTTCAAAGGATGCAACTTAATGATTTACATCTTTTTATCAAACAGTTGATCGCACGACCGGACAAAAGTGAAATCAAACACCAAGGCTCGATGGCGATTTGAAGTCAGACATTCTCCCATGCCAGTATTAACACAAGCTTCTAAGCAAAGATCATGCCCTAGACACTCTTACATTTCCAACACCAAACCAGCTGAGATTCGGTCAGGTCCGACTACATCCCAATTTATTCTCAGATTTCTAAGCATCAAAGTGTTTTAAGAATATCGCCTTGTCATTTTGTCTTCTTGTTCACAGAACAGTTCTGTTTATCCCTTCTGCTTGGACTAAGTTGTCTCCATCAGCAGAGTATTCAGCTATTTCCCTCCACCGGCAAGCAGTTTGAGGGGAGGCAAGCGCGGTTACACTGTAAAGCTCGCTCTCATCAGCACAGTCAGTTCCATCAAGTGCTGGGAATCAGCAAGTTTGATTGGGAGCATCCTGCAAATATCATTTATCTCAGCCAACGATAAAGATGTTGAGCTGGTGGGTAAGACACAAGTGTACTCTGGACTCTCTACCCTCAGGTAAATTCATGTGAGGGCATTTTTGTGCAGCCTGTTTGCTGCTCAAAATCCATCTTCACACAGCAATCCTGCAGAAAGGCTTTTGTAACAATAACATCGGCGTCTTTGCTGCAATCGGGCAGCAGTGACCATCCGAGCCCCAACTTTCCCAGATAAAGACAATCCGAGTGAAAGTCTCACTCACTGAGAGCCATCCCCACGTCCCTGAGCTGTGGGGCTGCAGACAGTTTAACGCAGAAGATAGGGTGAACAATGAGACTTTGTTTCACCACCAGCCACTCTGTCCCAGACAGGAAGAAGGACAGCATCAATGTGTGGCGTCACTCACGCGCCGACAGAAGCTGTTCGAGTCCATAACGACGCTCTGACGCTTTTGTATCCCTGTGGTTATTCATAGTTGATGATGTATGTCCTAATAATGCGGAGCTGTGCCTGTATCGCAATTCTGTCTCCAACACCAAACCAGCAAAGATTCGGTCAGGTCCGACTACATCCCAATTTATTCTCAGATTTCTAAACATCAAAGTGTTTTAAGAATATCGCCATGTCATTTTGTCTTCTTGTTCACAGAACAGTTCTGTTTATTCTGTGAATTGCAATTCACAGCTTTTCATTTCACAGGGAGAACACTGCTGTGTGAAACGGCGTGGGGAATAACTGCAGGGCGTCATGCGCATAGAGCACTCTACAACTGATGTGTCTCACCTTCACCAGTTTATTACCAGCTCTGGCAAGAGAATTTGTGAATCAGTAGGAGCACACCGACAGAGAACAGGTAAAGAACTTCCAGAACTTCACAAGTGTGTTTCCTCATTTGTGCAAATTTCCCATGTGTAGCAGTATGAAATCTTCATTTCAGATACATTCAATGAAAGGAAGCAGAAAGTGAAACAACATGTAATGCGTAGAATGGAGATCTATTATAGAGAAACACTGGAGGCGGGAGTACACACACTGAAACGTGGAATTGTCAACGAGGAGAGGATGTTTCCAATCCATTAATTTCATGGTTATGAGCCCAATACGCTCCCACTGGGCCGCTCTGTTAGCACTGACCATAGCAGTTTCACACAGTCTTCAGCTTTTCGTCTGGCGTGTGGCATGTACCTCAGAGGATGATTTCAAAAGGTCTTCACTATTATTGTGCGACACTCTGTGGTGCAGATGTGTCCCGGCTGTGTCAATACGACCTGTGACTAACTTGTCACATTCTGTTGGTTTAACTGTGATTTCACTTAGAATCACAAAATATGTCACAGTGCAAAGTGAGGCCATGCAGCCCACCTTCGCTGTGCTGGCACCAAACAATAGGGAAGAGTCTGTGTAGTTTGATTGATTGACTTTATTTGATTGTCATGTGAACCTGAGTACAGTGAAAACTTTTATTTGCGATTGGTCAATGCAGATCATAGTAATCAAGGGCATGCAGATCACAGCATGAGAAAAACAAAATTTTGGACAGATTAAGGCTTTCAGATTACTCCGTACAGGACGTGCACTCTGCAAAATCGACATTGACAGGATCAGCATCATTTGAAGTTAGGGAATCCATTTCTCCTCTAGTAACGGCCTACAAGAAGGTACTGTTGTGTGTCTTTAAGCTTCGGTACCTTTGATCTGACCTCGATTTCATCACAATTATACCTGAGTCCAAAGTGGAGCTGGATGCAAAACTCCAGGGCTCGCACTTATATCACCCACCCGAGGCGATATTAGATTAGATTAGATTACATTACAGTGTGGAAACAGGCCCTTCAGCCCAACAAGTCCACACCGACCCGCCGAAGCACAACTCACCCATACCCCTACATTTACCCCTTACCTAACACTGCCGGCAATTTAGCATGGCCAATTCACCTAACCTGCACATCTTTGGACTGTGGGAGGAAACCGGAGCACCCGGAGGAAACCCACGCAGACACGGGGAGAATGTGCAAACTCCACACAGAGAGTCGTCTCAGGCGCGAATTGAACCCGTGTCTCTGGCGCTGTGAGGCAGCAGTGCTAACCACTGTGCCACCATGCTGCCCTATCACACCCAAAAGCAAAGGGACAGACCGCCGCATAAGCATGATGCATAAATCAGGTGAGTTTCCTTGTTTTTAATAAAAAATAGGGTTTTCTGTTGTTTCGGAGTGAAGACAGCACTGAGTTTTAATAACAGCTCCTTGCCGCTCTGACTCCCGGTTCCCAGGAGGCTGTGCTGGCCACTTGCCCCGCGAGCGGGCTCCCACTATGGGAGCTGGACGAACTCGTCTTCTTTTAGCAATCAGTGTCGTGGGAGAGCAATGTGTGTCCGCTCTTCAGTTTCCTATCAACCACGGGCTTATGGAGCGCGGGAGGGGGTTAGATGGAGTGGGAGATATGGAACTTCTGGAAAGCTGAACAAAACGGAGATCGTGCATGCACAAGAACTCATATTCTTTTGGAAACCTTGAGCAAATAACGCCATCTGAGACCGATAGAAAAGTGCAGAACTGTTGGGAAAGAGAGAATCTCTCGCAGTCATCGGGCAAGTGTCTGTGTCCTTCTCGAAGTCACAGCGAGGACTCTGCTGTCTGACTCAGCATGGGATGTTACTGCAGCGAGTCCTGTCGCTCAGGTACACTGGACCTGATGTGTATAAGCTTTATCACGTTACCCCCAGTTCAGAGAACAGATCTCACAGCTCACAACATCCCAGAGTGACAGGGAGCTGAAGAAACCGATTGAGACCATCATCTGAACACCTGCTGGGGAGAAAACGGACGTGGGAGTTCAAACAGTCCAGACCAGTGCTTGTTCCCAGCATTTACAATCTTGGTCTGTGTGACAACAAAAGCAGGAACCAGGAACTGCTTATCTTGTTTCTTAAAACAGGCGTGAAATTTTGCACAGCATAGATACATCTACCTGCTGTTAGTGAAATGATGAACAGCAGAGAACAGTGCACAGAGTATGGTCAGCCCTCTGGGTTATGGGCTCATCATGCTCCAACTGGGACCCTCTGCTCACAGGATTTGAACACAAACAAAGAAATGACTCAGTGACAAAATCTGTTGAAACGGATTCTGTGAGGAATTGAAAGCAATGGAATGAGAAGCCCCATTGAGAGCGGGATGTAACATTATCTGTGAAGGGATGGTTTTCCAGACTCGAGGAGAGTGCGCAGTGCTGTTTCCATGGGTCAATATCAGGATAGATAGATTGAATCAGCGTCGAATGTTATTGTAGGGAGCCATGTCGCTTAGACACACTGCACTTCTTGTACAATGGTACAAAAGCACGGACGTTTTGTGTAGAGGGGACAACTTCAAAATCGTTTATGAGGCAAAATGCACAAATGAGCAAAACAACAAAGCAACCACAGAAACTGGTGTTACTTGACGGGGTAAACCCCCTCTGTTAATGTAAACCAACAAAACAGAAAGGATTCATCCCGTGCTCTATCCTGTTACAATTCAACAGGCAGACAACGATCCCAAAAATCACCATTTAAAGGTAAAAATAACAACGTTATTGTTTTTTAAACATTTAACAGCCAATAATCAACTTCTAACTACTTTTAACTCATTTTCTCTCAACTGGTCTTTAACCTTCTGCTCTACAATACCTTCCCCAACCCCGAGCCCATTAACATTTACAAAAAAATTTCAATTTTAAAAACCAGCTAGTTGTCGAATCTTCTCTTTGTATATTCCTCTGTAGATTTTTTATCCAGGTCGGCGTTAATTGTTTTTTATGCAATCTAATTCTCCAGATAGGCACCTCTTGGAGAATTTACTAACATTCTACATGTCTTGGTATTTTAGCTGCTCTCTTTGCTGTTCTTTGCCTCTCTGGGTAACTATTCAAAATGTCCGATATTTGTCCCACAAAACGTCGGATCGTTTAATTGGTTTTAACATTGTAAAAATGCCAAGTTCAAACTTGATTGGGGCATAATCTAAACTAATTGGCCGAATTTGAATTTTCTTTTTTGTATCCATGTATCGGAATTGATTTTTCAGAAAGAAAAAAAATCATTTCTGAAGATGATTCCAGAATAGTTGAAAAACCACGTGCAGGCACACAAGGATCGAATTTAACAGGGACAGGGATTCTGGGCTGCGTGGATAGAGAGGCAAAAGTGATACACTCACGAATTGTTTAGCGTTCATCGGAAAGAAATTGCATAACACCGGCAACTGAACATATGAAGTGTAAGAAGAGCTGGTGGTGTTGAAAGGTGCAGCCGCTGGTTCTACATGAACTACTACAAATTGAAAATGTACTGAGCTGTTTGTTTTAGCTTTGCATTAAATTGAGGCCGGTTAGCTCAGTCCGTTGGCTAACTGATTTGTGGGATAGAGTGAGACTAACAACATAGGATTAATTGTCGCACTGTCTCAGGTTGCCATAAGGATCATCAGCTCCTCCGCTCACGTGATCTGTAATACAATGTGACTCTAGTGAGTAGGAATGGACCTATCGATGTCAAGCATCATTATCATTGCCATCTGCTGCCTTGAACATTGGTTCAGAATGACAAGGAACGGGACTGAGTCCATTTAATTCTCACTGATCTCTGTCTAAAAAATCCAGCGACAAGACTTGTCCTTATTTCTGTTTGAACACTCTCTTCCACACAGCAGCAAAACTATTTGTCATGAATTTACCTGATACGCTGACAACATTCAATCTACCCAAAGAGATAAATCTAATTCGTTTCGAATGGTTGAATGAGCTGTGTGAGTTTGCAGCAAACAGGATTATATGAAACGAGTTGAAAAGCCTTTTCAAGAATGTAATCCAGTGCAGTGTCAGAGATTTGAAAAAGGTCATCAAGCTAAAATATCACCTCTGTTTCTCGATCCACATATGGATAATCACCTGGGGAATATGTGCAGTTTTACGGTTAATAATTGACACCCTTCCCAAAGACTGAACAATCCCACAAATCAAAAACTGGCGCTTTCAAATAGATGCTGCTTTATTTGACATTATTCTTCAACTACACTTCAGTCTGATGCTCCAATAATTCCTGATTAACGTCAGTAAAATCAGCTTTAGATAAGGCTTGAAATTACAACAGCGGCATGTTTACACGCTGTTAAGGACCAAGCGCTGATCAGTTGCTCCACTAGAGCCGCCGGCAGCAAGCCTACAAAGTGCCCTACTCGTACCTCTCAGACCTTCGATCCACCTGTTCTACTTTTGCTGTGGTTCTGAAATTAAAGCTAAGGCAGAAGAGGAGGAACTGACATGGACCTGTGACTAATCGAGCATCAGGTTCAGGAAACGGGACACAGAAAAATGGGATTGAAAACTGGGTTTCTGTGGGTCGCTGCGTTGTTTGCAATGTTACATTATCGATGTCGCAGGGCTTCTCATTGGGTCGGCTTCAATTTAGCACAGAATTCGATTCATCGACACTTCGCGAACTTCCTTCTGCAAGTCCTACCGACAACATGAAACATACTGCACTCATCATCAATCTTCACCATGGCTACATCCAAGGACATGTTGCACAGTTTTCGTGAATACTGAAGATATAAGATGTTATACAAGAGTAAGTTAAATTTCAGTTTAAATTGTAAAGTGATAAGAATCCAGGGTAAGATACTGAATGTCCCAAATTCATGTTTATTACTGTGGCCAGAACTCTAGCCAGGCAAAGGGGAAATCTGTCCCTGAATCCCCAATACCTGCACGGCCGTTTGCTCCATGTGCCCATTTGGAAACCTGTGTGAAGGAGCATGCAGTCTGACAGAGCGCCTGGGAGAATCCTCCACCGTCTGATCTAAAGCTACAACAGGAGCTGTGTATTACAGCTCTGAGAGCGTTGGGATAAAGGGGAGGACTTTGGTATTCCGTGGTGTAGATTCACAGGGTCCTCATCATGTTATTGTTTAAAACCCTCTGTCAGAAACAGCACAGACAGTGAGGAATAGATGGGGGCCATTACACCCGCCAGCGCTACCCCGCCATTTGATGTCATTATGGTTGACCGAACACGTCAATGTCTTTTCCCAGCACATCCACAACAACCTGTCGATCAAAGGGAAAATGACACTGAATAAATCGAAAACCTCGGTGTAACTGTGGGAGGGAAATGTGTTTAGAGACAGTGTACTTCTGCAGTGGGTTTTGTGAAAGAACAGCCGATTCTGGGCTGATAATATTTCAAATGAAACAATTCCTTCAAAACTCACCACCCAGAAAGTGAGGAAACTTCTCTGGTCAGTAGCAGGGACGAGAATTCCAGACGATGGGAACTGATGATGAGTCAGTGGAACAATCATTGATTCAGCTGAAATCTGAACTAAACTCCGATTCTGGTGGGCCTCAAGCCCACAAACTTTGAATCGCAATCTTAACAATGCAGTAGATGTCCAACACGTCTTTCATTGTGCCACAGAGCTGTACTAGCCTCCATTTTACTGCACCCAAAGTTACGGTGTTCAAGTCTTTCATCAAACATCTGTTGATCCTCGCCCCACTTTCCAGTAACTAGTCCTTATCCGTGCATGCTCTAGCTCCTCAAGTGTTCGGTCAAATACTCCTGAAGACACCACACGTTCAAACAGTGAGTTCTAGACAAACAACACTTTCAGGATGTAAACATTCTTCCTAAATCTTCTCTGAACATCCTCTCTCTAGCGTTTCATCTATACCCCTGGTTATTAACACTTCCCATAAGAAGTTTCTTCCTGTCACACATATCTATCCACTTTCTGTGAACGTGAGTAAATTCCTCTCTCAGCTTTCTCCGCTCTCAGATAAAGAGCCCGAGTCGAGCTTTGCAGTGGCGAGAGTGGAGTGCTTTAAAATCACAGCAGGTCAGGCAGCATCCGAGGAGCAGGAGAATCGATGTTTCGGTCAAAAGCCCTTCATCAGGAATGAGGATTTTGAGTCGAGATTGAGGGAGAGGAATGGGGTTAGTGGTCAGGTGATGGGAAAGTGGATGAAGGTGAGGGAGAATGTGATAATTCAGAGGAGGGATTGATGGACGTGTCCAGAGAGCAGTGTCTAATTGGGACTGGGATAATGATGGGGAGGCGAAATGAGGAAGCTGTTGAAATACAGATTTATCCCGTCTGGTTGCACGGTTGGAATATGAGACGTTCTTCGTCCAAACATCGGCTGGTAATGAAATAGCGGTGGCTTGTACCCGAAACATCGATTCTCTTCTCAGCACATGCTGTCTTACGTGCTATGCTTTTGCAGCACTACACTGTCGAATCTGAGCTCCAGCACCTGCAGCCCTCACTTTCGCTTATCTTCGCAGGGGGAATGGTCGAGCTCAGGCACCACCTTGGTAAATCTCCTCTGACCACCCTCCTTTGCAAACGCACGTTTCCTGAAGGCTGTCAATCAGAACAGAACAAAACAAAATTATCCAAAGAAAAGCAGAAATATCTGAACAAAATCAGCAAGTTTAGTGCACCTGAGAGAGATTTCCGAGCCAAACGATCCGCCTTTGGATTGAATGGTATGTGTAGGTGGGGCAGGAACGCGAAAGAAGGTGTACAGTGTCTAAAATAATTGAACTCGATACTGGGTATTGAAGATTGCACAGTCTCTCAGCAGGAAATGACATTCCGCTCTTCCAACTCGCGCTGTGCTATACGGGAAGTCTGCAGCAAACCAAACTGAAATGGAGGCATGGGAACACAGTGGGGTGATGCAGTGACAGGAACCTGGAAGCTCAGTGTATTTTTTTTGCTTGCAGATAGAACGTAGGTGTACAAACGTTTGTCACCCGCTCTGTTTTTCTCTCCCCAGTCTGGATGAGATCACATTGTGAGCTGGAAAATCAGTTTTCTAAATTGAGTGATGGGCAGATAAATCAATGAAACTTACACAGTGAGGAGAGACATCATAAACGATCAGCATTAAACCTTCTCGGATTTCGTGGAATGTGCCATATGGGGAAGTGCTGGAGGTCATGGAGGATTGGATGATGGCGTACAGAGAGAAAGTTTGCTGCATAGTGCCGGTATTCAGTGGTAGGTGCTAGTGGGGAAAGGGCAGAATGTATATTTTCCTGAGCTACCTACTCTAAAAAAAAAGCTCACTACGGATCAAAAGTATTTAGTGATTTTCATTCCAACACTGACAGTAGGTACAGCTTGCAGAAGACACGTGTTTGCACTATCACTGTCACTCTGTCTGCGCGGGAGCGGTAGTACTCCCCTACGTTGATTCAGACAGAACAGTTCTTCCTGTGACATGTCCCTTCGAGAATGGAAGGACAGGTGTTAACCCGTCCTTGGAACGGAGTATCTGTATTGCTCAATAACAATCACTGAACTGTCCAAACTCCATTTCAAATAACTTGACCCATAGCCTTGTCTGTCTTGGCATCACAAATTCACATCTGAATATTTTGGAAAGTTATGTAGATTCCTGCCTCTTCGATCCTTTAATACACTGGATTCCAGATTTCAACCACCCACTGTTTGAAAACGTTTTTTCCACGTCACACTAATCTTTCCGCCTCTGACCTTAAATCGATGGCCTCCCGTGAATGAAGTCTCCATCAAAGTATAACATGGACTTCAGTCTACTCTATCCATATCCCTCAGTACTTTTTACATCTTAATCATGCCCCCCTCGATCTCTTCTTCTCTAAGAAAACAACTCTACTTTGTCCAATCTCACTTCTTCAGCCCAGACAATAACTTACCAAATCTCCCCTGCATCGTTTCCAGTGCTATCACATACCTGCTATAATATAAATTGCATAACTACACACATTGGTCTCGCTTGAGCCTTTTGAACAAGTGAAATAAATGATGCGCAATTTGACAAAAAGCTGGTGTTTGTTTTTATTAAAGTTTATTTTCCTCAATGCTGCCCAGTGCCCTTTTTCCTCAGCCTGATGTTTCAATAATCGTTGGTTAATTTCAGTAAAAGCTGCGACATGAGGATTGATCTCACAACTGCGGTATCTAAATGGATCAACTGGCTTGAAGGTCCCGATGGTGACACTTGGGCATGGTCACCCAGCAAGAGTGAGTGCAGCAACACCAACTGAACGGGGTCAATGTGAAAGTGATTTTAAGGGAAATGGGAGGGGGAACTTAAAAGAGGTAAGTGATTGTGGGAGGGAGGAAAGACTCCAAGAAGGGATGAGTCTCAATGCTGATATAAGACTCGCAGAGATGTGTGTGTGTGAGAGAGGGGTTTGTTGGCAAAGTAATCATAATCTCTGAGAATGTTTTCATGTCAAATCAACTAATTTCTTTGTGTGTTTCCTCTGCATGAGTCACAAGGAATAAAATGCAGTGACTCGGATTCGTACGAGCTTACTGCAGCCACAATGCAGAATATTTTATCATTGAAACCATCACTAAGTCATGCAGACACGTGTTTAAAAACAACAGTGACAGAAGATATGTTAGGAAGAGTAGCAGATGCACAACAGGAATATTAGGCGAGGGATAGCAGATATGTGGGAATTCAGAATTGGCTGAATTTTAAATTCGATATCCTCAGACGCTGTGGTGTTTCCATCGGACTGCATGTTGAAGACAGAGTTTGATGGATTTCGAGAAACAGAAAGTTTCAGGGGATAGTGCGAGATATTAGTGCAATGTATGTTTCAATAACAATGAGTTTTAAAACTTTTGCTTCACTAACTTACCCATACAAAGTGGTACACATTGCTGCAGTCAGTAATATAACCCCAGTTCCTAGAACCAGAATCAGGCAAACTTTGTGGCACAGCCACTAATTTCAGCCCGGAAGTGGGGGAGGAAATGAGCACATGAAGCTATTCTGTGGCACCAGTGACATGATTGGTAAAGGTGCGGACATTGAGTCATAATGATGTACAGCATGGAAACAGGCTCTTTGGTCCGACCCGTCCATGCCAACCAAATATCCCAACCCAATCTAGTCCCACCTGCAAGCACCCTGCCGATATCCCTCCAAATCCTTCCTATTCCTATACTCATCGAAATGCTTTTCAAATGTTGCAATTGTACCAGCCTCCACTACTTCCTCTGGCAGGTTAGTCCATACACGCACCACCCTCTGTATGAAAAAGTTACCCCTTAGGTCTCTTTTATATCTTTCCCTTCTCAACCTAAATCTATGCCCTCTAGTTCTGGACTCCCCGCCACCAGTGAAACGGCATTGTGTATTTATTCAAGCGTGTGAAATTCTGAGGATGGGAGTGCTTCTGGTCAAAGGTGAGGTGGAAGGGCATCTTAGTCTCAATTTATTATATTATTAAGATTCAGCAGCAGCATTAACCAGCACTGAACATTGGCTCAGAGGAAGCTTGCTGGAGCCTTAAGTGAGAGGCCAATGTATTGAAAGCATTCTAAGAGATTATCCTTAACAAAGCTGTATTTTTTTACTTTGACAATAAGAACTGATTTTGCTCACATCGTGTCCATATCAATCTCTTGCTCCAGTAAACACTCCAATCCATCGCACATTGCTTCCATTCCAACACAGGAAAGCGTAGTATTCTCTCTCAGTCTGGGATAATCTAATTTGACAATGTCATTCTTTGAATGGAGAAATGCAGCAGGGAGTTGTTAGTGCAGCGGCGATATATTGAGTTAGTAAACTTTGAAAACTGGAACGTGGCAGCTGCTCTTATTTAAATTCGATGAATAAAATCTGGAAAACGAACCCAATCTCGGGAACAGAGGCAATAACTTTAATATGCTGAAAACTCATTCATTCATGTCCCTTCGAAAGGGAAATCTGCCGACCATAACGAGTCCTGTCAACATGTGACTCCAGACCCACAACAATGTGGTTCACCCATAAATTCTCCCTGACTCAGTTCAAGGCGAATTAAGAATGAAGAACTAATGGTCTTCAGATCAATGATAACAACTTTTCGTGGGAGAATAAGGAAGCATAAAAATACATGGACAACGGGGGAAATGGGAATCGTGTCTGTGTGGACTCGAATTCAACTATTTATCAAACTAAATAGCCACAAGGATACCCGCAACGCCAAGAAGTCAGGGCCATAGGGTGACTGCAGGAAGGGATTCAATTACCCGCTGAGGTGTAAACTCACTTGCTCCGTCAGAATGCGTACAGGTCACTCACCACACCCATATGTGAGAAGTGATCACTCCGGAGAACAACTGACAGAGTGAACAGCAAGTTTACAAATAACAGCAGGAGGCCAATTCTGCTATTATCGCAGCTGTTAATCCCAACCAGCAATGAACCATGTTTGTTTGCGTGTTTGCAGTGGAGTTCCACTGTCTTTTGATGGAGACCAATGATGTAGACTTAGTTGTAGGAGCCATGATGCAGAGATTTGCTGATGATTTAACAATTGGTCGTGTAGTTGACTATGACGAGGAATGTCAGAGACTGCAGGGATGTATCAATAAGATGGAAAGGAAAAATGGCGAATTGCATTGAATTCAGACCAATGAGTGTTAACGAAATTGGGAAGAAGAAACAATAGCGATGAGTATTCTGTGGGGTGTAGACAGACAAAGAGATCTTGGAGTGGGCATTCATGATCGCTGAAGGTCAATGGGCAGGGGAATCAGTCGGACGGACGTGCGTATTGTAGCTGCTGGAGATCAGAGTCAAGATTAGAGTGGTGCTGAAGAAGCACAGCAGGTCAGGCAGCATCCGAGTCGCAGAAAGAAAATGACGTTTTGGGCAAAAGGCCTTCATCAGGAATAAGGCTGGGAGCCTCGATGTTGGGGAGATAAATGGGTGGGGTGGGGTTTGGGAGAATTTAGCTGAGACAGCAATAGGTGGATGGAGGTGGAGATAAGAGAAGAGGTTGGAGTGGATAGGTGCGAAGGAAGATAGACAAGTGGGACAGGTCAGTAGGACGGTGCCAAGGTGGAAGGTTGGAACTAGGGTAAGGTGGGAGGCGAGGGGAAATGAGGAAACTGGTGAAATCCACATTCATGCCATGGGGTTAACTGTCATGAGGCAGAAGATGAGACGTTCTTCCTCTAGACGTCGGGTGGTGTGGGAATGGCGGTGGAGAAGACCTGCATGTCCTCGGGAGAGTGGCGGGGGGAGTTGAAGTGTTCGGTCACTGGGCGTTGGGGTTGATTGTTGCCGGTGTCCTGGAGATGTTCTCTGAAGCACTCTGCGAGAAGGTGTCCGGTGACCCGACTGTAGAGGAAACTGCATCGGGAGCATCGGATGCAATAAATGGCATGTGTCGAGGTGCAGGTGAATCTTTCATGGATATGGACGGCTTCTTTGGGCAGTGGGCGGAGGTGGGGGTGTGTGGGCACAGGTTTTAAAATTCTTGTGGTTGCAGAGGAAGGTGCTGGGAGAGGTTCGTGGGTCATTGGAGGGCGTGGACTTGACTAGTTAGTCATGGAGGGAATGGTCTTTGCGGAAAGTGGATAGGGTTAGGGAGTGAAACATATCCCTGGAGGTCAGTGTTACAGATATATTTTAGAAACCCACTGACTCTCACAGCTACCTGGACTTCAACTCCTCCCACAGCTCCTCCTGCACCAATGTTATCCTGTATTCCCAACTCCTCCGCCTCTGCCACATCTGCTTCAAAAGGACCAGTTCCACAACAGAACACAACAGATGACCTTCTTCTTTAAAGACCGGAACTTCCCCTCCCATGTGGTTGAAGATGCCCTCTAACGCATCTCATCCATGTCCTGCACGTCCAACCATGAACCCCATATCTCCAAACACAACAAGGACAGATCAAGGACACGAGGAAGATCCTCAACTTCCATTCCACCAATCTCCGCAAAAATTACATCATCCGCCGACATTTTCACTACCTCTAAATTGACCCCACCACAAGGAATATATTTCCCTCCCCAAACCCATTCGTTTTCCTCAGAGACCTTTCCCTCCGCGACTCCCTAGTCACCTCCATGCCCTTAAGTGACCCATCAGTCCCTTCCAGCACCTTCCTCTGCCATCGAAGGAATTGCAAAACCTGAACCCACATCGTACCCCTCACATCTGTCCAAGGCTCCATCAAAGGTTCACCTTCACTTCCACAGATGTCATTTGTTGTATTTGCTGTTCCAGATGCGGTCACCTCTAAATTGGGTAGACCGGATATCTTCTGACAGACCACTTCAGAGAACATCTCCAGGATACCTGCAAGAATCAACTCCAGTGCCCAATGGCCAAACATTTCAACTTCGCCTCCCACTCTACTGAAGATATGCAGGTCCTGAGCCACCCCCTCGCCACTCCCTCACTACCCAATGCCTCATCTTCTTCCTTGGGACCCTTGAACCCCATGACATCAATGTGGACTTCATTAGTTATTACATTCCCACTCCCTCATCTGACCCCATTTCTAACCTTCCAGCTCAGCACCGTCCTCCTGACCTGCCCCACCTGTATATTTTCATCCCCAACTCTCCATTCCACCTTCCTCTCTGACATATCACCGTCAACCCCCACCTCTATCCACCTACTGCACTCTCAGCGACCTACTCCCCAAACCCACGACCTCCCATTTATCTCTCCACCCTATAGGCTATCTGTCTCATTCCTGATGTAGGGCCTTTGTCCGAAACGTTTATTTTTCCTCAGATGCTGACGGACTTGTTGTGCTTCTCCAGCACCACTTTCATTTTGAGGGGAATAAGTTGATTGAGAGGGATTTTGTTTTTTTTTTTCTGTTGTTGACCACAGACTGTTGCAGCTCGTAGAACTTTACCAAACACCAGTTTAGGGAATAGCTAAAGGTCTGAGCAGAAGTCTTGTCACTGCATTAATCAACATTTATTCAGTTTTCAGATTAAAGATGGAGGGCTGAAGTATGCAACTTATAACAGAATAACTTATAACAAAATGTACCATCACATTGAACACTCTCTGTAACATGTGGAATGGCTTTACACACTGGTAACTCCACCTAGTGAAAGCAAGTTGCGCCCACCAACCGAATTCAATGCATCCAAACACGGTTCTACGTTGTACATCCTCATTAGTGCTGCTGGAAATAGTTCTGCACTCAGATCTGAAGGGGTTTGCATTGTTTTCTTCCTCAGATTCCTGCTTTAAATAAACATACCAGTCAGGAACAACTCTATATAATGGTTTTCATGAACACAATGTGCAGTTGGCTGAAGTTACGTGTTTGCACTTTCACTGATACTCTCTCTCCCCAGGAGCTGAAGTCCTTCCCGAGCGGATTCAGACAGCATTGTCCTTCCTG
Source organism: Chiloscyllium punctatum (assembly GCF_047496795.1). Lineage (NCBI taxonomy): Eukaryota > Metazoa > Chordata > Chondrichthyes > Orectolobiformes > Hemiscylliidae > Chiloscyllium > Chiloscyllium punctatum. Next base: position 52,613,454 of record NC_092788.1, on the reverse strand, counting down.
TGACATGTCCCATCGAGAATGGAAGGCCAAGCATGAATTACCTTCACTGGGGAACAGAGCGACAGGCTTAAAACATTTACGACGCCCCCAGCGGAGAATTGAGCCCTGTGACTGGAGGGGACACTAACCACGAAACTGTGGAGGACAACAACATCGAAGGCGACCCTTCAGCCTGTTGTGGCAGCACTTGACAAACACAACTGCTTAACGACCTGAATCAAGTTTTCCATGATTTAGCGCATAGTCTTATATGTTTTGCCATCACAAATTCACATCTAATTTTTTTTCAGGTTAGAACGATTCTCGCCTCTCTGACCCTTTCCGCAAATCTACTCAAACTTTTCTGCCTTTTCCCGAAATCTCTTGGCCCCAGTGTTCGATCCCTCCAACAATAACAAACGCTTCTTTCAGTCTATCCTATCCATATCCCTTATTATTTTGTACATCTCAGTCATTTCTTCTCCAGTCTCCTCTGCTCGGCGACAAACAACCCCAGTCTGTCCAATCTCTCCTCACAACTGAAAACTCTTCAGCCCAGACAATATCCCAGTGAATCTCTCCTGCAACACTCCCAGTGCGATCACGTCCATGCTCTTCTGTGAGTTGCAGGACTGCACACAGTAATCTAGCTGGAGCCGAATGAACTTTTTCTTACGATTCTGTTACAGTATGATGGCGTCGCTGGCTCGACAGCATTTATTGCTGTCCCTAATTGCACAGCGGGTAGTTGAGATTCAACCATATTGTCGTGAGTCTGGAGTCACATGGAGGCCCGAACAGGTAAGAATGGCAGTTTTCTTCCTTAAAGGACGTCAGATGGTTTTGTTTTTTTTTCAACAATTGGGTATGGATTTATAGGAGCAATTAGTTTGTATTTCCAGATATTTATTGAATCCGAATTCTAACACCTAGCATGGTCAGAGTCAAACCTGAGGACGTGGTGTCTGAATCAACAGTCTTGTGGTCAGTGGTAATAGCGCTCGGCCATTGCAGAAAAGCAGTGAAACTGATCATATCCAGTGTAGTCGCTTTTCCCCGATACTGTCCTGTGCCATTTTCCTGAGCTTGACCGGCCACCCACCTCACCCCACAATAATCTCTGGTCCATGTCGGTAAAAGCTGCGACATGAGCATTGATCTCACATCAGGTATGACCAAATGGATCAAATGGTCTGCAGGTCCCGGTGGTGGGTTGCGGCACGTTCACCCAGCAACAGTGACTGTAGCCACATAGACTGATCGGTATCAATGTGAGAGTCAGTGTTAGATTCTGCGGTGCCTTAATGAAATAGGAAATGACTCCACAAACACATGATGAAAGAGCAGTGCTCCGAAAGCTAGTGCTTCAATTAAACATGTAAGATATTAACCTGTTTTTGGGTGATTTTTAACTTTGTACTGCATAGTCCAACACTGGCATCTCCAAATGAATGAAATGGGGGTATGGGATGGAAGGTTCGCTTAGTGATCGTACGAGTGAACAAATCTCTGAGAACGGGTGGATTTGAATTCTGAAACACAGCAAAGTGAGCGAGCAGAACTTGAAGGAAAAAAGTCATCACTTTGGAGAAAATTACCATGTTAAAATAACTGATTCCTTTGTGTTTCACAAAAGGCTGGGAGAAATAGAGCGATTGCTGCCGCGACTCGGATTCGAACCCAGGTTGCTGCGGCCACAACGCAGAGTACTAACCACTATACGGTCACAGGATCACATAGATGAGCATACAAACTCGAAGCAATAAGTACAGTATCATAAGAAATGTGAGGCAGACCACCAAATGCACAATATCAGTGCTTAGCGAACAGTGGCAGATATTTGGGAACTCAGAATGGGCTGACCATTTAACTGCACTGCCCCAAGTGGCTGTGGTGATTCCATCATTAATATGGTGAAAGCTGAGACAAATAGATTTCTCTAAAACATCAAAGACTCCGGAGACAGTGTAGCTTTTGTTGAAATGTATGCTGCAATAGCAATGCAGTTTAACATCGGCTCTTTCACCAGCTCCCCACAGGAGGCAGTAACCACTGCTGCCACAGAGTTCCAATTCCCAACCCCAGAATCAAACGAACTGAGTGGCGCAGTCGCGAAGATCCAACTTGAAGTCGGGATGGGAATGAGTTCGCAGAGATACTCATTGGCTCAAGTGACACAACTGGAGGATGCACGGTATTTCTATGACGGTTCCGAGGCGCAAGCAATTCCGAGGTTGGGAGTGCTCCTGGTCAAAGGCGGGGCAGAAGGGAAAAATTGTTCCCGTTTATTATGACATAGCAATCGACAGTGCATCTTGCTGAGATAACTGAGTGCCACAACTGGAGCGAGGGCGGCTGGTTTGAAGTTTGATTTTACTTCACTTTCACCCACTTCCCTGGAATGAATTGCTTTCACCATTTTCATTTCCAATTGTTTGATATCTCCCTGCAGTCTGCGACTTTCTTCCTCATGGATAATTGCATGATTAACTGTTGTATGATCTGCACACTGCTAAATCACGGCCACTACAAGTAAATATGAATCATTGATCTTTCTGAGAAAGCAGTGGACCTCACAGCAGGCATGCTTCGGAGGTTTGCAGGCGACATCAGAATTGTAGACAGTGAGGAAGATTATCTAAGATTCAAAAGGATCTTAATCCAATGAGTCGTTGGACTGAAAAAAATGTGACATGGAGTTCAATCTGGATAAGTGGAAGGTATTCCATTTTGGTACAGCAAAAGAAGTAGGGCTTTACATCGTGTTGGAGAACACGGAAGCTAGGGATTCAGGTACATAATTCCGTGTGGTTTGCATCACCTACAGGCAGGATGGTTCAAAGGCATTTAACTTACTTCCCTTCATTACTTAGTCTTTTGTATTCACTAGTTGGGACGTTAAGTTCAAGTTTTTCAGAACATTGATGAGGCCTCTTCTGGAATATGATGTCCAGTTCTGGTAGCCCAGTTGTAGGAATGATATTATTCAGCTGGTGCAGGTTCAGAAATGGTATACACGCATATTGCCAGCAGGGCAATTTCAAGACGAGAGGGCATATGTTCAACATGGAGAGAGATTTTTTTTAAAAAAAGACACGTGAGGCATTTTTCTAGAGAAAGTGTCTTTCATGTGCAATTAACTTGCTGAGGAAGTGATGGACGAGGGTACATTTGCAACATTTAAATGACAATTGGATCCAAACATGAGTGGGAAAGTGGGATTTTTACAATAAATTTATTCATGCCTAGCACATCAGTTATGTCCCAGAGGACAGTAAAGAGCCAACCACGATATTATACTTCTGGAGTCTCATGTGGGACAGAGCAGATGAATATGACTGTTTGGTTCCCGAAATCAGATGGGATTTTCCACACAACTGAGTCAGGTCACCACGAGACATTTCAATTGCAGGTGCTTATTGAATTCAAACTCCACCCTCTGTCATGCCAGGACCTGAATCTTTTGTCCCCAAGATATTACCTAGGTTTTTGGATTAGCAACACAGTAATAAAACTACAAGGGCATTATAACCACTCAGCTGATACAGCAGGAGACAGATGAGACTAGATTAGTTTGGCAGTATGTTCAGCATGGAATGGTTGGACTGACGGGCCTGTATGTCTTCATGCTGTATGACTCTATGATTGACGCTATGGTACAAATAGCTGGTTGGGATTAACAGCCGCATTGACAGCATAACCGAACACCTGATGGGAGATGTAATCCTGCTGGAGGCTCCGGAGGTTGTTTTGATCAGTGACCCCTTCCCACACACGGGACTGGTGAACGGCATCTCCTCAGTGTTACTGATTAAATAAGTTGCTATTTCGGTGGTTAATTGAATCTCTTCCTGCAGTTGCCACATTGCCCTGCTTTCTCTGTCGTATCGGTGTCCTTCTTACAACTCAGGGTGAATGATCCTTTCAAATTGTGTCCACACAGGTACAAGTTCCGTTTTCCATGTTGTGAATGTGTTTTCATTGTTTCTCATTCACCCAGAGGGTGTGAGTATCACTTGTGAGGGCAACATTTATTCTTCGCCCCTTGTTTGTTGCTGTCTGGCTACACCACAAACCCAGGTGTGATCCCAGCCTCGGGTGTCTGTCTGTGGGAAGTCTGCACATTCTCTGTGTGTTTCCATTGTTATTTCTCCCTCTGACCAAAGATGTGCCAGTTACAGGTATAAATAATGTGAAATGCAGGCTTATGGGTCAGGGAACACCGTGGGGTCTGATGGGATGCGCTTCGAATGGACCGTGTGGACTGGAAGGGCTGACAAGCCTGCTTCCCCACATGACGGTGATTCCTGAATTAAAGGTCAGCTCATGTTTTTCTGGTCCTGGAGTCTCTCGTCAGCAGGACTGGGTGAAGATTGTAGACTCCCCTGCATAAGGGACATGAATGAATGGGATTGCAGGAAATTAAAGTCATTATCTCTGTCCCTGAGATCAGGCTTGCATTCCAGGTTTTATTCGTCGAACTTAAACATCACCGTTTCCGTGTCCCAGTCGCCAAGGATGACCAGTTTAAAATATCACCACCTTTTCCAGGCTGAAGTCTTGACTGTGTGGAAGAAACTGATACTGAGCTGATGCAAGCAAATGCAGCTGCCACCGCCAGTGTCGGAATCACAGATCCAAACAGCAAAATCATCTTTTAAATCCACCACTGCAAAGTTCACGGCTCAACACGCTCCAGTTGTGCCACTCAGCTGTCTTAGCAAGATGCACTGTAGATCGCTATGAGAGTACAAACGTGGGCAACCATTCCCTTGATCAGGAACGTACTCAACCGAGGAATTTCTTGCGTCTCTATACCATCATAAAAGGACTGCACGCTCACCTGTTGCATCACTGGAGCCAGAGAGTAACTCCGCGACACATTCCCATTCCATTTCCGTTTGGATCTGGGCGGCTGTGCCGCAGTTTCTCTGATTCCGAGGCTGTGAACTGGGATTGTGTGTGATTATCTGCAACACTGATTACAACTTTAGGAAGCTGGTGAAGTCGCCGATGTTAAGTTTAAATGCTATTGAAGCATACGTTTCAACAATATCCTGTACAGTCCCCTGAGTCTTTGATGTTTTGTCAAAACAGATCAATCTCAGTTTTCAACATTCTCATTCAAGGGATCGCCACAGCCTCAGAAGACATCGAACTGAAAGATTCAGCTCATTCTCAGTTCCCACATGTCTGTCACTGTTCGCTCTGTACTGATATTGTACATGTGCTGTTCTTCCGAACATTTCCTCTGCTAGTATACTTATTGCTGCTTGCAAGCATCCTGTTCTGTGGTTACTGTGATCGTGCCTGTCGGTATTTTGCATTGTGACCACAGCAAACTCGATTTGAAACAAAATCACGGCACTAAGTGTTCTCTCCGTTGTCCTTTTTGTGACACATGCTAAGAAATTAATTGTGTTACCTTCAAATTCCACTCTCTCACATCTCTGCGTTTCATATATCAGGATTTAAACGCCCCCGTTGTCGGAGATGTCCCTTCTACCCACGATAATTAACCCTCCTTTCTGTCCATCCCCCCATTTCTCTGAGGAAATGCCCAATCTATCACTCTCTTTCACACTCATACTGTTCTGTCTGTGCTGCTGATGCGGTGACTGTTGTTGGGTGAACGTGCCCTAATACTAACATCGGGACCTCCAAACAAGTTGATCCATTTGGATACCGCGGTTGTGAAATCAATCCCCATGTAGCAGCATTTACTGACATAGGCCAGAGACAATTGGAGCGTCAGGCTCATGGAAAATACCCAGGGCAGTTTTGGTGAAAAGACATTTTATCGGAAAAGATCAGCATTGTAGCTTTCTGCGTTGGTCTTGTGGTAATTTCATAGGACTGATAATCCATAGATCCAGGTAATAGTCTGGATACTTGAGCTTGAATCCCACAATGCCATGATCGTCAAATCTGGATTCAATAAATATCTGCAATGAAGAATCTAATGACTACTATATATCCATTGACAATTGTTGAAAACAAATCTGTTTCACTAATGTCATTTCGGAATGGAATTTGCTATCCTTATTTGGTCTGTGTTGCATGTGACTTGAGACTCATAGCAATATGGTTGAGTCTCAACTGCCCTCTGGGCAATTCGGAATGGGTAATAAATTCTGCTTAGCTAGAATCGCCCTCATACTAATACAGAAATTTTTAACAAACTGCTCATAAGGCTCACGCAAGAGTGTTGTTGTGCAGTTTTGCAAATCACATTATAGCAGGGATGTGATCACACTGAGAAACTTGCAGGAGATATTTCCCAGGATATTGTTTGGGCTGAAGAGTTTCAGTTAGGAAGAAAGACAGGACAGAGTGAAGTGTTTGTCGCAGTGTAAAGGAGATGTAGACAAGACATGATTGAGTCGGGGTATGGACAGGGTTGACTGAACGAGTGTCCCATTGATGGAGGGGTCGATAAGCAGGGGCCAGAGATTTAAGGAGAAAGGGCTGAATAGTTTGAGAAGATGTGCGGAAAAGCTTTATCAGCCAGCGGGGGGTTGGAATTTTGAATACACTGTCTGTATTGTTCAGAGAGGCAGAAACCCTAATGACCTGAATAAATATTCAGATGTGAATTTGTGATGCCAAAACATATAAGGCTGTGGGATAAACATAGTGAAATAGAATTCAGTTCAATAAGCAGTTGTTTTTGACAAGTGTGGCCACAATTAGCTGACGGGCCTCCTTTGACACTCTTGCCCTCGGTAGTATAATGGTTTGTGTCCCTGCCTGTCACAGGGCTCAGTTCTCCGCTGGGGACAGCGGAAATATTTTAAATCTGTCACTCCATTCCCAAGTGCGGGTTTTGATACCTGTCCTTCCATTCTCGATGGGGCATGTCACAGGAAGGACACTGCTGCCTGAATCAGTGTGGGGAAAGGCTACAGCTCTCAGGGAGGCAGAGTGTCAGTGAACGTGCAAACATGTGACTTCTGTAAGCTGCATCTTGTGACTGTGTTGGAATGATAAACATTTGACTGACTTGTTCTACATTGAAGTGTTTATCAGAAGCACGAAGGTGAGGAATAAACAGGGAAAAAGCATTCAAATATGAGTGCAGAAACACTTCCCGCAGCACGAATGAAATCGTAAAGTAGAGGGTAGTGTTTCGATACATTGAATTTGGTTTGATTTGCATTGATGAGGCTGAGTTACCAGGGTATAAAGCCATTAAAAAAATGATACAGCATTTGCTCACTATGATGGAACATTGACTCAGTAATTCGCATTGCTGTTCGGTCGTAGGATAAGGTTGCTTGGCAAAGTTAAATTGCCGTCTCATGTCCAGGGACTGAATGAAGCATTTTAAGAGTGAATTCACCATGGGCTACGTTAGAAAAATGTCAGAAGTCACAGAACGCCAGGTTATTGTCCAACAGGTTTATTTGAAATCGTTAGGGAGACGGCTGCCCCTTCTTCAGGTGAAATATACGGGAATAGGGAGGAGAATTAGGTCTGGGTGAGATGCTCTTCAGAGTGTCAACACTGGCTCGATTGACTGAAATGCCCTTTCTGCACTGTGGGATTCTGTGATTCTATTGGAAAGGATAATGACGGTGTTGACTGGGGTGTAAAGCCATGAGAGACGAGGCTGACGGCGTGTACTGAGGATGAGATTTTATTCACTTGTTGCCTTGGAAAATTTACAACAGTTATCCCTGTACTAAGGAAGACTTAATGGGCCTTCTTCACGTTATGAAATGTTTGGACAGAGTAGTTAGGTGGAAAATTCCCTCTTTCAAGTAAGTAAACATCTCGACGTTAGGCATTCAACGCCTTTGATAAAACATGTGAAGGACAAAGAAATGATGAGAGTAGAATCACTGTCACTCCGATAATGTGTTTTTCAAAATATTTGGTAAGGCACATTTGGTGACATACAAGCAATAAATTTCACAAGGAGAGAGACAGCGTGTGGCTAGATAAAGGTGTTGGGGCGGGATGTAGTCTGTTGGAAGTTGCGGGGAAACAATGCCTACGTTGGTTGACTTTAAATGTAAAGACTTTTCGTGAACGCATGCAGCTGAATAAGATTCGGTTCCAAAAACTCTGGATTTTGAAAGATTTGGCATAATATTCCACCTAAACCATTGTAAATGTAACTAAGTTGATTTTTCTTGTTGTGAAGCGAAAATATTACATAATGAATAGGAAGTGATCAGTTGCTTTGAGATCTACTTCCTGCTTTAATCATATGCGTTAAGGATGTGAGAACAAAAGCCATCATGTTAGGGCCATTTAATACTGCCAAAGCAACAAAGCTGGTGAGTTTTCTTCTCCAATTTACCCCTCTGTTTTTCTAAGCAGTATTTTCCTTAAGCTGAAATAAAGTCGGAGCAAATTTGAATACAATATTTATTATTCCAATGAGATAAATCTAATTCACTTCCGATTATTACAATTAACATTGTGAGGTTGCAACAAAATTAAAATGAAACGAACAAAACAGCGTTTCTTGCGATTTAATCCAATTCAGGTACAGCCATATGAGAAAGGCCATTGATCCACAATGTAGCCTTTATTTCGCTCTCCATTGCTGCTTCTTCACGTGAGAGAGAAAGTGACTGAAGAAGTTACGAGACAAATGTCGGTGTGAATATGATGGAAAATTCTTGTTCTACGTTTCGCTCTGACACAGTTCTGACTCAGACTGTATCAATGACAGCTATTCATTCTGTGGATATGGGTATTTATTGGTATTTGTCGTTATTATAATCCTGGTGAAAGCAGAAACACAATGGTGTGGATTCGATTCCACTCTGGAAATTACCATAACTTTCACCACATGTAACCTGATGAGGTTACAAGTCACACCTCTACAAATCGTGCTGAGGAGACCGAGAGATTATGGTGGTGGGTTGTTATACCGCTGGGCTTCACATTCAGGGGTTACAGTCACACTCTGGTTGCTAACCACAAACCGTTTCAGCAGTTTGTCTTTGCATCTCTGGAATACACTGGTTCAAGGATCTTGTTCTTGCCCTTCACTGCACGGGAGATTCATGAATAATCGACACCTAATTAAAGTCGAAATGAAGAGTGAGAGCAGTCATTCTATTCAACTTTCCATTAAATTGGTGGAATGAGAATGAACACATTTTTCTTTCTGCCCCACATTCCATCTTGTCTTTCTGTGAATTTCCATCGAAAGGACGAGAAACAAATAACAAGAGATCGGGAGCACAAGTTTATCCAGTGGGGTTGTTCATGAGTATTTTACCCAAACGCTTCACACAAATATCTGATCAGTATTTCAAACAGTCATGCGGAATTGGAACCACAGAAAACCTCTCCAATGAGACTAACCTTTCATTCTTTCACAAATTTCTGCTGTGTGTGAATCATACAATGATCCATCATCCAGCGTGATCACTGACTTGCCAACTGTCTAAGATCTACCAACTTTCTTCAGCAATCACAGCTTCAGTACACAGCCACCTGTGCTGGGCCCAGTGTCATTTGTTGCCCCAGGTCATAGCACATTTCTTCCTCCTGAGTTTATGAGCCTTATTCCTGATCTTTCTGATCTGTTTATTAAAACTTTTCTATCACTTCATCCCATCCCCTCACAATTCTGAACTTATGAATAAAATAAGGCGTTAGACCAAATGTTAAGCAAGTGTAAGTACGCCATTCAGCCCATGGAGTCTACCCCACCATTCAAAGAAATCATGGTTGATCTGATAATCTTTAACTCCTTTCTGCTCACTTACCTCGACAAAGTTTTATCATCTTTCTGATTAACTATCTGGCACAGTTTGAAAATGTCCAACAACACAGTCTCAACAGCGGTTGCTGAAAAATGCCACAGATATTTTGGCCCCTGAGCAAAGAAATTACTCCTCATTTCTGAATTAAATGGGCAATATCTCGTGCTGAGATTATGTCCTCCGGTGCTCTCCTCACAGCATGGGGAAACCCACCTGCCCGTTTCTCCCCAGTCAAGATTCCACGAATATTGAACGTTAATAATTCTACCCTTCACCTCCTTTGTTTCGACGAGAATAATCCCAGCCTAACCAATCAGTTCACGAATCTCCATTTTATACAGAGTTGGCAACATCCTTGAAAAATCTCTGCTGTCCCCTGCAGCGTTATTACATATTATTAAGACAAATGGAGAAATTTCGGTGAGGAAACGGGTTGAAATTTCAGGCGCAGAAGGGAATTGGAACTTGAAATCAGAAAGAGATTGGAATCGGATTGATTCATAGAAGGACCAAATACAGCAATGATTACTCTGACAAATGTTATTTTAATCATATTCGATTGACATTCAATGGCTTCATTGTAACTGAATTCCTCCGTGTAATCGTCCTGGGAGCGAGTATTTAGGAGAAATGGAAGTCGATCGCCCATATAAAGAAGTTGATGACAAAAACATGTCCACCGGTGGACTTTGTTTGATTATTAATTCAACTCTTGTCTCCGTGAAGGCCACATCGTCTGCAACGCAGAAATTAGATGTTTAACAGAACCCTCTCCATTTGCCTCGGTGGGTGCCGCTCCAATACCACAGAAGGAACTGGAAAAACTCTTCGACAAGACAGTCACATAAGTGTACATTGTTCAACAACGGGATATTTATACCCTGAACTACTAAGGCGCAATTGCAGCAGAGAGCACGTCCTAGAAGGTTCACTGAAGGAAGTCATCCAGGTTTTGTTGACAGAACCGTCAAAGCTCAAAAACTGTGCCGACTATAACGACAAGGTTGAAAAGACACTGTAACGTCACCATTTACAAATTACCCTCCAAGGCACATACCAGTATGACTTGGACAGGAATCAGTGGTAAATTCATTGAGTGGTGAAGCGGTCTTGATAGGCAAAGAGTTATACTTCAACCCTCCACCTTTCATTTAACCATCTTTAAAAATGTAGATTATTGCATTGACCAGACTTGTGCTCATTCATTTAGTTGTTTCCTAAACTGGCGGTTGCTAAAGATCGAATGACATCCTGAGCCTGTGGTCAACAATAGAAAATATCCAAAAAGCCTCACAAACATCTGATCTTCCTGTCCAACAATCTTCATAGATCTCTAAACCTTCACTCCAAACTCTCTTTTTTCCTGTACACCACTCAGAACCCTCACTGTTATTGTTTTAACTCCCCAAATTCATTACCACTTAATTGTGTGGATTCAATTCCATTCACCGTCTTTACCTTCCACCTGATTGATACAACCCTGTGGTCCCTGATATTATTCATCACAGTTAACTACATGACCAACTGATGCATCGTCTGTAAACTTCTTAACATGACTCCTCCAACTAAGTTTGAATTATTGATCTACATCAGGAAACAGTCGTACTCCACCGGAAACAGGCATCCAAGCATGGTTCATTGCTGGATGGGATGAACACCTGCAATAACAGTAGAATCGGACCCTTGCTATCATTTGTAAAGCTGATGGCAACTCTGCAGGTTGCTCTACTGACTGATTCCTTCTCACAATTGGGAGTGGTGAATAACCTGTCCACATCGTGACTGAGCAAGTGAGTTTACATGTCAACTGTTAATTGAATCCCTTCCTACAGACCCCACCCCGATGGACCTGACTTCATGGCGACGTGAGTATCATTTTGTCTATTTAGTTTGGATAATCAATTGAATTTGAGTCCATGTGGAGATGACTCCCAGTTTTCACCATCATCCATGTATCATTTTTATCCTTCATTGTTCTCCCCCGGAGTGTGGCCATCATATTCTGAACAGCACTTGTTGTTCACAATTAACTTTCCTTGAACTGAGTCAGAGGGAATTTATGGGTGAACTGTACTATTGTGTGTCTGGAGTTATGTTGGCAGGTCTCGTTAAGGACGGCAGATTTCCCTTTTGAAGGGATATCAATGAATGGGTTTTCAGCAAAGTAAAACGTTTTGTCATTTTTCCTCTGAGCTGGTTTATATTCCAGATTTTATTCATCGAATCTAATTACCAGCAGCTGCAATGCTCCAGTCTCCAAGGGTTGCTCCAATGGCCCAAATATCGCCATTACACTTGCAGATGACACGAAGATTGGTGGAGTAGCAGAAAGCTTAGGGGACTGACAAAGAATAAAGGAGAATATAGATATACAGGAGAGTTGAGCGGAAAAGAGTCAAATGGAGTTGAATCCAGGCAAATGTGAGGTGATGCATTTTGGGAAGTCCAATTCTAGAGCCATGTATACTGTAAACAGAAGAGCCTCGGGTTATGTTGATGAGTAGAGAGATCTGTGAGTTCAGGTCCTTTGTATCCTGAAGGTGGCTGCACAGGTGGATCTAGTGGAGAAGAAGTAATATGGCTTACTTTTAGCGGACGGGGCATTCAGTATAAGAGCTGACAGTTCATGCTAAAATTGAACAAGATTTTGGTTCAACTGCATTTAGAATGCTGTGTATATTTCTGGTCGCCAAATTACCAAACCGATGCGGATGTTTAGGAGAGGGTGCAGAGAAGGTTTATGAGGATGTTGCCTGATATGGAAATGCTAACTCTGAAGTGAGGTTGAGTAGGTTACGTTTGTTTTCATGAGAAAAAACGAGATTGAGGGCGACTCGATTGATGTCGATAAAATCATGATTGGTATAGCCAAGGTGGAAAGTGATAAGCTTTTTCCCAAGGTGAGGGATTCAATAATGAAAGGTGACACATTCAAGGTGAAAGGTGAAAAATTTAAGAGATGTCGTTTGATGTATTTTACACGGAGGATGGTAGATGCCTGGATCGTGTTGCCAGCAGAGGTAGTAGAATCAATCACAGTAGATCCATTTCAGGTGCACCTGGACAGATACATGAGTAGATGGGATGCAGAAGGATACAGACGTTTAACAATTGGGTGATAGATTTAGACAGTGGATTTGGATCAGCTCAGGCTTCAACGTCCAAAGTGCCTGTTCCTGGGCTGTAAATTTTCTTTGTTCTTTGTTCTTCTTTGTTACTGCTCTGCCAACTTCATGCCACATTGCTGCATCTCAGAGAATGACATTGTCAATTCCAATTATCACAGAGGGAATGAGAATATGACATGTGGCTGTGTCGGAATGAAAGTGATGTACGCTGGGTTGCAGTGTTTACTGGGAGCAAGAGGCGGATGTGGAGACGAGGTGATCAAAAACAGATCTTACTGTCAAAGTAACAAAACAGCGCATTGTTTTGGAAAATTTCAGTGAATGCTTTCATTTAATCGACCTCTCGCTTCAGGGTCCAGCACGCTTCAGCTGAGCTACTCTGCAGTGCGGTTAATGCTGCTGTTGCATCTTAATAATCTAATAAACGTAAACAAATATGATCTCCCTCCCGCCTTTGACCAGGAGCACTCCCAGCTTTGGAATTTCATGCGCCTCTGCGCCATAATAGAAGAAATACGTGCTCACCTTCAAACCAGTCAATCCATTTCGATACAATGGTTGTCACATTAATTCGCATGTAGCAGCTTTTACCACATAGACCAGAGATTATTGGAACATCAGGCTCTGGAAAAGGACACAGGGCAGCACTGAGGAAAAGAAAATTTATTCGAAAATAGCTCTTTCTATGGATTTCTGCATCACTAATATCACTTGCTCTTTTACCTCTATCTTGTCTATTGTATGCAGTTCTGCAATTCACATGATAGCACGGATATGATAGCATTGGAAATGATGCAGCAGAAACTTACCAGAATATTGTCTGGGTAGAAGAGTTTCAGTTATGAAGAGAAATTGGATAAATTGGGGGCTTACTTTCTTAGAGCAGAAGAGATTGAGAGGAAACATGATTGAGATGTACAAAATAATCAGGAATATGGATGGCATAGACAGAAATAAGCGTTTCTCTTTGATAGTGAGATCGATCACGGGGGGAAGGGAGGGTGGCATAGACTTAAGGATAGAAGAGGATATATTTGAGTGAATGTGCAGACAAATGTTTTGAAACAGCCGTTGAATAAAATCTGGAACTCAGTGCATGCAAAGGTTGCAGAGGCAGAAATCCTCATAACTTTCAGAAGTATTCAGATGTGAATTTGTGATGCCAAGACATACAAGGCCATAGACCAAGTAATTTGAAAAAAAAGTTCGGATAGTTAAGCAAATGTTAATTTCCAGTATTAACAAATAGGCTACATTTTGCATAGAATTCCTGGGTAGTACCACCGCATGTCACTGCGTGAGGTCGGGTTCAATTCGCTTCCAGGACGTGCGCTTGCATATTGAGAGGGCTCAGTGAGTGGAACTGCGCCATTCAGCGTCAGAAACCCGCCTTCGATTCGAGTCTTGTGTGACTGACTGAGTGGAATTTGTACACTCCTTTCTCTCTCTCCCGTGTGAGTTTCCTCTGGCTGCTCCAATTCCTTTCCACCGTGCAAAGGTGTGCAATTCAGGTAAACGGCAAACAAAATCTGAATGGACTGTAAGTGCTGTAAATCAGAGACAAAAGTCAGAATTGCAGCTCGAAGAAAACAGAATATCCATTTCGGGTCAACAGATCCTTCCTCGGAACTGTTTTCAATTCGCAATGCTAACTATGATTTCTCTCCACTGATGCTGCCTGACTCGCTGAGCTTTTGGAGAAATTTCTATTTTTGTAGGTGGATCACAAGTGCGGGTTTAGAAAGATAGAGTGGGGCAGTGTGAAATTCTTCCTCGGCACAGTGCAGAATCAACTGGCCACATAGTTTCTCTTAGCACTTTGTCGAATTCCATTGACTCTGAATCTATGCGTTTTTGTCCTTTTCTAAGTCTCTGGTTTTCACATCTCTCCTGTCATGTGAATTGCAGAGCAGGACAATCGACGTTTCCAGCATAAGCCACCATCAAACCGTTCCTACCTGACGCCTGGAAGCTGAACGCGTCATATTCTGCCTTGGGACCCTGCAACCACACGGGATAAATGTGGATTTCAGTGGCTTCCTCATTTCACCACCCCCCCCCACCCCACAATATCACACTCTGAAGCATCCAACTCAGCACCACCCTCCGCACCTATTCATCTCTCCCCCTCTTATTTATCACCTTCTCCCCGCCTCCATCCACCATTCGCTTTCCCAGCTACCTTACTCCAAACCCAACACCCTCCCATTTATCTCTCAGTCCCCACCCACAAGACTCAGTCGTGATGAAAGACTTTTGCCAGAAACGTCGTTTCTCCCGCTCCTCGGATGCTGCCTGAGCTGCTATACATTTCCAGCACGACACAATCGCCATGGCGAAGATAGACAAGCTCAGCTCAGGCTCTTTATCTGAGAGCGGAGAATACTGAGTGAGGAAGTGATTAAGGGGCACATTAAGGGGATCGGTATGTGTGTTAGGAATGAACTTCTTATGGGAAGAGTTAACAACCAGGGATCTCCGTGAAACGCAAGGGAGAGGATGTTCAGAGGACATATAGGAAGAACGTTTTCCCCCTGAGAATGTTGTTTGTTTGGAATTCACTGTTTGAACGTGTGGTAATTCTATGCGTCATCAAAATATTTCAGGAGTATTTAGCCTAATACTTGAGAAGCTAGAGCACACATGGATAAGGATCAGGTACTGGAAAGTGGGTGAAGATAAACAGATGTCTGATGAAATACCCGAACACTGTACAGAAATTACAGAGCATGACAGCATGGGAAACGTAAAGGCATGGAAACTACTGGCGATCTGTTATAAGGGGTCTGCGGAATGCTACACTCGTCAAAAGGTCACTGGGGCCGGATGGGGCCAGTGTGGCAGGATGGGATAAGTATAGTGGAATGCTCCTACACCAGTTAGCCGCATCAGACTAAGGCTGTAAAGTTACTATGGCAGACTGAGATAATAACAATTAATAAAGTCAGCCTGGCCTACTAAATATTATCATGGCTGGTTGGGACAAGTCGTGATAATAACTACGAAGGACATGACTTTAAATAATTAATTGATAGTAGAGTCGCTTGTAGCAGGATATGACATTATATATCTAATCAGTGGTTAGTAGAGTCAGCTTGGGACATGAAATCATTGTGATAGATGGGGTAACTGAATATCTAATCATGACAGGTTAGTCTGGGATGGAAGATCATTGTAGCACAGGTGGCAGTAGAATACTTAATAGTGACAGGAGAATAATATTAAGTAGAATTAGGAAAAAAAACTTAGTGACAGAAGTAGAATAACAATGGGAACTAACACCACTGATTTATTGTATAGCTGGAAGTGGTGTAATTCTGACTAACACAGTTGGGCATTCTGATAAGCTAACAAAACATGTTTTTAAAAAAATGTATGAAGTGATGAAGTTTAATTCAGGTATATGCGACCTGCTGCATTTTGACCAAGCAAATCTTCGCAGGACTTATACACTTAATGGTAATGTCCTAGGGAGTGTTGCTGAACAAAGAGACCTTGGAGTGCAGATTCATCGCTCCTTGAAAGTGGAGTCGCCGTAGATAGGATAGTGAGGAAGACATTTGGTATGCTTTCCTTTATTGGTCAGAGTATTGAGTACAGTAGTTAGGAGGTCATGTTGCAGCTGTACAGGACACTAGTTCGGCCACTGTTGGAATATTGCGTGAAATTCTGGTCTCCTTCCTACCGGAAAGACGTTGTGAAACTTGACAGGTTTCACAAAAGATTGACAAGAATGTTGCCAGAGTTGGCGAATTTGAGCTGCAGGGAGAGGCTGAACAGGCTGTGGCTGTTTTCCATGGAGCGTCGAAGGCTGATGGGTAACCTTATAGGGGTTTACAAAACTATGAGGAGCATGGATAGGGCAAATAGACAAAGTCTTTTCCCTGGGGTCGGGGGCCTGAACTAGAGGGCGTAGGTTTAAGGTGAGGGGGAAATATGTAAAAGAGACCTAAGGGGCATCCTTTTCACGCAGATGATGGTACGTGTATGGAATGAGCTACCAGAGGATGTGGTGGAGGCTGGTACAATTGCAAAATTTAAGAGACATTTGGATGGGTATATGAATAGGAAGGGCATGGAGGGATATGGTCCGGGTGCTGGCAGGTGGGACTAGATTGGGTTGACTGAAGGGTCTGTTTCCATGCTGTGCATCTCAATGACTCTATGACTCTATGCCATGGACCCTGAGGTTCGGTGGCATTCACGAATTTGCTTTCTGAATGCCACGGTTTTTGTTTGAAAATAAAAGATCTACTTCTTGAAACACTCACTGCATCTCCTGATATTTGTCGACATTTTGTCCATGACAACCGCAACTTTGGGTGCAGTAAAATTGTGGCGAGCGTAGCTCTGTGGCGCAATGTAAAGCATGTTAGATTTGAACAACTTTGGGAACTTTGTTGTTCAATGTTTGTGAGTTTGAACCGCACCAGAATTGGAGTTTAGTTCAATTTTCACCCGAATCATTGATTTTTGTACTGATTCGTCGCCAGTTCCTGTCGCCTGGGGATTTCGTCCCTGCCACTGACCAGAGAAACTCCTTACCTTCTTGGTTGTAAGTTTTTATGGAACCAAACCGTTTGAAACATGATCAGACCAGAATCAGATGCTCACCAGCAAAACATGCAAATTTCGTTCAGAAACCCACTGTCTGTAAACACATTTCCCTCTCAAAGTTGCACAGAAATTGTCGATAGCTTTAATGTCTTATCCCGTTGTGCGACAGGTTGTTGTGGATGAGCTGTGGAAAGACATTGACGTGTTTGGTCAGCCATGGTGATATCAAACGGCGGGTAGTACAGATATTTGGAATAGCCTCCTCCTGTTCCTCTCTTTCTGTGCTGTTTCAAAATTAACATGATGAGGGCAATGTGAATCGACGGAAAATCAAAGTCCTCCCCTTTACCCCACTGCACTCACAGCCAGAGTGGACAGCTCCTATTGCAGCTTTAGATCAGATGGTGATGGATTCTCTCAGGCGCTCTGTCAGACTGCAAGCCCCTTCACACAGGTTTCCAACTGGATACATGGAGCAAGCAAACGTGTGGATATTGGGATTCACGGACAGATTTCCACTCTGCTGGGCTGCAGTTCTGGTCACATGAATTTCTGACATGCTGAGTCTTTCTGTGCATTCTACCTACTTTACGATTTAAACTGTAATTGAGTTTATTCTTGCATAACATTCTTACATCTTCAATATTCATGGGAACTGTGCAACTTGTTCTTCGATGTAGGAATGGTGAAGATTATTAATGAATGCAATAAGTTTCATGTTACCTGTATGAACTTTCAGAAGGTAATAGGTGAAGTTTCATTGATTCGAATTCTGTGCTGATTGAAGCTGATCAAAGGAAATTCCCTGCAACAGCGGCAATGTAACATTGTCTGTTAACAACGCAGGAACCACCAGAAACCCATTTTTCAATTTAGTCTATTTTTCACATTTGTGTGTCCCTTTTGTATCGTTTTCGCGAACCTGATGCTTCAGTAATCACAGGTTCATGTCAGTTTCACCTTGTCTGTATTAGCTTTAAATACAGACCGGATGGTTCAGATAAATGATGATGGGTGAGTGACTGAGGTATCAGTGGGGCAGCACATCACCACCAACGATCCCACAGTGTTGTGGTTCATTGGTTAACATTGTTGCCTCAACAGGGTCCCAAGTTCGATTCTAGTCTCGTTCTACTATCTGTGTAGAGTTTGCATATTCTCCCTCTGACCGCGAGGGTTTTCTCTCGGTGTTCCAGTTTCCTCCCACAGTCCAAATATTGTGCAGATAAGTTGAGTTGGCCATTCTAAACGGCCCATAGTGCATTTGTCAGATGGAAAATGGTTCTGTTGGGTTACTCTTCGGAGGGTTAGTGTGGACTTGTTGTTCCGAAGGGCCTGTTTCCATACTGTAGGGAATCCATTCGTCACAGCAGAAGTTGAGCATTTGAATTAAGTTTCTCCAGGTACGTGTAGGTCACTTGACTGATTCGCTGTCTGCGGCTCCAGTCGCGCAATTGATCAGCATCTAGTACTTAAAGGTGCGTAAGATTCCAAGGTTGCAATTTCAATGCTAATCTGAAGATGCTGTTGCTGACATTGACCCGGGATTATTGACGCATTATACTGAAATGTAGTTGAAAACAATGTTGAGTAAAGTAGTATTTATTTGAAAACTCCAGTTTCTGGTATAGGGAAATAATTTGTATTTAGGAAAAATGCCAATTACTAAACGTAAATCTGCAAGTATTCCCCAGGTGAACATCCATCTCTGGATAGAGAAACAGAGGTTAAGTTTCAGCTTGATGACCTTCCTCAAATCGCTGACATAGCACAGGATTACATCCTGGGAAATTCTGTTTAACTTGTTTGATATCATTCCATTTCCTGCCATATGCACAGCTCAATAAACCAATCGAAAGGATTAGATTTATCACATTGTGGAGTTTGAATGTTGTCAGTAAACTGGTAAAGGATCTGGACAAGTAGTTTTGCTGGTGGGAGGAACAGCATGTCAAACTGGAATAAGGTTGAGTCTTGTTGCAGGATTTTCCAAGCGGATATCAAAGAGTATTAAATGGACTCACTCCCCTTTCGGTTGTTTGTGACCACATGTTCAAGGAAATAGATGGCAATGATAATGATGCTTTACGTCGACAGGCCAAATCTTGCTCACTAGAGGCACCGCAGTATTATAGATCAGGTGAGCGGGGGAGATAATGATCTTTGTGGAAACCTGAGACAGTGAGAGAATTAATCCTACGCTGTTGGTCTCACTTTTTTCATAAAACAGTTAGACAGCGGACTGAGCTAACCGACTTCCATTCAATGCAGAGCTAAACCAAACAGCTCAGTGCATTTACATTATATAATATTTCATGTAGAAGCAGAGCTGCACCTTCTAACTCCACCAGCTCTTCTTATACATAACATTTTGAGTTGCAGATGTTATGCAATTTTATTCCTATGAATGTTAACCAATTGGAGAGTGTTTCACTTTTGCATCCCCATCCAGGCAGCCCAGAATCCCTGTCGCTGTTAAATCCACTCCTTGTGTGCCTGCATGCGCTTTTCAAATATTCTGGAATCAGCTCCTAAAATGTTTTTATTTCTGAAAATTCATCTCCGAATTCAATAACTCTCAAAATAAAAAATGCCTACGACAAACTCCTTTACCATGCCCTGTTGGGTTTGAAGCTCTAACCTCTAGTTTCCACTCACCTAAACGAGGGAATTTCTCTTGTATTTACTCTTAACAACTTCACATCAGCTGGATAACCTCTCTTCGATCATAACTAAGTATTTCCCGCATTAATCTTTATCTATCCCACCAGCCCATTTAATCTCTTCTTTTCTTTTCTTAGTGGCTTTATCTCCCAATAAACCTCATTTCCATCGCTTTTACCGACATGGTATCACGTGAACTCTGGCCATGTTATTCCGAACGTCTTCATCTTCCAATAAACGCCGCCCGTGTCATTCATTATGTTTTTGTATCGCTGTAAATTTCGACCTGAGAAAGGATGCTGGGTCCAATTCAATGCATGAAAACTCACCACTAAGCTATGCGAACTTATTGCTGACAGAGGAAAGGTGGAAGCAATTTCAGTTACAGCGGAATCGATCGGCTGAAACAGCATCGTGTCAAATCCCAGTCACATACACAACAGTCATGTATGTTATTTTCTCTCTACGTGTGCAGAAGTAACACAGTGAGAGATCAATTACAATTGCCAGCCATACATAAGGGGGCGAATGAAATGCTGAAATTGTGAGATCAGAGCAGTTTTTATTGACATATACCATTCACTGTTCGAATCTCAGACTCAGGAATTCGACAGAGAGCGATTTTCAGCGAACTCTGAGCAAGAAAGCTTACCCCATGACGTAGCACCAGTTTGTCTTGTTACTCTGATGTTTACCTCAGTTGTGTGTTTTGCCTCTGAGGATTTTCAAGTTGTCCCCCTGTACAAAAGTTTTGTCCTTTTGCACCATTATACAAAAGATGCAGTACAATAACTCCCAACGCTGATTCAGTCTACTTGTACAGATATTGACACCTGGAAACAGCACTATGCAATCTCTTCGAGTCTGGACCATAATTTGCAACATATCTGCTCTTATGGCTCTTTTCATTCAATCGGCTTCTGCTGTTCATGGATTCCGATTCAGCAGATCTTGTCACTGCGTCATTTCTTTGTGTGTGTTCTGATCATGTGAGCAAAATATCACAGTGGAGTGCCCTGGGCCCATAACACAGAAGCCAGGCCAAACTCGTGGAACCGTACTCTGCTCTTGAACATTTCATGAACACCAGGAAGAAATATCTAAGCTCTTCAAAACTTACTAACCTGTTTTTCAGAAGCAAAATAAACAATTCCAAGTTTCTGCTTTTGGTGTCACAGGGATAAGACTTTAAATGTTGGAACCTGTTGAAATTGTCCGCTCACCTACGTCCATTTTCTACCTGGGAGGTGTGAAGTTGATGGTCTGAATCAGTTCTTCTAAAAAAGAATATTCTTTTTATCCATTAATTTCTGGTTTATGGGCCCACCAGTCTCCTGCTGGGCCTCTGTGTTAGCGCTGACCACAGCAGTTTCCCGCAGTCTTCAGCTTTTTGTCGCATGTACCTTCGAGGATCACATCAAAAGATCTTCACAGTTACTGTGTGATACTCGACCAATGGAGACAGCTCTACCAATGGAGGCAGCTCTGTACGCAGGGATGGGATAAACAGCACCGTCCCACATGGGGAAATTCTGCAGTGTGGCCTGCGGATCAGACACAGTACACTTTATCATTCAGATCATACCAGAGTGAAAGTGCTCGAGAAGGCCAATTGGACATTCGTACCTGTGTCAGCTCAGGAGTTATAAAAAATGGGTTAAAGCGGAAACACTGCTGATTGGATCAGATTCAAGTGGATACGTGATGTAGGAAGCAGAAAAAGATACACCGTGAAGCAATTGAGATCTGAATACAGGAGCAGCAAATAGGTTGAACAGCGCAGAGGAGAGCTTTGAAGTATTGAATTCTGGTTGATGGGCCGATCATGCTTTCAATAGGGCACGCTGCTATATTAGATAATATGTCAGTGTCTCTCGGAATTGTGATGTCGCAGGCAAATATCGCCGTTACACTGCAGGAAATTCCTTTTTCCAATGTGAGGGCAGTCTGCAAGTAAAATACCTTAAATACTGAACTCTTTCACATAAATAATTCCAGTCCATCTCATTGTGCTGTATTTTCTCCTTTACTCTTTACCTGTCATTGTGCCTGCACTGAAGTTGATTTGCTCCTTTTGCATATCTTTTAAAGTCTGGGTGATGTGATACAGTTGTACTCACCCATCTCCTGACAGAATGTTCCACTTCACTTCGGAATCTGATACCATTCCCATTGCTTAGGTGTTAAGCGCACCTGTCAGACCCAGCCTGCCCTCACCCAAAATAAACGCAAAGCATAGTCACACTCTGATCACTGCAATCCAGGGTCATCTACACTCCGAGGTCTAAGAGATAAATGGGAGGGGTAGGGGCTTGGGGGTGGGGGGGGGGGGGAGCTAGCTGGGAAAGCGATAGTTGGACGAAGGTAAGAAAAAAGATGATACGGCAGAAGGAGTAGAGATGAAATGGGTCCAGAGGGCGGTGCCAATTTGGAGGATTCGGACTTGGGAGAAGGGAAATGAGGAAACTGTTCAAATCCACACGAATCCTTTGAGGTGACAGAGTTCCAAGACTGCATATATATGGCGTTCCTTCTCCAGGTATTGGGTGGTTATGGTTTGGCAGTGAAGGAGGGACAGGACCTGTCCGTCTTTGACGGAGTGGGAGGGGGAGCTGAATTGTTCAGTCACGGGATGGTAAAGTTGGTGGGTGCGGGTGTCCTAGAGATGTTCTCTGAAATGATCTGCAAGAAGGCGTCCTGTCTCCCTGATGTAGAGGAGACCACACTGGGTGCAACGGATGCAGTAGATGACATTGGAAACGGTACAGGTGAATTTCTAACGGATGTGGAAGGGTCCCTTCGGACCTTAGACGGAGATGAGTGGAGCAGTGTGGGCGCTGGTTTTAGCTTACCTGCGGTGGCAGGGAAAGATGCCAATAGTGGGATGTGGGCTAATTGGGATAGTAGACGTGACGAAGTGTTCGTGGAGAGAATGGTATTTTTTGGAATTCTGATAGGGGTGGGGAGGCAAATATATATCAGATGGTAGGGTCTGTTTGGAGATGGCAGAAGTGGTGGTGGATGATGTGTTTTATGTGGTGGTTGATGAGGTGAAAGTTCAGGACCATGCGGTTCTGTCCTTTTTGCGGGGGCGGTGGGGTTCAAGGGCGGTGGCGTGTGAAGTGGAGGAGATGCATTGGAGGACATCGTCAACCACGTGGGAAGGGAATTTGCGATTATGGAAGAAGGAGACCAACTGGGAATTTTTGAGGTGGAATTGGTCATCCTGGGAAAAGATATGGTGATGGCGGAAAAATTGGGAATAAGGGATGGCGTTTTTACACAAGTTGGGGTGGGAGGAGGTTGCAGTGTTCGTAGCTGTCGGAGTCGGTGGGCTTGCAGTATATGTCTATAATTAGTCTTTCGCTGTAGGCAGTGATGGACACGTCTGGTCAGGGGAGGGAAGTTGCCAAGATGATCCAGGTGAATTTGAGGTCGGGTGAAAGCTGTTGGTAACGTTGGTGAACTGTTGAGCCTTCTCATGGGAGTACCAATTGGCGACAATGCATTCATCAATGTAGCAGAGGAACATGTGGAGAGTGGTGCCAGTGTAACTGTGAAAGATGGACAATTACACACATCTGACAAACAGGCAGTAATAGCTAGGTCAGATGCGGGTTCCCATGGCTACCCCCTTGGTTTGGAGGAAGTGGGAGGATTGGAAGGAGAAGTTGCTGAGGTTGAGGACCAGTTCAGCAATGTTGGTGAGGGTGTCGGTGGAAGGGTACTGGTTGGATGGAGTGAGATGAAGAAACAGAGGGCTTGGAGACTTTCGTCATGGCAGATAGATGTTTACAGGGACTGGATGTCCACGGTGAAGATGACGCGTTGGGGGCCAGGGAAACAAAACTTTTGGAGGAGGTGAAGTGCGTAGGTGGTGTCATGAACGTAGGTGGGGATTTCCTGGAATGGCGAGACAGGAAGGTGTTGAGGTAGGAAGAGATGAGTCGATTCCGATAGGCGCAGGCTGAGACAACAGGTTTTAGGAAGGAGGTAGAATCGAGCAGTGCGGGGTTCATGGACAATGAGATTGGAGGCTGTGGATGGGAGATTCCCCAGAGGTGATGAGATTGTGATGGTCTAGGAGACGATGTGAGGTGAGGCTGTGATCAGGGGCAGTAGGAAAAGGTGTCAGCGAGTTGGTGCCTGGCTTCAGCAGTGTTCCTCAGGCCGACACACAAGCCTTATTCCTGATGAAGACCTTATGCCGGAAACATCGATTCTCCTGCTCCACGGATGCTGCCTCACATGCTGTGATTTTCCAGCATCCCACTGTCGACTCATTCATTATACTGGTTTCATTTCACACTACCAGGTCCGCGCTGTCTGTTTGCCTCCAGAAAGCACTATTTTCATAACCTGCTGCAACATCTGCCAATCTCAAACAAAAACAGAAATTGTTGTAAAACCTCAGCGGAGCTGGCAGCTTCTGCGCAAATGAATCATGGTTAACGTTTCAGATTCACTGGGTCCGTCCCTCCACAGATGCTGCCAGACTTTCTGAACTTTTCCTGCAACCTCTGTTTTGTTTTGATTTTAAACATTGACAGTTCTTTCGTTATTTTTTCTTATGTTCTACCAATAAGCTTTGGCTAAAGATTATGTTAAATGTTTTGAATATGACTGCGATAGAACGGCCAGTTTACACCAGCCCGCTACCTCGATTTGGTTCACGTGATCAATGCCTTTCCACTTGGTTACCGCGCCCTACACATGCACTGCACATAAATTGACAAAATTATGGTATTCTCTTGGATTGGTAATCAGGAGCGAGATTGTTTGAATTGTTGAAAAAGTAAGATAAACAGAGAAAATACAGGATATTACATGGGGAACCGGAAGGGAAAGAGAGAATAATGAATGATAGAGCTCTGAAAATATTTGAATGTCATTGCTCAAGATTCAGAAAATGCTAACATTCACAAACATAGCACAATATGGAATGTAACTTTTGGTATAACCAATGCAAGCAGATTACAAAATCTTAGTCTGAAAGTTTTGCTGCAACTGTTTTAGTCTTAATGAACGCACACATGGGGTTCAGTGCTGTAATGTTCTCCTAAACTGGAGAAGGAGATCCTAGCCTTCGAGGATACGTGTGCAATGTTCACTGATTCATCCCAGTAATGACAGGAATTTCCTCTGGAAGCATATGAGTACGATTATTCAATGCTCCATGGAGTTTCGAATAAGAGGTGAATGGAATGTCTCCACTCACAAATTGATCATTCAGTAGAACTCAATGCAAGGACGCACGAAGTGATGAACAAAGTGGCCAAGAACACGGAAATAAGATACACAATAGCTACGATAATTACTATGTGGAAAGTGTTGAATTCAGATCCACGGTGGCCTTTGGTAATGATATTTACTGTCCAGAACCAGTATGCACTGGAATGACTATGTCCCTACTATGATGTATTTGAACTTCAGTTACCTTTAGAAATAGCTGAGAATCACTCAGGTCATGGAGATTTAGAGAAATCATATTTAAAAAGCAAAGTGTTCATCGTGTAACTGTGAAATCTTTAGGTCACTGTCAGTGGGAGAATTGTGTGTAATCTTTGACCTCATTCTCCACCAAAGGCATGTGAAGAATTTAGAAAGGGCACAGACGCTACTTCCTGGATAGCAGGATATTAAGAATCCCAGGGACGGGGTTGACTGAGACATAAAAGCCTCAGAAAGGATATAAATGATTTCATCGGCATGATAGAGAGAATGAAGGAGTTTGTTCATGAGGTGTGGAAATGCTGGACAAGAAACACGCAAGTTTAAACGGAAACAAAAGAGATTTTCACAGAATGTGAGGTTTGAAGTGACGAAATCGGCGAAGTTCCTTTTTCGAAAGAATCAACAACTTCAGTTAGAGCTTCAAAAGCACTCGTGAATGATTACGAAAAGATTGGATGAGAGTTTCTTCCACTCAATAAATTTATTGAAATCCTGAAATAAAACGTAGATTTCTGATTTCACAGTGTTTTAAAAGATGCGCGAACTAACATACAAGGAGTGAATTTACCATTGAAAGAAAGGAAAAGCGTGGGTGTGGATTAATTTCGAATTTGCCTTTTATTCATACACAAACGCATTTCACGAACACACACAGCTGAATAAGATTGAGTATAAAACGTTCATGGATTTGAAAGGTGTCGCGTATTTTTCAAGGTGAAGCATTGAAAATGGGGCTGATGTCCTAAAATAACTGCAGACCGAAGTTACAACCAAATGAGTAGCAATTGAATCGTCACTTGGAGACGAAACACCTACTTTAAACATTTGACCACATTCACGTGATGTTAGGTGTATTTCATGCTTTCTTCTCTCCACCAAAAAGTAGACTTTCTTTTTTTTTGTATTTTCCAACCTCTGTACTTTTCTGCAGCACACCATTTCAGCTGAAAGATGCTCCGACCAAAAATGGAATATAATATCCTGACGGTCCTATGTGATCAATCTAATTGTTTTGATTATTACAATGACCATTGCTAGTTTGCAACAAACTGCATAACATGAAACCAGCTCAATATCTATTTTCCCGGAGTTTAACGCAGTGCACATGGGAAACGTCATCCATCTGCTGAAAAAACAGCTTCGGCTCTCTCCACACATGTCTCTTCACGTCTAAAGTATTTGCCGTATGTTTGTTGATCAAGGAGTCACAATCCAGAAAAGGTCGTTTCACAGTCCACAAAACTGATACTTTCCCATAAACATGGCTTTGCTCAATATCACCTCCCATCCTACCCCTCAAGACGACGACAAATTGAAGCTGCTCCATGTGAGGCTCAGCCATAAAACTTTGGCACAGCACAGCGCACAATTCTGGCACAGAGATACCATACACTGGTCACCTGCAGCACTGGAGCGACACATTAATACTTGCCTCCACATTCCTGTTTGTACCTTAATGGTAAGGAAAACAAATTTCTTTGATTCCATGGCTGGTAACTGCGATTATACGATCATCTTCACCAGTGGTTCTGACCCGGTGTGAGCAAGTGGTGAGCTAATCATTGCAAAGATACGTAGTTGTTAAAATGTACAACTTTAACATTTGCTTTCATTAACCCATGAGCCTTTTGTTTTGTTTTTCATCTGTAGAAATCTTAAAATCTTCATCTTGAATAGACTCAATGACAGATTTCCATTGTGTCTCTGGCATCAAATTCCAAAGTGTAAACCCCCTCTGAATTCTTCCACCTCAGTCTGCTCTTTGTGAAGTGTTCCTGTTGTGGGAAATGCACTTCCCCGTGTGTCACCTGCTGCTCCCAGCATGCGCTCTGGCACAGCACTCACTTTAATTCTGACACTTGCTCACTGTGCTGCTGTGATCATACAGTGACTTGGTGTCGCACGCCCCAGGAAAATGATACAGATCAAGGTTTTTGCATTGTTGAATTCAATTGTCAGTTTAGCCTTATTTAGTATTTTAAAATTGCCTGTCCTGTACACAAGTGCGTGTCAGAAATATCTGAGTGGAAGAAAGTTGTTCCGAAAAATGACATTGAGCACTATGTACTCTCCTTCAGTCTGGAAAACAATTCCTCACAGACAATGTTACATCTCCTGCTCTATCGGGCTCCTCATTCTGTTGACTTCAAAATTTCACAGAATTCATCAGACCTTGTAATAAGTCATTTTTTTCATTTTTTTCAGATCACTGTGAGCAGAGTGTCACAGTGGGAGTGTGCTTGCCTCACAACCCAGAGTTCAGACCATAGTCTTGGAGCCGCACTGTGCTATTTATCATTTCACCAACACCAGTGAGAAATAGCTGCTTCTCTGCATAATTTATGCAATTCACTTATTGATGAATTCACAGAATGCTTAGCATGCCGAGGTGGTGGAGAGGTTAAAGCGATGGATTGCTAATCTATTGTGCTTTGCACGCATGAGTTCAAATCCCGCTGTTGTGGAGGATTTTTCATTGTTGCTATTTTTGGATGGCCACAGCTGACTTATTGAAGTTGGAACTCCAACGGTCAGTTTCTATGCATTACGCATAGAATTACGCATAAAATCTCAAAGAATAATTTGAGCCTGTTCCCTAAACTGCATTGAAATGTGGATTGAATTGGGATAATGAAAAGGAACGCGTTTCTCTTTTCCAAGTCAAGTTGCTGTGGGCCTGGACAGACTGACACATTGGTCTCGCCCTTTCCCCTTGCTCTCGCCATTGCTGAATGCTGGACATAAGACACATATAAATGCAAGATGTGGGAAGCAAGCTCCCTCTCGTTATGCACACATTGGATGCCCTACTCGTGCCAACATTACCAATTTTGTCTTGAAATTGAGACCTACTTTATAATTTTACACAATGAACTAATTCAAATTAAATAATACAAACCACACTCCCTCACCTGAAATAAAAGTGTGATTTCATTACAAACATTGTCCTTGCTAATTAGCAGTTACTCAACATGAAAAATAGGATATAACTTGTATTGAACATACGTTGATTAGCACAATTATGTTACTACGGATTGGCTGCAGTATGCACATGTCAAATAACGTTTAATAAGAAAGTCTTTTGGAAATAATCATTCGGTGATGATTCAAAATACGATTAGGTACTCATGATACAGATATTCCACCAATGGTTCCAGTGGTGGAAATGGTTGACGTGGAGCAGGGAACGTTGGGACATCAGACTGGGAGTACAACTTCAACTGGAGCAGCTTCTATTGACATGGAGCAGCAAGGAGCAACGGAATGTCAAATTGGGAGTTCCAACCTCACCTGGAGCAGCTTGTATTTACATGGAAGAGGGGGGAATATTGGGACATTAAGTTGGGAGAAAGGATATTCAACTATTTTAATCTGAACTAAAATAGGTTTCAACACCTCTGATGTTAATTGATTTACGAAGAATCTGACCCGGAAAATAATTAATTCTATAGATATTAAAGACAAGTCCTGCAAATATTCAACTCAGGAAAATGCATTGCTACAGAGAGAAATGGGAGTGATGTTTCATATCTTTGACTTTTCTTTTCTGGCCGATCTGCACTGTATTACATCACCAGAAGGACGTTTTCACTCATTTCATGTTATTCAGTTTTCTGCAAATACGGACAGGTCATTAACATAATCTAAAACTGAAAATTAATGGGAATATGCGATGTTATGATTAGGCTGGAGTTTACCTCAAATTATGGTGTGAAACGCAGCAAAATAAGTTGCAATTCCCTCGATCAGCAGTGACTTCCCTAACTGGCTGATCAGATTGTGAACGGTAGTTTTTTTAAGGACAATTTGAAGTGAAACAATAATTTTGATTATCTTTGTTCTACGTTCACCTTGTGACTGTTACTGATATTGCTCATGTCCTTGATTGCACCACAGCTCTGCAGTGTGTAAAACCTCAGCTGTGCAGCTGGCCAGTGGTACAACCATTCCTAAAGCTGGCTACTGATCAGGTGGTTGTAGGTGCGACTTTTACTTGGCGCAGTGGCATTGTGGAGATTCATCACACATCCAAACTAATCTTTCTTGCTACACTGAGGTGGATTATATTTGAAATTTTCATCTCCACGATCGAAGATTATTTCACTGTATTCGATCAGTTAAACGTTACCAAGAACAATCAGAGTTAAACATTCCGCAGCACCAGGTTGTATCGAACAGGCGTATCTGTAAGCACCAGGGTTCCATGCGCTGCTTCTTCATTCAGGTGGTTGTCAACTGTGGGATTCTAAGCTGGCTTTGTGTAACTCTTAAATTTATCCACCCAAGTCCAACACCAACACATCCAAATCATGGGTAACTTCGACACAACGAACGGTCGGTTAAAGTCTAGATGATCTTCCAAAAGATCGCACATATTGACACACACACCAAGTTTCTGCAGAAAGACACCCACCTGAGAAAGGAGCGGCTCTCTGAAAACTAGTGCTTCCAAATAAACCTGCTGGACTATGCCGTGATGTTTTGTATTGTTTTTTCATTTTGCCTACCCAATTCAAACACTGGCACTTCCATATCTTAGAGAACATCAGTCATGTCAGAGGGCAGTCAGAGAAGGCAACCCCGGAATAGCCCGACATAATGCTCATAGGTACATTTCGTTTTCAGAAACCAACGTACTCAATAGCTGAGACTCAGTTTTGACAGCTTTTTGAAACTATTTGGAAGGGGAATCAGATGAAAATGAAGGACAAACTGTCTGACTGTGCAGGGAGAGGGAAATCAATTTTCCCTTCTTTCAAGAACTGGGGTACAGACTGATCTAATGCATTAAATAGATTCCTGGTGAAGCTGATCTCTCTGCCTCAGGAACAAGAAGTCTTGATTCCCTGAACGGTAATGAAACCCAGGCCACTCAATTAAAGTGCCGGATACTAACCACTAGAGCACCAGGGATGAAGGCAGAAGAAGTTGCACCGTTTCTTCATAACACAGTTTTTGGAATTTTGTCACTGCAGGTATGTTTCCCCTCAAAAATGATTGAATTATCGAATGTTTACAGCACAGAAATGGGTCCCATCATCTCACTTCCCAACACTTGGTCTGTAACCTTATAAACTCTGACGTTTCACGTGTTAAAATCAATGCGAATTTCCCTTGAACGTTTTAATCTCATAAAACACAATAAATGGGATTGAGGTTTGAGATTGGAAAACTGTGTTCACATCCAGTCGGGGAACTGAAACGCATTTTTACCCACAGACTGAAGCACACAGACATATTTCCCGAAGAGTGACACAGGCCTCGGGAGAAAACAAGCAGAAAGTAAGATTTCATCCACTTGGCTAATATTGTCCCATTTCAGACTTCAACACCAGTGTCTGGTTGCAGCAAAGAAAGGAAGCATTCAGCCCCTCCTGTCCCTGTGTTCCTTGCCCATTGTTTCCCCATCACTCTGTAGTTTATACTGCATCACCTACTCCTTGCTGCCAAGCTGGATCTTTGCACACGCCCGCTATTTCCTGTCCTGCCGAACGGTTTTCCTCAATTCTTGGAATGAAAAACCGGAATAGGCTATTTCAAGCACTTTTCTAGTTTACAACGCCATTCTTATCACAACTGAGCCAGCACATTGCCAGCTCAGAGAGAAGGTCTCATGCATTAGAAACTGCAATGCAACAGATGATTGGATAGCCTCAGTCTTGTAAACCAACCAACAAGATCGGAATAGAGCTGAAGGGATCATGCACAGAAGGATGGGAGTATAGAATGACGAATCTCATGGTGTCCAGGGTGATGTTAACAGAAATCTTCCCTGGTAGTATAGTGATGAGGATTCAATGCTTTCACTGTCATGGCTTGTTAAATGTTAACGTTTAAAATAATCAATATGAAATACTGCCTGATCTTTCGAAGCAGAATGATGCTGTACAGCCATCAGAATCGCTTCCCTCAATGTTACAGTTCCACATCAGCAATGTCAGCTGCTATCAAGAATGGAGGGGGCGTCAGGAAAATGGAAGGGGAATGTTGGTTTGTGCGAGTTAACTACATGCCTAGTGGAGCCAGGTTCAATGTCGATACTTATTGTTGGTTTTGCTGTTTACCTTGGTATACTGATCACTCCGGATTAATTACCCACACTAACTCCGCTTTGTTTGTTGTTCTTTGTACATTTCACCACTGGTCAGTGTTCCGGGGGACCACGCCTTTTTAATTTGGCACATTTTACTCAGGTCGGTTTTCGAGCTTCATATTGAGGCCAGCAATTTTAGGAACAGATAGACACCATTCATACCATTAAGTCTGTTCGGCTATTAAATGGTTTCATCTCTGATCTGATAACCTTGAACTGCACTTTCTTGCCTTTCCACGTAATGCTTGATGTCTTTGCTGTTTGAAGATCTGCCGATCTCAGTCTGCTTGCGTCTAATGACACTTCCTCAATAGCGTTCTGCTACAAGAAATTCCACTGATCCAGAACTGTCTGTGAGAATAAATGCTTCCTCATCTCTGTTTCAATTGTGAGATTCACATTCTAATACGAAGTTAATAATCGCACAACACCAGTTCATAGTCCAACAGGTTTAACTGCAAGCATTAGATTTTGGAGAGCTGCTCCTTCATCAGGTGGTTGTGGAATACACAATTGTAAGATGCAGAATATATAGCAAAAGGTTACAGTGTGATGTAACTGAAATTATACATTGAATAATAACTTGATTGTTTGTTAAGTCTTCCATCTGTTAGAATGATGACGTTAGGTTCGCTTCTTCCTTATGTATATCGCAAAACTTTATTTTCATAGTTACATTCTCAGGTGATCATTATCAATTCGTGTCAACCCAGGTAATATGTTGAAGGTGTAAGTCCCTGTGTGCTGTGTCCGTCCCATAATGTTTACCCTGATGCTAATCTAAAATAAAACAACACGCTTCAGGCAAGAATGCTTTGAGGCACGGTTCATTGGTGAAACCGAGCAGAGGCTACAGCAACGGATGAATGGCGACTGCACATCAATCAACATACAGGTGTGCCCCTTCGCAGTTGGGGAATATTTCAGTCAATCTAGGACATTCGACCTCCGACCTTCGGGTGACCATCCTCCAAAGCGGACTTCGGAGCAAGCAGCAGCTTTATGTGCCCAAGCAGAGGCTGATAGCTAAGTTCGGTACCCATGGTGATGGCCTCGACCGGGGCCTTGAGTTCATGTCACAGTAGAGGTGATCCCATTACCCCATTTACACACAGAAACCGTCCTACACACACACACACACACACGCGCGCATATGTATGTTTGTGGTGTGAATTTTTTTGTGGTGTGAATTTGTACATGCAGAATTACATTGTACTTTGCTCAAACACTGCATGAATCCATGTACGTCTCTGTTAATTCATTTTATAAAATTATCGTCAGTGTAAACATTATTGAACTGACAGCAGCACACGGGGGCTGACCCAATTGTTAAAGTTCACCTGAGAATGCAACTTTAAAATAAAAAGTTTTACGCTTTATATATGAAAGAAGTGAAGCTAACATGGCCATTCTAACAGATGGGCGACTTAGCAAACAATCAAGGTACTTTTCAATGTACAATTTCAGTTACATCACACTGTAAACTTGTGCTGTCAGTTCAGTGTCTTAAGAACTGTGTACTCCACAACCACCTGTTGAATGAGCAGCGGTCCGAAATGTGTATTTCCAATTTAACCTGTTGGACTATAACCTGGTGATGTGTGATTTTCAAATTTGCATATCCCAGTCCAAAATCTGTATCTCCAAGTCATTCGATCCGAGGAACTCTGGTCACAGAACCAACCTTTGTGCTTTCAACTTATTAAATATTTGAAAAAGCCTGAATGTTTCCGTAAGGATCATTTTTGTAGTACTGAGTTTCAGCAGGCAAAGGCAACTGCTTTCAGCATTTATTATCATTTGAATCCATGTCCGATAGGAAGTATAGTGGTGAAAATTGTAAAGTGATTAAAACAAGAATAAACTGAATGGAATGTAAATAAACGTCTGGCAGTTACAATTCATTTGTCATTGACAGTGGAGGTTCCAGCCATCTCCTTGAATGGGTGAGAATGTCTTCTTGAGGATTCTTAAAGATATTTCCTGTCTGCACGAGTATGTGCAACTGTTCCTTCTCGTGGCATTCAGTTCTGTCCATTCTGTTCCTTCTGGGAGCAAACTCTTCCGGGGTGTATAAGTCTGCCTCTGTGTTTATATGCCATTGGTTTATATGGGAAATGAGACTGCGCTTAGTGTATTAGGACTGAAGTGGTGATCGAGGCGAGGAGCTAACTGTGGAGCTAACTGTGAAGGCTAATTGAGAAGTGTATTATCTGGTCTGGGAGTACCTTAGAATGTCTGGATTCGATACTCTCCTGTTTGGCCAAGACCGAGGCATTGTGGGTGTGTTCTGTGTGTGTTGGCAGGCATGATTTCTGTGTTTCGCCGACATGCTTCTGTGTTTTTATTTGGTTATGCTGTGGGTGGGCAGTGTACCAGATTTTCTAACACAATTCGCCCTTTTTTTGCTGAAGAGCATGTTGAAAAGTTGCAATGTAGCTCGGACCAGGGAGGATTTCAGGTGGTGTGGGTTCGGTGTCAGAGAGATAGTAGTCAGTGTCTGAATCTGACCATGCGTAGTGTGTGTCAGGGGAGGGAATCTCACTCCAGCGAACTTGTACAAGCTGGGTTGTGAGGAAGGCAGGGGTAAAAGTGTTGTACAAAACCGGCAGCAGCACATACAGAGGCCCATGACAAGGATAATGATACCCACAACTGCAATACGGGATATAGGTTCCTCTAGCAGTACAGTGCCCCATGAGCCAAGCCAGGAGGTTGCACAAGTTCACAAGCCCTAGTGGGACTCTGGTTCATTTAGGACAGCAGTAGCCTGTGGAAAGTGGTGTGTCAGGTCCGTTATTATTTTCGCTGCGGTCAGGGATGTAGATACAGCAATCTGTGCCAATGAAGGCGCTAGTCCCCCTTTTTTGGTCAGCCAGTAGTCCAGGGCCATTCTGTTTTGTAGGGTGACAGTGCGAATGGCGACAGCCTCTGCATTCAGCTGGGCATGCCCTTCAGCCGTGACATGTTATCTCCTCTAGCGTGGTTGCCAGCTGATGTGCCTCTATGTCGAGCTGCACGGTTTCGTAAGTGGTTACAAAAAGGGGGGTATCTCGTCTAGGGCAGTGAGGGCGCGTTTTCAGCGGGTTGTAAGCTTCTGGAAGGGTCACGACTGGGACTGCTAAAAGAGTGGTACCACATACCCACGTACCAGCCCATGACAAAGCCGGCCAGGGTATGCCTTGTGGCCACAGACAAAATAAGTGCCACTGTATGTTCTCAGTTGGTGGGTTTGGGTTCCTGTCCAAATATTATTGAAAATGGAATTGTGGGCAGACATCTTAATTGACTTGGCCACAACATGTCATTAGACATTATCATTACTATCATGAGCGATTTTAATCTGCATGTAGCTTGGTCGAAGCAGCTCAGCTCAGCTTTTGAAGAGGAGTTCGTTGAGTGTACCTGTGATAGTTGTCTTGAACAATATGCAATGGAAACGACGAGGGAGAAAGCAATCCTCGATCTAGTCCTGTGAAATGGAACAGGAATAATTAATGATCTCATAGTTAGGGGTCCTCTTGGAACGAGTGATCACAGTATAGCAGAACTTAGAATTCACATGGGGAGTGTGAAGATAATATCCAATACCAGAGTCCTGTGAATGTACAGCGGACACAACAATAGAATAAGGGAGCACCTGGCTAAAGTAGAATGGAACCAAATGTTATATAGTGGGACAGATATCGACAGATATGGAGGATTCAAAAAAAGAACTTTTTGGTAGAAGTGCTCAGGAGAAGTATATTCCTATGAAAAGGAAGAATTGGAAGAAAGGTTTTAATCTGCCCTGCGTGTCTGAGGAAATAAGTGAGGCTATCGAAGTGAAAGAGAAGGTACCAAGTGGCAAGGAACAGCATGAAACTGGAAGATTGGGAAAACTTTAAATATCATCATGAGGAAAAAAAACAGTACAGAATTTCAAAGACGGAAAGCAAAAAGTGCTGGTGAGGCTATCTTTGCTGTGCTGTGCGCAATTTTGATCGCCTTATTTGAGAACGGATGTACTGGCACTGGTGGTGGGGGGTGGTGCAAAGGAGCTTCACTCGGTTGATTCTGGAGGTGAGGGGGTTGGCCTATAAAAAGAGACGACGTAGATTACGTTTATTCTCTTTGGAATTTAGAAGCATGAGAAGGGATCTTCCTGAAACGTAAAGGTTTGAACGGAATAGAGTGGTAGAATTAGAAAGGATGCTTCCACTTGTGAATGAAATTCGGACAAGAGGGTATAGCCTCAAGGATTAGAGGGAGCAGATTTAGGACTGAGTTCAGAAGGACTTTCTTCACCCAGACGGATGTTAATGTACGGAATACCTTGCCCAGCGAAGAAGTTGACGGTAGTTCAATAAAAGTTTTTAAAGTTAAGAGTGTTATTTCTTTTGAACAATAAAGGAAATCAGGGATACAGTGAGAGGGCGAGTAAAAGGATTTGAGCCTCATGCAAGATCAGCAATGATGTCACTGAATGGCGACGCAGGCTTGACGGGCCGGTCAGCCCACTCCTGCTTGGGTTTTAGGTGTTATGAATTTATATGTCACAAAAGCAGCGATGCAGGGGGAAGACTCGATGGGGCGAGTTGAGGGAAGTGTTGGGAGTGAAGGCAGAGTGCAACAGGGTTTCCTAGAGTGAATGTTCCCTGTGGATGGTGAACAGGGATGGGAGAGGGATATATGTTTGCTGATATCTCGCGAGAGGTGGTGGAATTCTTTTTTAATTCGATGATCACTTGAAGAACCACTGAGAATACATTTGCCAACTTTTATAGGTGCGCCATTGAGAGCATTCTGTCTGGATGTATCACTACCTGGAATGGATTTTGCACCATTCAAGATCGGAGAGGCTACAGCGACTAGTGAACTCGCCCCGGACAATCACAAAGATCAACCTATTATATGTTTACAAATTATTTCTACATCTATGCTACTTTACTCTGCGACCTGCTTGCATTGATCGCAAGACAAAGCTTTTCACTGTTCCTCAGTACACGTGACAATAAATTCAATTCAATTATGGAATGTCGACGAGATGGATTTTTCTAACAGATTGTGGTGTAGCCAAGTCGGGAACAGGCAATACAGGATTTAGAGCTGAAGATGAAGGTACCCTTAGGAGGCGGTAATGATAATATGACTGAATTTATCATGCAATTTGGGAGGAAGAATATACAATCAGATGTAACGTTATTAAATTTGAATAAAGGCAATTACAGAGGGATGAGGGACGAGCTGGATGAAATTGGTGAGGAGTGGGGCCGAGCACAAGCAGGTAAGTGGAAATGCAATGGCAGGACTATCTGACCATAATTGAGCAGACACATCCGAGACACATCCTGTGGAAAATGAGGCATGGTGCAGGGAGGCTGAGGTTACCATGGCTGACTGAGGAAGCCATCGATAGCATAAAAGCAAAAGAGAATAAAATATAATGTGGCGAAGGGTAATGGGTAATCAGAGGGTTGGGAAGATCACAAAGACCCACTAAGGGCAACAACAAAACAAATGAGGAGGGAGAAGATTAAATATAAGTTAACTATTAATATCAAGGAAGACTGCAGTTGTTTCTTTATTCATTTAAACGCAAAAGAGATGTAGAAGAGGACAATGGGCCACTGGAAAATGACACTTGACAGATAGTAGTGGGGAACAAGGAAATAGTTGAGGAACTGAAAAATTATTTTGAACCAGTCTTCACGATGGAAGACATGAGTTATACCCAAACATACGAGAGAATGGGGAACAGATGTGTGTCCATTGGCCATCACTGAGAAGGTGCAAGAAACACTGAATGGCCTGAAAGTGGATAAATCATCTGAATAAGATGGAGTACGCTATAGAGTGAAGAAATAGTGGATACGTTAGTGGAGAGCTTTCATGAAGCACTAGGATCAGGAAGGATTCGACGGGATGGAAAAAGTACAAGCGTGACACGCCATTTAAAAAATAAACAACACAAAAGCTGGCAGATTACAGACAAATCAGCCGAATGTTGGTGGTTTATAAGGTCCTGGAATCCGTTGCATTGGAAGAAATTTCTGAATACTTGGAAATGTTTGTTAAAATAAGGCAAAGTCAGCATGGTTTCATCAACTGGAAGCCATGCTTGACAAATGTGCAAGAACTCTTCTTGGAGGAAGTAACGAGGAAGGTAGACAAATGAGAGCCAATTGATTTTATGTGTCTGGACTTCATGAGGGCCTTGATATTTGCCGCACAGGAGGCTACTGAATAAGATAAGTGCCCATGGTGTCAGAGGCAATGTGCGCTCGCAGGACAGAAAGCAGTGATTGAGAACAAAATGATCCTTCTCAGGATGGCAGCTGGTGACAAGTAGCGTTCCTCAAGGCTGTGTTGGTAACACAACTGTTCATTTTCTCCATTAGCCATCTAGATAAAATACCTGAGTGTAAATTTGCAGACAATGGATTCTGGATCAGTGGTGCTTGAAGAGCACAGCAGTTCAGGCAGCATCCAACGAGCAGCGAAATCGACGTTTCGGGCAAAAGAACTTCATCAGGAATAAAGGCAGTGAGGCTAAAGCGTGGAGAGATAAGCTAGAGGAGGGTGGGGGTGGGGAGATAGTAGCATAGAGTACAATGGGTGAGTGGGGGAGGAGATGAAGGTGATAGGTCAGGGAGGAGAGGATGGATTGGATAGGTGGAAAAGGAGCTCGGCAGGTCGGATAAGTCCGGACAAGTCATGGGGACAGTGCTGAGCTGGACGTTGGAAACTCGGATGAGGTGGGGAAGGGGAAATGAGGAAGCTGTTGAAGTCCACATTGATGCACTGGTGTTAAAGTGCTCTGAGGCGGAAGATGAGGTGTTCTTCCTCCAGGCTTCTGGTGGGGAGGGAGCGGCGGTGAAGGAGGCCCAGGACATTCATGCCCTCGGCAGAGTGGGAGGGGGAGTTGAAATGTTGGGCCACGGGGCGGTGTGGTTGATTGGTGCGGGTGTCTCGCAAATGTTCCCTAATGCGCTCTGCTAGGAGGCGCCCTGTCTCCCCAATGTAGAGGAGAACGCATCGGGAGCAACGGATAAAATAAATGATATTAGTGGATGTGCAGGTAAAATTTGATGGATGTGGAAGGCCCCTTTAGAGCCTTGGATAGAGGTGAGGGAGGAGGTGTGGGCACAGATTTTACAGTTCCTGAGGTGGCAGGGGAAAGTGCCAGGATGGGAGGGTGGGTTGTTTGGGGGAGTAGACGTGACCAGGTAGTCAGGGAGGGAACGGTCTTTGCGGAAGGCAGAAAGGGGTGGGAAGGGAAATATATCCCTGGTGGTGGGGTCTTTTTGGAGGTGGCCGAAATGTCGGCGGATGATTTGGTTTATGCAAAGATTTGTAGGGTGGAAGGTGAGCACCAGGGGCGTTCTGTCCTTGTTACGGTTGGAAGGGTGGGGTCTGAGGACGGAGGTGCGGGATGTGGCCAAGATGCTTTGGAGGGCATCTTTAATCACGTGGGAAGGGAAATTGCGGTCTCTAAAGAAGGAGGCCATCTGGTGTGTTCTATGGTGGAACTGGTCCTCCTGGGAGCAGATACGGCGGAGGTGGAGGAATTGGGAATGCGGGATGGCATTTTTGCAAGAGATAGGGTGGGAAGAGTTGTAATCCAGGTAGCTGTCGAAGTCGATGGGTTTGTAAAAAATGTCAGTGTCAAGTCGGTCGTCACTAATGGAGATGGAGACGTCCAGAAAGGGGAGGGAGGTGTCAGAGATGGTCCAAGTAAGTTTAAGGTCAGGGTGGAATGTATTGGTGAAGTTGATGACTTGCTCAACCTCCTCCCGGGAGCACGAGGTGGCGCCAATGCAGTCATCAATGTAGCGGAGGAAGAGGTGGCGAGTGGTGCCGGTGTAATTACGGAAGATCAACTGTTCTACATAGCCAACAAAGAGACATGCATAGTTGGGGCCCATACGTGTGCCAATGGCTACCCCTTTGGTCTGGAGGATTTGGTAGGATTCAAAGGAGAAATTGTTACGGGTGAGGACCAGTTCGGCCAAAGGAATGAGAGTGTCGGTGGAAGGGTACTGTTGGGGACGTCTGGAGAAATTAACGGAGGGCTTGGAGGCCCTGGTCATGGCGGATGGAGGTGTAGAGGGATTGGATATTCATGGTGAAGATGAGGCGTTGGGGGCCGGGGAAACGGAAGTCTTGGAGGAGGTGGAGGGCATGGGTCGTGTCTCGAACGTATATGGGGAGATTCTGGACTGGGGGGATAGGACAGTGTCAAGATAGGTAGAGATGAGTTCAGTGGGGGAAGAACCTGCTGATACAATGGGTCGGCCAGGGTGGTCAGGCTTGTGGATCTTGGGAAAGAGGTAGAAGCGGACAGTGTGGGGTTCCCGGACTATGAGGTTGGAAGCGGTGGGTGGGAGATCTCCTGAGGTGATGAGGTTCTGTATCGTTTGGGAGATGATGGTTGGCTGATAAGGGGGGTCATTGTCGAGAGGGCAGTAGGAAGAAGTGTCCTCGAGTTGGCGTTTGACTTCAGCGGTGTAGGTCACTGCGCCAGACTACCATAGCACCCCTTTTATCCGCTGGCTTAATAGTGAGTTTGGGATTGGAGAAGAGGGAGTGGAGGGCTGCGCATTGTGAGGGTGCGAGGTTAGATTGGGGAAGGGGGTAGACAGGTTGAGGCAGTTAATGTCCCGGCGGCAGTTGGAAATGAAGAGGTCGAGGACAGGTAATAGGCCAGCCCGGGGTTTCCAGGTGGATGCAGTGTGTTGGAGGTGGGTGAGGGACTCCGCGGAAGGTGGGCGGGAGTCCTGATTGTGAAAGTAAGCTCAGAGGCGGAGGGGACGGAAGAATTGTTTGACGTCATGGCGTGTATTAAATTCATTGATGCGTGGATGGAGGGGGATGAAGTTGAGTCCTTTGCTGAGGACTGATCGTTCGTCCTCAGTGAGGGGGAGGTCTGGAGGTGAAAACTCGGCAGGCCTGGGCGCTGGGATCTGGTGTGGGTGTGGAGCTGAGAGCGAGGTTGGAGCCAGTACCTGGTGTGGGTGCGATGGTGGGGTAATGGGGGTGGAGTCATGAGCAGGGGTAGTGTTCATCTCGGTGTTCTGGGGTGTGGGGATAGAGACAGTGTGGTCTGTGGGGGGCGTGTCAGGAGAATGCAGGAGAGTGGCGCTGATGGGGGCGGAAGTGGTGGCAGACACGGCAGTAGGGGTGATGGAAGTCACTGAGCGTGTGGCATCAGCGATGATGTGAGGGCCGGAAATGGCTGTGGGAGTAGCCATGATTGGGGCGGAAGTGACATCATCAATCAGCGTGGGTGTGGGAGCTGCATCAGCCGCATGGCTCATGCCGTTTCCGAAGCCAGGGGAATCTTCTGGAATGTTTGAGGAGCGCTGGTTATGGAGGTGGGTGGATAAAAGTTTGTTGTACTTACAGTTTTTGATGTTTGAGATGGAATTGAAATACTGTTTGCTGAGAGTATGAATTCTCCTGAGGATGTTGTACAGAGTGAGTCCTTTGCAATTCTGAGAGAGTGTGGCCCTCAGCTGAGGCAGGGCTGACTGTAGAGTGGCTAGGTGCCGGCGCATTACTGCAAGCGTGCAGTGGATGATCTTGAAGGAGAACTGTTGCTGGTGATTTTGAATCAGTAGTTTGTACTGTTTGTCCTGTTCGGGTCCGAACTCTGCTGGTTTAAAGGTGGTTCGGAGTCCGTGTTGGATGAGTGGGTTACAGAGGCAGGCACTGAGGAAGCAAATGTGGCTGAGGTACCGAGATTGTTTCATGACATAGTTGAAGAGTTTCAGGGCAGAGGAAATGACCTGGGAGTTGCAGTGGGAGAGGGACTCCCTGATTTTCTTGTGGAGAGAGGAGGAAAACTTCTTCAAGATAGGCGTCCTTACAAGAGGATTCGCAGTAGGGTTAAAATCAATTAGGTAAAAAAATGACTGTAGATGCTGGAAACTAGATTCTGGATCAGTGGTGCTGGAACAGCACAGTAGTTCAGGCAGCATCTAACGAACAGTGAAATCGACGTTTCGGGCCTTCATCAGAAATAAAGGCAGTGAGCCTGAAGCGTGGAGAGATAAGCTAGAGGAGAGTGGGGGTGGGGAGAGAGTAGCATAGAGAACAATGGGTGAGTGGGGGAGGGGATGAAGGTGATAGGTCAGGGAGGAGAGGGTGGAGTGGATAGGTAGAAAAGGAGCTAGGCAGGTCCGACAAGTCTGGACAAGTCATGGGGACAGTGCTGAGCTGGAAGTTTGAAACTGCAAAGGCAGAAGGTCTGCTAGTAATGAGGAGGCGGGGATGATTCAGAAGAATATGGACATGTAGGGAGCGTCGGAACATAAATGGCAGATGGAGCATAATGTGGAAGTGTGAGGTGATGCACGTTTGTAGGAAAATAAAGATACGGACTAATGCTCAAATAGGGTGAAAGTTCACATGTCTGGAGTGCAAAGATACTTTAGAGATTTATCCCAGAATTCTCCCAAGATGAACTTGCAGGTTGAATCTGTAGTTTGGAAGACAATTGCAATTATGACATTTATTTTTGGAATACTTGAATATAAAAGCAGGGATGCACTTCCGAGGCTCTTTCAAGGTCGAGTCAGACAACAGCTGGATTACTGTGCTTATGTTTAGTCCTCAAATTTCAGGAAGGATACACTGGTCCTGGGGTGCGTTCAGAGTTTTTTCACGATTAGATTCCCAGGAATGCTTGACACATGAGGAACGTTTGATGACTCTGAGTCTATACTCGACGAAGTTTAGTAGGATAAGAAGAAATCTAATTGATACTTATAGAATCGTGAATATGCTGGATAGAGTGGATGCTGGGAAGGTGATTCCATTTTTAGTGGAGACTACAACCCAAAGGCACAGCCTTGGAGAAAAGGGAAGATATTTGAGAGCAGTAATAAGACACACATATTCAGCCAGAGAGTGGTGAATGTATAGAATCCAATGCAAGATAAGATTGTGGAAGCCAAGACTTTGATTAGATATAAGACTGAGATATGTAGCAGCGTGGTTGTAAGGAGGATCAAGGTTTATGGGGCGAAAGCAGGGGAATTGGGTTTAGAAATATATCTGCCATGATTTAATTGCAGAGCAGACTCACTGCGCTGAATGGTTTAATTTCTGCTCTATTGTCTTATGGAGTTATAAATCGAATGACCTCCATCTGCAAGTTCCCCTCCATGGAACATGTCAGCCTGACTTGGAGCATTGTCAGCGAAGATCTGATTGAGTGCTGATCCAGACTTAGTGTGCAAAATGGTCTATTTCCGACATCCATCTTCTAATTTAACATTATTTCGAAAAAAAGATGAATGCAATGACAAGACGTGTGGCCGGTCCTTTGACTCTTCTCTGAACAGACAGTTGCTAAAATTCCAGCATCATTTCCCTGCTCTTATATTCCCACCTGCGGTTAAGAACAGAAAGTATCTCCAGCCTCACGAGACCACTTGATTTTTTGTCCAATCACTTTCAAATGTTCGTGAATGCCTACTCCAATTTCTCTTTTATGACTGTTAACCACTCAGTATTTACACTTTTATCATTGTTCCTCCCCAAATTCATCATCACCCAATTCACTGGATTGAATTCCTTTCAGCACTTTCTCTTGCCAATTGTTTCCAATCTCCCTGCAGTCTATGGCTCTCTTCCTCATGGCTATCTACATGACTGATTGTTACATGATTTGAAAACTGCTAAATGATGGCCACGACAAGTAAATATAAATCATTGACCTATATGAGAAAACAATAGTACTCATAGAAGCCATGTTTCATAAGCTTGCATAGGACACCAGAATTGGAGACTGTAAAGAAGGTGATCTAAGTTTCCATAAGGATCTTCATCCAATGCGCCTTTGGGCTGAAAAATGTCACGTGGAGTTCAATCTGGATAAATGGAAGGTATTGCATGTTGGTACACCAAATAAGAGTAGGGCTTATATAATTAGTGATAGGGCGTTGCATAGTGTTGTAGTTTGCTCCAGATATAGACAGAATGGATAAAAAATGTTGTCATCTTGCCTTCATTGCTTAATGCTTTGAGCGTAGGATTTGGTACGTTATGATGAAGTTGAATAGGAGATTGCGTGAGGCCACTTCTGGAATACTGCGTCCAGTTCTTGTCGCCCAGTAATAGTAAGGAAATTATTCAGCTGGAGTAGGTTGAGAAGAGATATCCCAGCATATTGCTAGTGGGGAAGGTTTGTGTTATAACGAAAGGCTGGATAGGCTGAGAATATTTTCACTCAAACACTGGAGGTTGAAAGGCGACCTGATAGAAATTTATAAATTATTGAGAGTTCGGATAAAGTTGACTGTAACTGTCTTTTCTCCAAGGAGGGGGACTTCAAGATGAGAGGGCAAATGTTTAAAATGAAAAGATAGAGATTTAAAAATAAGACATGAGAGGCTTTTTTTAAACAGTGGATGGATTATGTGTGCAATTCACTTCCTGAGTAATTGATGAATGAAAGTACATTTACAATTTTTGCAGGATTCTTGGATCTATAATTGAATTGTAAAGTTTCAGTGGGATTTAAAAAAGCTGTTCATTCATGCCCAGTCCATTATTTATTGCACAGAGCGCAGTTCAGAATCAACCACGATATTATGGATCTGGAGTCACATGCCAGC
The DNA here is from genome assembly GCF_047496795.1 of Chiloscyllium punctatum. Taxonomy (NCBI): domain Eukaryota; kingdom Metazoa; phylum Chordata; class Chondrichthyes; order Orectolobiformes; family Hemiscylliidae; genus Chiloscyllium; species Chiloscyllium punctatum. The sequence continues at coordinate 52,569,242 of NC_092788.1, read as the reverse complement.
CAGAACAGATAAGTATGGAAGTTTCCTTCCCTATCAGGCATTAGTGAGTCAGATCTACAACAACTGATTCAACATCATCATTACACTCGTCAACTCGTGGAATTTATTGAAAGAAAATTCAAACATCTGCCATGCCAGGATTTGATCCAGAGTCCACAGAATTATATCTGGACATTCATATTAACAATGCAGCAATAATATCACAAAGGCATTATTAACCCTCAGCAGTTACAGGAGCCGTCAGATGTGACTCGTTTAGCTTCGCATTATGTTCAGTATATGCTGGTAGGAGTGAAAGGCCTGTTTTCATGCTGTGTGAGTCTATGACTTTGACGATATGAAACTGACAGCTGGTTGGGATTAACAGTGGCATTGATAGTTTATGATCTCCTTCTGGGATATGTAATCTTGCTGGTTGCTCTGGAGGTTATTTTGCTCACTGAGCCCTTCCCACACACGGGACTGTTGAATAGTCTGTCCCCAGTTTGACTGACTAAGTGAGTTTCCACTTCAGCCGGTAATTGAATCCCGCATTGCCCTGGTTTCTCAGTGTTATCAATGTCCTTGTATCTCCCCAGGGTTGAACGTTTGGTTCAAATCATGTCCACGCAGACGCAAGTCCCGATGTCTATGTTGTGAATGTGCTTTTCTTCTTCCTGATATACCCAAAGGTTGTGGATGTCGCTGGTCAGGACAGCATTTGTTGTTCATCCTGATTCGCTGATGTCTTGTTGCACGAGAGACATGGATTCGGTCCCAGTCTCGTGTGATTGTTTGCAGTTTGCACATTATCTCTTTGCTTGTGTGAGTTTCCTCCCACAGTCTGAAGGTGTGCAGGTTATTGCAATCAGCCATGGGAAATGAAGGGGAACAGAATAGGTATGGAGTGTGGGTCTGATAGGATGTGCTTCGGAGGAGTGGTGTCGACTGAAAGGGCCAAATAGCCTGATTCCCGAGACGGTTGACATTCTCGGATTAAGGGTTAGCTATGTTTTGTCTGGCCCTGACGTCGCAAATTGGCGGGATTGGGTAAAGATGGTAGCATCCCCTGCATGACGGATATGCATGAATGGGATTGCAGGAAATTAAATTCATGTCCTCTGTTCCTGAGGTCAGGTTTTCATTCATGGTTTTACTCGTCGAAGTTAACATTACCAGTTCCGTGTCTGTGTCCCCAAGGATGACTGGCTTATTATATAATCACAACACCACCTTCTCCAGGTTGCAGTATTTACTGGGAACAAGCAGCTGATGCGAGCAAAAGCAGCTGCTACCGCCAACGTCAAAGAATGAATCCAAATAGGAAAATGAAAGTTTGAACCTTGCCACCCCAAAAATCTCAACACTCTTTAGATGCGCCAATCGGTTGTCTCAGCAACATGTACTGCTTATGGTTATACTATTATAAGTGGGGGCCAGTACTTCCTTCTGCGCCAATCTTGACCAGGAGCAGTCCCAACCTCGTGCCTCTCTCCCGTCATTCCATCCCAATTTCTTGGGTTGCTTCACACAGTTTCTCTGATTCCGGGTCTGGAACTGAGATTATGCGTGATTGTCTGCATCAGTTGGTACTGCCTTGTGTGGACAAATTTATGAAGCAGCCGATGTTAAACTATAATGCTATCGAAGCATACATTTCAATAATATCCTGCACTGTCCCACGAATTTGGAGAGTTTCATGAAACCCATTCTCCAATACTTTCATTCATGGAATCTTCACAGATTCCGGGTCGTTAAAGTTAAAGATTCGGGCCATTCTGAGTTCTCACATGCCTATCGCTAAGTCCTGATATTGTACATTCTTCCTGACATTTCATCTGCTAACATACTGGTTGCAGTTTGCAAGTGTGCTCTGTGGAGTGCTGTAACCGTTTAATAGCTTGTATTCTGCGTTGTGATTACAGCGACCTCGGCTCGAATCCACATCATGGCGGTCAGTTCTCTCAAAATTTTGCTTTTGGTGAAACACGGTAAGAAATTAATCATTTTTACATGATAATATTCTACGAGGTAATGATTTGTTTTCCATCTAATTTCGTTCTCTGATATTTCTGCGTTTCATGTATCAGGATTTAATCTCAAAAATTCTGGAAGATGTCTCTCCCTCCAACTCTCCATAACTCTCTTTTCCGTCCCTTGTCCCATTTGACTGAGGCATTGCACAATGTAACATACACTTTCACATTGATTCCGTCCAGTCTCTGCCATTGCACGCACTGTTGATGGGTGACCATGCCCCAATCTCTCATTGGCATCTTTAAATCATTCGATCCGTTTGGATATCGTAGCTGTGAGATCAATTCTCTTTTAGCAGCTTTTACTACATGGACCAGAGATTATTGGAGCGTGAGGCTCAATGAAAGGGCACAGGGAATAATTGCGGAAAAAAAGATTCTATTGGAAAAGATCAGGCCTGACGGCTTTCTGCGATAGCCCAGTGATATTATCGCTGGCTTGTTAACACAGAATTCCAGGTAACATTTGGGGAGACGGGTTCGATTCCCACCACACAACCACCATGATAGAATGGGCATATAATAAATACCTAGAATGCTAAATCCGTTGTCTGATAAACCCATCTGTTTCACTAATGTCCTTGAGGAAAGGAATCTGACATCGTTATCTGGTCGGGCCTCCATGTGACTCTAGAGCGCAAGGATATAATTGCAGCAGAGCCCCTCCCCCCTCCACCTCCACCCCATGCTGTTACAGAATTTAAAAGGTTCATTCGGCTTTACCTCGACTATAGTCTGCAATTCACATCAGTTCAGGGATATGATCGCACTGGGAACGGTGCAGGAGGGATTCATTGGGATAGTGTCTGGGCTGAAGAGTTTCAGTCATTAAGAGAGACAGGACACACTGGGATTGTTTGTCACCGTGCAGACGAGTTTGTGCGAAGGCATGTTTCAGAGGTACAAAATAATGAGGGTATGGATAAGGTCGACTGAAATTAGCGTTTCCCATCGACGGAGATATCGATCACGGGGGCCAGAAGTTTATTGAGAAAGATAGAAAGCTTTAAGTAGATATGTAGGAAAGCGTTATAGGATGGCGGGTATTGGTATTTGGAACACACTGTCTGTAAGAGTCAGAGAGGCAGCAACCCTTATAACCTGAACAAATATTCAGATGTGAATAAGTTCTGCCAATACCTATAAGGCTATGGGCTAAACGATTCGGGTCGTTAAGCAGTTGTTTTTGACAAATAGAGCCACAACGGTCTGAAGGGTCTCCTTTGCAACTCTTGTCCTTGGTAGTATAGTGGTTAGTGTCGCCCAATGTTATGCAGGAGATCGGAGCTCGATTCCTTGTTAGGGCACTGTAAATGTTTTAAACAGTCACTCCATTCCCAAGTGCGGGTTATTAATGCCTGTCCTACCATTCCCCATGGGACATGTCACAGGAAGGACAGTGCTGTCTGAATCAGCATGGGGAAGGACTGCAGCTCCTGGTGAGACAGAGTGTCAGTGAAAGTGCAAACACGTGACTTCTGCAACCTGCTCCTTGTGTCTGTATTGTAATCTAAACCATTTAATAGAAAGAAGACGGAAGCTGAGGAAGAAACAGGGTAAACCAATTCCGATGTGAGCGCAGAAACATTTTTTGTAGCATCATGAGGAAAACTGACAAACGGCTCTGAGAAAGAGTTTGTATTTCAGAACCGTTAGTTCACAGAGGTGTTTATGTTCCACTTAAGCCCTTAAGAAATTGAATAACAATTTAACTGAAGATTTGAAATGTTAGAACACACCAGGCGACGAGTCACGTGCTGGAAACTGTGTTTACAAGCCAAATGTTTGATGACTGATACTGATGCTTTTAAAAACTCAATGACTGTCAATTTTCAAATGAACAAAAAAGGCAAAAACAAAGTGACCAAGGAAAGTTGCAAGCATTGCATAAGTATTCCTTGGTGCGAAAGTGTTAAAATTCAACTTGCTTACTGCTATTTCCCAATGTTGACTTCCAGTTAGGGAAAAATATTTGTTGTTCCTTTTCAAATTCTAAAATCGAATATGAATTCCTGACATTGCAAAACAGCAAAGATAGCAGTTCTGTCAGAGTCAGTGAGAACTTCATATTGGAGATGAAATCAAATGGAAAGAAATAGTGAAATCAGTTGCCTTTGACTGTTCAGACTCATTATGACAAAAAATGATCCTTACTGAAACATACATGTTTTTTCAAGGATTTAATAAGTTGAATGCAGAAAGTTTGGTTCTGTGACCAGAGCGCCTCATATCGAATGACTTGGAGATGCCGGTTTTGGACTGGGGTATGCAAAACTGAAAATCACACAACAACAGGTTAAATTGGAAGTACTAGATTTTGGACCACTGCTCATTCATCAGGTGGTTGTGGAATACATAGCTGTAAGACACCGAATTTATATCACAAGTTTACAGTGTGGTGCAACAGAAATTATACATTGAAAAATACATTGATTGTTTGCTAAGTCTCCCATCTGTTAGAATGGCAATGTTCGCTTCACTTCTTTCATATGTAAAGCGCAAAACCTTTTATTTTAAAGTTACATTCTCAGGTGAACTTTAATAATTGGTGTCAGCCCCCGTGTGCTGCTGTCTGTTCAAAATATTTACACTGATTCTATTTTAAAAAGTTAATAGAGACTGACATGAGCAAAATACGCTGTGCTAGGGTGGCACGGTGGCTCAGTGGTTAGCACTGCTACCTTACACTGCCAGCGTCCCAGCTTCAATTCCAGTCTGTGTGGAATTTGCACATTCTCCCCGTGTCTGCGTGGGTTCCCTCCGGCTGCTCCGATTTCCTCTCACAGTCCAATGATGTGCAGGTCAGTGAATTGGCCATATTAAATTGCCCGTAGTGTTAGGTGTATTAGTCAGAGGGAAATGGGTCTGCATGGGTAACTCTTCGGCAGTTTGGTGTGGACTGGTTGGGCCGAAGGGCCTGTTTCCACACTGTAGGTAATCTAATCTACCCCACAAATGTGTTTTAGTAGTGTCTCTGTGTGAAATAGGGCAGGCAATGGGATCACCTATAATGTGAGATGAACCCAATGTCCCAGTTGAGGCCAACCCCGTGGGTACCGAACTTAGCTATCAACCTCTGCTCAGGCGCTTTTAGCAGCTGCCTTTTCCGAAGTCTGCCTTGGAGGATTGTCAACCGAAGGTCCGAGGTCGAATGTCCTGGATCACTGAACTGCTCTCCAGCTGGGAAAAGGCACACCTGCCTGTGGATTGATGTGCATTCTCCATTCATCCGTTGCTGTAGCCTCTGCTCGGTTTCACCAATGTACCGTGCCTCAAAACATCCTTGCCTGCAACGTGTTTTTTTTGTGTTTAGCGTCAGTCTAAACATTATGGCACGGACACAGCACACAGGGACTAACACCTTCAACATATTATCTGTGCTGACACTAATTGTAAAAGTTCACCTGAAAATGTAATTGTTCAAAGCAAGTTTTGCGATTTACGTAACAAAGAAGTGAACCAAACATAATCATTCTAACTGATGCAAGACTTAACCAACTATCAAGATATTTTTCAATGTATAATTTCAGTTACATCACACTGCAAACTATTGCTCTAAATTCTGTATCTTACAACTGTGTACTCCAAACCACCTGATGAAGGAACAGCTCTCCAAAAGCTCATGATTCCAGTTAAACCTGTTGGACTAAGACCTGGTCTTGTGTGGTTTTAAACTTCGTATTAGAATGCCGTTATCCAAATTAAAACAGAGATGAGGAAGCAGTTATTCTCTCAGACAGTTCTGAGTCAGTGGAATGTCTTGTAGAAGAAGGCTGTTGAGGAAGGGTCAATATGTGTAATCTGTCTGAGATCGGGAGATCTTCAAACAGCAACGACATCAAGCATTATGGGGAAAGGCAAGAAAGTGCAGTTCAAGGTTATCATATCAGGCATGAAACCATTCAAAGCAGACCATTCTTGATGGTCTGAATGGAGTTTTTTTTTCTGTTCCTAAAATTGTTGGTATTAATATGAAGCTGCAAAATTGACCTGAGTAAAATGTGGCAAATTAAAAATGTATGGTTCCCCTGGAACACTTAACCGAGGTGAAATGAACGAAGAAAAACACACAAAGGGCAGATAATATGGGTAATTGATCCGGAGCGATCAGTACACCAAGGTAATTAGGAATACCGATATTCAGTATCTCCATTGAACCTGGCTCCACGAGGCATGTAGTTAACTCTCACAAACTACCATTCCCCTTCCATTTCCTGATGCCTCCTCCGTTCTTGATTAAAACTGATTGAATGTCAGGCAATTGCTGCTGATATTGCTCATGTCAGGGAAGCGACTCTGACTGCTGCACAACATCATTCTGCTACGTAAGATCAAGAAGTATTTCATATTGATTACTGTAAACATTAACCTTTAACAAGCCATGACAGTGAAAGCAGTGAATCCTCATCACCATACTACCAGGGACGATGTCTGTTAACACCACCCTGGACACTATGAGATTCGTCAGTGTATAGTTACATCCTTCTGTGCATGATTGCCTCGGCTCTATTCCGGTCTTGTTGGTTGATTTCCAATACTGAGGCTATCCAATCATCTGTTGCGTTGCAGTTTCTCATCTATGAGACCTTCTCTCTGAGCTGGCAATGTGCTGGCTCAGTGGTGATAACACTGCCTTGCAAACCAGAAAAGTGCTTGAAATAGCCCATCCCCGTTTTTCATTCCAAGAACGTGAGGAAAACCGTTCGGCCAGATAGGAAATACCGGGCGTGAGCAATTATCAATTTTGGCAGCAAGGAGGAGGTAAGGCAGTATAAATTACAGAGTGATGGGGAAAGAATAGGCAAGGAACTCTGGGACGGGAGGGCGGAATGCTTCCTTTCTTTGCTGTAACCAGACACTGGGGGTGTTGAAGTCGGAAATGGGACAATATCAGACAAGTGAGTGAAATCTTACTTTCTGCTTGTTTTCTCCCGACGCCTGCAGCACTCCTGGGGGAAATGTGTCTGCGTGCTTTGGTCTGTGTGTTAAAAAAGACGTTCAGTTACACGATTGGGCGTGAAAGCATTTTTCCCATCTCAAACTTTAATCCCATTTATTTGTTTTACGAGATTACAACATTCAAGGGAAATTAGCATTGAGATGAACACGTGAAACGTCAGCGTTTACAAGGTCACAGATAAGTGCTGGGAAGTGAGATGATGGGATCCATTTCTGTGCTGTAAACACTCGATAATTCAATCATTTTTAACTGGGAACATATCTGCAATGACATAATTCCAAAAACTGTGTTATGAAGAAACGGTGCAACTGCTTCTGCCATCATCCCTGGTGGTCTAGTGGTTTGTATTCGACGCTTTAACTGAGTTGCCTGGGTTTCATTAGCGTTCAGGAAATGAGGACTTCTTGACCCTGTAGTAGAGAGAGCAGCTCTATCAGAAATCTGTTTATTGATCAGTCCATACCCCAGATCTTGAAAGAAGGGATAAGTGCCTTCCCTCTCTCTGCACAATCGGACAGCTCATCATTCATTCTTCTCTGATTCCACTTCCCAAAAAGTTTCAAAAAACTGTCAAAACTGACTCGCAGCTATTTCTTTTCTGTGCTTTTCATACACAGGAGCTGCAGCGATTGAGTGGGTTGGGTTCTGAAAGCGAAACGTACCTATGAACAATGTGTGTGGCCTTTCCAGGATTGCCTTCTCTGACAGGGCTCGGACATGATTGATGTTCTTTGTGATATGGAAGTGCCAGTGTTTGAGTTGGGTAGACAAAGTTAAAAATTACACAACATCAGGGCATAGTGCGCAGGTTTATGTGGAAGCACAAGCTTTCAGAGAGCCGCTCCTTCATTGGGTGGGTGTCTTTCTGCAGAAACCTGATGTGTGTGTCACTATGTGCCATCTTTTGTAATAGCATCTAGACATTAACAGACAGTCCGTGGTTTCGATCGTACCCATGACTTGGATGTGTTGGTGTTGGACTGGAGTGGACAAATTTAAAAATCATACAAAGACAGATTAGCATCCAACAGTTGACAAACACGTAATCAAGAAGCAGTGAATGGAACACCGGTGCTTCCAAATACGCCTGTTCAATATAACCTGGTGCTGTATGAATTTTAACTCTGATTGTTCTTGGTAATGTTGAACTGATCGAAGACAGTGAAAGAATTTTCGTTCTGTGGAGATGTAAATTTCAAATATTATCCACCTCAGTGTGAGAAAAAAAAGATTAAGTGGGATGTCTGATGAATCTCCACAATGCACTTGTGCCAAGTAAAGGTCGAACCTACAACAGCCTGATCCGCAGCCAGCTATACAAATGGTTCTACCACTGGCCAGATGCACAGCTGAGATTTTACACGCTGCAGAGCTGTGTGCAACAAGGACGTGAGCAATAACAGTGCAGTCACAAGGTGAACAAAGAACAAGGGTAATCACCATCATTGATTCACTTTAAATTGTCCTCAAAGAACTACCATTCACAATCTGATCAGCCAATCAATGACGTCACTACTGATTGAGGAAATTGCAACTTACATTGCTGCGTTTCCATCATAATTAGAGGTAAACTCCAGCCTAATCTCAACATTGCATATTCCCATTAATTTTCAACTTTAGATTACGTTAATGACCTGTCCGTATCTGCAGGAAACTGAATAATATGAAATGAGTGAAAAAGTCCTTCTGGTGATGTAATCCAGTGCAGAGTCGGCCAGAAAAGTCAAAGACCTGAAACATCACTCCCATTTCTCTATGTAGCAATCGTTTTCCTGAGTTGAATATTTGTAGGACTTGTCTTTAATATCTAAAGAATTAACTACTTTCCCGGGCCAGATTCTTCATAAATGAATTAACATCTGAGCTGTTGAAACTTCTTTTGCTTCAGATTAAAATAGTTGAGTATCCTTTCCCCCAGCCTAATATCCCAATACTCCCTCCTCTTGCATGTAAATATAAGCTGCTCCAGGTGAGGATAGAGCTCCGAACCTGGCACTCCACTGCTCGTAGCTGCTCCATGTCAATAAAAGTGCCTCTAGTTGAAATTGGAGCTCCCCATCGAATGTCCCAATGCTCCCTTTTCCTTGTCAATAGAAGTTGCTCCAAGTGAGGTTGGAGCTCCCCGGCTGATGTCCCAATTCTTCCTGCTCCATGTCAATAGAAGCGGTCCAGTTCAGGTTGGATAAGCCAGTCTAATGTCCCAATGCTCCCTGCTGCTCCATTTCATTAAAAGCTGCTGCAAGTGATGGTTGAGCTATCAGACAAATCTCGCAAAGCTCCCTGCTCCATGTCAACTGAAGCTGCTACAAATAAGGTTGCATCTCGCAGTGTGATGTCCCAATGATCCCTGCTGCTTCATGTCAATAGAGACTGCTCCAGGTGAGGCTGGATCTCCCAGTCTGATGCCCCAATGTGCTCTGTTGCTCCATGTCAATGAAAGCTGCTCCAGGTGTGGTTGGACCTCCCAGCCAGATGCCTCAATGCTCCCTGCTACTCCAAGTCAATAAAGCTGCTCCCGGTGTGGTTAGAACTCCCAGCCTGATGTCACAATGCTACCTGGTCCGTGTGAACAGACGCTGCTCCAGATGAAGTGGGAGCTCCCATCCCTGGCAGCTCACACACCTCTATACAATTATAGCAATACTGCCCACTGACCATTTCCACCATTGGAGCCATTGGTGGAATATCCACATCATGAGAACCGAATCTTATTTTTAATCACCACCAAAACATTATTTCCAAACGACTTTCTTTCTTCACCTTTAGTTAGCATGTAAATATTGCAGTCAATCCGAAGTAAGGTAATGGTGTTAATTGTCGTATGTTCAATAAAAATTGCGTCATGTATTTCATGTTGAATTCCTGCTACTTAACAAGAACAATATTTGTAATGAAGTCACACTTTTACTCCAGGTGAGGGAATGTGGTTTGTATTATTTAAATTGAACTTGTTCATTGTGTAAAATGATCAAATAGATTTCAATTTCAAGACAAAATTGGTAATGTGGTCATCCACCTTGAAATGTGGTGTCTTCTTCTTTCAGCCACACGGGTATTAGAACCAAACATCTGTTAATGATATGCGTATAAAGACAATTGAAATCATTTTTCATGTTTATGCTGCATTAATCTGCGGTTATAGATGCACAGTTTAGGTTCAGTCCCTGCAGTTAACATGCTGACTTCTCCAGTTGTTCATAGTTCAATGTGATGCATCCAGTGTGTGCATAACGAGAGGGAGCTTGCTTCCCACATCTTGTGTTTATCTGTGTCTTATGTCCAGCCTTCATCAATGGTGAGAGCAAGGGTCGAGGGCGAGACCAATGTGTAAGTTTATCCGTGCCCATGTACGGTGCCCACATCGGCAGTTCTCTATTCTGCATTTACAGCCAGTTCTCGGTGCCCCTACACACATCCCCTGCCCTTTTTGAAATATCTCCATTATTTTGTGCTGTCTGTCTGTGCTCTTCTCACCAAGATGAATCACTTCTACCCAACCTGCACCAGATTTCATCTGACAAAACACTCATTAAGAACCCCATGCATACAGATGCACTTTGCATCTCTCGTTACTTGGTTTCCCTGGATCTCTTTCATACGATAAAAGTTCACAGCAACTTGACTTGGAAAGGTAAATCGCGTTCCTCTTCATTATACCAGTTCAATCTACATTTCAATGCAGTTGAGGCAACTGGCTCAAATTATTCTTTGAGGTTTTATAATTGCGTCGATGCATATAAACTGACCATTGGAGTTGCAATTTCAATAACAGCTGTGATCACACAAAAATAGCAATATTGAAAATCGTTGATAACAGCGACAAGAGTGGGGCTTGAACTCACACAATAAGAGCACAACAGATTACCAATGCAGTACCTTAACCTCTCAGCCACCTCGTCGTACCTGCTTTTGAATGTGTGGCGTTAGGAATAAGTGAATTGCGTAAATTATGCAGAGCAGCAGATATTTCTCCCGAGTGTTGGGGAAATGAAAAATAGCACAGTACGGTTACAAGAGTATGGTCTGACCTCCGGGTTGTGGGAAAAGCGCACTCCCACTGTGACACTCTGCTCACAGTGATCTGAACAAAAATGAAGAAATGACTATGTAACAAGGTCTGTTGAATTCTGTGAAACAGAATGAAGAGCCCGTGACAGCAGGAGGTGTAAAATTGTTTGGGAAGAATTGTTTTCCAGACTGGAGGAGAGTGCATAATGCTCAATGTCATTATTTTGAACACCTTTCGTAAACTCACACATTTTTGACACACACGTGTGGACAGAACAGACAATTTCAAACTCCCAAATAAGGCTAAACTGACAATTGAATTCAACAATGAAAAAACCTTGATCTGTGTCATTTTCTTGGGCTGCGCGACACCAATTCATTGTATGATGACAGCAACACAGTGAGCAAGTGTAGGAAGGAAAATGAGTGCAGTGCCAGAGCGCATGCTGGGAGCAGCAGGTGACACACGGGGAAGTGCATTTCCCACAACAGGAACACTTTGCAAACAGCGGACTGCGGTGAAAGAATTCAGAGGGGGTTGACACTTTGGAATTTGAAGCTCAGAGACACAATGGAGATCTGTCATTGAGTCTGTTCAAGATGATGATTTTAAGATTTCTACAGTTGAAAAACAAAATAAAAGGTTCATGGGTTAGTGAAGGTAAAAGTTAAAGTTGTACATTTTAACAACTACCCATCTTTGGAATGTGTAGCTCACCGATTGCCTCACACGGGGTCAGAACCACTGGTGAAGACGATCGTATAATCGCAGTTACCAGTCATGGAATCAGAGAAATTTGGTTTCCTTACCATTAAGGTACAAACAGGAATGTAGAGGCAAGCATTAATGTGTCGCTCCAGTGCTGCAGATGACCAGTGCATGGTATCTCTGTGCCAGTATAGTCGGCTGTGCTTTGTTGAAGTTTTCGGTCCGACCCTCACATGCAGCAGCTTCAATTTGTCGTCGTCTTAAGGGGTAGGATGGAAGGTGATATTGAGCAAAGTCAAGTTTATGGGAAAATACCATTTTTTCTGGATTGAGAAATGACCTTTTCTAAATAATGACTCCTTGTTCAACAAGCATACGACAAATATTTAAAACGTGAAGAGACATGTGTGGAGAGAGCCGAAGCTGTTTTTTCAGCAGCTGGATGACGTTTCCCATGCGCCCTGCATTAAATTCCTGGAAAATAGATGTTGAGCTGGTTTCATGTTATGCAGTGTGTTGCAAACTCGCAAAGGTCACTGTAATAATCAAAACAATTAGATTGATCGCATAGGACCGTCAGAATATTGTATTCAATTTTAGGCTGAGCAGCTTTCAGCTGAAATGGTGTGCTGCAGAAAAGTACAGAGGTTGGAAAATACAAAAAACAAAGTCTACTTTTTGGTGAAGATAAGAAAGCATGAAATACACCTAACATCACGTGAATGTGGTCAAATGTTTAAAGTACGTGTTGCATCTCCAAGTGATTATTCAATTGCTACTCATTTGGATGCAACTTCTGTCTGCAGTTATTTTAGGACATGAACCCCATTTTCAATGCTTCAACTTGAATAACACGCTACACCTTTCAAATCCATGAACTTTTTATACTCAATCTTATTCAGCTGTGCGTGTTTGTGAAATGCATTTGTGCCTGAAAAAATTTCGAAATTAATCCACACCCACGCTTTTTCTTTCTTTCAATGGTAAATTCCCTCCTTGTATGTTCGTTCGTGTGTCTTTTATAAAACTATGACATCAGAAATCTACGTTTTATTTCTGGAAAGTCATTCAGGATTTCAATAACTTTATTGAGTGGAAGAAACTCTCATCCAATCTTTTCTTAATCATTCACTAATGGGTTTGAAGCTCTAACTGAAGTTGTTGATTCACTCGAAAGAGGAAATTCCCCAATTTAGTCACTTCAAACCTCACATTCTGTGAAAATCTCTTTTGTTGCCTTTTAAACTTGCATGTTTCTGGTCCAGCATTTCCACACCTCGTGAACAAACTCCTTCATTCTCTCTATCATGCCGATGAAACAATTTATATCCTTTCTGATGCTTTTTGTCTCAGTAAACCCCATTCCTGGGATTCCTAATATCTTGCTATCAAGGAAGCAGAGTTTGTGACCTTTCTAAACTCTTCACATGTCTTTGGTGGAGAATGAGGTCAAGGATTACATGCAATTCTCCCACTGACAGTGACCTAAAGATTTCACAGTTACACGATGAAATCTTTGCTTTTTAAGTATTTCTCTAAACCTCCATGACGTGAGTGAATTTCAGCTATTTCTAAAGGTAACTAACGTTCAAATACATCACTGTAGGGCTGGACAGCAAATATCATTACCAAACGCCACCGTGGATCTGAATTCAACAGTTTCCTCATTGTAATTATCGTAGCTATTGTGTCTCGTATTTCCGTGTTTTTGTCCACCTTGTTCATCACTTCATGTGTCCTTGTATTGAATTGTACTGAATGATTAATTTGTGACGGGAGACATTCCCTCCACTTCTTATTCGAAACTCCATTGTGCATTGAATAATTGTACTCATATGCTTGCAGAGGACAGTCCTGCCATTACTGGGATGAATCAGCGAACATTACCCACGTATCCTCGAAGGCAAGGATTTCCTTCTACAGTTTAACAGACCATTACAGCACTGAATCCCATGTGTGCGTTCATTAAAACTAAAACAGTTGCAGCAAGGCTTTCCGACTACGATTTTGAAATCTGCTTGCATTGCTTGTACGAAAAGTTACATTCCACATTGTGTGATGTTGTGAATGATAGCATTTTTTGAATCTTGAGCAATGACATTATCAGAACACTATCATTCACTGTTCTCTTTTTCTCTTATGTTTCCCATTCAATATCCTGTGTGTTCTCAGTTTATCTTACTTTTTCAACAAATTATACAATCTCGCTCATGATTACCAATCCGAGAGAGTACCATAAATTTGTCAATTTGTATGTAATGCAGCTGTTGGGCGTGGTGACCAAGTGGAAAGGCAGGAGCGTGCTGGTGGAATCTGGCCGTTCTATCGCAGTCATATTCAAACGTTTCACATATTCTTTAGGCAAATCATGTTGGTAGAAAATAAGAAAAAAATGGAAGAACTGCTGATGTTGAAAATCAAATAAAAACCGAGGTTTCCGGAAATGTTCAGAAAGTCTGGCAACCTCTGTGGGGGGACAGACCCAGTGGTTCTGAAATGTTAACTGTGATTCATCTGCGCAGATGCTGCCAGCTCTGCTGAGGTTTTGCAACAATTTCTGTTTTTGTTTGAGATTGGCAGATGTTGCAGCAGGTTATGAGAACAGTGCTTTCTGGAGGCAAACAGACAGCACGGACGTGGTAGTGTGAAATGAAACCAGAATAATGAAAGAGTCGACAGTGGGATGCTGGAAAATCACAGCATGTGAGGCAGCATCCGTGGAGAAGGCATAAGCCCTTCATCAGGAATGAGGCTTGCGTGTCGGCCTGAGGCACGCTGCTGAAGCCTGGCGCCAACTCGCTGACACATTTTCCTACTGCTCCTGATCACAACCTCACCTCCCATCGTCTCCCAGACTATCACAATCTCATCCGCTTTGGGGAATCTCCCATCCATAGCCTCCAACCTCATTGTCCATGAAACCCGCACTGCCTGTTTCTACCTCCTTCCTAAGACCTGTTGTTTCACCGTGCGCCTGTCCGACCCGACTCATCTCTTCTTACCTAAACACCTTCCTGTCTCCCCAGTACAGGAAATCACCACCTACGTTCGTGATACTACTGATGCACTTCACATCCTGCAAGATTTTTGTTTCCCTGGCCCCCAACGCGTCATCTTCACCTTGGACATCCAGTGCCTGTGCACATTCATCTGCCATGACGAAAGTCTCCAAGCCATCAGTTCCTTCTTCTCACCCCACCAAACCAGTACCCTTCCACCGACACCCTCCTCATCATGGCTGAACTGGTCCTCAAACTTAGCAACTTCGCTTTCCAATCCTACCACTTCCTCCAAACCGAAGGGGTAGCCATGGGCACCCGCATGTGACATAGCGATGCCTGCCTGTTTGTCAGATGTGTGGAATTGTCCACTTTCGCAGTTACACTGGCACCTCTCTCCACTTGTTCCTCCGCTACATTGTTGAATGTGTTGGCGTCACTTCGTGCTTCCACGAGGTGGTTGAACAGTTCACCAACGTTACCAACACCTTTCACCCCGACCTCAAATTCACGTGGATCATCTTGGCAACTTCCCTCTTGTGCCCAATCAAGGAGTCCAGCGAATGACTAATTACAGACATATATTGCAAGTCCACCGACTCCCACAGCTACCAATATTACACCTTATCTCACCGCACCTCGTGTAAAAACGCCATCCATTTTTCCCAATTCCTCCGCCACAACTATATCTTTTCCCTGGATGACCAATTCCACCTCAAAATGTTCCAGTTTGGTCTCCTTCATCCATAATCGAAAATTCCCTTACCACGTGGTTGATGATGCGCTCCAATGCATCTCCTCCACTTCACGCACTGCCGCCCTTGAATCCCACCGCACGTGCAACAATGACAGAACAGCATGGTCCTCACCTTTCACCCCGCATAAAGCATATCGTACTCTACCACTTTTGCCATCTCCAAACAGACCCCACCATCAGATATATATTTGGTTCCCCACCCCTATTAGCATTCCGAAAAAGACCATTCCCTCCACGAACCCCTCGTCAGGTCTACAATCCCAATAAGCCCACACCCCCTACGTCATCTTTTCCTGCCACTGCAGGAAGGCTAAAACCAGCGCCCACACTCATCTCGATTTAAGGCCCGACGGGATCCTTCCATATCCGTTAGAACTTCATCTGTACCGCTTCCAATGTCATCTACTGCATCCGTTACAACCAGTGTGGTCTCCTCTACATCAGGGACACAGGACGCCTTCTTGCAGATCATTTCAGAGAACATCTCTGGGACACCCACACCCACCAACTTCGCCATCCCGTGACTGAACAATTCAACTCCCCCTCCCACTCCGTCAAAGGCGTATGGGTCCTGGGTCTCCTTCACTGCCAAACCATAACCACACAATACCTGGAGGAGAAAGGCTATATATTCAGTCTTGGAGCTCTGTCACCTCTCAGGATGAGAACAGTTTCCTCATTGCCCTTCCCCCAAGTCCCAAGCCTCCAATTTGGCACCGCCATCTGGACACATTTGATCACTGCTCCTTCTGACCTATCATCTTCTCCCTCACCTTCATCCAACTATCGCGGTCTCAGCTACCACCCCCCAACCCTACACCCCTCCCATTTATCTCTCAGACCTCGAAGCAAAGATGCCCCTGGATTGCAGTGATGACTGTGTGACTGAGTTTTGCGTTTATTTTGGGTGAGGGCAGCGCTTAACACCTAAACAAAGGGAGTGGTATCAGATAGCGAAGTTAGGGTGGGCTGAAGTGAAGTGGAAAATTCTATCAGGAGATGGGTAAGTACATCACTCACACGGTAAAAAGACATGCAAAAGGAGCAAATCAACTTCAGTGCAGGCACAATGACAGGTAAACTGGAAAGGATACAATACAATACACTGAGGTGAAGTGGAATTACTTATGAGAAAGGGTCCAATGTTGAAGTTATTTTACATACTGACTGTCGTCACATTGGAAACAGGAATTTCCTGCAGTGTAACGGTGATATTTGCCTGCAACATCACAATTCCGAGAGACACTGACATATTATCTTCTGTAGTAGCGTGGCCTAGTGAGAGCATGATCAGCCCATCAACCAGAATTCAATAATTCAAAGCTCTCCTCTGCGCTGTACAACATTTTTGCTGCTCCTGTATTCAGATCTCAATCGCTTCACAGTGGATCTTTTTCTGCTTCCTACATCACGTAAACACTTGAATCTGGTCCAATCACCAATGTTTCCACTTTAATCCATATTTTGAAATTCCCGAGCTGACACAGGTACGAGTGACCAATTGGACTTTTCGAGTGCTCTCACTCTGGTATAATCTGAATGATAAAGTGCACTGTGTCTGATCCGCAGGGAACACTACAAAATTTCCCCACGCGGAACAGTGCTGTTTATCCCATTCCCGCGGACAGAGCTGCATCCATTGGTAGAGCTGTGTCCATTGGTAGAGTATCATACAGGAACTGTGATGATCTTTTGATGTCATACTTGAAGGTACATGCGACAAAAAGCTGAAGACTGCGGAAAACTGCTGTGGTCAGCGCTAACACAGAGGACCAACGGGTGCCAGGTGGGTCCATAAACCAGGAATTAATGGATAAAAAGATTATTTATTTTAGGAGAATCCGATTCAGACCATTATCTATACACCGATATGATCCATATGGACTTCAGTAAGGCGTTCGACAAGGTTCCCCATGGGAGATTGATTAGCAAGGTTAGATCTTATGGAATACAGGGAGAACGAGCCATTTGGATTACAGAACTGGCTCAAAGGTAGAAGACAGAGTGTATTGGTGGAGGATTGTTTTTCAGACTGGGGACCTGTGAGCAGTGGAGTGTCACAAGGATCGGTGCTTGGCCCTCTCCTTTTTGTCATTTACATAAATGATTTGGATGCGAGCATAAGAGATACAGTTAGTAAGTTTGCAGATGACCCCAAAATTGGAGGTGTAGTGGACAGCGAAGAGGGTTACCTCAGATTACAACAGGATCTTGACCAGATGGGCGAATGGGCTGAGAAGTGGCGGACGGAGTTTAATTCAGAAAAATGCGAGGTGCTGCATTCTGGGAAAGCAAATATTAGCAGGACTTATGCACTTAATGGTATGGTCCTAGGGAGTGTTGCTGAATAAAGAGAACTTGGAGTGCAAGTTCATAGCTCCTTGAAAGTGGAGTCGCAGGTAGATAGTTTCATGAAGAAAGCGTTTTGGATGCTTTCCTTTATTGGTCAGAGTACTGAGTACAGGAGTTGGGGGGTCATGTTGCGGCTGTACAGGACATTGGTTAGGCCACTGTTGGAATATTGCGTGCAATTCTGATCTCCTTCCTATCGGAAAGATGTTGTGAAACTTGAACGGGTTCAGAAAAGATTTACAAGGATGATGCCAGGGTTGGACGATTTGAGATATAGGGAGAGGCTTAACCGGCTGGGACTGTTTTCCCTGGGTCTTCAAAGGCTGAGGGGTGACCTTTTAGAGGTTTACTCAATTACGAGGAGCATGGTTAGGATAAATAGACAAAGTTTTTTTCCATGGAGTCGGGGAGTCCAGAACTTGAAGGCATAGATTTGGGATGAGAGGGATGAGAGGGAAATGCATACTGTACATCTCTATGACTCTATGACTATGACCTCCTGGGTTGGAAATGAGTGGGTGAGCGGACAGTCTCAACTGGTTCTAGCATTTACAATCTTGGTCTGTGTGACAACAAAAACAGAAACCTGGAACTGTTTATCTTGCTTCTGAAAAACAGGTTAGTAAATTTTGAAGAGCACAGATATTTCTTCCTGGTATTCATGAAATGATCAAGAGCAGAGTACGGTTTCCTGAGTATGGTCTGACATCTGGGTTATGTACTGTGATATTCTGCTCACATGATCTGAACACATACAAAGAAATGACTGAGTGACAAGATCTGCTGAATCAGATTCCAAGAAAAGAAGAAGCCGATTTGGAATGAAAAGAGCCATAAGAGCGGGAATGTAGATAATTGTTTTCCAGACTCGAGGAGAGTGCATAGTGCTGTTCCCAGGGGTCAATATCTGTACAAGTAGACTGAATCATTGTTGGGTGTTATTGTACTTCATCTTTTGTATAATGGTGCAAAAGCACGAAACCTTTGTATAGAGGGGACAACTTCAAAATCCTCAATGAGGCAAAACACAGATATGAGGTAAACAACAGAGTAACCACACAAACCAGTGTTACAGCATGGGGTAAGCTTTCCTGCTCAACTTTCGCTCAAGATCGCTCTCTGTATCATTCCTGAGTCTAAGATTCGAACAGTGAATGGTGTATGTCAATCAAAACTGCTCTGATCTCACAACTTTAGCATTTCATACGTCTGGCAATTGTGTTTGATGCCTCACTGTGTTACTTCTGCACACTTACAGAAGAAATAACTATAAGAACAACAGCCATGTATGAGACTGGGATTTGACACGATGCTGTTTTAGCCGATCGATTCAGGTGTATCTGAAATTGCTTCCATCTTTCCTGTGTCGGTAGTAAGATTGCATAGCTTAGTGGTCCGTTTTCATGCATTGAATTGGACCCGGCATCCTTTCTCAGGTTGGAATTTACTGGTATATAAAGGCATTCGGAATGACACGGCCAGAGTTCAATTGATACCATGTCGATAGAAACGATGGAAATGAGGTTTACTGGGTGATAAAGCCACTCGCAAAGAAAAGAGGGGGTATAATGGGATGGTGGGGTGGATAAAGAATAATGCGGAAGAAATTAGGAAAGACTTCGTTGTGTCCAAAGAGAGGTTATCCAGCTGATGTGAAGTTGTTAAGAGTAAATACGAGGGAAATTCCCTTGTGTTAGGTGAGTGGAAACTAGACGTTCGAACTTCAAACCCAGTGTGGCACGATAAAGAGGTTTGGAGTAGGCATTTTTTCATTCTGAGAGCTATTGAATTCGGAGATGAATTTTCAGAAATAATAACATTTTCGGAGCTGATTCCAGAATATTTGAAAAGCTCGTGCAGGCACACAAGGAGTGAATTAAACAGCAACAGGAATTCTGGCCTGCCTGGATGGGGATGCAAAAGGGGAATATTCTCGAAGTGGTTAACATTCATAGGAAAGAAATTGCATTAAAACTGCAACTTATAATGTTAAGTATAAGAAGTGCTGGTGGAGTTGGAAGGTGCAGCAGCTCATACTACTTGAAATATTATATAATGTATTTGCACTGATCTGTTTCGTTTAGCTCTGTATTAAATTGAAATCTGTTAGGTTAGTCCACTGACGAACTGGCTTATGAGAAAAGTGAGACCAACAGCGTGGGATTAATTATCTCACTGTCTCAGGTTTCCACAGAGATCATGATCTCACCTGATCTGTAATACAGTGGTGCCTTTAATGAGCAAGATTCGGCATGTTGATGTGAAGCATCATTATCATTGACATCGGTTGCCTTGAAAATTTGGCGGCAATCACCCCAAAGGGGAGTGAGTCCATTTAATACTTTTGATCTCAGTTTGAAAAAATCCTGCGACAAGACACAAACTTTTCCAGTCTGACCCTCTGTTCCTCCCAACAGCAAAACCACTTGTCCAGATCCTTTAGCAGGTTTACTGACAACATTCAAACTCCACAAAGAGATAAATCTAATGCTTTCGATTTGGTTAATGAGCTGTGTAGCTTGCAGGAAATGGATGATATGAAAGGAATTAAACAGACTTTCCCAGGATGTAATCCAACGCTGGGTCAGCGATTTGAGGAATGTCATCAAGCTAAAACTTCACCTCTGTCTCTCTGTCCACAAATAGATATTCACCTGGGGAATATTGCTGATTTTCGGTTAATAATTGGCGTGTTTCCTGAAGACAAAACATTTTCCCACGTCAGAAACTGGAGTTTTCAAATAAATGCTACTTTATTCAACATTGTTTACAATTGCGTTTCAGTCTGATGCTTCCATAATCCCTTGTCAATGTCACAATGTCAGTAGCATCATCTTAATACATGCATTGAACTTACAACCTTAGCATTTTATGCACTTTAAGTACTTGGCGCTGAATTTTTGCACGACTGGAGCGGCAGACAAGTCACATGACTTAAACTTAGGTTGGGAACTTTAACACAACTGTTCTACTTTTGCTGTGATGACTAGATTCCCTACAGTATGGAAACAGGCGCTCCGGCCCAACACGTCCACACCAACCCTCCGAAAAGTAACCCAACCAGAACCATTTCCCCTCTGACTAATGCACTATGGGCAATTTAGAATGGCCAACTCGCCTGAACAGCACAATCTTTGGACTGTGGGAGGAAAATGGAACGCCCGGAAGAAACACACACAGACACGGGGAGAATGTGTAAACTCTACACAGTCAGTCGACCGAGGCTGGAATCGAACTTGGGAGCCTGCTGAGACAGCAGTGCTACCACTGAACCACAATACTGTGCGATCTTTGGTAATGATGTGCTGCCCCAATAATACCTCACTCATTCACCGTGTCTCATTTCCCTGAACCGTCTGGTTCTGAAAATAAAGCTAATGCAGACAAGTTGAAACTGACAAGAACCTGTGATTATTGAAGAATCAGGTTCACGAAAAGGATAAAAAGGGGACACAAAAATGTGAAAACAGATTAAATTGAAGAATGGGTTTCTGTTGGTTCCTGTGTTGCTTGCAGAAAATGTTACATTGCCGCTGTCGCAGGGCTTTTCCTTCTATCAGCTTCAATCGGCACTAAATTCGAATCAATGAAAGTTCACCAACTTCTTTCTGAAAGTTCATACAGGTAACAAGAAACATATTGCATTCATCATTAACATTCACCATTCCTTCATCCAAGAACACGTTGCACGGTTTCGCTGAATATTGAAGATGGAAGGATATTATGCAAGAATAAATTCAATTACAGCTTAAATTGTAAAGTAGGAAGAATGCACAGAAAGTCTCAGCATGTCAGAAATTCATGTGATCAGAACTGCAGCCTAGCAAAGGGGAAATCAGTCCCTGAATCCCAATATCCACACGTTTGCAACTTCCATGTACTCAGTTGGAAACCTGTGTGAAGGAGCATGCAGTCTGACAGAGTGCATGAATGAATCCTTTATTGTCTGATCTAAAGCTGCAATACAAGCTGTCTATTCTGGCAGTGAGAGCGGTGGTGTAAAGGGGAGGACTTTGATATTCCGTAGTGTAGATTCACATTGCCCTCATCATGTTAATTTTGAAAACCCTCTTCAAGAAACAACACAGAAAGAGAGAAACTGGAGGAGGCTATTCTAAACAGCTGTCCTAACCCGCCGTTTGAGAGCATCATGGCTGACCAAAGACCTCAATGCCTTTCCTCAGCTCATCTTCAACAACCTGTCGCACAATGGGACAAAGACATTTTAGCAATCGAAAATTTCTGTGCAACTTTGGGAAGGAAATGTGTTTAGAAACAATGGGTTTTTGCACGAAATTTTCAGGTTTTGCTCGTGCGCATCTGATTCAGGTCTAATTATGTTTCAATGATATGATTCCGTCAAAACTCACTGCCAAGAAGTTCAGGAACTACCTCCGGTCAGTCGCTGGGATGAGAACTCCAGACGACAGGAATTGGCAATGAATCAGCAGAACAACAATCAACGATTCAGCTGAAAATTGAAGTAAACTTCAATTCTGGTGCGGTTCAAACGCAAAAACATTGAATAGCAAAGTTTTCAAAGTTATAGAATTCTAACACGCTTTTCATTGCGCCACAAAGCTGCGCTCACCACAATTTAGCTGCACCTAAAGTTGTGGTTGTCGCGGAGAAAATGTCGAAAATCACCAGGCGATGCAGGGAGCTTTTCAATGAGCAGATCTATTATTTGCAAACAAAACCGGGACATTCAGAAAGCAAATTATTGAATGCCACCGAACCTCAGGTTCCATGGCATACAGTCATTGATTCATTGAGATGAACAGCATGGAAACAGACCCTTCTGTCAATTCAATCTAGTCCCACCTGCTAGCACCTGGCCTATATCTCTCCATACCCTTCCTATTCCTATACCCATCCAAATGTCACTTAAATTATGCAATTGTACCAGCCTTCACCACATCTTCTGGCAGCTCATTCCATGCACGTACCACACTCTGCGTGAAAAGGTTGCCCCTCAGGTCTCTTTTATATCTTTCCCCTCTCATCCTAAACCTACGCCTTCAAGTTCTGGACTCCCCGACCCATGGAAAAAAAAACTTTGTCTATTTATCCTAATATGCTCCTCGTAATTTAGCAAACCTCTGAAAGGTCACCCCTCAGCCTGCGAAGTTCCAGGGAATACAGTCCCAGCCGATTCAGCCTCTCCCTATAGCTCAAATCCTCCAACCCTGGCAACATCCTTGTGAATCTTTTCTGAACCCGTTCAAGTTTCACAACATCTTTCCGATAGGAAGGAGATCAGAATTGCACGCAATATTCCAAAAGTGGACTAACCAATGTCCTGTACAGCCGCAACATTACCTCTCAATTCCTGTACTCAATACTCTGACCAATAAAAGAAAGCATACCAAAATCCTTCTTCACTCTTCTATCTATCTGCAACTGCACTTTCAACGAGCTATGAACCTGCACTCCAAGTCTCTTTGTTCAGCAACACTCCCCAGGACCTTACCATGAAGTGTATAATTCCTGCTAAGATTTGCTTTCTGATATGGCAGCACCTGGCATTTATCTGAATTAAACTCCATCACCTCATACCTCTTCTTTAGTCATGTTTTGTTAGCTTATCAGAATGCCCAACTGTGTTAGTCAGAATTACCTCACTCCAGCTATACAATAAACTAATGGTATTACTTCCCATTGTCGTTCTACTTCTGCCACTATATTTTTTCCTAATTCTACATAATATTATTCTACTGTCACTATTATGTATTCTACTGCCACCTGTGCTACAATGATGGTCCATCCCAGACTAACCTGTCATGATTAGATATTCAGCTCCCCCGTTTATCACAATGTTTCCTGGCCCCAACTGACTCTACTAGCCACTGATTAGATATTTAATGTCGTATCCTGATATAAGCATCTCAAGCAGGCTGACTCTGCTATCAATTTATTTCTTAAAATCATGTCCTAAGTACTTATTGTCACGACTTGTTCCAAACTGCCATGATGATATTTAGTAGGCGAGTCTTACTTTTCTAATTGTTATTATCGCAGCCTGCCATAGTAACCTTTCAGCCCAGTCTGACTCTGCTAATTGGTGTCGGAGAATTCCACTATTCTTATCCCATTTTGCCACACTGGCCCCATCCTGCGCCTGTAATCTCTCGATGAGTGTAGCATTCCGCAGACCCTTTGTAACAAATCACCAGTAGTTACCATGTCTTTACCCTTCCCACGCTTTCATGCTCTGTATTTTCTGTCCGGTTTTCGGATTTTTCATCAGACATCGGTTTGTCTTCACCCCTCTTTCCAGTACATGGTCTTTATCGATGTGTGCTCTAGCTTCTCAATTATTCAGCTAAATACTCTTGAAATAATTTGATGACTCATAGCTTTACTACACATTCAAACAGTGAATTCCAAACAAACAACACTGAAAACGTTCTTCAGATATCTCCTCTGAGCATCCTCCCTTTTGTTTAATGGAGATCCCTGGTTGTTAACTCTTCCCATAAGAAGTTTATTCCTAACACACATACCGATTCACTTAATGTGCACCTTAATCATTTCTTCACTCAGCCTTCTCCGCTCTCAACTATCTTCGCCATGGCGATACTGTGGTGCTGGAAAAGTACAGCAGGTCAGGCTGCCTCCGAGGAGCGGGAGAATCGACGTTTCTGACAGAAGTCTTTCATCAGGAATGAGTTTTGGGGGAGGGGACTGAGAGATAAATGGGAGGGGGTTGGGGTTGGGTGCAAGGTAGCTGGGAAAGCGATTGGTGGATGGAGGCGGGGAGAAGGTGATAAGTAAGAGGGGGAGAGATGAATGGGTCCGAAGGGTGGTGCTGAGTTTGATGCTTCAGTGTGTGATAAATTTGGGGGAGGGGAAATGAGGAGGCCGTTGAAATCCACATTTATCCCGTGTGGTTGCATGCTCCAAAGGCAGAATATGAGGCGTTCATCTTCCAGGCGTCAGGTGGTAATAGTTTGGAGGTGGTTTATGCCATAAACGTCGATAGTCCTGCTCTGCAATTCACACAAAAGGAGAGATGTGAAAACCAGAGACTTAAAAAAGGACAAAAACGTATAGATTCAGAGTTAATGGAATTAGACACAGTGCTGACAGAAACCATTTGGCCAGATGAGTCTGCACTGTGCGTGGAAGAGATTCAAACTTTCCCACTCTATCTTTCTAAACCCGCATTTGTGATCCAACTACAAAAATAGAAATTACTCCAAAAGCTCAGCGAGTCAGGCAGTATCAGTGGAGAGAAATCAGAGTTAACATTGCGAATTAAAAATAGTTCCGAGGAAGGGTCTGTTGACCCGAAATGGATATTCTGTTTTCTTAGAGCTGCAATTCTGACTTTTGTCTCTGATTAAAAGCACTTGCAGTCCATTCAGATTTTGTTTGCCATTTACCTGAATTGCACACCTTTTGCATTGTAGGAAGGATTCGGAGCAGCAGAGGAAACTCACAAGGGTGAGTGAGAGCAGGAGTGTGCAATTTCCACACAGGCAGTCACACAAATCTGGAATCGAAGGCGGGTTTCTGGCGCTGAAAGGCGCAGTTCTACCCACTGAGCCCTCCCAATATGCAAGCGCCCATCCTGCAAGAGAATTGAACCCGATGTCACGCAGTGACAAACGGTGGCACTACCCAGGAATTGAATGCAAAAAGAAGCATATTAGGTCATACTGGAAATTAACATTTGCTTAACGATTCGAACTCTTTTTTTAAAATTACTTGGCCTATATCCTTGTATGCCGTGGCATAAAAAATTCACATCTGAATACTTCTGAATTTGATGAGGATTTCTGCCTCTCCAACCTTTGCATGCACTGAGTTTCAGATTTCAACCAACCGCTGTTTCAAAACATTTGTTTGCGCATTCACTCAAATCTTTCCTCTCTGTCGTTAAATCTATGTCACAGCACCCCATGATCGGTTTCACCATCAAAGAGAAACGTTTATTTCAGTCTACACCAACCATATTCCTGATTATTTTGTACATCTCAATCATGTCTCCTCTCGATCTCTTCTGCTGTCAGAAAAACACCTACAGTCTATCCAATTTCTCTTCAGAACCGAAACTCTTCTGCACACCCAATATCCTGATGAAATTTATTCCTTGTATGTCACCAAATGTGCCTTTCCAAATATTTTGAAAAACAGATTCTCGGAGTGACAACGATTCTGTCCTCACTATTTCTTTGTCCTTCCAAGATTTTATCAAAGGTTTTGAATGCCTGATGTCTAGATGTTTACTTACTTGAAAGAGGGAATTTTCCACCTGTTTACTCTATCCAAACACTTCATAACCTGAAAAACTCTCATTAAGGCTTCCTTGGTTCTCGGATAACTGTTCTCAATTTTCCAAGAAGACAAGCGAATATAATCTCATCCTCAGTACACCCCGTCATCATCGTCTCTAATGGCTTTACATCCCAGTAAACAGCGTCATTATCCTGTCCGATAGAATCACAGATACCGACAGTGCAGAAAGAGCATTTCAGTCAATTGAGCCGGTGTCGACACTCTGACGATCATATCACCCAGACCTAGATCTCCTCCATATTCCCGTATATTTCACATGAAGAAGGGGCAGCCCTCCCCTTTATGATTTCAAATAAACCTGTTGGACTATAACCTGGAGTCCTGTGACTTCTGACCTTGTCCCCACATTACCATGGCTAATTCACTTAACGTACTTATTGCATTCCCTGGACACTAGAGGGCAATTTAACTTGGTCCATCAACATAACCCTCCGACCGAACAGCAGTGTGAATTACTGAGCCAATGTGCCAACATAGTGAGCAAATGCTGCATCATTTTTTAATGGCTTTATACCCTGGTAATTCAGCCTCATCAAAGCAAATCAACCCAAATTCAATGGATAGAAACGTTACTCTCTCTGGGACAATTTCATTCGTGCTGTGGGAAATGTTTCTGCACACATAATTGAATGCTTTTACCCTGTTTATTCCTCACCTTCGTGCTTCCAGTAAACACTTAAATTTGGAACAGTCTGTCAAATGGTTTTCATTCCAACATAGCCACAGGGGGCAGTTTGCAGAAGTCACGTGTTTGCACTTTCACTGACAATCTACCTCCCTGAGAGATGCAGCCCTTCCCACTTTTATTTAGGCAGCAGTGTCCTTTCTGTGACATGCCCCATCGAGAATGGAAGAACAGGTATCAATACCCGCCCATGGGAATGGAGTGACAGTTGTAAAACCTTTACACTGTCCCCAGTGGGGAATTGATCCCTGTGACAGACGGGGACACTATCTATTATACCACCAAGAACAAGGGTGTCAAAAGAGGCCCTTCAATCAATTGTAGCCACACTTGTCAAAAACAACTGCCGAATGGACTGAATCCCATTTCAGAATGCTTATCCGACAACCTTATATGTCTTGGCATCACATGTTCACATCTGAATATTTATTCAGGTTATAAGGGTTTTAGCTGCTCTGAACAATGCAGACAGTGTATTCCAAATTCCAACCACTGTAAACCTTTTTCGCACATCTTCTCTAAACTTTCTGTCTTTCTCCTTAAACATCTGGCCCCCGCTGATAGATCCCTCCATCAATGGGAAACTCTTCAATCAACCCTGTCCATACCCTAACTCAATCAGGACTTATCTACATTTCCTTTGCACTGCGACAAACAGGCCACTCTGTCCTGTTTTGCTTCCTAACTGAAACTCTTCATCCCAAACAATATCCCAGTAAATATCTCCTGCATTTTCACAGGGTGATCACATCCCTGCGATAACGTGACTTCAAAACTGCAAACAAAACTCTTATTTGAACCTAACGAGCATTTGTTTTAAAATTTCTCTTTTAGTATGAGGGCGATTCTGGCTAAGCAGAATTTATTACCTTATCCGAATTGCCCAGAGGGAATTTGAGACTCAACGATACTACTGTGAGTCTGAAGTCACATGCAGCCCAGACCAAGTTAAGGATAGCAGATTCCATCCTGAAATGACATCAGTGAAACAGATGCTTATTTTTCAACAATTGTCAATGGATCTATAGTAGTCATTAGATTGTTCATTGCAGATATTTGTTGAATCCACATTTTACAATCTGGCGTGGAGGGACTCAAGCCCGAGTACCCAGATTCTTACCTGGTCTCTGGATTATCAGTCCTATGAAATTACCACGAGACCAAAGCAGGAAGCCACAAAAGCTGATCATTTCCAATAAAATCTATTTTCCCCAAAACTGCCCTGGGTAGTTTCCATGAGCCTGACACTCCAATTATCTCTGGTCTATGTCAGTAAAAGCTGCTACATGGGGATTGATTTCACAACCGCGGTATCCAATTGGATCGACTTGTTTGGAGGTCCCGATTGTGGGATTGAGGCAAATACACACAGCAACAGTGACCGCAGCAGCAGCACAGACAGAACAGCATCAATGTAAAAGGGAGTGATAGATTGTTAATTGACTCAGAGAACTGAGAGGAGAGACGGAAAGGAAGTTTAATGATCGTGGGAAGGAGAGGAATCTTGTGTTTGAATTCTAATAAATAAAGCGCAGACATGTGAGAGAGCGGAATTTGAAGGTACAGCAATTAATTTCTTACCACGTGCCACAAGAAGGACAACGGAGAGAACACTTCACGTTGTGATTTGGATTCGAACCGAGGTTTCTGTGGTCATTTTGCAAAATACTGACAAGGACGACCACAGGACAGGACGTTTGCAAACAGCAGTAAGTATACTAACAGAGGAAATATTCGGGAAAATAGCAAATGTACAATATCAGTACTGAGCGAACAGTGACATCTGGGAACTGAGAATGAGCTGAATCTTAAGTTCGGTCTCCTCAGAGGCTGTGGAGATCCCTTGAATGAGAATGTTGAAAACTGAGATTGATTGATTTCGACAAAACATCAAAGACCCGGGGAACAGTACAGGATATTGTTGAAATATATGCTTCAATAGCATTGTAGCTTAGCATCGGCAACTTCATCAGCTTCCACAAGGCAATAACCAGTGTTGCAGATAATCACACATAATCCCAGCTCACATACTCGGAATCAGAGAAACTGCAGCACAGCCGCCCAGGTCCATTCGGAAATGAGGATGGGAATGAGTGCGCGGAGTTACTCTCTGGCTCTAGTGATGCAATATGTGAGGTGCGGTCCTTCTATGATGGCGTAGAGACGCAGGAAATTCCGAGTTTGAGTGTGCTCCTGCTCAAGGGAATGGTTGTCCCCGTTTATGCTGTCATAGCGATTTACAGGGCATCTTGCTAAGTCAGATGAGTGGCACAACTGGAGCGTGCTGGGCCCTTAACTTTGCAGTGGTGGGTTTAAAAGATTATTTTGCTATGTGGATATGTGTTTCCGACACTGGCGGTGGTAGCTACTTTTGCTTGCATCTGCTCAGAATCTGTTTCTTCCACATAATAAAGAGTTCAACCAGGAGAAGGTGGCGTTGGGGTGCTAATTTAAACTAGTCATGCTTGGCGACTGCGACACGGAAACAGTGATGTCTAAGTTCGACGATTACAACCTGGAATGCTAGCCTGATCTCAGGAACAGAGATCATGACTTTAATTTCCTGAAATCCCATTCATTCATGTCCTTTATGCAGGGGATTATATCATCTTTTTCCAGTCCTGCCTACGAGAAACTCCAGGACCAGAAAAACATTAGCTGACCCTTAATTCAAGAATCCTCACGTGTGGGGAAGCAGGCTAGTCAGACCTTCCAGTCCACACAGTCCCTCGGAAGCGCATCCAACTAGACCCCATGGTATTCCCAATCTCATAAGCTTGCAATTCCCACTGCTGATCTCTGTAACCAGCACATCTTTGGTCAGAGGGAGCAATAAAAACCCAAACACGCAGATAATGTGCAGATGGCCCACAGACAGTCACCCGAAGCTTGGATTTCACCCAGACAGGAATGAATGAGGGGCGAAGAATAAATGTTGTCCTGACCAGTGATACCCACACCCTGTGGGTGAATGAGAAAGAATGAAAACACATTCACAACTTGCAAAACGGGGTTTGTATCTGTGTGAGCACAGTTTCAATGGATCGTTCACCCTGGATAGAAAAAAGGACGCCGATACCACAGAGAAAGAAGGGCAATGTGGGAAGTGCTGGAAGGGACTCACTTCGCCACAGAAATGGAAACTCATTTAATCAGTAACACTGGGAGAGATCGTTCACCAGTCCCGTGTGTGGGAAGGGATGACTGAGCAAAACATCCTCCGGAGACTCCAGCAGGATTACATATCCAATCTCGTGTTCGATTATGCTGTCAATGCTGCTATTAATCCCAACCAGCTGCTTGCTCCATAGTTTCAGCCAGCGAATCATACAGTATGAAAACAGGCCAGTCAGTCTAATCAATCCATGCTGAACATACTGCCAAACTAACCTAGTCCCGTCTGCCACCGCCTGTACCTGCTGAGTGGTGACAACGCCCTTGTAGTTTTACGACTGTATCGTTAATCAAAAACCCAGGTAATATTTTCAGGACAAAGAATTCAGATGTTAGCATGACAGTTGGTGGAGTTTGAATTCAATAAACACCTGGAATTAAAGAGTCTCGAGATGACCTGAATCAGGTGTGTAGAAAATCCCATCAGATTTACTCAGAACAGTTCGGGAAGCAAACTGCCACACTCACCTGCTCTGTCCCACATGAGACTCCAGATGCGTAATATCGTGGTTGACTCTTAACTGTCCTCTGGGAAATACCTGATATACTAGGCATGAATGAATAGATTTTCTTTTTAAAACCCCACTTTCACATTCATGTATGGATCAATTGTCCTTAAAATGTTGCAAATGCACCCTCATCCATCACTACTTCAGGAAGTTAATTGCACATGTAAAACACCATCTCAAGAAAAATGCCTCACATGTCTTTTATTAAAAATCTCTCTCTTTTCCTCTTAAACATATGCCTTCTCATCTTGAATTCGCCCTCCTGGGAAAACGGCCAGCTGTCGTTAACTTTAAATTACCTCTCAATAAGTCATAAACTTCTATCAGTTCACCGCTCAAACCCCTAACCTAGAGTGAAAATATTCTCAATTGGAGAAAGTGAGGACTGCAGGTGAGATAACAGATTCGAGGGTTGTGTGCTGGGAAAGCACAGCAGGTCAGGCAGCATCTGAGGAGCAGGAATATCGACTTTTCGGGCAAAAGCCTGATGAACTACACTTGCACGAAATATTGATTCTCCTGGTCGTCGCATGCTGCCTTTCCTGTTGTACTTTTCCAGCACCCCAATCTCGAAACTGAAAATAGTCTCAGCCTATCCAGTCTTTAATTATAACTCAAACTTTGCACACACGGCAACATGCATGTACAACATTTCTGAACCTGCTCCAGATGAATAAGATCATTCCATCAACTAGGCGACCAGAACTGGACGCAATATTCCAGAAGAGGCCTCATCAATGTCCTGCAAAACTTCAACATAACGTCCAAACTCCAATACACAAATGACTGAGCAATGAAGGGAAGTATGTCAAATGCCTTTGGACCATCTTGTCTGTATTATGTACTTGCACCCCTAGCTTCCGTATTCTCCAACACTACGCAATGCCCTATCACTAACTGTATTAGACCTACTCTTTTTGTTGTACCAAAATGCAATACCTTCCATTTATCTAGATTGAACTCTATGTTACATTTTTCAGTCCAGCTACTCATTGGATTAAGATTCTTTTGAAACTTACATAACCTTCCTCACTGTCTACAATTCTAGTGTCACCTGCAAACCGACAAAGCATGCCAGCTGTGAGTTCTACTGTTTTCTGATAGAGATCAATGATTCATATTTACTTGTAGTGGCCGTGATTTAACAGTATGCAGATCATACAACAGTTAGTCATGCAATTAGCCATGAGGAAGAAAGCCGCAGACTGCAGGGAGATATCAAACAATTGGAAAGAAAAACGGTGAAAACAATTCATTCCAGGGAAGTGGGTGATAGAGAAGCAAAATCAAACTTCAAACCAGCTGCCCACGCTCCAGTTGTGGCACTCAGCTGTCTCAGCAAGATGCAAACGGGAACAAATTTTCCCTTCTGCCCCACCTTTGACCAGAAGCACTCGCAACCTCGGAATTGCTTGCGCCTCTAAACCTCATAGAAATACAGTGCATTCACCGGTTGTGTCACTGGAGCCATTGAGTATCTCTGCGACCTATTTCCCATTCCGATTTCCAGTTGGATCTTCGCGACAGTGGCACTCAATTCCTCTGATTCTGGGGCTGGGTATTGGAACTATGTGGCAGCAGTGGTTACTGCCTTGTGGGGGAAACTGGTGAAGTACCCGATGTTAAACTGCATTGCGATTACAGCATACATTTCAACAAAACCTGCACTGTCCCCGGAGTCTTTGATGTTCTGGAGAAATCTATTTATCTCAGCCTTCAGCATATTAATGATGGAATCACCACAGCCTCTGTTCACCAATGTTAAACGGTCAGCCCAGTCTGAGTTCACACATGTCTGCCACTGTTCGCTAAGCACTGATATTATGCATTTGGTGCGCTGCCTAACATTTCCTATGCTACTGTACTTATTGCGCGCTGTCAGTGTGCTCGCCTATGGGATGCAGTGATCGTATAGTGGTTAGTAGTCAGTGTTGTGGCCGCAGCAACCTCGGTTCGCATTCGACTCACGACAGTGATTGTTCTATCTGCCCCAGTTTTTGTGAAACACGGAGTAATCAGTTGTTTTAACATGGTAATTTTCTCGAAGGTGATGACTTTTTTCTTTCAAATTCTGCTCGCTCATATCTCTTTTTCAAATGTTAGAATTCAAATCCATCCGTTCTCAGAGATTTCTCTCCCTCCTACGATAATTAAATGAAATTTCCTCCCCACACCACTATTTCATTAATTTAGAGATGCCGATGTTGGACTATGATGTGCAAAGTTAAAATCACACAACACCAGGTTAGAGTCTAACAGGTTTAACTGAGCACGAGCTTTCGTAGCGCTGCTCTTTCAGCATGTGGTTGTGGAGTCACTTCCTATTTCATTCAGGCACTGCAGAATCGAACACTGACTCTCACATTGATACTGTTCACTCTGTGCTGCTATAGTCACTGTTGCTGGGTGAACGTACCCCAACCACACGATGGGGACCTGCAGACCAGTTGATCCATTTGGTTACCGCTGTTGTGAGGCCAATCCTCAGGTGACAGATTTTACTGATATGGACTCGCAATTATTGGGGCTCAAGCTCAGGAAAATGGCGCAGGACAATATCAAGGAAAAGCGACTTGATTCGGAAGGATTACTTTCACGTGTTTTCTGCAATGGCTTAGCTCTATTACCACTGGACTGTTAACTCAGACACCAAGGAAATGAACCAGGGACACGGGTTTGACTCCAGCCATGCAAGGCGTTAGAATTGGGAATCAAAAAATATCTGGAATTCCGAATCTAATAATACCTATAAATCCATGGTCAATTACTGAAAAAACAAAACATCGGGTTCACTGACGTCCTTTGAGGAAGGAAACTGCCAATCTTACCTGGTCTGGCCTCGATGTGACTCCAGACTCACTGCAATATGGTTGTCTCTCAAAACCCGTTGTGCAATTAGAGATAGCAATAAGTATTGCCGAGCCAGGGACGCCCCCGTACTGGAACAAAATAAAAAAAAATATTCGGCTCTAGACTACTGTGTTCAGTTATGCAATTCACAGTATGGCATGGATGTGATCGCACTGGGAACGTTGCAGGAGAGATTCACGGGGATATTGTCTGGGGTGAAGAGTTTCGATGATGAGGGAAGATTGGACAGACTGGGGTTGTTTATCGCAGTGCAGAGGAGGTTGGAGAAGACACGACTGAGATGTACAAAATAATGAGGGATATAGATAAGATAGACTGAAAGAAGCGTATCTTATTGACTGAGGGATCAAACACCGGGGTCAGGAGATTTCGGGAAAAGGCAGAAAAGTTTGAGTAGAGGTGCGGAAAGGATCAGAGAGGTGGAAACCCTTTTAATCTGAAAAAAGTCAGATGCGAATTTGTGATGACAAGATATATAAGACGATGGGCTAAAAGATGGAAAACTTGTTTCGGGTCGTTAAGTAGTTGTGTTGGAGAAGTGCGGCCACAACAGTCTGAAGGGTCTGCTTTGATGTTGTCCTCCACTGTATCGTGGTTAGTGTCCCCGCCTGTCACAGGGCTCAAGCTTACGCTGGGTGCATCGAAAAGGTTTTAAATCTGTCGCTCTGTTCCCCAGTGAAGGTTATTCATGCTTAGCCTTCCATTCTCGATGGGAATGTCACAGGAAGGGCAGTGCTGTCTGAATCAGCTGGTGAAGGACTGCAGCTCTTCGTGAGACAAAGTGTCAGAGAAAATGCAAACACATAACTACTGCAAACTGCACATTGTAGCATTTTATAGAGTTGCTCCTGACGGATATGTTTAATTAAAGCAGGAATCTGAGGAAGAAAACAGAGTAAGCCCATTCACATCTGAGTGCAGAAACATTTCCAGTAGCGCTAATGAGGTTGTACAGCGAAGAACCGCGTTTGGATGCATTGAATTCGGGTTGATGGGCGCAGCTTCCTTTCACTAGGCTGAGTTACCAGAGTAACTCCTGAAGAAGGGCTGATGCCCGAAACGTGATTCTCCTGTTCCTTGGATGCTGCCTGACCTGCTGCGCTTTTCGAGCAACACATTTTCAGCTCTGATCTCCAGCATCTGCAGTCCTCACTTTCTACTATTTTGCTCCGAATTTATTTTAGCTTAAAGAAAATACTGATGAGAAAAGCAGAAGTTTAAACAAAACAAGATGGCAGTTTTGATGCTCAGTTACTTTGGCAGATTTCATTGGGTATCAAGTGAACCCAACATCATGGAAATCGAATTTACAGGAGCATCGACGTTGCGGGCATTAAGCCCTTCTTCACGCCCTAAAATGACCCGCCCTCCTCTTCCGACACCTTCCCCGGCCACCACAGGAATTGCAAAACCTGCACCCACATCTTCCCCCTCACATCCTTCCAAGGCTCCATGCGGCCTTCCACATCCATCAAATGTGCATCTAAACTTCCACACATGTCATTTATTGTATCTGTTGCTCCTGATGCGGTCTACTCTACATTAGGGCCAACAGACACCTTCTCGCAGAGCGCTTCAGAGAAAATTTCCAGGGCACCCGCAAAATTCAACCTCAACGTCCCATGACCAAACACATCAACTCACCCCCACTCCACTCTCCCAAGGAAATACAGGTCCTGCGCCTCCTCCACCTACATTCACTCACCACCCGACGCCTCAACTTGCACATCGGGACCCTTCAACCTCAGGGCATCAATGTGGTGTTCACCAGACTCCTCATCTCCCCACGCCCACCTTATCCGAGTTCCAAACTTCCAGCTTGGCACCATCCTAATGACCTGTCCCACCTGTCTATATTCCTTCCCTCCTATCCGCTCCACACTCTTCTCCGATCTATCACCTTTAACCCCACGTCCATCCACCTATTGCACTCTCAGCTAAATTCTTCCCAGACCCAGTCCTCCCATTTATCTCTCCACCCTCGATGCTCCCAGCTTTAGTCCTGATGAATGGCATTTGCCCGAACCGTCAATTATTTTCTGCAAATCGGATGCTGCTTGACCTGCTGTGCTTCTTCAGCACCACTCTAATATTGATTCTGATTTCCAACATCTACAGTACGCACTTCTGTCCAAATGATTCCCCTATTCATTCATCTTCAGCGATCGTGAATGTCCACTCCATGATCTCTTTGTCCGTCTATCCCACACAGAATACTCACTGTTGTTTCTTCTCCCTAAATTCATTAACAATCATTGGTCTGGATTCAATTCCATTCAGCATTTTACCTTTCCATCTGATTGATACATTCCTGCAATCACTGGCAATCTTCATCATAGTCAATTGCACGACCAATTGTTGCATCATCAGCAAACTTCTGAATTTTTGCTCCTACAACTAAATCGAAATCATTGGTCTACATCAGAAAATATTGGAACTCCACTAGAAACAGGCATCCAAACCGGGTTCATTGCTGGTTGGGATTAACAGCTGCAATAACAGCAGAATCGACCTCCTGCTGTCATTTGTAAATTTGCTGGTGACTCTGCCGTTTGGTCCCCTGAGGGATCACTTCTCACATATGGGAGTGGTGAATGACCTGTGCGCATTTTGACTGAGCGAGTGAGTTTATACCTCAGTGGGTAATTGAACCCCTTCTTGCAGTCACCCCATGGCTCTGACTTCTTGGTCACGCGGGTATCCTTCTGTCTATTTAGTTTGGATAATCAGTTGAATTCGGGTCCACACAGACACGTTTCCCATTTTCCCCGTTGTACATGTATTTTTATTCTTCCTTGTTCTCCCACGGAATTGGTCTGAAGACCATTTGTTGTTCATTCTTATTTCACCTTTAACTGAGTCAGAGAGCATTCATGGGTGAACCACATTGTTGTGGGTCTGGAGTCACATGTTGACAGGACTCGTTATGGTCGGCAGATTTCCATTTCGTAGGGACATGAATGAATGACTTTTTCAGCATATAAGAGTTATTGTTTCTGTTCCTGAGATTAGGTTTAATTTCCGGTTTTAACTCATCGAATTTAAATAAGGCCAGCTGCCACATTCCAGTCTCCAATGATTACTCGCCCAATAGATCGCTGCCGCACTAATAACTCCCTGCTGCATTTCTCCATTCAAATATGACATTGTCAATTCAGATTATCCCAAATGGAGAGACAATAGGATGCGTTTCTGTGTTGGAATGGAAGGAATGCACGCTGACTTGGAGTGTTTACTGGAGCAAGAGACTGATGTCGAGACGATGTGAGCAAAAGCAGTTCTTACTATCAAAGTGACAAAACACCGCTTTGTTAAGGAAATTCTCTTAGAATGCTTTCAATACATCGACGTCTCACTTAAGGCTCCAGCACGCTTCCTCTGAGCCAATCCTCAGTGTGGGTTAATGCTGCCGCTGAATGTTAATAATGCAATACGTTGAGATAATATGCCCTTCCACCTCGCCTTTGACCAGAAGCACTCCAAGCCTCAGCATTTCACGCGCTTGGATAAATAGACAAAGTCTTTTCCCTGGGGTCGGGGAGTCCATAACGAGATGGCATATATTTAGTTTGAGGATGGAACGATATAAAAGAGACGTAAGGGGCTACGTTTTCATACAGAAGGTGGTGCGTGTATGGAATGAACTGTCTGAGGAAGTGGAGGATGCTGGTACAATTGCAACATTTCAAAGGCATTTGGATGGGTATATAAATAGGAAGGGTTTGGAGGAATATTAGCAGGGTGCTGGCAGGTGGGACTAGATTGGGTTGGAATATCTAGTCAGCATGGACTGGTTGGACTATGCTGTACATCTCCATTGCTCTATGCTTCCTTGTGCTTCCTTGTGTGGGAAAGTTTGTGAAGAAACTGTTATTAACACATTGTTAATAAGACATTGTTATTGAAACATAGATTTCAATAATATCCCGCACTATTCCCTGAACATTTTTGTTTCTAGAAATCTATCAAACTCAGTCTTCAGCATGCAGTCCTCAATTGAAACACCCCAGGGTCTGGGGATAACGAATTTAAAGATTCAGCTAATTCTGAATTCCCACATGGCTGCTATCGTTCGCCCAATATGCCTGTTGTGCATCTGCTACGGTTCCTAACATCTCCACTGTCACTGAAAATATTGCTGTTTTTAAACACGTGTCTCTGCATGACACAGTGATGTTTGAATGTTAAATTATTCTGCATTGTGGTCGCAGTGAGCTCATTCGAATCCGAGTCACTGCATTTTTCTCCTTGTGACTCATGCTGAAGAAACATAGAAAAGATTTAGTTGATTTTACATGAAAGTTTTTTCAGAGATTGTGATTTTTATTCTCATCAAACCACTCTCTCACATCTCTGCGAGTCATAAATCAGGATTCAGACTCACCCATTCGCGCAGAATTCCCTCCCTCCCGCAATCACTTACCTTCTTTAAGCTCCACCTCCCATTTTCCTTACAATAACTTTCACATTGACCTCATCCAGTCTGTGTTGCTGCACTCACTGTTGTTGGGTGACCATGTCGAAGTCTCACCATCGAGACCTTCAAACCAGTTGATCCATTTCGATACCGCGGTTGTGAGATGAATCCCCATGTCGCAGCTTTTACTTACATGGACCAGCGATTACTGAAATATCAGGCTCAGGGAAAGGGTACAGGGCAGCATTGAGAAAATTAAACTTTATTTAGAAAACACCAGTTTCTGTGGACTTGCCCATCATTTATTTCACTTGCCCATTCAGCTCTAGCGAGACTATTGTGTGTAGTTATGCAATTCACATTATAGCAGGGATGCGACAGAACTGGAAACGATGTAGGGGAGATTTGCCAGGATATTGTCTGGGCTGAAGAAGATTGATTGGACAAACTGGAGTTGTTTTTCTTAGAGCAGAAGAGATTGGGGTGGGTTCGATTAAGATGTACAAAATACTGAGGGACATGGATAGCATAGACTGAAAAACATGTTTCACTTTGATGGAGACTTCGATCACGGGGGCCATCGATTTAAGGTCAGAACCGGAAAGATTAGTGTGAATGCATGGAAAAACGTTTTCAAACAGTGGATGGTTGAAATCTGGAACACAATGTATGCAAGGATCAGAGAGGCAGAAATCCACATAACTTTCTGAAGCATTCAGATGTGAATTTGTGGCGCCAAGTCATACAAAGCAATGGGTCAAGTGATTTTAAAAAGGAGTTAGAATAGTTAAGCAATTGTTATTGAGCCATACAGATACTCCATTCCAAGTACGGGTTATTAAGTATGGGTCCTTCCATTCTCGAACGAATATGTCACAGGAAGAACTGTGCTCGCTGAATCAACATGGGGGAGTACGACTGCTCCCATGGAGACAGAGTGACAGTGACAGTGCAAATACGTGACTTCTGTAATCTGTACCTAGTGTCGGTGTTGGAATGAAAATCATTTGGCAGTTTTGCTCCATTGTGAAGTGTTTACTCATAGTAGGAAACTTAGGAAGGCATACATTCTACTACCCTTTCCCCATTAGCCCATACAACTGAATACCGGTACTATGCAGGACAATTTCTCTCTGTACACCCTCGATTAATGCTGCTTCCCCCAGCACTTCCCCATATGGCAGCATTCCACATAATTCCAGAAGGTGTAATGCTGCTCGTTTACGAAGTCTCTTCTCACTGTGTAAGGTTCCAGTGATTTATCTGCCCGCAATCAAATTAGCAAGCTGCATTTCCAGCTCACAATGTGATCTCGTCTAGACTGGGGAGAAAATAACAGAGCGGGTGTCAAATGGAAGTACACTACGTTCTGTCTGCAAGCAAAAAAGAACCCTGAACTTCCAGGTTCCTCTCACTGCAACATCCCACTGTGTTCCCATGCCTCCATTTCAGTTTGGTCTGCTGCAGAGCTCCCGCATAGCACAGCGCGAGTTGGAAGAGTGGCAGGACATTTCCTACTGAGAGACCTTGCAATATTCAGTGCCCAGTATCGAGTTCAATCATTTTAGACCCTGTCCACCTTCTTTCACGATCCTGCCCCATCTTCACATGCCATTCGTTCCAAAGGCGGATCGTTTGGATGGAAAATCTCTCCCCAAATGCACTAAACCTGCTGATTTTGCTCTGATGTTTCTGCTTTTCTTTGGATAATTTTGTTCTTTTCTGATCGCCAGCCTTCAGGAAAAGTGTGTTTGCACGGGAGGATGGTCAGAGGAGATTTACCAAGGTGGCGTCTGAGCTCAAGCATTCCCCCTGCAAAGATAAGCGAAAGTGAGGGCTGCAAGTGCTGGAGCTCAGAGTCGAGAGTGTAGTGTTGGAAAAGCACAATATTTTAGACAGCATCAGAGAAAAGAATCGGTGCTTCGGGATCAAGCCACTACCATTCCATTACCAGCTGATGCCTGGAGGAAGAACGTCTCAAATTCCACCTGGAGATCCTGCAACCATATGAGATAAATGTATATTTCAACAGCTTCCTCATTTCACCTCCACCGACATTATCCTAGTCCAAAGCCTCCAACTAGGCACTGCTGTCTGGACCTGGCCAAGAATCCCCCTGCTGAACTATCACATTCTCCCTCACCTTCATCCACCTATCGTTTTCCCAGTTACCTGATCACCAACCCCATTTTCCTCCCACAACCCCGACACAAAAGTCTCATTCCTGATGAAGGGCTTATGCCCGAAACATCGATTCTCCTGCTTCTCGGTTGCTGCCTGACCTGTTGTGCTCTTAAAGCACTACACTCTCGCCACTGGAAAGATAGATGAGCTGGACTGGGGCTCTTTATCTGAGAGCGGAGAAAGCTGAGAGAGGATTTGAATAACGTGCACAGAAAGGAGATAGATCTGTGTGACAGGAATAAACTTCGTATGGGAAGGGTTAAAAACCAGAGATATAGATAAAAAGCTAGATATAGGATGATCAGAGAAGATTTAGGAATGATGTTTACATCCTGAGAGTGTTGTTTATCTGGAACTCACGATTTGAACGTGTGGTAAAGCTAAGAGTCGTCGAAACACTTCAGGAGTATTTAGCCAAACACTTGAGGAGTTAGAGCATGCATGGATAAGGACCAGGCACTGGAAAGTGAGGCGAGGATAAACAGATGATAGATGAAAGACTTGAACACCGCAGCATTGGATGCAGTAAAATGGAGGCTCGCGCATCTCTGTGGCACAATGAAAGACGTGTTGGACTTCTACTGCAATATTAGGATTGCGATTCAAAGTTTGTGGGGTTGAGTCCCTGCAGAATCGGAGTTTAGTTCAGATTTCAGCTGAATGAATGATTGTTCTGCTGATTCATCATCAGTTCCCGTCGTCTGGAGATCTCGTCCCTGCTACTGACCAGAGAAGATTCCTCACTTTCTGGGTGGTGAGTTTTGAGGGAATCATATCATTTGAACATGATCAGCCCAGAATCGGCTTCACACAATCAAAACCTACTGCAGAAGCCCACTGATAGTAAACACATTTCCCTCTCACAGTAGCACAGCGCTTTTCGGTTTATTCAGTGACTTTCTCCCTTTGGGCGACAGTTTGATGTGGATGCTGGGAAAAGACATTCATGTGTGTGGTTAGCCATGGTGACATCAAATGGCGTGGTAGCGTTGGCGGGTGAAATGTTCCCCTCCTATTCCTCTCTGTCTGTGCTGTTTCTGACAGAGGGATTTAAACAATAACATGATGAGGGCCCTGTGAATCTACACCACGGAATATCAAGGACCTCCCCTTTATCCCACCGCTCTCACAGCTGGAATACACAGCTCCTGTTGCAGCTTTAGAGCAGACAGTGGACGATTCTTCCAGGCATTCTGTCAGACTGCATGCTCCTTCACACAGGTTTCCAAATGGACACATGGCGCAAACGGCTGTGTGCATATTGGGGATTCAGGGAAGTATTTCTCGTTTGCCTGCCTATAGTTCTGGGCACGGTAATAAACATGAATATGGAACATTCAGTATCTCACTCTGGCTTCTTATCACTTTTCAATTTAAACTGAAATTCAATTTACTCTTGCATGACATTCATATATCTTCCGTATTCATGAAAACTGTCCTTGGATGTAGCCCTGGTGAAATTGATGATGAGTGCAGTATGTTTCATGTTGTCTGTAGGAACTTGCAGAAGGAAGTTAGTGAAGAGTCGTTGAATCGAATTGAAGCAGACTGAATGAGAAGCCCTGTGGTAGCGATAATATAACATTGTCTGTAAACAACGCAGCGACCCACAGAAACCCAGTTTTCAATCAAGTCTATTTTACGCAACATTTTTCTGTGTACCATT
The DNA here is from genome assembly GCF_047496795.1 of Chiloscyllium punctatum. Lineage (NCBI taxonomy): Eukaryota > Metazoa > Chordata > Chondrichthyes > Orectolobiformes > Hemiscylliidae > Chiloscyllium > Chiloscyllium punctatum. Next base: position 52,527,632 of record NC_092788.1, on the reverse strand, counting down.
GCCTGAACCTGATGCTCGAATAGTCACATGTACATATCGGATTAGTGGTGCTGGAAGAGCACAGCAGTTCAGGCAGCATCCAACGAGCAGCGAAATCGACGTTTCGGGCAAAAGCCCTTCATCAGGAATAAAACTTATACATATCGGTTCATCCTCCTCTACCTTAGCTTTAATTTCAGAATCACAGCAAATGTAGAACAGGCGAGTCGTAGGTCTCAGACGTACTAAGTAGGGCACTTTGTAGGCTTGCTGCTGGCAGCTCCAGTGGAGCAACTGATCAGCACTTGGTACATAGCAACGTGTAAAAATGCCGCAGTTGTAATTTCAATACTTGTCTAAAGCTGCTTTTCCTGACGTTGATTAGGAATTATTGAAGCACTAGACTGAAGCGTAGTTGAAGAATAATGTCGAATATAGCAGCACCTTTCTAAAACTCCAAGTTCTGGTTTGTGGGATTGTTTTGTCTTTGGGAAAGGTATCAATTATTAATCATAAAACTGCACGTACTCCCCGGATGATTATACATCTGCGGATCGAGAAACAGAGGTGATATTTAAGCTTGATGTCCTTTTTCAAATCTCTGACACTCTTGATTACATTCTTGAAAAGGCTGTTTAACTCGTTTCATATAATCCTGTTTGCTGCAAACTCACACAGCTCATTAAACCGTTCGAAAGGAATTAAACTTATATTTTTGTGTAGAATGAATGTCGTTAGTGAATCTGGTAAAGTCATGACAAATAGTTTTGCTCTGTGCCTAATAGAGGGTTCAAACAGGAATAAGAACGAATCTTGTCGCTGGATTTTTTGGGAGGAGATCAGTGAGTATTAAATGGACTCAGTCCCGTTCCTGGTCATTGTGACAAAATGTTCAAGGCAACAGAGGGCAATGATAATGATGCTTGACATCGACAGGTCCATTCCTACTCACTAGAGTCATCAGTGTATGAAAGATCACCTGAGCGGTGGAGTTGATGATCCTTATGGCAACCTGAGACCGTGTGTCAATTAATCCCATGTTGTTATTCTTATTCTATACCATAAAACAGTTAGACAGTGGACTGAGCTAACCGGCTTCCATTCAATGCAAAGCTAAAACAAAGCTCAGTACATTAACAATTTGTAGTAGTTCATGGAGAACCAGCGGCTACACCTTTCAACACCACCAGCTCTTCTTACGCTTAACATGTTCAATTGCTGGTGTTATGCAAGTTCTTTCCGATGAACGCTAAACGATTCGTGAGTGTGACACTTTTGCCTCCCCATCCAGGCAGCCCAGAATCCCAGTCCCTGTTAAATTCGCTCCTTGTGTGTCTGCACGTGGCTTTTCAAATATGCTAGAATCATCTTCTGAAATGTTTTATTTTTTTCTGAAAACTCAGCTCCGATTTCAATAAATCTCAGAATGAAAAGTACCTGCTGTAAACTTCTTTGTCGTTCCTCACTGGATTTGAAGCTCTAACCTCTATTTATATAGTCACCTGAACGAGGTAATTTCCCTCCTATTTACCTTATCAACCTCACATCAGCTGGAAAACCTCCATTAGAACACAACTCAGTCATTCCTGTTTGGTGTCGCGTGATTCTTCATCTATTCCACCATCACAGTAAATCCTTTCTTTTCTTTTCTCGTGGCTTTATCTCCCAGTAAACCTCATTTCCGTCGTCTCTAACGATTTTGTATCAAGGGAACTCTGACCATATCCTTCTTAACCATATTCCACCCCCCAACCCCCGTGTATTTCATCATCTCTTTATATCCCAGTAAATTTCGTCCTCAGAAATGATGTTGGGTCTAATTCAACTCATGAAAACTTACCACATTACTGGTACAGGAAAGGTGTGGGCTGTTTCACTTACAGCTAAGTCGGTTGGCTGCAGAAGCATTGGGTCAAATCGCAGTCACGCAGGTGACTGCTGTTCCCCTTTTTATTTCTTCTCAACGCGTGCTGAAGTAACACAGTGAGGAATCAATTGATATTGTAAGACATACAAAAGGAGGCGGTTTAAATCTGAGGTTATGTGAATAGGGCAGTTTTGATTAACATAGACCAGAGATTGTTCAAATGTCAGGCACATGAGATTGACAGAGAGCGATGTTGAGCGAAATAGACTGTCGTGGCAAATGACAGCGTTATGAAGTTGTGGGTGTAATGTACTTTTAATGGAGCTGAAATGTCTGGCTAGCACAGGGAGTGCAGAAGAAGGTAACAACATAACATTTGGTCAAAAAAAAACTAAGAGCTGTGTTACACGGATACAAAAAACAAATTCGAATTCGGCCAATCTGTTTAAACTATGCCCCAATCAAGTTTGAATTTAGTAGTTTTACAATGTTCAAACGAATGAAACGATCCGACATTTGTGGGACAAATATCGGACACTTTGAACAATTACCCAGAGCGGCAAAGAACAGCAAAGAGACCAGCTAAAAGACCAACAGATGGAGGATGTTAGCAAAATCTCCAAGAGGTGACTATCTGGAGAAATAGATTGCATAGAAAAAAAAGCATCAACACCGACCTGGGGGAAAAAAATCTACAGAGAAAGATACAAAGAGAAGATTCGACAACTGGTTGGTTTATAAATTTGATTTTTTTTTTGTAAATGTTAATGGGTTGGGAGTGGGGGAGGAATTATAGAACAGAAGGTTAAAGACCGGTTCAGAGAAAGAAGTTGTAAGTAGTTGTAAGTTGATTTTCTCCGTCAAATGATAGAAAAAAAACATTAAAGTTGTTATATTTAACTTTGAATAGTGGTTTTTGGGCTAGTTCTTTGACGCTTGAATTTTAACAGATCACAGCACGGGGGGAATCCTTTCTGTTTTGCTGTTTTACATTAGCAGAGGGGTTTACCTCGTCACGTAACACCAGATTCTGTGGTTGTTTTATTATTTCGCTCATTCGTACATTTTGCCTCATTACCGATTTTGAAGTTGTCCCCTCTACACAAAAGGTCCGTGCTTTTGCAACATTGTACAAAAGGAACAGTGGGTCTCGGCGACAGGGCTCCCTACAATAACATTCGACGCTGATTCAATCTATCAATCCTGATATTGACCCACGGAAACAGCACTGCGCACTCTCCTCGTGTCTGGAAAACAATCCCTTCACAGATAATGTTACATCCCGCTCTCAAAGGTCTTCTCATTCCATTGGTTTCAATTCCTCACAGGATCCGTTTGAACAGAATTTGTCACTGAGTCACTTCTTTGATTATGTTGAAATCCTGCGAGTAGAGGGTCACAGTTGAAGCATGATGAGCCCATAACCCAGAGGTCAGAGCATACTCTGTGAACGTTAATCTGCTGTTCATCATTTCACTAACATCAGGTGGATGTATCTATGCTCTGCAAAATTTTCACGCCTGTTTTAAGAAGCAAGATAAGCAGTTCCTGGTTCCTGCTTTTGTTGTCACACAAACCAAGATAGTAAATGCTGGGAACATGCACTGGTCGAGACTGCTGGCTCTCCCACATCCGTTTTCTCCCCAGCAGGTGTTCAGATGATGGTCTGAATCGCATTCTTCTGTTCCCTGTCACTCTGGGATGATGTGAGCCGTGAAATCTGTTCTCTAAGCTGGGGGTAACGTGATAACGCTTATACACATCAGGTGCAGTGGGCCTGAGCGTCAGGACTCTCTGCACTAACATCCCATGCTGATTCAGACCGCAGAACCCTCGCTGTGACTTCGAGAAGGACACAGACACAGATGACTGGGAGTGATTCTCTCTTTCTCTGCAGTTCCGCACATTTCGATCTGTCTTAGATGGCGTTATTTGCACAAGGTTCCGAAAAGAATATCAGGTCCTATGCATGCGCGATCTCCCTTTTGTACAGCTTTCCAGAATTTCCATAACTCCCACTTCCTCTAACCCCCTCCGCTCTCCACAACACCGTGTTTGACAGTGAGCTGAAGAGTGCGTTCACGTTTCTCTCCCACTGCACTGATTGCCAATAGGAGATGAGTTTGTCCAGCTGCCAATGGTGGGAGCCCACTCGCGCGGGAAGTGGCTAGTACAACCTCCTGGGAACTGGGAGTCAGACCGGCAAGGAGCTGTTATTAAAACTCAGTGCTGCCTTCACTCAGAAACACCAGAAAAACCTATTTTCAAAAAACAAGGAAACTCACCTGATTTATGGATCATGCTTCTGCTGCGGTCTGGCTTGTTGGTCTTGGGTGTGATATCACCTCGGGTGGGGGATGTAAGTGCGAGAAGTTACACTTGGGCCCTGGAGCTTTGCATCCAGTTGCATTTTGGACTCAGAAAGTATAATTTTGATGAGATCGAGGTCAGATCAAGGTGTCGAAGCTTGAAGACATACACCAGAAACTTCTTGTAGTTCGTTACTGGACTGAGAAATGGATTCCCTAACTTCAAATGATGCTGATCCTGTTAATGTGGATTTGGCCGAGTGCACGTCATGTGCGGAGTAACCTGAAAGCCTTAATCTGTTCAATTTTTTTTTCTCATTCTGTGTTCTGCATGCCCTTGATTACTATGATCTGCCTTTACCAATCGCAAACAAAAGTATTCACTATACTCAGGTTCATGTGACAATCAATCAATCAAATAAAGTCAATCAATCGAACCACACAGACATTTCCTTATTGTTTGGTGCCAGCACAGCGAAGGTGGGCTGCATGACCTCATTTGCACTGTGACATATTTTCTGATTCTGAGTGAAATCACAGTTAAATCAACAGAATGTGGGAAGTTACTCACTGGTTATATTGACACAGCCAGGACACATCTGCTCCACAGAGTATCACACAATAATAGTGAAGACCTTTCAGCATCATCCTCTGAGGTTCATGCCACACGCCAGACGATTTGCTGAAGACTGCGGGAAACTGCTGTAGTCATAGCTAACAGAGCGGCCCAGTGGGAGGTTTATGGGCATTGAACCCGGAAATTAATGGATTGAAAACATCCTCCGCTCGTTGTCAATTCCACCTTTCAGTGTGCGTACTGTCCCTACCAGTGTTTCTCTATAACAGAGCTCCATTCTACGTATTGCTTGTTGTTTCACTTCCGACTTCCTTTCACTCAATGCATCTGAAATTAATCTTTCGTGCTGTTACACCTGCCAAATTTCCATAGTTGGGGAAACACACTTGTGACGTTCTGGAAGCAATTTTCCTGTTCTCTGTCGGTCTTTTCTGATGAAATTCGCAAAATCATTCGCCATAGCTGGGCATATACTGGTAAAGGTGAGATATATCAGTTGTAAAGTGTTCTCTGTGTATGATGCCCTGCAGTTATTCCCCACGCTGTTCGACACAGCAGTGTCCTCCTCGTGAAATGAAAAACCGTGAGTGACAATTGGATCAACTTGTTGGGGACAGCATTATGACACAGACACAGTTCTGCATTATTAATAAATAGATCGCTAATTATGAATAACCACAGAGATATACAAGCGACAGAGAGTCACCATAGACTCGATGCACTGAATGGCTTCTGTCGCCGCGTGAGTGATGCCACAAGTTAATGCTGTCCCTCGTCCTGTCTCTGGGACAGAGTGGCTGATGTTGAAACAGTGTCTCAATTTTATCTTCCCTTCCGCGTTAGACTGTCTGCAGCCCCGCAGCTCAAGGCCGTGGGGATGACTCTCAGTGACTGAGGGTTTCATTCACATTATCTTCATCTGAGATATTTGGGGCTCAGATGTTAACTGTTGCCCGATTGCAGCAAAAGAACAGATATCACTGTTACAAAAGACTTTCTGCAGGATTGCTGTGTGAAGATGGATTCTGAACAGCAACAGGCTGCACAAAAATGCCCTCACATGAATTTACCTGAGGGCAGAGAATCACGAGTACATTCTGTCTTTCCCAACAGCTCAACAACTTTATTGCACTCTCAGATAAATGATATTTGGAGGAAGTTCCCAATCAAACTTGCTGATTTCCAGCACTTCATGGAACTGGCTTTGCCAATGAGAGCGAGCTTTAGAGCATATCCACGCTTGCCTCCCCTCACACTGCTTGCAGGTGAAGTGAAATATCTGAATACACTGCCGATGGAGTCCAAGCCGAAGGGATAAACAGCACTGTCCCGTGAACAAGGAGACGGAATGAGAAGGTGATATTCTTGAAACTCTCTGGTGCTCAGAAATCCGAGAGCAAAGTGGGATGTAGTTGGACCTGAGCGACTTTCAGCTGAGTTGTTGTTGGAAATTTAAGAATGTCAATTGTCTAGGGGCATGATTTTCACTTAATAGATTCATTTAATATTGGCATGTGAGAATGTTTTACTTCAAGTTGCTGTCGAGCCTTTGTTGTTTGATTTCACTTTTGCCCGGTCGCCCTATCAACTGTTTGAGAAGAAAAAGGTGTAAATCATGAAGTTGCACGCCTTGAAATAACTTTGATGTCTGGGGTAATAAGTATCATTGTAGTGGACATGGCACAGTACCACATGTGTGAAAGTGAAACAAGTGATTCAGGATGCTCACCCACACAATCCCACTCTGAATAAATCCACCATCTGGATGTTTGCACAGTTCTGTGTGTGAAACTTTAGAAAGAGGTGACGTGAAATGATTGGAAACAGCAACGAACATGTTGAAGGGAATGGTGTGTACATGAGGATTGTCAACAATAAAGGTAATTTGGAAAGTTGGGACAGTTCTCCTTGGAGAGCAGAAAGCTGAAAGCTGGACTTGTTAAAACTTTCCAAGACATGAGTTGGTTAGACAGAGGAAATAAGGAAGGGAGAATACTCCCTACGCCTGAAAAGATCGAGAACGATTCGGCAGAGTTTTAAAGTCATTAATAAAAGAAGAAAAATGTACATGAGAAGAACCGTTTTCACACAGGGAGTGGTTAGGTTCTGTAAACCACTGCCTGACATTGACAAAGACGCAGTTTCAATCGAGTTATGAAAAAAGCTGATTTGATGTTTACTTTGAAAGTATAAGTGTGCGGAGTTACAGGGAGAAGGAAAGAGAATTTTGCCAAAAGAGAAACGCATTTATCTCTGTGGAGTGCCAGCACAGCTAAGGTGGTTTGTGACACATTTGTGATTATTAGTGGAATCACAGTTCGACCAGCAGAATGTAGGGTGTTAGACAACAGTGATATTGGCAAATCCGGGACACAGCTATACAACAGAATACTATCCATCATGTACATGTCACAGGGAAGATGGCGCTGTCTGAAAATCCTGCAGGGTGTCCTGCTGATCAGACACAGCACACTTCACTATTCAGACAAGACCAGTGCTCTGTAGCGTGGCCTAGCAGCCTAAGCTGCTGGTTTCAGGTTTCTGTTTGGCAGGCGGTGCAGGAGAGTTAACAGCAGTGTGGGAGAGTGCAGACTCTCTCAAAGGGGTCAGTGTCCGTTCTGTTATGATGTGTTCGTCTCCCAAACGGTAAATAGCAGTCCCATGCAGCTCTATTGCTGCTATTTTGTTCCAGGCAAGTTAAGTTTTCACTGGAACCGAAGCGAGACTGTTGTTTCATCGCTGTTGTGAAACAAAGTCCTGTGGTGACTCTACTCGTTGTTATTTGATGTCCTGGCGAATGGGAAAATAATTCCAATGAATTGCAATGTCGGATATTCTTAAATTTATCTCCTTTCCTTCATTTCTGTCCTGGACACATCGGAAGGGAAAGGTAATCTAATCGAGACTTCGATAGAATAAATGAAATTCAATTTTTATGGCCCATTCTTATTGTGTTCTATCTTTCTCTCTTTTCAGCACTTTCTGGGAAGTGGTGGTGCACTAAGGCTCCGGTATGTTTGAAAGAGTCGTTTGGAATTGCCCTGCTGTTAGTTGTGAGATTAGTTTATGGCTCATGCCCTCGGACTATATCACATTCAGCGTTCATGCTTCGCTGTGTCTGAATGAGCATTTGGGTTGTCATTTTTGCTTGTGTTCCATCTTAAATGCTGACTGTTTTGCTATTCACTCAATACATTACGAGATAACACGGGTGTGAGGTAACTTCCAGCAGCAAAAATCCTCAACTGAGGATCTGGGAATATTTAACGGAGTATGGTCAGTCGGGGCAAAAGTAAGGAAGTCTTTCGGTTCTGCAGTGTTTCACAATGCTACCTTTCCGGTGAACAACGAACAGACTAAACTTTTGCGCCACAATGAGCAATGGGCAACCCCGCTAAAAGTAATCATTTCAAGCACGTGTAAACAACACAACGTTATTGGAGTACACCGCATGGAAACAGAGTCTTCCGTGGATCTGGTCCTTACTGACCACATAGCCAAAATTAAACAAGTTCCATTTCCCAGCATTTGGCCTCTATCCATCAGAAACCTTCCTATCCAGAAACTCATCCGGTTGCCTTGGAAATCTTCGGAGTGTACGAGCTTCCTTCACTGATAGCGTATTCCATGCACGCACACCTTTCTGTGTGGGAAATATGCCTCAGGTTCCTTTTAACTTTTAGCCCTCTCACCTTAAACCTATGCTCTCCAGTTTTCAACTTGCCCAACCTTGGGAAAAATACATAAATCCATAGTTTGCAAACTTTCCATAAGATCATGCCCCAGCTGCTATGCTGCAGGGAAAGTTGTCCCAGCCTATTCTGGTAAAAACAATGACTGCAGATGCTGCAAAGCAAATACTGGATTTGTGGTGCTGGAAGAGCACAGCAGTTGCTGAACTGCTGTGCTCTTGCAGCACCACTAATCTAGTACCAGGCTATTCAGCCTCACTCAACAGTCGATACATTGACAACATCCTTGTCTATATTTTGTAAGCAATTTCATATAATTTTCTTACTTTTTCGATGATGCCAATTTTGCTGGACAACAACGAGCTGTTGGAAATGTAAAGGTGAAGCGTAGAACCGCTGCAAATTTCAGTGCTGGAAACCAATGAGCAGCAGCGGCTTCTGGCGTAACTTGTTTCTGTAATATAGTAGTTATCTCATTCTCCTTACACTTGAAAGATTCCCAGTTCGAAAATGGGCTGAAACAGCCCTGTTCACAAAAGCAGCCTTTTTGACGGACGAAAACTGAACTTTCCTGCTTGGTTTCCATTTAGAAAACGGCTTTGTTTTTGCTACCAAAAATCTGCTCTCGGGGTGAAAATTAACGCAAGTTCATTTAATTACTGGGCGAAGCGTTGTCAAGTGTTTCTCCAACCTGGTTCTGAACATATACCATTCTGTTTAATAGTGTATTTCCCGCGTTCTGATCCTTCACCGAAAAGCAGTAACACGTTTGCATTCCTTGTGCAGGCGGCTCAGTTCAAAGCCAAGCAGAAAGCTGGTGCCCTGGTGTCACTGTGCACCATGAATTCTTAATGTAGACTCTCTGTCAAATGTATCCCAAAGTAGTCTCTGAAAGGCCTCATTTGGAAGCTGTCTGCCGTTATTCACAGTGCGAGAATTAGCACCAGAATTCGTTAATCATGTTTTTGGACGTTAGCGTCTCATTCCGTCAGCAACAGCAATGAATTAATTTACAGTGTCAGATGAACTTCTGGACTTGTCCTGTCATAGCGTCACTAATACGAAGGTATGCCCCGAGATCTAAGTCATGTTGGAACTGAAACTGTGGTATTGACAGAGAGGCTACCGAATGGCATTGCATCCATTTGGTTTTCTTTCAATAACAGATGATCAGGAAAATGTAAACGGAGAGGGGGCGAGGGGATGGGGGAAGCAGGATAACAAAGTGAGGCAGTTGCAGCTCTGGTGAAACTCCTTCTTTGTGATTCAGCCAACAACAGGAGATGTGAAGGTGACTCAGACCCGAGAGCTTTTCACATCGAAAACAAAGAGCACTCACGTACAGTTAGAACCTCTTTGAAATCTTGTGGAGTGGAGGCGTGAAGTAATCACCTTTTGACTTCTGTTAATGTGTTCAGAAACTGCCTTTTACATTGACATGAACAGAAACTGTATCTCTCATATGCCCCACGAAATTTTATAGATTACTTAGTCACTTCCCATCGATTCCCACACAGGTTTCCACCTCAGCTGGAAGCCATGTCGCTCATGTCCAGCTGGAGACATCTCTGCAGCAAGTTGCATGGTTAAGATAAAAGACAGGGAAAGTGCCACCTCATACCGGCACCGAGGTTTGAGCATCCTCACAATGCAATCAGTTCTTCTCGGATTGTACTGGAACCTCCGCTTTTTAGAAGGAGAACATTCTTTGGGACGCTTATTCTGCAAAGCAGCCCCGGTGACTGAAAGTATGCTGCACAGTATAACGTGGATAACGGCCTGCTCAGCTTTGTGCATTTTCTCTGTAGTTCGGTATGTTTCGTTCCGTGTAAACTTGAAAGTTGTTCTGCTTCGAGCAATGGGAGAAATCATTTACCAAAGCATGAATCGAAATTCCAGTAATTTTATGCAGCTCATGGCTATTTTAACAAATCATGACGGAACATGCATTCATAAAATCGCATATACGTTTGCAGTTGAAAACTGTCACAGAAGATAGATTCAGCTTTCCATTGATTTTTGTGTGATTTGATGGGCTATCATTGTCTACTGCGAAATTGTTATTATAGTCAGGCATATCCCAGCTGCTATGCGAGCAGGACAGGGATTGAGGAATGCTTTCCCTGTGATTTTTCTTCTGTTGTTTTTCAGGAGCACAATTGGAAATGTATGAAAATATGCCTCATGTGCACGTATGTTACCGTGGCCGAGCAGTCTAAGGTGCTGTGGCCAGGTTCCATCCTCTGAGGAGGCGTCGCTTCCAATCCCACCGCTGCTATTTCTGTGTGTCAACAGCAAAGCTAGTGCCGTGTTTCAAGCAACAAAAAAAACCAGGTCTTGTGGGTTTGCTTCTTGGAGAATTAACTGCGGTGTGGGAGAGTGCAGACTCTCTCAAAGGGGTTAGTGTCTGTGCTATCATGGTCATGTCGCCTCCCACACGGAAAATTGAGGGATTAAACAGCTCCACTGTTGCTGTTTTGTTCCAGGCAAGTTGTTTTCATTCGAACCAAAGAGTGACTGTTTTTTCATCGCTGTTGTGGAACAAAGTCCTACGGTGACTCTACTCGCCGTTATATGGTGCTCTGGCGAAAGGAAAAATGATTCCAATGAATTGCGCTGTCGTATATTCTTAAATTTCTCTCATTTACTTCATTTGTTTCCGGGAGAAGGCAGTAGGGAAAAGGAATCTAATCGAGAATGTGATTGGTGAAATTCACTTTTCATTGTGTTCTTTCTTTCTGTCTTTTCAGGACTTTCCTGGGAGTGGCGATGCACTAAGTCTCTGGGATGTTTGAAAGAGCAGTCTGGAATTGCCCTGCTGTTAGTTGTGACATTAGTGTCTGGCTCATGCGCGTGGTTGTGCCAGCCTGAACCTATCCTCACCCTTCCTGACGCTCTCTGCCCCCGGATATCAACTACCCCTTCATCCTCCACCCATTCTCTGGGGGGTGCTGTTGACAGGCCATTTTGTCTGTCAATTTCACTGTCCAGCTTCCACCGCCCCCGCTCCCAGGGACCAGCATCAACATATTCTCCACTCATGGACTCACATCTAGAGCTCACCTCCCCACTAACGATCACTGGCAGGTACTATGCCAGAGTACAAGGTGTTGCAGCAAATGTGCAACTCAGCGCAGAGCATGCTGCACTGGCTGCAAAGACCCAACCACAGTCCCGCACAATTCATTTGTAATTAAGAACACGTGGCTCCCCAAAGATCTCACAACCATGACAGGGTGTGTTATACAACCAACAATACATTTCACACCCTTTGGATAACACAGACCCCTTAGTAGAGCTTGCACTGATTGGACAGGGCGAGTTTTGTGTGCGCTGTGCTCCCGCATTACTATATCTACTTTAACAAAACAAGGCCCAGGCGCTGCCTCCTCCTTCGAGAGCCCTCTCTTATTAGCTGATCTCCAAAATCACTGTGGGCAGAGCAATATTACCATGCAGGCCAGCTATTTTCAGCCTAATCACATGCAGTTACACTCAGACAGGGAGCAATCCTGCCATCTATACAACAATAACCGTATCACCCGCGCAGTACTGGGAATCAAACCAGTTATTGAATCACCACTGCAACAGGGAATCCCCGTGCCACAACCAGCACAAGCAACACTCCATTCTTACCTATCCCGAAGCTTGGAAGACCATGAAAACGGCGCTTTGTGCAAGATCCAAGGGCTGTCAATGCCATTGATGTTCCCTGCTTCCTAGTAGTCCCGGACACAAATGCTATCCTGATCAATATTCCCGCCGCCTCCACCTGATATTCTTGGAATCGACCTTTGCTCAGAAACTTTCTCCATTAAGTTTGTCCCTGAAACTTTATGTTTTTACTTACGGCGGCTGCCAAAATACATGGACCAGCTTTCCCTAAGGGTATTCGGAGGGCCTCACAGTTTATACTGCTGCAGTATACCTCATCCTGTCCACCGTTCACCTACCATTCTATAGCCCCTCCCTCCAGTATGCAGAGGAAGCTGTTGGCTTACACATCCGCTACTGCATGCAAGCAATTTACGGTGGTCTTGCTCTGCAGTCTGGCACAGGATGGGCATAGGGTGTCTATCAAGAAAATGCAGCTGTCAGCAAATGTCTCATATCTTGTGTGCGACCTTTCCTTGGCCTCAGAGTACTGTCCACGGAGTAATTGTCTGTCATCAGCCAGCTTTTCCTAACTGCCACAAACAGACAGCTGCAAGTGTTTCTGGGGCTGGTAAACTACTGCAGGCCCTGGATTCCTGTCCATTGTGCTATTGATGCAACTCTGTGGGTGGCAGCTTTCCCTAAACAGCCAGCTAGAGTGAAGTGGACATCCGAAATGCAACGGGCATTCACTGAACTGATGCAACAACTAATTTCAACTCCTGCTCTGGGACTCCCAGGTTACTCACAGCCCTTCTATCTGTATGTAACCAAGTCAGAAGGGTTCGCGTCTGGCATTTTCACACAGCTTCATGGGTATTTCCGACGCCCTGCTGCGTTTTATAATGCTTAGTTACCACCTGCTATGTGCAGAATGCTGGCATGTTTGTGCGCGGTGGCAGCAGCCACAGTAACAGTGGATAAGACCACCCCAATTGTGTAGATCACCCGTGTACTGTTTTGGTCCCACTGTCACTCTTCCTGCTACTTAATTCAGCTGCAATCCAACATTTTGCTGCAACTCAGAGAACTGGTCATGAGGTTGTTTCTGTGATCTCGGCAAGCATTTCCCTACACCGCGCCCTAGCTTTGAACCCCACCACCCTAATTCGGCTCACCTAACATGATTCTGCAGACAACCACAACTGCTTGGACCTGGTTCAGCATTGCTGACAAAGGGCTCCTGACTGAAACGTTGATTTTCGTGCATCTCGGATGCTGTCTAACTTGCTGTACATTTCCAGCACGACTCTCATTTTGACTCTAATCTCCAGCATCTGCAGTCCTCACTTTCGCCTGGTTCAGCAGGTGTCCTGACCGGCCTGAGGAAAACCTGATGAGATTCTTTTCACCAGCGGCTCTTCCTTCTGGCCATCAGACCTATACACATTAGCCGGACATGCCATCTGCGCCCCCCCTTCACCACTCTCGAATCAGCTGCAATACCAGACGGGGTGTCCACACAGGCCAGAGAGCTATTTGCTCTCACCAGAGCCTGCAACCTGGCACAGGGTAGCACAGCCAATTTCTACACAGACTCCAGATGTGCCTTTGGAGTCGTTCAGGACTTTGGCACAATATGGAATCAGAGTGGGTTCATCAGCTCAGCAGGGAGACCACTCCAACATGCTGTACTCATTACAAACATCTTAAAGCAGTTCTGCTACCCGCCGGTGTCACAATGATAAAATGTGATGCCCACAACACTGCCACCAATCCCATCACCCAAGCAAGTGCCTCTTCTGATGCAGCCACTCGGGATTCCACACTACGCATGGTCAGTTATGGCCTGGTGGTGAAACCTCCAGATACCCTGACGCTCTCGATGCAGTCCGAGCAACTCAGCAAGCCGCCACAACAAAAGAGTTGGCCACATGGGCTCACATCGGTGCCGTACAATCACTGGCCTTTCCCACCCCGATGGCTGCATCATCGACATTAAAACCTACCAACACTTATTGGCCCTGGTGGCACACAGAATCGGACACAGAGGCAAGATGCTGCCAGCTATTCCTGGTATGCAGCGGGATTCGCTGCATCTGCCTAAGCCCTGCTCTCACAGTGCCTCATCTGTCTACCGAAAAATGCAGGGAAGCCGATGGCCAAATATGACTACATACCAGTTCCTGAGGGTCCACTCGCCCACCTTCTAACTGACCTTGCCTACATGCCTCAGAAAGAGGAATACAAATATGTCCTAGTTATTGTCTACATGTTTTCAAAATGAGTAGAGTCATTCCCCATAAAAACAATGTCAGAACAGTGGTAAAGTGTATCCTGCAGAATGATATTGCAAAAGTGTTATATACCAGAGCGCATAGAAACATACGGGGAATGAGGACCATTTCACTGCGAGTCTCATTATTGCTGACTGTCACGCCCTCGGGATACCCTGGAAATACTGCATTCTGTACTAACCCCCAGTCATCAGGAATGGTGGAGAGAATGAACGGCACCCTCAAAACCACCCTCTCCAAAATCACTCAGGACACAGGACTGGCTTGGCCAAACGGCCGTCCACTGGTCTTTTATACAATAAGTGGACAGGGAAACCAAACGACGGAAATTACACCCATTGAAGTGCTAATGGAACGACCCATTCCCACAGCTCCCTGACCCCCAAAACTGGCCAATGACACTGCGCTGCTCTTAACACAGGAAACTCTATTGGATTACGTTCAAGCCCTTAGTAGAAGGATCACTTTAAACCATGATTTGCGAAAAGCTGTGGTACACTGTCCACTTGGGTGTTTCTTTTCTTCCTGCTGGTGGAAACTGAATAGAATTCGTGCACCTTGTGCCTTTCACTGTGTCTCAAACCTGCACACACACTGCATGGGTGCTGGGGAAAAAATAAGCACGACAGACGTTAGGCGATAGTGTGGGGTAAAACAAATAAAAAACAAAAAAGAAACAAGCTGCGGTGTCCACATCACAGCAGGAACCACGTCACCCGTTTAAACTGGGCACTATGTAATGAGACAGTTCCTGCTGAAAGATTATCTTGGTCTGTCTCACGACCACGACAGCTGTCACGCTCCAAGGGAGACCAGAATGCGACCCGGTGAAAGAGGGCTCCGCCTCCACTGAAGGACAACCAATCAGAACAGGATACAGCTCCAGAAACCACAGAAGGATTCAGCTACTTGCTGCAGTCATCGGGATCATCACTCTTTGTCTGACCTGCACATCACCACTGATCGGTAACAGGGCACACAGAACAGGTCTCTTAATCTGCCTTGAGCCATGGTTGAACATTTTCCTTAACCTGACACACAGGTATGCCCAGAGGATAAGCCGGACCAGCTGTTGTGTCTGTGCCTGTGTCCCTGAACATTCCAACTGTGGAATTCCACACAGCACAGTTGCTTTTAACACCGCAGAGATGGCAGAATTGTGGCTGAAACTGGACAGGTCCCCGGGGTCACAACGCTCAGTCTGCTAACCAGACCGGCCATTCAGGTGGCTAATAGCTCAGACTACTGGGAATCCGCACGATACCACCTCGACAAATTCATAGGATCTTTCTACGCAACCCAGAACTTCACACATTAACGCCCAACATTGACTATCACTGACATTAATGCACGGAGGTCACACAGAAGAACCATCTGACTGACGAGAAGCCAGCCATCCGCATGGTGGCTGGCTGGAGCTGGCGCACCAACTCTCTGCTCTTGACACCTGCAGCATTCTGGCCTGTAGCAGAGTGCAGCATCGTAGATTTACTTGACCACAACATGTCTGCCCACAATTCCATTTTCATTAATATTTGGACAGGATCCCAAATCCGCCACCTAAGAACATACAATGACACTCATTTTGTCTGCGGGCAGAAGGCATACCCCAGATGGCTTTGTCATGGGTTGGTACGTGAGTATGTGGTAGCACTCCTTTACCACTCCCAGTCGTCTCCCTTCCAGAAGCTTTTCCCCCACAGAAAACGCGCCCTCACTGTCCTAGACGAGATATCACCCCCAACCCCGTTTATGTGTCCACTTAAGAAACCATGTGCCTTGACATCAGCTGGCAACCACGCTGCATGAGATAACAAGCCACGGCTGTAGGGCTTGCCCAGGTGAATGCAAAGGGTGTCGCCATTCGCACTGTTGCCCTACAAAACAGAATGTCACTGGACTACTGGATGGCCAAAAAAAGGGCACAAGCGCTTTCATTGGCACAGGTTGCTGTACCTACACCCCTGACCCCAGCGAAAATATGACAGACCTGACACGTCACTTTCCACAGGCTGCTGCTGTCACAAATGAACCGAAGTCCTACTGCGACTTGTGGACCTGTGCACCCTCCTGGCTTGGCTCACGGGGCACTGAAATGATAGAGGAACTCATATCTCGTATTGTGGTTGTGAGTATCATTATCCTTGTCATTGGCCTTCCTATGAACTGCTGCTGGTTTTGTACCGCACTTTTACCACTGCCCTCCTCACAACCTTGTACATGTTTGCTGGGGTGAGATCCCCGCCCCTGACGCAAATACGCTCAATGAGATTCAGACACTGACTACTTCTTCTCTGACAGCAAACCCCTAACACCTGATAGCCTCCCCGTTCCGGGCTATACTGTACTTTTTCAACATGCCTTAAGAAGAATCGGGTGAACTGTTGGAGAAAATCTGGTACACTGTGCACCCACAGCATAACCACATAAAAAACACAGAAGCATGTCGTCGAAACATAGAAATCATGCCTGCCAATACACACAGAACACACCCACAATGCCTCCGTCTTGGCCAAACAGGCGAATATAGAATTGAGACATTCTAAACTACTCGCAGACCAGATATTTCACTCCTCAAACACCCTGCACAGTAAGCTCCTAACCTCGATCATCTCTTCAGTCCTAATACGCTAAGCACAAGCTCGTTTCCCATATAAACTGATGGCACATAAACAAAGAGGCAGACTCAGAGACCCCGGAAAACTTTGCTCCCAGGAGGAACACAATGGACAGAACTGAATGCCAGGAGAATGAACATTTACACACTCGTACAGACAGGAAATACCGTTAAGAGTCCTTGAGATGACATTCTCACCTATTCAAGGAGTTGGCTGGAATCTCGAATGTCAATTACAATTGAATTGTTACTGCGAGATGCTTGTTTAGATTCCATTCAGTTTATTCTTGTTTTAATAGCTTTACAATTTTCAACACTGTGCTGTTACTGCTTCCTAATTGTGTTGTACTCCTATGAAACTTTCCTGAACCCTCTGGCCATCTGTGCAGAGAATCCGTTCTGTGTCAGCCTGGTAAATATCTTTACCGCGAAGTCAATTTGTTTAATCAAACTACTTGCCAGCTTCGTATCTGGTCTCTGATCCATTGAGCTGAATTTCTCTGACACCATGTGATCGTGAGTTGCTTATGTTTGTACCCTGTTATCAGCCTTTCGTGTGGGATCTCACTGAAACCCACATACATTGCATCATTTTCACATCCCTAATTGAAACATCTGATCACTCCCTCAAAATATTTAATCAGATCTGTTTGGCATCACCTCCTCTGACAAAACCATGCTGACTCCTTGATCAAACCCTGCCTGGATAAGTCGCAAATAATTCTTTCCTTCAGAGGTTTCTCCAAACGTTTCCCGTCCTCTCCTGTGAGACTCACTTGATTGTATTTCCTTGGTTTGTTTCTATGTGCCTTGTTAAAAAGTGGAATCCAATTCGTCGTCCTGCAGTCCTCGACCAACACCTCTGTGGCCAAAGAGGAACTTGAAACATTGGTCAGAACCCCTTAAATTGTTCATTTGTCTCACAGCGCAGCGTGAGATACAACTCCACTCTGAGCTGGGGATTTGACCACGGTGAAGAATCTCAAAACCTCTAGTATTCTCTCAGTCCCTCTATGAAATTGCTCGACAATCTCTCAGTGCGTCTTCCAGCATTCTATACAGATGTCTTCCCACAAAATGACTGTTCATCTGTTGAATGTGTAAAGTGATTAAAACATAGAACATAGAAGGGTATAGCATAGAACAGGCCCTTCATTCAACGATATTGTGCCAACCATTGATCCTCATGTAAGGTAAACCTAATGTACGAACCCTCAAATTTCTGTGACCATATGCATGTCCAGCAGTCTCTTAAATATACCCAATGACCTCGCTTCCACAACTGTTGCTGGTAACGCATTCCATGCTCTTACAACTCTCTGCGTAAAGAACCCGCCTCTCACATCCCCTTTATACATTCCGTCAAACAGCTTAAACCTATGACCCCGCGTGTTAACAATTTCTGCCCTGGGAAAACGATTCAGGCTATCAACTATATCTATGCCTCTCATTATCTTGTACACTTCAATTAGATCCCCTCTCTTCCTTTTTTTGCCAATGAAAAAGGTCCTAGCTCAGTCAACCGCTCTTCATAAGATAAGCCCTCCATTCCAGGCAGCATCCTGGTAAACCTCCTATGAACCCTTTCCAAAGCATCCACATCTTTCCTATAATAGGGGCGACCAGAAGGGAACACCGTATTCCAAGTGCGAGGTAATCAAAGTTTTATTGAGCTGCAACAAGGTCTCACAGCTCTTAAATTCAATCCCTCTGTTAATGAAAGCCAAAGCACCATATGACTCCTTAACAAACCTGTCCACTTGGGTGGCAATTTTAAGTAATCTATGTACCTGCACGCCAAGATCACGCGGTTCCTCCACAGTGCCAAGAATCTTGTCTTTAATCCTGCACACAACTTTCAAGTTCGACCTTCCAAAAATGTATCACTTCGCATTTATTCAGGTCGAACCTCCATCTGCCACCTCTCAGCCCATCTCTGTATCCTGTCAATGTCACGCGCCAGCCTCCAACAGTCCTCTATACTGTCAAACTTGCTAACCCATTCTTCAATCTCCGCATCCACGTCATTAATAAAAATTACAAAGATTAGAGGACCAAGAGCAGAGCCCTGTGGAATGCCACTCACCTTTGACTTCCAGGCAGAATATTTTCCTTCCACGACCACTCGCTGTCTTCTGTCAACCAGCCAATTCTTTATCCAGACAGCTAAATTTCCCTATATCTCTCCTCCTTACCTTCTGAACGAGCCGACCATGGGGAACCTTACCAAAGGCCTTCCTGAAGTCCATATACACCACATCCACCGCTCCACCCTCATCAACATTTCCAGTAACATCCTTAAAAATCTCAATAAGATGTGACAGGCATGACCTGCCCCTCACAAATCCGTGCTGACGGCATTTAATCAAACCATTTTCTTCCAGATGGTCTTAAATCCTACCCCTCAAAATTCTCTCTTACACCTTGCAGACGACAGACGTGAGACTAACTGGTCTGTAATTGCAGGGGATTACCTTATTTCCTTTCTGGAAGGGAGGAATTACATTTGCCTCTCTCCAGTCCTCAGTTAAGATTCCGGTGGAGAGCGAGGATGCACTGATCTTCGCAAGCGGCGAAGCAATCCCATTTCTTACTTCCCAAAGCAGCCGAGGACACATCTGGTCTGGCCCTGGCGACTTGTCAGTCTTAATGTTGATCAAAATTTCAGCACATTAGCTTTCTCAATCTCTACCCGTTCCAGCATTCTTACCACCTCCTCAATGGTTTCATTCACTACAAGGTCCTTTTCTTTAGTAAAAACAGAAACAGAAAAAACTCATTTAGGGCTCCTCCTACCTCCTCAGACTCTATACACAAGTTCCCTATGCTATCCCTGATTGGCCTTACACTTTATTTGATCATTCTCACATACGTGCAAAATGCCTTTGGATTCTCCCTAATCCTTCCTGCCAAGCCTTTTTCCTGTCCCTGCTGGCTCTCCTCGGACCATTTTCAGCTCCTTCCTCGCCTGCGTGTAATCTTCTAGAGCTGAGCAAGACCCTTGCTTCCTCCAGCTTACGTAACCTGCCTACTTTCTTTTGACGAGAATCGCCTCCGCTCTCGTCATCCAAGGTTCCTTTATCTTACCCCTTCTTGCCTGTCTCAGAGGAACACATTTATGCATCACTCGCAACAACTGTTCCTTAAGCAGTCTCCACATGTCAACAGTGCCCTTTCCATGGGACAATTGTTCCCAGTCCATGCTTCCCAACTCACGTCTGATAGTGTCATAGTTTCCTTTTCCCCAAATAAATATCCCTCCATTGTGCCTGCTTCTCTCCTTCTCCATGGCTATGTAGAATGTGAGGCAGTTGTGGTTGCTATCAGCTAAATGCTCTCCCAGTGAAACCTGACACCTGCCCCGGCTCATTGCCGAGCACAAAATCCAAAATGGCCTCTCCCCTCGTCGGCCTGTCAACGTACTGAGTTGGGAAACCCTCCTGAACACACCTTACAAAAACAGCTCCTTCAAACCATCTGCTGGAAGGATGTTTCAATCAATATTGGGAATGTTAAAGTCACCCATTACAACAACCCTACTCCATTCACACTTTCTTCCAAAATCTGCCGACCTATGCTTTGTTCAATCTCCCTGCTGCTATTGGGGGGACTGTAGTAAACCCCTAATGAGGAGACTGCTCCCATACTGACTCAGTATGCAGACCATCCTCAAAAATGGTAACTTCTGTCGCTGTGATACCCTCTCTGATTTCCTTCCTGAATTCCTTGTATGTAGTGTCCCTCAAGGGTTGGCCAGCACGGTGGCTCAGTGGTGAGCACTGCTGCCTCACAGCAACAGTGTCCCAGGTCGATTCCAGTGTCTGGCGACTGTCTGTGTGGAGTTTGCACATTCTCGCCTTGTCTGCGTGGGTTTCCTCCGGGTGCTCCGGTTTCTTCTCACAGTCAGAAGATGTGCAGGTTCTGTGAAATGGCCATGCTAAATTGCCTGTAGTGTTAGTTTATTAATCAGTGGTAAATGTAGGGGAATGGGTTTGGGTGGGTTCCTGTTCGGAGGGTCGGTGTGGACTTGTTTGGCTGAAGCGCCTGTTTCCACACTGTAGGGAATCTAAGGATCTATCCTTGGCCCCTCCTGTTTCTCACCTACATACTGCAAGGAGTTGACATCATACAAAAGCACCGTGTTAGGTTTCACATGTACACTGACAACGCCGAGCTCTACCTCCCCATCATCCCTCTCCATTGTTCTACTGTTGCTCAGTTAGCAAACTGCTCATCACGCTCTTACTACTCGATTGGCTGCAATTTTCTGCAATGAAACATTGTAATGGTTAAACCCATTGCCTTCAGTTGCTATTACAAAAACATTTTTCCTTACTGCTGAGCCCCACCCTCCCACTGGGAACTATCTGAGGAAGAAGAACACTCTTCACAATAGCGCTGACATATCTGACCCAATGTGACCTTCTGATCAGACATCAATACAATCACAAACACCAGGAATTCCAAACTCTAAAATGTTGCTTGTCTCTCCCTCATCCCAGCTCCATTGCTACTGAAACCACTTACCCGCGTCGGTGTTGCCTTAAACTTCATGAATCTGAAACAGAACCCTTGATTACATGACTGACCCAGAATCTGTTAGCTTTCAGTGTTTCCTGCACAATTAAACCCTGGTCCCTTTGTGGTGCAGCTTTCTACAGTTTCCAACATTTAAATAATACTCTATTCTTTTATTATCTCTTCCAAAATGACGAATTTCCCATGTTCCCAAATTATACCCCATCTGGCAACTTTTTATCCACTTCTCCTGTACATCTCTCTATCACCACAATTCTCTTAGAAATTTCCAGTTATGCTTTTTCTAGGAGGTTTCCCCTCCCCCACCACTATTCTTCTAAGCGTTTTTTTGAGAGCACTGGGCAGTTGGAAGCATGCAAGTTGAGATGTTCTTAGTGATACTCTATGGGATAACTCGGAGGAGCTTGGTCAGAATGGAGACAAATTGCACATCATTCTGTATGAGCCTTCCCCCCCCCCCCCCCCCCCCCCCCCACATCCATGTCTTATTGATGAGGCACAATGGCAGCACGGAAGAAAAGAAAATGACGCAAATCCTGCTCTCCACATCTCACCAACTCTTGGAAACTTTCTGTCCCATGTGTCAAAGATCTGCCCTGTTCAGTAACATGAAGTCCCAAGGTGGAAACTCCTAGAAACCCA
Source organism: Chiloscyllium punctatum (assembly GCF_047496795.1). Taxonomy (NCBI): domain Eukaryota; kingdom Metazoa; phylum Chordata; class Chondrichthyes; order Orectolobiformes; family Hemiscylliidae; genus Chiloscyllium; species Chiloscyllium punctatum. The sequence goes on along the minus strand of NC_092788.1, from coordinate 52,505,519 downwards.
CATAGCTTTCCCCCTGAATTGACTACTGACCTCCAGAAGGCGTAATTTGTACAGTCATCCTGGGCCAGGAGGAGGGGATGTTGTGAGTTTCTAAACTGACCTAACAGTGACGGATTTGAAAAACTTGTATTACAGGATATTACAGGTGGGCATTCAGATGGGAATCTCAGTAAGTTTAATGCCAAACCATGACAGAATTACTCAATTCATCAGGACCTGGATATTTGCATTGTGTGTGAGCATTGCATTCCAGCTTAATCCCATTTGATGCGTAAAAGTTCTCTTTTAAGTCAGCCTATTCTTTCAATAGATCTCCCCAAACCATCAATGTCTCCTGTAACCCTTGTATAATGTGCTGATGGGTTTCAGGTTTATTATTATAACGGGTAACTTTTGTAAACCCCTCTGTCACAGCTTCCCTCAATTTCGTTTGCGACAAGGAGAACACTCTCAGTTTTCCGAAACCCCTGATTCCCCAATGTCTGTTTGCTCTCTATAAGGCACACATCAGGATTATATTGCAACATTCTCCACTTGCCTGCATCGGTGCAGCCCCCAACAATATTAAAGAAAGTGAACATCGTCCAGGGCAAAGCATTGTGCCTGAGTGGTGCCCCATCCACCACCTGCAGCATTCTCTCTGTCCACCCCCGAGGCACAGTGACATCACTGTGTAAAAGGGAACGTCAGCATTGTCCTACCAGACCATAGGGCTGCTCTCTCATTAGGGAGAGATAGCTGGTGGTGGTTTGACCTGAAGCTTACCACAGCCCAGGCAAAGAGAAACTTTGAGAAAGAGAGTCCATCTATTGTAGATCAATATTATCTACGTATCAGCAATAACTATATCATACCAATGAATAATGCAAAAGCATATCCAAAACACGCTACTAAAATCCCCCAATCCATGAGCCATTCTGGTCAATCTCCTGTGCTCCCTCTCAGGGACCCTGCCATCCTTCCCAATGTATGAGCGATCTCTGGTTTGCACAGACCCAGCTGCTCTGTGTTCCTGTGGGTGATGTCATCATCAAGCAACAGTTGCACTAAACCTCACTGTCTGGAAGGGTGGGAGACACAGAAATCCCAAAAACTTTTAAGACGTATTTAGGTGCACACTTGCGATTCCAAGACAGATAACGCGATGAACCAAGTATTGGAAAATGGATTAGGATAGTTCGGTGTTAGCTTTCTTTACTGGCACAGACTCAATGGACCACCAGAGCCTTTTTCTGTGCTGTAAACCTCTAGACCCTTAATATAGGGATATGACAGGCCACATTTGAAACCAGGTCAGAAAAGGTGATATTACAAAGAAATACACATGATTTGTCAATGTGTTTGGGAGGAGAGTGAGGCAGAGAGGTTTAGGAGAAAAGTCTGGAGCTCGGTGCAGGAATCTGTGAACGGGCCGTCATCAAGTGAGAAATAAAAATGGGGAATCATGAAGGCTGGACTCAAAGAAGGGCACATGTAGCAGAGTTTTGAGAGACTGGATGGGATTAGAGTTAGGGAGAGTTCTGAGGCTGCAGAGGAATTATTAGAGATAAGAGTTGTGAGGCTGGATAAGGTGACAGTGATAGGGAGAGTTGTGAAGACGGTGGAATGTAGAGATAGCAAGAATCAGAGTCATAATGATATATAGCACGGCAACAGACCCTGTGGTGCAATCAATCATGTCGACCATAATTCCAAACCGAATTAATCTCATCTGCGTCCCCGAGGTCCACATGCATCCAAACATTTCCAAGTAGGTACCTGTCAAATTACTTTCTCGAAAAATCACTGCTGTGTGGAAACAGGCCATTTGCCCAACAATCCACCTGGACCCATTCCTCTACATTTACCCCTCACTAATGCACCCAACATACACATCCCTGAACAGTATGGGAAATTTAGCATGGTCAACTGATTTGTGCAAGGAAACCAAAACAAAAGCACAGGGAGCATGCACGAAGTCCACACAGACAGTCAGTGGAGATTGGAACCGAACCCGAGCCCTGTCTATTATGAGGCGGCAGTGCTAACCACTGAGCCACCCTGTTAACCAGCAGTGCTGCTGATATTTAGAGCTACCACTCCTCTGGAGGTGCTTTCAGCACATTAACCAACTCGGTGTAAAAATTAATTTAAAAATCTCTAATGTCTTTTTAAATCTTTTTCTCCCCTCACCTGTAAAATTATGCAGCCCATTTTTGAATCACACCCCCTTCTGTAAGGGGCACTTGCTAGTCACATTACTCTAGACGCCTTATGATTTTATAAACATCTAGTAAGGCCACCCCTCAACCTCCTAAACTCTAGTAAAAATAAATCCCAGCCTCTCCTTATAACTGAAACCAACCATTAACATCACCATCCTAGTAAATCTCTTATGAACCCGGTCCAATTTAATAAAATCCTTCCTACAACAGCAGAACCAGAACTAAGCACAATATTCCATAAGAGGCCTCCCCAACAGCTTCAACGTAACATCTCAGCTCCGACACTCAAAGGTCTGAGCAATGAAGGCAAATGTGCTAAACACCTGCTTAACCACCCTGTCTGCATGTGACACAAATTGCAAAGACCTCAACCCCTGGGTCTCTTCGTTCTATGTCACTTCTCTAGGCCCAACTTTTAATCAGTGTAAGTCCTGCCCTTGTTTCTTTTATGAAAATGTAATATCTTGCATTTATTCACATTAAACTCCATCTGCCACTCTTCACCATTCACCCAATCGATCAAGATCTCCTTGGAATCGTGCATATCCTTTTTTCTTTTCCGCTTTAACACCATTTTTTCTTGTCACCCACAAACTGACAAACCAAGCTTTCCATATTCTTATCGAAATCATTCATATGAATGGCAAATAAAAGTGGACCCAGCACTGATCCCTGGGGGAACTCTGCTGGTCACAGGCCTTCAGTCTGAAAAACAACCCTCCACATTAATCCCTAGCCTCCTGTTTCAATGCTGACTATCACCAATCATTCCATATCTCTCCAACTACATGTAAATCCGATCCTTCAGAATCGCCTGCAGCAACTTACCCATCACTGAACTCAGACTCACAGGCCTGTCATTCCTGGGCTTCTCCTTCACAGACAAAGGTGAAACATTAGCGACTCTCCAGTCATCAGAAACCTCACCCGTCATTACTAATGATACAAATATTTCCACAAGGAGCCGACAATTTCGTCCCACCCAAACTGTTCCCCCGCTATCACTTCAGTTACTTGCCATGTCTTATTAACTGTGAAAAAGTCAGGTTTTTGCTCCTTCTCATAGGATCATTTACACATGGATAAAGAAAATGTTCTTGAACTCACTTAGCAAATCCGTTACCAACTAAATCTTTCACACTATAGTAGTCTCAGTCAATGTTCGTAAAATTTAATTCCCTACTATTACAACCTTCGTATCTGCCATATACTTGAGATCTCTCTGTACATTGTTCCTCAAGTTCCCGCTGATTATTGCAGCGCCCATAGTGCTATTGAATAATGTGACCTTTTTGTTTATTTGAAAACATCTGTCAGCACTTTTTAAAAAAGGCTGTTCTCCCCGATTTCAGTTTTCCATGTGTGTATTCATCCAGAGGATGTGGGTATCACTGACCAGGCAAGCAGTCATTGCCCATCCCTAATTACCCAGAGGGCAGTGACAGTTTACCACATTGCTGTGGGTTTGGAGTTATGTGTAGGCCAGACAAGGTAAGGATGGCAATTTCCTTGCCTAAAGGACATTAGTGAACCAGGTGGGTTTTTCCTCACAATCGACAATGCTTTCATGACCATCGTTAGAGTTTTCATTCCAGATTTTATTGAATTCAATTGCCACCTTTGCCATGGTGGGATTTAATCCAGGTCCCCAGAACATTACCTGGGTATCCCGATTACTACTCCAGTGACAATACTTCATCCGCTATCATTCCCCTTGTAGTGATTTTTAAAAAAAATGAAAGGTCTCCTTGTATGCTCATAACTTGAGGAAATGAAATTAGACATCAAGACTTCTTGAAAATGAACCATATTAAGATTTATCTTTTAAGAGACTGAAATCCACTGAGCTGTTCCCCAGCTGTGATTCATTCGACAGTGACTTCTTCAAACGGCTAGCTGGCAGAAATGCGTTTGCGGGAAGCAAATCATGCTTTTTTGAGGTTTTATTTTAAAACCTCAAAATAAATGAACAACAATTAGTTAAATAAAAAATTATCATACCACAGACACGTAATTTCTGAGGCTGGAGGGGGATTACCGAGATAGCTTTGTCCGGAGGCTTACTCAAGATGTTACCTAGTAGGGTGACGATATGTCTGAACATGAACCTTCCAGCTCAGCGAGCAAACCTACATCCAGAACCTCAACCTCAGCTACCAATCTTCTCAAAACTCGACAGGGAGGTTTGTGAGGCTGGAGGCAAATCTCAGTGAATAACACGGAGCAGTGAACTCTCCCAGCTGACTGGCTGTGAGGTTATAAACCTCCCTGGAAATCGAGCGGGCAGTAAAGAGAAACAGACATTGACATTTCACATCTGCCCTCGGAGAGACCTTACTCTCAAAGGACTCACAGCTGGGGATCAGCTCAGTGGGTTTCAGTCAATTAAAAGATAAATCTTTGTTTTATTTTCATAAATCTCCAATAGTGAGTAAGGTGAGTGCTTCATTTTAATGTGTCTTACGGTGTCTATTAATATTTGAAAATATAAAATATTGGTATTAATTTATTCTAGGGCAGTATTTTGTAGAGCAGTAAGTCTGGATCTTTTCTGGGTCTGTAAAATGTTAAGTTGTAGAGATAGCCATTCTTTGGGTGATGTGTCCTTCCTGTCAGGTGTGGGCGATTAGCGAAAATTTCAATGATCCTGATGATGATGTCTGCACTAAGTGTGGTTGCAAATCCTATCGATCGGATAGATCTGTTGGAGCGACGGTTAAAGGCAGTGAGGCATTCACAGGAGCTAGTAAGAGTGATCGGTGGCAGTGTCAGGCAGAAAAACTGCAGATGCAGTCAGGTAGATGGGCTACCTCCAGGAAAGATAGGAGAGCGAGGCGGTTAGTGCAGGAGTCTCCTCTGTCTATCCCACTCTCAAACACGTGTACCATTTGGAAATGTAGGGGGTCACAGACACTCAGAGGAATGTAGCAGATGCAGCCAAGTTACTGTTGCTGATCCTGGCTCTAACGTAATGTGAGGTATATCCAGTTCCACACATTCGATGGTGATAGGGGACTCTCCAGCAGTGGCAAAGACTACAGTTTCTGCAGCTGACAGAGAGACATCAGAATGGGGTGAAAACTCCTTGGTGCCAGGGTAAAGGATGCCTCTGAGGGTGCAGAATATTCTGAAAGGGGAGAATAACCATGTGAGGGGACGCCGTTGTACATTGATACCAATAACATAGGAATAGAAAAGGGTGAGGTCATGTTGAGAGACTACGGGAAATTAGGCGGGAGGGCAAAAAGTAGGTACTCGAGGATAGTTCTATCTGGATTACGCTCGGTGCCACATTCTAGTGAGAGTAGGAATAGCAGGATAGAGCAGATAAATGCGTGGCGATGAATCTGGTGTAGGGGAGAAGGATTCACATTTTGGGTCATTAGATCTCTTGTTGGGTAGTATTGATCTACATTAGAAGGATGGACCGTACCTGCGCTGGCAGGGAAGATTTATTGGTGCTACTCGGGAGGCATTAATCTAATGAGGGAGTAGGGGTACACCCAACGTGAGTATGAGGAAAGAGCTAAGTCTGAGGCTGGTACAGTTCAGAAGTCAAACAGTCAAGGCAGGCAAGGGCAAGGCACAGAAAGAGGTTGGACTGAGCAATTACACTGCATTTACTTCAATGCAAGAGGCCCGACAGGCCAGACAGATGAGCTCAGGGTATGGTTTTGAACATGGCACTGGGATATTATAGCAATTACAGAGGCATCACTCAGCGATGGATAGATTAGCAGCTTAATGTTCCAGGGTATAGACGCGATAGCAAGGATAGAAAGGGGGCAACAGAGCGGGGGGGGGGTGGTGTTCTTGATTAGGGATAACAAAACACCTTTTTCGGATTGTACTATCGAACCCCAACCCCCTCGCCTTCCATAATAATCTGCGGGGAATTGAATAGCACATTTCCCAGGAGATGACTGTTCTCTGTAAGAATAGTATGGTTGTATACAGGACTTGACCTTTCTTTCATTTGGTTATTTACAGGTTGAGGGTGTCTCTGGCTGGCCCCAGAGGGCAGTTAAGAGTCAACGACATTCAAAGTTTGTGAAAAGATTTGTAGCTCGGGTGCTTGTTGTTGTGGTTCTGTTCACTGAGCTTAGAATTTGTGTTGCAGACGTTTCGTCCCCTGTCTAGGTGACATCCTCAGTGCTTGGGAGCCTCCTGTGAAGAGCTTCTGTGATGTTTCGTCCGGCATTTATAGTGGTTTGTCTCTGCCGCTTCTGGTTGTCAGTTCCAGCTGTCCGCTGCAGTGGCCGGAAAATTGGGTCCAGGTCGATGTGCTTACTGATTGAATCTCTGGATTAGTGCCATGCCTCCAGGAATTCCCTGGCTGTTCTCTGTTTGGCTTGTCCTATAATAGTAGTGCTGTCCCAGTCGAACTCATGTTGCTTGTCATCTGCGTGTGTGTCTCCTAAGGATAGCTGGTCGTGTCGTTTCGTGGCTAGTTGGTGTTCATGGATACGGATCGTTAGCTTTCTTCTTGTTTGTCCGATGGAGTGTTTTGTGTTCCTAGAGGCATACCGGCCACTGCAGCGGACAGCTGGACCTGACAACTGGAAGTGACAGATACAAATCACCATAAATGCCAGATGAAACATCACAGAATCGCTTCACATGAGGCTCCCAAGCACTGAGGATGTCACCTAGACAGGGGACGAAATGTCTGCAACACAGATTCCCAGCTCGGCGAACTGAACCACAGCAGTCAACGACATTGCTGTGGGTCTGGATTCACCTGTACGCCAGACCAGGTAAGGATGGCAGATTCCTTCCCTAAAGGACATTAGTGATCCAGGTGGGTATTTCCAACAATTGACAAAGGATTCATTGTCGCCACTGGATTCCTAATTCCAGATTTTTATTGAATTCACATTCCACTATCTGCCGTGACTGGATTCAAACCCAGGTCCCCCCATGGTTATCTGGGTCTCTGGATTAACTGGCTAGCGATAATATCACCAGGCCATCACCGCCTCTTCTCTTGGGAAATGAGGCAGAGTGACTGAGTTATCAGTGAGGCAGCACATCAGCACCAAAGATCCCACAGTATTTTGGCTCAGTGGTTAGTACTGCTGCATCAGCACCAGGTACATGAGTTTGAATCCAGCCTCAGGCGACTGTTTATGTGGAACTTGCCCATTCTCCCAGTGTCTCCGTGGGTTTGCTTCCACAATCAAAGATGTGCAGATTCGCGACATTACCCATGTTAATTTGCCCATGGTATCCAGATACAGTAGATGAGGTGTTTGGATGTGCAGGAAAATCTCTGCCTGGTGCGAAAAGATCCTTTGGGGCATTGGACAGAGGAGAGGTGGGGAGGTGTGAGCGCATATTTTACATCCCCCCGGCAGTAAGGGAGGGTGTAGGGTTGTTTGTTGGGGTGCGTAGACCTACTGAGGGCATCATGGCAGGAAATGGTCTCTGCGAAACACAGATAGGACTGGGGAGGGAAATATATACCTGTTGGAGGGGTCTGACTGTCGGTAGTGGAAAAAGCAGAAATTAATGTGCTGCATCTGGAGATAAGTGAGCTGGCAGGTGAGGACCAGGGGATTATATTCTTATTGTAGTTGGGCGGGATAGTATAAAGGCGGAGGTATGGGAAGTGGAGGATATGCATTGGAGGACATTGTTGATCAAATATGAGGGAAATTGCGTTCCTTGAAATAAGAATACGTTCTGGGATGTCCTGGAGTATAATTGCCTCTCCTGGAAGCAGATATTGTAGAGGCGGAGGAATTGTCAGCACAGGATCACGTTTTTACAGGATATACTCGAGGGAAATCAGCAGAGCAGAAAGGGAACATGAAATAGCATCAGGAAATGGTTTAAGGAGAATACAAAGAAATTCTACAAATACATCCAGGATAGAAGCATAACTAGACAGAGGATAGGACCCCTGAAAGATCAACAAGGCCATCTATGGAAGAACAGGAGGTGGGAGAGAACTATACTATTCTAGTATTTAATGTTTTTTTTTACTGGAAAAGGATATGAAAACGAGAGAGTTTGTAGAAATAAATAGAGATAACTTGAAAAGTGTCCATGTTACAGAGGAGGGTGTACTCGATGGCGCAAATCGCATCAAGTTGGATATATCCCTGCGACCTGATCAGGTGTATTCCAGCAATTTGTGGAAAGCTACGTAAGTGATGGCAGTGTCTCTCCCTGAGGTATTTATATAATCGTTTCTGACAGATGAAGTACCAGAAGACTGGTGCCATTATTTAAAAGGGCGGTAAGGAATGGCCAGGGAACAAGACAACAGTCACTCTGAAGTCAGTGGCAAGTAAGTTGTTGGAAGGAATTCCGAGGAACAGGATATACATGTATTTGGAAAAGCAAGGAATGATTAGGGATAGTCAACATGGCTTTGTGCTTGGGAAATTGTGTCTCTCTAACTTGGTTGAGATTTTTGAAGAAGTGATAGGAAGATTGATAAAGACAGATTGTAGAGGTTGTCCATATAGGCACTGAACAAGATTTCACAAAGCAGACTGTTTAGCAAGGTTATATAACATGGAATACAGAGAAAACTAGCCATTTGAATACAAAACTGGCTTGTAGGTAGGAGACAGATGGTGGTGATGGAGGGTTGATTTCTGGATTGGAAGTCTGTGAGAAGCAGCGTGCTGCAGGAATGGATATTTGGATCCTTATATAAATGACTTGGATGTGTATATATGAGATAGGTTTACATAAATCAACAAAGTGAAGAAGGTTAGTTCACAATACAACAGGCTCATGATCAGATGGGCCATTGGAGCGAGGAATGGCAGACGGAGTCCAATTTACACAAATGTGAGCTCTGCATTTTGGAAAAGAAAATCAGGGAAAAACTTAAGGCACTTAATGGGAAGTTCATGGGGAGTGTTGCTGAAGAAAGAAACCTTGCAGTGCAGGTTGACTTTTCCTTGAAAGTAGAGTTGTAGGTCAGCAGCGGAGTGAAGGTGGTGTTTGTTACGCTTATATTTAATGGTGAATGCGTTGAATACAGAAGCAGGGACGTAATATTGTGGCTGGACAGGACATTGATTAAAATCAATGAGGTAAAATTTATTCCTGATGAAGGACTTTTGCCCGTAACGTCGATTTCGCTGCTCGTTGGATGCTGCCTGAACTGCTGTGGTCTTCCAGCACCACTAATCCAGTATAGGACATTGATTAAGCCATTTCAGGAATTGTTTTCATTTCGAATTTCCCTGTTCTGGGAAGGATGTTGTGAAACTTGAAATGGTCCAGACAAGATTTACAAAGATTTTGCTGTGGTTGGAGAATTTGGGATACAGGGAGAGGCTGAATAGGCTGTGGCTATTTTTACTGGAGACATGATTGAGACATGACTTTTGGCCGATTTATAAAATCATGAGCGACATGGATAAAGTGAACAGCCGGGTTTTTTTTTACCCCAGGTTTGGTGAGACCAAAACAAGACCACGTGGGTTTAAGTTGAGAGGTGAAAGATTTAAAAGGGATCTAAGGGGCAACGTTTTCAAGCTGAGCGTGGTGAATGTATGGAATGAGCTGCCAGATGAAGTAATGGAGGCTGATACATTTACAACGTTGAAAAGGCATCCGATTGGGTACTTGAATAGGAAGGGTTTTGAGGCATGCAGTCCAATACCTGGAAAATGGGACTCCATTAGTTTAGGATTCCTAGTTGGCAAGGGCGAATTGGACCATTGTTTGTGTGCTGTACATCTCAGCACAGATAATTCACTTGGACCTGAGAAGGTTAAGCAGTGATTTCGACGAGGGGTAGAATTGTTTGCAAGATATTTAATTCGAAGAGAGAGGTGAATTATTAACAATGGCACAATTTTAGTAACTATTTTAGTTCGCAAATAATGCAAGGCGAATATGTGACCTATACTTTACTCAGTGCATTCTGAGCATCTGGAACAGTCTGAACAGCAGGTGGACACAGCTTCAGCAGTTATTCTCAATCAGATTTGCAATTTTATTTTTTAAGGAACGAGTTGGGAGGCTGTGGGCAAAGGTGAGGGGATTTGGGACAGATTTGCAGCATTTCCACAAGGACTGAGTACAGCCCCAATGGGCTGAATGGCCCCCAGCCCCTGTGCTCTGCGATACTACCTCATTCACTGTGAATGATGAAACTCAGCCCAGGGCAAAGAGGGGAAGGAGCCCACCACTCACCGCACAATGGGGCCCGGCTGATTGATGGCATCTCACCGTCCAATGGGAGGTGAGTTGGTGTGGTTCTCCTTTCAATGGGAATGAATAAGAGGCGTGGATAGCAAGACAACGCATAACCATGAGTTGTGCAGGGGCAGTGTCACTGTGAGGAGGGGAACTCAGTGAGTGGGAGGGAAGCAGAGACTGGGAGAGTGGCTGCTCGACCTGAATGACAAACACCTGGTAAATTAAAATCAATAGAACTGTGAATGCTGTAAATCAAACAACAACCAGGTGGCTCGTAAAATGTCAGCAGGCCTAACAGCATCTGTGAAGAAAGATGAGAGTTAATGTTTTTAATCCTGTGACTCTTCCTCATAACTGATGTTACAGAGGAAAAAGTCAGTTTATATGTAGGAGGTGGGGTGGGGGAGGATGTAAGGAGTAAAGTATAGGCGGGGATAGAGCAAGAAGAACGGTTGGATAAATGAGAAGATAAATATCTGGCTGGGAGTGTGAATAGCTGTTAATTGGGGCTGTTAGTGGCTAACCATAGGTAGTGTGTAATGGCAGGCTGTGATAACAAAGCCTGGTGTGTGGGGTAGGGAGGCTAGGACTTGAGCTTGTTAACCTATGGTTAACCAGTAACTGTCTCCATTATGAGATGTTTCCTACCGACAGCACTCCACGATTGGAGCTGCCGCGGACACAAGCCTCTGGAATATCCTCCCTAACGCCCTCTGTCCTCCTTTTAATTTGTACATTCAAATCTTTGTATTTAATCAACGTTACCATCATTCGTGAAGCACTTTAGGAAATTTGTCAATGTGAAAGGCTCCATACAATGCAGGTAGTTTTTGTAATTGTATGACATTGGGAGAAACAGGAATGAACCCTCTCTCTTGTAACTGATGAACAGCAGCAAAAGCGGAGAATGGCCCTCGGGTGATTGATGTCAGCACGGGCCAATACGGGGCAGAGGGCAGGACTGGCGGACCAGGCCGTGCCAGTTTGTTCTCCAACCAATCGGAGTGAATGAGGGTATCCTCAAGGCTGGAATTAAAGAAAGGCACATATAGCAGAGATTTGAGAAACTTGAGATTATTGAGGAATTAGAGAGGTAAACAAGAGTTGTGAGGCTGGATGAGGTGACAGTGATCGGGACAGTTGTGAGGATGGAGAAATTCACAGAGATAGCGAGAGTTAGAGTCCTAAAGTTGTACAACATGGAAACAGGCTCTTAGGTCCAACCATACCATGTCGATCAAACTAAATTAATGGCATCTGCCTCTGCTTGGTCCATATTCATCCAACTATTTTCTATTTATGTACTTATCCAAATGTCTTTTAAATATTGTAATTGTATTCACAACTACCACTTCGTCTGGAAGTTCTTTCCACATGGATAAAAATTAAAACATCCCTAATGTCTTTTTTGACGCCTTTCTCATCTGTTCTCAAAATGTATGCACCTGAATCTTGAATTCCCTTATCCCCCGGCCATTCACCTTACCACACTCATCGTGAATTTAAAAACCTCTAATAAGGTCACCATCCTCACACAATACTTCCATTCGCAACAACGTCCTGGTAAATCTCTTTTGAACCTGCTCCAATTTAATAAAATCTTTCCTATAACAGCACAACCAGAACGTGGCACAGTATTGCAGAAGAAACCTCCCCAACATCCTATACAAACTCAACAAAGCGACTCATTCTACTCAAAGGTCTCAACAATGAAGGTATGAGTGCTAACCACCTTCTTAATCATCCTGTCTACATGTGACACAGACTTCAAAAAACAGAACCCCGCAGTCTCTTTGTTGCATATCAGTACTCGAGGCACTACTTTTAATTAGTGTAAGTCCTGCCCACGTTTGCTTTATCACGATGTAATATTTTGCATTTATTCCAAACAAAAAATCCAATAAAGTCGTTGAGTATAAAGGCAGAATGAATATACTTAAAGGGAAATCAGGAGGGCAAAAAGGGGACGGGAGATAGCTTTGTCAAGTAGGGTTAAGGGTAGTCGAAAGGGCTTTTATAAATACGGTCAGAACATAAGGCTATCCAGAGAGAGAATAGGCCAAGGCAGCGTATGTGTGGAGCTGCAGGCGATGGGGGCGATACTAAACGATTATATGGCAATAGTGTTTACTGTGGTGAAGGACATGGGAGATATAGAATGTGGGTAAATAGATGGTGACATCTTTAAAAATGTCCATATTACAGAGGAGGTAGTGCTGGATGAGTGGCTAAGGAGCTGGCGCAGGGGAGAAGGATTCACATTTTTTGATCATTGTAATCTCCTCTGGGGTAGGGTTGACCTGCATAAGGATGGATTGTCCCTGAATTGGAAGTTGTCTGATATCCAGGCAGGGAGATCTGGTAGTGATACTCGGGAGGCATTAAACCAGTGAGGGGTGGGGGTAAACCCCAGTAGATAGTGAGAAAAGAGGTAAAGCTGAAGTTGGTACAGTTCAGAAGTCAAACAGTCAAGGCTGGCAAGCGCAAGGCACAGAACGAGATAGGACTGAGCACTTACACTGCATTTATTTCATTGCAAGAGGCCTGAGAGAGAAAGCAGATGAGCTCAGGTTATGGTTTTGAACATGGCACTGGGATATCATGGGTATTACAGAAACGTGGCTCAGGGAGGGATAGGACTGGCAGCTTAATGTTCCAGGGTATAGATGCTATAGGAAGGATAGGAGGGGGGGCAAGAGAGGAGGGGGAGTGGCATTTTTGATTAGGGATAGCGATATGTTTGTGCTTAGGGAGGATATTCCGAGAAGTACGCTCAAAGAAGCTATTTGGGTGGAACGTAAGAGAGGGATGATCACCTTATTGGGGTTGTCTGCGTGGGTTTCGCCCGGGTGCTCTGGTTTCCTCCTATTGTCCAAATATGTGCAGGTTGAGTGGATTTTCCAGGCTGAATTTCCCATCGTGTTCAGGGATGTGTAGCTTGGGCAGATTATCCAGGATGAATTGCCCATAGTGTTCAGGGATGTGCAGGTTAGGTGGATTGACCTTGGGAAATGTAGTGTAGGAGGCTCTGAGGGTCAGTGTGGATGTGATGGGCCTATTGGATTATCTGATAATTCTACTAGTTTAAAAATAGTTCTAGAAAAGAATAGAACAGATGTAAATGTTGATGTTCTAAATTGGACAAATGCGAATTTTAATGGCACAAGGGAAGAACTTTCAAAATTTGTTTGCGGGAGGCTAATCCCAGGTAAAACGGTGGTTAGGAAGTAGAAATGTAAGGAAGAGGAATAGGCCATCTGGCCCCTCAGGAATGCTCTGCCATTCAATAAGGTCAGGGCTGATCTTTTCATGGCCTCAGCTCAACTTTCCTGCTCTCTCAGCATAACCCTTAATTTACAAATCTACTTTTTGCCTGAAAGACATTCAAGATGAAAGCACAAGTGTTTCACTCAGCAGGGAATCCCACAGATTCAAAACCCTTCAGCTGAAGAAATTCCTCCAGAACCCAGTCCTAAATCTGCACATGCAAACCAACTTCCTGTGACTCATACACAAGGACACCCAGCTCCCTCTGTACAGCAGCATGCTGCAAGTTTTCACCATTTCGTCATCAGTTAGCTGTTAGTCCGACCAAAATGGATGACCTCACATTTCCCAACACTGAACTCCATCTGCCAGACCCTTACCCACTCACTTAACTGATCTGTATCCTTGTGCAGACTGACAGTGGTCTCTGCTCACATTGCCCTACCACTCATCTTAGTGTCGAATGTGAACTCTGACACCGTACACTTGGTCCTCAACTCCAAAACATTTGTGTAATTGTAAACAGTTCTGGTGCCAACACTAACCCAAACACCCATTTATCCTCCTTCTTTACTTTTTGTTCATTAACCAATCCTCTATCTGTCCTAATAAATTACCCATAATGCTGTGCATTTTTACTTTATACAGCAAACTTTTGTGTGGCAATTTGTCAAATACCTTCTGGAAATCCAGACACACCACATCCGCCGGGTCCCCCTTTTCCAACGCACTCGGCATGTCCTCAAATAATTCCAGTCAATGTGTTAAACATGAATCCATGCTGCTCAACGGGACAGTTTCTACTCAGATATCTTGCTACGACTTTCTTGAGAGATTCAAGCATTTTCCCCACGACAGAAGTTAACCTAACGGGTCGGTTTTTAAAAATACGTTTGCAGCTTTCCAATCTGTCAGAACCATCCCAGAGTCCAGCAAGGTTTAGTGAATTATCACGAGCACGTTTGCTATTTCCTCCCGTCATCTCTTTTAGCCCCCTGGGATACATTCTATCAGGGCCAAGAAACCCATCTACTTTTAGGCTGTTTTCTTTCCCTCTTTGCTGAGAATGAATGTTTCTCTGTCCTCATCTGCCATTGCCTCCGCAGGCCTGCGACAATGAGAGTACACAGACAATACGTTCCTGTTAAGGTCAAGGCTGGTAGGTGGAGGGAGTGCTGCATGACCCGAGAAATTGAGGGCATGGTCAAGAAAATGAAGGATGGATATGGCAGGAACAGATGGCTGGGTTTGAGTGAATCCTTGAAGGAGTATAAGGGCAGTAGGAGTACACTCGCGGAAAACCAGGAAGGCAAAAAGGGCACATGAGATAGCTTTGGGAAATAGTTTTAGGGGAATCCAAAGATTCTACACATATGCTAAAGACAAAAGTGTAACCAGGCAGAGAATAGCGACCCTCAAAATCAACAAGATGTCTCTGAAACAGCAGGAGGTGGGAGAGATTCCATAAGAATTTCACATCAGTTTTTACTAGAAAAAGGATACGGAAGGTAGAGAGTTTGGAGAAATAAATAGTGATAACTTGACAAGTGGTCATATTACAGTGGAGGCGGTACTGGATTTTTTAAAATGCATAATTTTGGATAAATCCCTGGAACCTGATCAGGTGTATCCCAGGACTTGGTTGGAAGCTAGGGAAGTGATTGCTGCGCCGCTTGCTAAGATATTTGCATCATCACGCCGCACGTGAGATGCTGGAAGACGGGTGCCATTATTTAGAAAGATGATAAGGAAAAGCCAGCGAACAATACACCGGTGAGCCTGAAGTCAGCAAAAGGCAAGTTGTCGGAAGGGATTATAAGAGGCAGGATTTACATGTAATTGGAAAGACAAGAATGATTAAGGATAGTTAGCATGGCTTTGTGTATGGAAATCACTTACTTGGACTTCAGAAAGATATTCAGCAATGTTCCACAACACAGACGGGTTAGCAAGTTCAACACCATCGATTACAAGGAGATGGAGCGATTTGGATACAAAATTGCTGGAAGGTCAGAGAGTCATGGAGATATACAGCACGGAAACATACCAATCCAACATTTCCATGTTGACCAGGTATCCCAACCCATTCTTGTCTCACCTGCCAGCACCTGGCCCATTACTGTCCAAACCCTTCCGACTCATGCACCCATCTACAGAGGAACCTCGATTATCTGAACGAGATGGGCGGGTACTATTTCATTCAGATAATCAATTATTAGGTGAATCGATGAAGGGCAGTGCTTGTCACTGGCCACTCAGGTGTTTTTCATATCTTCCTGGTGGTGGAAATTGAATAAAGATTTGTGCACTTTGTGTCTTTCACTGTGTCTCACACCTGCACACACACACCATGGGTGCTGGGGAAAAAAATAAGCACTACCGCACTTAGGCGGTAGTGTGGGGGTTAATAAAAAATAAATAAAAAAAAAAAATAACCAGGAGATTCAGAAAAAAAAAAAAATAAACAGGAGATTCAGAGAAAAAAAAATAAATAAATAAATAAACAGGAGATTCAGCGTCCCCTCAGTTTAGGGGACTGACTCTGTGCTGGCTAAAAAATAAAAAAAAAAAAAAAAAATTAGGTGAATCGAATAATAAGCACTACCGCAGTTAGGCGGTAGTGTGGGGGTAAATAAAAAAGAGAAAAAGAAAAAAATTAGACAGGAGTGCACTACCGCAGTTAGGTGGTAGTGTGGGGGTAAAAGAAAAAAAAGAGAAAAAAAATTAAAGAAAAAAAAATAGGTGAATCGAGTACATGCCTTTCCTCTGGGGCTCGGAGTTTTTAAAGACTGCCTGATCCCCACCGCCGTCCATACACATCCCCAGCCTGACTCTCACTGCTGTCCACACACTGCTCCCAGCCCGTCTCTCACCGGCGTTAAAAACCGCCCGCAGCTGACCCTCACCACTGTGCAATGCCGCCCCCAGGCTGACCATCACAGCTGTCCACACACCGCCCTCAGCCTGACCCTCACTGCCGTCCAACACTGCTCCCAGCCTGACCCTCACCGCCAGCCAACACCACCCACAAACTGACTCCTAACACCATCCAACACCGACCCCAACCTAACCCCTAACACTGTCCACACACCGCCCCTAGTCTGACCACCATCACCGTCCAAAACCGCTCCCATCCTGACCCTAACAACCATCCAACACCGCCCCCAGCCTGACCCTCACCACCGTCCACACACTGCCCCCAGATTGACCATCACCACAATCCACACATTGCCCCCAGCCTGACTCTCACTGCAGTCCAACACTGCTCCTGTCTAACCTTCATTGCGTTCCAACACTGTCCCAGTCTGACCCTCACTGACACCCACACACCACCCCCAGCCTGACCGTCTCTGCCGCCCATGCACCGCCTCCAACCTCACCCTCACCACAGCCCAAAAACCGCACCCAATCTGACCCTCAACGCCACTCAAAACGGCCCCCTGCTTGACCCTCACTGCCGTCACACAACATCCCCAGCTTGACACTCACCACATTCCAATCCTGCCCCAGCCTGACGTTGACTGCCGTCCACACATCGCCCCCAGCCTGACCTGCACTGCCATCTGCACACCGCCCCCAGCCTGTCCCTCACAGCCTTAAACACCGCCCGCAGCCTGACCCCCACCTCCGCCCAACACTGGCCCCAGCCTGACCCTCACCGCTGTCCACACACATCCCACTGCCTGACACTCACCACCGTCCACACACCGTCCCCATCCAGACCCTCAAGGCCGTGCACACACCACCTGCAGCCTTACTCACACAGCCATCCAACACCGCGCCCAGCCTGTCTCTCATTGCTGTCCACACACCACCACCTGCCTGATCCTCACCACCGTCCACACACCGCCCCCAGTTTGACACCCACTGGCATCTAGACACAACCCCCAGCTTGACCCTCACCGCCATCCACACACCGCCCCCAGCCGGCCCCCACCGCCATCCACACACTGCCCCCTGCCTAACCCTCACCGCCGTCCACACACTGCCCCCAGCCTGACACCCGCCTCCGTCCACACACCGCCCCCAGCCGGCCTCGACCGCTGTCCACACACTGCCCCCTGCCTGACATGCACCGGCATCTACACACCACCCATCGCCTGACCCTCACTGCCATCCACACACCACCCCAACCTGGCCCTCAAACCCATCCACACACCACCCCCAGCCTGACCCTCACCGTCGTCGACATACCGCCCCATGCCTGACACTTTCCACCATCCACACAACACTCGCAGACTGATCCTCACCACCGTGCACACACCGCACCCAGCCTGTCCCTCACTGCATCCCACACACCATCCACAGCCTGACTACCACAGCTATACACACACCGACCACAGCCTGATCTTCATCGCCATCCAACAACGACCCCAGCCTGACCCTCACTACCGTCCACACATCGTCCCCTCCCTGACACTTACCACTGACCACACACCTCCCCAAATCTGATTCTCACTGCCGTCCATACACCACCACCAGCCTGACCCGCACCACTGTTCAACACCGCCCCAAGCCTGCCCCTCGCTGCATCCCACACACCGTCTACAGCCTGACCACAAAAGCTGTCCACATACCTACCCCAGCCTGAGCCACATCGCCGTCCAGCACCGACCCCAGCCTGACACTCACCACCGTCCACACACCGCCCTCTGCCTGACACTCACCGCCGTCCTCACACCACCCCCAGCCTGACCCTCACCGCTTTCCACACACTTTCCACAGCCTGAGTCACATCACCGTCCAACACTGACACCAGCCTGACCTTCACTGCCGTCCACACACCGCCCCCTGCCTGACACTCACCACCATCCACACACCATCTCCAGCCGGACCCTCACGGCCATCCACACACCGTCCACAGCCTGACCCCCACCACCGTGCACACACCGCCCCAGCCTGACCCTCACCGCCATCAACACACCACCCCCAGCCTGACCCCCACTGCCGTCCACCCACCGCCCCCAGTCTGATGCTCACCACAGTCTGCACACTGTCCCCAACCTGACCCACTCCGCCATTCAACAGCACCCCTAGCCCGACCCTCACTGCCTCCCAAACACGATCGCCAGCCTGACCCTCACTGCTGTCCACACACCACCCCCAGCCTGATCCTCACTGCCATCTAACACCACCCCAGCCTGCCCCTCACTACCATCCACACACAGCCACTAGCCTGACCCCCACCACCATAGAACATCGCCCCCAGCCTGACCCTCTCTGCCATCCACGTACCTCCCCCAACCTGACTTTCACCACAGCCCACACACCGCCCCCAGCATGACCCTCACTGCTGCCCACACACCGCCCCAGCCTGACCATCACTGTCGTCCACACTCTGCCCCCAGCCTGACCCTCTCCGCTGTCCACACACCGCCCCCAGCCTGACCTTCACTGCAGTCCAAACTCCACCCCGTGCATGACACTCACCGCTATCCACACCCCTTCCAAAGCCTGAGCAACAGCGCTGTCCAACACTGACGCCAGCCTGACCCTCACCGCCATCCACACACCGCCTCCTGCCTGACACTCACCACCGTCCACACACTGTCCCCATCCTGACCCTCATTGCCATTCATCACTACCCCCAGCCTGATCCTCACTTCCATCCACGCACCGCACCCTGCCTAACCCACACTACTGTTCACACATCGCACCCAGCATGACCCTCACCACTACCCACACATCGCCCCTATCCTGACCCTCACCGCCATCTACACACCGCCCCCAGCCTGAACCCCACTGCCATCCAAACCCGACCACAGCCTGACTCCCACCGACGTCCAACACCGCCCCAGCATTATCCTCACCGCTGTATGCACACTGCCCTCAGTCTGACCCTTACCGCTCACCACACACCATTACCAGGCTGACACTCACCGCCATCCAACACCACCCCCAGCCTGACAATTACCACCGTCCACACACCGCCCCCATCCTGACGCTCACTTTCGTTCATCACTGACCCCAGCCTGACACTCACTGCCGTCCACACACTGCCCCCAACCTGACCCGCACCACAGTTCAACACCGCACCCAGCCTTCCCCTCACTGCCTCCCACACACTGACCCCATCCTGACCCCCACCGCTATCCACACGCCTACCACAGCCTGAGCCACATTGCCATACAACACCGACACCAGCCAGACCCTCACCGCCGTCCACACACCGCCCCCTGCCTGCCACTCACCACTGTCTACACACCACCCCCAGCCAGACCCTCACGGCCGTCCACACATCATCCAAACCTGACCCCCACCGCCATGCACACATCGCCTGAGCCTGACCCTCACCACCGTTCACACACCGTCCCCAGCCTGACCCCCACTGCCGTCCAAACACCATCGCCAGCATGACTCCCACTGCCGTCCTCACTCTGCCACAAGCATGACCCTCACTGCCATCTACATCCCACCCCCAACCTGACCCTCTCCATCGTCCAACAACGTCCCAATACTTTTCCTCACTTCCATCCACCACCGCCCACACAACATGCCCAGCCTGACCCTCACACTGTCCACACACCGTCCCCAGCCTGAGCCTCACTGTCGACCACTCACCACCCCCAACCTGACCCTCACTGCCGTCCACACCCTTCCCCCATTCTGACTCTCACTACCGTCAGATACCGTCCCCAGCCTGACACTCACTGCCACCTACGCACCGCCCCCAGCCTGAATCTCACTACCACCCTCACACTGCCTCCAGCCTGACCCTCAACACCTCCAACACCGCCCCCATCCTGGCACTCAAACCCGCCCACACACTTCCTCCAGCCCGACACTCACTGCCGTTCAACACAACCCCCGCCTGAAAATTATCACCGTCCACACACCACCCCATCCTGACGCTCACTGCCATTCATCATCGCCCCATGCCTGACATCCACTGCCGTCCAAACACTGTCGCCAGCCTGACCCCCACCACTGTCCTACATCGCCCTCAGCCTGATCCACATGGCCCTCCAACACTGCCTGCCGCCTGACCATCATTGCAGTTATACTTTGCTCCCAGCCTGTCCAACACCGCCATCGCCCACACTCCGCACCATGCATGATCCTCACGGCCGTCCACACTTTGCCCTGAGGCTGACCCGCACTGCCATCCAACACCGACACCAGCCTGACCCTCATCGCCGTCCAAATACCTCTCACAGCCGGCCCCCACCGCCGTCAACAAACTGTCCCCTGCCTGATCCACACCACTGTCCAATGACCGCCCCCGGCCTGACCCACATCACTGTCCACACACCGACCCGAGCATGACCTTCACCACCGCCCACACACCACCCCCAGCCTGACCCTCACTGCCATCCACACACTGCCCCCCTCCTGATACTCACCTCGGCCGACGCACACCCCCAGCCAACCCCCACCACCATCAGCACCGCCACCAGCCTGACACGCAATGTCATCCAACACCGCCCCTAGCCTGACCCACACTGCTGTCGAACATCACCCTCAGCCTGACACCCACCGACGTCCAAGACCACTCCTAGCCTTACCCTCACAACCGTATGCACACTCCCCTCAGTCTGGCCCTTACTGCTCTCCACACACCGTCACCAGGCTGACCCTCACCGCTACCTGCACACCGCCACCATCCTGACACTCACCACCGTCCAAACACAACCTCCAGCCTGAAGCTTAATGCAGTTCGCACACCGCCCCCATCCTGACCCTCACCGTCATCGACACACCGCCCCCTGCCTTACAATTACCACCGTCCACAAAACACCTGCAGACTGCTCCTCACCACCATCCACACACCGCCACTAGCCTGGCCCACACTACTGTTCAACACCGCCCCAGCCTGCCCTTCACTGCATCCCACATACCATCCACAGCCTGACCACCACCGCTATCCATACACCGCCCCCATCATGACCCTCAACACCGTCCAACTCCGCCCAATTCCTGACCCTCACTGCCGTCCCCAAAACGCCCCAGTCTGACCCTCACCGCCGTCAACACACCGTCCCCAGCCTGACCCTCACAGCTGTCCACTCACCATCCCCAGTCTGACCCTCACCGCTGTTCAACACGTCCCCCAGTCTGAACCTCACTGCGTCCACACACTGCCCCCAGCCTGAACATCACTGCCATGCAGACCTCTTCAGTCTGATCCTCACGGCTGTCCAAACACCGCCCCCAGACTGACTGTTACATCAGTCCACACACAGCCCACAGCCTGACCCTCACCACTGTCCACACCATGACCCCAGCCTGACCCTCAGCGCCGTCCACACACCGCCCCCTGCCTGACCCTCACTGCCATCCACACACTTCCCACAACCTGATACTCCCCTCTGCCAACGCACATCCCCAGCCTGACCCCCACCGCCGTCAGCACCGCCACCAGCCTGACACTCAATATCGTCCAACACCGCCCCCAGCCTGACCCCCACTGCCGTCCAAAACCACCATCAGCCTGACCCCCACCGATTTCCAACTCTGCCCCTAGTCTTACCCTCACCACCATATACACACTGCCCGCAGTCTAACCCTTACCGCTCCCCGCACACCGTCACCAGGCTAACCCTCACTGCTGCACGCACACCGCCCCCAGCCTGACACTCATCACTGACCACACACCACCAGCCCTAGCCTGACCCTTAATGCACTCTACCCACCGCCCCCCACCTGACCCTCATCGCCATCGACTCATCGCCCCCTTCCTAACACTTACCGCTATCCACACAACACCAGCAGATTGATCGTCACCGCCATCCGCACACCACCACCAGCCTGGCCCGCACCACTGTTCAACACCACACCCAGCCTGCCCCTCACTCCATTCTACACAACGTCCGCAGCCTGACCACCACCGCTATCCACACACCTACCCCAGCGTGAGCCTCATTGCCATCCAACACCGACCTGAGCTTGACCGTCATGCTGCCCACACACCGCCCTTGCCGGACACTCATCGCCATCCACAAACAGCCCCCAGCCGGATCCTTACGGCCATGCACACACCACCTCCAGCCTTAACCCCACCGCCGTGCACACACCGCCCCCAGCCTGACCCTCACCACCGCCCTTGCCTGACCCTCACTGCTGTCCACACTCCGTCCCCAGACTGGTCTTCAACCCTGCCCACACACCACCCATAACCTGTCATTTATCGCCATCCACACACCGCCACAATCCTGACCCTCACTGCCATTCATCAACGCCCCCAGTCTAATGCTCACCACCACCCACACAGCGCCCCCTGCATGACCTTCACTAACGTCCACACATTCCCCCGAGCCTGACCCTCACTGCCGTCCAAAACCGACACCAGCCTCACCCTCATCGCCATCCACACTCCACCCCCAGCTTGACACTCACTGCTATTCATCACCGCCCCCAGCCTGACGCTCACCACTGCCCACACACCGCCCATGGCATGACCCTCAACACCGTCCACACACCATTCCCAACCTAACCCTCACCACTCTTCAACATCGCCCCAGCCTGACCATCATGTCATCCACACATCGCCCCCAGCCTGACCCTCACCACTGTCCACACCCCGCCCCAAGCCTGATCGTCACTGCCGTCCACACACCATCCCCAACCTGACCCTCACCGCCGTCCAACTCCGCCCCCATCTTGACACTCACGGCCGTCCACACGCCGCCCCATGTTTGGCCCTCACGAACCTCCAAACACCGCCCTCATCCTGCCGCTCACTGCTGTCCACACACCATGCCCAGCCTGAAACCCAACGTTGTCAACACCCTGCCCCCAGCCTGACCCTCATCACCATCCACACGCCATGCCCAGCCTGACCCTCACCGCTATTCAACAACTGCCCCAGTCTGACACTCACTGCGTCCACACACTGACCCGAGCCTGAACCTCGCCGCCGTTCAACACCGCTCCCAGTCTGATCCAAACGGCCGTCCAAACACCGCTCCCAGACTGACTGTTACATCTGTCCACACACAGCCCACAGCCCGACCCTCACCACTGTCCACACCATGCCCCCAGACTGACCCTCACTGCCGTCCACACACCGCCCCCTGCCTGACCCTCACCGCCATCCACACACTGCCCCATCCTGACCCTCACTGCCATTCATCACTGCCCGCAGCCTAACGCTCACCACCACCCACACACCACCCCCTGCATGACCTTCACTAACGTCCATACACCGCCCCCGCCTGACCCTCACCGCCATCCACACACTGCCCCATCCTGATCCTCACCTCTGCCAACGCACACCCCCAGCCTGAGCCCCACCGCCGTCAGCACCACCTCCAGCCTGATACTCACTGTTGTCCAACACCTCCCCCACCTGACCCCCACTGCCATCCAACACCGCCCCTAGCCTTACCCTCACCACCATATGCACACTGCCATCAGTCTGACCCTTACCACTCTCCACACACCTTTACTAGGCTGATATTCACCGCTGCTGTCACACCGCCCCCAGGCTGACACTCACCGCCGTCCACACACTGCATCCAGCCTGACCCTCAACGCAGTCTACACACCGCCCGCAGCCTGACCCACACCACCGTCGACACACCGCCCCGCCTGACACTTCCCGCCGTCCACGCAACACCCGCAGACTGATGCTGACTGCCGTCCACACACCGCCACCAGCCTGGCCCGCATCACTGTTCAACACCACCCCGAGCCTGCCCTTCACTGCATCCCACACACCGTCCACATCCTGACCACCACCGCTATCCACACACCCACCCCAGACTGAGCCTCATCGCTGTCCAACACCGACCCAAGCCTGAATCTCTCCGTCATCCATACACCACCTGACCCTTACGACCATGCACACACCGCGACCCGCCTGAACCCCACCGCCTTGCACACACTGCCCCCAACCTGATTATCTCAGCCATCCAACACCGCGCACAGCCTGACCCATACTGCCGTCCACACTCCGCCCCCAGCCTGACCCTCACTGCCATTCATCGCTGCCCTAGCCTGACCTTCACCACCGCCCACACACCAGCCCCAGCCTGACCCTCACTGCATGACCCTCTTGCCGTCCACACATTGCCCCGAACCTGACCCCCATCGCCGTTCACACTCTGCCACCAGCCTGACCCTCACTGTCGTCCACACTCCGCCCCCAGCCTGACCCTCACTGCCATTCATCGCTGCCCTAGCCTGACCTTCACCACCGCCCACACACCAGCCCCAGCCTGACCCTCACTGCATGACCCTCTTGCCGTCCACACATTGCCCCGAACCTGACCCCCATCGCCGTTCACACTCTGCCACCAGCCTGACCCTCACTGCCATTCATCACTGACCCCAGCCTGCTCACCACCGCCCACACACCGCACCCTGCATGATCCTCACCACTGTCCATACACTGCCCCTAGCCAGACCCTCACCGCCGTTCAACACCGCTCTCAGCCTGACACCCAACGCCGTCAACACCCCGCCCTCAGCCTGATGGTCACCGCCATCCACACACCCCCCCAACCTGGCTCCCGACCGCCATCCACGCACCGCCCTTAGCCTGACCCCCACCCATGTCTAACACCGCCTACAGCCGGACCCTCACAGATGTACATACCCCGCCCCCAGCCTGACCCCCACCAACGTTCACATTCCACCCCAAGCCTGACCCTCGCCACCATCCACACACCATCCCCAGCCTGACACTTAAATCCATCCATGCACAGCCCCCAGCCTGACTCTCACTACTGTCCGCAACCCGCCCTCAACCTGACCCTCACCAGCATCCACACACAGCCCTCAGCCTGACCCTCACCACCGTCCACACCGTCGCCTCAAGCCTTAACCTCACTGGTATCCAAACATCGCCCCAGCCTGACCCTCACCACCGTCCAAAACCAGACCCTCACTATTGTCCACACCCCACCCCCAGACTGACCCCCACAGCCGTCCACACATCGCCTTCAGCCTGACCTCCACTGGCTTTCACACACCGCCCCCAGTGTGCTTCCACCGCAGTCCACACACCGCCCCCAGTGTGACCCCCACCACCGTCCACACCCTGCCACTAGCGTGTCCCCCACCGCCTTCCAACCCCTTCCCCAGCCTGAACCTCACTGACGTCCACACTCTGCCCCAGCAGACTGCCAGCACCATCCACACACTGCCACCAGCGTGACCCTCACCGCTGTTCAACACTGCCCGCAGCCTGACCCTCACCACCGTAAACACATTTCCCACAGCCTGACCCTCATCGCCATCCACACACGTTACCCTCACTGACGTTCAACACTGCCAACAGCATGACACTCACTGCCGTACACACACCACCCCCAAACCGATCCCAACTGTCATCTACACATCGCCGTCAGCCTGGCCCTCATCGCCATCCACACACTGCCCCCAGCATGACCCCGACCGCCATCCACACACTGCCCCCAGCCTGACCCTCACTGTCGTCCACACATTGTCCCCAGCCTGACACTCACCGCCATCCACAAACCACCCCCAGAATGACCCTCGCTGATGCCCACACATCGCCCCCAGCCTGACCCCCACTGCCATCCACACACTGCCCACAGCCTGACCCTCACGCATATCCAACATAGTCCCCAGTCTGACCCTCACAGCTGTGCACACACCGACCCCCAGCCTGACCCCCACAAACGTCCACACACAACCACCAGCCTGACCCTCACCGCCTTCCACACACTGCCCACAGCCTCAAACTTACCGCCCTCCACACACCGCCCCCAGACTGACCCTTACATCCTGCCACACACCATCCCCAGCTTGACTATCACCATCATTAAACACTGCCTCCAGCCAGACCCTTCCTGCCGTGCACACACCGGCCCCAATCTGACCCCCACAGCTGTACAGACACCGCCTCCAGCGTGACTTTCACTGCCATCCACACACCGCCCCCAGCCTGACCCTCACCGTCGTCCAACTCCGCCCCCATCATGACCCTCACTGCCATCCACACACAGGCTCCAGTCTGACCATCATGGACATCCACACACTGCCCCCAGCCTAACACTCACCGCCGTCCACACACCATCCACAGCCTGACCCCCACAACTATCAACACCCTGCCCCCATTCTGACCCTCACAGCCATCCACACACCGTGCCCAGCCTGACCCCCCCCCGCTGTTCAATGCCTCCCCCCAGTCTAACCCTCACTGTGCCCACTCACTGCCCCCAGCCTGAATCTCAAAGCCATTAAACACTCCTCCCAGCCGGATCCTCACGGCCGTACACACACCGCCCCCAGATTGACAGTTAGATCTGTCCACACACGGCCCACACCCTGACCCCCACCACCGTCCACACCCCGCCCCCAGCCTGACCCACACCACCATCCACACACCATCCTCAACCTAACCCTCACCACCATTCAACACCGCCCCAGCCTGACCATCATTGCCGTGCACACACCATCCCCAACCAGACAGTCACCACCGTTCAACACCGTCCCCAGGCTGACCTTCTCCGCCGTCCAACACTGACACCAGCCTGACGCTCACCACCGTCCACTAGCCATGCCCAGCATGACCCTCACTGCGGTGAACACCGCCCCAGCCTGTCCCTCACTGCTGTCCACACACTGCCCCCAGCGTGACCCCCACCGCCGTCCACACCCTGCCCCCAGCTTGACACACACCGACGTCTAACACCGCACCAGCCTGAATCTCACTGAAGTCCAAGTCTTCCCACAGCCTGACCCTCACCAACGTCCACACACCACCCACAGCCTGACCATCAGCGCCATCTACACACCGCCCCCAGCGTGACCCTCACCACTGTTAAACACTGCCCACAGCCTGACCCTCATCCCCGTTAACACACTTCCCCCAGCCTGCCCCTCACCGTCATCCACACACCATGCACAACGTGACCCTCACCGCCGTTCAAAACTGCCCACAGCATGACACTCACCGTCGTACACACACCACCCCCAAAACCGACCCCCACCGCCATCTACACACCACCTCAGCCTGACCCTCACTGCCATCCACACACTGCCCCCAGCGTGACCCTGACCCCCATCCAGACATGCCCTCAGTCTGACCCTCACTGCCGTCCACACACCGTCCCCAGCCTGACACTCACCGCCGTCCACAACCACCCCCAGAATGACCATTGCTGATGACCACACACTACTCCCAGCCTGTCCCTCACTGCTGTCCACACGCTGCCCCCAGCCTGACCCCCACTGTCCCCACACACCTCCCCCAGCCTGTCCACTATTGCAGTTCACACACCGCCCCCAGCCTGTCCCTCACCCATGTCCAACACCACCCCCAGCCTGACCATCACCGCCGTCCACACACTGTGCCCACCTTACCCTTACCGCCATCCACACACCGCCACCAGACTCACCCTTACATCCATCCACACACAGCCTCCAGCCTGACCCTCACCACTGTCCACACCCCATCCCCAGCCTGACCCTCATCGGCATCCACACATGGCCACCAGGCTGACCTTCACTGCCGTCCACACACGATTGCAAACTTACCCTCACCACCGTTCAACACCGCCCCCAACCTGACCCTCACCGGCGTGTACACACCATCCCAACCTGACCCTCACCGCCGTTCAACACTGCCCCAACTTTTCCCTCACTGCCGTCGACACACCGCCCCCAGTCTGACGCCCACTGCCATTCACACACTGCCCCCAAGCTGACCCTCACTGCCGTCCAACTCCACCCCCATCCTGACCCTCATTGCCATCCACACACAGGCTCCATTCTGACCATCACGCCTGTCCACACACCGCCCCCCGGCCAAAGCCTGAGCCCCACCGCTGTCAACACCCTGTCCCCAACCTGACCCTCACAGCCATCCATACACCGTGCCCAGCCTGACCCTCACCGCTGTTCAACACCTCCCCCAGTCTGACCCTCACTGTGCCCACATACTGTCCCCAGCCTGAACCTCACCACCATTAAATACTGCTCCTAGCTGGATCCACACGGCAGTCCACTCACCGCCCTCAGACTGACCGTTAAATCTATCCACACACAGCCCCCAGCCTGATCCTCACTTCCATCCATACATCGCCCCCATCCCGACCCTCACCAGTGTCCACATCCCGCCCCCAGGCTTACCCACACTGCCATCCACACACCATCCCCAACCTAACCCTCACCACCATTCAACACCGCCCCAGCCTGACCATCATTGCCGTGCACGCACCATCCCCAACCTGACCCTCACCACCGTTCAACACCGTCCACAGGCTGACCATCATTGCCTGCACACACCATCCCCAACCTGACCCTCACTGCCGTCCAACACTGACGCCAGCCTGACGCTCACCGCCGTCCACACGCCATGCCCAGCCTGACCCTCACTACCGTTCACCACCGCCGCACATGTCCCTCACTGCTGTCCACACACCATCCCCAGCCTGACCCCCACTAGCATCAACACCCTGCCCCCAGTCTGACCCGCACCGCCATCCTCATACTGCCAAGCTTCACCCTCACTGCTGTTCAGCACCGCCCCAGCCAGAACCTCACCCCAGCCTGACGCTCACCACTGTTCAACACCGCCCCCAGCCTGACCCCTACCTCCATTCAAGACTGCCCACAGCCTGACGCACACCACTCCGCTCACCGCTCCCAGCCTGGCATTCACGGATCCACACATACCTCCACCAGCGTGAACTTCACTGCCATCCACACACCATCCCTAGCCTGACCCCCACTGCAGTTCACACTCCGACCCCATCCTGACCCCCACCCAGTCCACTCACCGCCCCAGCGTGACGCTGACCGCCATGCAACACCCAAACTCTGACCCCGATCGCTATCTACACACCGCTCCTAGCTTGACCCTTACTGCCATTCACACACCACCCCCAGCGTTACTCCCATCACCGCCCACACACCGCCCCCAGCGTGACCCTCACTGCTGTCCACACACTACCCCCAGCGTGAATCTCACCACCATCCTCACACGGACCCCCAGCCTGACCCGCACCATCATCCAACACTGCCCCCATCCTGGCCCTCAACCCCGCCCACACACCACCCCCAGCCTGACCCTCATCACCGCCCACACACCACCCCAATCCTGAGCCTTATGCCGTCCACGCACCGCCCCCAGACAGACCCTCACCACTGTCCATACCCAGCCCCCAGCCTGACCCTCAGGGCTGTCCACAAACGACACCCAGCCTGACTCTCACCAATGTTCGACACCGCCCCTACCTGTCCCTCACTGCCGTCTGCACCTCGCACCAAACCAGACCCTTACTGCCGTCCGCACACTGCCCCCATCCTGAACCTTACCGCTGTCTACACACAGCCCCCAGCCTGAACCTTACCGCTGTCTACACACAGCACCAGCCTGACCGTCACTACTGTCCACACCTCATCTCCAGACTCTCACCGCCATACAAAAACCATCCCCAGCAACTCCCAACCCCAGCCTGATCCCCACCGGCCGTCTGTACGACATACATCCTGACCATCACGGCCGTGAACATACTGCCCCCATCCTGACCCACACAGCTGCCCACGCACTACCTTAGCCTGACCTTCACTCTTGTTCAACACGGCCCCCAGCCTGACCCACACCGTCGTTCAATACCGCACACAGCCTGACCCTCACTGCCATTCAAGACTGCCCACCGCCTGAACCACACCGCCCTCAGCGTGACCCCGACCGCCGTCCAACATCGCCCCCAAGTCTGACCCCGACTGCCATCCACGTACCGCCCCCCAGCGTGACCCTCACCGCCATCCATACACCACCCCCAGCGTGACCCCGACCGCCGTCCACTCACTGCCCCCAAACTAACCCCCACCGTCATCCACACACCACCCTCAGCCTGACCCTCACCTCCGTTCAACACTGCACAGACCCTGACCCTCACCGCCGTTCAAGACTGCCCACTGCCTGACCCACACTGCCCTCCACTCACCTTCCCAGTCTGAAATTCATGGACCCACACACACCACCGCAGACTGACCCCCACTGCAGTCCACACACTGCCCCCAGCCTGACCCCCACTTCAGTCTACTCACCACATCCAGCGTGTCCCCAACCGCCGTCCAACACAACCCCCAAGCCTGACCCCGGCCCCAGTCCACACACCACCCAGACTGACCTCCACCGCACTCCACACACTGGCCGCAGCCTGACCCCCAACGCAGTCCACTTACCGCCCCCAGCGAGACCCCGACCGCAGTGCAACATCGCCCCCAAGCCTTACCCCAACTGTCATCCATGTACCGCCCCCAGCGAGACCCATACCACCATCCACACACTGCCCCCACCCTGACTGCCACGTCCGTCCACATACTGCACCCAGCGTGACCTTCACCGCCGTTCAACACTGCCCACAGCCTGACTCTCACCATTGTACATACACCATCCCCAGCCTGAACCTCACCGCTATCCACACATCACCCCCAGCCTGACCCCCAACCGCTTTCCACACACTCTGCACTGTGACCCCGACAGCCATCCACACACTGCTCCCAGCCTGACCCTCACCGCTGTCCACTTACCGCCCCCAGCCTGACCCCCACCACCGTCCAACACCGTCTCTAGCCTGACCCTCACCACTGCCCACACAATCCCCAGCCTGAAACTCACCACCGTCCAACATCGCCCACATCCTAATCCTGAACCCTGCCCACACACCATCACCAGCCTGACACTCGCTACCGTCCAACACCACTCCCAGCTAGACACTTATCACGGTCCACACACCGCCCCCATCCTGACCCTCACTGCCGTTCATAAACTGCCCCCAGCCTGACCCTCACCGCTATCCAACACTGCCCCCATCCTGACCCTCACTGCCATCCTCACACAATCCCCAGCCTGACCCTCACCACTGCTCACACACCCCCCTGCCTGAACCTCACCACCGTCCAACACTGCCCCATCCTGGTCCTCAACCCCGCCCACACACCACCCTAGCCTGACACTCACCACAGTCCAACACCACCCCCAGCCTGACAACTACCGCCCTCCAAACACCACCCCTATCCTGACCCTCATTGCCGTTCATAAACTGCCCCAAGCCTGACCACCACCACCGGCTACACTCCAACCCCAGCCTGACACTGACTGCCATTAATCACTGCCCCCAGCCTGACCCTCACCACTGCCCACACACCGCCCCCAGCATGACCTTCACTACCGTCCACACACCGCTTCAAGCCTGACCTTCAGTTCCTTCCACACACCGTGCCCAGACTGATCCCCAGCCTGATCATCACCACTGTCCAACACTGCCCCCATCCTGACCCTCACAACCGTCCACACACAAACCCCAGCTTGACCCCCACCACTGACCACACCCTGCACTCATACTGACACTCACCGCCGTCCACACACCGTGCCCAGCCTGAACCTCACCGCCATTCAACTCTGACCCCAGCCTGACCTCACTGCGTCCACACACTGCTCCCAGCCTGAACCTCACCAGCGTCCAACACCACCCCCATCCTGACCCTCACCGCCATTTACACACCATCCCCAACCTGACATTCGCTACCATTCAACACCACCCCCAGCCTGCCAATCACCACCGTGCACACAACGACCACGACCAGATCCTCACTGCCATTCACATACCACACCCATCCTGACCCTCACTGCCATCCACACACTGCCCCTATACTGATCCTCACAGCCGCCTACTCCTACCCACAGCCTGACCCCTCCCGCTGTCAGCTCCGCACCCATCCTGACCATCACCGCTGCCCACATACCACCCCAGCCTGATCTTCACTGCTGCTCACACTCCCACAACCTTGACCTTCACTGCTTTTCAACACCGCCCCCATCCTGACCCTCACCGCTGTTCAACAGCGTGCACAACCTGACCCTCACGGCCGTTTAAGACTATCCCCAGCCTAACCCGCACCGCCATCCACACACCGCCCCTTGGCTGACACTCAGCGCCATCCACACACTGCCCGTAGCCTGACCCTCACCGACGTTCAACACCATTCCCAGCCTGCACATCACCACCGTTCAACACCACCCACAGACTGACCCTCACTGCCGTTCAAGATTGCCCCCAGCCTGACCCACAACACCCTTCATTCTCCGCTCCCAGCCAGACATTTACGGAACCCAGTGTGTCCCTCACTACTGTCCACACACCTCCCAAATCCTGACCATCACCGCCGTCCACACACGGCCCCCAGCGTGACCCCGACTGCCATCCAACACCAGCCCAAAGCCTGACCCTCACCGACACCCCAACACCGCCCCCAGCGTGACCTCCACTGCCGTCCACAAACCGCCCGCAGATTGACGTCCACCGCTGTTCAAACACCGCCGCCAGCGTGACCCCTACCGCCGTCCACACACCATCCCCAGCCTGACCCTCACCGCCATCCACACACTGCCACTAGTGTGACCCTCAAATACCATTCAACACCACCCACAGCCTGACCCTCACCGCCAACCGCACACTGTCCACAGCCTGACACTCACCACCATCCACACTCCGCCCCCAGCCTGACACTCACCACCGTCCACACACCGCCCACTGCCTGACCCTCATCGCCATGCACTCACTGCCCTCAGCATGATGCCGACCGCCATTCACACAAGGCTCCAAGCCTGACCCTCACTGCCGACCAATTACTGTCCCCAGCCTGACCCTCACCACTGCCCACACACCACCCCAGCCTGACCCTCACACCGTGCACACACTGTCCTCAATTTGATCCTCACTGCCAACCACTCAAACCCCCACTGACCTGACCGCCGTCTACACACTGTCCCCAGTCTGACCCTCACCGTGGCTCAACACCGCACCTAGCCTGACCCTCACCGCCGTTCAACACCTCCCTCAGCCTGACTCCCACCACCGTCCAACACCACCCACAGCCTGACCCTCACCGCCGTTCAACACCAAACACAGCCTGATTCCCACCGCCGTTAAATTCTGTCCCCAGCTCAAATCACTGCTCCAAGGCTGACATTTACAGACCCCCACACACAGCCACCAGCGTGACTGTCACTGCCGTCCACACATCACTCACAGCCTGACCCGCATCCCCGTCCAACACCACCCCCAGCCTGAACCTCACCGCTGTCCACACACCGCCCGCAGTCTTACCCTCACCACCATCCACACTGCCCCATCTTGACACACACCAGTGCCCACACATCACCCCCAGCATCACCCCCACGCCATCCAACACCGCCCACAGACTGACCCTCACCGCCGTTCAACACTGCCCACAACCTGATCCTCACTGCCACCCACACACCGTCCCCTGCCTGACACTCGCCGACATCCACACAATGCCCCCAGCATAACCACGACCGCCATCCACACACTCCGCCCCTAGCCTGACCCACAACGCCGTCCACACGTCGCCCCCAGCGTGACACCGACCGCTGTCCACACACTGCTCCCAGCCTGACCCTCACTGTGGTCCACTTACCGCTCACAGCCTGACCCCCACCGTAATCCAACACAGTCCCCAGCCTGACCCTAACCACCGCCCACACACACCACCCCAGCCCGACCCTCACACCGTCCACACACTGTCTCCAGCCTGATCCACACTGCCGACCACTCAACACCTACAACATGAGCCTAAACGTCGTCCATACCCTGTCGCCAGTGTGATCCTCACCACCGTCAAATACTGTCACCAGCCTGACCCTCACTGCCGCCCACGCACCGCCCGCAGACTGAATCTCATCACCACCCTTACACCGCCCCCAGCCTGACCCTAACGACCATCCAACACCAACTCATTCTGGCCCACAACACAGCCTACACATCCCCCAAAGCCTGACCGTCACCGCTGTCCACAATCCACCCACAGCCTGACACTGACTGCCATTCATCACTGGCCCTAGCCTGAACCTCACCACCGCAACACACCGTCCCCAGCCTAACCCTCACTGCTATCCATACACCTCCCCCAGTCTGACCCTCACTGCTGACCAAACACGACAGCCAGCTTGACCTCCATCACTGTTCAACAGCAACCCCAACCTGAACCTCACTGCCGTCTGCACACGCCCCTAGCCAGACCCTTACCACAGTCCACACACCGTGTCCAGCCTGAACATAACCGCCATCCTCACACTGCCCCCAACCTGACACTCACAACGGTGCACACCCCGCTCCCAGCCTGACCCTCACTGCTATCCACATACCATCCCCAACACAACCCTCACAACCGTTCAACACCGTCCCCAGCCTGACCCTGACCTCCATCCACACACCATTCCCAACCTGACCCTCACCACTGTTCAGCACCATCCCCAGCCTGACCCTCACCACCGTCCAGCACTGACCCCAGCCTGACTCACACCATCGTCCACACACCGTGCCCAGCCTGACCATTACCGCCGTGTACACACTGTCCCCAGCCTGACCCCCATTGCTGTCCACACACCGCCTCCAGCCTGACCCTCACCACTGTCCACACCCTGCCCACAGGCTGACGCTCATCTTCGTCCACACACTGTGCACAGCCTGACCCTCACTGCCAACCAACACCACCACCATCCTGACACTCACTGCCATCCACACGATGCACCCAGCCAGAACCTCACCACCGTCTACCCACCGCCCACATCCTGACGCTCACTGCCATCCACACACCGGCCGTATATTGATCCTCACCGCCGCCAACATAACCCCCAGCCTGACACCAACCGCCCTAAGCCCAGCACCTACCCTGACCATCACCACCACCCACATACCACCCCCAACCTGACCCTCACTGCTGTTCACACACTCCCACAGCCTGACCTTCACTGCCGTTCAACACCGCCCCCAGCCTGACCCTCACCGTTGTTTGACACCGCACGCAACCTGACCCTCACAAGTGTTGAAGACCGTCCCCAGCCTAACCCTCACCGCTGTCCTCACACCTCTCCTAGCATGACACTCAGCGCCGTCCATATTCCGCCCATAGCCGGACCCTCACCGACATTCAATACCACCATCAGACTGACCCTCACTGCCATTCAACACCGCCCACATCCTGAGTCCAACCGCCGTTCAAGTCTATCCCCAGCCTGACTCACACCGCCCTCAACTCACCACTCCCAGCCTGACATTTACGGACCCACAAACATGGCCCCCAGCAAGACCCTCACTTCCGTCCACACATCGCCCACAGCCTGACCCTCATCGCCATCCACTCACCGCCCCCAGCCTGACACTCACAGCTGTCCACTTACCGTCCCCAGTCTGACCCCCACCACTGCCCACACACCAGCCCTGCCTGACCCTCACACGGTCCACATACTTTCCTCAGCCTTATCCTCACTGCCGACCACTCAAAGTCCCACTGATCCGAACGTCGTCCACACCCTGTCCCCAATCTGACCCTCACCGCCGTCAAATACAGTCCCTAGCCACACCCTCACTGCTGCCCACACACCGCCCTCAGCCTGAAGCTCAATACCACCCTCACACAACCCCCCGCTTGACAGTCACCACTGTCCAACACCACCGCAGCATGACGCTCACTGCCGTCCGCACATCACCCCAAGCATGTCCCGCACAGCTGTCCTCACAAGACACCAGCCTGACCCTGCCCACAGGCTGACGCTCACCTCCGTCCACACACTGTGCCCAGCCTGACCCTCACTGCCATCCCACACAACCACCATCCTGACACTCACTGCCATCCACACAATGCCCCCAGCCAGACCCTCACCGCCGTCTACACAACGCCCACACCGTGACGCTCACTGCCATTAACACACCGGCCCCATATTGATCCTCACCGCCGCCAGCTCCAACCCCCAACCTGACAGCCACCGCCGTGAGCTCTGCACCTATCATGAGCATCACAACCACCCACATACCACACCCAGCCTGACCTTCATTGCTGCTTACACACGGTCCCCTGCCTGACCCTCGCCGACATTCACACAATGCTCCCAGCATAACCATGACCGCCATCCACACACTCCTCCCCTAGCCTGACCCACAACGCCGACCACACGTCCCCCCCAGCGTGACACCGACCGCTGTCCACACACTGCTCCCAGCCTGACCCTCACTGTGGTCCACTTACCGCTCCCAGCTTTTCCCCCACCGTAATCCAACACCGTCCCCAGTATGACCCTAACCACCGCACACACAGTCCACCCCAGCCCAACCCTCACACCGTCCACACACAGTCTCCAGCCTGATCCACACTGCCGACCACACAACACCTATAACATGAGCCTAGACGTCGTCTATACCCTGTCGCCAGTGTGATCCTCACCACCGTCAAATACTGTCCACAGCCTGAACCTCACTGCCGCCCACGCACCGCCCCCAGACTGAATCTCACCATCACCCTTACACCGCCCCCTGCCTGACCCTAACGACCATCCAACACCACCCCATTCTGGCCCTCAACCCTGCCCACACACCCCCCACAGTCTGACCGTCCCGGCTGTCCACAATCCACCCACAGCCTGACACTTACTGCCATTCATCACTGGCCCTAGCCTGAACTTCACCACCGCAACACACCGTCCCCAGCCTAACCCTCACTGCTATCCATACACCTCCCCCAGTCTGACCCTCACTGCTGACCAAACACGACAGCCAGCTTGACCTACATCACTGTTCAACAGCAACTCCAATCTGTCCCTCACTGCCGTCTGCACACGCCCCTAGCCAGACCCTCACCACAGTTAACACACCGTGTCCAGCCTGAACATAACCGCCATCCTCACACTGCCCCCAACCTGACACTCACCACGGTGCACACCCCACTCCCAGCCTGACCCTCACTGCTATCCACATACCATCCCCAACACAACCCGCACAACCGTTCAACACCGTCCCCAGCCTGACCCTGACCTCCATACACACACCATTCCCAACCTGACCCGCACCACTGTTCAGCACCGTCCCCAGCCTGACCCTCACCACCGTCCAGCACTGACCCCAGCCTGACCCATACCATCGTCCACACACCGTGCCCAGCCTGACCATTACCGCTGTGTACACACTGTCCCCAGCCTGACCCCCATTGCTGTCCACACACCGCCTCCAGCCTGACCCTCACCACTGTCCACACCCTGCCCACAGGCTGACGCTCATCTTCGTCCACACACTGTCCCCAGCCTGACCCCCATTGCTGTCCACACACCGCCTCCAGCCTGACCCTCACCACTGTCCACACCCTGCCCACAGGCTGACGCTATTCTCCATCCACACACTGTGCACAGCCTGACCCTCGCTGACCATCCAACACCACCACCATCCTGACACTCACTGCCATCCACACGATGCACCCAGCCAGAACCTCACCACCGTCTATACACCGCCCACATCCTGACGCTCACTGCCATCCACACACCGGCTGCATATTCATCCTCAGCGCCGCCAACATAACCCCTAGCCTGACACCAACCGCCCTAAGCCCAGCACCTACCCTGACCATCACCACCACGCACATACCACCCCCAGCCTGACCCTCACTGCTGTTCACACACTCCCACAGCCTGACCTTCACTGCCGTTCAACACCGCCCCCAGCCTGACCCTCACCGTTGTTTGACACCGCACGCAACCTGACCCTCACAAGTGTTGAAGACCGTCCCCATCCTAACCCTCACCGTTGTCCTCACACCTCTCCTAGCATGACACTCAGCGCCATCAATAATCTGCCCGTAGCCTGACCCTCACCGCCATTCAATACCACCATCAGACTGACCCTCACTGCCATTCAACACCGCCCACATCCTGACTCCAACCGCCGTTCAAGTCTATCCCCAGCCTGACTCACACCGCCCTCAACTCACCACTCCCAGCCTGACATTTACGGACCCACACACATGACCCCTGCACCTATCCTGAGCATCACCACCACCCACATACCACACCCAGCTTGACCTTCACTGCTGCTCACACTCTCCCACAGCCTGACCTTCACTGCCGTTCAACACCGCCCCCAGCCTGACCATCATCGTTGTTCAACACCGCACACAACCTGACCCTCACCAGTGTTGAAGACCGTCCCCAGACTAACCCTCACCGCCGTCCGTCCACCGCTCCTAGCATGACACTCAGCGCCGTCCATAAACCGGCCGTAATCTGACCCTCACAACCGTTCAAAACCACCCCTGGCCTGACCTTCACCACTGCTCAACACCGCCCCAGCCTGACCCTCACTGCCGTTCAACACCGCCCACAGCCTGACTACCACCGTCGTTCAACACCACCCACAGTGTGAACCTCACCACCATTCAACACCGCCCACAGCCTGACTACCACCGCCGTTCAACACCACCCGCAGTGTGACCTCACCACCATTCAACACCGCCCACAGCCTGACTACCACCGCCGTTCAACACCACCCGCAGTGTGACCTCACCACCATTCAACACCGCCCCCAGCCTGACCCTCACTGCCATTCAACTCCGCCCACAGCCTGACTCCCACCGCCATTCAAGTTTGTTCCCAGCCTAACCCACACCGCCCTCAACTCACCGCTCCAAGCCTGACATTTACGGACCCCCACACACCACCCCCAGAGTGAACCTCACTGCCGTCCACACATGAAACACAGCTTGACCCCCACTTCCGTCCAAACCATTCCCAGCCTGACCCTCACTGCCGTCCACATACCGCCCGCAGTCTTACCCTCACCACCATCCACAATGCCTCCATCGTGACCCACACCTGTGCCCACACATCACCCCCAGCAGCACCCCCACCGCCGTTCAACACCGCCCACAGACTGACCCTCACCGCCGTTCAACACCGCCCACAGCCTGACCCTCACCGCCACCCCCAGACTGACCCTTTCCAACAACCACACAATGCCCCCAGCATAACCGCGACCGCCATCCACACACTCCGCCCCTAGCATGACCCACAACGCCGTCCACACGTCGCCCCCAGCGTGACCCCGACTGCTGTCCACACACCGCTCCCATCCTGACCCTAACCATCGTCCACTCACCGCTCCCAGCTTGACCCCCCCGACATCCAACACCGTCCCCAGCCTGACCCTAACCACCGCCAACACACCATCCCAGCCTAACCCTCACACCGTCCACACACCGTCTCCGCCTGACCCTCACTGCCGACCACTCAATACCCACAACATGACCCTCAACGCAGTCCATACCCTGCCCCCGCCATCAAATACTGTCCCCAGCCGGACCACCACTGCCGCCCACGCACCGCCCCCAGACTGAATCTCACCACCACCCTCGCACCGCCCCCAGCCTGACCCTCACGACCGTCCAACACCACCCCATTCTGGCACTCAACCCTGCCCACACACCACCCAAAGCCTGCCCGTCACTGCTGCTCACACACTCCCACAGCCTGACCTTCACTGCCATTCAACACCGCCCCCAGCCTCACCCTCATCAGTGTTGAAGACCATCCCCAGCCTAACGCTCACGACCGTCCACACATCGCTCCGAGACTGACCCTCACCGCCGTTCAAAACCACCCCAAGCCTGACCCTCACCGCCGCTCAGCACTGCCCCCAGCCTGACCCTCACTGCCATTCAACACCGCCCCCAGCCTGACCCGCACTGCCGTTCAACACCGCCCACAGCCTGACTCCCACTGCCGTTCAAGTTTGTCTCCAGCCTGACCCACACTGCCCACAACTCACCGCTCCCAGCCTGACTTTTACGGACCCCCACACACGGCCCCCAGCGTGACCCTCACTGCCGTCCACACATCAGCCTCACCTTGACCCCCACTGCCGTCCAACACCACCACCAGCCTGACCCTCACCATCGTCACACACCGCCCGCAGTTTTACCCTCACCACCGTCCACACAGCCCCCATCGTGACCCACACCGCTGCCCACACATCACCCCCAGGGTCACCCCCATGGACATCCAACACCGCCCACAGACTGAACCTCACCGCCGTTTAACACCGCCCACAGCCTGACCCTCATGGCCACCCACACACCGTCCCCAGCCTGACACTAACCACCGCCCACACACCACCACAGCCTAACGCTCACACTGTCTATACACGGTCTCCAGCCTAACCCTCACTGCCGACCACTCAACACCCACAACATGAGGCTCATCGTGGTCCATATCCTGCCCACAGATGATCCTCACCGCCGTCAAATACTGTCCCCAGCCTGACCCTCACTGCCACCCACGCACCGCCCCCAGCCTGACCCACACGACCGTCTAACACCACCTCATTCTGGCCCTCAACCCTACCCACACACCCCCCACAGCCTGACCATAACCGCTGTCCACACTCCGCCCACAGCCTCACAATGACTGCCATTCATCACTGGCCCTAGCCTGAACCTCACCACCGCAACACACCGTCCCCAGCCTATCCCTCACTGTTGTCCATACACCTCCCCCAGTCTGACCCTCACTGCTGTCCAAACACGACACCCAGCTTGACCTACATCACTGTTCGATACCAACCCCAACCTGTCCCTCACGGCCCTCTGCACACGCCCCCAGCCACACCCTTACTGCGGTCCACACACCGTGTCCAGCCTGAACCTAACCGCCATCCTCACATTGACCCCAACCTGACACTCACCACGGTGCACACCCCGCTCCCAACCTGACCCTCACCACTGTTCAGCACCGTCCCCAGCCTGACCCTCACCACTGTCCAGCACTGACCCCAGCCTGACCCACACCATTGTCCACACACCGTGCCCAGCCTGACCCCCATTGCTGTCCACATGCTGCCTCCAGCCTGACCCTCACCACTGTCCACACCCTGCCCACAGGCTGACGCTCACCTCCGTCAACACACTGTGCACAGCCTGAAACTCACTGCCATCCAACACCACCACCATCCTGACACTCACTGCCATCCACACAATGCCTCCAGGTGGACCCTCACCGCTGTCCACACAACGTCCACATCCTGACGCTCACTGGCATCGACGCACCGGCACCATATTGATCCTCACCGCCGCCAACATAACCCCCAGACTGACACACACCACCGAAAGCTCCGCACCTCTTCTGACCATTACCACCACCCACATACCATCCCCAGCCTGACCCTCACTGCTGCTTACACACTCCCACAGCCTGTCCTTCACTACCGTTCAACACCGACAACTGCCTGACCATCACCGTTGTTCAACACTGCACACAGCCTGACCCGCACCACCGTTCAAGACTGCCCACAGCCTGACATTCACAGACCTCCACACACTGCCCCCAGCGTGACCCTCACTGCCGTCCACACACCGCTCCCAGCCTGACCCCCACCGCAGTCCACACATCGCCACCAGCCTGACCCTGACCACCGACCAACATGGCCCCCAAACCTGACCCTCACTTCCATCCACACACCGCCCCAGCGTGACCCCGACCGCCGACCATAATCGCCCCCAAACTTGAAACCAACCATCATCCACACACCGCCCCAGCCTGACCCTCACTGCCACCCACGCACTTCCCCCAGTCTGAATCTCACCATACCCTCACGCCACTCCCAGTCTGACCAACACCACCGTCCAACACCGCCCCCAGCTTGGCCATCAACCTCACCCACACAGCAACCCCAGCCTGACACTCACCACCGTCCAACACACCGCCCACATCCTGATACTTGCTGCCGTCCATAAACCGCCCCCAGCCTGACCCTCACCGCAGTCCACACTCTGCCCCCAGCCTGACCCTCACTACCATTCGACATCGCCCCCAGCCTGTCCCTCACTGCCGTCCACACACCGCCCCCAGCATAACCCTTACCACCATACAAGAAAGTCCCCAGCCTGTCCCTCACTGCTGTCTGCATTCAACACCCAACCTGACCATTACCACCGTCCGCACCCCTCCCCCAGCCTGACCCTTACCAATCTCCACACACAGCCTCCAGCCTGACCTTCACCCCTGTCCACACCACGCCCCCAGCCTGACCCTCACCGCAGTCCACACTCTGCCCCCAGCCTGACCCTCACTACCATTCGACATCGCCCCCAGCCTGTCCCTCACTGCCGTCCACACACCGCCCCCAGCATAACCCTTACCACCATACAAGAAAGTCCCCAGCCTGTCCCTCACTGCTGTCTGCATTCCACACCCAACCTGACCATTACCACCGTCCGCACCCCTCCCCCAGCCTGACCCTTACCACTCTCCACACACAGCCTCCAGCCTGACCTTCACCCCTGTCCACACCACGCCCCCAGCCTGACCCTCACCGCCGTCCACTCACCATCTCTAACATGACCCTCACAACTGTTCAACGCCGTCACCAGCCTGACTCTCTATGCCATCCAGCATTGACCCCAGCCTGACCCTCACTGCCGTCCACACTCCATGCCCAGCCTGACCCTCATCATCGTTCAACACCGCCCCAGCCTGACCCTTACCACTGTGTACTCACCGCCCCCAGCCTGACGCCCATTGCTGTCCACACACCACCTCCATCCTGACGTCCATTGCTGTCCACACACCGCCTCCAGCCAGACATTCACTGCTGTCCACACGCCGCCCCCACCCTGACCCACACTGCCATCCACACACCGCCTCCAGCCTGATGGTCACTACCATCCAACACCGCCTCCATCTGGACCCTCAATGCCAACCACACACTGCCCCAGACTGGACCCTCACAGCTGTGAACACACCGCCCCTGACTGGACCCTCACCCCCAACCACACACCGCCCCCATCTTGATCCTTCACCGCCGCCATCTCCCACACCCAGCCTGACTCCCACCGCCGTCAGCTCAACATCTATCCTGACCATCACGGCCGCACATATACTGCCCCCATCCTGACCCTCACAGCTGCCCACACACTCCCACAGCCTGACATTCACTGCTATTCAACACCACCCCAAGTCTGACCCTCACCGCAGTTCAACACCACACACAGCCTGACCCTCACCATCAGTCAAGACTACCCACAGGCTGACCCTCACCGCCCTCCACTCACTGCTCACACCTTGATATTCAAGGACCCCCACACACTGCCCCCAGCGTGACCCGCACTGCCGACCACACACCGCCCCCAGCCAGACAACCACAGCAGTCCACGCACCGCCCCCAAGCCTGACCCCCACCGCCGTCCACACACAGCCCCCAGCGTGACCCCGACCACGGTCCAATGTCACCCCTAAGACTGAACTCGACCGCCGTCCAGACACCGCCCCCAGATTGACCCCCACAACCGTCCACACACCGCCCCCAGCCTGACCCCCAAAGCCGTTCACACACCGCCCCCAACGTAACCCCCACCACCGTCCATTCACTGACCCCATTGTGACCCCAACCAACATCCACACACCGCCCCCGCATGAGCCCCACCACCATCCAACACCGCTCCCAGCATGACCCTCACTGCCATCCAACTCCACCCACAACCTGACCCTCACTGTGGTCCACACACCAACCACTGTCTGACAGCCACTGCCGTCCACACATCGTTCCCTGCGTTACCCTCACCACCATCCAAACACCGCCCCCAGCCTGACCCTCAGCGCTGTGCACACAGCATCCTCAAACTGACCCTCACCACGGTCCAATAATGACGCCAGCCTGAGCCTCATTGCCATCCACAAACCATTCCCAGCCTGACCCTCTCCACCATTCAACACCGCCCCAACATAACCCTCACTGCTGTCGACACACCGTCCCCAGCCAAACCCTCACCACCGTTCAATACTGCCCCAAGAATGACCCTTACCCCCGAGCACAACACCGCCCCCAGCGTGACCCCGACCGCCGTCCATCACCGCCCCTAAGCCTGACCTCGACCGCCGTCCAGACACGGCCCCCAGATTGACCCCCACCACCGTCCACACACCGCCCCCAACCTGACCCCCAACACTGTTCATACACTGCCCTAAATGTGACCCCTACCACAGTCCACACTCTGCCGCCATTGTGACCCCCACTGCTTTCCACACATCGCCCCCAACATGAGCCCC
This sequence comes from Chiloscyllium punctatum, assembly GCF_047496795.1. Taxonomy (NCBI): domain Eukaryota; kingdom Metazoa; phylum Chordata; class Chondrichthyes; order Orectolobiformes; family Hemiscylliidae; genus Chiloscyllium; species Chiloscyllium punctatum. The sequence goes on along the minus strand of NC_092788.1, from coordinate 52,461,071 downwards.
ACCACCGTCCAAAACCGCGCCCAGGCTGACCCTCACTGCCGTCCAACTCCACCCACAAACTGACCCTCACCGCCGTCCACACACCCCCCACTGCCTGACAGCCACGGCTGTCCACAAATCACCCCCAGCGTGATCCTCACCACCATCCAAACACAGCCTGCAGCCTGACCCTCAGCGCTGTGCACACACCATCCCCAACCAGACATTCACCACCATTCAACACCGTCCCCAGGCTGACCGTCACCGCCATCCAACATGGATGCCCCCCTGACCCTCACCGCCGTCCACACACCATGACCAGCCTGACCCTCACGACCGTTCAACATCGCCACAATATGTCCCTTACTGCTGAATACACACCGTCCCCAGCCAAACCCTCACCATCATCAATACTGCCCCAAACCTGACCCTTACCGCCGTGCACATACCGCCCTTAGACTAACCCTCACCACCGTCCACACACACTCTCCAGCCTGACACCCTCCACCGTCCACACACCGCCCTCAGCCTGACCCACTCAGCCGTCCACACACTGCCTCCAGCCTGACCTTCACCGCCATCCACACACCATCCCCAACCTGACGCTCACCACTGTTCAACACCGTCCCCAGCCTGACCTTCACAACCATTCAACACCATCCCCAGCCTGACCCTCACCTCCATCCACACACCATCCCTAACCTGACCCTCAGCACTGTTCAACACGGACCCCAGCCTGACCCTCACCATTGTCCACACACTGTGCCAAGCCTGACCATTACTGCTGCATACACACCGCCCCCAGCCTGATCCGCATTGCTGTCCTCACACCACTTCCTGCCTGAAACACACTGCCGTCCAACTCCGCCCCCATCCGGACAATCACTGCCGTCCAAGCACCGCCCCCAGCCGGACCCACACTGCCGTGCAGACAATGCCCCATCCTGACAATCACCGCCGTCCACACACCGGTCCCATCGTCACCCTCACTGCCAGCCACACAGAGCCCCCATTCTGATCCTCACCGCCACAAACTCCCACCCCCAGCGTGACCCCCACAGCCGTCAGCTCCACACCCATCTTGACCATTACCGCCACACACATACCAACCCCATCCTGACCCTCACAGCCTTCCACACACTCCCACAGCCTGACCTTCACTGCCTTTCAACACAGCCGCCAGCCTGACCATCACCACCATTCAACACCGCACACAGCCTGACCCTCACCGCCGTTCAAGTCTGCCCACACTCTGACATTCACCGTCCTCCACACAGTGCCCCCACCGCGACCCTCACTGCCGTCTGCACATCGCCCCCAGTCTGACCCCCAACTCAGTCCACACAACGTCCCCAATCCTGACCCCCACTGGCATCCACACACTGCCCCCAGCGTGTCCCCGACCGCCGTCTAACATTGCCCCCAAGCCTGACCCTCACTGTCGTCGACACACTGCCCCCAGCATGACCCCAACTGCCATCCAACATCGCCCCCAAGCCTGATCACAACCGCCATCCACACACCGCCCCCAGACTGACCCCCACTGCCGTCCACACATTGCCCCCAGCCTGATCCCACGTCCATCCACATACTGACCACAGACTGACCCCCACCGCCGTCCACACATTGCCCCCAGCGTGATACCCACCACCATCGAAACACCAATCCCCGCCTGATCCTCACTGTCATCCACTCATCGCCCACAGCCTCTCACCCACTGCCGTTCAATACCGTCCCCGCCCTGATCCTCACTACCGCCCACACACTGCCCCCAACCTGACTCTCACTCCGTCCACACATCTTCGCCAGCCTGACCCTCACTGCTGTTCAACACTGACAGCAGCCTGACCCTCAATGTCATCCACACATCGTGCCCAACCTGACCCTCACCACCGTTCAACACCGCCCCAAAATGTCCTTCACTGCCCTCGACACACCATCCCCAGATATCCCCGCACCACCTTTCAATAACACCCCAAGCCTGACACTTACTGCCGTGCACACGCCTCCCCCAGACTGACCCCCACTGCCGTCTACACACCGCCCCCCGCCTGACCCTCACCACCGTTCACACACAGCCCCCAGACTGACCCTCACTGCCGTCCACACACCGCCCCCATCCTGACCCTCATTGCCATCCACGCACCGCCCCAGCCTGACCCTCATCACCTTCCACACACCATATTCAGCCTGATCCCCATCACTGTCCACATCTTGCCCATAGGCTGACCATCAGCACCATCCACACACCATGTTCAGCCTGACCCTCACTGCCGTCCAACATCGCCATCAACCTGACACTCACTGCCGTCCACGCAACGCCCCCGACTGGTTCCTCATGGTCGTCCACACACCGCCCCCATCTGGACCCTCACCGCCGTCCACAAACCACCCCCATCCTGACCCTCACCGCCATTCACACACCGCCCCCATATTGCTCCTCACCGCTGCCAACTCTAAACCCAAGCCTGACACCCACCGCTGTCAGCTCTGCACCTATCCTGACCATCACTGCCGCCCACATACAACACCCAGCCTGACCCTCACTCCTGCCCACACACTCCCTCAGCGTGACCTACACTGTTATTCAACACCGCCCCAGCCTGACCCTCACCGCTGTTCAACACCACACAACCTGACTCTCACCACTGTTGAAGACCATCCCCAGCCTAACCCTCACTGCCATCTACACACCGCCCCTAGCCTGACACTCCCCACCGTCCCCACCCAGACCCTCACCGCCTTTCAATATTATCCCAAGCCTGACCCTTACTGCTGTGCACACACCACCCCCATCCTGTCCCCCACTGCCGTCCACACACCATCGTCAGCCTGATCCCAACCACTGTCCCCACCTTGCCGTCAGGCTGACCCTCACCGCCATCCACACACTTTGCCCAGCCTGACCATCACTGCTGTCCAACACCGCCACCATCCTGACACTGATTGCTGTCCACCCAATGCCCCCGACCGGATTCTCATGGCCGTCCACACACCGCCCACAGCCGGACCCTCACCACCATCCACAAACCGCCCCATTCTGATCCTCACTGCCATCCACACACCGCCCCATTTTGATTCTCACTGCCGCCAACTCCCAAGCCCAGCCTGATTTCCACAGCTGTCAGCACCGCACCTATCCTGACCATCACCGCCGCCCACATGCCACCCCCAGCCTGACTCTCACTGCTGCCCACACACTCCCACAGCCTGACCTTCACTGCCGTTCTTCACTGCCCCAGCCTGACCCTCACCGCTGTTCAACACAGCACACAACCTGACACTCACCAAAGTTGAAGACCATCCCCAGCCTACCCATCACTGCCATCCACACACCCCCTGTAGCCTGACCCTCACCTGCGTTCAACACCGCCACCAGCCTGACCCTCATCGCCATTCAAGTCTGTGCCCAGCCTGACCCACACCGCCCTCAGCTCACCCCTCCCAGCCTGACATTCACAGACCCCCACAAACGGCCCCCAGCGTGACTCTCACAGCTGTCCACACACAGCCCCCAGCCTGACCCTCACTACTGACCAAACCCCACCCCACCCTGTCCCTCACCAGCATCCACATAGCCCCCAGCCTGATGCTCACATCCATTCATCCCGCCCCCAGCCTGACCCTCATCACCGTCCACACACTGCCCCAAGCCTGACTCTCACCACCATCCATACACCGCCCCCACCCCACGCCCCCACCACCGTCCACACACCGCCCTCAGCCAGACACACACCACCTCCAGCCTGATCCCTGTCCACCATCCACACACTGCCCCCAGCCTGACCCTCACTGCTGTCCACACACCGTGCTCAGCCTGACCCTCACTGCCGTCCACAAACCACCCCCAGCATGACCCTTGATGACGCCCACACACCGTCCCCAGCCTGACCTTCACCGCCGTACACACAATGCCCTTAGCCTGACCCTCACTACTGACCACACCCCAACCCCAGCCTGATCCTCACCAGCATACACATTGCCCCCAGCCTGACCCTCACTGCCATTCATTCCGCCCCTAGCCTGACCCTCACCACCGTCCACACTCCACCCCCAGCCTGACTCTCACCACTGTCCACACACCGCCCCCCATCCCACGCCCCCAATGCCATCCACAATCTGCCCTCAGTCTGACCCACACCACCTCCAGCCTGACTCCTGGCCACCGTCCATACACCGCCCCCAGCCTGACTGTCACTACTAACCACAACCTGCCCCCAGCGTGACCCTCACTGGCATCCACATAGCCCCCAGCCTGACCGTCACCTCTGTCGACACCCCGCCCCCAGACTGACTCTCACTGATATCCACACACTACCCCCAGCCTGACCATCACCACGACCCAAACCCCATCTCCAACCTGACCCTCACCACCGTTGAACACCGCCCCAGCCTGACCAACATTGCCATCCAAACATCGCCCCCCCAGCCTGACCCTCACCACCGTCCAACTCCACCCCCATCCTGACCCTCACTGCCGTCCACACACCGTCCCCAGGCTGACCTTCATCGCCGTGCAACACTGATGCTAGCCTGAGCCTCACCGCCGTCCACACACCGTGCCCAGCCTGTCCCTCACCGCCGTACAACACTGCCCCAACCTGTCCCTCACTGCCGTCGACACACCGTCCCAAGCCAGAACCTTACCGCCATGCACACACCGCCTCCAGCCTGACCCCCACCGCATTCCAACACCACCCAATTCTCACCCTCACTTCTGTCTACACACCGTCTCCAGCCTGACCCTCACTGCCTCCCACACACCATCCCTAGCCAGACACTTTCTGCCGTCCACACACAACCCCCATCCTGTCCCTCACTGCCGTTCATCACTACCCACAGCCTGACCCTCACCGCCATCCACAAACCGCACCCAGCCTGACTCTCACTGCCATCCACTCACCACTCCCAGCCTGACACTCACCGCTGTCCACACACAGCTCCCAGCATGATCCTGACTACATTCCATACACCACCCCCAGCCTGACACTCATTCACGACACAGATCACCCCCAGCCTGACCGTCAATGCCCACACAAACTGCCTCCAGCCTAACCCTCAACGCCGTGCAACACTACCCCTAGCCTGACCATATCCGCCATCCACACACCGCCCCCAACCTGACCCTCACTATACTCCACACACTGCCCCAGCCTAACCCTGACCGCCGTGCAACACCGACCCAGCCTGACCCTCACTGTTCCCGGCCTGAACCTCATTGCTGTCCACATACCGTCCATATTCTGACCCTCACTTCCCCCACAAACTGCGCCCAGACAAACCCTCGTTGCCGTGCAACACCACCCGCAGCCTGACCCTCACTGCCGTCTACAAGCCGTCCGTTGCCTGACCCTCACCGCTGTCTGCTAACCACACCCCAGCATGACCCTCGCTGACGCCCACACACCGCCCCCACCCTAAGCATCGCTGACGCCATCACACCACCCCCAGTCTGACCCTCACTGCCCCCACACACCGCCCCCAGCCTGACCCACACTGCCGTCCAACACTACCCCTAGCCTGACCCTCACTGCGGTCCACAAGCCAAACCCCAGCATGACCCTCGCTGAATGCAACACACCACCACCAGCATGACCCTCGCTGACACCCACACACCGCCCCCACCCTAACCATCGCCGACGCCCACACGCCACCCCCAGCCTGACCATCACTGCCCCTCACACACCGCCCCCAGCCAGACCCTCACTTCCGTCCAACACTGCCCCAAGCCTGACCCTCACTGCGGTCCACACGCCACCCCAGCCTGATGCTCAATGCGGTCCATACACCATCCCCAGTCTGATCCTCACCGCCATCCACACACCAAACCCAGCCTGACCCTCACTGCCTTCCACACACCACCCCCAGCGTGACCCTCACCTCCATTCCCATCCCGTTCTCGCCAGCCCTGGCCCCGCCTCTGTTTCTCTCTCTTTCTCTCTCTCGCCCTCTCTCTCTCGCCCTCTCTCTCTCTCGTCCTCTCTCTCTGTCGCCACCTCTCTCTCGCCTATCTCTCTCGCCCCTCTCTCTCGACCACTCTCTCTCTCGCCCCCTCTCTCTCGCCCTCTCTGTCTCATTCCCTCTCTCTCACCCTCTCTCTCTCGCCCCTCTCTCTCTCGCCCTCTCTCCCTCTCACCCCCCTCTCTCTCGACACCTCTCTCCACCCCCACCCGCACTCGCTCATTCTTGCCCGCCCCTCTCTCTCTCTCTCTCTCACCCTTGCTCTCTCTCTCGCCCCCTCTTTCTCGGCCCCTGTCTCTTGCCCTCTCTCTCTCTCGCCCCTCTCACTCTCTCGCCATCACCGCCATCCCCATCCCATTCTCGCCTGCCCTGGCCCCGCCTCTCTTTCTTCCTTGCCCTCTCTCTCTCTATCGCCCCTCTCTCTCGCCCCTCTCTCTCACCCTTGCTCTCTCTCTCTCGCCCTCTCTCTCGCCCCCTCTCTCTTGCCCCCTCTCTCTTGCCCTCTCTCTCTCGCCCTCTCTCTCTCACCCTCTCTCTCGCCCCCTCGCTCTCTCAACCCTCTCACTCCCTTCCCCCCTCTCGCTCCCTCTCTCTCTGTTCCCCCTCTCTCTGACCTCCCCTCTCTCTCACGCCCCCTCTACCTCTCTCTTCCCCTCTCTCGACCCCCTGTCTCTCACCCCCGTCTCCTGCCCACCTCCATCCCTTGTCTTTCCCTCTTTCTCGCCACCTCTCCTTCTCTCTGGCTCTCTCTCCCGCACTCACTCTCTACTCTCAATTCTCTCGCCCCCTTCTTTCTCTCTCAACTCCCTTCTTTCACTCCCCCCTCTCTCTCTCAGCCCCCTCTCTCGCCCTCTCTCACTCTCGCCCACTCTCTCTTGTCCTCTCCCTCTCACTCGCCCCCTCTCTCTCGCCCTCTCCCTCTCTCACCCCGTCTCTTTCTCTCCTACTCTCCCTCTCTCGCACAGCCCTCTCCCGCCCCCTCTCTTTCTCTTCCCCCTCTCTCTTCCCCCCTCTCTCTTTCCCCTGCCTCTATCAAACCCTCTCTCTCGCCCACTCTCTCTCTCTTCCTCCCTCTCTCGCCCCTCTCTCTCTGTTCCCCCTGTCTCTCTCGCCTCCCCTCTCTCTCGCCCACTCTCTCTCTCTTCCCCCTCTCTCGCTCCCCTCTCTCTCTTCTCCCTCTCTCTTCCCCCCTCTCTTCCCCCCCTCTCTCTCTCAACCCTCTCTCTCAAGCCCCTCTCTCGCTCACGTCTATCCCTTGTCTTTGTCTGTGTTTCATCACCTCTCCTTCTCTCTGTTTTTCTCTCTCTACCGCACTCCCACTCTTCTCTCAACTCTCTCGCCCCCTTTCTCTCTCAACTCCCCCTCGCTCTCTCCCTCTCTCTTGCTAACTCTCTCTTTCTCTTGTCCCTTCTGTCTCTCTCTCGCTCTCCTTCTCTCACAGCCCCACTCTCTCCCTCTCATTCCCCCTCCATCTCTTGCCCCCGCTTTCTCTCTACTCCTTGACGTCCTTCTTTCTCTTGCTCTCATGCACTGTCTCTCACCCTCTCTGTCTCACCTCACTCTCTCTTGAAAAACTTCTCTGTGTCGCCCTCCCTCTCTGTCTGTCTGTCTCTCTCAGCACCTCCCTCTCTCTCGCCCTTCATCTCTCTCTCTCTTTCATCCCTCTCTCTCGCCCCCCTTGCGCCCCCCTCTTGCCACCCCTTCTCTTTCTACTCTCTCTCGCACACCCTCTCTTTCCACGAACCCGTCTCACACTCCACCCTTTCTCTCTCGACACCCTCTCTCTCTCGCTCTTTCTACCGTCTCTGTCTCATCCCACTCTTTGACCCTCTCTCTGTTGCCCCCACCTCGCACCCTGTGTTTCTCTCTCTCACCCCCTCAATTTCTCTCTCTCCCTCTCCCACGCATTCTCTCCCATGCTTTCTCTCTCGAACCCTCTCTCGCTCGCGCACCTCTCTCTCATGCCCCCGCACTCTTGAGCCCCCTCTCTTGCCCGCCCTGTCTCTCGCTCCACCATTCTCTCGTGCCCCCTCTCTCTCGTCTGCCCTCTCTCTCGCCCGCTCCCTCTCTCCCTCGTCCACGCCCTCTCTCTCTCGCCAGCCCGCCTCTCGCCCGCCCCCCCCACTCGCCCTTCCCTTCTCTTCCGCCCCCCCCTCGCCTGCTCCCCTCGCACGTTCCCCCGCTCACCCATTCCCCCACCCCCTCTCGCCCCACTCACCCCCTGTCTCTGCCTTCTATCACTTTCGATCCCCCTCCGTCTGTTTTTCTCTCTCCCGACCTACCTCTGTTTCTCTTTGACTGAATCTCTCTCCCCACTCAATCCCTTCGTCTCTGTCTAAAACACTGTCTCCCTCGTTCTTCCCTTTCCCTCTGAGGTGGTGAGAAAGAGAGAGTGTGCAGAGAGTGAGAGGGGGTGAGAAATATGGAGAAAGAGAGGGGAGAGGAAATGGTGAAGTCACGTTGGAGTGGGGGCGACAGAGGGAGAAAAACCGAGCTCCTGAGCTCAGGGCGCGGTGCCCTCCCCTTCCCTGAGGACCAGAATTTGGGGCTGAGTCTGTCTCTCTCCAGCTCAGCTTCTCCAACACAAAGACACACAATGACATCGTTCACTTTGCTGCTCGGTACGCTTTAATGAACATTTTTATTGTTTACAAATAGAATTGATGGATACAGTAAGTGAAATGGTGCCTTTTCTCACTGGACCCTGATTTGTGAGAAACATTGAAATGTTTGCCTGTAACTCCACTGTGGGAAACGGATGCTCAAACCAGTGCTCCCCTCAGTCTGTTACCATAGCGACAGGCTGTTCCATCGCTGAAACACTGAACTGAAATGAGAAAATCCCGGATGGATTGATTAATGAGCGAATTTGATGGATGGATGGATTTGGGTGAAGGGATATTTCAGCACATTCTTCAGCTGCTGCCTGAACTTAGTCTGGGTCACGGCATAAATCGCGGTGTTTGTGCAGCAACTGAGGAGCTGCAGCATGAAGCCCAATTCCAGCACAAAGGGATGGAGAGACTCAAGGGAATCCAGAAGCAACGACATCCGGTACCATATAGAAAACAGCATTAACGTTGACCATAACAGGATGAAATTTGCCGAGATCACAAACAGTAAAATGATGGATTTTTTTCGGTTTGTCATTTCAGTGTCAGACTGAGCGACCCATTGGTGTGAGCGCGGAGTCTCCTGCGGGCTCTGCTGGTCACTAAAATGATTCTGACGGTGAGAACATTGAGCAGCAGAATCAGGAGAAATGGGACACACGGGGTTAAAATGTGGTGGAGGAACTCGATTGTGACCCAGACACTGGAGACTCGAACAGGATTTGTTACACGACAAAACCAGGGGAGGTTCACCAGCCCATACCGAACCGTGACCATAAAATACCAGAAAATGTTCTTTAAACAGCTCAGCACAGTCACTGCTCCCAGAACCACAGCCGCCATTTTCTCACTGCAATATTTACTTTTCAGCTTCTGGCAACAAATGGCCACAAACCGATCAAAGGTGAAAGTGACGGTGAACCAGACAGAGCAGTCAGTGGCTGCATAAAGCAGGACGGCGTGGATATTACACACGGGGACGGAGTCCTTCAGGAAATAAAAATGTTCCCGATAAACAATGGGAATGTGTCTCAGGATCAGGTCGAGGAAAATGACCAGGAGATCCGCCGCTGCCATGGCCCCCAGGTAACGTCTGACACATGGAGACAATCCACAATCTTTATAAAGCAGGACGTAGATGGTCACTACGTTAACTGTGAGGAAGGAAAACAAACCCATTATCCATCAGCCTGGAGGCAAAGGGACCCGTTTGATTGTGGACCCAGTGAGATTTACAAATGTGTCCCTGTATTCAGGGATTTATTAAAATAATTGGAGCTGGAATAACAAATGGGAAGGTCGGAATTACTGACAAAAATGTAACATAAACTACAAGAAACCCTCCCTCCCCAAACACACAGAGACACCTCCATAAGGACAGATGGTTTCTAGAACATACCCACACCCTCGATCACTCAGAGCAGACACAGGTCACTCCTTCCCAAATCCTAATATGGCGGGTGGAAACGTTGGTGTCCTGAAGGATTCTCTCCCAGTTTCCTGAAGACAAACGGAGTTTGGGAATTTCTGTATTTTGGTCTAAATTGTGGTCGATTTTGTGTCGTGAAGAAATGTAAACGCAGAGAAAACATATTCACCCCTTTAACTGCCTGAGGGACATTCGGAACAGTGTCTCTTTCTCCCTGGAACGGGATCTCTTCCCTCGGGATCGTATCGTTTGTTCAATTCACTGACGTCCGGCCGTTCACAAACAATGTCAGAGACAGAACGTTCCGGGGAATGTCAGTTATAGAATGTTGAAGACAGAACGTTCCGGGGAATGTCAGTTATAGAATGTTGGGGACAGAACGTTCCGGGGAATTTCAGTTATAGAATGTCGGGGACAGAACGTTCCGGGGAATGTCAGTTAAAGAATGTCAGGGACAGAACGCTCCGGTGAACTCCTTGACCTGTCCATCACCTTTCCCCCCTATCCAGCCCATCAACATGATGTACTGTGCACAGGCTACATATCTGTCCAGCACTGGGAGCTGTGCAGACCACATCATTGCATTATCTATAAACCGCAACCAGATAGTCTGACTAGCACAGAGACCTGTGCAGTGATCACCCTTGAATTAATATGTAAACCAGCAGCAGTTACCTTCCCAGTATGCAGGACTGTGTACACAACCCCAGTGCATTCATCTGGAACACAGGAGCAGTTGCCCTCCCCGCATGTAAGACTGTGTACACCCCTCACCCGTGCATTAATTGTAAACAGGAGCAGTTACCTTCCAAGCATGTAGGACTGTGTACCCCACCCCAGTGCATTGATCTGTAAACCAAGAGCAGTTACCATCCCAGCATGTAGGACTGTGCACACCACTCCAGTGCATTCATCTGTGAATGTGAATCAGGTTCAGTTACCCTCCCAGCATGTAGAACTGTGTACACCACCCCAGTGCATTGCTCAGTAACACTGTGGACATGGGCGAGACTCTCGGATGGTTTGTTGCCTCCCAGGTGCTAGGGTCCGAGACGTCTCGGACCGTGTCTTCAGAATCCTTAAGGGGGAGGGTGTGCAGCCAGAAGTCGTGGTACACATTGGCACCAACGACATAGGTAGGAAGAGGGGTGGGGAGGTCATTCAAGAGCTCAAGGAGTTAGGCTGGAAGCTAAAAGCTAGGACAGACAGAGTCGTCATCTCTGGGTTGTTGCCGGTGCCACGTGACAGAGAGGCAAAGAATAGGGAGAGAGTGCAGTTGAACACGTGGCTGCAAGGATGGTGTAGGAGGGAGGGCTTCAGATATTTGGACAATTGGACTGCATTCTGGGGAAGGTGGGACCTGTATAAACAGGACGGGTTGCACCTGAACCAGAAGGGCACCAATATCCTGGGGGGTAGGTTTGCTAGCACTCTTCGGGGGGGGTTAAACTAATTTGGCAGGGGGATGGGATCCGGACTTGTAGTCCAGCAAGTAAGCTAGCTGTGTGTCAGGATGTCCAAGACTGTAGGGAGGCTGTGGAGAAGGTAGCACTGACAGGGACTACTTGCGGACACAGAGATGGTCTCAAGTGCATATACTTCAATGCAAGGAGTATCAGAAATAAGGTGGGTGAACTTAAGGCGTGGATCGGTACCTGGGACTACGATGTTTTGGCCATCACGGAAACATGGATAGATGAGGGACAGGAATGGCTGTTGGAGGTTCCTGGTTACAGATGTTTCAGTAAGATTAGGGAGGGTGGTAAAAAAGGAGGCGGGGGGGTGGCATTGCTAATTAGAAATGGTATAACGGCTGCAGAAAGGAAGTTTGAGGGGGATCTGCCTCTGGAGGTAGTATGGGCTGAAGTCAGAAATAGGAAAGGTGCAGTCACCTTGTTGGGTGTTTATTATAGGCCCCCCAATAGCAGCAGAGATGTGGAGAAACAGATTGGGAAACAGATTTTGGAAAGGTGCAGAAGCCACAGGGTCGTAGTCATGGGCGACTTCAACTTCCCAAATATTGATTGGAAGCTCTTTAGATCAAGTAGATTGGATGGGGCGGTGTTTGTGCAGTGTGTCCAGGAAGCTTTTCTAACGCAGTATGTAGATTGTCCAACCAGAGGGGAGGCCATATTGGATTTGGTACTCTGTAACGAACCGGGACAAGTGGTGGGCATGTTAGTGGGTGAACATTTTGGTGATGGCGACCACAATTCTGTGACTTTCACCTTGGTTATGGAGAGAGATAGGTGCGCACAACAAGGAAGTTTTTACAATTGGGGGAAGGGAAATTACGATGCTGTAAGACAGGATTTGAGGAGCATACGTTGGGAGCATAGGCTGTCAGGGAAGGATGTGGTGGAAATGTGGGACTTTTTCAAGGAGCAGATACGACGTGTCCTTGATATGTATGTACCTATCAGGCAGGAAAGAAATGGTCGTGTGAGGGAGCCTTGGTTGACGAGGGAGGTTGAATGTCTAGTAAAGAGGAAGAAGAATGCTTACATCAGGTTGAGGAAACAAGGTTCAGACAGAGCAGTGGAGGGATACAGGATAGCCAGAAGGGACCTGAAGAAAGGGATTAGTAGAGCTAAGAGAGGGCATGAAAAATCCCTGGAGGATAGGATCAAGGATAACCCCAAGGCATTCTATGCGTATGTGAGAAACCTGAGAATGACGAGAACGAGGGTAGGTCCGATCAAGGACAGTGGTGGGAGACTGTGTATTGAGTCGGAAGAGATAGGAGAGGTCTTGAACAAGTACTTCTCTTCAGTATTTACGAACGAGAGGGACCGTATTGTTAAAGAGGAGAGTGTGAAACGGACGGATAAGCTAGAAGGAAGGAAGATGTGTTGGACATTTTGAACAACTTGAGGATAGACAAGTCCCCCGGGCCTGACGGGATATATCCTAGGATTATGTGGGAAGCAAGAGAGGAAATTGCAGTACCGTTGGCAATGATCTTCTCGTCTTCACTGGCAACTGGGGTGGTACCAGAGGACTGGAGAGTAGCGAATGTTGTGCCCCTGTTCAAAAAAGGGAATAGGGATAACCCCGGGAATTACAGGCCAGTTAGTCTTACTTCTGTGGTAGGCAAAGTAATGGAAAGGGTACTGAGGGATAGGATTTACGAGTATCTGGAAAGACACTGCTTGATTAGGAACAGCCAGCACGGATTTGTGAAGGGTAGGTCTTGCTTTACAAGTCTTATTGAATTCTTCGAGGAGGTGACCAAGCATGTGGATGAGGGTAGAGCAGTGGATGTCGTGTACGTGGATTTTAGTAAGGCATTTGATAAGGTTCCCCATGGTAGGCTTATGCGGAAAGTCAGGAGGCATGGGATAGAGGGAAATTTGGCCAATTGGATAGAAAACTGGCTAACCGGTCGAAGTCAGAGAGTGGTGGTAGATGGTAAATATTCAGCATGGAGTCCAGTTACAAGTGGAGTTCCGCAGGGTTCAGTTCTGGGTCCTCTGCTGTTTGTAATTTTTATTAATGACTTAGAGGAGGGAGTCGAATGGTGGGTCAGTAAATTTGGAGATGATACAAAGATAGGTGGAGTTGTGGACAGTGAGGAGGGCTGTTGTCGGCTGCAGAGGGACTTAGATATGATGCAGAGCTGGGCTGAGGAGTGGCAGATGGAGTTCAACCCTGCCAAGTGTGAGGTTGTCCATTTTGGAAGAACAAATAAGAATGCGGAATACAGGGTTAATGGTAGGGTTCTTGGTCAGGTGGAGGAACAGAGGGATCTTGGGGTCTATGTACATAGATCTTTGAAGGTTGCCACTCAGGTGGATAGAGTTTGTAAGAAGGCCTATGGAGTATTATCGTTCATTAGCAGAGGGATTGAATTCAAGAGTCGTGAGGTGATGTTGCAGCTGTACAGGACTTTGGTTAGGCCACATTTGGAGTACTGTGTGCAGTTCTGGTCGCCTCACTTTAGGAAAGATGTGGAAGCTTTGGAGAGGGTGCAGAGAAGATTTACCAGGATGTTGCCTGGAATGGAGAGTAGGTCGTACGGGGATAGGTTGAGAGTTCTCGGCCTTTTCTCGTTGGAACGGCGAAGGATGAGGGGTGACTTGATAGAGGTTTATAAGATGATCAGAGGAATAGATAGAGTAGACAGTCAGAAACTTTTTCCCCGGGTACAACAGAGTGTTACAAGGGGACATAAATTTAAGGTGAAGGGTGGAAGGTATAGGGGAGATGTCAGGGGTGGGTTCTTTACCCAGAGAGTGGTGGGGGCATGGAATGCGCTGCCCGAGGGAGTGGTAGAGTCAGATTCATTGGCGACCTTTAAGCGGCATTTGGATAGGTACATGGATGGGTGCTTAATCTAGAATAGAAGTTCGGCACAACATCGTGGGCCGAAGGGCCTGTTCTATGCTGTATTGTTCTATGTTCTATGTTCTATGTTCTATCCCTGCCCAGTGTGGGCAAACATGCAGCCCATAGTGCAAATTAAAGGATGTGCAGCTCCCATACATATACAGCTCCATAACTCCATGTGCCCAGACAAGGGAGTGCCGTGGTTGTGAAACTCACTGCCAGAGAGTGATAGCGGGGGTATCAGTTTAAATATCACATCATGGGAGGGGTTTGGAGTTTAGACAGAGAGGTGGAGACTGTGGGACAGTGTCATGGAAGAATGTGTTCCCAGCTTTCAGAATGCTGAAATGCAGGCACTTCGGTAGCATGCTGTAACGTGAACCAGTCTTCCAAGGAGAGATGAGAAAAAGGGATAATAGTGTGAGGTCAGAAGAGCATTTTTCTGCATTTTTGGAACTGGCATTAGTTTCAACAGAATCTATTCTCATTGGGCAAATTCTAACAACAATTTGTCTCAGTGACATTTTAATTGAGTGTGACAGAGGGATCATCCTCACTAGGCTGAGCTACGTTCCTGGTGCTGTCTTATCGAGCTCACCTCATTAACCACCCACCCGAACCCATGGTGTCCCTCTCATTCAAAACCAGCCCGATTCTCCCACCCATCATGGCTGGAGGTACTCACCAGCGTCCAGATGCCTATGGATATTCCATGATCCCTGGTACTGGTGTAATCTTTAAAAGGCCAAGGTGCACACGGTTGAGGTTTCTCCGTTAGGAGCTGCCCTGCACAGTTTACCCCGAGCATGGCAGAGAAGGGGTAATTACACCACAGTTTGTCGACAAGGGCACGGGTCCTGGTGGATGGGCGAATACAGAGGGGGACCATTCTCTTCCCAGACTGGGCCACACCACCAGACCCCGCGAGCATGATCTGACCTCCACACCCAGCTCAATGCACTCTCTGCGGTCTGAAGAAATGTCCAGCAATACAGGGAAAACACAATAACCTTCCTCGCTCTGTCAGGATAAGGGTCGCTGTATTCTCTCTGTCCCTCACACTCACTGTATATCTGTTATAGCACCGACCCCCGAACAAGGCTCATGCTCCACCACTCTCACTGCCGCATGCAGCACCTTTCTCTCCACCTCATTTCTCTCTCTCTTCCCTCCACTTTACGTCACCCCTCTCCACACTAATAACACTGCATGGATCCAACACTGTGGACTAATTCCCTCCGGACCCCTCACCATGTCAGCCCCACCTACACCAGCACGAACAGCTGGGGCATCCACTCCCACCCTCACTTCCTCCCTCCTTCCCTCCCATTCCAGGAGAAACAGCCTTCAATAGGACAGAAAGGGCCTATCCGGGTGGTGGAGTGCCCGATATCCGTTCCTTCACTCCCCTCCCCCGCCATGTGGGGAGGACACTGGTAGGAGCCGGAGAGGACCGGGACCCCGCGTGTGGAGACTCTGAAACATCCACGTCCCACCGACTGAGTAAGGAGCAATGTTCAGTGAAGGGCAATTCTCACTTTAAACGAACTGACAGTTCCGTTTCCCCCTGGCACAACATAGAAGCCGTGACCCTGATGCCATCTCCCTTTTGTGTTGAGCTGGTACAAACGGAATCTCCACGGACTTGATGGATAGGAGGGTAGGCTCACAACACATCGTCACCACCACCTCCCAGGAAGGGAGCACAGAGACTCCCTCCTACACCTCCCCCTGTAAACAGCTCAGATACTGGTTCTAATCTGTGAGGTTTACTGCTCTCCTCACTTGTCTTGACATCTTCAACAATCTGAGCTCATATACACCCAGGGCCCTCTGCTCCTGCAGCCCCTTCATAATGGTACGGCCTGTATTAAACTACCTTTCACTGTCCTTCCTACCACATTACATCACCTCACACTGCTCTGCATTAATCGCCAACTAGGTAAAAACAATAAGCCCTGATGAAGGGCTTTTGCCCGAAACGTCAATTTCGCTGCTCGTTGGATGCTGCCTGAATTGCTTTGCTCTTCCAGCACCACTAATCCAGAATTGATCGCCAACTGCCGTACACCTGAACACTACACCAAGGTGTGATTGTTCTGTTAGAGTTCCACACTCTCCTCCATAGACAGTACAATTCTTCGAGGTTTGGTGCCATCGACAGACACTGAAATTGTCATAGCGTCACAGTCCCCATGAAACAACTGAAATCCTGCCACACCCACGAGTGTGAGTAAGTGAAATAGTGATATATTCTCACGGACAGAGTCGAAAAATGACATGCTGTCAATGGAGCAACAAACATCCTGACACACACCAGACAGAGCGAAAGAAATATTGACAAACCACAGAGCAAAAGAAATCCAGATAAGCTCCACTTATCTATCATCATCAGGGTATAATTTGATGAAGTTGAAAGCGTGTACTGTACCTTTAAGCGAGGGTGAATGCTGTTCTAAACTGAGATCTTCCAAGCACCTGTGATATGAGAGGATAGCAGACCCAGAAACAGTATATTGTTATAGAGCTGGAGTCGGGTAATAAGCTGTTAAGAGAAAGAGGGTCCCAGAGTTGTGAATAGTTGATGGAGAATGTTCACTTTCAGAGTTAAAAAATAAATTGATATTTTTATTTAAACATTTGAATTTGGGAGTTCTTTGTCACTCATATTTCAACACTGAATTGAGCATTTCTTTACGTTTAGTTTAAATTACCAGGTGAGCTTCACGCCGTGTCCTAACAACTGTTGTCTGTGTATCTGTGTGGAGGAGGTCTGTCAGTCTCTGTGGTACTTAAAGTGATGCAATGCCACCCTCTGCGCGCCTCCACACGCCACTGCACAGGCATTGGCAGAGGGTGAAAGCCAACAGGGATTCATTCGGAGATGGAGAGGGCAGCTGCTCATAGCACCATCCAAACTGATGTCTGATCCATGTACTGACCTAAACGTCTTTTAAACGTTGTAACTGCGCACACTTCCACCACTTCTTCTGGAAGTTCATTCCACACACAAGCCAGCTTCTGTCTAAAGTAATTACCACTCATGATTTTTGTAAACCTTTCTCCTCTGACCTGAAAATATCCCTCAGTCTTGAACTCTCGACTCTCGGGAAAGGCATTGGCACTTCAGCTTTTCTGTACCCCTTATGATTTTGTAAACCTCCATAAAGTCAAACCCTCAATCTCATACTTCCCAGTGAAAAAAGTCCCAGACTATCCAGCATCCCCTAATAGCTCACTCTCTCAATTCCCAACAACATCCAGGTTAATCTCTTCTGAACCATCTCCAGCTTAATAATGTCAAGGTCTAATATCAAAGTGAACAGTCAAGGTATTTTGTAAGGGTGGGGGAGACCAAAACTAGAGGACATTGTTTTAAAGTGAGTGGGGAAAAATACACATGTGACCTCGGGAGCAACGTTTTTACACAAAGGGTGGTGTGAATATAGAATGATTACACTGGAGAGAGTATTTTTGAAGAGCCCTCACCAATGTCCTGTAAACCCTCAACATGACGTCGAAAGTTTTGATATTGAAAGGTCTGACCAATGCAGACAAGTGCACTTAACACCTTCTTAACCACACTATCTACATGAGACGCAAATTTTAATGAACTATACCTGACGGCCTTGGTCTCTGTTCCACAACACTGCCAAATGCCCTACTATTAATTGTATAGGTCCTGGTCTTGTTTAATTTACCAAATCCAATACCTCACATTAATCCAAATTAAAGTCCATCTGCCACCCGTCAGCCCAGTGTGTGATATTATTGCCTCCTCACTCTCCCTCTTCAATTTTAAAATGCTCTCAACCTCTCCAGGATGCCTGCACACTCCAGCCCTGATTTTTACAAATACCCTGAACTTGGGTTGCCTTGTGTGGTTAGGAGGAGGAGGGACAGAATGCAGACACAGTCAGTAGGAAGGAGAGGCTGGACAGGAATCAGCGTCCAGGTATCATTTCATGATTTTAGGAACAGGTCAGTCACACACGTTATTGGTGTTTTGGGGCCGGAAATTATGGTCTTTACTTGTCTTTTGTGTTTAGTAATAAATATCTATTTGAGATCCGTCATTGTGCAGAGTATGTCTGCAGGATTTATTTCCCTAATATTGCAGACTGCAGATATTAGCAATTAACGATGTTTATGGTTTATCACGATGATACAGTATGCGAACAATCTGACAATTCTGCCAAATACCTTGCATTTGTTTAACAATGAAAAACATTTTGTGTAGTTCAGTAATGTTAACCAGATTTTAACAAATCCCATACCGAGCTGAAAGCTGGCACATAAAATGTGACCCAAAGTCTCGCACAGTTTAGATCGTGTGGCATGGGTAGTACCCGTGCCTCTGAGCCAGAGACCCGGATTTGATTCCAAATCCTAAACTTCTGTGATAGTGTCCCTAACACTGGACCAAACGGTCTGGAGTCAAGTTCTGTCTGTTGTGAAGGTGTGTCACAGCATGTCAGAAAAGTCTGATGAACAGACACACAGAGGAATCATGTTGCAGCTTTAGGGACTATTGCTGTTTGGTGATCGTGTCTCTATCTTCGGGCACAAAGTTTCAGGGTCAAATCTCACAGAGATGTTTCATAATACGTCCAGACAGACTGATGAAAATGGTGTTACAATTGTGTCTTGATGGAGAAGGAAGAGGTGTCAGTATTGAATTTCAGAATTGAGGCCCAGGAAGACTGAGAGCACAGACATTCGTGTAGGTTGGAATCACATTTCGCAGCAGTAGAGGATTATAAAATCATAACAGCCATGGACAGGGTGATTAGTCAAGGTTTCTTCCCAGGGTAGGGGCGGCCAAACGTAGAGGCCATTGGTTGAAAGTGAGAAGGAAAGGATTTGGAAGAGGCCTAAGCGGCACCATTTCACGCAGAGGAATGAGCGATCAGAGGAAGTGGTGGAGACTGATCCAATTACAACATTTGAAAGGCATCTGGATGCTATCAGTTCTGCTGAGTTTTTGCAGCAATTTCTGCATTTGTTAAAAAATAAGATGCCTTCATTTTAACACAGGGACTCTGAATGCATAAACATTCAAACATTTTTAAATGATGCAGGCACATATTAACACATTTCAAATTGATTATTTACTGCTAAGAAAAAGCAACAACGATGCATCTACATAGAGCAGGGATTATAATGTAGTCGTAATTTGGACAATGTTCAATGAAACCTCACATGGTCCAGTTTGTGCGAGGATGATATTATTGTGTGACTCAACTCAGAGAGGAAGAAAATATGACCTGCCCGAGACGGAGTGGCGTATACTGCACTCTCTCTCCCTCATTGTTTCGCATCACAACAATGTGTGCAAGCTAAAAAGAATTGTGCATGAATAGTCTGAATAGTCACAGTCTGTTTCCCAGGAAAGGAGTCCAAAACAAGAGGGCATAGGTTGAAGGCAAGAGGAGAATAATTTAGAAGGAACCTTAGGGGCAAATGTTTCACCTAGAGAGTGATGTGTGTAAAGAAAATGCTGTCAGAGGAATTGGTGAAGGCTGTACATTTGAACATTTAAAAAGTGTCTGAAAGACGAGGGACACTGGTCACATGCTGGCAAATGGGACTAGATCAGATTTGGTTATCTGGTCCGAGTGATTTGACTAACGAGTCTGTTTCCATGCTGCATGGCTCTCTGATTCGAGAAGAGGGATGAGGAGAAATTCTGAAACGACCGTTCAAGTCAGAATTCTCTTCACTGGAAGTTTATTGTGCCTCGATGTCCACATTGATTCAAGGCTGAGTTAGTTAAACGCTTGACAGGGAATTTTGCCACAGATATTGCGATACAGACTACAACCTGATCAGATACAATCTTAGTGCCTGGTGGAGAAGGCTCAAAGTATCTAGTGACCTACTCCTGCTCCTCAGTCCCATGTTTCTGTGTTCCATTCAGCCCCTCACACCTGCTAGACAGGAGCAGTTTGAGGCCACTTTTTGCTATCACCTGGTGCAGAGAAACAATGAAGACCATTCAGCCCCTCAGTATCGTCACACACGGTTTCAGGTGATTTGGGAAATGTAATTTGAAAACCCAAGCTGGGTATGAACGATGCCCCTCATCTCTCTTTACAGACCTTCCCCTCTCTGCAAATTGTGCTTCATTTGTTGGTCATGTTGTAGACCCAGATTAACTGTGAATACGATCCCCATACCTCACCCAGAGATGGCTCACATCGCTGACTGCGACATTCAATAACAGCCCTTCCAGGCAAATAACACACACTAACCTTCCAATAATAGAATGTGAAAACATCAAAAACAGGGGCAGGACGCTCACCCCCCTCAAGCCTGCCTTGCCCTTCACTAAGATCATAGCTGATCTGCTCTTAGTCTGAAATCCTCTTCAATGTCCAAATCTTCAAAGCTCTTAACTCTCTGTCAGGTCAAATCCATCTACCCCTTCTTTAAATATTTTGTCATCTACCTCTCCTAACATGATGTAAAAGTGGATTGCTGACATTCAATACCCTCTGTTTGAAATAAGCACTCCCTGTTCCTATAACATGACCTGTTGGGATGAACATATGATATGAACACAAAATTTCAGATAACAGTGACTGGGCCTGATATCAAGGCAATACTTGAGTGAGGATGACGTCAATGAGTTAAACAAAATTGGATTTGGTAGGGAATCAGCATAAACTCCCCACTGGTTGGAGTCAAACACAGGAAAATGGAAGGTGTGTGTATGTCCATTATCTCAGTCCCGGGACATCTCTGTTGGAGATCCTCAGGTTAGCTTCCTCTTCACAAACATCTTCAGCTGCTTCATCAATGTTATTCCCCCATCATAAGGTCAGAAGAGGGGATGTTTCTTGAAGATTATTTAATGTTCACACCAATCTGTCTCCCCGTCAGCTCCTGAAGCAGTCTGTGTCCATGTGCAGCAAGACCTGGACAACAGTCAGGCTTGTGCTGTGAAAGTATATGTAGCATTCATGTAACAGTACTGGGAGATGCTGCTTAATTTCACAGGGACCGGAGGAACTCATTTAGTATCTTAAGCTCACTTCACAGGAATATGAGGAAGCAATTCAGCCCATTGAAACTACTGAACAAGAAGAGGCATAGCCCATTCAGACGCTCTTGCATATTACACACGATGGAAGGATGCCAGTGTTATGGGATTGGCCAGAGCCCCTGAAAAATATTTTGACGTGGTAATTTAAATTCAACAATTATGTTATTCTAAAGGCAAATATAACAACTGGTTCAGATGTAATGTGATTGGTGAAACTACTCGATGTTAAACAAAACAGTTTATTTGAGAACCATCATTAAAATATAATCAAAGAAAGAGGAATTTAGAATAACAACATGGTTCGAAAACTTAACAGAATAGTAGATATAGTCCTATTACTAACTAACTGTACCGATATAGTCAGATCCCATAAATACAACCACTTGGAAAAAAAAGCAAATTCTCACATACAGTTCTCCAGGAGGGAAAACAATAAAGCAGCATACAGTAAAAAAAGAGGTCATAGAGAGTAGCACCCAGGGGTTAGTAAGTGAAGCTTATAACTCTGTGGAGTCCCCAATAGTTTCTGACTTTACTGAGAAACGAAAACCCGGAGAACCTAATCTGTGACAGTTGGCTACACCCATTCAGACTGCTTTAAAATAAACACAAGGCCTCCCTCGCTGTTTACTCCGTGGCGTTAACTAACCATCTTGGTAACGATCGTTCAATCTCTCTCTGAAAATAAACCAGGAAAAAGAACGTCTGAATGCTTCAGCATCATTACACTAGTCAGCACAGAGAGTTGTTAAACAGGAACCAGGGGTACCCAATCAGGCCCTTGGCCCTGTCCAATCGGACGAGGAAGAAGTCATTCAGCCCCTTGGGTCAAAGACACAGGAACAGGTGGAGGCCATTCAGCCCCTTGAGTCACTTACACCGGAACAGGAGGAGACCATTCCGCCACTTGAGTCACTTACACGGGAACAGGAAGAGGCCATTCAGCCCCTTGAATCAATTACTCTGGAACAGGAGGAGTCTATTAAGCCCCTGAGTCACTTCCGCAGAGACAGGATGAGGCCATTCAGCCCCTTGAGTCACTGATACAGGGATAGGAAGAGGCCAGTCAGCCCCTTGAATCACTATCACAGGAACAGGATGAGGCCATTCAGCCCCTTGAGTCACTAACACAGGAACAGGAGGAGACCATTCTGCCCCTGAGTCACTGACACAGGAACAGGAGGAGGAGACCATTCAGCCCCTCAAAGCTCTTACACAGGGACAGAATGAGATAATCAATGCTGATTCCTGATGAAAAGCTTATCAATTCTCCTGCCCCTCGGCTGCCGCCTGACCTGTGCATTTCCAGCACCACACATCCGACTCTGATTTCCACCATCGGCAGTCCTCACTATCTCCGAATTGATGCTCGAACATGATGAAAAAGTGGAGCAGAAGCTGCACAGACAGACTGTTCCATATTGTTCCTCCTGACTTCGTTGCTCATGATACACCCGTGGGACATTAACGTGTTTTTTTTTCGCAGTGAGGAGGGAAGCGAAATGCTTTGTGTGAAATCTCAAGGAGACACCTTCCATCTCCGAGAAGACAGCCAGGTCTTCTCTATGGAGGGAAGAAACTGGTGGGAATGAAAAATAACAATTTAGTTTCTTTTCTTTAGTAGTGATTACTAACAGCAACTATTGAGAAATACAAGACCCCTTTCCTTAACTGCTGACTATCTGACTCCAACTCGAAAATAAAACACTGTTCCTATAACCCACGTATGAAATATTACATTCAATTAATCTCAAGACCACACAGCCTCTGACTCCTCCTCTGTCTTCACTCTTCCAGCTGCTGATATCCATGGACCATCTCCCTTTTTTATAACTGCAACTAGGTTTTACATGAAAAGGTATCTTTGATAGAGCGTGTTTCAGATGGCCAGTTACCTCTCTGACTCTACAGCAGTTGCTCTGTTGTTCATTGGTAGTTACTCTCCATCTCGCGTTCAAAGTGCCAGACGTATATACTCCCGGTGACACATTAAATTCTCATAATTTGATTGGTTTCCACGTGTCAATACAATGATATTCAAATTCCATTCGCTTCTGGTATCCTGAACATTATTTAAACTAATTATTACCAAAACAGCAACCAAAACTCGGGTATCCATTTACCATTTGGAAAAGCCTTACCATTAGCTGGCAGCTCTGGCTTTACGTTATATTCAGCAAAGTCCGTTCGGCTTAAAGTGACCAGACATGCTTTCAGCTGCATAATACCACCTCCCCGCTTCAGGAAAAAATAATGAAGCATCAGAATGAAAAGATGGCTTCATTTCTTTTCCTGTAATTCTGATTCACAAAACTACGAAATGCAAAAGTAATTAATGTAATTTATACCTTTCATATTAGTTCTGCACACATATGTAACAGTGGAATATGTCAAATCTTATCTGCACTGTTTCCTTCAAATCTGCGATAACACATCTGCTATCACAATATCACGGCCCACAACATGTACATTTTTGCAGTTAAAAGTTGTTAACATCAGACTCCAATGAAATATTCTCATATTTTAGTCTTTAAATCTTTCTAAAAATGTGAAAGGATTGTATTTTTATATATTCATCTCCGACAACCCGTTTGTTATATAAACAATCAAGTATTGTCAGGCCAGTGCGCAACTCAATAATCCTTTATCAATACTGGAGCATTTTCTTTCCAGTGGGTGTTCGTTTTTTTTTACAGGTAGCCAATTTGCCATTCCATTCCATTCTCATGTTCTTGCATCAATATATCTCAAACCCCCATATCGCTAGCAACAATCACAATTTTAAAGGCTTTCAATATATTTGGTGTAGCTAAAACTGGTGCGGTGGTTAATGCTGCTTTTGAATTCTCAAATGCCTGCTAGAATTGTTCTATACACCTAAATGTTGTGTCCTTTTTTAGTAAATCTATCAGCGGTTCCAAGACGCTGTTGAAGTTTGCAACAAAATTCCAGTGGAATCCACGCGGTCCCAAAATTCGAAGCGCCTCTTTCATCGAGGATAGTTGTGGAAATATCTCAAAGTCTTCGTCTTTATGTTCCATGAGGTCAACCCTCCATGTCCACTGTAATGTCCCAAGATCATCACCTCTGCCTTCTCAAATTATGGTTTTGTTTCGTTTCATATCAGTTTTCCTTCTTGTAATCATTCAACGAGCTCTGCCAACTGTAACATGTGATCTTTCATTACTTGCTAAGATCACTGCATCTCACAGATAAACTGCACAATGTGTTAATCTGGCTACAACTCTGTTCATGAGTCTTTGGAATGTGGCTGGTGCATTATTCATTCCAAAGAGCATCACTTTTAATTGATGTGGCACGTTTAAGGTTACAAATGCAGAAACTTCTTTCACTTTCTCTGATAAAGTTGCCTGCCAATAACCATGCAGTAAGTGCAACTTTCTGATGTGTGTGGCTTGTCAAACTTTATGTATGCAGTCTTCGAATCTTGATATTAGATAGGAGTCTGATTTTGTTTCAGCGTTGATCTTCTGATAGTCCACACAAAATCGCTGAGCCACATCAGGTTTGGGAACTAACAGAATCAGCAAACTCCACTCGCTTTGACTCGGTTAAATGATATCTTCGTTGAGCATCGCCTCCACTTCCCTCTGGACCTCGGTGGCTTTGTGAGGATTAAGCCTGCAGGTGTGTTGTTTATCAGAACAGCATTTATACTTGCACCTCATACACAAAAGCGTAAGTCCTCCCATCATGGTTCTGCAAATGTCCTCATACTGCTGCAATGAACATGCATTCTGGGCCAGTAGAAATGATTTTGTACCTTAGCCTGAATCTTCCAGGTGACCTCCTGCAGGTTTTTCATGTGATGCCCGTAACACTTCCTGACTCACCAACGCAATCTGGTCAACTTTGGCCCATTTCTCCTCTGCACTAACCTGCCGTGGTCTCCATTTTCATTTAGGATTATATCTTTAAGTTGTTAATGTTTGACAATATATTTTGATTCCTTTTCTGAATATGCATCAATTTATGTAGATTTCTGTTGTCAGGCCATTAGCCTTTTAGGACTAAACGCCTCTGCCTGACCCACTGCCTGGTCAGGTTTCTCCTGCGCCGTTCCATGAAACAACGGGCCTGTTAATTAAACCTCCGTTCCTTTGTCTTTCTTTATGTTTTGCTTCTCGCTGTCACTTAGGAAAGTAAGGTCTTAGTATTACACAGTCTTGAAAATTATCTGGGTATTTGTCTTTTAACTCCTCAATTTCCTGGTCTTTCTTTGATTTCTCCACCACAAGAGGTGTCAGTCCCACCTTGGATCCTGCTAAATTGTTCTCAAGAATAAGTCGGTATTTCTGAAACTGACGGTCTGTCACTCACTCCCACTGTTACGTCCCAAATCTTGATTTGGATCTCCAACCTGATCTTACACAGGGGAGCACTACATTTCTGTCCCCATTCCACAAATGATCACTCTCTCAGGTGACATGTCAGAAAGAGTGCAAATGCTTTCATCACTTACTGTTAGAGGCTGAGAGAATGTGAGGATTACAGATACTGGAGATCACAGTTGAAAGGTGTGGAACTGGAAAAGCACAGCAGGTCAGGCAGCAGCCGAGGAGCAGGAGATTCAACGTTTCAGGCATAACCCCTTCATAAGGAAACTGGGGAATGGGGGGTGAAAGAGTTCTGAGAGATACATAGGTGGGTGGGGTGGAGCTGGGCTGAAGGTATCTTGGAAGGTGATAGGTAGTTGCAGGTAGGCGGTGGTGGTGATAGGTCAGAGGACAGGGTGAAACAGATTGGTGGTAGGACAGCTGAGATCCTCCAAGCACACGGCCTCAACATTGACTTCACCAGTTTCCAATTCCCCACTCTCCCAACCTCATCCCATATCTAACCCTTCAACTCAGCATCGTCCTCTTCAACTCTCCTGACTGTCCACCTTCCTTACCACACGTCCACTCCACTCTCGTCTCTGACCTATCATTATCGTTCATACCTTCATTTTCCTATCGCCTTCCCAGTGACCTTGCTCCCATCTCCACCTTACCCTCCTTTTTATCTTTTAACCCCCTTCTCCCCCCTCCCTGCCACTTTCCAGATGAAGGTCTTGTGCCTGATATGTCGATGTTCAGATGCTGCCTGACCTGTTGTGTCTCTCCAGCGCCACACTTTTCGAATATTAGAGTCTGAGAAGATCCCGTAGCTCGCAAAATTATACCTTGTTGTCCTTCCTTCTGTTCTTTCTGAGTAAACCTTCCCCACAGAGGCGAATCCTATATCGAGATCAGGTACTAACTTCATACCCAGCCCCTGCCGAGACTGTGCACTCTCCTGCAGCTCCTTGGTTTT
This sequence comes from Chiloscyllium punctatum, assembly GCF_047496795.1. Taxonomy (NCBI): domain Eukaryota; kingdom Metazoa; phylum Chordata; class Chondrichthyes; order Orectolobiformes; family Hemiscylliidae; genus Chiloscyllium; species Chiloscyllium punctatum. The sequence goes on along the minus strand of NC_092788.1, from coordinate 52,434,397 downwards.
TCTTGGGGTTTCCTTTACTACTTCCACTAATGCTACTGACTTAGCCTCTTTTACCATATGTTTTCCGACAGTGGCTTTCTTCAACGACTAGCATTGTGACCTTGTGTATCTCACTGATGGCAGTGAAAACAACTTTTCCCAGTGCCATTCTTAAACCACCTGCACTGTAATTTTATGTGTTCCACTCAGGTATTGTGAAAACACCTGAGGCCTTTCACCTCTTTTCTACCCTCTTGGGCTTCTTTATTAACCTAAAGTAAACTATTCCCAGTGTGCTCTCAATATTTGTTTTGTAGAGTGGGATCTCCCCTTCTCCAAATTTCTATCCCTCACAAGAGGAAGATCCTACCAGAAGCTAAATTGCAGCTCATGCACCAATGCATATTTACAAAGAACATAGAACATTACAGCGCAGTAGAGAACCTTCAGCCCTCGATGTTGCGCCGACCAGTCATACCAATCTGAAGCCGATCTAACCTATACTATCCCATGTACGCCCGTATGCTTGTCCAATGACGATATAAATGTACTTAAAGTTGGTGAATCTCCCACCGTTGCAGACAAAGCATTCCATACCCTTACCACTATCTACTTTCCTGCCAGCTCTGCCGCTATTCTCACTTCTTGAACTTCCTGTTCATCCGCATGAACTCTGATCATCTCTGGAAGTGGGTGTTTAAATTCCTTCAGCAGAATGATCTGTCTCAGAGCCTTATATATCTTGTTTATTTTTAAGGCCCATGCACAGCTATCAAAATGACTATGTTTAATTCTTTCAAACTCAACGTAAGTCTGACCTGGTTTCATCATTATGTTTCTGAACCACTGTCTTTATACTTCTGGGGAATAGTCATTCATAATAGCCTGTTTGACATCGACATAACCTCTTGACCCCTCATCTGACAGCGCTGCACATACCTCACTAGCTCTGCCCACCAGCTTAGTCTGAACGTGCATTACCCACAAGTCTGAACGTGCATTACCCACAAGACCACTCCACCTGTCTATCCAATTTTTCAAATGCAATAATAAAGGCAGCCACATTTTTCTTCTCAAAATACGGCAATGTTTTAACATATTTATGTATATCCCCACCTTCTATTTTAATTTCTATCCTGTTAACTTGACATTACTGACTAATGCGCTACTTCTCAAGATCAAATTCTTTCTTTCTCTTTCCTCTCTCTCTCTCTTTCTCTTCTGCCTCACTTCCTCTTTCTTCTCTCTTCGTTTTTGTTTCACTTTTAAATCTTCTAACTCCAGTTACTGCATTTGCAATCCTTTTGTTTTTCTAAAAGTACTGCATTCACTGTCAGTTTCTCCGGTACACAAAATTGCTTGTTCAACTCCATTGCAATTTCAGCTTTCCTTTTGTCCCTGGTTAAACACAATTCGAACATATTTGCTAATTCTAAAGGTACGCCCTTCCACTGTCTTTCTAAACTTTCTTCGCAAGTTGGGAATCAGTTTTAAATCCCAGAGCATCTTTAGCAATGTTAAGACCGATTTCTCTCACTTTTAATTTAATCATCCACAGGGAACCAAAATTAAACATAATGTCTGACCTAAGTTTTATTTAAAGACCTCTGACAATAATTGCCAAGTTTTGTAATCTGCTGGTACCGTTTGAACCCCTAATCTGTTCACATCTGTCCAAATCCTGAATGACAAGCGCCCAAACTGTTATGACATCAATGTGGAATCCCATAGTTAATAAAAACCAAACTCTAAATAAAGTTCACCTCGCCTTGTAATCTGTTAAAACATGAGTGACAGAGAACTCCCAAATTCCACCATTCAAAGAAAAATATCAGTATATTTTACGAACCTGAATAGTGAACACTAAACAACAATTATTCACAAGTGCAATACTCCCTTTTCATAACTGCTTACTATCTGACTACAACTCTGAAAATACGCTGTTCCATTAACCAACTTATTAAACGTTATATTAACTTAATCTCAACAACGCAGTGTGTCGGTCTTCCCCACTGTCTTCGGTCTTCATCTGCTGATCTCCCTGGGTCACCTTCTTTCTGTTTTTATTTTACTGTAAGTAGGGTTTACATGAATAAGTATATTGAATAGAACATTTTTTTCCGAATTTGAGACCAAGATGTTACTTGGCCCGTTAGCTTTCCCACTAATTTTGAAAATACCAGGTTTATATACTCCCCAATACACATTAAATTCATGTAGTTTGATTGGGTTCCAGGTGTTAAAACAATAAAGTTCAGCTTCCAGTGTCTTCTGGTATCCTGGGTATGATTAAAATTAATTGGTTACATTCGAAAGTAATTATCGGCATCGCAAGTAAGCGTCGCAGCACTCTCTCTAATGGATATGATATATTAGGTGGCATTCTTCTTTCTAGCCCGGTATGTTCTATATCTACCTGGTTTATCACCATACTCAAATAATCTCTGTTTCGCAAAGCAGATTTCCCTCTTTGCTGTCTGGGTGAGCGCAGCATTCAAAGTAGCCCTGAGGGCTGTCACCTTGGTTACAGATGGTCTGTCATGGTATGCTGTTTCAGCTGCATTCAGGCAAGCCTTGAGCATACGCTGCTGCTATGCCTTCTGCCGCTTCTGGGTCGCCGAGTAAGAAATAATTAAACTCCTGGCATAGGCCTTGGCCGTCTCCCAGAGCACCGACAGATTATTAGCCGTACCCAAAGTAATATCCCAAAAAATTTTAAATTCCCCCTAAAAATATTCAATAAAGTTGCTATCCTTCAGGAAGAAAGGAGCCATGCGCCAGTGCCATGAGCGTCTCCCATCACCGAGGACCTTATCCTCCATGTACACTGCTGCATGATCATAAATGGCTATGTTCACAATTCTGCATGACAGCACAGAATTCCGTGGCTCAGTGAAAACTGAGAAATCCCTCTCCTCAAGGTGGGGACAATTCCACACACACACACCAACCCCAGCTATCTGTTGAGGTCCACCAACTGCCTGGATTGCGGTGACATACCCGCAAGACCCCGAGGCATCCTGTCCACTTCGGGGTTAATAAGTCAGTTAAAGTCTCCTCATATTACTGCATGACGTGCCCCAAGGACCATCAACAGATGGAAAGCACATCTGTTAAAAATTTGAGTGAACTTGCTGGGCGCAGCATACATTCAAATTCCCAAATGCACCTCCATGTATTAAAGCTTTAATGATCATAAACCACCCATATTCATCCTTAATTTGTTCTCCCAAATGAAATGGAAGATTCTTCTTGATGAGTTAATAACCCTTATGCTTTTCGAATTAAAGGATGAGAAAAAGCACATGTCTGAACACTCAAACAGAGTAGCGAGGAGAGAAGATGGAGTGACGTGAAGGCTGCTGGGAAGGCAAGGGCTTAATTTATATTTGGGCAGTGGCTAAACCCGAGATACTACACGTGTAGTAGAACTCTCCCGCACCCATCCTCTAATCGGAAGGAGAAGACTCAGTAAGGTAAGACTTTTTTTCTTTATCTTACTTTTTCATATATTTAAGTGCGTTTTTGGGTTTAGGTAGTTAATATAAAGCTAGATTTACAATGGCAGGGGACCCCAGACTGTGGCACGCGCCTCTTGTTTGATGTGGGAGCTTAGGAGCATGTCTGACATTCCTGACGTTTCATTTGCAAGACATGTGTACAGTTACAGCTCTTGTTTGACCGCATGACGACTCTGGAGCTGCGGATGGATTCACTGTGGAGCCTCTGAGATGCTGAGGAGATAGTGGATAGCATGTTTAGTGAACTGGTCACACCGCAGTTAGAGTTGCTGAGGGTGACGGTGAATGGGAGACCAAAAGACAGAAAAAGAGTAAGAAGGCAGTGCAAGTGTCCCCTGCGGTCATCTCCTTCCAAAACAGGTATACCGTTTTGGATACTATTGGTGGAGATGGCTCACCAGGGGAGGGGAGCAGTTGCCAGGATCATGGCACTGTGGCAGGCACTGCTATTCAGAAGGGCGGGAAAAACACTCGTAGGAACATAGTCATTGGGGATTCTATTGTGAAGGGAATAGATAGGCAGTTCTGTGGCCGAAAACGGGACTCCCGGATGATATGTTGTCTCCCAGGTGATCGGGTCAGTGATGTCACCGATTGGCTGCAGAACATTCTAAAAGGGGAGGGCAAACAGCCAGTTGTCTTGGTGCTTATAGGCGCCAACGATATAAGTAGGAAACGAGATGATTTCCTGAAAGAAGAATTCAGGGAGCTAGGACAGAAGTTAAAGGGGAGGACCTCAAAGGTAGTGATCTCGGGATTACTACCAGTGCCATGTGCTAGCCAGCGTAGAAATGAAAAAAGGCAGGATGAATACGTGGTTTGAGAGATGGTGGAGGGGTTGTGGTTCAGATTTGTTGGACAATGGGACCGGTTCTGGGGAAGGTGGGACTAGTACAAAATGGAAGGTCTACATCTGAACCAGACCGCAACCAATGTCCTTGGGGGAGTTTTTGCTACTGCTGTTATGGAGGCTTTAAACGAATGTGGCAGGGTGCTGGGAACGCAAAGAGAAAACAAGTAGGCAGTGAGGTCGAGACTGGAGACTTTAAGAAGTATGAAGATAGTATTTAAAAAGGGGAAAGTGCACCGAGAGCAGATGAGTGCAAAAACCTGCTGCCATGAAATGCATCTACTTTCATGCAGGGAGTGTCGTGTGTAAGGCAGATGAACTTAGGGCTTGGTTTGATGTCTGGGAGCATGATGTTATTGCAATCACAGAGCCTTGGTTGAAGGAAGGGCATGATGATTTGCAATTCAGTATTCCAGGAGATAGACGCTCCAGACAGGACAGGGAGGGAAGCAAAAGGGGTGGGTGTGGGATGGAGTGGCATTGCTGGTCAAGGATGATATCACGGTTATTCTCTTGGAGGTCTTGGATAGTGAGGCATAATGTGTGGAGCTGAGAAATAGGAAGGGTGCAGTTACACTGTTGGGGCTGTATTACAGACCTGCCAACAGTGAGCGTGAGGTGGAAGAACAAATCGGTAAACAGATTATGAATAGATGTAGAGGCAATAGGATAGTGGTGATGGGAGACGTTAATTTTCGCAACTTTGACGGGGATACATTTAACGTTAGAGGTGTGGATGGGGTAGAATTTGGAAGAAGTGTCCAGGAGAGTTTTCTAGACCAGTATGTCAATAGTCCGATGAGGGAAGTGGCCATATTGGACCTGGTACTGGGGAACAAACGCCAGGACAGGTGGTAGACGTTGCGGTGGGGGATTTCTTTGGGAACAGTGACCACAATTCTGTAAGTTTTAGAATACTCGTAGATAAAGTAGAGAGTGGTCCTAAGGGAAGAGTACTAAACTGGGCCAAGGCCAATGATACCAAAGTTAGGCAGGAACACGGAAATGTGGATTGGACAAAGCTATTTGAAAGGAAGTCCACATTTGAGATGTGGGAGGCTTTCAAAGCTATGTTAAAGATAATGCAGGATGAGCTTGTCCCATAGAAGGCAACGGATAGGAAGGGTAAGATTCGTGAACCGTGGATGACCGGAGAAAGTGTACGACTAGCCAAGAAGAAAAAGGAAGCAAACATAAGGTCTAGGCAGCTAAGAAGAGAACGGGCAATGGAAGAATATCGGAAGAGTAGGACAAATCTTAAACAAGGAATTAGGCGGGCTAAAAGAGGTCATGAAATAGCTTTAGCGAGCAGAATTAAGAAGAATACCAAAGTATTTTATTCTTATATAAGAAGCAAGCGGGTAACTAGAGAAAGGATTGGTCCACTAAAGGATAATGAAGGAATGATGTGTGTTGAACCTGAGATTTTGGGTGAGATTCTGAACGATTTCTTTGCATCAGTATTCACTGAAGGAGCATGATGAATGTTGAGATTAGAGATAGAATTTTTATTAGTCTGGATCACTTTGACATAAGTAGGGTAGATGTGTTGGGTAGGCTACAGGTTATGAAGATGGAAAAACCACAGGAACAGATGGGATCTATCCCATGTTGCTGAGGGAGGCGAGAGTGGAAATAGCTGGGGCCCTGACAGATACCTTTGTGGCATCCTTAAATATAGGTGATGTGCTAGAGGACTGGAGAGTAGCTCATGTTGTCCCCTGTACAAGAAGGGTGATAGGGATATTCGAGGTAACTACAGTGCAGCGAGCCTGACGTTGGTGGTGGAAAAGTTGCTGGAGAGGGTACTGAGGGAAAGGATCTATTTATATTTAGAAAAGAATGGGCTTGTCAGTGATCGGCAACATGGTTTTGTATAGGGGAGATCGTGCCTTACCAAATAAATTGAGTTCTTTGTGGAAGTGAGCAAGATGATAGATGAAGGAAGTGCCGTTGATGTCATATGCATGAACTTTAGTAAGGCGTTTGATAAGGTCCCCCATGATAGACTAATGGAGAAATTGAAGTCATATGGTGTGCAGGGTGTTCCAGCGAGATGGATAAAGAACTTGTTGAGCAGCAGAGACAGAGGGAGTTGAAGGTAGTTTCTCAAAATGGAGAAAGGTGACCAGTGGTGTTCCAGAGGGTCAGTGTTGGGGCCACTGTTGCTTGTAATATAATAAATTATCTGGAAACGGGTCACTGCTGGTATGATCAGCAAGTTTTCAGATGACACGAAGATTGGTGGAGTAGCAGAAAGCATAAGGGACTGTCAGAGAATACAATAGGATATAGGTAGACTGGAGAGTTGGACGGAAAATTGGCTGCTGGACTTCAATCCAGACAACTATGAGGTGATGCCTTTAGGTAAGACTAATTCTATAGCGAATTATACAATGAATGGAAGAGACTTGGGAAAAGTTGATGGGCATAGAGATCTGGGAGTGCAGGTCCATTGTACCCTGAAGGTTGATGCACAGGTGGATAGAGTGGTCAAGAAGGCATATAGCATGCTTGCCTTCATTGGATGGGGTATTGAGAATAACAGCTGGCAAGTCATTTTTAACATTGTACAAGATATTGGTTCGACCGCATTTAGAATACTGTGTACAGTTCTGTTCTCCACATTACCAAAAGGATGTGGACGCTTTGGAGAGGGCTCAGAGAAGATTTACGAGGACAAGAACTGGTATGGAAGATGCTAGCTATGAAGAAAGGTTGAGTAGATTAGGTTTATTTTCCATTGAGGTTTATAAAACTATGAAGGGCATAGAAAGGGTGGATAGAGACAAGCGTTTTACATTTGTGAAGAATTCAATAACGAGAGGTCACGCTTTCAAGGTGAGAGGTGGAAAGTTGAAGGGGGATACACGTGGCAAGTACTTCACACAGAGAGTAGTGGACGTTTGGAACGTGTTGCTAGCAGAGGTGGTAGAGGCAGGGCAGATTCATTTAAGATGCGTCTGGACAGATGCATGATTAAGTGGGGAGCAGAGGGATACAAATGCTTATGAATTGCTTAGGTTTAGATATTACATTTGGATCGGCTCAGGCTTGGAGGGCCGAAAGGCTTGTTCCTGAGCTGTAAATTTTCTTTGTTCTTTGCTCTTCTTTATACTGTCTGCTGTAACTTGAAGTGCTCCTTACTGGTTAGATGTGTTTCGTGCAGCAAGGCGACATTAATCCTCTTTTTTCTCAGGGCTGAAAGCATCTTTTTACTCGTAATTGGTGAATGACCCCTCTTAACATTCCAGGTGCACCATTTAACTGAACGGTTAACCATAGCCATCTGAAATAGTGCATGACCCCTGGGAGGACAAACCCCACTCATAGCGTGCAGAGGGAAAACAGCAAATAGTTTGTTTAAATTTAAAAACGCAACTTCCAAACCTACCAGATCAAAACTTCTAACATCTACGTCTACAACAGACCAACATCTAACACAGGGGGCGCTCATACTACCCACTAACCCCTTCATGGCTCCTTCCAGCTGAAGCTGTGCCCCAAACCCAGACAGCATCTTATAACAAGATAATTAAAAGTGGGCAGTCAACCTGTCCTATGCATGCTTTAACTCACGGGACTCTTGGTAAAAAAAAACAAAAACGAACACACCCCACTTCCCCAATCCACATCCCCATCCCATATCAAGGGAGAGTAATGAAAAGGAAATGTTAAAAATAAAAACAAAGTATAACGAGAGGAAAGAGAAGGGAGAAGAGAGAGAAAAAAGAAAAGAAGTAGGCCACCCACAAATATATATATAAAAGATAAACAGGTAAACCACGGAGAAAAAATAAAGTAAACATTACTGTCCACATTACTTGAGCCAGCCCGTCCATTATAATGTATCCAGGAAGTCTTCTGCCTTTAATGGTGAGTCAAAATTAAACACGGACCGGTCATGGCTGAAATGTAATATCTTACAGAGTACGATATATTCAAGTCCCTCAGCCGACTTTTTACCTCATCAAAGGCCTTCCTTTTGCGAATTATGATCGCAGAAAAGTCTTGGAAAATCATAATTCGCTGTCTTTTGTATATCGGAGCCTGTGGCTCCTTCCCTATTGCTCGAGAAGCTTCCAGCACCGTTTGCTTATCTCTGTAACTGCTAGTGTCACACTAGGACTAGGTGAGGGCGCTGGTCCATTTCGGGCCTGTGCACTGTGACCGGTGGGCTCACTCACCCGAACCCGGCCTGATCCGACTCCCAGCAACAATAACTGCGGGAACCATTGCTCCAAGACGCTGACCAGCTGGCATCCCTCTTCTGTTCTGGCAGCCCAATCAGGCAGATGCTCTTCCAACAGCCTTGATTTTCGAGGTCATCGACCTGCTCTTCCAATGCCCGTACCTGCTGTTCCAGGACCTTGACCGGATACGCCAAGGATTCCACCACGGTTTGAGTGGCTGCAACCCGTTATTCCACCTCCATGATTCGCTGCCTGAGGAGCTGGATATCCTGGTTATGCTACTGCAGCATGACTGAGATCGGTTCAAGCCTGGCCCGAGTCTCGTCCAATGCCGAATCGATCGTCTCTCAGAGTTTCACCAACTTCAAGACCAGGCTCTGTTCCACAGTTGAGTCCCCGGGTGCGCTCGCTGAGGTCCGTGACGCAGCCACAGATGTGTCCCTTGCTGCAAGGGAGTATCCTGCTTGTTGCAATCCTCGCAGTCCCTTCCCTTTAGTCATTTTTCTAACAATTTTAAGCTCACACACAGCAATTCTGGGCGTCAAAAACCAATGATTTCGAACACAATGGGTAATAAAGGGAGAGTGAGTGCCCCACTTTGTCTGGGTTCTGGTGCAGATCTCAGCAGGAGAGAGCTACTGAATTGCCGCCATCTTGAATCCTCCCAACGTATTACTTCTGAACAACCTATCAAACTGGGCAACAGCTTTCAGGGATCTAGGGACATAGACACTGAGATCTCTGTGGTCATCCTCATGACCATGAATCTTCCCATTAGCCCAGTACTCTTTATTCTTGTTCTCCTTCTGAAGTGCCTTACCTCACACTTTTAGCATTTTACTCCATTTGCAACCTCTCAGCCCAGCTGTGCATCTTATCTATGTCCCTGTGTAATCTGTTACATCTTTCGACATTATCCACAACTCCGACAACTTTAGTGTCATCTGAAAATTTACTAAGCCATTCTCCTACGCCCTCATCTGGGTCATTTATAAATATGACAAGCAGAAGTGCCCCCAAATCAGATACTTGCAGTTCACCACTAGTAACTGAACTCCAGGATGAACATTTCTCATCAACCTCCACCCTCTGTCTTCTTTTAACTAGCCACTTTCTAATCCAAACCGCTAAATTGCCCCCAATCCGATGCATCTGCATTTTGTGCAATAGCGTCCCGTGGGGAACCTTATCAAATGTTTCACTGAAATCGATACACACCACACCAACCGCTTTACCATCATCCACCTGTTTGGTCACCTTCTCAAAGAACTCAGTAAGGTTTGTGAGGCACAATCTACAGTTCACAAAACTGTGTTGACTGTCCCTAATCAACGTGTTCCTCTCGAGATTTTAATGAATCCTATCTCTTGAAACCTTGCCCAATACTCAACGCACAACCAAAGTAAAGCTCACTGGTCTATAATTGCCAGGGTTGCATCTACTCCCCTTCTTGAACAAGAGGACAACATTTTCTCTCCTCCAGTCTTCTGGCACTACTACAGATCCTTCACAGTCTTTGGATCAAAATCCTGAAATTCACTCCTTACTGGCATAATGGGTCCACCCACAGCAAGTGGACTGTAGCATTCAAGAAGGCAGCTCACTACCACCTTCTCAAAGGTAAATGGGGATGGGCTATCAGTGCTGGACAGCCAGCGATGTCTAATTCCCACAAACGTATTTTGAAAAGCTCTTGGACAGAGATAGTATGGAGTCAGATGAATGTAACGGAGTTTGTCACCGTAAGAGAAGGCAGTGACGCCCATGCTCCCAATATTTGAATAGCAAGGGCAGTGAGGCAATGTTTCACGGCTGATACTCAGTAGGTTAACATGGAGACCCATGAGTAACACTGCCAGAAGCAAGCAGAGAGACAGGAATCGAAACAGATAGTAATTGTATGCAGAGTGAATATCTGGGTTCAGAATGGTGGCAAGAAGTGAAGACTATATGAAAGAACAGAAATGCAGTCATAACTGGTTTATACAAACAATATTGGAGATTGAAATTTTCCAGGGACACCAACGATTGACAGCATAGGATAGTATGTATATTGAATAATGCAGAGAGCAAAATAGATCCGCTTTGATAATGACAACCGATCATAATATGTGGAAAGAATGAAAAATTCATAGGATAAACACATGTCCATTCTTGGAATATTCCAGTCTAATGTTCTCAGATTCTTATCTCTCCTCTCCCTCTCTCTGGAGCTGCTGATCCCTGATAGTGCTGTCGGTGATGCTCCCGCTCATACTATGGGATAACACATTGAATGGAGCACATGTATCACTAAAGGATGGGAACTGTCCACTGGGATAATTAGAATCCATAGGAATTGGCATTATTCACATTCACTGAACAAACAGACTTAGTTAACCCCTTGCAGGTCAGGCAGCATCCAAAAATCAGGAGAATCAACGTTTTGGGCATGAGCCCTTCTTCAGGGCTGAAGAAGGGCTTGTGCCTGAAACGTCGATTATCCTGCTCCTTGGATGCTGCCTGACCTGCTGCGCTTTTCCAGCAACACATTTCTCAGCTCTGATCTCCAGCATCTGCAGTCCTCACTTTCTCTTAGTTAACCCCTTCCTGACAGAACTTTTCATATCATAATATAAGTGAGCATGGACGAATGGACGATAGTTAAGGACGGATGTACCATAAATCTTTCTATCTATTTCATCATTGTTCCTTGTGTGTGGGAGCATTGCTGGAACACTGCAGGGTTGTATCTGTCCCACCCTGTTTCTAAAAGGAGACAGGGATAAAATAACAAAGCAGTTACAAAAAAATGACTGGTGGGGAAATTTCTAGAGACTTTAACCTAAGTTACGATACTTATTGCCAAACTTATTGTGAAATTACTTTGCGTGAGGCTACTCCTGGGTAAAAGTGCCCAGTTATTGCATCCTTTCATAACTTTGAGACAAAACATTGGGTCTGCTACTCAGAAACGGGGAAAGCAATTCTTCCAATGTGCCTATTACGGAGGGATAGGAGGAGGCCATTCAGCCCACACTAGCCTATTCCCACTTGAAGGGGTGGAAGGATGCAAAGGGAACTATTCAAAACAGAGAGAAGTGTTACTGCAGCTGCATGAGGAGTAACTGAGAGAGCACCTGCAGTACATTGTGTTGTTTGTGTCTCTTTACCTGAGAAGGGTGGGGCTTTCATTTGATACAGTTTACCGGCCCATCATAATCCACGGGTTGCCCCTCATAATCCACGAGCCTGTTACAAAGGGACTGAAAGAGGCCCTTCAGCCTCTCCAGTCTGCTACACAGAGATAGGATAAGGCCATTCAGCCTCTCTAGTTTGTTACAGAGGGGCAGGAGCAGGCCGTTCAGCCTCTTGAGCATGTTGCAGCGGGACAGGTGAGGATCTGACACCTGAATACAGGCTGAGTTGACCAGTAGTAGTCAGGGGCAACCATTTAACAGCTGCTATTCATAACATGTGTGGCAACAAGATGGCTTCTCTGTGCAAATAACATGACAAAATGGCTTCTGGCTGCAAACTGACAATCCTACTAAAGCTGCAGAAAATAGCTTTTCAGTTACTAACTGCTAATTCTGTATAAGTGACTAACCACAGTCTGCTTCAGTAGTGATTAGCAGACAATGTGCCCTTTAAAACATAGAAATAACTCTGCCAGATCAGACAGTCTTAGCCGGCCTTTAGGTGCATGTGCAATGGCTCTGTTAGTGAGATCAGGGTGGGCTGATTGTTGTAAAATAATGTTGGTTCCCAGGAAATATCACTGGACCAAATATCTATCACATAAAGCAATATTGATTGGTAATTGTCTGAATGTACTATTTGATCATGGCCTATGCCCTTCTTTGAAAAAAAAGTATTTAAAAAATCTTCGTTTTATGATTCGTGCAGTTACACCAAGGTACATGGAAGTGTATAGCCTCCATGTTTCCACACCCCCTGTACTCGGCTGTATGAAAAATAAAGAGTGCAGTCTTAATAGCCAGACCAATTGCGAGTCTCTATTGCCAGATCACGGAATCGAGACACATTGCCGGGGGTCCAGATCTTCGTCTGTTGTCATGATTCGGATTCGGTTTGGACGGCTTATGTACAACGGTATAAGACTCTTCAGTCCTCCACTATTGAGTGTAGAGAAATTGGCCGGCCAGACGTGAGTATTTTCTTCATTTGGTTTTTCTCACATTCAAACGTGGTTTACTCGACCCCTCGGTCTCTATCCCCAAGTGCAGCCCGAAAAGGTCCTGATAGGAATACATTGCAAAATGAAAAAAAAGAGTCAGATACTACAGGAAGTTGTCCAAAAATTTGTCACGCCAGACCAGTATCGACTGGTTCAAGATGAAAGAACTATCAAAGATATTGCACAGCCTGATCCTGCCTTGGTCCCAAATCCAGCATATTTTCTGGCCTTGGTACCGTCAGACGCTAAATGTTTCACTGTTGTCGACCTGCAACATGCTTATTTTCTCGATACCTCCTCATGAAGACAGTCAGCATCTATTTGTCTTTACTTTTAATGACCAGCAGTTGATGTGGACTCGACTACCTTGGGGATTCATACATTCTCCGATCCTTTTCTCTCCGACCTTCCAGAAACAATTGCGGTCTCTCACCCTCACAGGTGGATCTGCACTGGTCCAATATGGAGGCAATTTCCTTGTTGCCAGTGGAGATGAAGAATCTGATCACTCCGATGTTGTCCTCGTCCTCAATTATCTGAAACAGCTGGGCTATCTTGTCTTTTCCAAAAACGTCTCAATTGTACAACGTCCGGTCTAGTTTTTAGATTTCGTACTGTCAGCTTATTCACGCTCCCTTGAGCAGATCCGTATTACTACAATCGTCAACTTCCCGGTCCCAACAATGGTGAAAAAGGTTCGTCCATGGCTGGGTATGGTAAAATTCTGCCGACAATGGATCCCTAACGCTGCTCTCCTGGTTCAGATATTGACCCCCTTTCTTTCTTGTGAAGGTACCTTCGAGCTCTCCTCAGAGGCAAAGCAAGCCTTCGACAACGAGCCTTGTCACAAGCTTCAGCTTTGGGAAGGCCCCTTTATGACTGACTTTTCCAACTTTACTGCACGATTCTGAATGACTCTGCTTCCTCAGTTCTCACTCAACTACATGGAGATCCCCACTGCCTGGTTGCCTATTTCTCTACTAAACTTGACTCTGTTGCCTGAGGATATTCCCATTGTTCTCAGATCCTTACCACTATTTTTCTTAGATTACAGTCCACAGAAACCCTTACACTTCAGCACGATATTGTCGTCTACCGTTCTCATGTAGTGATCGTTCATTTGGGATAATTGCAAACTCAACATTTGACTGGGGATCGCCAAAACCGTTATGAGATTTACCTCATTAACATCCCCCGGCTGACCTATAGGTATTGAACCACCATTAATCCTGCTGATTTCCTTGCACATCCCGCATTACCCTTATCAACTCCAGATCAGGACTGAATTCTCCTCATCAATGCGAACATCCAAATTCGTCCAGATCTTTCCCATGCCCCTCTCCCAGACTCTGGCATCAGTACGTTCACTGATGGTAGTTCGTCTACTGGCCATGCAGTTACTCGCTTCTCATGTGACCCAATAATTGATGACCGTTGCTTCATCCTGGAATCAGCTTCTTTTGAGATTCCCTTTTCTGCCCAACAAGCTGAACTTTTCGACCTGATCCGTGCCTGCGTCTTTGGGATAGGCCTTCGTGTTAACATGTACACTGACTCCCGGTAAACCTACAGAGTTGTGAATGTTCTTGGTCAATTCTGGAAAAATGCAGGGTCTTTGGCCTCTTCAGGTATTCGCATATCACTGGCCAATCCTCGTCCACATTGGTAACCGTGCTGTCGATGAGGCCGCAATCGCAGCCTCTCACAGCCATCTTATGATTGTGCCTAACATGATGAGACAAACTGAAAGCTCGAGAGTGCATCACAGCTTCAGAAAAGAAGGTTGTTGAGGAAGGTTTGTCTACTGAGTCAGTATGAGTGGAAGTTAGGAACAGCAAGGGGATAGCCGCCGCATTGGTGGTTTTTTACAGACCACCTAATAGCAGTCGAGAGATTGAAGATCTCATAGGCGGGCAGATTCTGGAAAAATGCAGAAGTAGCAGCGTTGTTGTTATGGGTAATTTCGACTTTCCCAATATCGACTGGAACCTCCTAAGCGTAGATGGTTTGGATGGAGCCACTTTTGTCAGGTGTGTTCTGGATGATTTCTTTACTCAGTATGTCGACAGACCGACGAGAGGAGACGCCATTTTGGATTTGGTGCTCGGCAACGAGCCAGGATAGGTGTCCGAACTCACGGTGTGAGAGCACTTTCGTGACAGTGATCATAACTGCCTCACATTAAGCATAGCCTTGGAGAGTGAATGGAGCAATAACAAGGGAAAATATTTATATGGGGAAACGGAAATTATGACCCTATCAGACAGGAGTTGGGAAGTCGAGACTGGGAACAATTGTTCCACAAAAAGCCACAGCAGACATGTGGAGACTATTTAAGGAGAAGTTGATGCGAGTGATGCACAAATTTGTTCCTCTGAGGCAGGTAAGAAGAGGTAATATTAAGGAACCTTGGACGACGAGAGCAGAGGAAGTTCTTGTCAAAAGGAAGAAGGCAGCTTATGTAAGGTGGAGGAAGCAACAATCGAGCACAGCTTTAGTGGATTACAGGCTTGTTAGAAAGGAGCTCAGAAATGGACTGAGGAGAGCCAGGAGGGGGCACGAAAAAGGCTTGGCAAGAAGGATTAGGGAGAACCCAAAGGCATTTTACTCATACGTGAGGAATAAGAAAAGGATCAGGGAGAAGGTAGGGCCGATCAGGGATAGCGGAGGGAATTTTTCTCGTGGAGTGTGAGTAGATAGAGGGAGCCCTAAATGAGTTTTTTGCTTCGGTTTTCACCAAGGAAAGGTAACTTGTTAAAAATGAAAACTTAGAGGAGCTAAACACTGTCATCGACAGCACAATTAATACTTCTATTGGTGATTCATTTATGACATTTTGATAGGAAGTGCATGTGTTTCGTCAGACTTAGAATTGCTCAATCGAGCTACATGTTCAAGTACTACCTTGTTACTGATGTGAATGAATTTTGCTCTAGAAGTCCGATATGATCACTTGGTATTATTGGGTGATTTTCTGGATCTTCATCCATGAAGGTAGATTCAAAAACATTTGTTAGTTTCTTGGCCGTTTCCATGCTCTCCACAATAAGCAATCCTCTCCCGATTACAAATTTCCACATTTGAGCATGCTTTTATTTTGTTTGCTTTGAAATATAGATCATAGATTTCTGCAGCCTTTGTGTTCCTGCATGTTAGCATGCATGTTCTGTTTTTGATTTCCTTATCAGTTTCACGGCCTTTCTTTTCTGGATCGTTATTTTCTGCGAATTCTCACGTTTCCACAATATCTGGAATTCTTCTGAAGTCACTTCCTATGATTAATATATTTTCTAATTTGTTGTGTTAACCATCATTGAGTCACTTTCCCTTCCTTTGACGTTTGTATCTGAAATAAATAGATGTATTTTTCAGACTTTGCAATATTTCTGAAAATCTCTTGGTCCTGACCAGGGAAATTTAGGAACACTGCAGGAGGGAAGAGAAGAAAATGTGGGAGCCCGGGTTGGTACTTTTCTATCATCTTTGGCCAATGAGTGAGGTCCCGGACGACTGGAAGACAGCGAATGCTGAGCCCGTATTCAAGAAAGACTACAAAGAAAAACCTGGGAACTAAAGACCAGTAAATCTAAAATCTAGTAGGTACATTACTCGAAAAGATTCTGAGAGATAAAATATACATGCATTTGGAATGACAGTGTGTGATTCGGAGTAAGATTAGAATGGTGCTGAAAACGCAGAGCAGGTAGGTTAGCATCCGATGAGCAGGAAAATCGATATTTCGGACAAAAGCCCTTCATCAAAGTCAGCACGGTTTTGTGCATGGCAGAGCATGACTCAAACATTTGTTGGAGTTCTTTGATGAAGTGACCAGCAACGTTGAGGAGGGCAGGGTGGTATACGTAGATGGATTCCAGTAAGGCCTTCAATAAGGTTCCACAAGGTACCCTACTCCGGAAGGTTAGATCACATGGAATTTAGTGGGGGCTGGCAAATTAGATACAACATTGCCTTGATGGTAGGAAGCAGAGTGCAATACTGGAAGAATGCTTGTCAGACTGGAGGCCTGTGGCTGTTGGAATGCCTCAGGGATTGGTGCTGGGACCACTACATATTATATATATATCTATGATTTAGATGAGAATGTACAGGCATGATTTATAAGTTTGAAAACAACACTAAAATAGACAGCATCATGGAGACTGATGGAAGTTATCAGAAATTTCAGAAATTACAACACTACCTTGATCAGCTGGGGAAGTGGGCTGAGAAATGGCAAATGGATTTTAATATAGATCAGTGTAAGTTCTAGCATTTTCGAAAGTCAAAGCACGGTTGGACTTTCATGGTAAATGGTGTGTCGTAAGGAGAGTAGTGGAACAGATGGGCATTGGTATTCAGGTGCAAGGTTCTCTGAAAGTTTATTCAGAGGTAGACAGGGCAGTGAAGAAAGCATTTGGCACATTGGCCTTAATCAGTGTATTTCACTGATTATCGAAAATTGGGAGTTATATTTCATTTAGACAGGATGCTGCTGAGGCCACAGTGGTAGCATTATTTTCAATTTTGTTCACTTTGCTATAGGAAGGGTGTTATTAAACTGAAAAGAGGGCAGAAGAAATTCACAAGGATGTTGCAAACGACTGAATGATCTGCGTTGTAGGGAGAGGTTGGGCAAGCTAGGAGTTATTACTTTTGTGTGTATGAGAGTGAGGGACGTTCTGGTAGAAGTATATAAGATCATGGGAAGGATGGACAGATTGAATGCACTCAGTCTTTTTTTTCCTCCGGTTTGGGCAATCACAGATTAGAGTGCGTCAGTTTAAGGTCAGAGGGGAAAGAATAAAAGGGAACCTGAGTAGCAACTGTTTTACATACAGGGGCTCGTATGCATATGGAATGAAGTACCAGGGGAAGAGGTTGAGGTGGGTACATTCACAACATTTAAAAGGCATTTGGACAAATGCACGGACAGGAAAGGATTAGAAGGATACAGGACAATAGCAGGGAAATGAGGTTCACGTGGATAGACATTTTGGTCAGAGTGGACCAGTTTAGCCGAAGGGCATGTCTCCGTGCTGTTGGACTCTATGACTCTAACAACAATTGCTTATCTCCCACTGAACTTTATATTGCACTTTCCCAATTCACTGAAGCGATCTGGACCCTCTAGTCTCTAGTCTTCCATAATGTTTGACCAGAATGTTCAAACACTTTATGCAGACACCGTGTAAAATGCACCTTATTAATGTCACTATTCCTTAAAAGCTGCTTCAAACCAAGGTTAATAATTCGTCCTTCTGACCACACAACATCAATTCGGAAATAACTTGCTCTCTAGTTTGCTTCACAACATACTCTTCAACCCACCTCATATTCACTTACAGAATTTATTTTTCACAGCCTGAGCAGTCACTTAGTTAATGCAGTTTAGATGCGAAATGAGACAATCCAATAAGACTGCAGTGTCCACATTAATTGCCTATCTAATTTCCAGAGCATATGATGCTCAGATTTTCTGCAACCGTTTTAGTTTCGATATATAACACACCAATATTTACTTCTCATGCTATCTCAAGCTCTACCTTAACTGATTCTGTGGAAGCTGAGGGACCGGTCTGTGTCGTTATTAGTGATAGACTTGGACAAGACATTCGGTGATGCTCACCGCGACGCTGAGATGATCTGAAGAAATGTACTACATTTCAGGACAAGCAACAATAAACTACTCGCTCTGTCAGGATAAGAGTTACCATGTACTCTCTGCTCCCTCACACGTACTGTATATCTGTTCTGGCACCTACCTCCTGACAAGGTTCACACTCTATCTCCAAATACGGCTCAGGCACTACCACTCTTAGTATTGAATTCAGTAAATTTCTTCCTCAATTTCTCTGTCACCTACGCAATACTCCCCACACTAACAATATTGTATGGATTCAAAACTGTGGACTGACTCATTCCAGAGACCTCACAACTCCCCCCACCTACAACATCACAAACAGCTGGGTCATCCATTCCCACTCTCCCTCCCTCCCTCCTTTTCTCCCTTTCCAGGAGAAAAAGCCTGGAATAGGACAGAAAGGGCCAAGCCAGGTTGTGGAGTGCCCGATATCCGTTCCCTCACCCCCTCCGCCTGCCATGTGAGGAGGATTCTGAAAGAGTCGAAAAGGAACAAGACGCCTCGTATTGAGATTCTGAAACATCCATGTCCCACCGACAGATTAAGGTGCAATGTTCAGTAAAAGAGAATTCTCACTTTAAACCCGCTGGCAGTTCCAACAACAGTTCTTTCACTTCCAATAAAAAAAACATCAGATACCTCACTGCACAGAGAAGCAGACACAGAAATACACAGAGGTATTGCTAAACACCCCAAAATACGAACACACAAAATACTTACAAGGAGATAGGCATACCCACACGTAGAACCACACAGAGACATATACAGTCGCATAGAAATAGACACAAACACAGATGGCAACACAGACAAACAGATGTGACAGGCAAACACACAGATAACAAGCACATGGACACACACACACATGCACACACACACACATACACACAGACACACACAAACATATATTTATATACACACACACAAAAAGTCACACACATACAGGCACATACACACATACACTCACAAACACACACACACACACACAGAGGCACAGACACTAGTGTAATTCAGACACAAATCGATATGCTTTGATTTGTAAGGGGATCAAGGATTCTAGGGAGAAGGCAGAAGAATGAGGTCGAGGTACATATAACCAATTATTGAATGGAATTTTCAACTCGATAGGCTGAATGGCCTCAATCTGCTTATCTCTTTAATGCTCCTGCGGTATTATGCGATCAGGCATTCTCTTCCTGAGACATAACAGAGGCTGGGTGTAATACATATTTGGTCGGAAAGAGTCAGTGGGAATGTGGAACAGGTTTGGTGTCCGGAATGGTTTATCTTTATTCCAAATTATTCTGTCCTTATGTCGGTTATGAGGTGGTGAGTTGTTGTTCAGTTAACACTTTTTAAAATAACAGTCCCACAGTGAAATAAAGACGTCCCTTTCACTTTAGTGTTGTGCTACCTGTGGTGCCCTCATCCTCAGGGAGCAGTGAAGCTTCGGTTATTGAAGATTTTCAACACTCAGCTCGACTGATTTTTGCTGGACAGAAATGTCAGTGTTTATTGGGAACAGACAGGAAATGGATGGTCAGACACAATCAAATCAGCCATGAGCATTCTGAATGGTGGAGCCGAATGAACAACTTCTGTCCGTACCCCATATGTTGTTATCTCAATCCACCCTCGAGACTGTTACAGAGAAGTACTGCTGTCCCTACCCCATGTGTTGTTCCATCTTTCCAGCCCTCGATGCTGTTACAGGGTTGGGGACCACCCCATTCAGTTAGACAGGATCGTTACAATGAGACAGGATGAGACCATTCTGTCCCCTAAGGAATTACACTGGAATATGGAATGAAGTATTTCAGCTCGTTCAGTACATTACACAGCCCAGGAGGTGGCCATTCAATCTGCCTGAATGGCTACACAGGAAGAGGGAAGCTGTTGCTAACAGGAAATAGCGAATAAAGACAAATGTTTATTTTCAGGCTTCAAAGCTGGAACTGATGGAGTGCCTCAGAGATCACTGGGGGGTCATCAATGACCAATAATCTGTATCAAAGATCTGGAGGAAGGGGAGGGAATGGCTTGGAGCTCAATTAACTCGCACACCAAGATGGTCATTCAATGTGTCGTCACATGGAGGTACTGAGTCTTCAGCAGAAATGACATAAGGTAAGTTGCTTAGTTTGGCATGAAGGATGAAACAACGGAAATCAATTTAAATTGAAAGTGAGAGAGCTGACATCTGTGATAGAGGCGGTTTCCATGCTCTTGGGACATGAATCATATGAAGTCAGTCTGCCAATACAGCAAGTGATTTAGGATGTCAGTGGAATGATGCGGTTATTGGCAAAAGGTATCATGTTTAATCGCAGGAATGCTTAACTGCATCGGTACAGGGCATTGCTGAGACGACACCTGATGCACTGTGTGCAGTTTTGATCCCCTAAACTAAAATGAAAGGATATAATTCTTTTCGAAGATTTTCAAAGAGGTTTCCCTTTACTCATTCCTGGAATGACTGCCTTTTGTTTTGTGGAATTATCAGTTTTGATCTTAGCTGGGAAATAGTATTGAACCATCCATGACTTTCTGAAAAGTGAATCAACAGGATGCATATTATCTCTTGTCAGGGAGACTAAAGGTAGAGAATAAATTTTATGAGAAAGGTATATTGATATTAACACACATACTATGAAGACACCTACCAATATTTACAACTTACACAGACACATGTAAGCATATCATCAAATTAAAAATTGGCGACATTTTTTTCGATTGAAAGGAATGACGCATCTGTAATTAATCTATAATCAAGTTTTCCAGAGAATGTTCCAGGAGAGCACACATGGCCAAGTTTCGTGATCAGTTGACATTATTGTATGTTCCAACACAGAGAGGGAGAAAAATGTCCCCTGCCTGAGAAGCAGCAGCCAATTGATCCCCCTCTCTTACTTTGTTCCGCCTGATAGCAAAGTGTGAGACCAGAAAATCCCTGAGTTATCTTTACCACTTGTGAAGGATTCCTGGTGAGGATTCATTTGAATCTTTCCACTGCCCGAAACAATAAGAATTCAGCCAGGTCCAACTGTTCCAGAAAGAAATCCCACTACCAGTATATTGTGTGAGCAGAATAACTTCGAAGGCAGAAGAACTTTTGGGGCACTCTATCACTTTAACATTTGTTATGATGTCAACTTTCTGGGTCTTATATTTTTCTAGAAAATGACCTAATCTGAGACCTATATCATTGGCCACATCACTAAACTGGTTGCGTTTAAGGTTGGTGTAACCAGTGGAGGAGTGGGATTGAAAAGGGAAACAGTGACCCTCCAAAATCGGCTGGAACACAAATGAGAAATTCTCAAAGGGCTGTTCAAGTGGAAATTCCCTTCCCCAGAAGTTTGTGGTGCCTGGATGTTTTTATTTATTCAAAGTTGTACTTGGTGACATTTGACAGGTAAGTGAATTTAGCAAAATGGTATACAGACAGAAAAGTGCTGCTGAGACCACAATCACATCACCCATGATCTTTGTGCGTGTTGGAACGGTGACAAAGTGTCTAATGGCCAACTCCTGCTGTTCAGTCCAATATTCTTATGTTCCATTCAGCTCCTCACAACTCCTGCAAGGAGCAGATGAAGGCGACTTGCTCAAAATACATGGTCCACAGTAAAACAGGATCTCATGCTGTCCCTCCAGACTGTCACACACGGTTTGGTGTGGATTGTTAAATGTGACTGGGAAATTGAGGCTGGGTTCGAAACACGCCTCTGGTCTCGTTACAGAGTGTCTCCTCTCTACAACTCATGCTTCATTTGTTGGTGATATTCTTGACCCAGATTCCCTATGAATACAGCCCCCATACCTCTCCCAGAGATGACTCACAAAATACTTTACTCTCTCTCGAATTGAAACATTCAATAACAGAACGTTCAGGAAAATTATAACCATTAATTTTGTAATTACAGAATATGAGGTCATAAGGAACAGGATCGGTAATTCGGACGATCAAGCCATTGTATATAATAATGGCTGATCTACTGTTGACATTAATTCCTCTTTAATGACCAATTCTTCACACCCCTTAGCTTTCGGGCAGGTCAAAAATCCATCTACCTCCTCCTTAAATACTTTCAGTGATGTACCTCGCATAACTCTCTCGCCCAGATAATTCCTGACAGTGATTACCCTTTGTGACATGAAAACACTTCCTTCACATTCACTGTCACCTATTGATATAAACAAGAGGTGAACGCAGGGGCTCAGTAAAGAGTCAATAGTTTTGATATCAAGGCAGTATTTGACTGAGGGTCTCATCGGGACCACCTACTTACTTGAGCTGAATTGGAATCAGGTGTAACCTGCCACTTCTCTGGGTCTTTCAGAGCCAAAGAAAGATTGCTGTGGTTGGTGGCCAACAATCCTCTCAGTTCTGGGACATCTCTGCAGGATATCCTCAGGTTAACCTCCTCAGCAGAAACATCTTCAGCTGCTCCATCAATGTCTTTCCCCGTCATAAGATCTGAACTGGGGATGATGAATGAAGATCACACAATGTTTAGAATATTTTGTTCCCCGTCAGCTCCTGAACCATTCTGTGTCCATGTGCAGCAAGACCCGGACAACATTCCAGTTTGTGCTTTTAAAGTGTCGATAATGTTCATGTAACAGCACGTCCAGACACTGCACATTTCCACAGTATAAAAATGGAGCTTATTCCGCATCTCAAGCTGGTTGCACTCGGATATGTGGAAACCATTCAGCCTGGGGAAACTACTAAATAAAAATAGAGACAGCCCATTCAATCCTCCTGCCTGTTTCACAATAAGAGAAGGAGTCTGGTCAGTAAATCGAGATGTTAAACAGAAACAGGCAGAGCCCAATCAGACCCTTAAATCTGTTCCATGAGACCAGGAGGAGGCTTATCAGCCCCACAAGACAGTTATAGAGGAACAGGAAGGTGTTATTGATAGTCCAAAAAGACAATCCAATGAAACCGAATCCGCACAGATAGAGGGCTCTATGTTGTTAATCATGGCCCCATTGTTTGTAGAACGTGTGCTACATTCACACGATTTGCTGGCAATGAGGAGGGAAGCCAAATGTTTTGTGTCAAATCTCAAGGAGGCATCTTCCATCTCCGAGAAGACACACCCATGCTATCCATGGAGGTCAGAAGTTGCTGGGAAGAGTTAACTTTTTTATAATGAAGGTATCATGGCTTCTGTCGGGGTTATGGTTAGCATGACGTTCATTGCAGGATCACCCACCAAGTGAACTGTATTCATAGAACATAGAACATAGAACATAGAACAATACAGCACAGAACAGGCCCTTCGGCCCACGATGTTGTGCCGAACTTCTATCCTAGATTAAGCACCCATCCATGTACCTATCCAAATGCCGCTTAAAGGTCGCCAATGATTCTGACTCTACCACTCCCACGGGCAGCGCATTCCATGCCCCCACCACTCTCTGGGTAAAGAACCCACCCCTGACATCTCCCCTATACCTTCCACCCTTCACCTTAAATTTATGTCCCCTTGTAACACTCTGTTGTGCCTGTCTACTCTATCTATTCCTCTGATCATCTTATAAACCTCTATCAAGTCACCCCTCATCCTTCGCCGTTCCAACGAGAAAAGGCCGAGAACTCTCAACCTATCCTCGTACGACCTACTCTCCATTCCAGGCAACATCCTGGTAAATCTTCTCTGCACCCTCTCCAAAGCTTCCACATCTTTCCTAAAGTGAGGCGACCAGAACTGCACACAGTACTCCAAATGTGGCCTAACCAAAGTCCTGTACAGCTGCAACATCACCTCACGACTCTTGAATTCAATCCCTCTGCTAATGAACGATAATACTCCATAGGCCTTCTTACAAACTCTATCCACCTGAGTGGCAACCTTCAAAGATCTATGTACATAGACCCCAAGATCCCTCTGTTCCTCCACCTGACCAAGAACCCTACCATTAACCCTGTATTCCGCATTCTTATTTGTTCTTCCAAAATGGACAACCTCACACTTGGCAGGGTTGAACTCCATCTGCCACTCCTCAGTCCAGCTCTGCATCATATCTAAGTCCCTCTGCAGCCGACAACAGCCCTCCTCACTGTCCACAACTCCACCTATCTTTGTATCATCTGCAAATTTACTGACCCACCCTTCGACTCCCTCATCTAAGTCATTAATAAAAATTACAAACAGCAGAGGACCTAGAACTGATCCCTACGGAACTCCACTTGTAACTGGACTCCATGCTGAATATTTACCATCTACCACCACTCTCTGCCTTCGACCGGTTAGCCAGTTTTCTATCCAATTGGCCAAATTTCCCTCTATCCCATGCCTCCTGACTTTCCGCATAAGCCTACCATGGGGAAACTTATCAAATGCCTTACTAAAATCCATGTACACTACATCCACTGCTCTACCCTCATCCACATGCTTGGTCACCTCCTCGAAGAATTCAATAAGACTTGTAAGGCAAGACCTACCCTTCACAAATCCGTGCCGGCTGTCCCTAATCAAGCAGTGTCTTTCCAGATACTCGTAAATCCTATCCCTCAGTACCCTTTCCATTACTTTGCCTACCACAGAAGTAAGACTAACTGGCCTGTAATTCCCGGGGTTATCCCTATTCCCTTTTTTGAACAGGGGCACAACATTCGCTACTCTCCAGTCCCCTGGTACCACCCCAGTTGCCAGTGAAGACGAGAAGATCATTGCCAACGGTACTGCAATTTCCTCTCTTGCTTCCCACATAATCCTAGGATATATCCCGTCAGGCCCGGGGGACTTGTCTATCCTCAAGTTGTTCAAAATGTCCAACACATCTTCCTTCCTAACAGGTATCTCTTCTAGCTTATCATTCCGTTTCACACTCTCCTCTTCAACAATACGGTCCCTCTCATGTTGGGAGAGTTTATTCAAAAGCCTGAACGTCTCTCTCTCTGCCTCAATCGAAATAGGGAGTACGTGTGGTTGGATGGAAGGTTCTTAGAGGATCTTAAACTATCAAGAATCATGTAACCCGAGTGAAGAAAAGACATGGAATTTATCTCCGTATCAGTGCCTGTTTAGAAAATCATGAGTGATTGTCCATCCGCCTTAAGGTTCAATGCACATTGAGCTTCACTCAGTGCTCCTGATGCCATCATCCCAGGGATTAGTCTGGTGTAACTTGAGAGAAAGTCTATCCACAGTACAACAAATCCTGCCTCAACAACACTCTCAGGGATGATCGCAATAATCATTTTCTCTCACTTAGATATCGCCATTCCTTTCCGGTGCCACAAAAATCAATTCCTTCTCTATGCTCTACGTCTGACATGGAATTTATAAGTCTCTTCCGTCTGTACTTCAGCATCAATAAAGCTAGCACCAGAAATGCCTATGGAGATGTGCATCACTGTCAGGGAGAACTTCAATGAGATTGAATACACCTCAGTTAGGGGATGATCACCGACCTGAATAGTAATGAGCTATAGGAATACGGGAAACAGGCAGAGGAAGGGAGCTATCTTTGCTTTTGTTCTTCTCTCACAACATGCATGCAGCCCTGGTCAGGGCAACATGTTGTGCTGATCTTGAACTGAGTGGCTGTTTCAGCTGTTCCACAGGACAATAAAGAGTAAAACGCATTGCTCTGGGTTTGTAGCGTTACAACACAAGGTAAGTTATCCTGCTTAATTAAAACCAGCAACAGAGAAAAGATTTATCCCATGCAGTAATCTGTAATAATTCTAGAGTCGAAAACTATTAAAAGTAAAAATTAACAACTTTATTTCTTAAAGTATGACAGAGAATAATAAACGAACGACTGTTTACAACTTCTTCCTCTGACCTGTCTTTTAACTTCCCCCTCCACAATTCTTGTCCAATAAGACGGCTAATTAAGATTTACAAAACAAAACTTCTAATCTCACAACCAGGAAGCTTTCGGTTCTTGTCCATATTCTTGTCTTCTTTTCTTCTTGGGGATTCTGCTTCATCAGTTACTAATCAATAGAAGTATCTTTAAGAGAGCTATTTTTCAGGCAGTCTTTGAATGCTGGTAGCTTGGTAGTTCTCCTTCAACTGTTCAATTTTCCACGGTCTTTGGCCTTTAAGATTGTGTTATTGGCCTTTAAGATTGTCAATATACTAAATTCAAACTTGATTGGATGTGGGTATTTTGGGGGATAATTTAAACTGTTTTGCTGAATTTGTTTTTGTCTCGAGACGATGAGCTAATCGAGTTGTTCAACGAAAGTTACATTATATCTATCTGTCAGAACACTTGGGAATGTCAGGCAGTTATTGCTGGCTTTTAATTCTCATAAAGGTAGAGGACACCCACATGTTCATCACAGAAGTCACACTGAAAACTGACTAGGGAAGCATGACACATTGACTTCCCTAAAGAGCTCGAAGCAAGCACATGCATTTTATAACAAATGATAATGGTTGCTTTTAAATTCCACAAATTTCCTTCATGAGATACCAAAAGACTATTATTCTGTGGTTCTAGATTATGAGTCAATGGCTTGACCACCATAAACTGCCTTCCTGTATGTGCAGAGAACAAGTCAAACATCCTCAAGAGCAATTGTTTAGTGACGGACATGTGGTTAGAAGGAATGTGAAACTGTTGCATCCGGATTGAACAAAGGCACGAATGGTTTATTCAGATGTTGCACTGAGACTGAGGACGAGACTGGGATATCATGATGGCGGTATTGGACAAGATTGGTGAGGGAGGAGGACATGGATATGTAAATCTGTGAAGGACAAAATCAATTATGGACTTTGAGAACAGTCTGGTTCCTTCTCGTATATCAGTGAGTAATTTATAAATAGGAGTTTGTTAATTATAATGTATAAGGAAAGGAATGTTTGTTTGGAACTGAAGGCATTGACTTGCACTTTCCAAAATTTATATATCATTAGCAGAAATTCAGATCAACCCGGTTTCGTAGACAAATATAATGACTTACCAGAAACACCAACTATAGTGAGGATGGGATAGTAACCAAGTTGAATAATCCAAAGGATATCCTGGATCCGTGATGCTAATAAGATCCAATGCCAAGAAAGCCAGTAAAGACACGAGGATAAACTCCTGTCCATCGATGTAACGTTCCAGCCTAATATTTTCAGATTCTGATCCGTTGGTGGAAAATTCCAGGCTAATGCTCTCAGCTTCTAATCCATTGTTGTAACAATCCAGTCTAATGTTCTCAGATTCTGATCCATTATTGGAATATTCCAGTCTAATGTTTTCAGATTCTGATACATGTTGTACCACTCCAGTCTAATGTTCTCAGATTCTGATACATTGTTGTACCATTCCAGTCGACTGTTCTCAGACTCTGATCCATTGTTGGTACATTCCAATCCATGGTCCTCAGATTTTGAACCATTATTGTAACGTTCCAGTCTAATGTTCTCAGATTCTGATCTCTTCACCCTCTCTCTCTCAAGGTGCTGATCCCTGTTAGTGCTGTCAGTGATGCTCCTACTTTTACTATGGGATAACACATTGACAGAGCCCATTAATCATTCAACGATAGAAACTCTCCACTGGGATAATTAGGATCCACGGAGATTGACATTAATCACAGTCAATGAACCAATAGCTCCAGTTAACCTCTTTCATTTCAATATTGATTTTATTAAAAATCAGAAGAACGTTTAAAATTTACACATTTGGGATGGGATAAATGGGGCTGACTAAAGGAAGGAATATTGGAGGAGTTAGCTTGTTTGTATGTAATCACTCAATCTACGTTGGATATGGGAGTAATGTCAAAGTATTGTCAGAATATAAACAAGTTACTCCGTTTATAAATGCTAACATGCAGTCTGTAACTACTGATCAGTGATTATAATGTCAGCAAAATATGGATAGAACTTTTCTAGTCCATAATCTGACAGGAAAATGTGCTTACGACAACATGAGTTAGAGCAGACAAATGGCATGGATATGTTAACAGAGAATATGATGTGCCACACAATTCAGATGGTTATTCGAGGATCTGAGAGGGAAGGTGAGGGTCATGCTGTTAATATTGTCGATGTCATTCAACTGTGATTAAGTACCATGCACTGGATTTCA
Organism: Chiloscyllium punctatum; assembly: GCF_047496795.1. Lineage (NCBI taxonomy): Eukaryota > Metazoa > Chordata > Chondrichthyes > Orectolobiformes > Hemiscylliidae > Chiloscyllium > Chiloscyllium punctatum. Next base: position 52,405,974 of record NC_092788.1, on the reverse strand, counting down.
ATTGCAGTGTGATTATGAAATTCCGGACATAGGTGCTGAGACTAGTGGGAGGGAACATGATATTTCCCAGTCATCAGTACTGGAATGTTACTCGTTGTAAATCATATGACGATCAAATTCCAGGGTACATCTCCAATGAGGAAAGAGGAGAGCCAAGTTTCAATGAGACCTCCTAATATCCTTCTGAACTCTATCAAATATAGACCCAGAGCCCTCAGATGTTCTTCATACGTTAAGCTTTTCATTACTTGGACCATTCTCCTGAATCTCTTTGGAAAATGCTCCAGGGCCAGTACATTCTTCCTGAGATATGGGATCCAAAACTATGCACAATTATACAAATGTGGTCTGACCAAAGCCTTATAGAGCTTCAGAAGTACATCCCTGCTTTTATATTCAAGCCCTCCTGAAATAAATACCATAACTGCATTTGTCTTCATAACTACTGACTACATGCAAGTTTACCTTTCGAGACTCCTGGACTAGACGTTCCTCGTCTTTATGCACTTCAGTCTTCTGAACTTGCCCGCTATTGAGAAAATAGTCCATTACTGCATTCTTCCTGACAAAGTGCATGACGTCACACTTTCCCACGTTATACTCCATCTGCTACTTCTTTTCTTCCTCCCCTAACCTGAGCAAATCCTTCAGCAAGTGAAAGTGAGGGCCGCAGATGCTGGCAATCAGAGTCAAAAAGTGTGGTGCTAGAAATGTACGGCTAGTCAGGCAGCATCCAAGGAGCAGGAGATTCGATATTTCAGGCATAAAGGCTTCATCAGGAATTAGGGGGGTGGGTAGAATGGGTTGAGAGATGACTATGAGGGGCTGGGTCTGGCAGGTAGGTAGCTTGGAAGGCGATAGCTATATGAATGTGGGTGGTGATAGTAATAGGTCAGAGTGGAAGGTGGAGTGGATAGATAGGAAGAAATATGGACAGTTGGACAGTTCAAGAGGGTGGTGCTGAGTTGGAGGGTTAGATCTGGCATAAGGCAGTGGGAGGGGAGATGAAGAAACTGGTGAAATTGGCCGTCATACCGGGTGGTTAGCGGGTCCCAAGGCGGAAGATGATGCGTTCTTCCTCCAGACGACTGCTGGCTCGAATTTGGCAGTGGAGGAGGCCAACAACTTGCATGTCCTTGGTGCAGTGGGAGGGGGAGTCGACGTATTTAAGTACAGGGAAGTGGGGTTGTAGGGTTTGTGTCTGAGAGTGTTTTCTGAACAGTTCTGCAAGTTGATGTCCTGTCTCCCCAATATAGAGGAGACCAGGAGTAATGGACAGAGTACATCAAGTGTTTGGATGCATAGAATGTTCTTTGCCGGATGTAGAAGGATCTTTTGGGGCCTTGGATGGAGGTGAAGAGGGAGATGTTGACATATGTTTCATATCTCTGGTAGTGGCAAAGAAGGTGTCAGGAGTAGAAGGTGGCTTGGTGGGGGTGGGGGAGCGTGCGTAGACATAACGAGGGAGTTGTGAAGGGAATGGTCTCTACAGAATGCTGATGGGGTAGGGAGGGAAGTAAATCTCAGGTGGTGGAGTCTGGCAGTTGGTGGTGGAAATTTCGGAAGATGATGCGTTGTATCCTGAGGTTGGTGGGATGGAAGGTGAGAACTAGACGCGTTCTAACTTTGTTGTAATTGAAAGAGAGGAGTTCAAGGGCGGAGGTGCGGGAAGTTGAGGAGATGCGCTACAGCACCCTCCTGCAGCCGAACCACCTCTTCAATGCTACCTGCCCCTCTATATATCTTTGCACTGTATGAAAACTTAGCCAGAATGCCATCAGTTGCTTTATGTAGATAATGAATGCAAAAAGTGAAAAGTTGTCGTCCCAACATTGAGTCTTGTGGAACACCACT